>NW_026294584.1:66210802-67410802 GCF_007827085.1 Peromyscus californicus insignis
GGGAGGTCACTGTGGGCCACCCTGGAATCTACAAGTCCCTTCACACTTCTTTTTTTTCCTTCATATCATTTCTAAAGAAATGTTTTACTTATACTTTGTTGTAATTTTTACATAAATACATATAATCACATAAAGAAAATTTAAAATCTATTTTAATTTGAAAACTGTCTATATATTTAGGAAGTGTACAATGATAACCATCTTCTCCACAAGAATCCAGTGCTGGTGAGAGAGCCAGAACAATAACATGTCCAGGCAGAAATCACAGACATAACAAAAGGACACAGGAAAGGGTTGAACTGAACACGTGGTAACTTCATGAACAGTGCTTCCCTAGGAAGGTATGGTCTCTATACGGTTTAGTGCTAGACACTAGGCTCCTAGTGTGAGGGTCGAGAGGCAGTGGAGTCTTTCAGAAGCAGCACCTAGTGGGGGGTGTTCAGAGTATTTTGTTATAACAATAGAAACTCACCAAGAAGGAGAACCAAGACTACCCTTAAAAAGGATACTACAGACTATCTCTAGAGACAAATAAGACTAAACAAGTACCACTTTATTATAGCCAGTGGATAAGAGAAATTCCTACTACAGACGGCGACAAGTAAGGCTAAGCCATATTCTGTATCTGCTCAGGGTGTGTCTTTTTTTTCTTCTATAGATCATCTTCTTCTCTTTCCTCATCCACGGCATTTTTGCACGCATAAACAGGAGGTGCTCAGTGATGTGAAGGATAATAAACGTAAAGGAACAGGTAATAAAAAGGCTACTTTGATGAGGCGGTAGCCTGAGATAGAGTACAACAGCGGTCAACATGGAACATAGATTCATAAGAGCATAACAGACACAATACATGCAAGCAGTCTTTTATCTTGTTTTGGCCACTTTTTTCCTACAGAATGTTTCTGAAAAATAACGTTCACCTTGTTGCAGAATATGTATCTCTTTCTCTTAAATCCATACTTAGGCATGTTCACACACGTGCGCGCGCGCACACACACACACACACACACACACACACACACACACACGGGAGTGTCAACATTTCTCTCATGTTTGAACTGTACGACCTCCCCGCTCCACTTCCCAATATCCATCTAAACAGCAAGAAGGGAAAGTAGAAAAGAAATCGAAATTCATTCTTATACTTTTCTGAAGCAGTAGTTTGGGAGTACGATCTGGTTTGTTGTATCTGCACCTACTTTCATACAATGAAGCTGGACAGAACCACTGATCTTTAGCATACCACATATCCATTAGATTCCCTTCTTTCTGTAATGTATTCTCATTGAACAGCGGAACTTCACTGAAGAAAATGAAGATGTCTGGGGTTGGCAAGTTTAAATGGATTTTGTATGTCTATTTGCCTAATAGCAAACATCACCACCTCTTTTATGTCCCCTGTTGGGTCTTCAGGACTTGCTACAGTAACTTTAAAAATGATCATTGGTTAGACTGTCTAACTTGGCTCTTGTTCTTTTTTGGCATATTCTCTCTTAGCATGTCTGAGGGGGAAAGGCAAGCCTTCTCAGTCAGGATCAGCTTTCTGAGTTACGATCTGTTATGATACTTCTTTTCCCCACTCTCTCCCCAGGGAACACTGATGTGAGTTACAGTCTACCAAGCTGAGCTGCTATTTTCATCTCAGTGCAGAGGAGGAAGAAGGCAGAGTAGGTTTCCCCCTTAACACATTCTCCATACTCGCTTGGAGCAAAGCAGCAGCTTTCTGCCTCCCATGCAAAGGTCTCTTCTGAGGTGAGGATATTAATCCTCTGCTTCTTCCTATTATAACTGCTAGATAGGAGAGAAATAATAAAAGGAAGAAGGGGTTAAACAAGGAGTCGATTAAAAGAGAAGAGAGGGAAATGGGAAAGCATGGAGATGACATGGTGAAGGAAATTAACTTCCAGCAACATTTTAAAATAATAAATTGAAGCTGATAAGAAGGGATACCGACACAATCTTCAATGAAAATGAGTTTGTAAAATAGAAACGCCTGGTGTTGTATCAACAACATGGCATTCTTTGCCAGGGAGTCCAGACAGGATGTAAGATCACTGGTAGTTTTATCCAATGTGAAAAAACTTGCATGCTACACGCCTGATTGAGGAGTAGGAACATTCATTAAAGGTTATGTGCAACTACTCAAGAACAGCAGCTCAAAGTATATGAGCAGTTAAAATGCAGTTTTCTTATTCTCCACCTCTACTGCAGTAAGTACAATTTTACATAATTCTTCATTCATTTATCTAACAGAAGAACGTCCATCCCCCTCAGTGTCTGTTGCCCTGGAAGAGAAGCTAGGAGTCAAAGGTGATGAGATAGCATCCTTTTCCAGGCGACAAAGGTGCTGTTTCCTAAAGTTATAAGTTCTAGCCCCACAATCGCAGAGAGACATGGGAAAGACCACCAGTGCTCAAATCTGAAGAGTTCTTACCATGTCTTTTCCACCTGTGACCTCTTATTGACATGCTGGTAACTGCATTTCTTGATATTCTAGAGGAAGTTGGTGTGATTTCAACTTGAATACACCTTGTACCTTCCTTACTAGATTTCATGGCACCATGAGGCAATGAAGCCTTTATTGCATTAGCAACCTAAAAGGAAAAATAAAGTTTAAGGTCAATAAACAGATGTAGTATTTACTTTTAGATAAAATACAAGATTAAGTGTTAATAAATTTATAAAAAGAATATTTTTCCTGAAGTATTTTATATGATGATCCACATACCCACCAATAAGGAGTAAGAGGGTCAGAGGGATGCTTATACTTTAAAACAGCATGAATGGGATGAGGCTTGTGATTGTCAGATATTAAATTAGGTTTCTTTCTCAATATCGAATGCTAATTGACAAATATATCTAGATGTTGAAATTCTTATAAGCAGAAGAGAATACTATCAGTTAAATATCATATTAAGTTACTCTAATGAAATCTCCAAATTTTAGATATAAGTGCTTTTAAGTGTAACATTTCCCAGTAAAACAACAGATGAAGCACTGAGGAACAATGACATTTTATCATGCCATGAATTACTTCTCAATGCATAGTTCTAAACTGAAAAATTATGTTAAAAATTTGCATAATTACACAAAGAACCTACCAGCAGTGGCTCTGGATATAATTCTAGCTGGGCTCTGTATATAATATCATCCAATGCTTTCTGAGCTAGATCCCATTCACCATTGTATCTACAAAATCATAAGAGTTAAGGAAAGTATTATTTTTAATTTATCATATATAACAGAACAAAACATAATGAGGAACTATTTATCTTTACTAAAGAAAGCAACAGACCACATTAGCACACCACTTACCATCCTATTCTCCTTAAGAATGTATTTTAAATCATGGAGTTCCTATTATCTGAAAGCCTATTAATAGCAAAGAATATTTTATACATGTACATTTTTTTCTCTAAAGAACATGACTATTTATAGAACAGAAATCAAAGAGCTAAGGCAATTTCAAAGCATCTTATACTGTCAAAGTAACTCAGAACATAATAAATTATATACTTTAGAATAATGTTCTGAACAATTTACGGTCGAATTACTTTGTAGTTTCCATGGTTTTAAGGAGAACCCAACACTACCCACTTTCCTAAGTAGCTGTTCTTTTGCATTCTGATGGTCATTTAGAAGGGACCATAATGCATGTTGCAAAATAGGGAGAATTCACCTAAGCTTTCTAACAGGTTCTAGCACACCATGAAGCTGGTTCTGGAGCTAGAAGCACACACAAAAACTCTGGAGCATATACATGGACATTCACACCACCACACAGGCTTCCCACTTCACAGCCCTACCTACAAAATGTCATTAGTACCCCTGAAAAAGAATCATACCCATTTTCAGGCAAAAATCACATTTACAGCAGTTTCTACTGCCCTACTACTGATTGAAATCATGAACAATCAAAAATTACAAGGCATGTTATAAGCAGGAGGAAAGAAGCCTGTCAATAATGAAGTAATTAATTGAATTAAATTCAAGGCCAAAGATACAGGTAAGCAGTCGAGAACTTCTATGAGATACTTGGTTCAATCCCCAGCACCACTAAATACACAAATAAATAAATGAACTCAATCCAGAGGTGACCCAAATATTGAGGCTATCAGGGTAACTTAAACTGCTATGATCAATATTTTAAATGCTCTGGTGGAAAAGACTGGCAACCCTCACAACAGAGATTGCAGAAGAGAAATGCTCTGTAAGGAAGAGCAGAACAAAGAGAGTAGAAGCAAAACACAGTACGAAATGACAACCCTTCAGTGGCCTTGGAGTCGATCGACTACAGGTCAAGTCTACCGAGTCAGGGAAAGCTAAGCATGGAGACAGATCACAGAAGATACTCAAAATGAAACAAGAAGAAAAATGCAGAGTATCCACGCCCTGTGAGGCAACACTAATGATCTAACACAAGGCTTAGAAAACCTCTTTGAAGGGCCAGTAACAAGTATTTCAGAGCTAGGCATGGTGACACACACCTCTAATCCCAAGACTTGGTAGGAAGTTGTAGCATCAGGAGTTCAGGGCCATGCTGTCTCTAACAACAACAACCAAACCCCCAAATTCAGTGTTTTAATGGGGGACATGCCCTCTTTATCAGAACTACTCAACTCTGTCATTGCCACGGGAAGGCAGCCACAGCCAGAGAGCAAACACAGGAATACAACTATGTCTCAGTAAACTTCACAGGCCACATTTGGCCTCTAAGTCATAAATTCTTCCCTGAGTCAAGGAGCTTATTCTACCAGAGTAAATTAAAGTATCAAGAGAATATAATGTAAAGTGTCTTACCATGCGCATAACATGAGAATTACAAAGTACAAGACAGGATTCAGATATACACTGGTATCTAAGTTACTACCTAAGATTAAGCACTGATGTTAGAAATTAATAAGTTATTTCTGATTGAAGATTCTCTATAGTGCTTTTGAAGAGCTAAATTTTCTAGAAACCAAAAAAATTGGGATTTTAAAAATCCAATTTGAAAATCATAGCAAAAAAAAAAGTCATGTATAGAAATTGAGCATATTCACATTTTATCCATTTTCATCCTGACCCTGAATTCTAAAAAATGAAGTGTTTTAGTCAGTTTGAAATTGTGTACAACTTTAAAATACATGTTTTAAATGATAAAACTATTAAGAACTTGATTCCTATTCTTTCATAAAAATATGATTGGCTGGGCGGTGGTGGCACATGCCTTTAATCCCAGCACTTAGGAGGCAGAGGCAGGTGGATCTCTGTGTGTTCAAGGGCAGCCTGGTCTACAAAAGTGAGTTCCAGGACAGCGAGGACTGTTACACAAAGAAACCCAGTCTCTAAAAAAAAAAAAAAAGGTGATTGTTTATCTATTGAGATTATACTGTTGTAGAAATAGACTGGCAAGCTATAATATGCCAAAGAACCACCAGTGTGCTTTGTGTATGAGACACACTTACAAGGCAAAATAGACTCCTGTTAGCATCTGCACCATGAATCCGGATGAAATTGGTATCCTGCTACTTACACCTTTGTATTTTCTTACATGTTGTCGAGGATAGCCACAGACACAGATTCTGGAAAGACCAAATAAACACATTTGTTAAGTGCAGATGATTTTCTAATATTTATGAGCCAACAATAAAAATAACAAGTCTAATATCTATAAAATAATCTCCCAAACAAAACATTTGCCTATAACATTTCCCTGAATATGTTAGACGGGGAAAAGATTGTAAAGACAAAGGCAGGTGATGTATGAAGCAGAAGAATCAGACACTCTTTGGTTAGTTTACTAATTTTGATCAATTCAACTATCAATAATTCTGGGGACATTACATGGGATCTTGTCATTAACAGATCTTTAGAATAATATTTAATTCCTGACTAAATTCTTAGTACAAACTTCAGGATCAGAAAAATTACTGTAATTCAGACTCAAGTTTCATGAAATATCCATAATAAATTTCAGACAGATAAAAAAATTTAATGCTCCTGCTAGACATAGTGATGTACACCTTTAATCCCAGCACTTGGGAGGCAGAGTTCAAGACTAGCCTGGTCTACATGGTGAGTTCCAGAGCAGCTCGAGCTACATACTGTTTATACTCTGTGTAAACATGACACCTTCTGAGAGAGAATTCTAAAGAGAAATCAGCAGATTTTGCTATTTTTTCAAGGAAAATAGCTTGGATAAACTAAAACAAACAGAACTTCATGATGAGAGGCAATCCAGGCACCGAGTGAGCTGTAGCATGGAGGGCTCCTTCTAGCCTTTCTCACCTTCCGGACACTGAGCTCCACTAAGACTAGGTGCGTGGAGTGGACCTGGGAGCCCTGTACCCTCAGGCTGCAGGAATTGCAATGTGGGTACATGGCACCTGTGAAGCCTAGACCCAGCACATCTGATGCAGGCTGCCCAGATACTGGACGAAGGAATTGGCGCCAACTGTAAACTCAAGTTCGGGAGCACAGGCGACAAAGCCCACAGAGGCACACTAAGGAAGGCTAGCACAATGCCCAGGGCCAGGGGACCATTTGTGTGAGCAGCCTGCATGGCAAAGGCCAAAGCTGAGAAAGAAAGGAAAGGCTTGAGGCCAGACCAGGATGCCACCGAATCTCTGGCCTTAGCTAGGGTCCTTAACTGGCAGCAGCCTGCCCTCCCACAGGTCCAAAATATAGCCCACCAGTGTCTCTGGACTCTTTTGAGTGCTGTCCATCACGTCCTATCTCTGCCTTCTCACTTCTCACATCAAGTGCACAAATTGGGGGTGGGGAGAAAAGAGACTCTGGGAAGCTTGAGCCTCGCCTCAGAGGAATTTGATCTTTAATCTTCTCATACTTGTTACTAAATTAAGAAGTCAATGAACCCAACTGACTCCTTCGCCCAAGGTGGAAGCAGTGTAGGTCAGAGGGCTTTTCAGACACAGATTTACTTTACACTGTGCCTGAGGATTAGAGTCACCTAGGAACCAGGGTCTGGGCCCTTCGTAGAGGGTGCTTTCAGAGGGGTTATACTATGGGAGGGAACACGGCCGAAGGTGGGCAGTACTATCCCATGGGCGGGCTTCTGCAGTGAGGAATACACAATCACCAGTGTTCGTTTCTCTGCTCCCTCACGTGACTGCCAGCCCACAGCTCCAGTCTCTCTAAGTGCCTTCTGTCAGGATGGACTGTATGCCCAGAGTGCGAGCAGGAACAAACTCTTCTTTGCTTAAGCTGCTTCGTCAGTATTTTGTCATACCAAAGAGAAAAGTTAATTGATATGCCCTTCTTCTGGCTAATTTTTACTTACTAAATAAATTACTCAAACATGAATTTTCACCTAATTTCCTTAACTCCAGAATTTCCCTTATTTACTTTATTTGTAAAAGGTAAAAATCTCAGTTTTTTTCTGTTTTGTTTATTGTTTTAAAAATGTTAATCATAGAAAACTAGAGAATTGTAGACTATCACAAAGGAAAATAAAATTACTTTAAATTGCTCCCAATTAAGTGAAGTATTATCATTTTGTTCATAGTTAGCAAATATAAGAGCTGTAACAAACATACTACATGTGCTATTAAATGTTCAAATGCTAAAAAACTCTTAAGATTTTTAATGTTTGCATAATATGCCCCAAATTTTATAACTTATTCAACAAAACATTTAGCTCTAGTTTTTTAAGGAAGAAAACTTAATGCCATGTTTCTCTGATTTTTTGGCAGCAAACTAGAGGACAGTCAGTATAGATAAACAATAACAAAAACAAGATTAAAAAGGAATACCTAATCACATTTCACAAATTAAAAGGTTACCATCATGCCATCATTTTAAATGTAATATAAGTAATATAATCCCTCTGATTTAATATTCCATCCAAACACTACTCAGTTAGATATTCATCATTGTGGTTTTCTGGTAGCTACTATTTCTAATATATGCTAGATATTGAATTATATGATGTTTTAAACAATTACATAAAACAAAAATAACTTAGGGATGCAATAAACTAGCAGTCCTACCTACATTCATATCCTCCAGTATTAGGAAAATAGGAATTTAAATTTACCTTGAACAAATCTGACACAGTGATTGAAGAGAAACACTGGGCATGTAGGTTAAGGCAGCATTGTAACACAACAAAAGGAATGTCAACACTTCAAACCTGAAGACAAACCAAAGGAAGGTTAACAGATATATGCAACAGAACCAGACCTACACATTACAAACACAGTAAGGAAAACTCAGAGGAAAAGAAGTCTTTGCAAGTAACAATCATACGTCATAAAAAAATTCAGTGCTCCAGATAATCTGAAGCAAAGTACAAGGACAAATCTAGATATGTTCGATTCTTTTATAAATGATTCAATATCCATGTAATTGTTACATATAACTCATTAAACACTAAATTTACTGAAATCATTTTTTCACAACTTGGTGTGGTAGAAGAACTGGTTCTTCACAGTGTACCTGTTCTGTGCTGTAAGCATTTCCCTTTGAGGATGGGGCCCGCTGTACACGACTTTGGATAAGCCATGCTGGGATAGCGCACTCTCAGTCAGAGCCATAGACCCAATGCTGGAAGGCTAAAGAAAAGAAGCTGTTCTGTTAAATGTGACATTAAGAGTACACAAAGAATGGAGAGTGCCTACTAGGGGCACTATATAGTTCACGAATATTCAGACTGCCTATCCAATTTCCACTCCAAGATTTAATAAAAATTAAAAACACTTTCACATTTTCATTAATTAAAATTAAAAACATTTCACATATGAAAATCAAAAAATTTAATTTCCAACTTCTATCATAGAGTACACAATTGTCTACCCACCCCCACATACACACAAATTAAGATGTCTTACCCATTACACGAAGATTAAAAAGATACTTTCAATAAGGCTCTCACTATCAGATCTTAGTTTACTGCTTAGTGATTTTGACTTACCTCATTTTTGGAACAGTATACACTCTGTGTGGTGCTAATTAGTACCTCTTGAGGTACTAACAATTCACCTTTATGCACAGGTAACTACACCCTAATTTATGGGACTATCAGAGCTTAGGACCCAATAAATTTACTTTGATAAAAAGCTACTTACTTCATGATATACAGATGGTTTGGATAAAGATGGAATTGTAAAACTCAATACTTTACTATGTCCCTGTTTGTCAACTATTTCCTACAAAAGTAAAAGAAAATATCTTAAAACAGTCATCTAGAACACATAACATTTTAAAAATAAGTTGTTAGGACAATTTTTCCAGGTTTAATTTTTTGAGATTATAATATTAATTACATTTCTCCCTTTCCTTTCTTTCCTCCAAAACAACTTTTAAAAGAGCAGAATAAAAGGAATTTTACAGTCAGTTAAAATTCTTTAACATTGGTGATCCACTATTAATCACCCACTAGCACCAGTAGTTATCATGTACACTGCTGCATTTTAAAAACAAAAGCAGAGCAGAGTGCTGTAGTGCAGCACAGAAAAAACCCAATTAACTTACGATCCATTGTTTTCAGGATGGCGGAGGCATGGATAGCATAGTGATTGTTCCTCGCTAACAAGTTCTAGTCTCTAAGTCAATTAAACATGAGGTGTGTCTACAAAAGGACTTCACCTTTCTTTTCCCTCTTAAAGAACACAAACTATAAGTATCCAGAATGTCATCTCATAACTGATGCTCAAGCTATGAATGACACACACTGTTAAATAGAATGCACATGCTCAGGAGACAGTGGAGACTTACAAAGCATGACTAGTGAGTCTCAGATTAGATCTTTCTACTCACTTATTTTGTAAAGGTAAGAAACAGACTTATAGATAAACTTAAATGCATAGTAAGTAAAAAATTAAACAATAGTAGTAGCTAGGCATGGCAGCACAGGACTTTAATCCCAGCATTTGAAAGTCAGAGAGACAGGCAGATGTGGTGATATATTGTGTACCCTAATAAAACCTGAAGACCAGAGGACAGAACAAGCCATTAGATTAAATATAGAAGCCAGGCACACACCTTTAATCCTAGCACTCAACAGGCAGAGATCCATCTGGATCTCTGTGGGTTCAAAGCCACCCTGGATTACATGACATTGATTCAGTCTAGGAGAGAAGCAGAGCCAGGTAGTGGTGGCACACACCTTTAATCCCAGCACTTGAGATCTCACGCCTCTGCTACCACTATTTGGGAAGCATACATGCCTTTAATCCCAGTACTAAGAAGGAAGTAATATGGCTAGGCAGAGAAAGGTATATAAGGCATGAGGAGACAGGAATTAAAGCCCTTTTCGGTTGAGGAACCCTTTTTGGCTAGAGGCCCTCTTTGGCTGGACCCCTTTTGGCTGAGGACTCAGAGACATTCAGTCAGAGGATTAGTAGAGACGGTGAAGTGAGAAGTGGCTGTGGCTCTTTTCTTTGTCTCTCTGATCTCCCAGCATTTACCCCAATATCTGCCTCCGGGTTTTTTGTTTGTTGGTTTGGTTTTTTGTTTTGTTTTGTTTTGTTTTATTTTATTAAAAGACCTATTAGATTTCATACAACATTTGGCACCCAATGTGGGTCATGAACCTGCGATCCTGAGATTAAGAGTCTTGCTCTAGCCTTCTTTATGTACATGTCCTTTCAACAGGCCTGAGCACACCTGTCTCTCTCTCTTATCTTAATAAAACTCTTGTTAGTGGGAAAAAAAAAAAAAAAGAGTCTTGCTCTAAAACTGACTGAACTTGCTGGGCTAGGGTACAACAAAATATCACCACAGGCAGATCTTTGTGGGTTTGAGGCCAGTCTGTTTTAGGTAGCAAGTTCCAAGCCAGCCAGGGATACACTGTGAGACTCTGCCTCAAAACCAAACGAAATAAAACCCCACTGGTGGTATTGTTGTTGTTATTGCTATCTCTATAAGAGAACTCAAATGCTCTGCATTTCAGCTTTCATTTAACCCATACAAGTTTGTTTAGTTAATTATATGGATGCCTCAATACCATTATGTTTTTCTTTTCTTTCTGTTTTTTTTTTTTTTGGCTGTCCTGAAACTTGCTTTGTAGATTAGGTTGACCTCGAACTCAAGTAGATCTGTCTGCCTCTGCCTCCCAAATGCTGGGAATAAAAGCATGCCGTCACCATGCTTGGCTATTCTTTCTTTTAATGAATACTGGTTTTACTAAAATGAGAAGCAGTTTTCCAAAAGCATTTTGTTAGTTCATCAAATACAAACCAGGTTGTAAACCCCTAGAAGAAGGGCCTCGATGCAGCCACTGCTGTGCACATTCCTGCTGGCTGACACGGCGAGGTAGCACCAGATCAGCTCCGGGAGGAACTGCAGGGTGAACCGCAGTAGCTGCTCCTCCCCGCTGCGGTAGAACTCAAAGAGCTGGTGACACACAGGCTCTAGCAACTGGAAGAGATGGATAACACAGTAAACATGAACTAGTGAATGACACCACTATATGAATTCTAAAAGGTTTCTCAGAATGGTCAACTCTGAAATAGACAAATACTTTAATTTTCCTGAAGCCAAACTAGTCCCCACCCAGCTATTTCAGAAAGCTTTAAATTCGAGTGGAGGACAGTACAACACATCAGCAATATGCTCTACTGCTCTCATCAAGTACTCTTACTCTGGTCATGTCGTTTCACCTCTCAGCTAAGTCATGGGGGTGTCTCTTCCTTAGCCTTTCTTCTTAGTAAATGAGAAGTCAACATGTAAGGGATTGTCTACAGGACAGAAGAAACAAAGACAGGAATCCTGGCCCACGGCTTGCTCCCACGTGTGCAACAGCTGGTGTGTAGAGCAGTTAGCGCCAGTACACCCAAGTCCCTGTTGAAGCCATGATTACTGCCCCTGGGCTTTATACATAAGTTAGAATCATTTATAGCCTTTTTCTTTCCCACAATACTCCCAATTACATTATGTTAGTAAAGCTAGCTACACCTTTATTAAAGACTCTTAAAATCAGAAAAGCAAGTTAAGAGACTCTCATGTCTCTCAAGTGTTACTTTAAGTCACATACTGTGATCAAACACAAAGCATGAGCAAATGTGTCAGGAGATTCACAGGTACTGTTTTTTAAGGAAATTTGAACAAAATATATATTTCATTAGCAGACAAATTAAATCAAGCTATCAAGCAGATTTCTATTACTAATAATTACAACAAAGAGAAATCAATGAATAGTATACATTTTTATTTCAAATAGACTACACAAGTAAACTAAGTATTAAGTCAAACACATCCTTCTGACAGCTACTTTTCCACAAGGGATATTTTTTCCCCATATCACAGTGGTGGTTAGAAAGCAAAAGGGAAGACTGTCTCAAACAAAACAAAAACTCTAAGTGACTCTGCACTGTGGCCCAGCACGCATATTTCTAAATCCCCAAGCAAGCTTTAATTGAATCAATTCACGAAGCTTGGTTAAGTTTAACAAGTATTTGCAATTATGAACCTTGCTAGAAAATCATTCAAGACACTCTGTAAGAACACATAATCAATTTTAATCAAAACACACTCAACGTCTTTAAACCAGTTTCAAATCCCAAATTAAAAAGATTTTTGCTTAATGAAAGCAGAATTAAATGAAGACAAATTTAAAAAGAAGAAAAAAATCATGCTGCACAAAGATTAAATAAAATTATGCATTTGAAGCCAATACAGATAAACACCAACATCTGTTTGATGTTCTACAGCTTGCAAAGTACTGTTCATACAGAAACATCAATTCCCATTACACAGTAAGTAGAACATGATTAGCCACACTGTTCATATAAGGAAATGGAGGCAGAAAGGCTATCTACCAAAGATCTGACTCTTACAAATGTCAGAAAATATCAAGATATAATGTGAGAAATATAGGCATACCTAACTTGAATATATTTTAGGCATGCAACTGAACATGTTGGATTGCTAATGGCTCAGTTACATTTTGGAATATATTTCCCCATGGAAACATTGTCACATGTGGTCATTAGGTTATTAAAGAACTGTTAAGATAAGCCTGTACCTCAAATACATGTATTAAACTTGTGTGTGTGTGCCTGTACGCATGGAGGGCAAAGGCCAACCTCAACTCTTGTTCTTTAGGTGGCATCTACCTTGGTTTTTGAGACAGGGTCTCTTACTAACCTGCAGTTTTCAAATTAGGTTGGGCTGGGTGGCCAAGCCCCAGGGCTCCACCTGTCTCTACCTCCCAAGCACTGGGAGACAAGCATGCACCGCCATTTCAAGGTTTTCATAGGTTCTGGGGACCAAGCTCAGGTCCTCATGCTTGCATGGGAAGCACTTCACAGACTATCTCCTCAGCCTCCTAAATGACCTTTTTGTGAGTCTAATGAGAACCTAATCATCACATATCCCCTATCTGTTTTAAAATACACCCTGAGTTCTGCCTGGGATTGTATATCTTAGTGGTAATGCACTTGCCTAGCATGAACAAGGCCCTGGGTTCAGTCTCCGGCACTGAAGAAAAGAAAAAGAAAAAAACCTCAACTTTTCCAAATATTAAAAGTAGAAGTATGATATGACCCAGTTATATCACTTCTGGGTATATACCAAAGGAATCCGAGTCAGTTTCTGATAAAGACACCTGCAGATTCATGTTTACCACTGTTCACAACTATGGACTCAGTCTAGGTGCTACAGCACCAATAGATAAAAGGCTAAAGAAGTGTGGTGGACATAGAAAATGCAGCTTTACTCAGCCACAAAGAACAAAATTAACCAGATAAACAGGTGCACTATAGATCATTGTCACAGGCAAAGCGAGTACTCTCATAAAGCCAGGGAGGGGCTTTGGGGAGATAGATGAAGAAAAGAGAGGGGAAGAGAGATTCAGAAAAGTCATAGAGAAGGTAGCTATGATAAGCATACTATATACATATGTGGAAATGTCATGATGAAACTCTTCACTTTGAAATAATGAAAAAGAATACTGAGTTCTAAAACAACTGAGTTACAATGAGACTTTTATGACATCCATTAATAAAAAATCTGTATGTTAAGAGATATGCCCCCATGACTCTAGTCCTTTATATGTACCGTTTGCAATACACAATAATACAAGAGCCTCAGGTGCCTGAGGTGTCTTGTGACCAAAGTCATGGGATGGCTGCAATGCCCCTTCGGTAAAACAATTCTACAGATCACAGAAACAGTCACTGTTTTCTACAAGGATTCTTCAAGGTCAAAGTACTTCGAGAAAACAGCTGTTCATTCTAATGTCTACCCCAGATACAGTGACTCTGCTGAATTCCTGCAATATTCCCCCTTTTGTCTAAGCTATATTAATGATGTTGAAGATTATGCAGTCACACAGTGAAGACAGCCCTTTCTCCTTTGTGCTGTCTCATAGTCTTATATTGTAAGTCAGAATGTATTTGAAAGCCAGGAAAATTATTATAGCAAAAACAAGTATAGCAATCACTAGAATAAGAAACTTATCAAAATGATTCATAGGATTAAATGAAGCTATGGTATCTGCAAGGCTTTCCATACCATCCACTCCTCTAGAGGAGCTCCCTGAGTTTTTAAACTTTATGGCTTTTTGATATTGTGTATTAGTATTTTCAAAAGCCAAAAACTCAACCAAAACCTTCCTAACATCAGGATCAGCCACTGTTCTATGCACTGCTAAAGTTAATATTTGTAGAAAATCAGTGTAAGCTTCTTCCTTAGTAACCATATTATTTGATAAGCTAACAACTTGCTCTGTTTCAGGTGTTACATTTTTATAGACTTTAACCAAGCATTTCCAGAAAGCAGCTTAAAGAGCAGAGCCAAATTCTCAGTAATGGTAAACAGACAAGAGCATGCCCAATAATAAAGTTAAAATCATGAATTTTGTTTTTAGTTCATTTATTACGAAAATTAGACATTCATTTAAATATTAATTAGACAATTAATGTTTTAGAGAAGAGAACATCCTCCATACAAGGAATGACTAATACCTCTGGAAATTCAAACAGCACTGACTTAGTACTTTATGTCCTAACTGTAATTGTTTTTTACTAGTAGTTGGGCTTGTTTTAATTTTTTCTTTTTCCCTTGAAGGGACCATTGATGAGTTACAAAGAGATTAGTTGTAGGCCAGCAATGCCAATGCTCTGGAGGCAGAAGCAGATGGATCTCCATGAGTTTGAGGCCAGCCTGGTCTACATAGTGAGTTCTAGGACAGCCAGGACTACAAAGTGAGACCCTACCAAGAGAGAGAGAGGCAGATGGACAAAGAAGGATGAGAGAGACAGAGACACTAAGATCGACTTTCAACCTATTACATCCTTTCATAAGCTCAAAAACAAAAGGTATCATGCAACTCATCTCCCTTCCATTTACCCCAGTGCTCTGACTCTCTCTAGTCCCACAATAGGGAAGGCACTAGCCAGACCTAACTACCATCCAACAAATGCCTTGCACTTCCCCAGTCTCCCTATACTTTGCTGCTACTAGGAGTGTTTGTTTTATTTGCCACATAGAAAACCTGTATTTGTCCATGGCCTATTTTTTGTCTTGTTTTGTTGCTGTTGTTGCTATGATACCTGGTAATTTATAAAGAATGTATTCCTTCACAGCTCTGCAGACTGGGCAGTCCAAGACCAAGAGACTTCTTTCCGTATCACCTCACAACAGAAGACAGAAAAGGACAAGAAAGCTAAGGAGGCCCAACTCACCTTGAGAATAGT
Source organism: Peromyscus californicus insignis (assembly GCF_007827085.1). NCBI lineage: Eukaryota > Metazoa > Chordata > Mammalia > Rodentia > Cricetidae > Peromyscus > Peromyscus californicus. Next base: position 66,226,444 of record NW_026294584.1, read on the forward strand.
ACCAATACCAAAATCGTTCCAGTTTTTCCTTCCCACTTTTTACGCTAGGAACTGAACCCAAAACCTAGTGTTTGCTAGGCAAGAGCTCTACTGTTGAACCATATCCCAGGCTCGTTTTAAAATATTTGTTCCAATGGTAAGTTTTCAGATGAATTTTAGAGGGAACAAACATATAAACCATAGTACTGAGAGATTCAATTAAGCATGGTTGCTTCATCTCTTCTACTTTTCTCTCTCAGGATAAAGATCTCCTATCACTGATCTTTGAGTCCCTAATGTTACCACAGTAATGGCTCATAATAGATACATTAATACTTGCTGAACAGAAAAATTAATGCAGTGACTTAGACTTTTCAAGGCTATGGCGAGCCAGAGACAGCAGAGAAGTAAGTGCTGAGAAAGACAGATTTGGGGACATAGTAAGGATTCTAGTTTTTGGTATTTTATTCTTGTTTAGCAAACATACACATTTTTCTTACTTTACATATGTATGCTATATTTCATAATTAAATAAAATAATCAACTGAATACTACTAATACAAACTGTAAAGTACTTACCTCACTTTGTGGCTCCTGGATAACTTTGTAGAGAGATGAAACTAAAGAACTCTTGTCTTTCAAATTTGTGGCATAATTTGGCAAAGATGTTTCTGGGAGTGTCTAAACAAATTTTAAAAAACAGCTTTTATTTTTATGAAATTCTAAAGCAGACAAATTCTTTAAGAAAGAAAATATTATCCATTGGTCATTAACACAGACTGGGGAAGGGAGAGGGAGACTGAGAAAGAGTATCTAACATGCGGAGTTTCTGGAATTCCATGCTGGTTTTTGGTGTAACCTTATAAATATATCAAAAGAACAAAAACAAAAATAAATAAAATAAAACCAACCCTGCATTCTCACTTAAGATAGTGAATTTTATATGATTTGAATTATAACTCAACAACAACAAATTCCAAAAAAGTATTTTTTATTCTCTTATTACCAACGTGATGAATCACCATCAGAACTCCACCATTGGGACTAGGGTGAGGCCTCAGTGCATAGAGTACAAGGTGAAGACCAGAATTAGGATCCCCAGTACCCACTTAAAAGCCAGGCAAGCATAGTAATCCTAGTACTCTGGAGGCAGAGACAGGGCATCACAGGGGAGGCTGGCTTGCTAGACTAGCCAGCTGGTGGGCTCTGAGTTCAACTGAGAGACCCCGCATCAATAAGTTAAGTGCAGAGTAATCAAGGGGAATACTCAATATCAACTGTGGACCTACACATGCACTCAAACATGTGCAAGTGCACCCACACACATGCAAACACCTGTATAAACACATGCATGCAGCCCATACACTTATAAACATGCAAACAAAGAAACTCCACTTTAATTGTAGTTTTAGATTAGAAACAATATTGAGTGGTGGCGCACGCCTTTAATCCCAGCACTCGGGAGGCAGAGCCAGGCAGATCTCTGTGAGTTCGAGGCCAGCCTGGGCTACCAAGTGAGTTCCAGGAGAGGCGCAAAGCTACACAGAGAAACCCTGTCTCGAAAAACCAAAAAAAAAAGAAACAATATTGAACCACATGTAAAACTAAAGCTCTGTCTTTGAAGCATCAGGAGTAATGGAACTCCTTAGGGCCTACTGATCTTGCTTCTTGTTACAAGAGGATCTGATGTTTCTAACCTGTAAACCACAGGTTACCTGATTCAGATGCTCCTGAGTTCCATGCTCCTGCCTGTGGTGAGTCTACACTATGGGTTGGGCAGAAGAGCTAGACTCCTCAGAACTGGAGAACTCAGAGAACTGTGCTACCATAGATTAGTTTTCTTAATGCAATTTAAATACAATCAATCACAGCCTGCTAGCACCACCTCTCCAGACATGGAGCCTACAGACCAGACAGAGGACTGGAAAGAGAGACATTCTCAGCAGTAACTCAAATAATCATGGATGAACAACAGCAAATAAAACTGAAAAAAATAATCTATTGTAACAATAATAAAAACTTATCTTTTAGAGCATCTCATTAGTAGTATTTGTCTCCCAATTACTGCTCCCACCCAAATTCTTTCCTTCCTTCACTCACTCTCACTCACTCACTCACTCACTCACTCAGTCAGTCAACCAGTTGGTGCTAATCCCACAGCAGACATAACATCTCAAGATATTTCTAACAGTCATCTAAGACATGCACTATTTCTCACACATCCCATAACCAAGTATTTCATGATGTAATGCGGGTTGTGGCTAGAATACATAGCTTTATTGTGCAAAAATACGCACAGAAAATTAAGCTGCATCATTTTCTATAGCAGGGTTATTTGATTCATTCCTACTTTCCTGGGGTCCCCTTGAGGGAAAGAGCTGTCCTGTTCTCTCCACCCCCACCACTCAGCACAAAGCCTCACACTCAGACCTCTGCTGAGAGAACACAGGAACAGAATAAGAAATGAAACTATCATTGTCTGCATTTGACAGATTCTTTAAAAACAGGTCATATTCGGCCTGAAGGCATATAAGTGAATAGCCGTTTCTAATTTAATAAGAGTTTTGTTTACCAGCATGGCACGTAAGTATACACCAATTGGGAACTCCCCACTATTCTCCAGAACAATAGCAGCCACCTCCACCACAAACACAGTGTCACTGCACTGCTTACATAAGGCAGGCAGAGATTAGGGCATTCTTCAATATTTCAAAAGCAAGGAACAAAAGGCCTCTAGGCAACATTCCATTCCTGTCATTTAATCAAGAGTAACTCAGTACTGGAGAAATTTATATAAAAGGGAGTGATAATCAAATAAGCATCAGATTTCTAATCTCCCAAATAAAAGAAGCCTGAAGAAATGAGTAAAGCACACTACATAGTCTATATGAACACATATTTTCTGCGAAACAGCCAGAGATTTTCGTGTTACTTATCCTTCCCCATACTGCCCTCCCATCCTCCAACCCCATTTAATCCTAACCCTGAAGACTTTTGAAATGTCTTATGGAAACCTAGTACCAGAGAAGCTTCCTAAAGTGTGTGTGTGTGTGTGTGTGTGTGTGTGTGTGTGTGTGTGTGTACATACATATATAAAATGAGCTACCTTATAATGGGGGGCAATGACACCCCTAGAGACCATAGATATCAAATAAAAAGCCCAATACGGGGAATGGGCTACCTCTTTTTGAGTTGTTATTCAGTAAGATTCCCTGCTCCAAATAACATGGCTTTGGTTTTCGGGTTTTGTTGTTGTTTGTTTGTTTTGCCTTTGCTCTTAGTTCCTGTGGTGATTTGAATAAAAATGGCCCCCACAGGCTCATAGGGAGTGGCACTATTAGTAGGTTAGGCCTTATCAGAGGAAGTATACCACTGTGGGGGTGGGCTTTGAGGTCTTAGAAGCTCAAGCTAGGCCTAGTGTGGCATTCACTTTTGGATCAAGATGTAGAACTCTCAGCTCCTTCTCTAGCACCATGACTGCCTGCATGTCACCATGGCCCCTGCCATGATGATAATGGACTAAAACTCTGAACTGGAAGCCAGCCCCAATTAAATGTTTTCCTTTATAAGAGCTGCCGTGGTCATGGTGTCTCTTCACAGCAATAGGAACCCTAACAAGAGCAGTTACCCTCCAGAACTTGGGGTAAAACCCTTCTGCTAAAGATACCACACATCTGGATGACAGGACATGAGAAACCAAGCTGTACCACCCTGGAAGCTTCTTCTTTACGTCCTAACTTTCATGGTGCTGCAATGCTCTATGCATCCTACCTGGGGAAAGTCATCAATAGTCTTACTTGTGAACACTGCAAGCCAGAGGGAGTAGATGTATGCAGTGAAACTGTGTGTCAGACATGACAGCTCAGTTGCACACATCAACTCAGAGCAGCTAGGACTGCAAAAGGTGTGCCCAAGATCAAGCAGCCTGAGTCTCAGCAGAGGTGGGGCGGAGATCATGAAGTCCCACCCCTACCTGATAGCTATTAGCAATTGATGGCTGCTAGGATATGAGAAAGTCAGTTTTCTTCAGGAACACAGCCCCTGAGAGGCTACTCATGCTCCAGTGGATGGTCCCACATTCATACACATACAGGCAGTACCAAATGGACCCAGTGGGTATTAAAAATTTTTTAAAAAGCATATAAAATTATGACAGAAGAGTGAGGGGAGGATAGGGAAGGAATGAAGGGAAGAGAAAGGGGGAGGATTTGATCAAAACACATACACATATATGGATATTAAATAAAATATTTTTAAGGGGCTGGAGAGATGGCTAAGAGGTTAAGAGCACTGGCTGCTCTCCCAGAGGTCCTGAGTTCAATTCCCAGCACCCACATGGTGGCTCACAACCATCTGGAATGAGATCTGGCACCCTCTTCTGTGTACATAATAAATAAATAAATCTTTTAAAAAATATATATATTTTTTTTTGTTTTTGTTTTTTGAGACAGGGTTTCTCTGTGTAGCTTTGCGCCTTTTCCTGGAACTCACTTGGTAGCCCAGGCTGGCCTCGAACTCACAGAGATCCACCTGGCTCTGCCTCCCGAGTGCTGGGATTAAAGGTGTGCGCCACCACCACCCGGCTTAAAAAATATATTTTTAAAAGAGAAAAAGAAATAGCCAGAGACAAAAGAACATTTCTTTTCTGAAAAGTCAAACTCTATAAAGTACCGTGTCCTGGGCTGCTGATGATAACGAGAAAAGAATGCCTTTAAAATTAGTGAGGTAGCTATCACACTCGGCTCAAAATTCCATCACTATGTCATGGTGTGGATGTGAGGAAGGTCACGTCTCTATAGAAGGAAGGGTATAAGTACTGTGCTCATCGTGTTCTGAGTGGGAGACCGGAGAGGTGGCTCAGCATTAGGAGCACTGGCTGGTCTTCCAGAGGAGCTGGGATGAACCACCTATACAGTGGCTCACAGTTGTCTGTAACTCCAGTTCCAGGGGATCCCACTTCTTTAGGTCTCTGAGGGCTCCAGACACACACATGGTACACAGACATGCACGTAGACAAGACATCCATATGCATATAATAAACATAAAACTTCAAACAAAACAAATGGTGCTTGGAAAAATGGATCTTAAAGGACCAGATGAACTTAAGAACTTCTCTATTACCAGCTAAGGTTTCTCATGTTACAGAAAGCAGAAATGGAGATGAAAACAAAAAATTATGTTGAAATTATTCTTGGCATTTTTTTTTTTAAGAAAACAGATGCTTCATACTAAACTACTGTTTGGCAGATGGCTTTAAAAATGTAAGGAAGTGATATGGATTTAATGAAGATGGGCAGATGGGTGAAGAATCAATAAACAGAACACCCTGCTCAACAACAACCTTGCTCAACAACTGTTCAACAACGTCACACGTGAAAATGGACTAAGCCACATACTGAGATTCAGTGACTGTCCGAAAATTGAAGAAAATTAGGAGTCTACATAATATACACACAGCATTAAAAAAAAACCCACAAAGCAATCTGAAATATCTTTTTACAAATAAGTCATTATTTGTAATATAAAATATTTGTAATATAAAATATTAAATATTTATAAAATCCTAGTTTAATTACTTTGTTAGTCTATCAAGAAAACACAAAGAGATTAGCTAGTGCAGACATTTAACACTTTTCTACAAGCAAAAGATTGTTTTAATTTTTAAAACTTTTACATTTACTTATTTTTATTTATTTAGTGTGTGTGTATTGGTAGGTCAGAGGACAATTTGTGGAAGTTGGTCCTCTCTGCAGGTTCCATTAACGCAGGTCATGAGACTCAGCGGCCAATTCCTTTACTCCCTGCCCTCACTCTCCCCTGAACTCTCTCTCCAGCCCACTAGAAGACTTTTACACGTGTTTATTTTGTGTGTAGATTTTTAGATAAAGCTTTATGGGGGCAAACTGTCTCTGTGGGTTTCCGAGGCTGCTGAGGCAGACTGTGGAAGGAGGAGTTCAAACTGTGAGAGCACATCATCCAGCCCAAGTCACCTCTACAGACCACCTACTGCAACTGTTCTGATGCTACTGACTGAGCTGTAATGACTGACTCAAGAAAACCACCTACTAGAACTGGGGTCCAATCAACAGGTTGCTGACTCTCAGCCCACTCAGTCAATTACAATAATGTTGCCATACTTGTGCTACTCAAAAATAAGGATTTTCTTTAAAATTAACAAACGAACAAAAAACAAAAACAGGGGGCTGGAGAGATAGCTCAGCTGTTAAGAGCACTTGCTAGTTAGTCTTCCAGAGGACTCGAGTTCAATTCCCAGAAGCCACATTGGGTGGCTCACAACCATTTCCAAAAGGCATATCAGATGCCTTTTACAAGTGCATATGCCTTCCATTCTGGTCTAATTCTGCTCCTTGATTTCCTATCAACAAACCCCATTCCAGGTTTGCAATGCCTTTCTCAGACAGAGCAAAATCTAATTCCCACATTCTTAATATATGTGCTTATTGCCTCAATGGCACTAATCTACCAATGCAGCCTCTCCAGCTGCTCCTGTATAAGTCACCTTTGCAACCCTTCTTCCTAATCGGATAAGTACTCTGTTCCCCAGACACCAGGACACCACTGCAGTACTGCTGCCCTGCCCCCTCCGTCTTTCCTACTTCATTTCCTAGGTATCTGAACAGTATGGCAAGAACGGGAAAGAATTTACAGATAGGCATTGTCTTAGGCTTTCTAGTGCTGCGATAAAACACCATGACCAAAAGCAAGTTGGGGGAAAGGTTTCTTTGGCTTACACTTCTGGAGCACTGTGTATCATCAAAGGAAGTCAGGACAGGAACTCAAACAGGGCAGGAACCTGAAGGCAGGAGCTGATGCAGAGGCCATGGAGGGATGCTGCTTACTGGCTTGCTCATCCTTCTTGCTTATAGAACCCAGGACTACCAGCCCAGGGGCGGCAGCACCCATAATGGGCTGGTCCCTTTCCCATCAATTACTAATTAAGAAAATGCTCTACAGGTGTGGTGGTACTGTGTTCCCCAAAATATTGTGCACTCTAATAAACTTATCTGGGGTCAGAGAACAGAACAGCCACAATATTAAACATAGAGGTTAGGCAGTGGTAGCACACGCCTTTAATCCTAGCATTCCAGAGGCAGAGATCTACCTGGATCTCTGTGTGTTCAAGGATACAGCCAAGCATGGTGACTCACGCCTTTAATCCCAGGGAGTGATGGCAGAAAGCAGAAAGGTATATAAGGCGTGAAGACCAGAAACTAGAAGCTTTTAGCTGGTTAAGCTTTTAGGCTTTTGAGAAGCAGTTCAGCTGAGATTCATTTGGATAAGGACATAGAGGCTTCCAGTCTGAGGAAACAGGATCAGCTGAGGAATTGGCAAGGTGAGGTGGCTGTGGCCTGTTCTGCTTCTCTGATCTTCCAGCATTCACCCCAGTACCTGGCTCCAGGTTTGTTTTTATTAATAAGTACCTTTAAGATTCATGCTACATACAGGTTTGCCTGCAGTCCGAACTTATGGAAGCATTTTCTCAATTGATGTTTCTTCCTCTCAGATAACTATAGTTTGTGTCAGGCTGACATAAATCTAGCCAGCTGAGGCATCATGATTTTCAAACACTTACTATAATCATTGACCCCTCCCCCCACGACCACTATTTAACATGTCTTCTGTGTACAGCAATATCTTAAGGAGTCAGTAACTGGTTATGTTGGCTTTTTCACATTTGACATAAGAATGATCTACAAGAAAATGGTACTCAACAGTTAAATCAGAAAAGTTCCATCAACTGGCCCTTACTCTAAAATCATAACAATATGCAGTATAAAAACATTATAAATACTTTTGAAGCAGATGAAAAGCTTAAAAACTCCTTGACTGATCATTTACAAAGCTAACATGAGGGAAGCACATATAACACTTAATTCAAATATTAAAATTTGCAAAAAGCATTATCTAAGTATACTTTTATAGCATTCCACACTGCTTCATGGTGAATTAGGAAATCCAAAGAAGGATACTCAATTTGTGACAATAAAAACTAAGAAAGTAGCTGTGCAGTGGTGGCACATGCCTTTAATCCCAGCACTCAGGAGGCAAAAGCAGGCAGATCTCTGAGTTCAAGGCCAGCCTGGTCTATAGAGCAAGTTCCAGGACAGTCAAAGTTACACAGAGAAACCCTGGGGGTGGGGGAACCTAAGAAAGTAACAGTCTATCCAGCATTCAGGATGATTAGAAAACAGAAGCAGATAGAGCCAGCATAAGGTTAACAGGTCACTTAGCAACTGGAGTGTAGTGACACCTCCTTTTTGAGTGACTAAATGCATTCTTGCTCACTGAAAGGCCCTGTCTAAAATCACAGATCTTCCAAAGTTTGTCATTTGAACATGTATCAGTAAGAATGACCCATGCACCTCTTGCCTGGAGATTCTAACTCATTGACACCAAGGAGCAGCCCTGGTTTTCATCACAGATAAAGACCTTCAGACCAAGAAGTTTGAACACGTTACAAATCTATGCTAACATTACAGTTTTCAAGGAGGCAGGAACCTGAGTCCACTTTCACGTCCAGACTAGACGTTAACCCCATCACACACAGCCCAACATTGTTCTGAGCCTATCCAAACATGGCTTCATCTCAATTTCACCTAGAATACCTTTCCTCCAAATGCTTCCTCTGTGTGCTGACTGTTGAACCTGCTGTGCAGTCTCTGTCCTTGCAGCAAGCCAAGAAGCCTGGCACCACTACATTGTAAATTCGTCCCCAATCAGCTCAGACAAAGTCAAAATGACATTTGCTGCCCAGTCTCTTCATGTCTGTGGTTTAGGATCACAAAGTGTCCCACAAGGACAGGAGAAAGGAACTAGCTGGTTAAGAAACACAGTGTTAGCCACCATAGAGAAGAGTTCAGGAGACAACAAAGCCTAGGCTTTATTTTCTTCACCAGGGAGTCAAGGATTATTACAGTTTCCTAACACAGCTCCTAGGTCTCCATCTGGAGACATCCCTTGGTGTAGATGAAGTAAATATCTTGCTGCCCTCTGCTTTCTGTCAATCATGCCCAGTTCTACTATTTCCCACCCCATTTCTGACAATGGATCATTGATGATCACTGGGGGGTGACATCAACATTCATGACCATGGTAATGTCACATGGGAGGAAGAGAATACACAGATAATAAGCTCTTTGAGCCACTTGGGGGGAAGGAATTAATTTTTCCACAAAAGATCACTGTGCATAAATAGCTCCCTACTATGACACAGTACAACATTCTTTTTCCACAAATGCTATAGCATGTTAGTCACATAAAATATTAAAAAAACCACTAGAATTTAAACCTAGACAAACTTTGTGTAGGACAAAATTACTGTATTAGAAGAGGTGCCATTACCTTAAATTCTGACAGCCATTCTTCCACAACCCCTATCTCCGAGGTGAACATCTTTCCACATTTGTTCTGAACCTTCAACCTGAAACAACATAGGAAAGTGGGAAAGATTTGAATTAATTTTATTTCATTCTTAATACGATGTATAGAGGTGTTCTTCTAGTTGCACAGCGAATTCAAAGCAAGCCTGAGCTACATAGCAAGACCTTTTCTCAAAAGTAAGAAAAAACAAAAAACAAGAATCAGAAACATGGTGTACATAATACACATATACATCTTTTTTTGAGACAGAGTCTGGCCCAGACTGGCCTCAAACTCATAATCCTGCTGCCTCTACCTCCGGAATGCAGCATGTACAATTTTTATTTGTCAATTACAGCTTAGTAAAGCTTTGAAGAAAACAAATCAATACATGGTAAAAAAAAAAAAATTCTTTGAAGGCCATTATTTTTAACTTTTTGAAAAATTTTGAGATTATAGTTACAATATTTCTTCTTTTACTTTCTTCCCTCCAAACCTCCCATATACCCCTCAGTCTGTTTGTCATTAGCATATAAGAAGGCTAGTGACTTTTGTGTGTTAATTTGTATTATGCTACTTTGCTAAAAGTGCTTATCAATTGTAGAATTTTCCTGGTGGATTTTTAAAAGGTATTTTATGTATAAAACCATATCTGCAAATAAGATACTTTGACTTCTTCCTCTCCTATTTGTATCAAAGTGATCTTTTTAAATATTTCATCATAATGGTGGCACACACCTTTAACCCCAGCACTCAGGAGGCAGAGGCAGATGATCTCTGAGTTCAAGGCCAGCCTGGTTTACAGATTGAGTTCCAGGATAGCCAGGGCTACATAGAAAAACCCTGTCTCAAAAAACAAAACAATAAAAAAATTTCATTATAACAAGAAGGGTATATTAATACTAAAAGTGGACCTGAATAATTAATGCATTTTATAGGAAAGATACTAATGTAATTCTATAAAGAACAGGATACATAGTTTAAAGAAACAGAAGATGAAAAGGCACCAGTGTTGGCTGACTGGCTGAAGCTATTCTTTATCCTTACCCTACATTCATAACATCATGTCATCATTTTTTAACAATTCTTTCCATTAAGCCCAGGCTCCAAGATGAGCCACAGCTACAGTTAAAGGCACCACTAAAGACTAGGTAGGGTAAAATGGAAAGTGACCACGGAATAGAACAACGGCTTAGAGACTTCCTGTCTACCAGCAAGCAGCAAGAGACTACACAGTTGCTACTCCACCCTGCATTGCCTACTGAATATGGAACCTATTAACACCACAGCAAAAGCCTTGCTTATGTAACAGTCGGCTCTCCACAAAGCTGGATACATCAAGCGGTATTCAAAATATGCTCTTACATTTTTAAAAAGCTTTATTCTTTCCCAAGGTGAAAGAACAAAATTAAAATACCAGTTTCCACTGAGTAACTAACTTCCTATTTTTCTCAAATATGTTCTGGAGCACAGTAGTTAAAATTATATTAGACAGTTCAGTAGGATTCTAAGTAGCATTTAACAAGTATAGTCTATGTAATGAATTGTTATATTTCGCACACAATAAAACATTCCCAAATCTATCATTGTATTCAATTCCCATACTATATTCTTGTCTTAACCCTAATAATGATCAAAATTCATCACTAAAAAGTGTTATCATCAGGGACATACAGCATTATAATTGTTTTTATTAATCCCAAAGATCCAAGGAGAAAGACCACTGGCCCAAATCATCATGCCCAAATTAATTAAAACAAGCAATTAATTAAAACAAGCTTTTTTATTTGTGTACACAGGCTGCCTCCCCTTAAGGCAGGGTTCAAGAGGTCAGCAATGGACATGGGCAAGATAATGTTTTTTATAGTTCAGGAATAGGGGATTCCCAAATGGGGGATTTAGCAGGGTTACATGAGCAGCCTAACAAGGTAGTCATGACAACTTTTTGAAACAAAGACATGGTTGCCATTTCCTAGTATGGGCAGTTTGTAGTTAAGTACAGAACCATTTGTAGTTAAGGTTACAGGTGGGGCATGGCCTAATCCTTGAGAAACAGAGATTTAATAATAAACAGGAATGAAACTAGTTTATTTTTACTGTAAGATGGCTTTCAAGCCTAAAATGGAGGCAGGCTAGTTCATCAGTTTTATCATCAGCCAACTGAAGAACATAAAAAACTTGAACCATAAAGCTAATATTTTCCTCATTCCTAGAATAATTTCATATAATCTCCTTTATCATGAGGTATTCATTATAAAGCACAACAAAATGTTTATATTTTCTTATTATTTTGAAAATTGTGTTTCTATTCATGGATAGTGATATATCATGATCTTTTTTTTGCATTTACGTGTTTATTTGGGGGATACATATGAAGGTCAGGGACAGCCTGCAGGAGTCAGTTCTCTCCATCAACCTGTGGCTTCCAGGGATTAAACTCAAGTAGTCAGGCTTGGAAGCAGGCACCTTCCCACGGAGCCATCTGACCAGTGCCACATCAGGAAATTTAAACCTCTCTCTCTGTGAGGAGCCCATGGTGACAGCTAAGTGCTGTCAGAGCGCTCTCCCAGTTACAAGGTGAAGTCCAGGAAACATTGTAGAGGTAACTGTTCAAACTGTGTCACAGAACAAAATCAATCCCATCTCTGGATCTTACTGTTAAGAGTCTGATTAAGAACTGAAACGTTATATGAAGAAGCAGAGGATGGGGTGCTGCTGGCTGCCCCATGACACTACTGCTCAACACCTAAAGGAAAAAAGGGGAGAAGTGTGGGAATCTTTTTTAATGCCCACTGTGTAAGCCTATTTTTCCTATAAATCACAAATCACCTATCTGGTTACTGAAATTGAGCTTTTTTTTTTTTTAACTCAAGGAAATATTTTTTTTTTGAACAAACTATCATTTGCCTAGTCCAGAGACAAATAAGAACATGCTGGAATGTCAGCATGCTATGGCGACCAGCCCTGAGGCTGCTGGGAAAGCCAGGACAGTAGAAGGAGAGATGGCAATCCCGCCTCTCATTCCATCACCTATTCTTTTCAAATCCCCCAGAACTTCAGAAAAATGCCTTGTCCGGGAAGAGGACATCTGACACAAAAGAGAAGTTAGAAAGGAGTATTTTTCAACAACCATGGTGAGATCTGAACTACTCCTGTGGCTGTGTGACCAGACCCACACAGCAAACACAACACCAGGAGCCCGAAGGCCAGGCTTGAAGACCTCTGCCGCCTGAGTCCTTACCCTCGAGGTCCCTCCTCCCGTAACTCAGCTGGCACAGCTAACGAAGTCTAAACCACCATGAAGGCTGTGTGGGAAAGAACTGGGGCCTCTGCAGAGCTATCCGCCATGAGCCTCAGCCAATGTTATATGTTCTTGTCAAGCAAAGCCTACAAGAAGGAGTTCTGCTGGGCTAAGCCACTTAATTTGATAATGGTTTGACAGGGAGCAACAGATACACAAAACATTAACCCCTCTCTCTGTCTCTGTCTCTCTCTCTCTCTTTGCCACTACCCCACCTCCCCAATCCTCACCCCTCTCTTCTCTCTTCTTTCCCTTCTGTGTCTTGCTATGCAGCTCAGGCTGGCCTCAAATTGGCAATTCTTCTGTCCCTGCCTCCCAAATGCTGAGATCACAGGTGTATGCCACCATGCTCAGCCAAAACACTATCTTCAACATTTAGAACATACCATCTCTGTACAAGGTATCATAACAGATTTTTAAAAGGTCAATACAATAAGGAATTCAGAGTTGATAGAATAATAAACAATCATTATTACTTGGAATGTCAGTATAAAATGGGCATTGAGGGGCTAGAGATGGCTCAGCAGTTAAGAGCGCTTGCCTTCCAGAGGACCCAAGTTCAGTTCCCACCACCCATGTGAGACAGCTCATAACTGCCTATAACTCCAGCTCCCAGGCAGCAGCAAATACCCTCTTCTGTCCTCTACAGTCCACCCATGCGTGTGCACGCGCGCGCGCATGAATGGACACACACACACACACACACACACACACACACACACACACACACACGGGTGAGAGAAATAGTAATAAAAATAAATATTTTAAATCATCATTTAGAGAAAAACTTTGCAAAGTTCTTTAATAATACAGTGATGGATTTGTCATCTGCCTAGGACTGACTAAGTATAACTCATAAAAATAGGAAATAAAGTAGAAAGTTCTTAGTATCTTCATATTCTTATGTAAATCATTTAAATGAGTTGCATAAAATATGCAATGCAAAAATTCATTACTTTGTTAGACATTCTCAGATAATTTTAACACCTTAACATTTCAGAAAAAGAAACATGTGAAGGACCATAACCCATACACTCAACCCATAATGTCTTAAAAGATGAATACAAAGATAGTTTTGAAATGTTACTATTTTCCCAAGGGATAATTTCTTTTATTTTGATGACAAAACCCAGAGCACAATTTTACACATAATACCTTTAAATTAAAACTCTAAATTTCCAAAAAGTGGAAAGAAGAGATAATTGCAACATAATTGGAAACTATATAATAAAACTACCAAAAAATATAGTTTCCCACCACCAGGAAACCACAGATGCTTGGGTTTTTGTTGTTGAGACAGGGTTCCATGCAGCCCAAGCGGTCTCAAATTCCTCTGTAGCTGAGAAAGAAGCTCCCATCTCCACCTCCCAAGTGAGAAGGTTACAGATGTGTATCACCATGCCAAGTTGTGTGTAGTGCTGGGGTCAGACCCAGAACATGTTGTGCAGGTACTTCAGCATCAGAGCTATGCCCCTAGCCCTAGAATGCTTCTTAAAACAAATGCTAACTCCCTGAGGTATGTGTTATTCTCCCATCAATAAGAAGTGTCATTTCGCCAGGCGGTGGTGCCACACGCCTTTAATCCCAGCACTTGGGAGGCAGAGCCAGGTGGATCTCTGTGAGTTCGAGGCCAGCCTGGACTATAGCGCGAGATCCAGGAAAGGCGCAAAGCTACACAGCGAAACCCTGTCTCAAAAAAAAAAAAAAAAGTGTCATTTCAACATCTGTGTGGCTCTGACTAAAAGAAACTGGTCAAGAAATTGAAGGTAGTTCCAGAAAGGCTGCGTGAATGCTCACTCACAGAGAATATCTGCAAATGATCTTGAAAACATCCAAAGAACACAACTGTAGTATAACCTCTTGAGAAAACTGGACATAAAAGTTAGAGACCAGAACATAGATTTCTGTTTCCTAAAGGCCATCCACCATCAACTGTCATTTCATGGGCTGTGTTATTTGTTCACTGGCTTCCTAACTAAGGTGATGTAGCCCATAATGATTATTCTATTATCACATTTCTGCTCCAGACCCACAGGCATTTCCATGTCAAACCCATGTGTCTCAGTTTCCTAATTCTACACTCCTTAATCTCTGGTTGGGTCCTAATTTCCTTATACATTGGAAATCTAACAGGATACAACACTTTTATCAAGGAAACCTAAAATTTTATAACTTTCCTTAGCAACAAAGTTCCTCAGGAAGAGTTCATATTAGGTGTGGTGGTTTGAATAAGAACGGTCCCCACAGACTCTTGTGTTTGAATGCTCGGCCCATAGGGAGTGGCACTATTAGGAGGTGTGGTCTTGTTGGAGTAGGTGTGGCCTTCTTGGAGGAAGTGTGTCACTGTGGAGGCAGCCTTTGAGGTCTTCTATCCTCAAGCTACACCCAGTGTGGTACACAGTATTCTGCTGCCTATGAATCAAGATATAGAACTCTCAGATCCTTCTCCAGCACCATGTCTGCCTAAACCCTGCCATGTCCCACCATGATGACAATGGACTAAACCTCTGAAACGGTAAGCCAGCCCCAACTAAATATTTTCCTTTATAAGAACTGCCTTGGTCATGGTGTCTCTTCACAGCAACAGAGACCCTAACTAAGACATCAAGCTTGGAATCATTAAAACCTGGAGGTCTTTAGAAGGCAAAACACAATAGCTGCCAAACAGATCACTCTTATCTTGTACTTACTTGGTCATATTTTTAACATTTGAGTTACAATGTGGCCTTGCTTCTTTGGCTCACACGTAACAGGTACATAAATACTTGTTTCATGGATGAATACATGAACAAACAAATTTTTGCTAGTTTGGACCATGGATTCTGTTGTCTGAGTTGATTCCCAGAATCAACTTCTGGTCTTTTTGCCTCTAGTGGTGGAATTACAGGCTTATGCAACCACACCTGGTTTATGCTGTGCTAGAGATCAAGTTCAGGTTTTATGCATGCTAGGCAAGCACTCTTCCAACCGAACTATATTCTCAGTCCCATTCTCACTTTTTAATAGTACATTTACATCATTAACTAACCATCCCAAGGTAGGGACATCAAAGCATGCAATAAGAGTCATCCTAAAAGGAAAATGTGTGTGTGTGTGTGTGTGTGTGTGTGTGTGTGTGTGTGTGTGTGTGTATGTGTGTGTGTGTGAAGAGTGTGTGTGTGTGTGTATGTGTGCAGGCATGTGTATGTACACATGCCTGCAATGTAAGTATGTGATGGTCAGAGGACAACTTGCTAGAGTCGGTTCTCTCCTTCCACCATATGGGTTCAGGGGATCTAATTCAGGTCATTAGGCTTAATGACAAGTGTTTTTTGTTTTTTGGGTTTTTTTTTACCTTATTGAGCCATATCACCAGCACAGAAATTTTTTACTAAAGAACATGTAAGGATCAGAACCAGAGATATGTAAAGTCATCCAACAATAATTGTTATGATTTTACCCAAACTGGGTGTAGTCTGAGTTTAGGAGGTATCCAACTAAGTAAATATTCATGTTAAAAATCCATACCTTAATATAGTTAGTATAGGAAAGGAATAGGATTCTATGCTGATGAGAGATCCAAAAAAATAGAAATCTCTGAATGAAAAAATAGAAATGTCAAGAGGCAAAGCATAAATTATAAGGATCAAAAGAAAATCTGATGGCCCAAGAGCATAAAACAAAACAATAACAATGGGATGAAATCAATAGAAGCCAGATTTCCACTAAGCTCTAATGGAGGGAAAATTTAAAGCAAATATGTTGGCAATACATTTATAGTTATGAAGGTTTATTAGCTGCTTTTCTATTTTCTATTGCTATTTCTATTTCTGTTCCAAGGCAACTTATAAAAGGAAGGTTTTATTTGGGTCTTAAAGTTCCACAGAGATAGGAGTCCATCACTATCATGGCAGGGAACATGGCAGCAAGGAGGAAGTCATGGCACTGGAGCAAGAGCTGGGCACTCATGTCTTTTTTTTTTTTTTTTTTTTTTTTTTTTTTGTTGTTGTTGTTTTTGAGACAGGGTTTCTCTGTGTAGCTTTGGAGTCTGTCCTGGAACTCACTCTGTAGACCAGGCTGGCCTCAAACTCACAGAGATCTGTCTGTCTGCCTCCCGAGTGCTGGGATTAAAGGTGTGCACCACTCACATCTTGATCCACAAACAGGAAGCACAGAGTGTACACACTGGGAACAGCCCCAGTCTTTTGAAACTCAAAAGCCAGACCCCAGTGACACAACTCCTCCAACCAGGCCACACCTCCTAATTGTTCCCAAACAGTTCCATCAACTAGGGACCAAATATTCAAACATCTGAGCCTGTGGGGGCTATTCTCATTCAAACCACCATAGAATGAGAAGAATGTACTCTTTTTACCTACTGTAAACAAAGACATGCATTGTGAAATGTTCATGTTTAACTTTCTCATCAATAAACTAACATATAAATGATTCCTAATATGATTTGTGACTTCTTGGTCTCATTCTGCCCTTGTTTATATCCCAGCATGCCAATGATTATATATTAATCAACATTTACTTATGGAAAACATTATTTTATAAGAATGGCTAATGCCATTAAGTGAATTCATACATATTTTATGTTATTGGCTCTAAGCAGAGAAAATGACTTTGAACTTAAAAGGACTTTTCAGTTTCTTTTAAACCATCCAACAGCTTGCTTTAAGTACTGCTTGAGGTAAAAAACAAAACAAAACAAAAAACAACAGCAACAAATAACCTGTTACACAAAGTGATAGGTGGCATTGAAAACTTGAACTTTTTATTATTATTATTAATTTATTTTGGTTTTTCAAGGCAGGGTTTCTGTGTGTAGCCCTGGCTGTCCTGGAACTCTGTGGACCAGGTTGCCTGGAACTCAGAGATCCACCTGCCTCTGCCTCCCAAGTGCTGGGATTAAAGGCATGCGCCACTAAGCCAGGCTCACAAAACAACTTTTTATGTAGTCCTTAAAAGAAAAAAGTCTCCCCCGTGGCTGGGGATGTAGCTCAGCAGTACAGCACTTATCTAAACCCACAAGGCCCTGAGTCTGGGCTGGAATGTTGGGGTGGAAAATCAAGCTCTCCAGTCAGGAACTTCCTTCCTTTTTCTTTTCTTTGTTTTTTGATCTTGCCAGCAGACTTCTTATCTGTGTGATTAAGTAGCTGCTGTCCCATTTGCTAATCAAATAAACTATAAATACTTGGAGAAAAATGTTTTTCTTTCCTTTTGAAATGTTTATTTCTGTATATGTTGGGGGTGGTGCTCTCAGAGCCAAAAGAGGACATCAGATCACCTTGAGTGATGGAGTTATAGGTGGCTGTGAGAAACCCAATGTGGGTGCTGGCTCCCAAACTAAGGTCCTCTGTAAGAGCAGCAAGCATTCTCAATTTCTGAGTATCTCTCCAACGCTTGCTTATCATTTTTGAAGGACCTATAGCATTCATCTAAAAGCTCAAACCTCCAGAAAAAAAAATATTGAGAATTCTACTGCCAGCATGCATTATTTGTCATTTTACTTTATTTATTATTTATTTACTTTCAGCTTTTTGAGATTGGGTCTCATATAGCCCAGGCTGTCCTGGAACTCATGGTAATTATGTTGCCTCAGTCTTCCAAGTGCTGGTATTGCAGGATTACACACTGGGTTCATAATTTTAGTTTATTTTGTTAGAAATATTTTATGTCTGGTTGTTGTTGCTTGCTTGCTTGCTTGAGACAGGGTCTCACTATGTAGCCCTGGATGACCTGGAACTTGCTATGGTAGGCCAGGCTGGCATCGAACTCACAGAAATTTACCCACCTCTACATCCTGAGTATAAGGATTAAGAGCATGTGCCACTACAACCAGCTAACGTAATATTTTTTCAAACACAACCATCACATTATATAACCATCTTAGGCTTGAGATGCAGCTCAGTTAGGAGACTGCTTGTTTAACACGCACAAGGCCCAGAGTTCTGTCTCCAGCACCACAATAAAATAACAATTTAAATAAAAAATAAAATTATGTGATAGATTTTAGAGCTTAAAATTGTGTGAGTAATTATAGGCAAAATTAAACTCAGCTATTATTAGCATGGATGCATACAGTATCTAGTAACGATTTGTGGAATAACAAGTAAATTTCACCCATCACAGTGCTTGTCAAATTCGCCATCTGCTCTCCATCTCCACAGCAACTCCGAGAGCCCGGGCTTCATTGTCTGCACACTTGCTCATGCAGCCTTCCTGCTCCCGGACTCCTCCCTTCCACAATGCACCGTGCACATGACTGCCATCCTGATCTTCCTGAAACATCATGCTTTCTCTGAATATATGCAGCCATCACATCTCAGGGCTCCCACATCAAACTCACCCCACAAAACAGGCCGAGTTCACTTATCTCAACTCCCCTCATCTTGTCTAAAATACGCCAAGCCCCTCCAGCCTGTGTGTGACTACTTCTCTCCGCTCTGTCCTCCTTTTGCTTGTCAGCCTTTTACAGTCTGCCCAGAAAGAACTCTGGGTTCATGCTGATGAGGTGTGGGTTTGCCAAGGGAAAAGGTTCAGGGAGACCCATGCACTGTATCTGTGAGCCACCAAAGCCTCGCCCAGTGACATAGAGACTGATTAATATATGTAACCACTTAGAAAATCTCTTATTAGAAATAAAAATTATGTATTTCACTTAATATAAGAACACCATAAAATGAAATTTTCAAATATACTATTAGGTAGAAATCTGCAAGAATAATTATTGGATGAACTAAGTTTTTTTTTTTCCAAAATATTTGTATCATCTTTCACAAAATATAACTGCAGTACATGTTAGGTGATTCAAGCATTGTCTTGGCCAATCAAACTTTATTTAGCTCTGATGACTAAGACACAAAAGTCTTCTGACAGATTTTAAGAGGTTGCTGTAAAAATTTTGAACTACAAATTATCTGAAGAGTATTCATTGACACGATTGTTATGTAAATGCATAGTAAGTAGCATAGTGATTAAGAATGCTTTTCATATATTCACTAGACCAGAACCTCAGGTTGACAGTTTAGTTATTCAATCCCTGTCAAGTTCATACAATCAATGCACACTATAGGCTTGCAGCAGAGTGGGAACAAAGGAGAATTTGATTACGTAAAAACAGACAAATGAGGAGCTCATGCTAAGGGTTAATGCATTCAACATTTTTGTGCTTGAAAAATCAATATTACTATGTATTCAAATTGTAACATTAATATTTCAACAAGCCCTTGATTGCTTACTGAGTAGAATGCAAGGTATTCCTGTTACTTTGCATTATTGGCAAAAAGACAGTAAGGCCTGCCTTCTGTCCTTAAGGAGCATACAATGCAGGTGGCCAAGAAAGACGGGGTGTAAGTGAGGAGAAAAATCAACCAATGAAGTACCGGTCATTTTGTGCCAGGCTAATTACAAGTGCTAAATTATGATCAAATTATGATCTTAGTAAAGTCAGTAGTTTAAAACAAGGTTTCTGCTGATTATACCACCCAAGATAGTAACACAATGCCTACTAAGAACGGAAAATTTAAACACACACACACACACACAAAATACTGTGAACACTTTAGTTGAACATCTATGCTCTTCACTATTACTTTTCTTAAATGGAGATTATTTTGAATTGCTACACTTGTCTTTACACAAAAACTAAAACTTTACTATTAAAAATGATTGTGCCTGACATGATGGTCACACCTATAATCCCATCTCTTGGCAAGAGGACCTTATCTAAAACACAAAACACATTGGCCTTCACCAATGCCTTTTTAAAAAGTTCATTGAAAACTCCAGAGTGGTTATACTTACTTTTAAATTAATTTTTATGATATTTAGAATTTTAACAATATTATTTTATGTGTCCATTTAAAAATAAAATGTTAAGCCTATTCCATGTCAATATAAAAGAAAAACATTATTGAGATGAGTGGCATTGTTTCATATTTTTGCAGACTTCTTTAACGTCTTGGCTTAACAGAAGATAGTTGGATCCTCATAAACATTTCTGATTGCTGTGTAGCCCAGCTGGCCTCCAACTCTCTATGAAGTTCAAGCTGACCTCAGACTTACCCCAAACCCTTGCCTCACTCAGCCTTCTGAGTGCTGAGATTTACAGGCTTAAGCAACCACACCCAGCTTTATTTTATTTAATTATCCTTTAGTCAGAGTCTCTACATAGACCAGGCTAAACTAAAATTCACATTCTCTTGCCCCAGCTTCCTAAGTGCTGGCATTACAGGCATACTAAACATGATTATTTTGTTCCCACTGAGGGGAAGGAGGAAGAAGAAAGAGAGGGTGGAGAGATCTGTTAATGGCAGCCAAGTTGAAAATATGAGGGCCACAGAAAGGACATGGTGGGGTACTGGAGGGAAGGTCTTCAGCTAAGACTTAGATCTAGCTGGGCAGTGGTGGCACAAGTCTTTAATCCCAGCACTCTGGAGAAAGAGGCAGGTGGATCTCTGAGTTCAAGGCCAGCCTGGTCTACAGAGAGAGTTCCAAGACTGTTACACCCTGTCTCTAAAAACAAACAAACAAACAAACAAAGAAAGACTCAGATCTGCCACATATCTATCTGCATGATTTAGGGGAAAGTCTTGGTTTCAGTATTTTCTTCAACAAAAGAAAAGAAAAGACCTCAAGAATCTGCATCATTCCAGAGTTAGGGTATAGTTCATTGGTAGCATATGTGCTTGCATGGGCTTAGCAGGTATGTGCTTGTAGGTCCAAAACTTAGCATCAAAATAGAAATAATAAAATACTTCACTAGTATTTACCAGGGTGCTCACATATCTGTGATAAGGATGCTCCAAAAATGCACAAATTATGACCCAAGTTTTACGCCAAAATCAAGTGAGATGTCTTACTTTATCACAAGTCAAAGTCGTTTTTTCTTTGCTGGATGACAAACACAAGTTTGTTGCTCCCCTCAGGGACCGGGGCTTTTAGTCCATTCTGTTGTTAATCACATTTACTTTCAGAATTCTAGTAAACTGCCTCCAAATAATGAAAGAACTCCTTTGTACATATTCAAAACTAGGTTTTCAGCAAAGAATCTGAAAACCACTGTAAAATCTGACTAAACACAGCACTATTTGAATATGACTTAGTTTCAAAACGAAAAGAAATAAGTGGCTAAAAATTTCACACAGACTTACATAGCATATAGCTGAAGCATGTACTGAAAAATGCTGACAAATCTGTGGCCACGCGGCATGGCTGGTGACCAGTCCAGCTGGTGAGCCAAAAGACACACTGTGCTACCTCTGCTGGCTGTAACAGGGCAGAATAAAGCAGATAAGACTGAGCTGCAGCTGTAATGCAATTAGTGGAAATTAACATCATACTAGAAAGCACTGCATTTGCTCTTCCATTTTCTACCTTGAAACCCCAACCAGGTGGCTCCTTTGCCCTTAAGAACATGAAAGCCCATAAACACTTCCTTTTGGTCAAACTAAACAAACTCAATTGAACTAAAAATTCAGCCCCTTGCCATAGTAGTGCTGTACTGGGGAGTTGGCCAAGGAGACACATAGCTATTTCTTTCTCCATTAAGCTATCCCATTTCTCTCCCACATTTTGCCTAGAGGAAACATAAAATGTTTGGAGGTTTAGGCATCAGGCTTGGAAATGTGTTTCTTGGGAATAAGAAAATGAAGGGATTTGATATGCTGCTGCATACAAGCATATAACCCATCTCTGTTATTTCCTAGGAATGTAGTAACAAAGTAGCACAGACTGGGTAAATTAAACACAGAAATTTACATTCTCAAGGTTCTCCAGGCTAGAGTCTGAATGCAAAGTGGGCTCCTGATAAGAGGCACAAGACAGGGATCTGCCTTGGGCTTTTCTCTTCGGCATGTAGATGGCTGCCATCTTACATCCACATCCCTCTTTAACTGTCATATCCAAAGTTCTAAGTTCTTTCAAGGACCCTGGTCATATTGGATTAGTATCCACCTTAATGGCCTCATTTGTAAAAACGCTATCACTAGCTTCACTGGAGGAGCTAGGAGTTGGGACTTCCACATATATTTTGGAGGGGGACACAATTCAGCCTATAACAGCACTGAAGCCACAATCGACCAGGATCTAGTAATCATCCTGGCTCTTCTTTTCTTGTACTAATGCCTAAATACCATCCATTTATTCATATCTATTAAATGTCTACTATGTCCTACTGGTCACAAAAATGAATATGACATAGTTGCTGACTTAAGGGATTCAGAGTCTGTTAGTGGAGACACATAGACCTAAAACAGCAGAAGTGAGTGTACCTTAGTTCATTTTTAAATAAATCAAGATGAATTAGGGTGTAAGCAATGCAATAAAACAATAAAAACAAACACTATTTATATAAGTTTAAGAATATAAATGAAGCGGGGTGGCGGCGGCGGCGGCGGCGGCGGCGGCGGCGGCGGCGCACGCCTTTAATCCCAGTACTCGGGAGGCAGAGGCAGATGGATCTCTGAGTTCAAGGCCAGCCTGGTCTACAGGGTAAGTTCCAGAACAGGCAACACTACGCAAAGAAACCCTGTCTCAAACCATCCCTGGCCCCAAAAAAGGATATAAATGAAAACACAAAGCAATATGTTTCAATCATTTTGGTATCACTCACTCCCCTCTTCTCTTTCCCAAACATAACAGCATACAAAAACACACTCTTCAAAGCACAGTTGTGCTTTAATTTCTTAAAGCCTTTCACATTTTAAGTGGCAGTTTTCACTGCTAGTGATAAAGCAAGATAGAAATGTCAAGAGAACCAAATCCAATTAACTTGTGAGTAGATGTTTTGGAGTGAGTCACTGCCCTTTACAAGCTGGAATGGGATTCAAACATTAGAGAAGACAACCAGCGGAGCCCCAGATGTTTAATGGAAAACGGTGAGCAATAAGTGGATACAATGAGAAAATGCAAGGAAACACTGCGAATGGCAGGAATGCCTGCTAACAAGACTGAATTTTAAAATGCAACAGACCGAGCCTGACAATGCAGCTTAGCGGTCCATCACCTGCCTAGCACGTGTGAGGCCCTGTCCCTTGATTTAGTCTCTACCGCAGCCTTAGAAGACAGGAGACAACGGATCTTCCCAATCAGGAACTTGGTGGTGGATCTCATTAATACAGATGTTTGTTCTTCTTAAAGTTAGAGTAATCAAAGCACATAGTTTAGTATGATCACTGTTCTGTTGGTGGAATAGTCAATTTGGTTAAGTAGAAGCTCAAGTATAAAATAATACAAAAAATAGTTTCCAAAATTATTAAGCCATATACTAATACAACAAAATGTACCCTAGATGTTGCTTTTTAGCTGATTAGGAAGCTAAAATTGGCACAGCAAAAGTTTTTATCTTGGCTCCACCTAAGGTTCTTGAAAGTCCTATAATGATTGTTAACCTCTAAAGTATTTTAAGCATTTCTTTTTCAGCTGTGTTGTTTTTTAACAAAGTGGTTTTTATTTTGTTTTGTTTTGTTTTAATTTAAAAGAAATAGCCTGCTTGGACTTTTACCAATAAGTAATTCATGACTGATGGAATTCAAATTCAATAAGTCACATTAGATTATAATCAGCCCTTGGAAACTTTATAACAAGGTGACAGGAAGAGTATCTGCTCTGATGGCTGACTTATGGCCAGCTCAGTTACATTTCCATGATAATGTTGGCCTTTCTAAGGAGTGACCGAATACTACAGAACATATTTGTAGCTCTCATAGTGAAAATAGCAAATTCTACTCTTATTTTTCTTAGTCCTTGTTGGCTGGTCCTTTTTTTTTTTTTTAATCTTCTCAACCTAGCATTATTATAGGAACATACATATACATGTACACTACACACAGAGATACTTAAAATTAATAACAATACTAATAAACTGGCACACTGTAGATGCTCAAGAAAAGATGAGTTTATGAGCTAACTAACAAGGAATTTACCACTTGGACAACCGAGAATGCACTTCAGAATTTTACGGTTTCAGAAGAGCAGCTCTTCCGATCCCAACGCCTTCAGGCTACGTCCATCCTCATTCACTCTGTCCTGACTTTCTGATGCAGCAGCCCCATCTACTGCCACTGCCTCCAGCTGCCTGTCACCGGCTGCTCCCTTAACCAACCATGTACTGTCAGCTTTGGTTCTCATCATAAACTCTCCACAGCCTTACAGACGGCAAATCAGCCAGCTCTGCCTCTAGGCTCATCCTTTAACTTTGCATCAGGAGTCTTTCTTCCACGCTGAGCGTCTATGAGTTGACCTCACGGATGCCAACACTCCAGTTTCCTGGTCCATGTGACTGTTCTGTTTCCTAGACATGTCTACCAGTCTGTGACTCGCATGTTTCAGGTGCTGCTTCTCGCTCCACTCATCTCTACATCATCGTCACCTTCCTCCCCATTCCCTTAGCAAAACCAACTTCATGCTTCATACTTTCCCAAAATGGTCTCCCTCTTCTAATGACTGTATCCTGCTTTGAGGACCATGCTGTCATTCTACCTGCTGCTCTATCTGTAACATCCATCAACTAACAAGTCACTGTGAACTTTGAAATTTAGGTCAAAAGAGTAAGTAATACATCTAGCAAGTTCCAAGATGTCACAGTGGCAACTTTCTATAACCGATGGGGATAGACAGTCTGTGGATACTGATTAGAATCAGCATTCTAAACTCTTAATTTATATTTCAAAGAGAGGAGTTCAAAAAGCTCATAATTGTTTGCCCAATTTAAGCACTTTTAAAGCTTACATTCTTCTCTTAAACTTCCTAGCCTACACATTACATCACTCTATTCTTTTTGTTTCAAGACAGGGTCTCAGTTTGTTGCCCAGGCTGGTTTCATAGGCTCAGGTACGAGCTGCCACCTCAGTCTCCAGAGTAGCTGGGACTGACTACAGACATTTGCCACAGTGCCTGGCCCTTACACAGACATAAACAAAAATAAATATAAATCTTCCAGGAGCTGAAACCCAACATGATCTCATAGTATAAATTTAAGAACTCATACACATTGTGTTTATTAAGTCAAATACAAATGACTGAATGAATTCTTAAACATTAGAATGAGAAACAACTAATGTCCATCAAGTAATCAAAAGACTCATTGTTCAAGAAAATGCCAAAGAAACTTACCATTTACTACTGAATGCTACCCTGACACAAAGCTCAAAAAGAACAGACATTTGGACTATAATGGAAATGTACTAGGTTTTCCAAACTCATAGATCTCTTGTATACAGTACTTTTACTGTAACATTCTTTACAACATACACATGTAACTTGGGAGTACAATCAATCTTGGAGACCCAACAAGCCTGGGTCTTAAATTTTAATTTAAGTCTGGGCACAAGTTTTAAACTGTTAAGTATATTGTGTACGTTTTACAAAAATCAATATTAAGTTCCCCATCTCACCCTACTCCAGAGTCATCTACTATGATCACCATATTAGGCTCTGCTTATTAAAGTAGCAGAAGATACAATATCAACACTGAAGAGACCAGTAATAATTATGACAGGGGTACCAAAATATAACTATACAAAGAGGAAAAACAATAAGATTTCAAATAAGTGATTACATTTATTTTTCAGAAATAAGAAAAGCACAAAGTGTCAAATCAGGAAAATGTGAGGGGGCGGATGTAAATACAGGGACTTGGGAGATGCTCAGTTGGTCAAGTGCTCACTACACAAGCCTGAGGCCTGAGTTTGTCCCCAGCACATCCAAGTAAAGATTGGCATGCCTGATACCTCAGTGCAGAGAAGTGGAGACAGGAGGCTCTCTAGAGCTCTGCTGGACAGTTAGCTAGCCTCATTGTCTAGCTGCAGGTTCAGCAAGAGACCCTGACTCAAAAAAGAAAGCAGAGAATGACTGAAGAAGCCAACTTATGTTGACATCTAGCCTACAGGAACATACACAACCTGCATGCACAGACAACTGGAGCGGTGATTCTTCTGTGACAAGGTTTGGGTTTCAACTCACTATACTTAACTTGAACTGAGAGTCTCAGTTTTTAAACTGTAAAATAGGAATGATAATCCTTATTTCATAAAGTTGTGCAATTAAATTATTTAAATTATAGAAAGGATTAAGCCCAATTTGAGATCTCAACAAACTGCAAGGAAGACATACATATTTTTACAGCTTAAATTATTTCAAACCCGCCAAGCGAGAGATTGCTAGAGCAGAGAGAAAGAGCCTTCACATTCTCTGCCCAGATTCTTTGTATTCAGAAAACAAGGTACTACAGAGTTCATGATAGGGAAAAGGTACACTCTGAGGTAATTCTCATGCACTTCAAAAACAAGCTACTATCAAGATGCCTTTATCCCCAGAAGAGCACTCTTTGATGAAATCTGCTAAGAATTCTAATACAACTCTCCAACCAACAGGTTAAAACAACACATTATCGTCTCAACATACATTCTGATGGCATGTGATCAGACTTAATACCTCAACTCAAAAAAAGAAAAAGGGCAAAAGATTTTTTTAACAGATCATAAATGAAAAGTTTTAATATTTGACTATGAAACTCTAAAGGCATTCTTGTGCATTTAGGGGTGACTTCTTAGGACTGGCTAGCCTACCACAGGGCTCATCCCTGGGGAAACTGATTCTCCCTCTCTCAAGCACCCATTAATTGCCTGTAGCTCTTCTTTCAGAGAAGAAGCCTCATGAGAATTCCCCCATCCACATGACATGTCAATTGGTGTGGTCATTTTTTGGTTTGGTTTAGGAAACCATATTGTTGCAATTTCCTGGTATATACATGAGATTTCCCTGTCATATGCAGAAGACACTGTCTCACAGCAGACATCCCAGCTCTATCCTCTGACTCTTACTCTTTCCACCCCCTCTTCCATGATGTTCTCTGAGCCATAGGTGTAGAGGTTGTGTTTTAGATGTATTAATTGGGGCTTGGCATCCCACTGTCAGTTTAAAAAGGATTTTCAACTGCTAAATGCTCTCTTTCCTCTGTTCAGATAGGCAGCCTAACTCTGGAGGACCAAAAAGATTGTCTGGCAGCACTTGGCTTTCAAATAGTAAGCAACAGACCAACTGTTAATTCCCCACCCCACCCCACGCCCCCAAAACTGACAAAGCATTCCATAGAGATGCTAAGCGTCTCAGGCTCCACGGAAGGTGTTCTTCTGAAGGACATCTGCTCTCACAATATTAGGATACTCTCTGACCTTTTTTGAGGACCTTTAAAAGGCACTTGAGGAAACCAATCTTAGTACTATTGACATCAACAATTATAACAAAGAAATATGCTGTCTTTATTTTCTTGTTTCTTTTTTTTTTTGGTTTTTCGAGACAGGGTTTCTCTGTGCAGCTTTGCGCCTTTCCTGGAACTCGCTTTGGAGACCAGGCTGGCCTTGAACTCACAGAGATCCACCTGGCTCTGCCTCCCGAGTTCTGGGATTAAAGGCGTGCGCCACCACCGCCCGGCTCTCTTGTTTCTTATTAAAGATGTTGCTTCCAGAAATGTCCTTCCTTCTTACTGTCAACCTTCTCTTCAGCTTCTCAAGGACTAAGTTTGAATAATTATCTCATTTTCCCCCCAAATCTCTTATCCTGAGTCTACCTTTTCTTCTTTATACATGCATGCAAACAAATACTAAATTCTTTCAACCTATGCTCTACTGTAGTGGGCTTTTTTATAAAGGATTTATTTTATATATATGCCTGTTTTGCCTACATATATGTTTTGTCTACATATATATTTTGCCTACATACATATTTGTGTGTGTGTGTGTGTGTGTGTGTGTGTGTGTGTGTGTGTGTGTGAACTGATGAGTGCCTGGTGCCTTTGAAGGTCAGAAGAGGGCATCAGATTTCCTGGAATTAGAGTTATGGATGACTGTGAACAACCACGTGGGTGCTAGGAACCAAACCAGGGCCCTCTGCAAAAGCAACAAGTATTCTTAATTGCTGAGCCATTTCTCCAGCCCCTAAAATGGTATTTCAACTATGTTCACACAGTGAAATCATCTAGGAAACCAATAATATTTTTAAAGTTTTAAGCTTTTACAGGCAAGCACCCTATACCAACAGAAAGTAGGTGAGTGTTCTCTGGGGATCAGAAGGAAAGATTATAAAGGACACGAACAAACTTTAGGAGGTAATGTACTGGTTCATTACTTTAATTGTGGTAATGATTTTACAAATATAAACATATTAAGCACTAAATGGTGCAAGTGAAATATTTATAGTTTATTACATGCCAATCATAATTTAGAAAGTTGTTGAAATAAACGCTGATGCATAGGTTCTATCCTGCCCTCATTGGGAAAAGGGTGGGGATTCCTTCTGAGAGAAAAAAATTTTAAGTTCTGCAAAAAATTACGTATGTGTGGCCAAGACAGAGAAGTGCTATTCCATAGCCAGCGTTTTCTCCTTTCTTTACTTCAGTTTTCTTGAAAAGCCTCACTCACACATCTCTACTTTATTGCTACCAGTGATCTGATGAATGGTTTGTGAGCTACGCTCCCAAAAGTCACCTATGAAGATTTCCTGGGCTTGATTACAAAATAAATAATAGGCAACAGGATGCTGAATAAGAGTGAACTAGACGATATATTCAAACTTACTGTCAAAATTACACCATTCTTTAAAAATGCAAAAAAAGGATTTATAAAAGGAATTTTATAAAATAGAAGAATCAAAAACAAACAAACAAAAAAACTAGAAAAAGAAAGAACAGAGTCTTCACTATGGCTCAAATGGTAAAGGCACTTGCTGATGACCAGATAGAATAGGCACCCATAAGGTGAAGTAGAGAACGAACTGATCTGTGATGCCACTGCAGTTGCATGCACATGTGTACGTGTACACACACACACACACACACACACACACACACACACACACACTTCCAAAAGGAAAGACATCAGGAACTGTGCACTGGCCTAGCCCATTCCCCACCCGGTGTTCACATCCAGAGGATGTTAGTCCTGATTACTAACAGGATTTCTAATCTGTTTCTGGCAATACTATTAATAAATCAAATGACTTTAAAACGTATCAATTGTAGAATCTGTTTTCTAAATACATACAGGGCTTCCCCTTGCCACTAAAGTGATCAGATTATCTGAATACCTGAATATCTTTGATGCTTCTGACAAAGCAGCCCTTTTTCTTTCTTGTCCTTCCCTGTGCTTCAAAACGTGGTTCAAACTAAAATTCATCCTGTAAACCTTAAAATGTTCACCTAAAGGGAAAAGGTTCTCACAAATGATAAGAGAGGGCTGGTGCTGTTGACAGCAGAGCAGTCTTAGGAAAACACATCTCCCAGAACTATCACATTGCTTCAAGGTTACACTAATCTTTATGGCTTTATGTAGACAGAAGTTTAAAAACTGAAAAGCTCAAACTGCAACGTGTTGCATGAACCACAGGGCTGGCACATCTCCCAAATCTCCTCTGTTACCCAAAGGACACCCACTTTGCAAAGCCAGTGTAGTCCCGCAGCCTGTAGCAGTCTCTAAGTAGTAGCAGCACTCCCCCTACCTGAGCAACACAGCCGCCGCGTGCTATAGCGTTTTATCCTGGAACCGATTCTGTGCAGTGCAAAAAACCACTAGGGTCAAATTTAAATCCTTCAGGAACTCTAAAGGTACAAAGCACACACATGCACGCTGCAGGGCAGACATCCAGTTTTGCCGAAGCGTGCAAACTTGGGGTGTTTTCGGGGGGTGGGGGGACGTTCAGCGGAAACCCCGACGATCCTCGAGAGCGGTCACGGCAGCCTCGGAGGAGGCAGAACTCCAGGGTCCAGGGCGGCGCGGGAAGAAGAGGAGCTCTCCAGGTGATGAACAGACCAAGCTGGCACTCTGAACCCCCCAGCCCCGCGGGACCCGAGACCCGGGGGAGCACGACTCAGGAGGAGCACCGGGTCTGCGGAGCCCGCGTGGGCCGTGGGGCCGGACGCTGGGCGGTGGGGACGAGTGGGCAGCGGCCGTAGGCTACGGTGGGCTCCGCGCTAGGCCGACCCTGGGGCGCCCCGAGCTCACCGCCCCAACCGGGCACCGAGCCTCATCGGCTGGCAGCGGGCAGCCGGAGCGACCAACTTCGGCTTCCCGGGCCACCCCGACCGCCCAGCCTCGCGCGGGAGCCGTTACCCGCAACGGGCCGCCGCCCCAGGACGAAGTCCTTGCCCGCCGCCCGCAGCTGCCTCAGCCCCGCTCCTCCCAGACCAAAGAAAGTTCTCGGTCTCCCGGCGCCCCGGGGGGCCGGCGTGCGGCTCGCGGCGGACTCACCAGAGCAGCTCCGGGACCCACCGCGGCCTCGCCTCGCGACCACGGCGACCACAGCAACTGGGCGACTGCGCTCCGCCAGCAGCCGCGCCACCTGCCCCTCTCCTCCTAGCAGCACCGGTCCGGGCGAGCCATCTTCCCTCCTCTCGCTGACTGACAATCCAGCCCCGACAGCCGCCACTGCCGCCAGCCTCTCTGACAGGCACCACCCGGGACCCGTCCCCAGGCAGCCAACCACCACCGCCCCACGTTGGGGCAGCCTATCACTGCCCCCCGGGGTGGGACCAGAACAACTTCTCCACCAATGAGAATCTCCAGTTGTTGGAACTGGGGGAGGAGGGAGAACCTGAGTGGGCGTGGTCTGAGCGATGGGCGTGGTCGGGGAAACGCCCAGGGGAGATGAGTGACTGTAGGGTTTGTGGTGGCCCCTGAGCAATGATCATCAGGGAAGGTCTCAGACTCTCGGAGCCCTTTAGAGCTTAGGGGCTTCTCAGAAGAAATTAAGCCTTACCAGATACTGTAAAACGTCATCAGAAAAGAAAAGCAAACTGATAATTACTCAAGTAAATCATTTCACAAGAGTATATCAAAATTTGATCAGATCCTCTGAGGGGGGAAATGTACGTTTTCAGAAATAGCAATGAAAATTCTTCCTTTTTCTTATGTTCTTTGCTTTTGGCCTTAGTCTTGAAATTTTCAAATATGGGGTTTAAGAGATGAGTTAAGAGTTAAAAGTACTTACTGCTCTTGCATCCATGTGGAAGGTGGTAGTGGTGTTCACACCCTCTGTAACTCCAGTTTCAGGGGATCAGCTGCCTTTGTCTGGCGTCTACAGTCATCCGTGCACATGTGCACATAACACACACACACACACACACACACACACACACACACACACACACACACACACACACACATTTTAAAAATTTAACAGGCAAAGGGGGAAGGGAGAAATGCCTCAGAGCTTAAGTGCCCTCGCTGCTCTTTCCAGATGAATGGGGTTCAGTTCCCAACACCCACATCAGAGTTCACAGCTGCCTGTAACTCCAGTTCCAGGGGATATGATGCTTCTGGCCTCAGAAGGCACCTGCACAGATATGCTACACATATACTCAGGCTTACACATCTACACATTAAAAAAAAATAAATCTTTTTCTTAAGAAAGAGAAATTCAAATATACTTCTCCACTTTTTCCATGAGCCACTTTTCATCTTCCCTACCTTTTCTTCTTAAGATAATATTATGTGTAAGGACTGGAAACTGACGCCCTGTTAGCCAGCTGCTGCATATGTTCCACCATGTCATTTGGCCTTGTAAACTGCCCCCCATTACAGTCCTCTCAACTCTAATCTGGTTAAATTAGAAGAAGTTTACAAAAAAAAAAAGCCAACCTCCAACCTGGAAGACAGGAAGCCATTCTAGCTTAATGCTATATATGAAAAAATTTCTCCTAAAGCACTAAGCAACTTTTTAAAACATGCCAAAGAAATAACAATCAATCCATTTTAGGTTTCATCAAGCACATTGCTAAAACAGGATCATCCCCTCCAAAGGCATAGTTGGATATACAAGAAATAATAACAAAATATAGTGTTAAAGTCAACAGACCATATTCAATGGGCAAAAAAGAATACAATCCAAGAAAAATCGAAGAGTTCCACAGAGAAGATGTTTGAGCTGTACTTGAGAAGACAGTAGATCTGAGATGACGGCACAAGCCTATACGCCCAGCTACTGGAGAAGGAGAGGCGGAAGGATCACATGTTTGAGGCCAGCCTGGGCAATGTAGTAAGACCCCAACAAGGTAAAAGTTTATAAGGGCAGAGGGCATGGTCCACAGTAGAACACCTGCTAATATGTGCTAGCCCCAAGTTCAATTCAGTACCAAAGAGAGTTTTAAGCCAAGGATCATTTCAGAAAGAGAGCAGCATGTCCAAAGTCACAGAGCTGTGGAAGAGCACAGAGTGGTCAAGGAACACAGAAAGATGAGTGGGGTGGAAGGACGGGAAGTCACCAACTAGCCTACAGCAGAAAGCTGAGATGCAGCTACAAGAAACCTATAGGCCTGGTATAAGATGTTTACACCAGCACCGTTCACAGTGATGTCTGCGATGTTGGAAGTAGTCTCTATTGTATTGTCCAAAATGGCAGCAACTCACTAAATGTGGCTATTGAGCACTTGAGATATGGCATATTTGGGGATCTTGGGTTTTTTTTTTTAGTTTATTGGTGTGTGTGGGTGTGTGTGTGGGTGTGTGTGTGTGTGTGTGTGTGTGTGTGTGTGTGTGTGTGTTGCATGTATATAGGTGTGCATGTGCATAGCATGTGTGCAGAGGTCATTTTTTTATAGAATTGCTTCTCTCCTTCCATCTTTATATGAGTTCCAGACATCAAACATAAGTGGTCAGGCTTGTGTGGCAAGTGCCTTTAACCAGTAAGCCATCATGCCAGCCCAGGAACTCCAGTACTAATATAATTTTAATAGCAACCCTATTGAACACCTCAGGTTTATAGTTTAGTATAGTTTAGTCTGTGGGCAATGAGAAACCCTCAGAAGTGTGGGGTGAGGGTATTAGTTTGGGGTTTTTATGAAACATGTAGCCTTGAGCTTGCCTCCTGCCACTGCTTCCAGGAATCTACTCCCATGTCCAGCTCAACAGAACTTTTAAATGATATGGCCAATATAATGCTGCTTCATTTAGAGGGTAAGAATTCAAAAATAGAGCAAGTCTATTCTCTTTGATGGTATGGTAGTTTGAATGTAATTGGCCCCCATAATCTCATAGTGGGTGGTACTATTAGAAGGTGTGGCCTTGTTGGAGTAGGTGGGGTCTCGCTGGAGGAAGTGTGCCACTGTGGAGGTGGGCTTTGAGGCCTTATATATGCTCAAGATATCATCCAGTGTCTCAGACCACCTCCTGTTGCCTACAAGATGTAGTACTCTCAGCTACTTCTCCAGCACCATGTCTGCCTGCATGCCACCATGTCCCATCATGATGATAATGGACTGAACCTCTGAACTGTAAGCAAACCACCCTAGTTAAATGTTTTCTTTTATAAGAGTTGCCATGGTCATGGTGTCTCTTCACAGCAATAGAAACCCTACGACAGTCAGGAACCTTAATGAATCAGCCCAGGTTCTGGCAGAGAACTGGTGTGTTCATTTCTGTCCTCTGGGATAGGATGTGGTGAATGGGAGTGTTTAGCCCCAAGGCACAGGGACAGGAAGTCTGAAAAGTTAAATTCTGCTTTCAAGCCCTGGGGAATAGGGGAGTGAAGGTCCAGAGAGAGGAGGAAATCCAAAGACTCAACTAGGTCATCAAATAGATAAACAAGATATGCATAAGAAGATATACTCACACAATCAGTTTTACTGGCCATTGGCCATGCTGGCCACTGATTTAAAGCCAGGGTGTCTACTGGCAGGAAGGACAGAACCAAGGCAAGATTCCAAAAGCTGAAGACCTGAGCCACACCAATAGACAAGGATAGAAGGTGGGAGGAAATATCAGCTTCCTGGATTGTACAGGCACTGTACAATCTTCCTTAACTTGTGACACATACAATCAAACGTTAGAAACCTAAGCACAGATAGCTGCCTAACAAACATGAAAAGCTAATGGTTAATCTTTTGATGCAAACATAAATGAGATGGCACAAGACAGTACACAATTAGTGCATTGTTCCAGCAGAGGAGCAAGCCTTCCAGTCAAACATGATGAGGGAGGCTTCGTGGAGGAGGTGTCATCTGAACTGTGTCTTGGAAAAAACGGAAGGAGTTTGAATCAGGAAAAAAGGTCTGCGGAGGAAAGTCTCGGCATGCCTGGGGAAATAACAGAAGTGGGCCAGCACAAGTAATGTTCGGGGGGCACTAGATGCAATGAGACTGGCCACAGCCTGCCATCCTGGCTGTGAACAGAGTACCCTGAGTACAAACAAGCACAGTGTGCAGGAAGACTATATTCGTTCTCTGTTCTCTGTCTACTCACTGGAATCACTTAGGATGCTTTCCAAAATTACTAATACTCCACCTACTCAATCAATCAGAAAACTGGGGAGAAGGGGTGAGGTCAAGGGTATGACATAGGAACAGTTTTCCAATGCTAAATCTGGACTGTGTGGATGGATTGACTGAAGAGACATTGAAGTTTAAGTATACTTTATATACATGTGTTTTCTTCCTTCAGGAAGACAGGAAATAGTTTACTGCCAGGCTTCACTTCCTGTTCTACAGTCGTAAACTAATATAAAGTCTTCGTGTCTTCCCCTAAGTCAAAATCAAACCAAAGAACAAATTTCTGTTTGCCAACTACTTTCCATCACAAGTTGTACACGTTAATTTCTAATAATAAGAGTCTAATAATAAGTTAACTAATAATACGAGTCTAATAATAAGTTAACTGCTACACAAAACCATTTATATTTTAGTAGCAAAACAAGGGGGAGTGGGGGGGCGCCTAAGAGAACATTCTGTTTTAAAGGGGAAATGCTTTTAACCTACTTTATAAAAGCCATCATAGTCCAGGCCCTTCCTGCCTATCTTTGCTAATCCATTATCTGTAAGCTCAAGTCCACATAAACTGTTAAGATGGCTTTGCCATCGTGAAAGGGGGTCTACGGAGAAGGCCAGTTAAACATGTTCCCTGTGACACTAAACCCCAGGATCTCTAAGAAAAGAAGTATCTAAAATGTGTTTCTATTGAAGTTGCCTGGAAACAAGAAAATAACATGACTTTTTAATGAAAAGAAAGAATTTTACTTTAAAAAACGTGGGAAAGCCATACACACCCATAACCTCGGCACAGGGCAGGCTGAAGCAGGAGAACCGCCACAATTCAAAGCCACCAGGAGCTACATAGTGAGTACCAGGTCAGCAGGGGTCACACAGTGAAATACTGTCTAAAACCACCAAACAAACAAGAAACAGTAAGATTGTGTCCAAGTTTTGCTTCCGTGGTATGTTTAAACGTATTACAATCTCAAATCTTAGTGTGCCTGGAGGGCCATTCAGAGGTTTTGCCGTACCGGATGCGGTCCCATATGAGCCACTTCATAGAACTGTATGACCTGGGGCAGCACAGCTTAAGAGGTGACTGTAGGAACACTGCAGGACAGCAGGAACCGTCATGGCTACTTAGACCTCTTAAGAACTTGAATTGACCATTGGAAGAAAAAAATCAATGGCACAGTGGGGGCTGACGCTAAAACATCAGGGAGCAAAGGCTTCAGAAGCCAGCAGAGGGACAAGGAACAAAGTGATGCTGACAGGGAGAGGGTGGACATACACAGCAGTGGGAGTAGAAGCCAGTGACAGAGCAAGTCACGATCGCAAAGATGGGGTCACCTAAGACCTTTATCCAGGGACAATGAAGCAGTCTGTTTCCTACAGCTGTGCTGGATCACTCTGCGCACCCCCCCCCCCCCCATGTTTGCATGCCACATCTGGGAGGTCCAGCTGCAGCTGTTCACACAGCCAAATAGGATTCCCGGCTCCATCTTCTACAGCATTCCACTCATCCGGTCTTTCACGTCTGTAGAAACCACTAAGCAGACTTCCAGAATTGTGAACTGTGGGATGTGAGACACATTTGGAGTTTTGTCCTCATTCCTGGCTCATAACTCTCATAACCCTGGTTATGCTCTAAGTGACGGAGACAAAAAAATTAAAGTATTTGGCCTTTTGATTTTGGTTTCTAAAACAACTTTGGAATGGCATGAGCAGGAAAAAGGAGAAAGCCAATCTCCTGTTATACTGTTGGGGTACCCCAGGACTCATTCAGGCTTCAGCAAAATCTTTCTTTCTGACCTCCTTTCTAGCTTTCCTCCCTGCTCCCTTTCCTCCCAAAGGCAGGCCCTACAAATAAAAAATGATTGCTAGTCTTCCCGTCTCAGTCTTAGAGCTGGCCGTAGGGAAATGCTCTCACATCCTCCAGCTGATAGCAGATCCTTCGACCCCCAACCCCCCATTTCAGCGGGGTGCTGTCCTCTACCCAGAAGAAAAGAATGCTACACAGAGAAGCCAAGAAGAATCTGAACAGACAGGCTCTGCTGGGTTTCCCTACTCAGTCTGTTAGCATTAGATCACGCCTTTCTGTCCAATCACACCTCTACATGACTGTCCATGCTTCAGTCATGCTTATGCCACAGATTCCCATGAAAACGGGCAGGCTTCAGGAAAGTCTGGACAGCTGAACATGCGGAGGCTTGCAGCAGTCAGCAAGCATCCACGCACATGCAGAAGGGTGATGCACTCAACGGCATGGGAGCAGAGGCTTCTGCCCGAAGATTCTTTCATTCCTCACTCATGCATCCCTTCGTCTATCTGCTTGTCTATACGCTTTTAAATATCTTTGGGAAGCTGGTAGGCATAGTAACATTAATGTTTCCCTGAGTTCCGTGAGGCTTTTTAAGCAAATTAGTTAATCAAGCCTAAAGAAGAGGTTATGAGAGCCTCCAAATTGAAGTCTGACGATCAGAAATTTTGGAGGCCTGGATTTTTGTTTTTTTTTTGTTTTGTTTTTTTTAACCAGTACCTGAGTCCTTCAGCCTTTGGGATCAAATACTGTCTCCATGCAGAAAAACAGTCAGAACTGAAGTGTATTAGAAGACATTCAGCTGGTGTTTGCTGCACAGCTGCTTGCTGCCTTGCTGCTAAGGAGAAATCCCCACCCCCCACATTTGAGGATCATGGAAACGACCTGTAGTAGGCTTTCTCAGACCGCCAGCCCCCAAATCATGACACAGAGACTTATTGTTAGTTATGAATGCTCGGTCTTGTCTGACGCTTGTCCCACTAGCTCTTATAACTTAACCTGTCTCTCCTCATCTATGTTTTGCCTCAGGGCCGTTTACTTTTCTTTCGTTCTGTATGTCCTGCTTTCACTGCTTCCTTCATGTCTGCCTGGCTGGCAGCTGCCTGGCTGTCCCTCTCTTTCCCCTTCATTCTCTCTCCTCTCCCTCTTTCTCGAGCCTAGATTCCTCCTCCTACTTGTTTTCTCTCTGCCTGCCAGCCCTTCTCCTGCCTAGGTATTGGCCATTCAGCTTTTTAATAGACCAATCAGGTGCCTTAGGCAGGCAAAGGAACACACCTTCACATCATTAAACGAATGCAGCATAAACAGATGCAACACGCCTTACATCGTTAAATATTCCACAACCTGATCGGGGTCATGGGTGTGTAGGAGGAGACACTGAGTTGATTCTCGCTATGTCCTCAGATAGATAAAGTGAAAGACGCTAGATGGGTCTCATTTTGCAGAGAACTTACCCTTCAAGTTTGGCTATACAGTTTTCTAGAAATAATATCCCCGGAAAAAAGAGAACATCAGCTCAGTGGTGGAGTACTGGTCTGGCACATGTAAAGCCCTAGGTTAACTACCCAGAGCATAAGCACTTGTAAGTTAAACTGTTATTATGGGAATTTGAAGGGAAATGGGGCTTTTCTCATCTTTTAGTAATGGAGCTAACCTGGGTCGTACTTACTGTCAAGCCATAAAGACAAGGCAGAGAATTCAATGACTAATTGCTTCTCTCAAGTAATTGAAACTGAAAATACCCCCGTTGTCTCCTAAGGTATCATATTAGCCAATGTCTTCTGAAAGAACTATTGTTAGGGGAGGGTTATCATGTCTCTTTCATAAACGATATTTTTGAAAATAATTTATGACCACATTAGATAAGAAGCTATATAAATGACACAGGATGTTTCACAAGAAGACAAGGCAGCGTTGCAGAAACATGGAGAAATCATGACCTTTGTCTTCTTTGTGTACTTTCACTTTACTAAATGTTCTACAATACAGTCAGTCTTTTTAAGATGTATTTGATTTTTCATTATGTGTATACATGTATGTGTGTGGGTATGTATGTGAGTGTGCAGGCGCCCATAGGGGGCATTGGATACCCCTGAAGCTGGAGTTACAGTTTGCTGTGAGCCACCTATGGATACGGGGAAATAGAACTCAGGTCCTCTGCAAGAGCACTATGTGTTCTTAACCATTGAGCCATCTCTCCAGCCCTCGGCGTTAAGCTTTACAATCAAATAAGAGGAAGTGTAAATTATTTTTTTTTAAGAGGAGGCAAAATCAGACCGTGCATGCTGGCTGTTAATTCTTCCTAAGTGAACTTCCGTTCAACATTCTTCCTTTTACTCCCAGCCAATCTATTTATTATTCTCCTTCTCTAAAAGGTAGTCCTGAATCATACAGAGAAGCTCCCATTGGTGCAGACAAGCAAAAGACCTCACTAGAGAATGTTCAATATAGAACCATGAAATGGTGTATCAGTTTGCACTGCTAGATGAAACCCAGAGAACAGAATATGTTGGTAAATGTGATAAACAATGACCGCCCCAGAGGAAGTTGAGCTGCGGTTTGTCATCTTTGAGTCCCTCGCAGTAGAAAAATGCTTGGCCACAGGGGAAGTTCAGAAACACAAGCTAAAGGAGTACATGTAATGACGGCAGTTTTCTTCCCCTGCCTCAGTTTGCTTTATGGCTTCTCGGCTTCGTTTCAGATGTACACACTTATCTCCACATCCACACAGGAAGCGTTGGGTCACATGAGGTGTCCTGTCTCCCACCGCTCACTCTGTTCATGAGAACAATGTATTGCAATTGTGTTCAGTTTCATATCTCATTGTGCGTCACTTCAAATAGCTCCCCAAATCGTTCCTATGTGTTGATCCGTCTGTCAGGAAGCAGGAACAGCAGGGGACACACATCTTTGGTCACCTTGCTGGATGTTATGCAATTCCCAAAGCCACTGGACCAGCACAAACACTGGAGGAAGGGTGGATGCCTCCGAGGCCGCAAGTCAGCTGAGCAGAGAGGGATGAATGGGACAGCGAGAAGAGGCACACCCTCCAGCGCTCTGGCAGCCCACTGTCCTGGTTTCTAAAGGCCCAGGGAGTCCACCATGTGAATAACACTTCCATGTTTTAAGTTGTCATCTGCTTAGTCATCATCACCGCCACACCCTAATGTTTATGCCAAACAATTGTCCAAAACAGAACAGAACCATTTCTTCTTCCCCTTGTAAAAGTGACACAGTTCATCACCACACAGCCTCTCTCCACCCTCTGTGCTGGCAAAGCCAGTGCACATAATCCTTCACTTTCTTACCCCAGCACAGACATGGTCTGGCCAGCTACTCTTTGTCATCCGAAGGGTGACATTCTCAAAATCTCTATAGGCTAGACCATGAATCTAAGTCTTAAAGTCACTCAAGGATTTTATTTATTTGTTTATTTGCAGTGTTGGATCTATCAGCAAGGTCGGCTGTCAAAAACTTATCGAAGATTCAGTGGTTATCCTTGAGAAAGAAAAGGGCTTTTGGAAAGAAAATGGGGAGGACAGAGAGAGGAGTGTAGAGATCTGTGATTAGGGCGATCCTAGGGAGCTCTAGAGACCATGGATAAGAAGACATGGCCGGAGGTTGACATGACCATGGTGACGGTTGAAGGAAACTAGATGAAGCGAAGGATCGGGGTGAGGCAGGCTGTGCAGAGCTGGGGCAGCCCACCAGTTCTGCTCTTGTGATTTTTGTTTGTTTGCTTGTTTTTTGTTTTCTCTTTTCTTTTTCTATTATTAAGATTCTAAGACAGCTACTAAGGGAAGATCATTCATTTTACATACCAACCACAGATCCCCCTCTCCTCCCTCCTCCCACTCCCCAGCCTCCCCCCAACCCATTCCCACCTCATCCAAGGCAAGACCTCCCATGGGGAGTCTGCAGAACCTGGTACATTCAGTTGAGACAGGTCCAAACCCCTACCCCTGCACCAAGGCTGTGCAAGGTGTCCCACCATAGGCACTGGGCTCCAAAAGGCCAGCTCATATACCAGGGATGGATCCCCACCCCATTGCCAGGGGGCCCCCTAAACAGTAAAAATATGGAACGCTTCAAGAATTTGTTAATCTTCTCTGTATCATTCCAATTTTAGTATATGTGCTGCTGAAGCAAGCACTCTTGTGACATTTTTTTTAAAGATTTATTCATTTATTATGTATACAGTGTTCTGCCTACATGTATGCCTGCAGGCCAGAAGAGGGAACCAGATCTCATCGTAGATGGTTGTGAGCCACCGTGTGGTTGCTGGGAATTGAACTCAGGACCTCTGGAAGAGCAGCCAGTGCTCTTAACCTCTGAGCCATTTCTCCAGCCCCTCTTGTGACATTTTAAAGTTGAAATGCAGGGGTTAGAGAGATGGCTTAGTGGTCAAGGGCACTGACTGCTCTTTCAGAGGACTCAGGTTCAATTCCCAGCATCCACATGGCTACTCACAACCTTCTGTAACTCAAGTTCTGGGAGATCTCACGCCCTCTTCTGGCCTCTATGAGCCCTACATGCATAGGGTGCACAGACATGCATGCAAGTAAAACATTCATACACATAAAAAAAAAAAAACTTAAAAAAAATGAAACACAGTAATTCCTCGCTTCCTGACAGAGGATGTTTTCCAAGACACCCCCGAAGAGGATGCCCAGATATATGAGCATCAAACCCTATACATGCTATAGGTCTCTTTCTCTCAATACATGTTTACTTATGATAAAGTCTAATCTATAAATTAGGGAAATTAAGAGATGAACAACAATAATCTAGTAAGAGAATGATTATAACAATTATGCTGTAATAAAATTACCAGCATCACTACATTGTGGGTTGTTATTAAATAAAATGAAGGTTGCTTGAGCACAAGCCTATGGTAATGATAGTCCAGATTCTAAGACAGCTACTAAGGGGCAAATGGGCGGGTAGTATATTTGGTGCAGGACAAAGAGATGCTTCATGTTCTGGGTGGCAACAAGTAGACCAGCATATGATTTCATTGTACTGTTCAGAATGGCTCAAAATTTAAAACTTAAGAGTTACTTATTTCTAGAATTTTCCATTTAATATTTTCAGGCTATCATAGACCACAGGCAACTGAAAAATTAGAAAACAAAACCTTGGACAAGGTGGTGGGACTACTGTACAACATACACAATAAAAAAATAAAAAGCCAAAATTACAATTAACTCAATATTGTCACAGGGGACACTCTGTGACCAGGTCAAGAAAAACACTGCAGACCAACCTCAGTTGAACCTGTTCCCAACCATTATTCCCACCCTCCTCCCCAAAGGGTCACTGTAGTTGGTCCACGCCTATTACATTCCATGAAGTAGAATCACGGAATTTAGACTTTCAGCTCTAGCTTTGTCTCTCAATCTTGTGTTTGTGGAGTCCATGTTTTTTGTAGTTCTAGTTTGTTCATTTTCATTGTTGCATGATGTTTTCCTACATGAATATGCTTTGGCTTCTTAGACCATTTGGGAGACATCTCAGTGGTTTCTAATCACTGCGGAGGGGACTGTGACAGAGAATGTTTTTGGGAGGGTGCCTGTGCATGCCTCTGGTACACGTGTGCACGAATTTCCATGGTACACAGCCAAGAGTGGAAACGTTGGGTGTAGGATCAGCACATTCTCTCCTTTTCATGATTCTGCCAAATCGCTTTCCAAAGTACTTATACCTCTTACACACCCACAGCAGAATATGAGAATTCCAGTTGCTCCACACTCTTGCCAATATTTGAATTATCAGTCTTTTAAATTCTAGCTATCCGGGTGGGTGTGTAGTACTATCTCATTGTGGGTTTAATTTGCATTTCCTTGGTGACTAATTCCTATCTTTTCATGCTGTGCTGTTTTAAGGTATCTCTGCATGTCTGTTTTATTGCAAATCACTGTTCAGCAACATTTAGATTCGGAAGCAGCAATCATTTATTAAGTCCCAATGGTGAGTCACGGTCTACATGTGTTTGATGCCTGCCATACTCAATGCCTCCAAGTACTTTTTTTCTGGATTGGGTGGATACTCCTCGTCAGTCCTGGTTAAGCTCCATGATATATTATAATGAACATTATAGAAAGTTCTACACAATATAAAGAAATTGTGTAGAAAGCAATTCTGAGTGGAGAGTGCCCTAGCAGGGGTGAAGGCAGAGGGGCAGGGATGGGATGGAGTGAAAAACAGATGGATTTTCAAACTTTACAGCTCTAAAAGAGTGAAGGACAGTTTGCAAAACTTCAAATATCAGTCATGAAAATAGGATGGTGATTAATGGTGTTACCGATAACATCAGTTCTCATAAGCAAGAGAAAGGTAAGCCAGTGTGGGTGGTATTATGAATAAGAGTGGCCCAGAAAGACCTTGAGAACAAGCTCTCTGAAAGCGTGGGTAACCTCTGGTAACGTGATGTACTTTGAGAGCCAAACACAGGTTTACTTGACCTTGAATCCACCTGATAGTTTCATATAGAGGTGATGGGGAAGCCAATGAGAGAGAGAGGCTTGGAATATTTTCAGAAGCGGCTCTGAATTTCCTTCCCGGGCATCTCAGCAGAGAGGTGACACTGGTAGGACCTCTGTATGCTGCTTCTATTACAGGCTGAGTGGAGTGTGTGACTAATCCATCTAAGAGCAGCTGATGGGACTGAGATGAGATCAGTGCAGGAAGAGGAGCTGGGAATGAGAACGGAGGAGAACATTTGGGACTAGACACTAAGTGAAGGGAACAGTTAGCTACACCTCTGTTTAACAGATCTCCTGCTGAAATCTCACTGAAAGGAAAACCCCAAAGACAGACTAACCTTGACTGAGCAGAAGGTCAAGGCCAGACTAAAATGTGGAACCCTGTGCAGGGAGGAAGGAGGGTGGTTCCAGGCTGAGGAAGGGGTGCACTAAAAACAGAGAAAGGGAACTTGGAACGAGATGAGCAGGAAGTCACCCACAGGAGCATTCCATTTCCCAGTTTCCCCTAAAGCTAACCTTGCAACCTAAAGATTCTTTTTTCCTTGGGTTGTCTGAGCCATGACTGGTCCCAATAACATCAATATTTTGGCTTCCTTAAGCACCCACTCAAATTGCCACACAGCACACCTGGGAACACTTAGATGAATCAAAAAGATAGCTCTTGGTGAGCCAGTTCATCAGATTCCCCCAGGTGGGACCAAACATCTAGGCTCATGTTGGTCAGCTCTGTAGCACCAAGCTGAATACCTGACACAGGCCTCTTCAGAAGTTAGGGTTCTTTTGCTCACAGATGTGGAAGTTTGAGGTACAAATAGCATTGTGAGAGTCTTCATGCTGAAGCTAACCCCTGGCCACACTGGCTCGTGGCACAGACAGTAATGACAAGGCCAGGTGGGAGTGAGCACTTACATCAGACCAGGAGCAAAGGCCAGGGGAGGGGAGTTGCAGCTGCGCTTCTTTCTAAAACTGCCCGGTGACAACTGCCAAAACCACCGCATGGCGTGATGACCTCAGCTCCCCTTACTAAGCCCCACATCAATGGCCCCAGTCCT
Source organism: Peromyscus californicus insignis (assembly GCF_007827085.1). Lineage (NCBI taxonomy): Eukaryota > Metazoa > Chordata > Mammalia > Rodentia > Cricetidae > Peromyscus > Peromyscus californicus. The sequence continues at coordinate 66,270,683 of NW_026294584.1, forward strand.
TCTTACTAGGATCACCCTAGAAACCAAGGCATTAATACATAAGCATTCAGGGGAGCAGAACTAGATCGTATCAAATTAGAGCAGGTGCATTGTGGTTTCTGTGGAACTTGTACCCTGTTGTATTTGCAGGAACTAAGGAAGCTGCCCCGACTCAGATGAATCATCCAGTGACGGTGGCATATGTCTGCTTGGAGAGAAAATTTTTCTCTTTTTTTCTTTCTGTAGGAAACAGGGGATCTGGGAGACTGGACTTTGAGGACACATAAGAACATGAGGAGACCTAGAAGGATTGAAGGTAAAGTCAGGGAGTGGAATAAACTAAGGTCCAGACATCACGTTTCTCTAGTAGCATGTGAGACCTTGGACACACCGCTCATGCTGTGCACAGCTCAGCCTTCTCACCTACACAACAAGGGGACTGGACTCTAATCCGGAAGGGAAGTAGTTCCTCAACTGACACATAGGGGTTCTGCCCAGGATTCCCTCAAGAGGTTGTAAGTGTGGCAAAGAGGGGAGCAAGTGAAGCTCTTGGCCCCTCAGAGCTGCTCTCTCGGGCCCTGCAAGGCTCTTGGGTTCCTTCGCTCTCACCTCCATCTGGTTTGGCCAATGATAGACCCTCGCAGGAGAACCAAAGCCAGCAGAAGAGGGAAGAGGAACAGGTACTCGGGTGTGAATGTCCGTGTCCCCTCTGAAATGTATTTGTTCAAATCTAATTCCTAAGAAGATAAGAATGAGGCAGGTAGGCCTTAGGAGGTAATTAAGTCATGAGACTCTCTTGCCCTGTCTGTCCTTCCACTTCCTGATGTGTGAAACCTAAATAACTAATCTGTCTGACCTTGACATTGAACTTCCAAGCCTCCACCAATATGAGCCAATAATTTCTGTTCATTATAAATTACACAATCTGTAGTGTTTTCTTACAGGAGAACAGCGAATCGTGGTATTTGTCTCCTGCCTCTTTCCTGTATTGGTGTCCTGCATCTCCAAGGCCAGCTTCCAAGGGCAGCCACTTCTGTCTCTAACATCTTTTCTCCCGTTGATACCACGGCCTCCTAGCTTGTCCTTGGGTATCTTAGCGTCGTGGCTTTCCCCTTGAACTATGCCCTAATCTCTACAAGTAGTCAGGTAGTGGAATCTACTTACACGTCTCTCCACAGATGAATGGGTTAAAACTGTAACCAAGAGAGAATAGAGAAAGAGTGTGTGAACGCATGAGGTGCAATTCAGCCTTCGTGAAGTACACAACCCTGACATTCACAACAATACAAATGAACGGACAATCGTACATGACATAAATACAACACGGGAAGACAAATACTGTGTGGTTTCCCTTGTGCGTATAATCTGAAGAATTAATTTCACAGACCTTGAGAGTAATTGAGCTGGCTACTGGTTAGCAGACAATAATAAGGGGAATGTGAAAACACTGCTGGGGTGAGGGGGAAATGTTCCGGTCAGGGGGGAGTGGTAAGTGCAGATGTTCTGTGACACAACACAGGGACTGTAGTATACTATCTGGTGATTTCAAAATAATTAGATTTTGAGTGTTCAACTGGGAAGAAATGATAAGTGTTTAATGATAGATTACTTGATTTAGTTATCACACATTGTATACATGTGCCATATTATCACCCTGAGCCTATAATTAATGCAATCAAGTGGGGAACTTTGTTTCCCACCAGGACTCTGATTGACACAAAAAAACCCTCTTCAAAAAGAAAACTACAAATTGCCAAGCTCTGTAGCCACCCACTGCGTGTGTGTGTGTGTGTGTGTGTGTGTGTGTGTGTGTGTGTGCACGCACACGCATGCATTTCTCAGACACACACACACACACACACACACACACACACAAAACTTGATGATACTTCTTGTTTCTAGAGAGTGAGGAGATCTGGAGAATTATAATTACTTGGAAGGGAGAAAAGTATACAGAATTAAAATCTCCTTTTTCTGTTATTTACACTACTATTTCCCACCTTGGATACCCAGGGCAACAACTGAGGATGGCAAAGCTTCATGCTTACACAAAAAAAATCCGGGCAAGGAAATGGTTGAGTTATTTGACTAACAGGAATGGCCAAACTAGAGGGTGCAGCTTCCAAAGGCCATTCTCTCCCTTCTCAGACCTCCTCTAAGCAGAATTATTGGATGTGATTACAAAGTGAAACTAGATTAAGCCAGCAATTTCCAAGTTCTCCCTCCCCTTGGCATCCCAAGATAGACGTGATCCATTACTTTAATCTAAATACATTTGGGGTTCAGTCAGGAGCTGGCAGTTTTTCAGAAGGGCTGTGCCAAGCTTTCATTTCTCTACTGAAATTTACATTTTCCATTTCTGGTCCTAGCCTCACTCATTATGTCTTCTTCTTCTTCTCCCGACCCCTCCCAGCCAGCCACTACAGATGGAGGGCTCTTAATCATCCAGGAACCGAGGGATTTGAGAAGCTCAGTGTCAATCACATACATCCCAGACCCGACCAGAAACTCCTGTGATATTTGAGACTAGAAATGCTGAAGTTGCAGGAGGTTTGAGGAGAGTTTGCAACTGTGGAGACTAAAATTGGGAGCTTCCAGAGCATTAAAGAGATTAAAAGAAAAAGGAGAAACAGCAAAAGAAAACCTGTCAGAGCGAGACACCATGATTCATGCCTGTAATCCCATGACTTCAGAGGCTAAGGCAAGAGGATTATCACAAGTCTGAGGTCAGTTTGGGCTACCTAGTTCCAGGCCGCCTTGGACTACAGACTAAAATAAAACCGTGCCTCGAACATACTTTGCCTGGGGTTGGGGATTTAGCTCAGTGGTAGAGCGCTTGCCTAGCAAGCACAAGGCCCTGGGTTCGGTCCTCAGCCCTGAAAAAAAAAAAAAACAACATACTTTGCCTCCCTCGACCCCAAGTACCCAACAATTTTTTAAAGAAAAATAGCTTTATTAGACTTCCCTGATGTTTGTGCCTTGGTACCCCAATAGCCTAGAGGTCCCCATGGGGCACTGTTGAGAAGTTATGGTCAGGTTTGGGAAATAGTATAAAATGTGACTCTTGGATAGTCCCAAAGTATGTTAAAGGCACTGGGAATCCAGCAGAAAGTCTTCTTTACACTGGTGTAATGGCATACACTTTTAATGCCAGCACTGGAGAGATGGAGGCAAAAATGACCAGAAGTTCAAGGCCAGTGCCTCAGTTACACTGGGAGCACAACGCCAGTCTGAGGCCTTGTGTTAAAACATACATACATACAAACAAACAAACAAACAAACAAATGTGTCTCTTTACTCCTCATTCATCTGTTTATCTGTGAGATGGGGGCTTGTGCCACAGCACCCATGTGGAGGTCAGAGGACAACATGAGGGAATGGGTTCTGTCTTTCCACCATGTTAGTCCTGGGAATCAGACTCGGTCATCAGGCCTGGCAGTGGGCCACTGAACCACCAAAAATCCTCTTTAATGATGGAACTATTGCATTCTTAAATTTTCTAGACATGAAAAACTTTCCAGATAGCTCTTGTTATCCCTACAGGGTTCAAATACATAGCACAGCAGGAGCAGGAACCCGGGGGCACATGATTTCTAGTCTCCCCGTTGTCTATCTCTCTGGCAATACCACTCTCGTCCTGGAGTCCCAAATCAGACAATGTCCCTTTCCATCTAGTGAACATTCTAGCAGATTTCACAAAGTGCCACGCTAGTAAATGAACTAAAGGAATTAATGATTGAACTAAATAAAAAATATTGTGAAATACTTAACCCAGTGCCTGAAAATGGAGTTATCTCAATGAATGTTATGATTCCTACTACTTGTCAGGGGCTATAGTTTAGAAGAAACAGAAAAACTTAAAACTTATTGGGCTCCTTGTAAATGACTTAAAGGCTTGCTAATCTAGAGTTTTCAGAGAGATCCAAATGCTTACAACTCAACAAAGTGACCTGCCACACAGAGAAACCGTGTATGACAGTGTACCAGAATCACAGAGAAAAAGTGTTCGCTCACAACCATACACAATGAACTGCAGGTTCTACAAAAAAGAAGTGAGTATGTCCCCATGAGTCTAGTGCAGGTTCCTGGGCCAGAGGGCAGATCTAACACGGTATATGTGTCTGCCCTGGTTCTTCTTAATACCCTTGCCATAGATGTAGGTATTTACAGTTAACGCTATAGAAACATGAAAAGTTTCTTTCTTTCACTTCTGATCTTATGAGGACTTATAAAACAGAAGAGTCATGCTAATAAACCGGCAATAGTTAGCACAGTGCAAATCGACTTCCTTGGAAGGGATGGATCTTGTCTGAGAATTTCAAGTGTTTCCTAATTTAGTAATGTACTGGGCTAAGCTTCTCAGTGACATCTAACTAATCACACTGAATCTTTTGAAAGAGAATTGTTTTTCCTGCCCACAGCATATCAAGGAAGCATTAAGAATAGGCCGTGCCTTTATGGAGCACTTTTTGTAATCTACAGCCCAGAAATAGATGTGGGTTCTTATATGCATTAGCTCATTAGGGAAAGATGAAGTTGCCAGTTATTTCAAGAGAAAAGGCTGTGTTATGTTAAAATAATACTTGTTTGGAATACGTATATCTTCCTTCAGTTGAGTCTTAGGAATCTATCTAATTTAAGTAGTGACATTTGGCCAAAATCACCGAAATTCTTGTTTGAACTAGTCAGATAGGAAGGATCCTTGCACAGTTGGTATACGGGGAGCTGAACAAGATAATCAAGCCTTCATCAGAGGCTACTGCCGTCATGAAAGATGTGGGCTCCGTCCATTTCTCTGCTCTGTCATCAATAGCAGCAGTCCCTCAAGGAGGCTGGCTCTTTCCTCACATGATAAGATGGCCACCAGCAAACTCTAGAACAGTGTTCCATAACCTTCCCAATGCTGTGACCCTTCAATACGGTTCCTCATGTTGTGGGGACCCCCAGCCATACAATTGTTTCATTGCTACTTCATAACTGTAATTTTGCTACTGTTATGAATCATGATGTAAACATCTGATATGCGGGCCCAAAGGGATCGTGACCCACAGGTTGAGAATCCCTACTTTAGAGCACTATTGTGCAGTACTCAACCACAGCAGGACAGAGCAGACCCCCCTGTCAAGAAACAGGCATCCTGGTGGTAAGTTCCCAGCCATCCCTGGACTACATATATCCAGAGTGAGACATTTTTTTTTAAATGTAAATCTATGCCCTGCTAGCAATCAAACCTAGAGTTTTGTGCATGCTAAGCAGGCAGTCTACCAACTGAGCCATGTTCCTGGCCTGCTTGCTGTTTTATTTTGAGCAGTGGAGAGCAGCCACTGAATTATGCTCTGTCCTGTAGGTGTTCTGGGCCCTTCTCAGGAGACTTAGAAGGCACTGGTCCTACAGAAGAAAATCTTTAAGTGAAAAAGCAGCGATGACCAAACCCAGCTCCTAATTCATTCCTGGCATGCACTCTGCCAAGCCAGCCACATTCCCAGCCTGTGGAACTTATTCTTAAAATTAGAAATCGACTCCCAAGAGGCTCAAATGTGCTGAAATTCACTGAACATTTTTCCCAAGCAAAAGAAAACACCAAAGAGACTGGTTGGAGCCTGCTCGAGCCAGAGAGACCTGAGAACTTTACCCTCTAAGTCAGCAGTTACGGCAGCAGCTCCAAATTGTTCTCTCTGTTTCTTATCTTCTTTTATTTAGGGAGCTGACCTGGACTCTCAGGGTTTACTCCTATATAGAATTTGTTCTTAAATTCTAAAAAACAAACAAACGTAGACAGCATTGATCATGCACTTATTGTACACACGAGTCAGCAAGATTTTACTTCCCACAGTACCATTCGATACTTGGATTAGCCTCTAAGAAGTATGTAACTCACTCAAACTCAGCAAAAGATCTGAGATTCAGGTGCCACAGATCCCTTCACTCAGACACCAGGCTTTGTGCCCCACTTTCCCTCAGCTCCTATCAAACTGACTCTTCACAATTCTACAATTCATGTAGTTTTAGCTTACTATGCTTTTTGGCATGAGGCAGTATGTTATAATGCAAAGAATGTAGACTTTGAATTTGGGTTATAATTTGAATCTTGAATTAATCACTGGTGCATGATTTTGGACAAGTTAACTAGCTCCTCTGCAAATTTGAATTTTAATCTGTGACATAACATCTTGTGAGGTATCTGTAAGAGTTAAAATATGTAAAAGATTAAAGGAAATGATATATATAAAAATGTTTCCCACAATGCCTTGACTATAACTGATATTCAGTTACTATTCATTTCCTCCCTGTTTATTGCCCTGTGGAGAACATTATCTGCTGAATGAAGGGGAAATATTTTGGAACATTTATTTATTTCCCCAAATAAATATTTCCATTTGTAAGTGACCTTGTAAAGTACTATCAGGAATAGAAAGGGAAGGAAAGCCGGGCGGTGGTGGCGCACGCCTTTAATCCCAGCACTCGGGAGGCAGAGCCAGGCGGATCTCTGTGAGTTCGAGGCCAGCCTGGGCTACAGAGTGAGTTCCAGGAAAGGCGCAAAGCTACACAGAGAAACCCTGTCTCGAAAAACCAAAAAAAAAAAAAAAAAAAAAAGAAAGGGAAGGAAAAAAAAAAAAGCTGTTTGTGACCTGTAGGCTGGATATTTTTCTAGACCTGACAACCGAGACAGAAGGCCTCATCCAGACAAGGACAACAGCGGACCAGAAACTTCCATCCTTCTCCTCATGTCTATTCCTCTCAACTGTTTCATCCCATAGTCTTCATATAGGGGCTTAAAGGTCCACGTTTAAATCTGGAATGCCATTTTCAAACTTCCGAAGTATCTCTTTGGTGTTGATCTGAACAAAACACAGTCTCGATGGGATAAGAGGTGTGCTATTTCACACACACACACACACACACACACACACACACACACACACACACCGTTCACCATGCAATGGGGTGGCAACAGCATCCGCAGTTTCCAGAGACAAAGGCTGCGGTTTCCCCAGACGCTGCTCCCTCTGAGCCGCTGTATCGAGGAGGAAGACGTCTATCCTCTGAGCTCAGAAGGGTGTGAACTGTACTCATCATGACTCACTTCCAGGCTTTTGAAGAACTGTTTAGGACATCTTTTTTTTCTGATTCTATCACCATTTCACCTTTAATGGTGAGAAATAATAGGATTAGGAAACATCACTTCAAACCCTTGGAAAGGAAGACATCCTTGGTTTGCTTTGAGTTTTAATGTTACAGTTGGTGGCAGATTGTTTAATTTTATCATCTTGAAGAATAACAGACACCTTGGGGAAAGTTTATAGTAAATAGTTTCTGAAGTTGTTTGATGCTTCCGTTTTTTTAACTATATTTGAACACAGTGGATGTTTATGGTTTTGTGTTTTACAAGACCATGACCAATCGCCATTACAGTCAGTTTTTGAAGCAAATATTTGATATCCATCTAGAGAACAACTCTATAAAATGTTCTGTATTGGAGCTGGAGAGATGGCTCAGAGGTTAAGAGCACCAACTGCTCTTCCAGAGGTCCTAAGTTCAATTCCCAGCACCCACATGGTGGCTCACAACCATCTGTAATGAGATCTGGCACCCTCTTCTATATACATAATAAATAAGTAAGTCTTTAAAAAAATGTTCTGTATTGTAATTGAGATGCTATACCAATCGTGACACTGAATGTATATCATTATATCTCTGGTTCATAGAGAAAACACAAAATAACGTCAGAGAGGTTTATCCCCTCCCTAACACAATGTCAGGAATGCCCATGGCAATTTATATTGTTCTTCACAAGCAAAGAAAATTATAAAATTAAGAAAAACATCCCAAAATGTCATTCTTAATAATGCAAGTTTGTAATTGAGCTGTCATATATAGTTATGATATATAATTATTCTTATACTATTGCATGAATATGTTTTTGATTACTAGAACCAAAGCCGGCTTAATACCCAGGACCTTGAGACTCTGTGGGCTGAAGGCCAAGGACACCAGTGGCTTATTTTGTTTTGCTTTTTCAAGATTCCCCAGATGACTACAGTGCACAGATATTACCAACCACAAATGAATAATACTATATTTTTAACCTCACTGGGAAGACAGGAATACTTCTAGTAACAGAGTATCAAATTACAGACAAGTTCAAGGGCCTTGCTGGCTGTCCATAATCCTTGCTTACCTTTCCCCTGAACAAATGTTTGCCCTGTGCATGCATGCGTGTGTATGCATGTGTATGCAGCAACACTCTTTGTTCTTTTTCTACATAAAATTAATTTCATAACCTAAGGATACAGAGCAAAGAAGAGACATTGGGGCTGAATCTGTGAGGCAGAGGCTCAAGCCTGGCCTAGAACCTGTTCCTTTTCCATCATCATCAGAACCCAGGGCTTCCCAAAGCACCTAAAAAAAAAAAAAACCTGACTCTCAGATACTACAGAGCTTCACTTCCTCCCCTGCGCCTAAAAGAAGGCTTATTTCAACTGTGGCAGGAAAACCCAGAGCTGTCTGCTGAGGTCATCTAATAATCAGCCCCACCCAGGAAGCCGGGGAACCACCCACGACTGGAAATCCAGAAAAATGTTTTTAGCTTCTGTATCGACAGGGCTTTCTGTCGTTGTTTGGGTAGGGTTTGTTTTGTTTTGTTTATTGCTCTGTTTTCTCAATGATGCTAGGAACTGAACTCAGGGTCTTGCTCACACCGGGAAGGTGCCTTCCCCTAGGATACATTCACAGTCCTAGACGGCTTTGTTTTGATTTGAAACAGGGTCTTGGTATGGATCCCACGTTGACATTGAACATGGGCTCTTCCCATCACCGTCTTCCCAAGTGTTGTGGCTACAGGTGGGTGCCAACACATCTGGCCTTCCTGGCAAGCACGGGCTTTTCTAATGGGTCAAAGAATGAAGCAAGCTGTCTGGCATGCTCCATTTTCTCTCATGCATTGTCCTGCCGCCTCCAAATCAGGTCTCCAAAAGCGTCCTAAAGGACCTAGAAAAGGAAGCCCACTATAGCTTATCATATAATATTGATGAGTTGGAGGAAGGGACTAGCTGAAAATGTAGAGTGCAGAAATGCTCTCATGACTTACAGCAGCTCCATACTTAATATTTGTAATTCGGTATATTAATGCTATTTGTCATTCGGTATATTAATGCTCAGAGAAGTTAAGCAACTTGACCAGGGTCACCCAGCATAGGCTTGACACTTGACCCATAATTCTCCATAAGGATTTCTGACTCCAGAAGCCATCAGCTTCTACTACATTAGCTTGACTTGTGGGAAAAGATTTTTGTTCAGAGAATGGAACAAAACACGAACAATTTTGGACAGATGAAGTTGGGATCAGACCATGCCTAAATAAATAGTAAGGTTCTCTCGAAAGACACAAAGAAACAAGGGCACCATCCACCAAGGAGCTAGGAAGGTAGGGCCTGAGACAGCAGCATCACCAACCTCACGACTTTGAACACCATCACATTTGAGTCTGATATTCAGGCATGGACCTGGAGGTACAGGAAAACTAAATATGTACAACACTTAAATTTCTTATTCTGTGACATTTTAATCATGCAGGTCGATATTAAAATTCTATAGTCATTTGATTCTTCAGCTTATTTTTTAAGCAGCGAGCAAAGGAAACAGAAAATCTGATTTGCCGTGGGTGTGCTGTGACCTCTGCTGTTGTTTAAGGTTGTGCCATTGAGATTGACTCTTGCCATGGTGCCCTGGTCTGTCTCAGAAACAGAGATGCAAGGTCACACACTGATTCCTTAGTTTCTTTACAATTTGTCACAGAAGTGTTCCTAGCTCCTGTGGATGCGAGTGTAATCATAGACGTTACCAGTGAAATTTTCCCCTTGTTCTTGTCTTCTCAAAGGAGAGAATTCTGCTAAGAAACACAGACAGTTTGAGTGAAGTTTACTTAGCAATGCAAAGACACTCTGGAGAGAGAAACTGGAACAGGTACCCCAAAGGGGGCAGTCAGAGGCCTACTAGTTGTGTGTGACAGATTTTAAGATGTTGCTGTGAATATTCATGAGATGGACAGAATATTTATGAGGTAAGGTGACCCTTTTCCTTCCCCATATTATGATGGACCAGATCTCTCTATTAGGGTATTTCTTCCCATGATTTTCTTAGAAAGCCCACAAGAGAGGAGGCCAAAACCTCAATGTAATTATGTAAATTATGTTATAATTAATCCTGGATCTTTTGCTAGTGCATGTGTGTGCCAATTCCAGAGTTTCTAATATAATGGAAAGAGAATGTGCCAGGTAGTGGTGGTGTACGCCTTTAATCCCAGCACTCTGGAGAGAGTGGGGAGACCTCTAAACTCCAGGCCAGCCTGGTCTACAGAATGAGTTCCAGGACGGCCAGGACTACATACACAGTGAAACCCTTCTCAAAAAAAAAAAAAAAAAAAAAAAAAAAAGTAACAGTTTAACTGCCAAAGGGCATTCTGGGGATACAGAGACACAGACACCTGCAGTTTTCTTAGATCCCTCAAGTTTAATTCCCTGACTATCTAGTCCCAGATAAACCAAAATGAAGTGAGATTTTAAAGTAATTTAAACAACAAACAAAAGTAAAACATCAAGAAAATCAGTTCCAATCATCCTTATCAAATACCTAACTGAGGAAAATAATGTACAAGACAAGGGACCCAGGAGATAGCTCCATCCATAAAATGTCTGTCTTACAAGCACAAGGACCTTACTTTAAACCCCAGAACCCACATTAAAAAACAAAGCCAGGTATGGTGGTATATGCTGGGGAGGCAGAGACAGGTGGTTCCTGAGGCTTGCTGTTCAGCCAGCCTGACCTTCTTGCAGAGTTCCAAACCAATGAGAAACCCTGTTTGAAAAACAATGTGAATGGCACCTGAGGAATGACACCTAATGTTGTCTTCTGATCTCCATGCAAGCACACTGGCACACCCACAAACCCATACACACACACAAACACACACACACACACATCACTCAACACATAGAGAAAATAAAACACAAATACTGATGGAATATTCAATGTTAAGAAATGTATTGCCTACTTCTTTGGTTGTGATAATAGTATTATAGTTAGTGTGTTTGAATTTTAAAATGCTGTGACAGGATAACCTGATAACTTAAGAGAAAAAAGATGTACTTTAGTAAGAGTTTTAGAAGTTTCAGTCTGTGATCACATGGCATCAACTGCTTCTAGATCTGAGGTGAGGCAAGACCTCATGACAAAAGGAACACGAACTCCCCAGGATGGCCAGAAAGCAGAAAGGACACAGACCCAAAGGGACCAGGAAAAATGCATTTCAAAGACTTACGTTTAAATGATCTGCTTTCTCCAACCAGGTTCTACCTAACTTCCATTACTTCCCATCAAATTATGACTCTGACCATAATGAGTCCACTGATGAAGTTAGACCCTCCATGAGCCAATCATTTCCCAAAGCACACTTCTAAATACTGCATCATGGGAACCAAGGTTTCAACATACGAGTCACTGGAGAAACATTTTCATACCCAACTGTGATGGCTAGCTTTAATTTTCAATTTGACATTCCTAGAAATCACTTGGAAAGAGAGTCTTAATGAGAGCTGGTCTACATTGGGTTGGCCTGTGGGTGTGTCTGTAAGGGATTGTCTGAACTAAGTTAATTGATATGGAAAAATCCTGCCTAGGCAAAGGATCCTAAACCGTATAAAAGTGAAGAAACTGAGCTGAGCATTAACAGACATGTACACACTGATTTCTCTTTGCTCTTGACTGGGAAAATGATGTGACTAACTTCCTTGACTTCCCTGTGATGCGAGTCTATAACCCGGAATTGTGAGCTAACAATCTTTTCTCCCTTTTTAAATTCATCTTTTAGATTTATCTATTTTATTTTATATTATGAGTGTTTTGCTTATGTGTATGTATGTGCACCATGTGCATGCCTAGTGCCCTAGGAGGTCAGAAGAGGGTGTTAGGACCTCTGGAACTGAAGTTATGGATAGTGATGAGCCACCATGTAGGCCCTGGGAATTGAACCCAAGTCCTTTAGAAAAAAAAGTATTCTAGGGGGCGGTGGTGGCACATGCCTTACTCCCAGCACTCGGGAGGCAGAGGCAGGCGGATCTCTGTGAGTTCGAGGCCAGCCTGGTCTCCAAAGCGAGTTCCACGAAAGGCACAAAGCTACACAGAGAAACCCTCTCTTGAAAAAAACCAAAAAAAAAAAAAAAGTACTCTAAACAGAAAAGCTCATCTTTAGATCAGGGCATTTTATAATAACAAAAGAAATGAAACTGGGATGTCAACCATGGTAAATATTTTTGTTTGTCTAAAATAGTTATCTTTTGAAACTACATATAAAAATTTTGAGGTGGGAGGAGTTCTGAAACAGGGTCTCTCTGGGTAGCCCTGGCTGTCCTGGAACTCAGAGATCCGCCCGCCTCTGCCTCCCGAGTGCTGGGATTAAAGGCCTGTGCCATCACAGCCCGGCTTAATTTTTTTTTTTCAAGTGAAATGACATAATCTCTATGACCTACTGCAAACAAGTGACTAGAAGGAGTGGAGACTGGAGAGATAGTAAGCCAGCAAAGACGGAATAAGAAAGAGTGGAGACTGGAGAAATAGTGAGCCAGCAAAGACGCAATAAGGTGAATAAGTTGGCAACTGAAGAAAAATGAGAGATATATGGGCTTCGTTATATTATATTCCTTCCCCTTTCATTTATGTTTAAAATTTCCACTAATTTTTTTTTGGCTTATTTTTCTATGTATATCTTTAACCAGTGTGGTGAATGGAAATTTCAAAGGGTTTAGAGCTAGGTAAAACAACTACAAAAACTTACTCTTTTCACTAATTAGTTAATAAAAGTCTCACCTGAGAAAGATTCATAAGTTTACAGAGTTTCTGCTTCATCATTTAAGTGATGATACTGGGGGCTGGAGAGGTGACTCAGAGATTAAGAGCATTGACTGCTCTTCCAGAAGACCTAGGTTCAATTCCCAACATCCAAATGATGTTGTGTCTGTAATTCCAGTTCCAGGGCACTGGACACCCTCACACAGACATAGATGCAAGCAAAATACCAATGCACATAAAATAAAAATAAATAAATTATTTAAAGTGATGATATTAACTTATCCCTCATAGGTATCATGGAAATAAAGAAATTGCATCTCTTGGTACATGCCTCCTGCAGAGCAGATGAAGAACCAGCCTGTCTCCATCTTAGGCTTCAAAGCCATCTCATAGTAAAGACAAACTAGGTTGATTCCTACGTCTATGATTAAACCTCTGTTTCTCAAGGATTGGGCAATGACCCGCCTGTAACCCTAACTAAACTGGTTCTGCACTGCCTGTACCAGAATGGTAATCGTGTCTTTGTTTCCGGAGGTCATTGTGACTAACTTGTCATGCTTACATTCTGTTTCTGTAACCCTGCCTATTTTGACTGCCAAATCCCTCATTTGGAAACCCCCTACCCCTGAGCTATATAAAGACCTTGTCTTCCTCACATCCAGGGCTGCTCTCTAAAATCCAGACAAGGTGAGACAGCCAGCTGGCCAGTCCCAGGTGCACCTCTAAAATAAAGCTTGCTTTAATTAAATGATCGTGGATTTGGTCTTTCTCCTCGTAACTTTCTTTTTTTGTTGTTGTTGTTTTTTGAGACAGGGTTTTCTGTGTAGCTTTGCGCCTTTCCTGGATCTCACTCTGTAGACCAGGCTGGCCTCGAACTCACCGAGATCCACCTGCTTCTGCCTCCCAAGTGCTGGGATTAAAGGTGTGTGCCACCACCGCCCGGCTCTCCTCGTAATTTTCAAGTTTAGCACAGAAACTCCGTAACTGCCGTCACAATTGTAGAAGTTATTGAAGATGTAGACTTTGTTTTAGATTTATTTATGTTTATTTTATGTGTATGGGTGTTTTGCCTGCACGTATGTGAGTGATCACCAGGGTACACACTGCCCATGGAAGCCAGAAGAGGGCGTCAGATCTCTGGAACTGGAGTTAGAGACTGTTGAAGGCACCATGTGGGTGCTGGGAACCAAACTCTGGTGCTCCAGAGGAACAGTTAGTGCTCTCAACCTCTCAGCTGCTTGCCAGCCCCAGATATGGGCTTTTTAAATAACCTTGGGACACCTTGGTTTAAGATTGCAATGAAAATCTCAAAATGGAGAAAAATAAACTTAGAAAAAGAGGAGGTGGCACTCTTTTACAGAGAGCCTGAGGTTAGAATTGTTCTGCCTAGGCAACAAGACAATTACTCACACGAAAGGAAACTGCTCTGTATTTATCTCATTCCTCAGAAGCCAGTGTAGCACTAGGGAGACATTCTAACAAGAACTGGTCATGGTCTGCAATATCTCAGATCTCGTCTCGTTTCCGAATTTGAATGAAAAGCAGCAAAGAAGCACATCCTTGGGAGGGAAAGACAATGGAAGGCAGAGACTTGGGATTTTATTGACATGTTTCTCTAGTTTTCATTTGTGCTGTTTTTAGTTTCTTGTGTGAAAAGTGAATTCTTACTAGAGAGCTGTGTTTGAATCTTTTCTTTCTCCATAACTGAATAGGTCAAAGGCATCACCATCCAAATATCCAAACCAGAATTCCCTGTGCAGTTCTGCCCATCCATTTTCAGCTGACCACCACCTAACAGCTCCACATCTCAGGTATCTCTTGAAAGTGCCTTTTAATCTATAATTTAATCTCATAAAGATTGCCTTCAGTCAGGCCCTCAACACACCACGTCAATTTCCAATAGCAAGAACAGGACTGTTTTCCTCTATATTAGTCTCCTCCTTTAACCAACATGCTAGAATGCAGGCAAGTCTAATCACATCTCTACTCTAAATAAAATACCCTCACAACAGCTCCCTCTTGTCTGCAGGAAAGACTCCAAGGCAGGCAATGCAAATGCTTTATGGTTTTCCCTTTTCTACTCACGCCTCCTTGTCCTTACCATACTAAAAGGCTGGTTTTCTCCGATGATTCCTGATATTCACAAGCTATACACCAAGACCTCACAGATTTGAGATTTTAGGCATTAAAAAATGTTTATATGGGCCCCCAGATATTTTCTAAATTCCTGGTCAGATGTGGCACACACCTTTAATCCAAGCACTAGGGAGGCAGAAGCAAGCAGAGCTCTGTGAGTTCAAGGTTAGCCCGGTCTACATAGTGAGTTCTAGGCCAAGCCAGGGCTACACACTGAAACCCTTAATCAAAACAAAAACAACTGGTGTGTTAGGTAGCTCCCCAAAATATCTCCCTCTGCACAGCAAAACAAAGCTGACCCATAATGTGAGTTTCCCACATCAACCTTCCCAGTGGAAACCATAGCTTTTCAATACCACCCAGTTACTTGATGAACATTTACAAATACCTCTCCAGAGTGACTGAATGAAGAGGGGTCTGCACTGGTAAAGACTAGCTGAGCTGTGGGTGCCAAGCAGTAAACTAGACATCCCAGAGCAAGTGACTAGGTCCAGAGCAATAGCTCCTTAGGACCAAGGAAAACCTTCTTGGCCTCAGTGTGGTACACCTGAGAGTAACTCAGAAGCTTATTGGTGTCTTGGGAATAGAGAAAAAAATATTAAATCCAAGTGAGTCTGGTTCTTTCTGTGTATTCATTACTCGGTTTTGTTTCAGAAAATTCACTATCACTGAAATATGATCTCATAATGAATAGGATATTAGCACAAATCATGAAAAATTTGGAGCATTAGCCATTTTTATTTAATGAATACATGGGCCCTTTAAAATGAAAGTAAAGCTCTTAATTTTTGGTTCAGTTTTTCCCTGCACCAAATTCTTCTTATGACAGAATAAAATGTTCTCTAAAATACTCTGTGTTATAAAGGTTAAATTTAAATTTTCCACTGTTAGTAAAAGTTTTCAGTTTGCTGTTAGGTTTTAAAACTGGGGGCGGGAGGGATAGGATGCTATCAAACATAAGCAGTGGCTGGTTTAGAAATCTCAGCAAACCTCAACATCTATGAAGCTCTAAGAGCCTCTCGCTGCCAGCTATACCATGTATTAGATTAAACAACGAGAGGTATTCCTATTCCTTTTGCAGACATATTTTAATTAGTCTTCAAAAAGCTCCTTAAACTTTTCAAATAAGTACAATTTTATGCCCATAGCAGTTCTGAATCTGTCAGTAAGAAAAAAATCCCTACGAACCCATATTGATAAGTAAACCATGCAGGGCCAGGGAGAAAGGGCAAAGGGAGAGTTCTAAATTCCACCAAGCACGTGGCCCGAGCCGGTTAGCTGACTTCCACCACAATGACGTCTACTGGCAGATGTTGTGAATTATTGTGGAACCCCGAGGGTATCCTGAGCAGCAGGGAAACATGCTGGGAAGATGCAGTGGCGGGCTGGGCAGATGCACGCCATGTGGTCATGGCAGCTGAGGCGGTCAGTAATTCACAACTCAGATGCTGCGTCCACGTGGAGAGTTTATTATAACAGAGAGATGAGGAGAAAGATAGGAAAGAGAGAGAAGAAGAGGGAGAGAGAGAGGTCAAGGGCGCACACCTCATGGGAGGAAAAGCAGAAGACAGAGAGGAAGGGGAGGAGCTTTTCCTTAGAATGAGGTTTTTGTGTCAGGACGCAGGGTGGCACCAAGGGGTGGGATTTCAAGGGGCAGATCAGAATATTAACATTCCTCCACTTTGATTATTATAAAAAGAGGTGAGTTATGTGAGCAAGTGGGGGAACAAGGGCACTGGATTCTCAAGACTACTTCAAGCTGACAAGGGGTGAAGTGGAAAGGGGGAACCAGGAGTCACGCACGACGGGAGATCTCAGGCATACGTTCCTTGAGGGAGCTGAGGAGGCAGGTTGCAGCAGTGGTGTTCCAGGAGCTTGGGGGGAAATGGCACCCCAAATCAGGAGTACAGAAAGCCATGGCATCTGCTGTTTCTCTAGAGGTCAGGCGGGAAGAGTGAATCTGCAAAATATGCTCGAAAAATAGGTGGGGTCAGAAATGGGCTCTGGAGATTGTTCGTTTTCATCAGACCAGATTTCTTGGTGCAGTAGCAAAACTTTTCCCAGGAGCCTGTAGGTATCTGTAAAACAGCTGGAATGGATTTACATCATGGTAAAAGGGTTAAAAAAAAATCCATTTAAAGACTCTTAAGAACTATTTGTAGTCAGTGTTATATCAGTTTATCAAAGCTCCATTTATCAGTATTAAAACTTTGAACCTCTGGAGTTATATCTGAAACAGGTCTATCCTGTACCATGAAGTCTGTGAATGAGGCATACCTATCTGTAATTGGAGAGCATGTATATATAATCTTTGGATTGGGGCCGTTAAACTGATACCCTAGTCATCAAATACCGTCAGATATGAGAAGGATAAATTTAAGAAGTGAGACAGCTTTCCAGCTACCTAGGCAGCAATCCCCGTGGTCACTGGGGGACAGAAGCCCCAAAGGCAGCACTTGTTCAGCTGATAAGCCCAGAAGATCTGACAGATTTTTTTCTGTGGAGTAGAAATTTGGGGAGACTGACCCACCTTGACTTTGTAGTATAGGGCCATCTGTCCTCCGTTGTTCCATTTATTCACAGTCTGGACAGGATCTCAGCTTTTCGCTGTGTGACTAGCCTTGCCATAAGCTTCCGAGTGGAAATTCTTCTGCGGACATCTATCTTCTTGGAGGAGATACAGGATGCTGCTAGGAGCTGACATGTCTCTTTATCATAAAAAGGCTTTTATATTAAATGGCAAATTCTCAGATCTCTACAGGTGTTTGAGGACTGGGGGGAACAAAACCTGTTAGATGTGGATATACAGGTTTCCCAGTTAGTTACAGCTTAATGAAGTTAGCAGGGACAGGGAGGCTCACATTCTTAAGCCTGAATAGACCTTGAGTAAGGAGAGCCATTTTTAAAGCCATAGACAGTGATATCTGAATCTATTAACATTTTTAAGGCCCTGTAGCTGTAGTTCTGATCTGTGAGTACAGCCAGATTATAACCCTGAATGACTTATATAGAAATAATTATTTCTTAATCTGTCTCCTGAGAAGGCAAAGAAGAGCAACAGGGGAAGATCCCAAGGCCAAATGAGAACAAGAGAAAAGGGGCTTGTGAGTCGGGGTGCAGCCCAACTCTGAGGAAGGGACCCTCTGAGAAAAGGAAAAGGACCCTCTTGGTGGACTCTATGCCAGGGTTTCCATCCCTAACGTAGCCCTCCAGCCTGTCCTGGGAACAGGGAGCACAGAACAACGTATTCTCCATAGCTGCTTTAAGCTGAAACAGGGCGCAGGAGGTCAGGAGGATTCTGACTAGTTAAAGGTAAGGGAAAGCGCTGCAGGTTGTGGTCCACAACAGCTGCTTCGATGTGTTTGCCAGCCTGCTGAAATATGGACTAGAGATGGGGGTTAAAATTTATGAATTTAGCCGGGCGGTGGTGGCGCACGCCTTTAATCCCAGCACTTGGGAGGCAGAGGCAGGCGGATCTTTGTGAGTTCAAGGCCAGCCTGGTCTACAGAGCGAGATCCAGGAAAGGCACAAAGCTACACAGAGAAACCCTGTCTCGAAAAACCAAAAAAAAAAAAAAATTTATGAATTTATTTGGAGCCTTTTGGTGCATGGTCTTAATAATTGGGAAGAGCAGGAGTCCCAAGTCCAGGAGAGAGAGAAAAAAATACCATCCTTAGGAAGAGGCAAATGAGAAAAAAATAAAAGTTTTAGATAAATTAGTATTATCAATCAGTACTGAAATCCAAATTGTGGAAAAGCAGGTAATGAGTAACCAAGGAAAATTTAAAATCCTGAGCTTGCACCCCAAAGTGTATCAGAATTGTATTAATGTTAAGATCTGAAATTTTAAAATCTTAATATAATACCGTCTGTACGTGGTTCCGCTGATGCCCTGGAGGTAGCGCATACCTCTCCGCCCTGCCAACACAAGCAGCCTAGGAGAAAAAAAACAGCGGGCTGTGACTGGACCTCCACCCTGCCCAGACAGCTCAAGCCTGAGAGAGGCATCTGGGGAATGCCAGGCCAAGGCCAGAGGACTTTTCCTCGGCCTATAAAACAACGGTGAAACAATGTGCAGTGAGAGGCAATTCCCTAACCTCCCTCCATACTGACTACCAACAGCCTGAGTGCTAGTGCCCCACCCATGCTGCCCTTAGTAAAGATGGCAGTGAGGTCATATGACCTGCTTGTTTTGACCTTAGCCAAGATGGCGGCTAAACCACACGGTTGCCCTTATTTCAGATGGTGGCTTGACCATGTGGTTGCCCTTATTTAAGATGGTGCAGCCTGATCACGTGATTGCCCCTAGAAATATGGCACCTGACCACATGTTCGTGTGGTATTTTTGTTGTAGTTGTTGTTTGTTTTTTTTAAATAAACTGAGCAGATAAGGAACAGATAAATTGAAGCATGTAAATGTCTGTCAGAAAGAAATATAGATGGCCATATCAGGAACAAACAAAGCCATGGGTTGGCGGCAGTGGTGGTGGTGGGGGCACAATGATGTATAAGGCCCAGGGGACTGACCTCTGGCATCCCAGAGGATCAGCGAGGTCCAATGATAACAGCACAAGATAGCCAATGACCTGTCATCGCAAAGGCTATGGACGTGGAATTGAGAGGGCACAGGCGGTCTCCATATGTTGTCGAATTGGGATGAGGGCCAAAGGGCTATGAGCCCAAAAGACACATGGTTCCAGCAAGCAAAATGAGACGAATCTGGAATCTGACCTCCAGCATCCCAGAGAATCAGTGAGGACTAATGAATGGTGCAAGATAGACAATGGACCATTGTAACAAAGGCTATGGGCCGTGGAATTGAGTGGGCACAGGCTGTCTCCATATGCTGTCACATAGGGGCATGGCACCAGCAAGTGAAACAAGATTAATCCTCACTTGTGGGAAAATGGCAGAAGGAAGGGGAGGAATGTTACCAATCTGGTAGGGTGAAGAGTCCCTGGTGGTGCTCCAGCCTGAAAAATGGCGGGTGATACAGGATCCCAGAGTTCATAAGACTGCCGGTGGGCAGGAGAAAGCAGTGGGGGTGCCAATGATACGAATTATTGCGCAGGGGGACCCCCAAGGGTATCCTGCATATGCAAGGAAACATGCTGGGCAGATGCAGCAACTGGCTGGGCAGATGCATGCCATGCAGGCATGGCGGCGGTGACAGCAGCCAGTAATTCACAATCCACACGCTGCATCCATGTAGAGAGTTTATTATAATAGAGAGATGAAGAGAAAGATAGGAAAGAGGGAGACAGAAAGAGAGAAGAAGAGAGAAAGAGAAAGGGGGGTGGGTCAAGGGTGTACACCTCGTGGGAGGAAAAGCGGAAGAGAGAGAGGAAGGGGAGGAGTTTTTCCTTAGAATGAGGCTTTTAAGTCAAGATGCAGGGCGGAGCCAAGGGGTGGGATTTCAAGGGGCGGATCAGAATATTAACAGAATAACCAGCACTGAGCTTGCAGAGGGAACCTGCAAAATGGCAGAGCAGCCTTGGAGTCTACCCCTTTAACTGCAGACTGACTACAGGAAGCTGGGGGCTGAATTTCTTGAGAACAGAGACCATGTGTTGTTAAGTTGTGTATCTCCAAGGCCTCATATTTTGCCTGTCCCACTACAGATGCTCCAAAACCTTGTTGGATGGTTATAAATGGGATTATCTTTCATTTAATATCTTTAGAATCATGGACTCTAAATCAGAAGACTTTGGTTAAGAGTTACTGAATGTTTAAAAATATTATTAAAACCTTCTAACACACAGATGCTTTGTCTTTGTAGCTGACAAACATCTTTTAAATTCCAATAACAAGCTGGATGCAGTAGTGTATGTCTGTAATCCTGGCACTTGGGAGTGGGAAGCAGGAAGATCACAAGTTCAAGGCTAGCCTCAGCTACATGGCAAGTTTGAAGCCAGCCTGAGTATCCTAGTTAGCTTTGACTGTCAGCATGACACATCCCAGGGTCCTCGGAGAAGGAAGTCCTTGACTGAGGAATTTTCTAGAACAGATTGGCCTGTGGGAGGTCATCGTGATTATTAATTGATATAGGAGGGCCCAGCCCACAGTGGGCACCATCCCTAGGCAGATTAAGAAAGCTAGCGAAGCATGAGCAAGCCAGAAAGCAAGCTAAAACAGCATCCCTCCAGGGTTCCTGCCTCCAAGTTCCGCTCTGAGATCCTGCCCTGACTTCCTCAGTGATGGATTGTGAAACAGAAGTGTAAGCCAAATAAATCCTTTCCTCCCCTAAGTTGCTTTGGTCAGAGTATTTTAATCACAGCAACAGAAAGCAAACTAAAACACTGAGCTATATGAAGCTCTGTCTCAAAAAAATCAAAACAAGGTTCTAATAATAAGAATAATTCCCATCTCCCAGAAAATATCATGCTATCTTACAATTTTATGGAGGTTCTAAATCTCATCTCTCAAATACAAAGTTAGAAACTGCAGAGCCAGGAGAAGGAAGTATATTTTTAAGATACTCTGAAATAATAATACAGCTAAGAACCCAGTGAAGGCGCTTCAGGATGCTAATGTCCAGAACACCAACAGTACCAAATGCTGGGGCAGAAGCTGAGAAGCCAGAATGTTTACACAGAAATCTTGGAAAGGAAGACTGTGCAGGTACTTGGGAAGACAGTCTGCTAGCTTCTCACAAAATCAAACACATCTTACCAAATGATCAGACCATCGTGCTCATGGTATTACTCTAATGCATTTATTACTGAAAGCATTTGTCCACACAAAAATATACAGAAATATTTATATCTGCTTTATTCATGATCACCAATAATTTGAAACAATCAATATGCTTTCAAGTGGGTAAATGAAAACAAAAACTGTGGGATATGCATCTAAAATGTTGCTAAAGAATGAAAAGAAACCAAGTATTGGATGAACCTTAAGTGCATGTTGCTCAGTGGAAGAGCTGGTCTGGAAAGGTGCACACTGTATGATTATGAGGAGCACACATTCTGAAAAAGAAAACATAGGGAGACAAAAGAAGGTCAGTAGTTGCCAGGAGCTGGAGGAGAGGGGGATGAATGGGTGTGCACAAGGGATACAGAAGGCAGCAAATGTGAGCTGTGTGATACCCTAATGTCTTCATACATCTCCCAAGACCCAGAATACCTGCAACACAGTCTGAGCCCTAAAGTGGCATTATTAATAACATATCCATGTCGGCTCATCAGCTGTAACAGATGTACTGCACTAACAGAAGATGTTAACACTGGGGAAAGCCGGGGAGTGGGGAGAAAGAGGACTTGTGCAAACCACCCTTTCTTCTCAACTTTTCTGTATCTAAAATCTGCTCTAAATTAGTCTATTAACTTAAAAATAAAAGAAATTAACTCTTTTGTATTGGATATGTCTTAGAGGCTATTTGTTACATTTCTTTAAAAACTCCTGCCAGCAACTTAACAGGTTTATAGTCAAATGTTCCCCGGGAACAATTCAAATGGCACAGCATCTATCACAGGAATTTATCTGGATAGTGTGTGTAATCAAGCCCTGAATAGAGGCCATTTGCCTGAAGGAGCCTCAAGGAGGAAAAACTTTGTACTTAATTCTCAGAGTTGATACAATTAAACACTTCATTTGGTTAGCTTTTTATTGCGGTGTCCCTTAGGACTGGGACCTGCCATTATCACAAAGTGCTATAAATCAGCTGAACTGCTAGGGTGATAGAGGAGGACTGTTCCCTTACAGCTTCTGCCAAGACCTGTCGGGAGCGGCCAGCAAGCCTCTGCCAAGAAATGCTTAATGGTGTGCTGGGGAGTTCTACTCCCCAGACGCTGGTGAAAAACCAAAAATTGCTTCAGCTGTAAAAAGTTTCAGGCTTGAAATTGATTGCCATTTCATTCTATAGAACTGAGTGCCAGCTTAGCAAGTCACGGTCCCTGAAGTCTTCATGGGAGGCCCTGGTGCCTAATGTCTCAGTCACTGCTCTATCACTGTGAAGAGGCACCATAACCAAGGTTACTCTTATGAAAGAAAGCATTTAACTGGGGGCTTGATTACAGGTTCAGGGGTTTAGTCCATTGTCATCACGGCTGGGGGCATGGGAGCATGCACGGCGCTGAAGCACTAGCTGAGAGCTACCTCCTGATCTGCAGACTCAGAGAGAAAGACGGGGCCTGGCACGTGCTTTTGAAACCTCAAAGCCCAACCTCAGTGACGTATTTCCTCCAACAAGGCCACACACTTACTCCAACAAAACCATACCTCCTAATCCTTCCTTGTAAGCCTTTCAAACAGTTCCACTCCCTGGTAAATAAGCATTCAAATATATGAACCTATGAGGGCCATTTCTATTCAAACCACCATACCTACCCATGCTGAAATGTTGTTAGCCCACAATAAGCTCAAAGGAAAGTAGACATTTGGGTGATGGCTTGCGCCATCTCAGGGTAACAATCCATCCTTCTACCTGAGCTATTGTCATAATAAAAAATTTCACAAAATAGCAACTTTGTGCATTCACTCCTGAGCACTCCCGAGAAAGCCTAACCCTAGCTATTAAGAAAAAAAATCATTGTAAGATTATAAACACAATTTTTTATATTATTTAGGTGAAACACAGGGATGTTTGGGGCTGTGAAATGTTCATTTTGCTCTAGTGCAGTGAAAGTGCTTGGTGTATGGCTAAGGAAAAGACTGCCCTGGATGAAGACCTAAAACCAAAGGAAGTGAATCTTGGTATGTCCTCACCGCAGTCCTACCCTGCACTTGCTCAGCTCTTCCCACCAGAGCTCCTGATAACTCTCTACCCAAAGAGCAAAAAGTACAAGCTGTGAAAGGCCTTAGGAGACTCTCCCAGCCTAAAATCTCTACAAGCCTAAACTCTTGTAATAAATGCATTTCTTCGTCTTATTTTGAATGTTTCAAATATTTTTAGGTATTTGCTATAAATAGCAATTATAGAGATCACTAATAATTGGGAGTGAATCCATTGTCAGTTTCCTCTTCTGTGACATCTGGTTAGGAAGAGGTCCTTAGGAAACCCAGTAGCATATGTTTATATTTCTAGCTACAGGAGAGTCTGAGATGTGAGGATCATTTCAGCCCAGAAGTAGAAAGTTAGCTGGGGCAACACAGAGATCCCATCTCAAAAGCAAACACACAGGAGGCTTGCAAGATACTTAGCCCATAAAAGAATTTACTGTCAGGAACCATGTGGTCGAAGAAGAATTCTGACTCCACAAGTTGGTCTCTGACTTTCACACAGGCACTCACACATGCAAATGCGTACACACACACACACACACACACACACACACACACACCAAATAAATGAATATATAAAATACTTTAAAAATCCAATTAACTCAGAAGTCATAGGTTGCCAAATTAAAAGTCAGTGTAGAATCTCTGCCCTTGAGTTGTGTTGGTCAGGGGTGTTCCAGAGACCCTGAAAACAATATAGACTACGGCCATGGCTCTTGGTTACTCATCAGAACTTGATGGTGAGTCCCTAAAGACACCACATGTTTTAGTCACAGGACATGGAAAGATCAAGTAGCTCCTGACTGGGAATCGACCTCCCATCTGGCTGGTTTTCACAATAGCAGAAGATGCTGTGCAGACAGCTGAGGGGGAAGGTCATCAACAGTCTCACCAATGTGAACCCCGTGAGTTACAATAATGACTCCTGTGGCAAGAGATGCTGATGGGTGTAACAGAGGCACTAGTGTTGTAGAATAACCAACTACTTTCTTTTTGCATTGAAGGCCCAACATACATGAGAGAAAACCTACCTGGAACTGTAAATGTGCCCGAGAACCAGTGGCTAGGGATGTCACAGGCCCTAGGTGAGAACCTACTTCTACTTTCTAAATGGACATAGTGTCAAACTGTCCTCTAACTTCATACCTTTACATGTATAGATTAGGACAGTTCTCAAACCTCATCAGAGGAGTCTGGATGGCAGTTAATTCAGAAACTCACAACTGGTCAGATTTCAGAGAATAATTGTCTGTGAACACTTGTACACAAATGGGACATCTATCACACCCCCTATCCTGAGGGCTTAGGGGCCACCATGGAAGTGGGGGCGAAAAGATTGCAAAAGCTATAGGTTGGGAAGGGCTAGACACAAACAGGATACGACAGGACCTCTCATGAACTCCCAGTAGCTGTGACTGCCTGCACAGGAAGAAACTAGTCAACATTCCAGAGTGCAGGGAGACAAAGTTCACAACCCTTCACACTTGGCTGAGGAGCTGTTGGCAGCTGTCAGCTTCTGTGGAATGGAGAATCAGTCTTCTTTGAAGGCATGACCCTGTAATAGGTTGACCATGGTCTAGTGGATAGCCCCATGTCTTAGGGTTTCTATTGCTGTAAAGAGACCATGACCATGGCAACTCTTATAAAGAAAATATTTAACTGGGGGCTCGCTTACAGTTTTGGAGGTTCAGTTCATTATCGTCATGGTGAAAAGCATGGCAGTGTACAGGCAGACATGGTGCTGGAAAGGTAGCTGAGAGTTCTACATCTGGATCAACAGGCAGCAGGAAGAGAATGCTACGCTGGGTGTGGCTTGAGCATCTGAAACCTCAAAGCCCACTCCTAGTGACACACTTCCTCCAATAAGGTCATAACTACTCAACAAGGCCACACATCCTAATAGTGCCACATCCTATGGGCCTATGGGGGCCATGTTCATTCAAACCACCACACCCCACATCCACGAGTATATGGGCAGTACAAGGTGGACTGGGTGGGTCATTTTTTTATAAGGTCATAAAGCTGAAATTGGAAGGGAGTAGGGTAGTGGAGGGTGGATCTGGGAATATTAGGAGAAGTCATAGGGAATAAATATATTGTATGCATGTACGAATTCTCAAAGAATTAATAAAAATATGATACATTCTATAAAAGAAATAAAAGTCATAATGTGGCAGTAAGAATGTATGCTGACAGGATGAGTTTACTTGGTGTCATTTAGAATTATTTGAACTAAATAATTAACTCACATGAGAGCATCTTAAGTCTATTAAGAAGCTGGGGAGGGAGAAGACAGTTAAGAGAATAAGCCTTGGACAACAGGCTAGAATACATGTTGCCTTACATGTCTATTGCTGTGAAGAGACACCATGACCAGGGCACCTTATAAGAGAAAGGATTTAATTGGGGAGTGGTTACCATGTCAGAGGATTAGTCCATGACTATTGTGGAGGAAAACATGGTGACAGGCAGACAGATACAGTGCTGAAGCAGTAGTTGAGAGTTTACATCCCAACTGGCAGGCAGGAAGCAGAGAGAGAGAGAGAGACAGAGACAGAGACAGAGAGACAGAGAGACAGAGACAGAGAAACTGGGCCTGGCCTTAGCTTTTGAAACGTCAAAGGCCACTCCCAGTGACACACTTCCTCCAACATGACCACACCTCCTAATCCTTCCTAAACAGCCTACCAACTGGAAACCAAACCTTCAAGCACACGAGCATATGGGGGCCATTCTCATTCAAACCACCACATACATCTTAATCACAACTCAGAAATCTGATTGCTCTTACATCATAAAGAACAAGCCCTGGGGAGACATGAGAACACAGGAAAACTACAAATGTGAAATGACAAATTTAACTTAATTTTATTAAAAAGAAAGCTTGGCAAACAAAAAAAAAAAAAACAACCAAACATTTAAAGCTATAACTCAAGGAGCAGTTAAGAACACTAGCTATTATTCCAGAGGATCAGGGTTCAATTCCCAGCACCCACATAGAAGCTTACAACCATCTGTAGTTCCCTTGCCCTCTTCTGGCCTCCCCTGGAACCAGACACTCATATGGAGTACAGATATGCATGCAGGCAAAACCCATACACATAAAATCATAAAAAATTTTAAATTCTTAAATATAACTTGGAATTTATCTTTTTAGAAATGAATTTGGAATTATTCTTCCATAGAAATCAGTTTCATTAGAAAACTAGAAAAAATCTGTCCATTTCTATTCACTGTCTCCCCCTCATTCAGAATCTGAAGCAAGTGAGGTCATGAATCTTGTAAGTACAGCACCAGTCATTCAAGCCTTGATGAATCAGGAACAGGATGCAAAGTCCAGCACCCACCTGGACAGAATCTGGCCAGACCTATGACATCACCAACTTGCAGCTCCCTCCTCTGTGAAATGGGAATATTCACATCATATTGTAAGATTTAAAGACATAAGTGTTTGTAAATTTCTTATTTACAATGGTAAATGTTCTTAGCCCAGTAGCTAGCAGCATTCACTAAATTAGCCACTATTGTTACCATTATTGCTGTTATTATATTACTGTGACACACCAGAAACATGGGGCATGATGATAAGAGTGCTTGCTATAGGGGTTGTATTTTGTGGTGGTCTGAATAAAAATGGTCCCCACAGGCTCATAGGGAATGGTACTATTAGGAGGTGTGGCTTGTTGGAGTAGGTGTGGCCTTACTGGAGGAAGTGTGTCATTGGGGGTGGGTTTTGAGGTCTCAGATGCTTAAGCCATGCCCAGTGTGGCTTTCTCTTCCTGCTGCCTGCTGGTCCAGATGTAGAACTCTCAGCTACCTCTCCAGTACCATGTCTGCCTATGTACCACCATGTTTCCCTCCCTGATGATAATAAACTAAACCTCTGAATTGTAAGCTAGCTCCAATTAAATATTTTCCTGTATAAGAGTTACCATGGTTGCTGGGCAGTGGTGGTGCACACCTTTAATCCTAGCACTTGGGAGGCAGAGGCAGGTGGATCTCTTTGAGTTTGAGGCCAGCCTGACCTACAAAGTGAGTTCCAGGACAGCCAGGCTGTTGCACAGAGAAATTCTGTCTTGAAAAACAAAAACAGAAAAAGAGTTGCAGTGGTCATGGTATCTCTTCACAGCAATAAAACCCTAACTAAGACATGTTTGTATGCTTTTTTCAAAGGGAGATACAATTTCAGTCCTGTGAAAGAAGATTTCTATTATTCTGCCTTCAAAAATTTTTGAAACTGAATAGTAGGAATTTGGAACAATAGCACATTTTGTGTTAAAATGCCATGAACCAAAGAATGGCACATATTTCTCACAAGTGAAATCACAAAAATCTTTTGAACCTAACCCTTTTGCATGAAGCCTTGGGGCAGGATGACGGGGACATTGGTTATTAAGGCAATTTCTCTTCAAGCACAGTGACTCAGCACCATGACTGGCCCACACAGGCCCACAGCAGGCCTCCTTGGCTCAGGCTCCTGCTGTAGACACTGTGGCCTCAGTTCCATCACCATTTCCCAGTATTATTACAATGCCAAATTTGTGCAATGAGCAGGCAGTAATTTGCACAGGGAAGGAAGAGTCTGCCTCTAGGAATGAATCACAGTTGGCTGTATTTACAGGGTGTGATCATATAGCCAAGCTTTACTTATACACCAGGGAGAAAAGGCATAAGGGGACAGGAAAGCAGCTTGTGGCAGAGCATGTGCCTAGCCTGTGTGAGGCCCCAGGTCCAATACCAGCATCATTAAATAAAAAGATGAGGTGGGTAAGGCCAAAGCACTGGGCCATGCCTTAAGCAAACAATGAGCTATGACATGCACAAAGAGCACTCTGGCCAGAGGAAACCTGACCCATAAGCTCCAAGCCAAAAGATGATGATGTGCAGCCCAGAGCCAACCAAGAAATGCCACAGCAGCTGGAAGCAAAAGCCTGCCAAACAGCCCACATATAAATACCTCAGCCCTTTGTTTAGTAAATGAGATTGATTGCAAACCTCCCGGAGTCTGTGTCATTGACTCTTCGTCTACCCACCCCCCACCCCTCCACCTCCCCACCCCCCGGTATCAGAGACATCGAGACCCCAGCTGCAGAGCCAGCAACAAAAAGAAAATTAACTTCAAGCTAAGATGAATTTGAACTCAACTCCAGGATCTGCTGCTTAACTAGCAATGTGACCTTATCTCAATGATTTGATCTCTGGGCCTCAATTTTCTACTTTTCAAATGGGATAAGCAATATTACTTATTAGTGTTTGGGGCAGGGATCCAGTATGTACATAAAATACATCCTCTTCCCTGATTTCTCTTCGGCTATGCAGGCCCAGGGCACACAGGAAATGTTAGTTCACTGACTATATTACTTGTATTACATAATTGAGATTGACCAGGGTAACAAAGGTTACCTTGGGCTTGATAAATGAAGCCCCCTTCCTATTGCCTTCTCCTCCTCCTTCTCCTTCTGTTCTTTCTCCTCCCTCTCCTCTCTCCCTCTCCCTCTTTTTCCCTCCCCAATTTAGAAATAAACTTGTTCAAATCTCCTACTTTACATGCACCCCAGCATACCTGGAGGTGTTCCCAGTCCCCCAAATCTCTGGCTACTTCTGTGGGTGAGTGAAAGTCAAGCGCTTAAGATTTTGGTGAATGGTGGTCCCCAGGTCCCCTCAGCAATTGTGTCCTCAGAAGTTACTTCTGCCCCACACCTCTTCTTTCATGTCAATCTTAGGACCTTCAAGTGAGTTCCCACATCATCAAAAGCAAGATCTTGCACATCCACCATTTCTGATTGTGGTAGATGTTCCTTCAGACCTCAGGCAAGACAGGAAGACTTATGCTTTGTAGGCAGGCATTGTCATTCACAGAAGACCCGCTGACTGAGCCATGGGTTTTTCACCAAATTTGCTTAATTACTGTCTTGTTTTAACTTCTGTCTGTCTGGCTTTGCATTTATTTTAAATTTTATTACACTTGTGTTTCTGTGTGTGTGTGTGTGTGTGTGTGTGTGTGTGTGTGTGTGTGTGTGTGCACGCACATGTTGAGGGCACATGACAGCTTTTAGGAACCTGCTTTCTTCTATCATGTGGGCCCCGGGGATTGAACTCGGGCAGACACATTTGGCAAGGGCCTTTACCTACTGAGCGATCTCAATGGCTCCGGCCTTGTTTCATCTTCTTTGTTCCCTTCTCCCACCACTGCCTCCTTTTCATTCCTCCCTCTCTTTTACTTCTTTGCCTTTTTCAAGCATGTCACGTTATCCCTACTCCAGCCCCGGACTTTGGTCATCTAGCTAGATGAGGTCAACACTCTAGCTCTCAGCAGAGCTTGTATTCCTCTCCCATGGGTGACAGTCCGTAAGATGACTCTCACGGGCTACATCTCAGTATTTGTGCCTTTTCTTGTGCGTGTGAACAAAATCTGAGGCTTGCTTCTAATGAACAAACCACGGCAAAGGCAATGCAATGCAGCTTCTACGGTTGTATTGGATTACACATGACTCTGTCTTGCTAGCAGACCCACTCAAGAGACTCTCCTTGCTGGCCTGAAGAAGTAATCAGCCACACTGGGAGTCCCACATGCCAAGAAACTGGATGTGTTGTGTCTGCTGGGAACTGGTTCATCACCAGGAATTGAGGGTAGCCTGTTGTTTACATGCAGCAGGAAACCTGGGTTTTATCATGAAGTGATAAAGGAAATGCATCCTGCCAACAATCTTCAGAGTTTGGAAATGTCTTCACCAGTCAAACTTTCAGATGAAGCCACCTCTGTTCTTCTGCAATCAAGAGAGACTCTGAGGAAAGGACCCAACTAAGCAGTGCCTGACTCCTGACCCACAGGAAGTGTAAGATAATGATGGATGGATGTTACTTTCAGCTGCTAAGTTTGTGGTGATTTTTTTATGCATGTAATAAGAGCTAGCTAATATACTTTGTTTATTTAGCAAGATTTTTTGCCAAGTAAAGATATTTTTTTCTGGGCTGGAGAGATGGCTCAGCGGTTAAGAGTACTGGCTGCTCTTCCAGAGGTCCTGAGTTCAATACCCAGCAACCACATGGTGGCTCACAACCATCTGTAATGAGATCTGGTGCCCTCTTCTGGCCTGCAGACATACGTGCAGGCAGAACACTGTATACATAATGAATAAATAAATCCTTTTTTTAAAAAAAGATATTTTTCTCCATAAGAAAAGCAAACAACAAAAAGTACCTAAAATAGGTTGTGATACCACAATAATAATAACTTATCTACTATGTAATATACAAATTTAGAAATCAGAATGCAGAAAAATTTAGTGACTATATTAACTCAGGTGATAATGAAGGTGTGACTAGAGCTTAGGAAAAACAACAGATTAGGAGTAGTGGGGCTGGGCGGTGGTGGCACACACCTTTAGTCCCAGCAAGTTTCTGGGATTGTGGGTGTGTACCTCTGCACTTTTGCCCACAGCACTCTCTCTCCAGGCCCACTTTGAGCTCTTTTTTAAAAGGCATGCTTAAGAAAAACCGAAGAGGGAAGCTCTTGAACTTTTTAAAACTGCTGGTACACTGACACGCTACATTTGCCGAGGCTCAAACCAAAGAGTGTTTCAGAAAACCAGGCCGTGCTGTGGGGTGACCCTTCTGTACACTGAAGATGTATTACTCTCATTCGCTAATAAAACCGTGACTGGCCAGTAGCCAGGCAGGAACTTAGGAGGGATAATCAAACTAAGGACTAGGGTGAAGGAGGTTGGAGTCAGGAGCCAGCTGCCCAAAAACAAGATGCCAGAGGACCAGTAAAGCCACAGCCACGTGGTAATACATAGATTCATAGAAACGGGTTAATTTAAATGTAAGAACTAGTTAGTAAGAAGCCTGAGCAATTGGCTGAGCATTCTGTAATTAACATAGAAGCCTCTGTGTATTTATTTGGAACTAGGCGGTCAGGACACAAAGCTCTATTTACAAGGCAGAGCTCTTCCTGCCTCAGTCTCCTGAGTGAGAAAAGTTGGTCATTATCAGGGTTCTGACATGAAACGTCCCTCCCAGGCTCGCTTGAACACTTGGCTGCCCAGCTCCTGGCAGTATTTGTGGAGATTATGGAAGTGGTGGGAAGCAGGACCTGCCTGAAGGAAATCCATCCCAAGCCCATGTTTTGAAGGTTAAAACAGTTCTCAAGTCTCCCTCTCCTGCTTCCCGCATACCGGAAGTGAACAGCTGTCCACTCATCCCACACTCCCATCACCATGATGTTCAGCCCAAGTTCAGGGAACTAAGAAACCACGAACTAAATCCTCTAAAAACCATGAACCCAAATAAACCCTTCCCTCTTTCAACTTGTTTCTGTCAGGTATTTGGTCACAGTGATAACAAAAATAATTAAGATAGAAAATTGAGCCGGGTGGTGGTGGCGTATACCTTTTAATCCCAGCACTCGGGAGGCAGAGGCAAGCATATCTCTGTGAGTTTGAGGCCAGCCTAGTCTACAGAGTGAGTTTCAGTTCAGCCAGTTCAGTTCAGTTTTTTGAAACTCTGTCTCAAAAAACCAAAAAAGAAAAGAAAAGAAAAGAAAAGAAAAGAAAAGAAAAAGGAAGGAAGGAAGGAAGGAAGGAAGGAAGGAAGGATGGAAGGAAGGGAGGAAGAAAATTGGTAGTCTAGAAACATGATCTTGATCTTGGCTGTGATTTGAGGGGGCCTGGAATTATTTGGGGGGGAGGAATTTGGAAGAGTTCAGAGGTGCAGGCTAGAGATACTCTAGCCTGCTGTCTGTAAGTTTTACTTAATGGGAAATTCCAGTGCGAGCTCAGATGATAAGAAGACCAACAGAAATGCAGATACTGAACACTGCTCAGTGGTTTCATATAGGAATTGTACTACACACTATGCATGTTGCATTGTGGGAAAGAATTTGCCTACATTGTGTTCCTGTCCTGAGACCTTATCATGGAGGAAATATTAAAGCAGTCCAGCATACATGCTGTGGCATTGATTATTGCTGGATGCTTTTAGTCAGGTTTATAGTAAGAATAGAAGTAAAAAGCAAGAAAAAAAATTGAAAGACTTGTAAAGTTGAGCCTAACAAAGTTACAGTTTCTGAGAAGATTAATGCTATAAAAACAAGCTAAGTACTTTGCATCAGGATCGTGAGAAAGATGCCTTGAGGATGCCTCAGGAATTAGCCAGACTCCAGTCATTATAGGCTTGAAGGAATGAGCCTGTAAACTCACTTGAAATGTCCCTTTGAGTGCCCCGCCCCACAGAGCACTCTGCTCACCCAGAGCCACCTATAAGTTGTCTTCTCATGATCAGTTTGTCTGTGCCCAGCTTCCCAGGGACTCAGAGGTCAATGAAGCCATGGTGCAAAGGCCTGGCCACTGCTTGAGCTGCTCTTGGCATCCTGGTTTTGTAATCATGCAGAATATAAGAGTTATATTCATGAGAACTTCTACAGAACTACGTATCAAGGGAAAGCCTGGGAGGGCAAGCCATGTGTGACAGATGCCCTGTAAGGAATCCCTGAGGGGACAATACGTGAAGACATGAGCATGAAAATTAAGTTCCAATGTCGGGGCTAGGAACTCAGACATGCCGGGGTAACATGGAGCATCTGTTAAGGAAAGTCACAGATGACAAGCAAAACCAGCCTAAGAGACAGGCCTGTGGGCTGTAGTTAGGAAGGCTGCAGGGGCAGGCAGGGCTGTCCAAGGCTGTTGGAGCTTAAATCATACCACCACACACTCCAGAAACTACACATGGAATTAGAGGAGTTAATGTCTGTCCTGTCAGGTTTTGGTCTGATTTTAGTCCAATCATTCCTTTCTATCCTCCAATTCTTCCCCCTTAGAATGGAATTGTTTATTCTGTGCCATGGTATCTTGGAAATATGTAACTTTCGTTTTGATTTTACAGAGGCTTATAGTTAAGCTATTGCCTAGAGTCTTTGGACTGACTTTTTTTGTTTTTGTTTGTTTGGTTTTGGTTTTTTGAGACAGGGGTTCTCTGTGTATCCTTGACTGTCCTAGAACTCCCTCTGTAGACCAGGCTGGTCTCAAGCTCACAGAGATCCATGTGCCTCTGAATTCCTGGGATTAAAGGCGTGCACCACCACTACCCTGGCTGGACTGACTTTTGAATAATGTTGGAACTGATAAGAATCTGGAGACTCTTGTGCCTGGAGAGATGGTTCAATGGTTAAGAGCACTTAGTGCTCTTGCAGATGACCCAGGTTCAGTTCCTAGTAATAGGTTTTCTGTACCTGGATAATAGGTTTCTTGGATGACACAGTAAGCCAGATCAAGCCGAATTAAAGAAGTATAACGACAGGTTTATTTGAGTAAAGCAGCTCCCGGGCAGGTTCTCCAGTCCCAGAGATCAAGGCCAGAGAAGCTGAGCACCCGAACTAAAGCAGGGAGATTATATAACTTGTAGACGAGGGGTGATGATATGTCTGCCACAAGCTGGGTTTGTGCCCAAGTATGGTCAAAAGATGAACACTTTAGGCAAGGACTTGGGCTGCTGGTAACTTCAGGGGAGGAGCTGTTGTAGCCCCAAGAATGTGGAACTGGGCTTTTTGGTGCCTTCCCTTTGTTTGGAGATTCTCTGAGTGGATATGGTTTGGAGAGACAGGAATTCTCAGACTGTGCAGGAACTGCAGGAGTGAGCTGGAGGTTCCAACTGAATACCTAGCACTCACATGATGGCTACCATCTCTAGTTCCAAGGTATCTGATACCTCTTCTGACCTCTCAGGGCTCCTGCATACCCACAGTACACATATATACACTCAGCCACACATAAACAAACAAACAAACAAACAAACAAATAAATAAATAAATATTGTTAAAAGACACTAAAAAAATAAAAAGAATTTGGGTGTTCTTGGGGTTGAATTAAATACGTTTGTAATATGGGATGGCCTTGAGTCTGCAGATTAGGAGTGGAATGCTGCAGTTTGAACTTGCAATGTCCCCACAAGGTCACATAGTGAATATTTGGACTCCAGCTGGTGGTACTGCTCTAGGAAGTTATGGAAACTTAGGAGGCTAGGATGGTGCTGGCAAAAGTAAATCTCAGGAGGTGTGCCTTTTAAGGGTAGCATGGTTACCCTACTCTCCTCCATTATGAAGTCTCTTCTCCTGTGTCACATACTCACACCTCCCATCACGTGCTGCCAAGCACACTAGCCAAGCCACTGTGAAGTGAACTCTCTGAAACCATGAGCCAAGTAAGTCTTCCCTCTCTTAGTTGTTTCTGTCACACCTTTAGCCACAGCAAAAGGTAACTGATACGATGGGGGACAGTCAAGCCAGCCCTGAGAACATGAGCGTGGGAGATCTCTCTGACCCTGCCCCTCATCTGCCATATGGCAGAGTGGGGGTGGGGAAAGAGATGCCCTCCTCTTCCTCTACCCCTCTATGCCAGAGGCAAGTGGGAGAGCTGGCTCTGAGGTCACCAGAGTGGAAGAGCTGCCCTGTCCCTTACCAGCTGCAGCACTCGGGAGAGCAGGCCTTGCTCTTCATCTGTGCAGCGCAGTAGAGCTGACCCTGTTGGCAGAGGCGTGGGTGAACTGGTCTGAGAGTGGGATAGCTGGCCACAACCCCCTTGTCTGCAATGTGGTGGTGAGGGGGAGGGAAAGATGCCCTTCCCCATTTGCTCCAGCCACTTGTGGTGGGCAAGGGAGCTGACCCTGCCCCTTACCGGCTGCAGCACTCGGGAAAGTGGGCCCCGTACCATGCCTGAGCAGCACAGTAGAGCCTGTCCTATTGACAGGGGTGCGGGTGAACCGCGCAGAGAATGTAAGCACGGGAGATCTGGCCCCGCCCCTCACCTGCCATATGGTGCAGATGGAAAGATGCTCTTCCCCCCACCCCCACCCCTTGGCACCTGTGGCAGGTGGGAGAGCTGTCCCTGCTCCTCACCAGCTGCAGCACTAGGGAGAGTGGCCCCTGCGCCTCTCCTGGGCAACACAGCAGGGCTGGCCCTGAAGGTGTAGGTGTGGGAGAGCCCACCCTGAAGGCATGAAAGCGGGGGAGAACGGGCCTCAGCCCTTGCTCATCGCTGCAAGGGTTGAATTAGCCAGAGCAATAATTCTGGAGAGCTCACCCTGGTGGTGAGGATGGGGGAGAGCTGGCAGGCTGACCAACCCTGCAACTACCCAGGCCCAGAACCAGGGTTATGAGTCGGCTCACTCCAACATCCACCCCATCTGTGATCTGCTGGAGCACATGAAGGGGCTAGTCCTGCAGACCCAAAGCGGCAGGATCTCCACAACACAGGGCAACAGCAGGATATCCAGAGGAGTCCCAGTGAGGGTCCAGCATCCATAGTGTACAGAAACCAGAGGCCTCGAGCCCAACCAATGACTCTTTGCAGTGAACACTTGAATGTAAAGATGTATGGATAAAGGGGATTACTACTGACTCACTATGTCACACTACAGCTTCCATGACAAGATTTTTTTTTTCGAGATAGGGTTTTTCTGTGTAGTATTGGTGCCTGTCCTGGATCTTGCTCTCTAGACCAGGCTGGCCTCGAACTCACAGAGATCTGCCTGACTCTACTTCCTGAGTGCTGGGATTAAAGGCGTGCGCCACCACCGCCCAGCCCCATGACAAGATTTTTTTCTCTTAAATTTTATTATTTTATTTTTCAGGGGAGGTTGCAAGGGCAGAGGGCGATATGAAGGGACTGGAAATGAATGGGATCAAGATGTTTGATGTGAAAGACACAAAGAATAAACGAAAAGCAAGTTTAATTTTTAAAAAGTAACTAATACAATTATACTCTTTAACTACTTAAAAATCACAACTTTAATATATCACATTCTTGTAAATATTTTAGATTATAATAGAGATAATGCATATACCAATACTATATTGATTATCAGTTCTGCAAGACTCAGGCTGTTAAAGGATTGAATTTCAATTGAACTTGAAATCTGATCACACTGTCCAAAATTATTTAACTTTAAACCACTAGTTATTAAATTAAAATCCTATTATAATTAAAACTTACTTTTGCTTTTAATGAAATGCCTTTCAAGTAGACTTGATCTTTAACATTTATTTAATTTTTAATTTTATGTATGTTTGTGAGCAATACATAGAAGTGAGAGGACAACTTTCAGAAATGGCTTTTCTCCTTCTTCTACAGTGTGGGTCTTGGGAACTGAACTCAGGCTTGGTGGTAAGGGACTTCTTTTAACTACACCATCTCACTGGCTCTGAGTCTTGAATTTTTGATGCATGGTTTTTCTGAACAAAAGGATTCATACTTTCATGCTTTCCATATCTGGCAGTACCAGACATCTTTGACAGAATATTCTAGTCTGAGGGTCTGATGAGAGACTTCCGGTTCCTAAGGAATCCCTTTACAGTGAATAGAGCATCCAGATTAAGGCTTTGCAGAAAGTTAAGGTACATTACCCGAGAATCTTAGCAAGATCTAGATGCTGGTTTAGCTGAGCTGGAACAGGGCCTAAGAATCTGCATGTCTAACAAGCAAATGCTGTTGACCATATGGCTGTTGAACCACAAACTGCATGGCAGAGTTGAAAGGCTATTTTCTCTGGGTGGCCAATTCTCTTCTTTCCTTCATGGTTCCCGTGTGACAATCAATTTCTCACTTTCCTGGAACAATAGCGACTTCTGATGTTTCCTCCCCATGTGTGTTTTCTTCTTATAGACAGACAAAGAAATAAAGCTATTTCTACATTTTATAATTAAAGTGTCAAGGGAAAATGTGAAAAACATAGAAAAAAGATTATCAGAACCCTTATTCACTGCTGGTGGGAGTGCTAACTAGAACAGCCATTATGGTAATCAATGTGGAGATATAAAAGAAAGTTCAAAACAGAACTGCCGTATGATTCAGCTACCCCACCCTCAGCATATAACAAAGGTTTCCATATTCTACTGTAGAGGTACTTGCTCGTCCATGTTCATTGCTGCTCTGTTCACAATAGTGAGGAAATGGAACCAGCCTAGATGTCCGTCAACAAAGGAATAGATCATAAAAATGTGATTCATAAACAAAATGAACATTTTTTTTTCAGCTCCAAAGAAAAATGAAATTTGCTGGATCTGGAAATGTTAAGCAAGATGACCCAAATTTAGAAAGACAAAAAACACATACTCTGTCTCATACGTGGATCCTAAACTGTAAAATACACACACAGAGACACATACACACACACACACACACATTTATATATAAAAATTTATATATAAATGGGTGTAAGCATGGAAGAGACTGAGAAGTGGTAAAAATAGATGATGAGGAAGAATGCAGGTAGACAAAAGGACATGTGAGTCATGAAAGGGGAAAAGAGATTGGGAGGAGCAGTGAGGTCGGGGAGGAGGGGGGCACTAAAGCACTTTGTTCCACAATACCACAATGACGTCCAATGAGAGAGAGAGAGAGAGAGAGAGAGAGAGAGAGAGAGAGAGAGAGAGAGAGAGAGAGAGAGAGAAGAGAGTCTGGGATCCCAGTCTACAAGTCTTTGCCACTCAAAGACCCAGGTCAGCCAGCACTGAGGAGCTACCTGCACCCAGCAGAGCAAAGAAACCACAGGCAGCATTGGTAACACAGCCAGGAACTGGAACCAATTTAACCCCAGGGACTAAGATTCAATCTAATAGGCATCTGGGTTTCCCTCATTAGCAGCCAGCTCTTGTTGCTCAACTGAATGTTGTGGATATCTGTTCTGTGACCCTGACGCGCAGCCCAAGAGACTAGCAAGTAACTGCTCTACCTGCCTATGACCTTGAAGTACATGTCCCTGGGGCATGACCTCTCAATTACCCCTAAGACCCGAGATGCACTTACGTAGCTCTCTTCTCTCCCTCGTGGGCTTGGATGTAGGATTGACTGAGATGGCCAGAACCACATGAGACTGTGCTCCAGCATCTCAGAACCTGTGACAATTCTGTTCTGTACAGTGAGTTTCTCCCCTATAAATTCCTTTGCCCTATAAGCAGACTCCGTGAGTTTCTCACATGAGTTGAACACTGCCTAGACTCCAGGATTCTAATACAAGCTTGGATGTACCCAGAACAACTAGGTAACTCTAGACACAAAAGAAGGTGAAAAATTAATCCATCATCAGTGCTGCTCTGCCAACAGATTTTAACTAAAAGAGGGAATATGAATTCAAGAAAAGCTTGGGCCAGTAAGGTAGCTGAGCAGATAAGGGCACCTGCCACCAAGCTAGGCAACCTGAGTTTGATCCCCAGAACCCACATGGTAGAAGAAGAGAATTTACCCCTGAAAGTTCTCCTCTGACTTCATGTGAGCCATGCCATCCCATTGCCCTTTCAGTACTCACCCTAATGCATGTTCAAAGAATCCTCATTTTCTGGGGTTGAGTAATAGTTCGATGGGTGAGACGTTTGCCTCACACAGCATGAGTACCTGAGTTTGATTCCCAGAACCTACTAAAAGTAGTATGTATCTACAATCCAATGGCTTTTCCTGTGAGATGGGAGGTGGACAAAGGAGAATTCCCAGAAGCCCATGGGCCAGCGAGGCTGGTACACAGAGCACCAAACAACAAGATATTCTTCTCAAACAAGGTGGAAGGTGAGGACGGACACCTGAGGTTGTTGTTTTCTGACCTCCACATACATGTTGTGTGTGGGGGGGGTGGCACACATAATTTTTTGTTATTAAGGTAAGGGGTCCTCATTTTAGGAGGTTCTAAATTTATTTAACTAATAGCAGTAGAAGTCAGAGGCTATTTCCTAACCTATTAAAAAAATTTTTTTTTCCTGTCTCGAATCTTGAAAATTGCTGTTATCTAAGGCATAAGGCTCCTTCTAGTGGAGAAAAGCTTCACAGCATGGATCTGGGCGTGAGTTTGCTGCAGGGCCACTTGAGAAATCATGGAGCTGGAGAATGTCTCTTAAAAGGCTTGAATTCATGCTGGTTTCCCCAAGCATATTAAATTGCTGCGCCCTACCTTTCATATCATCTGGGGTTTCACTCACCTCTAAGACTTTTTGTTTATTGTTCAGACAAAAGATATTACACCTAGTGAACAGAGGAGGAGGGGAGTGATCCAGATTCAAAGAGAAAGCTTGTTTGGGGAGGAGTCTAAACACAATTTGGGTTTGAATTCTAATTCGTTTTCCTGCTCTAACCCTGTGTGTGTGTTTGTATGAGCAGAAAGAGGAAGGCCAGAAAACAGATGGGTTCGGGGAAAAATCACTTCAGACACAGCATAGGAACAAGGCATGCACCATAAAACATTAATTTTTAACTGTCATTTGTCAGTGACAGAGACTTCCATGGTCCTCGAAGGACACTGGGCTCATCATTCCAGTCCCCAGGGCTTTCTTTAAAGCAAGAAATAGTTTTCCCCACTGTGGGCTTTTCCCACGACAGAAATCAGATATCCAAAGTTCTCTTTTTCCTCTCCTTAGCTGAAGTTTTTGTAGACACAAAATTACATCCTGCCCTGCCCAGGGAACAAAACAATGACTAATGCCAGATCTTTGGATCTGCATGTTCTGATTATCATTAACACAGGGACATGTGAGTTAGAGGGCTCAGGCATTCTCCCAGTGGCCCTGGAGACAGCCAGAGGGCACTCAAGAGGGCTTCCTCTCATGGGCGGTCACTGGCCTGAGCACTGAACTCACACAATCTCTAAAATATCTAGATTGTTTCTCAACCAGACACAAATACTCAAGCTATCAACACACACACACACACACACACACACACACACACACACACACACACACACACACACACACAACCTCCTAACAAAGCACTTAGCAACCTGGGAGCTGCACTTACTTGGAGCCGCATGCACATCCCTCTCTAAACAAAGCAATCTGGTCATTCCAACCCAGAGTTCCATAGCAACCCCTTAGTAACCCTTCATTTGTAGCCAAATGCATCCTGGAACATATCTAGGAACTAGGGGGCAGTGTGCTAATCCAGCTTGGACTGGTTTGGGGTGCATACACAGTAAGGCAAACTGTGTCCTCTGAGTGAATGTCAAGAGAAATTCATCTATTTACCATCTTATGCCTATGCATTTTGGGTATGCATACGATTAAAATCAGATGCATCATGGCAAAGGATATGCCCAGTGAACAAAGGATTACATACCCAAGCCTATCAATCAAACAGAAAACTACCCACGCTCCACTCCCAACTCCTCGGGGATTCACAAAGGGAAACCCCTAGCAACAAACAGGTGGTCTTGAACACTCTAGCTCAGGTAGCTGAAGGCTTTACAGCCCATGTGCTCTGAACTTCCGCTTTGTCTTGAATAAAAACCCTCACTGCTCTATTTATGTGTGTGTCTTCAATTCTTTGCACACACACAAAGCACCTGGGAACACTCAGTCCAGGCAGACACCACTGGCCACAGGAATACTCAAGTGCCCGTTACTAAGGACTTTCTATTTCAGCCTTGATAATGGCTTCCTGTGCACCTGTCTGAAGCGTAGCAATCAATGTCAAGTGAGTACAGAGCTGTGATGTGCTCTGGTCGGTTAATACTATCTCTGAAGAGAGAGTGACTGTTCCTTCAAAAACTACAGGTGGGCTAGCTTTAGGAACATATTTAAATCTCCATCTCTTTTGAGGCACCTTACAGGACAAAATTTAGAGAAAGAATGTGTTCCTTCAGAACTCTGAGTGGACCGTGAAGAGTGAGAATGTTGACAGTCCAGATCCAAATTATCTTAGATTATTTTTAGTTTCCGTGGTGGCCATTCATTGCCCAAGCCAGTGTCTGACCTGACATCCTTTTGACTCTCAGGTAAAATCTTAGAAATATATTCTCTGCAAACCAAACCAATAGCTTCCACCAATCCAAAAGTTTAAAATGTCATCAAACAGCATCTAAAACTTCTAGCTGGATTTTCTACACTTTGCTTTAACCTGCCTAGCACTCCCCAACAATGCATTAATCAAATGCCTTGAGTTATGACTTATTTTGTTCTGTGACCAAAAAAAGTCATATAACCACGTCTGTGGTTTATATTATGTGGATTATGTTATATAGAGTAGCCTAAATTCATTTTCTTGGGTCATGATCAATTATGTTTGGCTCAGAATAAACTATCTTGTTTTCTTTTAAAAGTGATAACTATATTTTGCATCAACAGTCACATTCCAGTGCTAGAAAAGCTCCAGCAGTGAGAAAATTTTATAATTTATTCAAGTTCATATGCTTATTTCAATTACTGAAAACCTATGTACCAGATCCTGAGGTAGGACCACACACAGAGTCCCCTTGACCATGCCACCAAAACTGCTGTTTATCCTGAATCAACAAACAGTTCTGACTCACACTGATTGCAAAGACTTCTAAAGAGGGAATGGTCATTCTGCCTGAACAAAACATAATGCAGAGTTAGCTGGCAAGCCAAAAGTATGGTCGAGCACTCAAAATAGATTTCACACATTCCAGGTCCTAAAAGTCATAGGTAGAATGCTCTATCAGACTCTGGGAGGCCACCTGTTCCAACTTTGTGTACAGTTTTAGCAGTTGTGGTATGTGAGATACTAGCTTCTTTCCAAAGAGAAATTAGTTCTGGAAAGAGAGTTGGGGGGTGGGGGAAGCATGGTGAAACCTGGAAGTCATGGTTTACCCAACTAGGTTTCCAAAGTATAGTTGACTACCAGTCCACAACTGATAAAGGCCAAAATGGTGCTGTAGCTATAAAGCTAGAGGTCACCCTCAAGCATTTGATAAGGTGATGCTGAACAGTCTGTGGAGAAATTCGCCCCAAAGATGTTGCAGTTTTATTACCATGTAGAACATTTGCTAGAAGCTGAACACAACTCATGGTTTACAGGGACTGCTGGTGATGGTTTAGTTGTCTGGAATGTGGAGGGCAAGAGCCAGAGACGAGGAAATTGATTAATGAAATGGCAGAAGAATGTAGTTTCTTCATTTACTGTTTCAAGCTGATTGACTAGCAGGACAGACGACCGCAAGCTGGATTTACAGCACCTCCCCCCCAACCATGGCTTGAGAAGCAAACTGAGAGGCTTAATCTTGTTCTCTTAGAATGTGGGGGAAAGAGCTGGTACGGCAGACAACTCTCGTTGCCAGTCGCAAAAGACGCCAGGGCATGGAGTGGCAGAAGCTGTCTTCAGGTGGTTGATTCTCAGCCCTTTAAAGTCAGGACCCCTCGAGGCAGAGAAGAGGTGGAAAGGCGAGGTGAATGAACGTGAGAAGAACGAAGTCTGTGTGGCTGCCAAGTTGACTGGATCTAAAATCTCCATGGAAACAGACCACCAGGTGTGATTTTAGGAAGGCTTTGAAGAGGGAAGACCCACCCTAAAC
This sequence comes from Peromyscus californicus insignis, assembly GCF_007827085.1. Lineage (NCBI taxonomy): Eukaryota > Metazoa > Chordata > Mammalia > Rodentia > Cricetidae > Peromyscus > Peromyscus californicus. Next base: position 66,313,649 of record NW_026294584.1, read on the forward strand.
ATGGGTGACATTATCCCATGGTTCGGGTCATAGACTGAAGACAAAAAAGAAATCAGACTGAGTACCACCATTCATCCGCCTCAGCTTCTGGACAGCTGGGAAGTTCTCACCAGCCGAGTCACGCTTTTACCGCATGTCCTCCCTCCATGACGAACTGTAGTCTCAAACTGAGACCCGAAAGAAAGCCTTCTTTAGGTTGCCTTTGGCAAGCGTTTTGTGAGAGCAATGAGAAAGTAATACAGGCTGTTAGAGGGGTGCTCGGGAACCAACAGTCACTCTAACAGATACCTGCTATGGACAGAAGCTGTGAGTCCAACGCACTTGCTGAGTCCCTCCATTGCGTGGGTCAAGTCAGAGCTCAGCCACAGCAGAGTTATGAGAACCGTCTGCACATTCTTCCCTGCCTTGTTGGCCAGGAAAGTGGAAACACTGGCCTGGGGAGATGGCTACCAACACACACTGCCATGCCTTTCCATTTGAGAGGGGCTACTGGCCTGAGTCACAGAACTTGAGTAGATGTATTACTACAGTTTATAGAAAAGGTAAGAGTGGCCCGACATTTGTGTGCTGCTTTTGTGTCCAGAGAAGCCACTCTGTGACTGTGGAGAAGATGGCAGCTCAGCTCTCTTGACTGGCATCTCCCAGAGTGTCTTGTCTGATTTATAATTTGTCATGGCTGATCAGGGACACGTTTGCTACATGGTTCTCAATTCTTGAGGGATTTCACATGATCATTCAGGTCATAGGTAAGAGGTAACGGGGCTCGGTGAAGTCACTCAGATGTGGTTCCCATGTCACTGACTCAGTGAGGAGCTGTTCCAGAATCACTGTCTCAGGGTCTTGCTTTCCTCAAGGAAGATTCAGCCTCTTTGAGTGGTTCTCATATTCGTCAGTTTCCTAGCATGAGCCTGATGAAGAAAGAAGCATTTGGTGAAGTTCTTCAAAGATGTTTAACCATATCAGAGTAGTAAAGTAGGGGTAAGTGGACGTGAGCATGGATGGACAGGAGAACTCAAGGAATTTCAGGTTTTCTGGCACTCAGTGACCTCCAAGTTCTATCATGGGGATTGTGGGGGGGATCATCATGGAAGCAGCTAAGAAGTGCCTGGGTAGCTGCAAGACTTGAGCTTTCAATACCTGAGATGGTAGGCAAGGGTGGCTGGCTCTGATCTGCCCTGCTCAGGTTCACATCATAGATGGGTACTTGATACTACTTGGAAAAGCCTACTTCCATATTCAGGGTCAGTATAATAGGGTAGGGATGTGGGCTTCTGGGCTCAGTTTACCTGCTGACCTCCCAACCCCCTACCCCCCACCCCCCCACCCCATCCAACACACACACTGAAACATCGCATGTTGTATATTTCCCCCCTGTGACTGTAAAAACAACTTTTTTTTGAGATAGGATCTCATTATGTACCCCAGCCAGCCTTGAATTCACAACCTCGTCTCAGCTTCCTGGGTACTAAGATTAGAGGCATGCCCCCTCATGCCTAGCTTCCACTCCAAGTTCTTTTGGAAAAAGAACTGCTTCTAATTTACTCTTTGACAGTTTCACATATTCCTGTATGTAATGTATTTTGATCATCTTTGCCCCCTCAACCCCCTCCCACTCTCTCTGGATTTCTTCTTCCCAAGTCCCCACCCCCCATCCTCCCAACCCCCCATCCCCCCACCCCTACTTTCACTATAGCCCTTCTCATTTAATGTTGATTCGGGTTGCTGGCATGAGCAGGGTATGGAGTTATGTAGATGTAACCAACCGTCTTATTAAATAAGAAACACACAGCCAATACAAAGATGAAAGCCAAGAGGTCAGAGCAATAGCTAAGAGCTAAAACCTTACCCTTCACTGTCGCTGTTGTCCTACCTCTCCGAAAGAGACCTACTTCCTGTGTGTCTGTCTTTTCTTATAGAGTTTCTGTTCTGCCTTCTCATTGGCTGTAAACCCAACCACATGACCTCCTAGTCACTGCCTGTCTGTACAGACCTCCAGGTCTTCTATGGTTGGTATTGAGATTAAAGGCGTGAGTCTTTAGGCACTAAAGGCATGTGTCTCCAATGCTGGCTGTATCCTTGAACACACAGAGATCTACCTAGTTCTGCCTACCAAGTGTTGGGATTAAAGGCGTGAGCCACCACTGCCCGGCTTTTGCTATGGCTTGCTAATAGCTCTTACCCCAGGGCAACTTTATTTATTAACATACAAATCACATTTTAGTACAAAATAAAATATCACCATAGAGTTATACACTAAAGCACAGACCATGTACTAGTGTCTACACCACTGAAGAAAGATGATCCCCCCCACCCCAGCAGCCTTTAACTTGCAATAGCTTCTCAGTGAGGGGTGGGGCTTCATCCGTTCCTGATCCATGCTAGAACATTGACAGGCCCAATCTTGTACAGGTCTTGCGCAGATAACTATAGCTGCTGTGAGTTCCGAGTGCCACCATCACGGCACACTCAGAAGGCAGGTTTCACAGCAACTCCTCCACACCCTCTAGTTTCTACCTCTTCCGTGATGGTCCCTGAGCCTTTGTGGGGAGGAGTTAATAGAAATGTTTCATTTAGTACTGAGTACCCCACAGTCTAAGCACTTTGGCAAATTGGGAACTGCTCCATTGAGTGCTTCCTGTTGCAAAAAGAAGGTTCTCTGATCAACATTGAGTAGCACTAATCTATAGCTATAAACATACATATATAGACAGCATTTTGACAGCCTGTCCATTTAGCAATACAACAGTAGCAGTGGGACCTATGACCTCTCCAGACACAGGCTTACAGTATTGTATCAGGCACAAATTCCCTCCTTTATAGCAGACTTCAAATCCAACCAGAAAGTGGTTGTTTACCTTCACTGCCCAGTAACAGTCACGCTGCTATCGCACCAGTGGGCAGATCTTGCCTAGCAGGTCCATGTTGTTGCATGCATGATTCCTTAATGAGTAAGACCATTGAACTTTCCTCCCCAGGTGGCCTAAATAACATCTTTCAGAACCATGAAAGCTAGTCAACAGAAGGGGCATTTCCAGGTCAGTGCAGGCTTGATTTCACTAGGTCTTGCAGCCAAATGTATAATGTCTTCATCAATAGGGCATCCAGTGTTTGGGCAACTAAGAGCAATGCCATTAGCCTGTATTGTTTGGGTGTCTCATGGGGAAACATCCTATGTCTGGCACTGGGATTTTCATTTCATAATTTATGGCTTCTGGGAACAGTACTCTGCCCATACAGGACACCTCCATTCAAACTCCTTTCTTATTTAGAATTTTTAATTAGCTTACAAAGAAGTTTGTTTCCATAAGACTTTCTCATACATCCCTAATTTTGATTTACCCTCCCTCTTCCCCATCATCATTTAAATCTTTCCACTCCCAATACCCCCCTTCTACTTTCCTGTTACCTGAGTTCTACTATCCTTTCCCCTCAGCTTAAGGCTCCTCTCCCCTCTCATGGGCCCTTTCTAGTTTGCTGACCTCCACAGACACTCCAAATTAAACAAACAAATCTAAAACTGACAGAGAATATGTGGTGTTTGTATTTGGGGACTGAGTTATATCATTCATGATTTTGTTTTCCTATCAGCTGAATAAAATCCCATTGTGCATATGCACCACATTTTCACTATCCACTCATCAGTTGATGGACATCTAGGCTGAATCCATTTACTAGCTATTGTGATTAGAACAGCAATGAACATGAATATGCCCCCCCACCACTGCAGCCTCTCTGAGACTGTCTCTGACCTAGGCTGACCTCAGACTCTGTATATAACTAACCACCCCCCAAATGCTGGAATTACAGGCATGCACCACTACACCTGTTGTGTCCACGTCGAAAGCCCACCCCACCCCCCAGCCAATATCCAATGCAAACACACAGGGATTTATTGATAACAAGCTTGGTCCATGTCCAACACTCCGACAGAGTGGGTGAAGGACAGCCCTGAGCTCTCAGAGTGAGAGGTTTTTAAAGAGAAAAACTGCAAGCAAGGTGGTATAAGCCTTTGCTTCATAGGATTGGGTGAGGGTATGTAATCTTTGAATTCACCGGTTGGGGTTCAGAAGAATTTTCAACAACAACGGTGATCAGAAGGACATTTGGACAACAGATGTTGTCCAAGGACATCTGGGACCAGCAGATGTTGTTTATCAAAATTACTCATTGGCCAGCCCACCCTGGTGGGGTCGCCTCGACCAGGACCCTGACTGTTTATGATTTCTCTTGGAGCTGTTTTGAGGTTTTTACTGGAACTAGGTTTAGCTTCTGACCAAGTGCTGTTTGAAATGGAGTCTTTCTGTAAAGTGGAGTTTGTCTTGCTCTCTCAAACGCAGTCTACATGGTGCTGGGATCCAAGTCAGAGCTGGGATCCAACAGAGATATAACCCCAACCTTGTCTGCCACTTTCTGTGTCCTAAGGCAAAGAGCTTAATCTCTCAAAACCTGTTTCTTTACCTGAAAAACTAGTAATGAAACTATTAATATTCCCTATTCGGTCTTCCTCAGGAAGTAATCTATGCCCTTCAGTTGAATCTTGGAGCACTCTCCCTGCTGGATTTCTGGCATCAACTTCAGAAAGGATCCGAGAACTAGTAGATCTTGTACACTCAGAATTCCCCGGGTACTCAGCTATTCTGTGTAATCCACTTCCAAGGGGCCCCTGTGCTAGGTAGTGTATGGCAGTAGACACTAGCTCTTTTCTCTAAGTTGCCAATAAAATGATGAAGCAAAATAATTAGAAGCATTTGGTAATTTATATAAGGAGAAGAGATTACATTTTCAGTTTCTCATTCTGCCCCACCTAGGTTTTGCATAAATATTTATACGCTTAAATCAAGGTGGCTGTGAGACACTCTGTCTATTTTAAGTACTCAGGAGAAGAGAGTCAACATTTACTTTCATTTAGCAAATGTGAAGCAGAACAAAATGCCTTGGACTAAAATCAGTTCGTAGCATGATTCATTGTCATGCTGTCCTTTTAAACTAAAATAGCATTTCAATTTCACAAGTTATGGTTGAAGTGAATTGGCGTATGACCCACAGGCAATCGGCCAATTATGCAATTATAAGAAATGTATCGACTTCATTGGATTTCAATTTTTTGAGGATATCTGAGATACTGCTTTTCACTCCTGAGTCTTTTTTCATTAGAACTTGTGCATGCTTGCCCCTAACCACCCCCTTTCTCTCTCTCTCTCTTACACACACACACACACACACACACACACACACACACACACACACACACACACACAACTCGTATCTTTTCAGATGAGGATGAGGTTGTAACTAAATTACCCTGGTTTTGTTTCAGCTTAAGAATCAGATGAAGGTAGAAGAGTAAATATACTTTTGTATGCAACTGGAGGGGAAAAGCTATTACATTCCTGGATGTGACCCCGTAAGCTGATGTATCTGAATAGTCTAAGCACTGCTGCTTTGAATTTTGAGTTTTGTTTTTGAGACAGGGTCTCACGTAGCCTCGACTGACCTCAAACTCACTATGGAGCCAAGGATGACCTTGAATTCCTGATCTTCCTGTCTCCACGTTCACGTGCTGGGATTATAGGAACGCTGATATAATGGTTCAGTATCTTGTTTGAAAGAATGTTCACCCCTTGCACTTTCAATGTCATGGGGGAAATGTATGACTGTGAAGGTTCATGTTCTAGGTTTTTTGTTTTTTGTTTTGTTTTGTTTGCCTGCACTGAAGCCTTAGAAACAAGAAAAGCAAAACAATCTTCCCCCTCTTTCTGAGATATTTAAATTTGAGATATACAAGAGAAAAAATTGTGCATAGTTATTGAATGAATCAATTAAGTTCAGAGCTAAGCCCACTGCGGCTTCTTCTTTCAAGTTCAAGGTCTGTTTGGTTAGGTCTAGTTTAGAGGTAAGAGTTAATAGATATGTAGGAAACTTGGGAAATAGGGAATGCCTTTAAGGTACATTATCTTCACAATTAACAAGACAATAAGACCCATAAGGCACAGCATTTTGATCATCAACATCAATCACTAATTAAGAAAACACATTCCAGACTTGCCTATAGGCCAATCTTGTGGATGCATTTTCTCAATTGAGAGTCCTTCTTTCCAAATGACTCTAGCTTGTGTCAAGTTGGCATAAACCTAGCAAGCACACAAGTCTTACATTGCACAGATACTAAGAGGTAGAAGTGGGCACGAAATCAGACCAGTTTGATTCTGTTATGCCACCCTGCCACTTAACAGTTAAAATAACAGTGAAAAACAAGAGCACCAACAAAATACTTCTCATGAAGTTTTGCTAGAATCAGGGATGGGTTCAGGTTTTGTGGAGCCTAAGTTAATAGAATTGGGGGAGGGGAGCAAACGTGTAAGAGAAAAGTTTAAAAATATCCTATTTTGCAGATCACATTTAAAAAATATGAGAATGTGAACACAGCATGAGGACATGAGGAATAACTAGAGCCTGGCTTAGCATCCTTAAATATCTATGGTGGCAGGAAATAGGGCAGGCGTCCCCACTTAGGCCACAGCGATTTGTCTTGCTCTATTTGACAGCGACCCTGAGGCTCAGTTTCAGCAGTAGTGGCAACTGTATGGATAGTCTTTAGACAAGACTGATCATGGCAGTCTTCAGCCTGCTTGGGTTTCAGAAGGCAGCGTACCAGGAATCTTGGTCAACTGCAGCAGCAGCACATTCCAGATTTCCAGTGTGGAGGCAGCTCTGTGGAATCCTGTAGCCTTCAGAGGGCACACTGAGTCGGAGTTTGCCAAGAGAAAAAAAAAAAATACTAGAGTAGGACAGACACTTGGACAAGCATCAGTACCAGGGACTTGTTGTGTTTACTGGAAAAGCCCTGACTTCCTGCAGGCATGTCTGACACACTGAAGTGGAGAGTAAAAGCAAGTGTAGCTGGTTGGGGTCACACGAGGACATGTTTTTCCAGGTCACTCAATCCTCCTTTGCCTCCACCGATCCTGCTCATTCCTTTAACTCGGATTCACTAATTTGGTTTTGTTCATCTGGTTTCTTGTCGTTGGAGACCCAATCCTGCATTTTCAGTGATTTACTGAACATTTTACATACATATGACCTCACGCTCAATTTGACTAAAAGCTGCCTCAACAAAGAATATGCACAAACCAAGAAAGACGACGTTCCAAAAGAAAATGGACAAAGACAAACAGGCACCACAGAAAGGAAAACCACAAGTACCCAATCAAAGTACAGAAAGATGTTCAACTTCATTAAGGATTTTAAAGTAATACTCAAAAAAATCATTCTCTGCTTATTTGTATTAATAGTCTCCCTGTGCCCACTGTTCCACTGGTAATACAGATTTAAAACACAAACAACAATAAAACCCTTTTGAAAAATTAACCATGGGCCAGAGAGATGGCTCAGTAGTTAAGAGCACTGGCCTTTTTTTTTTTTTTTTTTTTTTTTTTTTTTTGTAGAGGACCAGAGTTTGATTCCCAGAACTCACATGTATCTCTCACAAACATCTATAATTCTAGTTCCAGGGTATACAACACCCTCTTCTGGCCTTTGTAGGCACTGGGCATACAAGTAGCACACAGACATGCATGCAGGCAAAACACACATACACACAAAACAAAATTAAAATTTTATTAAAATGTTAATTGCATCACATATGAGCCCATCAATTAAGAAGTTAAGCAGGAGAATTTCAAATTTGAGGGGAGCCTGGGCTACATAATAAAACCCTGTTGCAAAATAAATACATAAACAAGCAAAAAAAGAAAAAAAACCAAAAAATTTAATGTTAACTACAATGTCTCCAAGCTTGTTACCAGCTTACTGTGTTAGTTAAATCTTCAGATGTTTTTAAACAAGTACGAAGTTGGTCAAATAATGAAGTGTTAAGTCTTATATATGCAAAAGTCACCGTGGCCTCATTTTTAACAACTTAGTTGAAGTATAATGGGCAGACAATAAACTACATATACTTGAAATGTATGATTTGATTATTTTTGCTATAAATTGGCAAAACTATCAGAATTCATCACTCAAAACCCTTCCTTGTGTTCCTGTTGTAAGCCTTCCTCCCTGGGTCCTTGTCTACAATCTGTGTCCCAAGACTGTACTGATTTGTCTTCTGTCAAATGTTAAAAAAGAGTTTGCATTGTCTAGAACCTTACTTAAATGGAATGGGTACTATGTTTGTCTGTATTCCTGTCATGATTTCCATCTTCACTCACTTGCCATAAGTGTCAGTAGTTAATTCTTTCCTATTGCTTCATGGTATAAGTTGAGTATCCCTCATCTAAAATGCTTGGGACTTGAAGTAGTTCAGAGTCTGAATATCTGTGTATATTCATGGGTGTGTGTTAGGTGTAGGATCCAAGTGTAAAAAACAAAGTTAATTTACATTTTGTATACCTTGTACACATAGCTTGAAGACAATTTTATGCCATCTTTTAAATATTTTAATATTTTAGTATTTTAAAACTTTACACACACACACACCAAAAACAAAAACAAAAAAACAACAAGGTTTCAAGGTATTTTATGTGTAGCTCAAGACAATTCTTTTTCATCCAATGTGGTCCAAAGAAGCCAAAAAGTTGGACACTCCAAATATAGACCTTCTGGTGTCATGTTAGTGCTCAAAGAGTTCTGGATATTACAGCAGCTTGAGTTTTAGATTTCCAGGTTAAGATGCTCAACCCGCCTTCCATTGTATGGATGTATGATTTTTCTTAACCCCTTCACCTGGGGGACATTGAATTGCTTTCAATTTTAGGCTATTTTTTTCTTTTTTCTTTTTCTTTTTTTTTTTTTTAACGTGCATGAGTGTTTTGCCATGGGAAGCTTCGGGTCCCCTGAAACTAGAGTTACAGACAGTTGTGAGCTGCCATATGGGTGCTGGGAGTTGAACCCAAGTCCTCTGGAAGAGCAGTCAGAGCTCTTAACCAGTGAGCCATCTCTCCAGCCCCTTTAGGCTATTTTAAATAAGTTTGATGATCTTCATACCAGTCTTCATTAGGACTATGTCTACATTTCCCTAGGGTAAATCTAGAAGAAGAATGGCCAGTTCATATAGCAAGCCAACAGTCAACTTTAAGTAATGGCCAACTGTTTTCCAAGGTAGGCATTTGTTTCACATCCCCACTGTAGTATACAAGCTGAGCTCTTCCACAACTTCACCAACACCTGATGTGATCAGTCTTTCAAACATAGGAATATTTGAGGGGTATGAAGTGGAGGCTTACCATACTGGGTGGTTGTGTGTCAATTTGACACAAGCTAGAGTTATCAGAGGAAGGAGCCTCAGCTGAGGAAATGCCTCCTTGAGATCTAGCTGTAAGGCATTTTCTCATTTAGTGATCAATGGGCGAGGGCCCAGGCCATGGTGGATGGTGCCATCCATGGGTTGTTAGTCCTGGGTTCTATAAGAAAGCAGATTGAGCAAGTCATGCCAGTCATGCCAGTAAGTGGCACCCCTTCATGGCCTCTGCATCACCTCCTGCCTCTGGGATCCTGCCCTGTTTGAGTTCCTGTCCTGACTTCCTTCAGTGATGAACAGCAATGCTGATGTATAAACTAAATACACCCTTTCTTCCCCAACTTGCTTTTTGGTGTTTCATCTTAGCAACAGAAACCCTAACTAAGACACTTACTATGGCTTTATTTTTTCTTTCTCTGATGGCAAACAAATACATATTTGTATATACATATATATTCCTAAATATAACCTGTTGAGTCCATATAATATTACTTGTATATACATTTTCAGGGCTGACCGTTGGACACTGGACAAACAATTGGTGTGCCCTTCCTTGGGGAGGACCCTCTCTCCCATGTCCAGCTTTCTAGGTGGCCTGTAGTTCTTTGTGTAGGCTGAGGCCCACTTTGGTGTGGTCACTGGTATCATCCTTGTTTAGTTCACATGTGGGCAGTCATGTTTTTGAGATTTTATGGGTAGAGCTTCTAATGTTACTAGGAGACACCATCTCACAGAAAAGTCCCTGATTCTCTAGCTCTTACAATTTTTCAACCCCATCTTCCACAATGTGGAAGCCTTAGATACAGGAGTGTTTTGTAGATGCATCCGTTGGGACTGGGCTCCACAACTCTGCATATTGAATGGTTATGGTCTGTAGTGGTCTCCATTTGTTGTAAAGAGAAGTTTCGTTGATGAGGGTTAAGACTACACTTATCTATAGATAAGGACAAATGTTTATAGATTGTTAGGTATCATGCTGAGTTAGTAAGTAGTGGTTATAGACTCTCCTCCAATAACCATGCTGAGGAGTAGTTACCTAGGTTTCCATTACCAGGCATGGCATCCTTCTTGTTGAGCAGGTCCTAAGTTCGATTAGAAAGCAGTTGGTTACTACCCAGGTATGTGTGCCATTGCTGCACCCATAGGACTGTTGCGCCATGCTGGTCATCGATGTGGTTCAGAGGTGTCATAGCTGGGTGGGACTGTTGCTCTCCTGCCTCCTTTGGGAGTTTGCCTAGTGCCTTCTGGTTCAATGAATGCCAGTCCTCAGGGATGGGGCACTCAGGCTAGTCCCAGCTCAAGGGCCTCCGGGCCCTGTTTCTGTAGTGTTTCTGTAGTGCCTGGTGTCTTCAGCAATAGTGACTTAGCTTTCACCTCTGGGACAGGAGGGTAGCCAAGGAGAACAGCAATAGGCTGTATGTTTTGGGAGTCTCCTAGACAGACCTGACCAACAGTTCAAAAGAGAATGCCACTTATTTTTATGAAATGTCTTGCTGACAGGGTTATTTGTGTAAAGCAAGCTCGAAATCAGGTCAACTAAAGACAAACCCTGAAATGGAGATTTTTAGGCAAGCTAATAGGCAGGTCTAATCCTGAATGTTCTTCAGAATCTAGCTTTGGTAGGGCCTGGGAAGCAGGGCTCTTAACCTGCCCTGGCTTCTCAACGGGTGGTGGCACTGCTACCATATCTGTTGGGCCATTAGTTTTTAAGGCTCCCTCCAATCTGGGAACAGGCAAAGTTTAAATATCACATTTCATTGTTCTTAAAGAAATTAAATCATTTTTCTTGAATAAATACTCCCTGGTGGCTATAACCCTTAGTTAATTTCTAGCATTCTAAAGAGTAATTTTGGCAATTTTCCAGTGTTCTTGTTGGTATTGTGGAGGGAGGATTTTGCAGAGGCCCTGATCTGCCATTCTGGAAGTTGAGGTCATCCTTATGACTCATGTGCTGTGTTTTAAAATATAAGCAGGACAACTTTATTTCCTCCACTCTAGACTAGAGTGCCAAATCTCTGACTTGTAGTTTCTACATATTTATGATTTGAAGAATTTGCCACACAACAGCTTCTGGCTTAGCCAACCAAACTTGTTTCAAGTTTCCTCCAGTGAGTACTGCAAGGCATTGTGGTAAGATCTCCAGACCCACATCTTTGGAATACATGACAAGGTTGGCAGTTGGCATAAGGATAGTCCCAATGAGATTCCTACATTAGGAGGGCTGAAAAGAGCTTCTTATGTGGACTCTGTAAATAGACCACCAGGCACCAATAAAATTCTCCACTTTATTGGTCCTTAGTTGCCCAAAATACCCATGGCCACTTCAACACACCCTGAAAGTAAAAAGTGTGTTAAAGAGGAAATCAGTGGAATGAGACAATGTTCAAACTATGATAATTAAAATCTTTTAATAATTTTACAAAACCAAATGATCATGTGAACACATTGCTAGGCCTACCACCTTTAAAGTAGATTCTAAGCTTAGTTACTTCACAGCGAATTCCACTCACTGCCTAATGTCTCCTCTGACTTCTCCTGGGGTTGCAGCTTTGTTTTGTTCTCCCACCTGCAGTCTCTGCAGATTGCTGTCTGGGCTTCTTTATATTCAAACTCCAGACAGGAGTGGCCCAGCCCCTCGTCCCATTCCTAGGCGAACTGCAAAACAGCAAATTACCAAGATCCCTCTGTCCAGAGTCCACAGAAAATTTGATGCCATATACCTAAGTTTGCCAGTTGGCTTTCTTTGATGATCAACCTTGATCCAACAGCTGAGGCTGGTAGAGGTCAAGGCTCACAAGAATCAAGCACAGTTTTGTCAATCCACACCACAAGTGGATACAGGAGTGGATAATTAATGGAAAAATGGATACCAACTGAGCTGACATTTCAAGAAGCAGCAAAGTCAAACAGGTTCAAGCAATAGGTACCACCAATCTCCAAACCTGAAATATAAACCTATGTGGGGTTTTGTCCAAGAGAGTTATTTTTGGATACTTCCCGAAGTTGTTACAAAGGCTGTCATTTGCATAAATCCCGTGAGACAGAATATTCATGCAAAAGGTCAGACAAAGCAGATTTATTACTCACAGACAGGCAGCCAAAACAGAAGCCGAGGAGCCATGGCTCTTACAAGGCTCGGAAAAGCAGATGGCATCTCATCTGTTCCTGCCTCATGCCACTATGGTGGAGAGACCATGAAAACACTCTGCTCTAGGTTTATGCCCTAGTACTGCTGGGCTCATGGGGATCAAGCCCTGTAGGACACCCTGTTCTGGGAGCCATGAAGACATAAGTAGGATTGTTGTAAACATTACTTCCCTGTGTCAAGATGTTGCATTATACTATTACTGTGAGAACTACAAGCAGGAAGGGGCGAAGCCTTCTGGACCTGTTCCGAAGGTGTGTTCCCAGGGAGTTAACGCCAGAAGGATGGGGGGAAAGGAGGGTTTATGAGATTAGAATTCTGGAGGACACATTTGGAGAAATTATTGCTTAAATAATTCTAATTAATAGTCACTCCACAAAGTAATACTGAGCACTTTGTGCTGATACCAATCTAAGTATTTTTTAAAACCTCTTGCCAGTCTGATATCAAAGTTCCACCTGTTAACAGATAAGGTGACCAAGACATGAGGAAAGTTAAATTTTCCAATGTTATACAACTAGAAATTTGTGGATGCTTGATTTTGTATGCAGACAACACTTACTGTCTGTGCTATGTATTTGTTCTATATGAACTCTGAAATCTATGGTCCCTCCATGAACCTCCGTGTTTTAAGTCTGTAATAGGTGAAAGAGTTGCTAAAATGCAATGAGTTGAAAGGGAGAGTAATGTAAAAAGAGCCTTATTTCAAGCTGGTGCATCAGAAGATGGCAGGCTGCCACCTCTAATGATCACCTTAAATCCCTTTACAGAGAGTCTTCCGTACGAATTTATTGAAGGGATGTGGGTTCCTGACAAGTGAGCGTCTTGATTGTCCAGTGTTTTTTGTTGTTTTCTAAGCCTCTACTCAGTAGAGTCTACTGGATTGCAGGCTGTGAACATCTTATTGACCTTGGGTCGGCCAGAGCTGAAATTCAGAGGACCTAAAAGAGACATAGACTAAAGTTTCTGTGTTGAGTAAAGTAACTTGTATCCAAATTTTTTATGATCAGTATTTTTGGCCAACATCCTTTCAGGTGTCACTTTTAGGAAAGGTTTTAGGTGTTTCCAAGGTTGATGTGAGTTGATTTTTGATAGATAGATAGATAGATAGATAGATAGACAGATAGATAGACAGACAGATGCTACAATTAGTGTACATGCCTGTGTGTCTCTTTTCCACCAAGTAGGTGTCAGGGATCAAACTCAGGTCATCTGTCTTGGGGGTAAGCATCCCTCACCACTGACACATCTTGCTGGCCCCAAAAGTAGATTTTTACAGAACAGACAGAAGAAAAGAGCAGCTTCTGAGAATCAGGCCTTGATGGGAGAAGGGATTCATGTGTGCTTTATTTCTTGTTCCTTTCTGCCTTGTTAGAAATAGCACTCTATCATATCACCTTTACTTCTGCCTTGAATCATGGATCCTTGATGTTTCCAAAGCCTTAGAATTAATTAGGTTTTCATTCTCCAGCATTCTGTTTCATCTAATAGAATACATGATTTTTTCTCATCTCAATTTATTAAGTAATTCCTACTGCTAAAACCCCACCCTTTTATTTATTAATTTTTTATTTTACATACTAACCACAGTTTCACCCCTCTCCTCTCATCCCATTTCTTCCCCCTTCCTCCTTTCTTACCCCCCCCACCCCATCCACTCCTCAACAAAGCATGACATACCAAGTTGAGTCAGGACCAAGCTCCTCCCTGCTGCATCAAGGATGTGCGAGGCATCTAGATCATCATAGGGAATAGGTTTCAAAAAGCCAGCTCATGTGCCAGGGACAGATTTTGGTCCCACTGCTAGGGGCCACAAACAGACCAACTATTACCCACATGCAGACAGCTTAGTAAAACCCCACTCTTACATCCTCAACTTATCAAGTAGTTAAAATATACAGTTATCACAGAACCTCTGAATTTAACAATCATGTAGACAGGAACACACATCTTTGTGATATGTAAAGACATCCTCACATGCTGTGTTCTCTATTACCCTATGGTTTGTACTAATCCAGAGAAAGCATAATGCTTCATAGTGCTCGCCAAACTTCTTTGAAGAAGCAGCATCGACATTAAAGATGCTGCAGACTGCTTGGCTCACTTGAATAATGTGAATGTGGAGAAATGGAATGATGTACAGGGGGGCGCAAAATCATCTTGGGCTTGTTCAGGTCCTTTAGTCGCCATTTACCTCAATGTTTGTTTCTGATCTAACGTTCTCATAACTAGTAGATAGATACACTTCTCAGAACGGAAGCTTAGCAGACCTCTGACTTCCACCTTCCAAAGATTAAGAAAGCCGAAACTTCCTAAAATATATACATATATAAAGGTGATCTCAAAGAAACCACCAAATAGTGGGGGAGACAGAGTTCCAGTTGGTCATCTCTTGTCACCAAATTAAGTTTCCAGGACCAGGATTGGGTTATATCTAATTGATTTGTTGGTGAAAGGGGCCCCATTGGAATCCCCAATCAACCCAGGCTGTTGCCAAGATTTTAGGTTCCTCTCCACAAACTGACGGCAAGGTCCCATTGCTGAAGACAACACCTACACACCTCATTGAACATGGAGATGTCTAGCTGGTGCCGACGGAAAGCCTTCATCCCTATGTTCTAGTGTCTTCGGTACAGGAAGGCACTCTGCATGCTACCAAAAGAGAAACATAAAAACCAAACCAGCCACAAACCCTTTATCTACAATGGTGTCCTGCCTGCAAGACATGCTAGGGCAAGGGTGGCACAAAGCTTGTGGGAGTTACCAACCAAATAATACTAGTCTTAAAAAAGAAAGAAAAAAGTGTAGGAATGAAATGACTCCTAATGACATTCTGCTATACTCATAGATCAGTGCCTTGTTCAGCCATCATCAGAGAAGCTTCCTTCTGCAGCAGATGGGAACTAATATAGAGACCCACAGCCAGACACCACGTAGAGAGTGAGGCTTGGAACACTCAGCCCTAAATGAAATCCCTTTCCTCAGAGCTCAGAGAACTCTGTAAAGGAGGAAGTAGGAAGAGAGAGAGAGAGAGAGAGAGAGAGAGAGAGAGAGAGAGAGAGAGAGAGAGCCAGAGGGGATAGAGGACACCAAGAAAGCAAAGCCCTCTAAATCAATCTGAGCAAAGCTCATAAGAATTCAGAGACTGACTGAAGCAGCATGCCCCGGACCTGCCCGAGTCTGCACCAGGTTCTCGGTGTATATATTATGGCTTCCAGTTTAGTGTTTTTATGGGATTCCTGAGTGTGAGTGTGCCCAGCAAGTGGGTCTCCGACTCTTGTGCCTTATCGTGGGCTCTTTCCTTCTGTTGGTTTGTCCTGTCCAACTTGGATGTGATGGTCTTCTTTATCTTATTATATTTTATTTTGTTTTTTTTTTAATGAATGAATGAAAAAATGGAAATTGAGCCAGTAGGGTAAAGGTTAAGAACTGAATGTCATTTATACTTGCTAGGAGAGGAAAAGTTTGTTTTTTTTCCAACGGAGTGACACTAGATACATCAGTCACTCCAGTGCAGGTCTCGTGTTCAGGAGTAGTTGACCAACATACAATGGACTCCGCAGTTGTGTGTGCGGTGCTTTTATTTGGTTACAGTTGGGGTTTGCATTTCTTTTTGGGTATTGTTTTATTTTGCTTTCTTGGTTTTGGGGTTTTTGTTGTTATAGTATTGGATTTTCTGGGTTTTTTTTTTTTTGAGAAAGAACTTAAAGTTGGATTAGTATATTTAAATTTAAAAATTATTTTAAATAATAAAAAATTCTTTAAAATGAATGGTGAAAGGGGGCTGGAGAGATGGCTTAATGCTTAAGAGAACTGGCTGCTCCTCTAGAGGACTTGGATTCAATTCCCGGCACCTAAGCAGAGGCTCCCACCCTCTGTAACTTCAGTCCTAGAGGACCAGATGCTCTTTTCTAGCCATGGTCATGGGCACTGCCCTCAAATGGCACACAGAATCCAACAAACACTCCTACACATAAAGTGTGTGGCAGCGAGCTCGTTTAAAAAAGGAAGTCTAAAACCTACACAAGGGATTTTCCCATTGTGCTGTAGTCCACCTACCCGATGCTCCCACCAGTGCGTTTGGTAAATGCCTTGATTTTTTTAACTTTCCTTTGTTCATTTATATAATCTCTTTTATAGTGGAACATGTTATCCAGGATAAGTTGACTCCCTGTTTTTAGGCCATAGCTGCTCCTTTACAGTTTAGAATAATTTAATTTTCTTTTAAGCAGTTATTGTTCATGACTGAACAACAGTCTAGTTCATTTTACATAAAACTTCTCTGTCTAGTGTAGGGTAAAAAGGGCCAAGGAAAAAACACCCTGCCCCTGGCTAGACCTGAGACCTGGGCAGAGGAAAAACACCCTGACCCTAGGACCAGGGCTTGAAATCCCACAAATACCTGAGCTTGCCCCAGATTCAGACTACAAAAATCTCCCAGTCCCAAGTGACCCTGGAAAACTCCCCCAAACCTTATATATAAGCTCTGTACCCTGGCCAGTGTGCTGCTGCTTCTCACCCTAGAGTCAGTCACTCTCCTGATTTTTCCTTCCCAATAAATCTCGAGTGAGGTTTTTTGTGAGGTGTGCCGTTTTCATGGGACCTGAGCCCAGATGTTAAAATTCTTCACAGAAGCCGGACTGCAGCAGAAACTTTCCCCCGGCTGGGCAGAGCTGTTACACTCCCCGGGACTGAGCAGAGCTGTGACACTTCTCCAGAACAGAAGTGTAACAGTTTCTCTGGGGAAACCCTCCCCTGCCGGAGCAGAGTTGTTACACTTACACTGGGGAAACCTTCTGGAGCAGAGCTGTAAACTAGCACGCTTACAGTGACTGCGGTATTCCTTGGCTCCCTTCTGCCTGGATACCTTTCCATCTGAGCTCCAACACTTACATCTAGTCCCTTATACATCTAGGTAGAAAACAGAGAGGTTATGTAGAACGTTTCCATTATTAGAAATAGCAATTTCAGACAATCCTGTATATTCCTAAACAGCAAAATAAAAACTCTAGTTATGAAACACGTTTCCATGAGTTCTAGGATTGAACTCTGTTCCAGTAGAACTCCCTAGGAAGCCTAATTGAAGCCTTCTGAAACCGACACTTGATCTCTGGTTTTTTTTGTTTTTTTGTTTAAGAGACAGGGTTTCTCACAGAGTTCCACCTGCCTTGGCCTCCCAAGTGCTGTGATTAAGGGCATGTGCCACCACCGTCCTGCCTGATTTCTGTTTTAATGAGGGTAAAACAGCCTACTGAACAGGCAGGCGTATCATGCTAAGGAAACATGCACAGAGCTGTGTTCTCGCTTCTGAATCCCAAACACGCAGTTCTTGTGCTCGGGATTAATGAGCTTTTGCCTTGCAAAATGATTTCTTTAATCATTCAGCAGTTACTGAGCGCCTTCAATACGCCACACTCGACGCTGCAGTGAAGAACTGTTTTCGAGGAGCTTACACCATGGGCAGGCATTTTTAGCATGTTCTATCACACAATCATCTAAAATAGATCATCACGACATCTAAACCTGGGGACTCTGCCTTTGGCAGAAGAAAGGTACATGTGACCTTGGATCAGGCCGATGCAACCGTCACTCAGTGGCCAGAGGAAAAAGCGGCAACACCCACCACTCTGCACGACACAGCCGGTTGCTGGGAGCCTTGCCCGGCTGTGACGCACGGGCCTCACCACCCCCCGCACCCCTCCGCGTCTCCGCATCCAGTCTCGCCCCGCCCTTCCCTTCCCTGCCTCCGTGCCCAGTGCGCATGCTTGCGATTCCCGGGTTCCCTTCACTTGCAACCGTGGCGGACCTGCCTTCGCCTGGTCGGCTATTCTCCGAGGAGCTCCGTCCTCCCTCGGCGGTCCGGCGGTCCTCGGCGATCCGCCGCCAACGCCGTGCTCCCGGACGACGCGTCTGGCGGGCACACCCTCGCCGCGAAGCCGCGCAGGGCAAGAGGAGGATGGCCACCTCTGGCGTGGAGAAGAGCAAGAAGAAGACCGAGAAGAAGCTTGCAGCTCGGGAAGAAGCCAAGCTGCTCGCGGGTTTCATGGGCGTCATGAACAACATGAGAAAGCAGGTGCGGGCTGCGCGGGGCCGCGGGCGGGGCGGGGCGGCTGGGCCTGTGGCCTTGGCTGCAGGCCTGCTCTGCCACGGGGCTTCCGAGGCCCACTCTGCGTGGACTCCTGGCGGGCGGGCGGGCGGGCGGGCGGTGGGCCTCCCGGGGCCGTTGTGTAACCGGTCTGCTCCAGTTCTCTGTGAAGCCCCGAGCATTCGGAGTGCGGGCGGTTACGGTGCGGTAAGATCCCGAAGCCCGCAGAGGGAGGCTTCCCGCCCCGCCTCCGTTGGTAACCAGGCGGCACTACTCGACAAAATCCTCCCATCCCTGCTAATTTAGGGTAAAAAAAAAAAAAAAACCAGATCCCGGCAAATAACCGTTTTCTAAGGGCCCTAGGCGCCGCTGTTACCTAGAGTGTCTCTTTGTTCTGTCTTTGATATGTGGCGTATTCGTGCAACTGCGGCACGTCGTCGCAAGGTGGCTTAGGAAAAGCACGTTTTAACGGCGGAGACGGTGGGCAGATTTTTATTTATTCATTAGATTATGACCTCTGATAGACCGGTAAGCATGGGAACGCCGCTTATGGCTGCTTTTTGGTTCCGTGAGCTTTACTTGGTAGAGAACACACATGGAAGGAGGTTGCAGGGAACGTTTCAGTTTGTTGACTCCGATTCTGTTTTTCAGGAGGACAAAGCACAGCGTAAGCTTGAGTGACTGAAAAACCTCATTCGCCTTTCTGGCGCTTTTGCTGAGAGTATGCAGAGCCGAAGAATTTAAGGTCTATTTAGGAAGATACCAACTCCTGATTTCTTTAAGCCAACGCTGGGCGCTGCAATCTTGTCTTTGTTCACCAGCTGGCGCAGTGCTCTGGCAGCGCTCTGGTGCGGTAGATACTATGTTCTCGAATGCGTAGCTCATTCCTGGCCTTTGCTGAAATAGCTGCAAATGGCTGAATTCACTGTTTAGCGTGTATCTCTTCACATTCGTCTGATTTTCTTGTAGCCTTCTTGTGGTTTGCAGTATTGATAATCTGAGATTGCAGGTGTCTTTGATGTGTGCTTGTAGTGGTGATTAAATCGAGCTCAGTTGTGTTTACACTCGTTTGAACTCATTCTCTTTACTCCCACTCCCCCAAGCCTTGTCGT
This sequence comes from Peromyscus californicus insignis, assembly GCF_007827085.1. Classification (NCBI taxonomy): domain Eukaryota; kingdom Metazoa; phylum Chordata; class Mammalia; order Rodentia; family Cricetidae; genus Peromyscus; species Peromyscus californicus. Next base: position 66,333,229 of record NW_026294584.1, read on the forward strand.
CCATGGACCGCAGCTTTGTAAAGCATTACCTCATTCCTTAAATAGATAGGCTGCAACATCAGATGTTAAACTTGAGAAGATTGCTTGAGCCTGTATGTTTAGCTCTTTGATTTTAAAATTGGTTCAAGCTTTAGACTGCTGACGTGTTTATTTTGTTGTTAAAATATAGAAATACAGTTACAAAATTAGAATTACTGAAAAATCAAGGTTATGCTACTGAATACAAAGAGTAATATGGATACTTGATTGAGCACCTAACCTGTGTGCCTGCTTTTTCTTTATCGTTGACTTGGGTGTATTTCAGACCCCCCCCCCCCAGCATTTTTATCACCTTGGTGGATTCCTGCATTTTTAAAAGATGCCTAGTATCATTTTGTATTGATTTACATTGTTGTTTAGTTTTGTTGAGATATTATAGACTCCTCTGTAGCATTTTAATCACCTTAATGGATTTCTGTATCTTTGTCTTATTTAGGGTTCTATGCCAAGTTCTAATACTTCCTGGGGCTGAAACATGGTCCCCTTGTTCAAATACATTTTTCACCAGGTTTCTGTTTTCCATGGTTTCCTTCACTGTGTAAGCTTGGCTGCCCTGGAACTATCTCTGTAGACCAGGCTGGCCTTGAACTCAGAGATCTGCCTGCATCTGCCTCCTGAGTGCTGAGATTAAAGGTATATACCACCAATTCCTTTTCACTTTTCTCTGATTCCTTTCCACAGGTTGGAAGCTTAGTTGGGTGGAGTTTTGCCCTGAGGTCATCACTACCTTCTTTATTCCATTTAGGACCTTGCTTTTAACTTTTTATCTCCTTGAAGCACAAGGACCATTACAATTCTTGGTGTCCCTTTTCTCCTCAAACTGTGCATTTTGTAGTTTAACTTGCTCAGCTTCCTCCTTTTCATTATAAATCTGCATAAAACTGGCCACTAATAACCACACAACACACTCAATGCTAGGCTGTTTTGAAATCTCTGCCAAAGCTGTTAATAACTTTTCAGTTAAGCCTCAGGCAGACTTTTTGGACAAGGGCAGAAAGCAGCCACATTCTTCTACAAAATATCGCAATGGTCTCTAGGCCACATACTAATGGTCTCTGAAACCTCTTGAACTGGGCCTCCATAGTTGTAATCACCCTCAGCACCACTGTCTCCCATGCTCCTACCGGTGTGGCTCATTAAGCCCCACTTAAACCATTCAACTGCTTTCCTAGTCCCAAGTCCCAAAGTCCACATTCCTCCAAACAAAAGCACGGTCAGCTCTAATACAGCAATACCCTAGTCCCTGGTACCAACTTCTGTCTTAGGGATTTATTGCTGTGATGAGACACCATGACCACAGCAACTCTTATAAAGAAAAACATTTAATTGGGGCTGACTTACAGTTTCAGAGGTTAGCCCATTACAGTCATTCAGGAAACATGGCACCACACAGGCAAACATTGTGCTAGAGAAGGAGCTGAGAGTTCTACATCTGAATCTACAGACAGCAGGAAGAGAGAATGACACTGGGCCTGGCTTGAGCACTTGAAACCTAAAAGTCCATCCCAGTGACACTTCCTCCAATAAGGCCACACCTCCTAATAGTGCCACTCCTTATGGGACTATTTGTCCATTTTCATTCATACCACCACAATTTTTTTTAAGATACATACTTTCATTTTATAGTTGGTTATTTATATGGTATTGCTCATAGCACAGAAAGATTTAACTAAGAATGACTGACAAGGACAGTTGATGGGGATAGGCTGAAGCAAAAGGAACATTTGCTTGAGGACCAGTTTTATAAGTATTACTGTTCTTTGGTAAATATGTTAAATCTCAAGTTTGTGTTATATTTTGTTTCCTTTTAAACCTCATTACATTGCAGATGAGGATTATGAGTGCTTGAATGACAAGGACCCTCTTGGCATTTCACCCAGAAACATTCTTTCAAGGATTTCAGAACACTCTTGAGATTAGTATATCTCAATTCCAGTTCCTACTCTACTACTGATTTGTTCTATGTAGATTTAGGTAGCACAATTTAGGTAATTTCTTTTATGTAATGCTGTATGAGTCCATTTTCTTGCTATAACAAAATACCCAAAGAGTAGTAATTTAGGAAGAAGACAGGATTATTTAGTTTCCAATTCTGGAGGTCCAAGACATTACCAATATCTGTTCAATTTCTGATGGGGAGCACACACTGTCCCCTGAAAATCAGAAACGAATCAGCTTTGTGCAGAAACAAGCACGCTATGAAAGAACAACTGAGGGTGAGGGGAAGTGGCAGGCATACTTCATAACCATCCGTCCAGAGAGTTAAGTTACCCTTTTGTGAAAGATAGTGCACATGAGTGCATGTGCCTTCAGAGGTATCAGATGTCCCGGTCCTGAAGCTACAGGCATTTGTGAGCTAAGAACCAAACTCAAGTCCTGCAAGAGCAATATGTGCTCTTAACTACTGAGCCATCTCTCTAGCCCCCAAGTCACTCATAGGAACCACATTGTTTTCGTGAGGATGGAGCCCTTATTGTCTAGTTACTTCTGAAAGGCCCCACCTTTGTCCCATTTTTAATTGCCAGTGTATGTAAGTTTTAACATTAGTTTTACTACAGACAAACCATAGAAGTAGCATGTGGTGATATATTGTGTACCTTAATAAACTTGCCTGAGGAACTCAATGAAATCCTCAGCCTAAAGAAAGTGAGTTCCTGTTTCCTCACGCCTTTCTCTGCCCTGCCATATTACTTCCTGGGATTAAAGGTGTGTGCCACCACGCCTGACCTCTATGTCTAATCTAGTGGCTGGCTCTGTCCTCTGATCCTCAGGCAAGTTATTAGGGTCCACAATGTGTCACCACAGTAGCACTCTGCAGAGCCAACAGTCTTAGTTTTTTGTGCCTTTTCCTCCATTATCTGGTCATTTCTTACCCATTGTTTTTAAAGTAAACTTTGTGATAAAGTGTAAGATTTATAAATCTGAAACTTGGTAATTATAAAGTGAATAGATTGCTATTAATAGAACTGAAATGTGACCAGTATAAAGAAAGGTTTCTTGTGCCTTCTCAATCATTTTCCCCCATGATAACTGCCATTTTCTTACCAGTTTTTTTTATAAATAAAAATTATTTTGTATAAAATTATTGATTTTTATAAATAAACATTACATAATGTATACTTGGGTTTATTTTGTTTCCCTTTTTTTTTAATCTGCATTGCTGGGGGTTAAACTCAGGGCCTTGTACATGCTGAGTAAGCACTGTACCTCACTGAGCACCCAGCACCATGCCTCAGTTTCTTAAAACCAACCTTAGTGGGTTTGTCTGTGTTTTAGTATTTACTACTAGCTCATTTGTTTTGGAATATGGTATTTCTTTATCAAATGTATCATGATCTACTGGTGTGTTATTATGCACTCTTGAGTTATTTCTGCTTTGGTGTTTTTAGGAATAATGCTGCTGGTGGAACATGGCAGCCCACGTCTTTAATCCTAGCACTCAGGAGGCAGAGACAGAGGCAAGCAGATCTATATGAATTTTGGGTCATCCTGGTCTACATAGTAAACCCTAGGCTGGCAAAGGCTATGAAGAGAGGCCCTGTTACAAAAAAATAAAGAAAAAAAATTTTTTGTTCTAAAACTTTTAGAGAACATGAAGCTGGAGAGGGAGGGAGAGAGGGAGGGAGGGTCTGGGAGGAATTAGGGGGAAGAGTAACATCAAAAACATATTGTATGGCCGGGCGGTGGTGGCGCACGCCTTTAATCCCAGCACTCGGGAGGCAGAGCCAGGCGGATCTCTGTGAGTTCAAGGCCAGCCTGGACTACCAAGTGAGTTCCAGGAAAGGCGCAAAGCTACACAGAGAGACCCTGTCTTGAAAAACAAAAAAAAAAAAAAAAAAAAAAAAAATATTGTATGATATTCTCAAGAATAAGTAAAAACATTTTAAAAAAGAATACTGCTTTGAATATTTTTGTCTTATGGTGTCTATATGTCTGTGTTTGTATTGGGAAATGCCAAGGAGGGAGTTACTGAGTTATAGAGAGCATAACATACTTGATTTTGATGCATAGCTCTCAAATCTCCAACATGATTGCACCAAATTTATATTTCTGACAGCTTGGTGGTGTTGGTGTTTATTTTAGCTCTTCTACTGAGTGATAGTGGCACCTTATTTCATTAGATTGCCACTTGATTGATTTCTCTAACCTTTTGTTTGGATTAATTTTATTAACTGGTAGAATGAGAAGACTCTACAAGTCTGGATCATAATAACTGTTATTCATATGTAGTTGCTGTACCTTCTTTATGTTAGGGACAGATGGATGTTAGTAACGTTTGTTTCTTAATATTTTGAGGTGCATGTCTTGAGTATCACTGTAGTTTTCATTTTTTCCCTATGAAATGAATTCAAGAACAGTTAACATTTAAAAGCTTATGTTAACCTCTTGTTGAGTTCTGTGAGAGAAATGCAAAGCCTAAGTGAGAATTAGATAGCCTTGGTCATGTGAGTAGTTGCTCAGGGAAGGTACTGGTGCAGGTGCCATGGGTGGGGGTGGGTAGAATCAGGGGGACTTAACTGCCAGCACCGTGGGTAGGGTTGGTACTGGGACTGAGTTCAGGTTGTACAGTGGGTGGAGAGAGGGTCTGTCTATGGGGATTTAATAAATAACAGACCCATCAAGTGACGCTCAGGCAGGGCCAAAGTCCTGGTAAAAGCAGCATGGGGGACAAGGAGAGGGAGCCTACCAGACTTATCAACTGAGCCTGAATCATTGCACCTTCATCCTCATAGGTTGTATCCTCATGGGTTCCACAGATCTGTCGCATCTTACCTGTAAAGCCAACATACTAACAGCACTAGGTTCTGCCACCAGCTGGAGCAGTAACCAGGCACCCGTAGACTATGGCTGCCATGACTCCCTGGGTGATTGAGCACATTGAAATGAATCTCGGGGGGAAAACAACTTTCTAGGCAGCCTGTGGGAAGGGTGTCTTGGAGGTGCTCTTTTCTTAAGAGAACATCTTTAAAATGAATTTAATACATTCATACCTGTAAGCCTGAAATGGCTGGAGTCTGGCCAATTCTTAAGAAACTCTCAAGGCATCTTTTCTGTTGTCCTGATGCAGTCCTTAGTTCCTTATTTTTTTATTTTAGTTTTTTTTTTCATTTTACATACCAACTGCAGTTCTCCCTCCCTCCGCTCCTCCTGCCCTCCTCTCCTCTCCCCTCTCTCCTCCACACCTCAGAGAGGGTAAGGCCTCTTAACATCTCTAACTTTGCAGAAACCATGCCTCCTTGGTCTCAACTTTATATACAGGCTTTTCTGACCAAATTGCAAGTCTTTCTGCTTCATTTTTACTGTAAAGCTGGTTAAAGTAGCCTGCCTCCCTGTCCCACATTTTGAATGCTGGGCTACCTTGAAACTTCCTCTGCTAGATTAAATTCAGGTTTCTAGAAGGATTCAGGGCATGAACAAAATATAGACAACATCTTTGCCGTGTGGTAACACAGAATCTTTGTTCTCATCCTTAGTCTCTGCATTTCTGGTTTTTTGGGGGGAGGGGGCAGGTGTCGAGACAAGTTTTTTTTGTGTGTAGCTTTGGAGCCTGTCCTGGAATTCACTCTGTAGACCAGGCTGGCCATAATTCAGAGAGATCCGCCTGCCTCTGTCTCCCAAGTGCTGGGATTAAAGGTGTGTGCCACCGCCACCCGGCTAGCCTCTGCATTTCTATTGGCATTCTGCCCTTTGAGCTTCTATGAAAATTAAGCATTATAACATTCTAAGGCTTCTCTTAGCCCACATCTCCAATCTCTTCTAGATTTTTTATGTACTAGTTCCAAAGGTTTCTGGACCCTATATGGTCAGGTTAGTTAAGCACTTATTTCCACTTCTCGTACTAGTGTTCGGTGCTGCTGGTTTCGTTGTTTTCATAGCTGTGACAAAATACTTAAACAGAGCAACTTCACGAAGGAAAGATTTACTTGCGATCTGGCCTTGATAGGGTTCAGTCCATGACTGATTGTGGCGTTTCACCTTATTATAGACAGGACACAGACCAAGGGACCAAGGACAAGATTATCCCCCACTCCCTACCCCAAAAGAGGACCTGCCTTCAGTGGCCTAATTCTACCTTGGCCTTATTTCTAAAATTTTTAGCTAATCTCCTAAAATAGTGGTGCCATTTACCAGGCCTTGCGTACATGGACCTTTTGGAGGTAAACTTGCTGTCTAAGCTATAATACCATGTAAGGTCGGTTTTACATTTGAGGCTTTGACTTCTGAAAAGTTAGATTCATGGTCCATCTTTGTTCAGTGTCTTTAACTCCTCTTATTCTGTTGGCTTCTTGCTATCAGCATTTAAACATGTTTTAACTTCTCATTTTTCAATCATGCAGCAAACATTTACCCACCTCCGCTTTAACATTCCCTTCCAGATACTTCTCTTTTTATTGTTGTGCCTCAAAGTGGAGTGAGTTCACTGCCGTTTTTATACTCTCAATTCATGTTGTCCTGTTGCAGTGTGATTCGCTAACTCGTTCATCTCCATGGCTATTTCCTGAGAGCCTACTATGTACAGAAAGACTGCTAGGATTACAATAGTAAGCAAAGCCTGATGGCCCTTTTCCTGTGCAGTTTACAGTCAGGAGAGTGAGACATTCATTAGTTAGGAGCCACACAGATAAATGTAAAACTGCAATAGTGGGGGTATTATGAAGAAGAAGAAGAAGAATATAGTGTATTGACCATCAGGAAAGTTTCTCTAAGCAATGGCAATGGAGAACTAACATAAGAGTGTTTCCCAGGCAGTGGAGAGAACCTCTCGTGGACCAGAAACAACATGCTTATGCTGGAGACCTACTTTACTTTAAAACGGCAAGCGCAGGGCACTGGTTGAGGTCCAGTTTGACTGGAACACAAACAGGAGGAGCGAACAGGGCGCAGGATGAAGTGGATGAAGCAGCCAGGGCCGCCTTGTGTGCTGCTGCTTCCTAAGTCAGAATTTGCTCTTTCTTAAAACCTCTTTTTCTTTTGAAAAAGTTTTTCATTTGTTGATTTATTATGGTTTTTTGAGACTAGGTTTTTCTGTGTAACAGCCTTGGCTATCCTGGAAGTCACCCTGTAGACCAGGCTGGCCTGGAACTTACAGAGATCCACCTGCCTCTGCCTCCCGAGTGCTGGGATTAAGGTATGCGCCACCACCACCCAGCCTATGATCTTTTTCTTTATGTGAATGAAATTAAAAGATGTAAATTAAAAGAGATCTCAGAGTGGTTACTGTTAGACTGAATAGGAAGTTGTATCCAGTGAGCTCTGATGATTCTTTGGGCTGAACTGCTAACCACAGCAGTAATAGTATCAGTGAAGACAAGGTAGTACTTTTAAAAGAGGTAAAAGGTAAAATCCACAAAACCTAGGTCTGATGACTTCCATGTGTGGTCATGATAACCAAATTAAGATAACTTAAAATAGGGCCAGACATCTAAGTAAATGTTAGTTGTTTTGTTGCTGTTGGTAGTTGATTGGAAGCTTAGGTGGGGTTCAATACAAAGTGACTTTTAACATTCTGGAATGTATAACTAGATGAGAGTCAAAATATTGGAGCAAGGGTTATAATTTGTATCTTCAGATATGTTCCATTTGGTTTGTCAATAGGATGATCAGTTGCCTTCAACTTATGGTTGGTTGTAGCTTAGAAGTGTGAATTTATATCAGTTACCTGCTACAGAAGATAACTTCTTCATTGATGCTTCATTTGGCAACTTAAGAATCTAGAATGAAGTTTAGGGAGTGAGCCATTAAGAACATGAAAAAGCAGTGTCCAGAAGAGAAGAGAAAAATAAGAATTTTGAAAAATCAGGGATTAAATTGTTTCAAAAGAAAGGACCTCAAGTTTTAAAGCCAATGAAAAGTCAGAAGGTGAGTAGAATTAAAGCAGATTGGATATAGCCACACAAGTTTGTTGACTCAATATTTTGATGAAGTTATTTTGATGGAGGGACAGATGGGAATGAGATTAGTGTAAGCTGTCGTGAGTAAGATATGAGAAAATTAAAACAGCTGGTCTTGAGAAATCCTGAAGAAAGTACAAGAGTCAAGTGAAGGTTGCTTAGCTTTGTTTAAATAGGAGAGAAGTCAATCTGTTTAAAAACAATTGCAAACTGTATGTGGTGGCTCATGCCTATGATCTCAACATTCAGGATGCTCATAAATTAAGGGCTAGCTTGAGCTGCATAACTCATTGAAACCCTCTTGTGATGAAACAAAAACCAAACTAAAGGAAACGATACTAATAAAAATAAGAGTTGACTGTACGAGAGAGAATCGGGAATTGGTAATTCTGGATAGGATAACGAAGTAAACGTGGTTAGTCTCAAAGGCCTGGCTACTCTTCTTCCTACTGAGAAAGAGTGAAGGACTGGCAGATAGCTGTGTTTGGAGTCAGAAGACTCGGAGTGGTGCCCAGTCTTGTTTTCTGAAAAAGAAGCAGTGAGATCTTCTGCTAAATAGAAGAGGAGGAAAGTGAAGCTAAAGGGTGAAGTAAATGTTAGCAGTGTTTCTGAAGGTTCTTTGGACACGTGTAAATGACTAGTGAATATTTACCTTTAGTTGGCCTCAAAGCCTTGTTTTTATCTGGTCTCACCCTTCTTTTCCAGTCATACATCCCTGTTCTTTTAGCTTTTGTCCTTTAGGTATGTGCTGATAGCTTTATGTCCACTTTTACACAAGCAGAAGTCATCTGAAGGTGGGGACCTCAATTAAGAAAATGTTTCTATAAGTTCAGGTTGTAGGTGGGCCTGTAGGGCATTTTCTTAATTAATGATGGGGGAGGGCTCAGTCCACTGTGGGTGGTTCCATCCCTGGGCCAGATCGGAAGAAAGAAAGCAGATTGAGAAGACAGTAAGCAGCATCCCTTCATGGCCTCTACATCAGCTCCTGCCTCCAGGTTCCTTCCCTGTTTGAGTTCCTGCCCCGACTTCCTTCCATGATGAACAATGATATGGAAGTGTAAGCCAAATAAACCCTTTCCTACCCAACTTGCTTATTGGTCATGGTGTTTCATCACAACCATAGAAACCCTGACTAAGACAAGGTACCTGTGTTCAGAACCTAACATACCTGAAACACACTTTACCTCCTTTCTCTGTCATGTTTCTTTTCTTCCCTTAAATGCCACTTGCTCCTTGAGTGCCCTAGATTGCATCAAGGCCCTCTTATTATTTATTCTTACAAGATTCTGTTTCTTTGTGCACTTGCCATTTTTCTGTAAATATTGTAGTCACTTTTAGTTTAGTGTCTTTACAACCTAGCTTTTAGCTCTGTAAAAGTACTGTCACTCTACCAACACAATTCTGAGAAATGGTGGTCTACCCCGAGGAATTAGGAGCACCTTGCTTTCTTGTCATTCACAAGAAGATATGCGGAGGATCAAAAGGTCTGTAATCTGAACCTCTCTCTCTCATGCATGCTGTCTATGGATCAGAATATAGCTCTCAGCTACTTCTCCAGCACAATCCCTGTTTGCCTGCTTCCACCCCCACGATGATAATGGACTAACCCTCTGAAGCTGTAAGCAAGCCCCCAGTTAAATATTTTCTTGTATGAGTTTCCTTGGTTGTGGTGTCTCTTCACAGCCACAGAACACTATCTAAGACAGAAGTTGGTACCAAGGAGTGGTATATTGCTGTGACAGGCCTGACCATGCTGTTGTTTGGAGGAATATACAAGACTGGTACTTTGGACTAGAAAAATGATTGACTGATTTAAGTAGGGCTTAATAGGCCATCTTAGTAAGAGCATGGACAACAGTAATCCTGAGGGCAGTGTGGACTGTGCAGGCCCTACTCAAGAGGTTTCAGGGGGAGATGAATATTAGCAAATGGCCATTCTTGTGATATTTTGGCAAAGAACGTGACTGTTTTTTGTTATTGTCCTTAAAATTTGCCAGAGACCAAATTGAAGAGTTTTGGATTAATGTCATGGCAGAGGACATTTCAAAGCAGATTAGTATCGACTGTCACGTAGTTACTAGTAATCAATCTTATTCAGATCTAAAAATGAAAGGAGCAAACTGGGCGAGAAAAATACAAAATGAGCAATTTGAGGAGAAAAAGAGCACCAGCAAGTATAATATTGGAACCAAGTCTTGTGCTCCAGGTTTGAAGTTTAAAGAAAGGCTGGATTCAAAATGGAATAAAGGGAGTGGTACCCTGAAAGTGAGCCCCCCTCCCACTCCCCAGTTAACCCTGCAACCTGTGACTGGAACAAGCCTGAGGGATTTCCTCAGCCTAGAAGCCGTCAACAAGTTAAATCTTATGCAAATATAAGTCAAGGAGGGGCCAAGTTCTGGCCCTAGCAAGCAGAAGAACTTCGCAGCTCTGGCCACCTGGTTCTGGATTTCAGGGACCATACAGGAAACGGTTGTGGAACCTTCTTCCTCTGCAGTTAAAGACAGCTGCTGAGGCTGGGCAGGTGGCAGGAGAGCCCCTGCATGGAGACCCAGAGAGGCTGTTGTATGAAGCCCTGAAGATGAAACCCGATGGTGGTGACGCCTAGCAAGTTGTTGAAGATGCCAGAGGCATGGGATACCTGCTAAGTAGAGCTGAGGCAGGATGTGGAACGAGCCCAAAGAGAGAAGTGTGCTACAGTCAGCAAAGTTGGAAGGGAAAAGGCGTCTACTAAACCCTTTGGCATTAGACATAGAGACACAGGATTGGAAGTTTGCCCTTCTGGTTTCCATCTTGCTTTGATCCAGTGTTTCTTCCTTTGCCCCCTTTCTTCCCTTGTGAAATTGTGGTGTATATTCTGTGCCATTGTGTATTGGAAGTGTATGCTCTGCTTTATTTTACTGGGGGTTACAATTGAGAGATTGCCTTGAGGCTCAGAAGAGATTTTGGACTTTTAAGCAGTGTTATGGTTTTTTTTTTTTTTTTTTTCTTTTTTTGATTTTTCGAGACAGGGTTTCTCTGTGTAGTTTTGCGCCTTTCCTGGATCTCACTCTGTAGACCAGGCTGGCCTCAAACTCACAAAGATCCACCTGCCTCTGCCTCCCGAGTGCTGGGATTTAATGGGATTTAAGGCGTGCACCACCACCGCTTGGCCTAAGTAAGCAGTGTTAAGACTGAAAGACTATGAGGATTTTTGAAGTTTGACTGAATGCATTTTGTATTATGATATGGCTACAGGCCTGTTAGGGCCAGGGAGTGTAATGTTTGAAAGAAGTCCCCATAGACTCATATGTTTGAATGCTGGGGTCCCCAGTTACTGGAAGTATTTGGAAAGGATTAAGAAGTATGGCTTTGTTGGAATGGGTGTGACCTTGTTGGAGGAGGTGTGTCAATGGGGGTGGGCTCTGAAGGTTTAAAAGCCCACACCAGGCCCCATCTCTCTGTATGTCTGTCTGCCTGTGGATCAGGATGTAAGTTCTCAACCCCGTGCCTGTCTGCTGTCATGTTAGTAAAGAACTAAAAGAGTAATCCTCAGAAACTGTAGGCAAGCTCCCAATAAATGCTTTCTTCTTTCAGTTGCCTTCGTCATAGTGTCTCTTCACAGCAATAGAACAGTAACTAAGGCAGCAATTTATTTTGACAAGCATAACCCATATCACAGCTGAAGATAGCATAGGCCAGATGAAATGTTAGAATAACTATGAAAGAATAAACTAAGCCTTATAGAAATTGTATTAGTGAGAATTTAATCTCAGTCACTATTTTTAGTCTGCTTTCTGCCGTGGTAAAACACTACCATAAACTCTGTAATTTATAAAATGGAAGTTTATTTGCTTACAAGGGTTACAAGAGGTTGTGAGCATCCTAAAGTTAAATACTAGCAACTGAACTTGGGTTCTCTGTAGGAGCAGCAAGTGTTCTTAAACATTGAAACATCTCCAGGCCCCAAGTCAAACTTTTAAAAGCCTTTTAGTTTACAATACGAGGTAGAAAGAAAAAACAACAACAAAAAACACAAGCAATTCTTAGTATTCTGCATTCTAATAAAGCATTTAAGATTTCAAGAGATTTATAGGGGATTATATTTCTCGGCACTTGAGATCAAGTAAAAAAGTTTTAACTCCTTCAGTTTTTACTTTCCCTTGTGTCTTAGCCACTGTTCTGTCTGTGAAGAGACATCATAACCAAGGCAGCTTATAAAGAAAGCAGTAATTAGGGGCTTGCTTGCAGTTTCAGAGGGTTAGTCCATGATCATCATGTCAGGGAACATGGTGACAGGCAGACATGGCACTGGAGTAGTAGCTGAGAGCTTACAGTCCTCTTCCACAGTCAGGGGGCAGAGAAGAGGGAGCCTGGGCCTGGGGTGGGCTTTTGAAACCTCAAAGCCTACCCCAGTGACACACCTTCTCCAACAAGGACACACCTCCTAATTTTCTAAACACTCAACTAACTGGGAAACAAACATTCAAGTATATAAACTATAGTGAGCATCCTCATTCAAGATCTGTAATTTTAGTTTGAAGGCCAAGTTTTTGTTGTTGCTGATGTCATTAGATATGATATTGTTGGTTGTTTCTGCTCTTTTTGGGGGCCCACCACCCAGCTCTCAAATAAATCACACAGAGGCTTATTCTTAATTATAAATGACTGGCCTTAGCTTGGCTTATTTCTTGCCAGGTTTTCTTAATTTAAATTATCCTATCTTTGGCCTTGGGGCTTTTATCTTTCTCTGTTCCTGTATGCCTTTTCTTTCCTTCTTACTCTGTGTCTTGCTGTGTAGCTGGGTGGCTAGCCCCTGAAGTCTTCCTCTCCTTGTTCTCTTGCTCTTTCTCTTTATTGCCTCCCAGATTTCTCCCTCTATATATACTCTCTGCCTGCCAGCCCCACCTATTCTTTCTCCTGCCTCACTATTGGCCATTCAGCTCTTTATTAGATCATCAGGTGTTGTAGACAGGCAAAGTAACACAACTTCACAGTGTTAAACAAATGCAACATAAAAAAATGCAACACATCTTTGTACCATCAAGCAAATGTTCCACGGGATAAACAAATGTAACACATCTTCAAATAATAGTTTACAACAATATGAAGCACTGTTCAGTGTCTAATTTCATTTCAAAAACAAGGTTTGCATTTGGTGGACTTTGGCACCGGCTGCTCTTTCTTTCTCCCCATGATTCCATCCTGTCTTGGTCTCCATCTGAGCTTTTCTCCCCTCCCCATAGTCAGCAGTGCTTCATGCCTTCCTCTAATAGTCTTTCTTATTCCATCTGGGAAACTTACAGGCTTGGCATTTTCCTTCTTTGAACTTGTTGAATATTAATATCAAATCCAGCCCCATCCTATAGTGCTCCTATAAACTAGCAGTGAGCAGCACCGCCCTTTTGAGAAAGTTGATTTCATCTCCATTTTACAGCAGATGTTGTATCTATTGGTAGATCCTTATCCAGAGTCCCTTTAGACTTAATGTCTTTGAGTTTGTGGTCATGAGGCTCCACAGCTTTTGTTTGCACTGACACTTTGCTTCTCTTTCAGTATCTTTGAAATGCTTACTGTAAAAAGATGGCTATGAACTGTACCAAGTGGTCCTCTTAGCCATCTTAGTTACATTTTCAGTGTTTCCTAATAGTTTATGCTCTGCAAGAAATGAATCTGAATTGTGATCCTGCAGATGATATCCTTCTTGGGCAGCTGTTCCCTGCTCAACAGCGCCACAGTCCATGCCCTCTGTGGAACCACCTCTGTCATTTTCCCTGATTTCAAATTTCTAGCACCCACAGAAAAGCCAGGCATGGCCAAATGTGTCTTGTCACCCCAGCAGAGGGTAGAGAGAGTCAGTCCTGAGAGCTCACTGGTTAGCCAGCCTGATGAAAACAGCAAGCTTTAGGTTCACTGAGAGACTGACTCAAAAAATTAGATGGAAAGTAAAGAAGAAAGACACCTGTTAACTTTCTCTGGCCTCTTGTCTGCACAGGCATTGACCCACATGCCTGCATGCATATACACACACACAAAATACTAGCAAACTAAACACATAGTAGGAAATGTCAAGTCCTCCAAAACTATAGTAGTAAAATACGTGTCATTTAATAAAATATTTAAAATTTGCAAAAACTGTATCTGCTAAGCTACTAAACTATTATAGATCTGTAACAAGATTTAAAAAACACTCAATATGGGGCTGGAAAGATGGCTCAGCAGAAGACCAGGTTCAATTCCCAGTACCCAAATGGCATCTCAAAGTCATCCCAATCCCAGGGAATTGACACCCTCATCTGAACCTCTCAGGCGTCATGTGGTGCACAGACATACTTGCAAGTAAACACCCATACACATACAATTTAAAACTTAAAAGACAAAAACAAAAACTCAGAATGTGTTGCTTGCCTCATACTCCCAGTGGTTAGGACATTGGCTGCAAATGGTAGCCACCACATTTTCTGTCAGCTCACTATATAATATCTTTAGCTTCATTGTGAATATATTATTTGATGCTCCCCCAAGATAATTTTTCTTTAAAAGTCATCTATAAGATGACAACCCTTGACATTTTTTCAGTATTCCTTTCTTTTTCTTTCCAGTAATTTAAGTTATTGTAGGCCCTAGCATTTAGAAATGGCTGCTCTCCAGCTTCTGCCAGCAGGGTGCTTGGGAGAAGAGCTGTTTAAGGAAAGATTACTTCAGAGCAGTCAGTTCATCCACTCTGTGTTCCGAATCCTTTCTGTTTCCCATCAGAACTGTGGCAGCTACTTTTATGGTTAATGTGCCATATACTCTGGATTTTACAATCATTGGTGAAATCAATATAGACTACAGTGTTTAAGAAATATGATTTGAGTGTGCCATCGTATCACTTAATCCTCCTCCCCTGAAGAAAGCTCACAATAAGGCCTTAGAATTTATACTAGGAAAAAAGTTGTGGCTTCCCTGAAGGATTGGTAGACTATTTTCTTTTGAGGGTGAAAGCTAGATAGGATCCCCCTTTGCAGCCCAGACTGGCCTCGAAGTTGTTAGGTTCAGCCTCTCAACCGCTGTAGGCCATCACCCGTAGCTCAGGGGAATTGTCTTTAATGATAGATACACTAATTTATTTTCCTCTGGACTGCTCGGGTATAGTACCAAGTTTTGATACTATGTGACAGCAACTCTGTGAGTCTTTGCTAAATACGTTCTAGAAGTGTGTGTGCAAAGAAGGATTTTAGGAGAAAATAGACAGAGGCATTACAGCATTTGGTCAGTTCCTGCTTTGTTAGACTTAATGCTGCTGAGCCAAGCCAGTGAGTTCCTTTCTCTGTGCTTTTCTCCTTTCCACTAGAGAACATTGTGCGATGTGATCCTCATGGTCCAGGAGAGGAAGATACCTGCGCACCGTGTGGTCCTCGCTGCAGCAAGTCACTTCTTTAACCTGATGTTCACAAGTGAGTATTTCCAGATGAACCTGTTGTCTGGGGCTTGTCTTTCCTGTGAGAATTGGGTAGAGTCTAAATACAAATATCTTTTCTAGTTTTTAAAGCTCTTTAGAACTTAAGGCTATAGAACAATAAAGAGAATGAAAGTGGTCAGATGTGATGCTGATCAAGGGTAAGTGTTCTTTCATTAGCCCTAAAGGTCCAGTGTCTTTGATGGTAAAGGTAGTTTCTGCCTGAATGTCCAGAGTTTGTTTTCTCCACCTGAGGTGGGTAGACAGGGTAGCAGATGCAGCTCTTGGCATTATGTCTAGCAAGTTTGTGCCTTGAAAGGGCTGGAGGGAAGGAGGAAGAGGGGGGAAAATGTGGCACACTGTAGTGGAAAGACCCGAAACCAAGGCCTGATTACACTACCTAGTATTGATTTCTGAGGCTTGTTTATTGATCTTGAGACAGCAGCTTGCCATGTAGCCAGGGCGGGTCTGGAATCTTGAGTGATCTCTTCTCTCTGCCTGCCAAGTGCCGAGATTACAGGCGTCCGTCATGACACCTGTCTCTTGTTCTGTGATCTTAGTCAAGTGAAATAACATATCTGCCTCAGGTTTGTCTTTGGTGTCCTCCCTACCTCTGAGGATTTGGAGGGAAACAGGGGAGAGTGACCCTGAAGGATGTCTTTCTCTTTGCACTTGAGGAAGCTCTTAGGTGAATTCAAGGGGTGCCACTAACACGGAGGGTTCCTTTGCATGTGCTTCCCTCCAGAGATCTCTGTCCCAGGGCCCTCTGTATTCACAGAACCCGGAGCGGGTCAGTTCCTCAGTTAACCTGTGGTGGCGCTGCTTTCTGCTCTTCTTTCAGCTAACATGCTTGAATCCAAGTCCTTTGAAGTAGAACTCAAAGACGCTGAACCTGATATTATTGAACAGCTGGTGGAATTTGCTTACACGGCCAGGTGAGTTCAGAAGAATCGTTCTGTTTGGGGGAGTAAACTTGGGGTCTGCCACACACAGAAAAGCAGTGTTGTAACAAAATGGTTGGCTCCTGATTCCTTAGAACAAAAAACTGTAATGGAGGAGTTGGAGGGATCATATGTCATAGGAGAGTATATTCTACAGTAATATTTAAGTAATTAAATTGTGTGAAATTAATATTCCCTTTAACTTACAGAATTTCTGTGAATAGCAACAATGTCCAGTCTCTGTTAGATGCAGCAAATCAGTACCAGATTGAACCAGTGAAGAAAATGTGTGTTGATTTTTTGAAGGAACAAGTTGATGCTTCAAATTGTCTTGGTAAGAAATACCAGATTCCTGGATCCTTTTTTCAAAAAAGTCCTCATTGTGTATTTAAATAAAGAAAAAAAAAGTATTGGTAAGAATCTTCATTTAACCTTAAAGATACCATCCATTGAAACATTTTTTTTTTAATTTATGTGCATTGGTGTTTTGCCTGCATGAGGGTGTCGGGTTCCCTGGAACTGGAGTTACAGACAGTTATGAGCTGCCACGTGAGTGTTGGGAATTGACCCCCCTCCTCCCGTCCTCCGGAAGAGCAGCCAGTGCTCTTACCTGCTGAGCCATCTTTCTAGCCCCCCACTGAAACATTTTTATGTTTATGTAATAAAATTTTAAAGGAACGTATAAAGAAGCACATACTAGCCTGGGTAGCAATAAGCTCAATAAATACTGTGTCACTGTTTTCTAAAATGTAACATGGTTGTTTGTCCTTTTGTTTTGTTTTTCAAGACAGGGTTTCTCTTTGTAACAGCTCTGACTGTCCTGGAACTCACTTTGTAGACCAGGCTGGTCTCAAACTCAGAGAGATCCACCTGCTTCTGCCTCCCGGGTGCCGAGATCAAAGCTATGCACCACCACATCCAGTAGTAATGTGACTTTTATAATGGCTTTCATTCATCAAAGACAAGCAACAAGGATGCTATTTATTCATGGTAGTTTTATATGGAAAACATGAACATTTTTCCTACAGGACTCATGATGTGCTAAGAAAACTGAGGTTGTATTTTTAACTTCCTGAAGTCATGTAGTCACTCTGTGAGTGATCTGGAAATGGAGTTTGAGTAAGCTGATGCTTGTTTAGTACACCGTGCTGTCTCTCCATTGACCAGTATGTTTTGCAGTAGGAAATAGAGAAATCATAAATTAAGGTGAGATGATCCTTACTGGCAGCGAGCAAGTACTCAGCTCTTTGTAGTTACATTTTCCTACCCATACTGTAATTCATAGACTTTAGGGAAAGAGAAAGCTGGAGATCCAGGACAACATGGAGAAAAAGTAGAATCAAGGAAATCGAGGGGCCTGGAACCTAGTCGACACTCAGATCTCTGACTCGAAGGAAGGATGGAGGGATGCTGAGGACAGGAAATGAAGGCTGGGCAGAGGGCTTCTGGGGCTGCTCGGACCTCTTCTGTCCCAATTTTTCCTATGCTTCCTCCCTAGGGCACTTTGTACTCCTTCCAGCACACATACTGTGAGCCTAGGGAGGAAAAAACTTGGAAGGCTGTCAAAAAGGAAACAGGATAATTGTAGGAAAGAATAAAGGTCAGACAAAGGGATAAAGATGAGACTGGTCTGGTATCCAGAAAAGGAACTGCATTTGATGGAGTGGGACAAGTAGCTATGGAGTAAACATAGTGATGGAATTTCTTTGTTAGCCATAGGTCAACATGGTAAGACCCTACATTAGGAAATAAATACTGCCTTTTATCTACCTGTGTACCAGGCATCCTCTGGACTATAGTTAATAGCTCTATCGATCTAGCTTTTTACTTCTTTTTTTTTGGAGGGGGGATGGAGGTTAACAAAGCTAAGAGAGAAAGGATACCCCAGTGGCCTAGAAAGGAGCCTGATTCTGAGCCTAAGCCTGGGACAAAGACAGTGACTTCAACTAGGCATGATAGCTGAAGTGAGAGGATTGCCCCTATTTCAAGGCCAGCCTGGGCTACAGAATGAGACCTTGTCTCAAAAAAGGGGACAGAGGCGGACAGTGGCTCTGAGCCATTTGCAGTCCCTCAGTAACTTGGTGAAGGTAGGATGAGAGGACCCGCTTCTGCCTGCTTTCTGTGTGGATCTGAGCATAACTGTCGCTGCCAGCCCGTTAGAGAACTCCTGCCCAAGATTTCCTTTGCAAGATTTCCTTTGCTTCTCTTCTGCTCAAAATATATCTTGCCACTCTTATACAGGTGCTGAGGGAACCCATGGTAACTGATTGAATTGGGCAAAACACAACCAGACATGATGATGCACACCTACAATCCAATACTGAGAGAGCAGAGGCAGATTCAAGACCAGCTTGGTGTATACAGCTAGTCCAGGCTAGCCAGGGCTTTATAGTGAGACCTGGTCTCAAAATAACAAAAGAAAACAAAATCATACAAAGTTCAAGGAAACCTAGTAGTTTGAGAGACAGAAAAATCACACTAAACAGCCAAAATGAATAGCTCCCAGGGGCAAGAAATAGAAAGAAAATTAAAAATAGATAAGGCGGGTGGTGGCGGCGGCATGCACCTTGAATCCCAGCACTTAGGAGGCAAAGGCAGGTGGATCTCCGTGAGTTCAAGGCCACCCTAGTCTACAGAGTGAGTTCTAGGACAGGATTGTCTATACAGAGAAATCCTGTCTTGAAAAACCAAAATAATAAATAATAATAATAATAATAATACAGAAAAGGCCAGGCAGTGGTGGTGCACTAATTTAATCCTAGCACTTGGGAGGCAGAGCCAGGTGGATCTCTGTGAGTTTGAGGCCAGCCTGGTCTACAGCCAGGGCTATACAGAGAAACCCTGTCTCAGGAAAAAAAAAATACAGAAAAGATGTTTGAAGGGGCAAAAGCCCTATGGTTTTCCAATCTTCACATTTAATCAAATTGTAAAGTAGATGCCCCGTAAAATTCACACTAAAGATCAGTTGGGAAACTATCCATTTTACAATACTACAAATGAAAGGAAGCCATTACTGAAAGATGAAAGAGCCCGTAGAGGAAGAAACAGGGCACTAATATGAAGCAGGAGCTCCAGGAGCAGATAAAAGAAGCATAAAAGTCAGCGAACTGCAAAGGAAAAATCATTTGGACTTTAAAGACAATTTCAGGCTGAGTACAAAGGCTGACTCATGAACTAAGATATTCCTTAGCTATATCCTAGTGATATTTTTTATCTTTAAAAATCGAGAGCTTAGATTTGAGGTGATGAAAATGCTCTGGAGCTAGATAATAATCGTGCCGGGATGACATGAGTATACTAAACGTGACTGGTTGTAGATTTTGTTATATGAATTTACCACCAAAAAATTAACATCTAATGTGTAAGTTTTTAGAGATAAGTGATAGGTTACCAAAACAAACAATTTCTATCATATCATGGTTGAGTATGAAATGTCCCACAAAATGACTTCTGTGTTTGAAAACGTAGTCTCCAATTCTTGAGAGACTATTGGATCAGGAGAGTACTAGCTTCATCACTAAGAATATCCTGGTTAGAATTTTTTAGTGGTGGAAAATGAGCTGTTTTGTTTTGTGAGACAGGGGCTGTAGCCTTGTCTGGCCTGGGAACTCAGTGTGTACACCAGAGCTGGTCTCAAACTTACAGAAATTCACCTGCCTCTGCCTCCTGAGGGCTGGAAGGCATGGGCTACCATGTCCAGCAAAATAAGATGACTTTTGTTGTTTTAAACAGAAAGGGAATTTGAGAGGCTATGATACATAACTCATGAAATTGCCCATACCTCAAATGTCGGGCTTAGAAGAAGTAGAATTTGAGTAACAAACGTGTTTAGCTAGATTCTAGATTCTGTGATCAGAGAATGAGTACAAGTTTATTCCCTCAGAGTGTTCACAAGTACTAGTGACCAGCAACGGAAAATCCAGAGCTCCTGAAAGGAAAGAAGTGTAGGGCCTAACCCCCAACAACAGTGCCGTACGGCAAGAAATTAGCTCTAGAAGGGCCTGTTCCTTCAGCACTTGGAAATTGAAAAGAAAATTTTAAAGAAGTATTAAAAACCAAATTATAGGCTATTAAAAGTGATAACACAATAAATCAGAATCTTTGGAATATAACCAAAGCATTTTTTAGAAAAATGTATTTTTATCTTTCTTGGTTTAAGCATCCTGCTCAAAGAGGTAAGAAAGCCTTTCAAAGTCTGTTAAGAAGGAAAGCTCAAAGAACAGCTTCAAGAGTGGCACTGTGTCTAGGAAAGCAAAAGGCAAGACTAAGCTGTCTTCAGAAGCAGAGAGCCAGTCACCTCAGATGGCTGGGGAGGTCCCGGTGTGATGTCTTTATGAGTTAGTGCTAGTACACACACAAAGTTGAGATTCATTTTTATTATTTAAATTTCAGATCAATAAAAAAGAGTAGAAGCTTTCCAGAAATAGGATTCCCATAATGCCAACTTTGAACAAAGAACAAGTATATGTGTATATACAGATGTGCATACAACTTTAGCTTTACTTAGAACCAGTATTGTTTTTAGTGCTAAAACCATTTCAAATCCAGCAATGAATGTATTTTTCTAAAGAAGTCTTCCCTTCTCCAATTGAAGATGATAATAACGGGGGCTGGAGAGATAGCTCAGTGGTTAAAGGTACTTTTTACTCTTGCAAAAGACCTAGATTCAGTTTCTCAGCACCTACATGAAGGCTCACAACTGTCTGTAACTCTTGTTGCACGAATCCTAAATGGTCTTGTAATAAAAACCCAGAGCCAGATATCAGGGTGAAAGCTGAAAGATCATAGAAGCAGAGCAAGCCACAGCCACCACCTCTTACCACACCAACTCCTCAGCGTGAAAGAGAGCAAGTTCCTGTCTCCTCCGGCCTTATACTCCTTTCTCTGCCCAGCCATATCACTTCCTGTCTCAACCCTCCTAGTGCTGGGATTAAAGATATGTGATCCCAAGTGCTGGAAATTAAAGGTGTGTGCCACCACTGCCTGGCTCTGGTTCTCTTTTAAAAGACTGGATTAATCTTGTGTAGCCCAGTGTGGCCTTGAACTCACAGAAAACCAGATCTCTGCCTCCCGAGTGCTAAGATTAAAGGTGTGTGCCACCACTGCCTGACCTTTAGGTTTAATCTAATGGCTGGCTGATCTTCAGGCAAATTTTATTAGAGTACAACACTCTTTAGTTCCAAAGGTCTGACACCCTCTTTTGGCTTTTGTGGACACTGTATGCACATAGTGCACAGACATAATGCAGGCAAAACACACACATAAAATTATTTTTTTAAAAAATGATGATAATGCTGGTGAAGATTAATTAATGTTTGTGATGACAGAAAGTTTAAGGGAACTCTATTTTCAGTTTGAGTGTAAACCTAAAACTACCCTCTGAAGTTTATTACTAATAGAGGATATATTCAAAAATTCCATCCTCTTTCACTGTCTAGAATTCTCAAAGATTACTCACAAGCTAAAATCTAAACACAACAGTAGGTGATGAAGGCACTTCTGTGCTGTCAGTAACTATTTGTGATGTTTAAGAAAATGAAAGTTTTAACTGGTTATAGTGGCATGTGCCTGTAATTCTAGCACTCAAGAGACTGAGACGAAAGGATTGTGAGTTTAAGGCAAATCTGGATAACATATTGAGACCTCATTTGCAAATCAGTAAAAACATAAATCATAAACCACAGGCCAAATAAACCACAGGCCAAATCTAGTCATCTCACTGGTGGAAGCAAATCTATGTAAAAGTAGCATGCTTTTTGCCATGAGTGTTCAGAATGCTGTGGCATCAAGTCAGTGCATTTTTACAAAGGAGATGAAAGATACCAGCTACCCTGACAAATTGGTTGGTAGTGATGAGTTACGGTATAAATATGAAAGCATCAAAACTATATTGGCCAGACATGGTAGTGCACACCTTTAATCCCGGTGCTTGGGAGGCAGAGGCAGGCAGATCTCTGTGAGTTCAGACAGCCTGGCAAATTCCAAGCCACCAGGGCTATAAAACAAAACAGCAACAGAAATCAGCCCATAACATGGTAATAAGTGACATGAAATTGAAACTGGGGGAGAGGTACTCAGTTAATATTTAGAAAGGCATTTATTTGCAAATTCAAACACCAAAATAAGAGTTTGCCAAACTCTTTCTGTGAAGGAATAGATAGTAAATATTTTAGGCTTTGTTAGCATTTGTCTTTCCCCATTTCCCCCTTCTCTTCTTCCCTGCCTCCCCTGCCCACTACTACTTCTACTCTCCTCCTCCTCCTCCCCCTCCCCCCTCCTCTTTTAAGCATTTAGACATGAAACATAAAAACAGTAACCCTAGCAAGGTGGCACACAAACAGATTAAGGACTGACTAGATTTGGCCTGTGGACAGTACTTTGTCTCCTTATAGAGAACATAAGAAATTCCCTCCAAAACAAAAGTAGAATAATTGGGAAAAGGCTAAATTGAAAATATGCAAAACTTTTTTTTTTAATATTTATTTATTTTATATGAATGACCTGTCTTCATGCACACCAGAAGAGGGAATCAGATCCCCATTACAGACAGTTGTGAGCTGCCATGTGGGTGCTGGGAATTGAACTCAGGACCTCTGGAAGGGCAGCCAGTGTTCTTAACCACTGAGCCATTTTTCCAGCCCCTGGAAAATATACAAAACTTATGAGAGGAAAATATATATTTTTATCGGTATAGTATAAGAAAAGGATGTAAGAAAAGCTGAATGTCATAAATAATTTAGAGTGGAATAAATTGAAATGTCAAGTTGTTTTTTCAGTTGCATGTATTGTGGATTAATGTGCCCAGTATCAGGAGACAACTTGTGGGAGTTGACTCCTTTCCTGCACATGGGTCCCAGGGATATCAGGCTTGGTGGCAAGTCCTTTTATCTGATGAACCGTCTCCTCGCCCAATGTCTAGTTCTTACATGGACCTCTTCCTCTATGTTGCAGCTATCCCCCCAAAACAATCCAAAAGATCAGTGCAATCCTAACAAAAATCATCTCATTTTTAAGTAAGATGTGATATTTAGTTTTAAGTTTATTTGTAAAAGGAAGTGTTTAACAATGCTTAAGAGAAGCTTGGAAAAATTGATTACTGTCTTATTATTGTCAAGCATAAGATAATCTCATATTGCCACAAAAATAGAAAGGTTATTGGAACAAGGCCTAGATTCATGAGATCTACTTAAATTTTCCTCAAGCCTTGCTTTGTCTCCTCCCCTGCACCCCCCTAAAACACATAGCACTTTTTTTTTTTTTAATCAAGGTATTACTCTGTAGTCTAAACTAGCCTATAATTTGAGATTTTCCTGCATTATCTTATCAAGTTCCGGGGTAATACATGTTTTTCTAAAAGCGGTGTCTTCTGTTTTTCTTTTCTCTCTGTGTTTAGGTATAAGTGTGCTTGCCGAGTGTCTGGACTGTCCTGAACTGAAAGCAACAGCAGATGACTTTATTCATCAGCATTTTACTGAAGTTTACAAAACTGATGAATTTCTACAACTTGATGTCAAGCGAGTAACTCAGCTTCTCAGCCAGGACACTCTGACTGTGAGAGCAGAGGATCAGGTAGCTAACCATATTGTCGTCTTAGGTGTTTCTTGGTAGAAAATTCTTTATCAATTCCTTCTACATGATGTTTTAATATATGACAACAAAAAGTCTTGTATTAGGAGAAAATGTGTTCTTTATAATAAATACATTATCACATTATCCATTTTCATTGGAAAAGTCAAGACTATTTGAACTACAGACTGCATGGTAGAGATAAAACTATTGGGTACTATGTTAGACACAGCAATGCCTCCCCCAAAAGATTTCCTAAACTTATGTTACCTTACATGTAGTAGTGAACTTAGAGCATGTGTCCAAGATGAGGATGAGAGGATGGGTAGGTTATAATTATAATTATGTATATAACTATGATAATAAGGGTCCTTAATTGTGGAAGAGGGTACAGTGTACAAAAGATTTGACCAGTCATTGCTGCTTTGGAGGTGGAGGAGGTCCACAGTACATATGGTTGATAAGAGACTAGAAGTGATCAAGGAATACTTTGTCATATGGGGCCTCCAGGTAGCCCTTCTGGCCTTGATTTTAGCCCAGCATGACTTGATTTACATTGTTTTCTAGAACCATCAGTTTAAGTGTCAGGTGTGTAAATTCGCCAAAGGTAGTTAGGAGCAGGTTGTGTGACTTTAATAGACTCACAGTTCTATATGTCAGGCACAGCAGTGTGCCTAAAGTTCAGTTACCTAGGAGGCTAAAGTAGAAGAGTGAATTGAGCCCAAGATGTTGAAACCAGCTAGAATATAATGTGACCTTACATTCTAGCAAATGTAGATTTAAAAAAAAAGAAAGAAAGAAAGAAAAAGAAACAAAAGGAAGATAAAAATTTCAGTTCTCAAGACTGGAGAGGTTGCTCAGTGGTTAAGCACACTGGCTGCTCTTCCAGAGGACCTGGGTTCGATTCCCAGCACCCTCGTGACAGCTCACAACTGTCTGTAACTCCTGTTCCAGGGGATCTGACACCCTTAACACCACAAACATACATGCAGACAAAACACCAGTGCACATAAAATACAAATAAATAAATTATTTTAAGGAAAAAAAAACTCACATCAGTTCTCTCATCAAAATTAACTGGCTTGTGTGCAGGTGAAGAAAACATGACTTTATACTGGAAAACCTGACAGATACTGCCAGCTGGTGGTCGTCAGTGATGTCATACTGAGTACATGCTCACTTGATGTCATAAAAAAGCGAATTATCACTGGTTTGGTTGGGTTTTGTCAACTTGACACAAACCTAGACACATCTAGAAAGAGGGAATTTTAAATTTTGAGAAAATGTCCTTATAAGAGTGGCCGGGGGCTGGAGAGATGGCTCAATGGTTAAGAGCACTGCTTGCTCTTCCAGAGGTCCTGAGTTCAACTCCCAGCACCCACATGGTGGCTCACAGCCATCTCTAGTGGGATCTGATGCCCTCTTCTGGCATAAAGTTGTACATGCAGATAAAGAAGTCATATACATAATAAATAATTTTTAAAAATCTTTAAAAAAAAAAAAAAAGACTGGCCTGTAAGCAAGTCTGTGGGGCATTTTCTTGATTAATGATTGAGACGGGAGAGTCCAGCAAGCCAGGAGGAACAAGCCAATAAGCAGAGTTCCCCATGGCCTCTGCTTCAGTCCCTGGCTTCCAGATTCCTGCCTTGAATTCCTACCCCGACTTCCCTTAGTGATGGAGTGTGACCTGAGAGATAAAGCTAAAATAAACCCTTTCCTCCTTGAGTTGCTTTGGTCATGGTGTGTTATCAAGCAACAGAAACCTAAGACAACCATTGTGGTCACCTCCCCAAAGGCATACTAGGTTAATGCACAAGGATCCAGCAAACCGAAACGGAGGACAGTTACCTGACCAGAATTCAGAAAGAAGGCAGGTCAGAAGCTCCCACAGTCTGTCTAAAAATCCTTAGGTGATTTATTGACTTAATATAATATAGTCTCCTTAATGGAGTAATGGGAAGGAAAATCATACTAGATAAACACTAGAGAAATATAAAAATTATGGTATTAATATAGGAATATTAACTCATTGGTTATGACAGATGCCTTATACTGTAGTGACTGGGTGCAGAGAATACTAAATCTAATCTGTTATGCACTTGACCGTAGCAAAAGACCAAAAAGCAATCTAAACATGTTGTAAAATAAAAAGCCTGTCTTTAAAATTCCAGTTCCCATAATTTATTAACTAGCTCAAACATATGTGTAGTAAATGAGTATGTATATGAAATAAGTTGTTGGTGATATTTAATGATTTATAAGTTAAAGTATATTAATGAACTTGAACTTGTTCAGTGCAGTTAAATGAATGTTATAGTATTTTTTAAAGCAATTCTCATAAATATCCTATATTTTATTAAATATAGAATTGTATATCTTAAATTTTTTTAGAAGCGGTTAAGTCTGTTGCTTCACAGTGTAGAAATACAAGGTTAAAATAAATAACTCTTTTACCTCCTGCAATGGAAGCCCTCTTGGGAAACCTGTGTTCCTGGTCCTGAGCATATATTGGGGCTGTCACTGACTAATTGACTTCTTTCGGTATCATATGACTGCTTCTGAAGAGGAAGCGGTGGTTTGTTTTAAAAAACACATCAGAAATTTTGGGACATCATAACTTGCTGCTCTGCCCATGGAGTTCAGTTCCCAGCACCACATCTGCCTAGAACACAACTGCCTAGTCACAACTGCCTAGAACTCCAGCTGCCAAGAATGTGATAACCTCTTCTGGCCTCTATAAGTACCTACCAACATGTGGAGACACATACACTCATAGACATAAGTAAAAATAAGTCCTTCTACAGAATTTTATTTTTATTATTTTTAATTAATGTATATGTGTGTGGATATGTGCACTTGTGTGCAAGTGCCCTTAAAAGCCAGAGGCATTGGACCCGCTGGAGCTGGAGTTAGAGACCATTGTGACATGGGTGCTAAGAACCAAACTCAGGCCCTCTAGAAGAGCAGTACGTGCTCTTAACAGCTGAACCATCTCTCCAACCCCATAAATCTTTTTTTTTTAAATCACAACTTTAACATCCTTCCCATTACTGTGTGTATTAGTAGTTAGTTATAGCAAACATACTGCCTATAAGGCTCACTAACACAGTGTGTAAAGTGTTGGAGGTATAATCAGGTGTTGAGGAATGCAAATGAGTATTTGGACAACATACTGAGAATAATTGTCCCCTTTTCAGTGTGAGAGTGAAAATAGATGTTTGGAATTTCGCTGCCATCTGCGAACTTTACTCTTCTGTTTTCCCCTTTAGGTTTATGATGCTGCAGTGAGGTGGCTGAAATATGATGAGCCTAATCGCCAGCCATTTATGGTTGATATCCTGGCTAAAGTCAGATTTCCTCTTATATCGAAGAATTTCCTAAGTAAAACAGTACAAGCTGAACCACTTATTCAAGACAATCCGGAATGCCTTAAAATGGTGATAAGTAAGTTGCCTTCATACCCATTTATATATGGATCACATGGCCATCTTCCATGGACTAAAAACCCATTCAGTGGCTCAGACTCACTAGCCAGGGAAAAACATTGAAGACATCTTCATAGTGTGGGTTCTCAGCCCCCTGAAAAGGATTAGCCTCAGCCATTATAGTGAAAAAGTGAAGTTTTTTCCCACCTTGGGCCTTTTCTAATTTGTTCACAATAGCTTTCATGTACTTTGTTCATACTGTTTCCTTTTTATTTAATTAAGTAGTGTCCCATCTCAGCAAATCTGAATGAAGAAGTGTGGTAACTAGTCAAGCATGTTTTACATGTTTTTGGTTTTGTTTGTGAACTGTATCTAGGTTCTGTATCTACTTTTTTGTGAAGTTGCTGGACTTCAACTTACGAAGAGGATAGCTTCATAATTTTATTTTATGTAAAAAGTATTTTCCTACTTTGCCTCTTTTCCTTTCCAACATTTATGAGATTTTTTTTCAAATTTCAATTTTTGTTGAGAAGAAAATATGAGGTAGGAAATACAATTTTTCCTGTACTATCTAACATTAATAGACAATCCATTTTCCCCACACTAATTTAAAATGACATCTTAAACAGTTTTTGATTATGTGACTCGGCCAAATTAAGGAAGATCCATAATAGTTTTGAATCCTCATTGCATGTGATCTAAGATAGCTCTTCTTAAAGTTTTATGTGCATCTGAGTTAACTTGGGATTGTCCAGTGCACAGGTGATGGTGTGGTAGCTTTTAGGTAGTGGGGTTCAGCATTTCTAAGGTGATGGTGTGGTAGCTTTTAGGTAGTGGGGTTCAGCATTTCTAAGGAAG
Source organism: Peromyscus californicus insignis (assembly GCF_007827085.1). Taxonomy (NCBI): domain Eukaryota; kingdom Metazoa; phylum Chordata; class Mammalia; order Rodentia; family Cricetidae; genus Peromyscus; species Peromyscus californicus. The sequence continues at coordinate 66,361,367 of NW_026294584.1, forward strand.
CTGCTACTGTGTGAACCACGTTCGCATGACAAGTAAGAGGGGCGTTTAACACCAACTCCCTGGTGCCCACAGCAGAGATTGTAACTGGTCTGTGGTAGGAACCAGGTAGAAATAGAGATTTCTCATGTGATTCTAACATGCAGTTAAAACAGAGCGTTGATGGTAGTGGTACATATTTGTTATCTATCTCTACATTAAGGAACTGAGGCAAGAGGCTTACTAGTTAGAGGACAGCTTCCTGTGTTACATAGTGAAACCTTATTTCATGAGGAAAAAGAAGACTGAGATTACTGGGTTTAAGAGATCTGGAGTTCAGTGATTATTATTTTAACAACTACTCTTGAGTAACCCATTAATTCATTGGCACGTAGTAAGTGGGTGACATAGTCTTAGTAATATTGATTGCTGAGAATTGTAAATTAATTAAGATGAGGATTCTTAGACATTTATCCTGCCTCTGTCTTCTTTCTTCCTAGAACACTAGAGGGATCGAAAAGTAATTTTAAGTTACAGGAGGATTAAAAAAAAAAAGGACTACTTTTTTTTTGTTTTAAAGATTTATTATTTATACAATGTTCTGTCTGGGTGTTTGCCTGCACACCAGAAGAGGGCATCAGAACTTATTATGGAAGGTTGTGAGCCACCATGTGGTTGCTGGAAATTGAACTCAGGTCCTCTGGAAGAGCAGCCAATGCTCTTAATCTCTGAGCCATCTCTCCAGCACCTACCTTACTTTTCAAATCTTTGACTTAGTAGTACCTGAAGCTCTTGAAGAGTCACCATGTATTTTGTGCAGGTGGAATGAGGTACCATCTGCTGTCTCCTGAGGATCGAGAAGAACTCGCAGGCGGCACACGGCCTAGAAGAAAGAAGCATGATTACCGCATAGCTCTGTTTGGAGGCTCCCAACCACAGTCTTGTAGATATTTTAACCCAAAGGTAACTAATTTTTTCTGATTTTTATTTTGAAGGAACTGAGCACATATAGAGACTAACATATCTCATGGTAAGTAAAAATCGATTGCCTAGTTACTGTTGTTTTATAGGGTAAGGAAATTGAGAATTAGATTTTAAATGTCCCCTATAGCTTCTCTGGAGTGCTTTAAAAAGAACCACTACAGAGAAGACAAAGTTCAATCTTTGTTAGCAAGTCCATGCACTGATTCTAATGTCCTTGCTTTCATTAGATGATTTTCTTCAGTGAAAATCAGCTTCTTAGGCTAGATGTGTTTTTTTTCTTTAGTAATTATAATGCATTGTCATTCTAGACAATTTGGAAAAATGTAGTCACAAAGAAAAAAGATAGATACCTTTATCCAACTATCTAGAAACAACACTTTTAGTGTGTTTTCCAGTACATTTAATACCAATTAGAGAAGCAGATTATGAGTCATAGGTCTAGGGACACAAGTTTTTAAAATATGGAGGTGTTTTGTTACATCCTTGAGATGGCCCAATCATATTTCTCCTTGTGTCTTGGTCCTGTGTGTTTGGATATGGAGAAATACAATATTTTTCTGATATTGCATGCATTGCTGGAGCAGAGCAAATACCAAAGTCCTAAATGATAACTCCCAGAATTTGCAATAAGGTATCCATAACCCATGCTGAATCCAAGCATAACATGATACCTTTCTTTTATAAGTCCCCTCCCCTTTTCAGTTGATGGTTAGTACTTGGCATTAAGATACTTGTCTGATACCTTTTTCTATGTAAAGTAGATCCTTCAAGACATCCATGTAATAATGTAGTGTTGATCTACAAGTTATTTATAAAAGCAGAGAGATGTCAAGTTCGAATCTGTATTAAGTATCAATTCCTGGGAAAGCAAACATTATCTCCTTCCAAATGCTGGTTCCCTCAGATTGTGGTAACAAATCAGGCTTTAGAATTGGTCACTGGTGCTGAGGTGTCAGCAGCGGCCAGCTACATTGGCCTTGGGCAACTGTAACTTCTGTGACTACTGGCTTCGGCAGCCTCTCAGTAGCGCTGTGGTCATTCATACACACTCACTGGGCGTGCATTAGGCTGGCTGGAGTGGGAAGGCATAGATGCAGTTTTGTACACAAGATACTGTTTATAGTTGTTTGGGGGCCACCTATTGTCAGCAGTCTTGCATTCTTTCTGTTTGTTTGTTTGTGTTCATTTTAGTAAGCCATTAATAATGCCCCCAAAATGATTTTTTTTAAAGTAACCTTTGGCACCCCCGTACCTAAAATGAACAGCTAGCTCAGTCACTAAAGTGTTGGCCTTGCAAGCACTTAAGACCTATAATCCTCATTTGAAGCCTCCACAAATCCAGTCTTGTGTTTCTATACAACAGAATTTTAGTTTTGTGGTTAGATCCATTACACTTATTGGGGGTGGGTTAATGATATGTTGGTGGCCTGTGTCAGACATTTGCTGTCTGTTAGAACAAACTGGTGAACCAGGCTATATGTGCTTAGAAGACCGATACCTACTTAAAGAAAGTTGCTTTATTTGCTCCATAATCCCAGATGTGCACTGTGATCTTATTGGGACATTCCTGAAGCCATATAAAGGAAGTATCTGTTGCCCCAGAATCACAGGGTAGCCTGAGCTGCTGGGTCATACTACCATAGCTTGTTCCACTTATTAGAGGGCTTTCTTCTCTGGAGTTTAAAAGGAACAGTCAGATCTCTCCTGTCTGATATGTAGGAGGAGCTAGGACATTAATCTGTCCTGCATATACCAACATACTATAGACCAGGGGGTTGGCAGACTTCTGTAAAAAAAAAAACAACAGAGAAAATATTGTCACCTTTGCAGACCATATTTTCTTTGCCACAGCTACTCAGTTATGTTGCTATAGAAGATAAATAGCCGTAAACAGTATATAAACACAAATGGGCATAGTTTTATTCCATAAAATTTTATTTACAAAAACAAAATGATTAACTGGATTTGGCCTTTGGGCCATTGTTTTCCAACCTCTGTTCTAGACCCATAGAGACAATAGACAAGTAGGGCCATTAAAGTAACCAAATGAGTTAGCTCATCTTCTGTCTTTACTAAGAAATGGAGGGTTCTTTACTGTCTTGGTCTCCAGAACTGCTCAGCATCATGGGCATCAACAACATTGTCTGTGACGATCTTTGTGAAGATGAGCTGGTCCATGTTCCCTGCAGCTTATATTGTGGTGTGGAGTTAGAGTCAAAAGAATCTGGAGGTCAAATCATGACATCATTTTCTCTGGCAGTTGACAAGAAATTCCCTCTAGTAGGTAGTTAGCCTTAGCCAGCATGTTAGCTATATGCCAGATTTACAGCTTATATCAATCTGGTCCAGTTAAGAAGACCATACCTGGCCCTGCTTCATTGATAATTGGAGTTACCATTATTGCTGGTTCCTCCTCTGTTTTGCAGAGAAATCCTCCAGGGCTTCTCCTGAGAACATTTAATGTCATAACCCAGAAAGTGAGTGTTTTGCTGCCAGATACCAAAAACACCTCCCCAAGGAAAGGATCACATTCACTATATTTGTCAGTCCCTTCTGGGATGCTGTCACCCAGAAATTACTTCTGGACCATCCCTCCAGCCTCAAAATGCAGGCTTGCATATGGCTTCTTTCACGTTAGAAGACAGATGGGCTGCTATGAGATTCGTGGCCTGTATATGTGTAGTACAAGCCAATAAACCCAATTTCTTTAGTGTGTTTGAAAGGTTAGTCATATCTGCATACCTGTTTCATACCAGGTGAGGGTAAGCCTATTGAAATTTAAGTGATGATTTGCTTTTTAAATTTTTGGGAGCCTTTGCATGAAGAAAGGAAAAATAATACCCCTCCCAAGTATAAACTGAAAACCAGCAGTTTAAATTATACTTTTTACAAGCTACAGCTTTCAGGTGATAATCATAGTTGTACCCTTAAAGCCTAGCTGTAGTGTTTATTTAGGCAGTAAAAAAATAATCAAGCCAGGTGGTGAGGGCACACACCTTTAATCCCAGCACTTGAGAAGCAGCGGTGGGCAGAGCTCAGTGAGTTCAAGGCCATCCTGGTCTGCAAAGCGAGGTTCAGTACAGCAAAGACTATTATACAGAGAAACCCTGTCTCGAAAAAATAAATAAATAAATAAAAATTAAAAAAAAAATAATAAAAGAAAGAAAGAAAAAAAGAATAATCAAACCAAAATCTGGTAGAAAACATTTTAAAACATCAATAAATAAAGGACTATTCTGGTGTATTTGATGGGCCAGAAGAATCTTAAATTCATTAGGGAGGCAAGGCGCATCATTGCTAGAATGAGATGAATGAGGAGAACTCTGACACTTTACCCTATGAACCTAACACTTTCCTTGGTATTGTTTTTTTATTGGACAGTTGACAAAAAATGGATATTCTGCAAAGCCCTGGTACTGAGACTGTAACTCCAGAATTCTCCCTTGATGCCTTGCTTTGTTCTTTAAAATGGCCCATTCTTAATGCCTTCTTTTGTACTCAACCAAAATTTTTATAGATTACCGGTGTTGAAAATTCAAATAATGGAGAAATTACCTACTTATTTAAAAATTGTCATCCCATCTGTTACTTCTTACTTCCTGAAACTAAGAACTATTAGAATCTACTTACAGTATTTATGGTGTCTCTTAAAAGAGCTAGCTCAAGCCAGGTATCAGTGGCACACACCTTTAAACCCAGCACTCGGGAAGCAGAGGCAGGTGGATCTCTGTGAGTTTGAGGCCAGCCTGGGCTATAGAGCAAGATCTAGGACAGGCACCAAAACTACACAGAGAAATCCTGTCTGTAAAAGAGAGAGAGAGAGCACCAAGAAAAAAGAAAAGAGAGCTAGGTCCTGTCTTTTATGTTGTAAAAACTCATCTTGAAAAACTTTGGCCAGTTGTTATTGTTAAAATATTTTAGTATTTAAATTGATTAGTCCTAATTATTTCTAATATTAAACAGATAAGGTGATTACTTTGATTACTTACTTGGGATGCCCCAAGTGAACATTATATCATTAGTCAAATAATAAACTGTTTAATAAGAAGTAATAAAGAGAACAATTTTTTTAAGAGGACTATTTTTAAGCAGTGCTTGTTAATTGAGTTATCCATCAGCTCCCCTATAAGCCTCTTTGATATTCCTTAGATATTACTGGTGTCAGAAGGCAAATGTTTGTATTGTTTGATCACAAAAAACTGAGAGTAAAAATTGTAAAAAGCGTCTCCCTTTTCCCATCTTGTACCTACTTTTCAGCTTTCAAGTGCTTAGTGATTGCTGAAAGATTTCATTGTATTCAGTGTTCTATGTGTGTGTACTCAGCTGTAGCATGGTCATGTGTTATGATACTGATACCTAAATAAAAGTTGACTTAATTGACCATTTTATTTGGATTCCTAATGAAAGGATGGACTGAAGGCTTAGAACTCTATGAAGATCTTCATTTAACCCCTTTCATGTGCAGAAGGAAAGGGAGACTTACCATAGAGAAGAAGGAATCTAGCATATTCTCTGGCAGGAAAACAAATAAATGGTAAATCCAGCAGAGGACCTGTGCTCATATGTTACAAAGGTAGAAAACCATATGAATTGTCTGCCATGTGGGATTCAGAGGTCCGTCTCAGCCTTCCCTCCCTGCACCTTGTATAGACCAGACTGACCTTGAACTCCTTGATCCTGCTGCCTCCACTTCCCAAGTGCTGGAATTACAAAGTCTCACTCAGACCGAGTATGAGGTTCGTATCTGGTCTGTTGTAAGGACTCAAGTGCATGAGGAAGAATGAACAAAGACAACACTGTATGACATTTCACAGGGAATTTGAGTACTTGGTTTTATGGGGTCGGATCTAAATATGAACTCACCCCCACCCCCTTTAAAAAGTTTCATCTTCAACCCAGAGCACATTTTCTCATTAGAAATACTATTTACTAAAGATTATCACACTTTTATCTCACAGTATGATAGCCACCTTCTCTCTTGAAGAAGGCAAGGAGACAGTTCTACCCTATGATGAGAGTGGAATCTTGACAGTTATATATTGTGTATGATTTTGAAAGAACATGTATAAAAAGCTAAAGAACAGACCTTCAAGGAAAGTAGCATTGCCTTTTTAAAACTAAGACTTTTGAGCCGGGCATGGTGGTGCAGGTCTTTCATCCCAGCACTCTGCAGGCAGAGGCAGAGGCAGGTGGGGCTCTGAGTTTCAGGCCAGCCAGGGTACACAGTGAAACTGTGTCTCAAAATGACAGTCTGATTGTTGCTCGAATAGTAGATATCTTTTAATAAAAATCCCAGAGCCAGATATTGGGGTAAATGCTGAAGGATCAGAGAGACAAAGGAACAACTGCCACGTCTCACCTCACCAACTCCACGAATCCTCTCTCCACGAGTCCTCTGACCGAATGAATGGCTCTGAGTTCTCAGCCAAAAGGCTCCAGCCAAAAAGGGCCTCTAGTTAAAAAGGCTTTGATTCCTGTCTCCCCACGCCTTATATACCTTTCTCCACCCAACCATATTACTTCCTTCCTAGTGCTGGGATTAAAGACATGTGTACTTCCCAAATACTAGTAGCAGAGGCATAAGTTCTCAAGTGCTGGGATTAAAGGTGTGTGATTCCCAAGTGCTGGGATTAAAGGTGTGTGCCACCACTGCCTGCCTCTGTTTCTCTCCTAGACTGAATCAATCTCATGTAATCCAGGGTGGCTTTGAACTCACAGGGATCCAGATGGATCTCTGCCTCCCAAGTGCTAGGATTAGAGGTGTGTGCCACCATGGCCTGGCTTCTATATTTAATCTAGTGGCTTGTCCTGTTTTCTGATCTTCAGGCAGATTTTGTTAGGGTACACTATATCACCACAACTGACTTTCAAAGATCCGGACTCTTGCTATGAGCCCTAACAGCTGACATTGCTGGAATGTGACAGGAATCATCATGGCACCTGTGGGCTTCCTCAGCTATCAGTATGAAGCTCACAGTCATGAGCTATTGTTCTTTTTGGCTTGTTCACAGTAAATGTTCTCCCTGAGTCTTTTCAGTAGACTGATTACCTTTATGTTCATAGACGATATTGGAACACTGCCTTAAAGACCTTACAAAATTAGCTATATTAGTTTGAGTCTTTCTTTGTTTATTTTGTGAGGTGGAGGTGGGATCATGAACATGCCATATGCATGTGGAGATCCGAGAACAGCTTACAGGATTGGTTCTCTTTCCATTATGTGTGTTCCAACATGAACTCACATGAACTCATCATGTGAGTTTACGAAGGGACTAAATTCAGGTCATTAAACTCAGCAACAAGCACCTTAACCAGCTGAGCCATCTTGCCAGTCCTCCTCTGTTTCCTTTAGTTATCTTCCTAACACATTGATTGTAGCGTCATGGACTTTAGCTCATATCCTCCATCCCACCTTGGTCTAGTACCTAAAATTCTTTCCTTCAGAAATGAATTGCTTTGTGTTGTAACTGCACCTTTAAGAAACTTGTCAGTGAAAATCTGACTAACCTGATGGTCTAGTTTCTTTTCTGTTGCTGTGGTAAGAGACTATGACCAAGAAGAATTTAGGGAAGGAAAGTACTTATTTCTGCTTACAGATGAGTCTATCATTGAGGAAAGTCAAGGCAGGCATTCAAGCGGGAACTAGAAACCATGGAAGAAAACTGCTGACTTGTACTTCAGCTCTTCATTCAGCCTGGGACACTTGCCCAGGGAATGACGACACCCACAGGAGGCTGGGCCAGCCTCCATCAAGACATTCCTCATAGACAAGCCTAATCTGATCTGAGTATTCCCTCAAGGCTATGTCCAGTGACAAAATTAGGATACAAATTAATTGTCATGGCCAACATTAATTATGGTAAATTGATAGATCATACAGAGAGTTGGAGAAAGTCAAAACTTCAGGAATGTGAGAAAGGCTGTAAGTGGGAAGAACTAAAGAATAAGAATGGCTCTGTGTGGTGGTGCCTTAGGGGCTGTAGCCATCTGGAAGTGGCTGGCAGGAGTGGGAATGGAGTGCTTAGCTCTCCATCTGGACTTCTGCATGTCAGGATCCAGAAGAAGGGAATCAGTGATGTCTGAGCAAGGGTCTTCCTCTCTGCACTGGTGAATGAAGATCTTTTCACCCAAGACTCTTTTGAGAAAGATTTATTTGGAAAGGAGGTGTAGAATGAATTGTTAGAAGGTCTTGTTAATAAAATCAAACCTGGTGCCAGTTATTGGGGTGAATGCTGGAAGATCAGAGAAGCAGAACAGGCCACAGCTACCTCGCCTTTCCAATTCCTCAGCTGATCCTGTTTTCTCAGACTGGAAACCTCTGAGTCCTTATCCAAATGGATCTCAGCTGAACTGCTTCTCGAAAGCCTGAAAGCTTAACCAGTTCTAGTTCCTGGTTTTCACGCCTTATATACCTTTCTGCTTCCTGCCATCACTTCCAGGGATTAAAGGCATGAGTCACCACGCCTGGCTGTTTCCAGTGTGGCTTTGAACTCAGAGATCCGGATGGATCTCTGCCTTCGGAATGCTAGGATTAAAGGTGTGTGTGCCACCATTTTCTGGCCTCTGTCTCTAGTGGCTGTTCTGGTCTCTGACCCCAGATAATTTTATTAGGGTGCACAAAATTTGGGGAACATAATATCACCACAAGGAGGAGTCCAGGAGAGTGGCTGCCTCTACCGGGTGGGAAAGAACAGCTGACAATTGAACAGGCAGGTGGTTTATATAGGATTTCTTAGGGACGGAGATTTTCCAGGGGAAGATTTTCTGTCCAGGGATTGGTTATTTTTTTCTACTCAGAGATTGGTTAGTTTCGTGGGTTAGGAGCAGAGATGGCCCTGATTTCAGAGCCAAATTGTGTTTCTTTCACTGGCCTTTCTTAGCTTTTTGGCTCTAATTCTAAGACCAGGGCATATTTCTTTCACTGGCTCTGATTCTAGGGACAGAGTGTTTCTTTGGCAGTGGTTTCAGAGTCAGGGAATGTTTCTTTGGTTCTGGGTTCAGGGATAGAGTGTTTCTTTCTCTGGCTCGGGTCCCAGATCTGGCTGTGTTTCTTTCACTGGTTTTGGGCTCCAGGGTCAGGGTGGGCTTCTTTAGCTGGCCCCTTTCCCTGCATTAAAGGCATACACTACTTCCACCACCACAGGCTTCAAACAGGTCTTTTTAAATAAGCTGAACTGTAAGGCACTAAATGGTAGCTGAAATGAGGATTTTGCATTCTTAGTAGAAATGTTTACAAAGGACATTTTGGCTACCTTCCTAAAAGATGGTAACCATTACAATATTGTATATAGCTAATGGTTATTAAACATAGTGTCTGACATATGCAATAATAATTGAGTTTAAAATTAACTGTCATTAAGTATGTTAAAGAGAACAAGAGCCAGACAAGGTATTATGTGCCTGTAGTCCTACTTGAGACCAAGAGTTTGAGATGTGACTCTACAACATAGCAAGGTCTTGATTCAAAAACTAAGAAAACTTGGAGGTTTTTTAAGAAACAGCATAAATTATAGGTCTCCAGGATTGAACTCAGGTTCAATTGAATTGAATTCAGCTTTGACAGGTATCTTTACCCTCTGAATTATCTTGCTACCTCTGAAGTTATTTTCATTCTTAAATTTGGAATGTAGGAAGACCCTGAGACACATGTTAAGATTTAGTTTTAATTAGGAGTATGAGCATGTGTGTGGGTGAGCAAAGGGTTCACATGAGTCTAGTTCCCCACGGAGGTCAAAAGAGGGTGTCAGATACTGTATTAGGGTTACCCCACTCCTGGTACCAAAATCTGTGTTAGTCAGGGTTTTCTAGAGCAGTGGTTCTCAACCTTCCTAATGCTGCAACCCTTTAATGTACAGTTCCTCATGTTGTGGTGACCCCCAACTCAAATTATTTGTGTTGCTCCTTCATAACTGTAATTTTGCTACTGTTATGGATTGTAATGAAATGTCATTACATTCTGGTGTTTTCTGGTGGTCTTAGGAGACCACTGTGAAAGGGTTGTTCAGCTCCCAAAGAAGTCGTGACCCACAGGTTGAAAACCACTGCTCTAGAGGCACAGAACTGAGAAAGAGTGTGTATGTGTGTGTATGGGGGATTTATTAGAATGGCTTTCAAGCTGTAGTCCAGCTAGTCCAACAAGAATCCAGTAATTGTTCAGTCCATGAGGCTAGATGTCTCATCTAGTCTTCAGTATATGCCAGAATCCTGAAGAAGTCAGTTCTAATGCCAGTGAAGGCACAAAGTAGCCAGCGAGAGCAAGCAGACAGAGAGAGTACGTTTCCTTGGTCCATGCCTGGTGTATAGTCTGCCAGCAGAAGGTGTGGCCTAGATAAAAGGTGGATCTTCCAACCTCAAAAGACTTGGATTAAAAGTGGGTCTTCCCACTTCAAATTATTTAAGAAAAATTCCTCAGCTGGATGGTCGTGGCACGTGCCTTTAATCCCAGCATTTGGGAGGCAGATCCAGGCAGATCCAGGCAGATCTCAGTGAGTTCGAGGCCAGCCTGGTCTATAAAGTGAGTGCCAGGACTGTTGCACAGAGACCCTGTCTTAAACAAAAAGGAAAACTTCTCACAGGTATATCTAGCCACTTGGGTTTCAGTTAATTCCAAATGTGGTCAAGTTGACAACCAAGAATAGTCATCACAGATCCCCTGGAGCTGAAGTTATAAGCAGCTGTGATCCACCCTACATTGGTGCTGGGAAACTAACTTGGGTCCTTTGCAAGAGAAGTATGTGCTCTTAACCACTAGGCCAATCTCACTAGTCCCTGGGCAGTTAATTTTAATTTGAAGAACACCAGGTGTTGGAGATAATTTAAAAGAATAAGTTGGCCAGTCTTTTCAGACTAAATTTAATTGAAGATCATAGAAAAATAAAGTAAGGTAAAGAAAGATAAATTATAGAGAATTTCCCACACAGCTTTCAGTAAATTGTGTGGAGTCATGGTGAGACCTGAGATTGAGTTAATGTAGTTTATTAAGTTGTATTTTTCTGCTCAGTGGATTTGTACAATATATGAGAATAATTTCGATTACCTTTAAAGAACTACTTACTCCCTATAGAATGTATGGTAGTTACTTTTCTTCTGCAGTATACAGTTTTCTCTAATGAATAAGTAAAAGTATTTATCCCTAGGCTTTCTGTGTCCATTGGATAAGACTAAAGGTTCAAAATGATGTCATGTTTATCTTGTAGTTGTGTTTGCCCACCAATAGGTATGCCACCAAGTAACCCAAGGAGACAAAGATCCTAATTTAAGGATAAAAACCTGAGTAATTAACGCTCTGTTTTCCTTATTTAAAAAACAATGTTTATCACTAAGAGTTAAAAGTACCTGCAAGTGCACTTTCTTTCCTAGGAGATCAGCCTTCTATTCTTAGGATATGTTCTAATCTAATAAACATCTGGCACAACAGATGCTAACAAGATGTAAATATCAGTTTGATATTCTTATAGGGACCTCAGCGGTAGGTAACATTCACACACAGTGCTTTGCTCAGTGATATTGGGAACCGTATGGATTTGTGCCTGATCCTGATCATTTTCAGCTATTTTGGAAAGCAGCAGAAACAAAGTGCCATATGCTATATATACCTTTGGGGACATTCCCCATGCACATACATGGTAGGTGGGTAGAAGCATCCTTGGATGCCACAAAACAGAAACGATAAACCAGGCTTGGATAAGTATTGTGTGTTTTCTCATATGTAGACTTTTCTTTTTCTTTTTTTTTTTTTTTTGGTTTTTCGAGACAGGGTTTCTCTGTGTAGCTTTGCGCCTTTCCTGGGACTCACTTGGTAGCCCAGGCTGGCCTCGAACTCACAGAGATCCGCCGGCCTCTGCCTCCCGAGTGCTGGGATTAAAGGCGTGCGCCACCACCGCCCGGCTGACTTTTCTTTTTTTAATGATATAAAATTAAAAGAAAAGAAAGACCCAAAGGATGTGGGAAAAGAAGAGAGTAATGAGGACATAAATATAATCACGAACATGATAAGCATGTGTGAAAATAGCACAATGAAACCCATTGTTTTCTACATTTGATATATGCTAAAAAGGAAAAATAAACCATCCTGTAAGTTAACACTAGGTGGGAAAGGGGTGAATACTGACTAGAGACAGTTACCTGGATCAGGAAAAGAGCTGCTAAAGGGACAAACAGTAGATACTTCAGGTATTGTGGGCCATGTAGTTTCTGTTGCAGCCGCCAGTTGAATGAAAGCAGATGTGGACAGTACACACTGGAACGTGTTGCCATCTTCCAGTAAGACTTTATTACAGTGAAATTGAGAATCTAGAGTCAAAAATGATACCAAAATTTTATTCAGGATACCACCTTCAATCTCCTTTCACTTTAAAAACATGGTTTTGGCCAGGTGGTGATGGCGCACGTCTTTAACTCACGCCTTTAATCCCAGCACTTGGGAGGCAGAGACAGGTGGAACTCTGAGTTCGAGGTCAGCCTGGTCTACAGAGCGAGTTCTAGGAAAGGCGCAAAGCTACAGAACAACCTTGTCTTGGGGAAAAAAGTAGTTTTGATGTGAATAGAAACTTACAATACATGTTTACCCTTCTGCTGGGTCTGCCGAAGTGGTTACTGTACTCTTCATACTAAGTGACGTGCTAGCTTCTCCCGCTTTCAGACTTCCGTCTCTCTCTATGTTATCAGTTGCATCACTGTTGTTTCTTGAAATCATGAAACTTGAGTGTAAGGTAAATTTTCATACAACAATTATTGCTCATATCTGAAATCTACTTGGTGGGTAAGTTTGTTTTATACATAATAATTAAATAAATTTCAAGCTGATTATTCTTTTGTTATAGCCAGAGTAATAATAATAAACTAAAAGAAAAAGCACATACGAAAAACAAAAACAAAAAAAGCATCTTTCGCCTGGTAGTGGTCATGCACGTCTTTAGTACCAGCATGCAAGAGGCAGAGACTTCTGGATCTCTTTGAGTTCAAGGCCAGCCTGGACTACAGATCAAATTCCAGGACAGTCATGGCTGTACAGAGAAACCCTGTCTCAAAAAGAAAAAAGAAAGAAAGAAAAAGAAAGGCACATGGGAAGCAGATTGGCATTGTGCTCAGACTTTAAGGAACTGATTGGTGCTTATAATCATGCAGAGAACAGCTACATGAAGCACATAATAATTGTCTAAAGAGTCTGCACTCAGTATGCACATACGTATAGACACAAACACATATACATAATTAAAAAGAATAAAAATAAGTATTTTTAAAAAAATAATGATTTTTTTCACATTTTAGCGTTATAATCTTCAAACTTCAGTGAAAGGGAATAGGAGACAGGGTAGTAGTGATCTATCCAGATATGTTTATTTCAAATCCATGGAACATCCGGTTATGTCCGTTCCTCTTGCCCTCTGCCTCAGCTAATCAACATTTTAAAGAAATCACTCAGTTTAAGCCGGGTGATAGTCTCAAGGCAGATATTGTATATGTGCAGTCTAGTAAGTAAACTCACCCATGCTCTTTGTGTTATCTTTATCTGTGCTTTGTCGTTTCCTTCCAGTTTCCGTTTCTGAAAGCTTCCTGTCCTGTCTTGTTTCAGGATTACAGCTGGACAGACATTCGCTGCCCCTTTGAAAAACGAAGAGATGCAGCATGTGTGTTTTGGGACAATGTTGTATACATTTTGGGTGGTTCTCAGCTTTTCCCCATAAAGCGAATGGATTGCTACAATGTCGTGAAGGATAGCTGGTATTCCAAACTTGGCCCTCCAACACCTCGAGACAGCCTTGCTGCCTGTGCTGCAGAAGGCAAAATTTATACATCTGGAGGTTCAGAAGTAGGTAAGACCCTGTTGATATTTTTGTTTAACAGAAGTATTTTAATCCAACTATCTTGGCATTTGTATTTTTCAAAAATTAGGAAGATTTGTCCAGATACTTTGGTAATTTAAATACATGTATATTAACATTTTAGAGTCTATTTCCTTGTATGCTTACCTTAATTCTTCAAATTATTGACAGGAGTGCCAGCATTCTGGGGCTTGAGAGATGGTGCAGTAATTAAAGGCACATACTGCTGTTCCAGAGGACCTGAGTTCAATGCCCGGTAGCCACATCAGTTGGGCTTACAACCACATGTAACTCCAGCTCTGAAGGGCATCCAATACTTTTGGTCTCTGTAGGCACCTGCATGCATATTCACAGACACACATACTAACAAAACATTATAATGCCATCTTTCCAAATGAACTGCCCTCTTTTAATTATGATGAAATGCTAATTGACAGTATTTTAATTTTACTTGTAGATAGTTATTTGGGGATAGGTAATGTTATTTCTTTTGAAGCTTGAGAGTTTGACTTAATCAGTGATCCAGTAGGAATATGTTTCTTGTATCTGTATTATCTTTGTTTCCTTCGTATCATAAGAACGAATGCTCTTTTTCCTTCTTTCTACTTTTTGAGTGAGAGTCTTCATAGCCACAGGTGGTCTTGAACTCATCATCTGCCTGCCTCAGCTGTCTGAGTGCTGGGATCACATATATGAACCACTCTACCCTCAGCTCAAGAATAATTGTTTTCATTTGCTTTTAAAAAAAAATGTAAGGAGCTGGTTGGTTGGTTGGTTGGTTGGTTGGTTGGTTGGTTGGTTGGTTTGGAGATTGGGTCTCATATACCCAGGCTACCTTCCCACTTACTATATAGCTGAGGATGATCTTGAACTTCTGATCTTCCAACTCCACCTCCCAAGTGCTGTGATGACAAGCTTGTGCCACCATGACCACTTGTAGCATGAATCTTAGAGAGTCTTATTAATAAAATCAAACCCGAGGCCAGTTATTGGGGTGAAATGCTGGATGGTCAGAGAGACAGAACAAGCCACAGCTAACCTCACCTGGCCAACTTCTCAGCTGGTCTTGTTTCCTCAGACTGGAAGCCTCTGTGTCCTCATATCTTCATATCCGAATGGCTCTCAGCTGAACTGTGCTGCTAGAAGCCTGAAAGCTTAACCAGCCAAATGCTGCTTGTTTCTGGTCTTCACGCCTTATATATCTTTTCTGCTTTCTACCACCATTCCCTGGGATTAAAGGCTCACTTCTTGGGATTAAAGGCATGTGTCACCATGCCTGGCCATTTCCAATGTGGCCTTGAACTCATAGAGATCCAGAGGGATTTCTACCTCTGGTGCTAGGATTAAAGGTATGAGTGCCACCATTTTCTAGCCTTTGTATCTAGTGGCTGTTCTGTCTCTGACCCCAGATAAGTTTATTAGGGTGCACAATATTTTGGGGAACACAATACCACCACAACCACTGGTATGCAGTGCAGAGTATCAAACCTAGGACTTTGTGCTTAGTAGGACAGTTCTCTACCAACTAAGTTACATCCCCAAGACCTGCTATAAATGTTTGTGTTTATGGATCAGAATAAGGTATGGGTATAAGTATAAATACCTGTCTAATTGATCATTTTTTAGGGTCAGTATTTTTCTAAGTGAAATATTCTAGGTATAGCCTAGGATTAATAGATTTTATAGATTAATAGACTAGAATATAATAGATTTCTTATGCTTTTCTCTTTTCAAGTAATTACATAGTGGAGTTCTAAGTAAAGACAAGTAAACCTAAGGCATACATTTTTTTTTTAAACATATTTATTTATGTATACATTATTCTGCCTGCATGTGTCCCTGCAGCCCACAAGAGGGCACCAGATCTTGTTATGGATGGTTGTGAGCCACCATGTGGTTGCTGGGAACTGAACTCAGGACCTCCGAAAAAAGCAGTCAGAGCTCTTAACCACTGAGCCATCTCTCCAGCCCCTAAGGCGTACATTTTAAAAGGCTCTTTATTTTTCTTTGATGACCTTTGTATTAGCTCAGAAAATATTTTACTTTGGGTTAGCATCTTATCTGTTGTAAATTTTTTTGTTTTTTGTCTTTTTGCTCTAAGTTTTTACCTCCTTCACACCTTTAATCATAGCACTGAGGCAGAGGCAGGCATATTTCTGTAAACTCGAAACAGCTTGGCCTGCATATCAAGGTCCAGGACATCCAAGGTTACATAGTGGGACCCTGTCTCAAAAAGAAAAGAAATAAAATTCCAAGGTCCTTTTTATTTTTATTAGAAAGGACAAAAGGCACTTATTCTTTAATGGGATTATTTATAAAATTCTTACTGAGCTCCTATAGTATGTAAAGGTTGTAAAACAGTGAATATGTGTTTTGCTCTTAAAATGCATAATTAGTGTACAAGACAGAAATACACCTTGATACCTTGATGCTGTACTCAAGTAGGGACCAGGATGACTTCAGTACTCATCTGCACATAGTTTTGTTAATAGGGCAGTAGCAATTATAGAATACTAAGTAAATCTTAGAATATTGTCATGTAGTAATTTTTATATATTTTTTAAGATGTATTTATTTATTATGTATAGTGTTCTGTTTGCACATATCCCTGCAAGCCAGAAGAGGGCACCAGATCTCATTACAGATGGTTGTGAGCCACCATGTGGTTGCTGGGAATTGAACTCAGGACCTTTGGAAGAACAAGCAGTGCTCTTAACCTCTGAGCCATCTCTCCAGCCCCGTAATTTTTATATTTTAAGGTTTAGATTTACCTTAGTTTGCCAGATCTTCATATTTTAAGAAATGTAGCTATGTTTTAAACCTTTACATTTGAAGGCTGGAGAGATGGCTCAGCAGTTAAGATCACTAGCTACTCTTCCAGAGGACCTGGATTCAATTCCCAACACCCACATCGCTGCTCACACCTGTCTATAACTCTAGTTTCAGGGGATCTAACACCCTCACACAGATATACATTAAGGCAAAACACCAATGAACAAAAATAAAAATAAATTAATTAAAAAACTTTACATTTGAAACTTAATAATTCTTATCATGCACAACTGGCTTTGAAGACGATATAATGGTTCTTTTGTTCTTTTGAAATCAATTTCTTTTCCTAAAATTTAATTAATAAATCTGTCCAACAGATCCTTTTGTTTTAATGTTTTCCAAGGTCTATACAATATCACGAAATTTTCTTAAATTATTGTAGCAAGTAGAAAAATGATCTCTACAAACCTAAGTTCTTCCCTTTCTTCATTTAGCTCTATGGTTATTTCACTGCAAGCCCCCCACACCAAGCCAAGTATGACTAGATGGTGGTAGGACCCTTTCTTTTCCAGGGACGGTGTTGAAACAGGGTCCCACGCTGTCCCCGGGCTGGCCTCACACTCACCGTCCTCAGCCTCTTCACCCGAGCCCTTTTCTGTCACAGGGAACTCGGCTCTCTATCTATTCGAGTGCTATGACACAAGAACTGAAAGCTGGCACACGAAGCCCAGCATGCTGACTCAGCGCTGCAGCCACGGGATGGTGGAGGCCAATGGCCTCATCTACGTCTGTGGTGGAAGCTTGGGAAACAATGTTTCTGGGAGAGTGCTTAGTTCCTGTGAAGTATATGATCCTGCTACAGAAACGTATGTATCGATTTTAAATGAGTCTGTCAGTGTTGCTATATTCCATAAGCTCACTGGATGAAGATGCCAAAAGGTAGAAGGAACCCAACAGAAATTTAATTCTCGTTTTAAGAATATATATGCACTTGAAGCTGGGCATGGTGGCACATGCCTTTAATCCCAGCACTTGGGAGGCAGAGGAAGGTGGATCTCTGTGAGTTCGACACCAACCTGGTCTACAGAGCGAGCTCCAGGACAGGCTCCAAAGCCTCACAGAGAAACCCTTTCTTGAAAAACAAACAAACAAACAAACAAACAATACACACACACACACACACACACACACACACACACACACACACACACACACACACACACACTTGAATAGCCTGAGACCTTAGGAAATAACTTGACTTTGTTGTACATGGGAGCCCCTCTCTTTCTGGACCTGCTTGTTCAGTAAATATGAATGTGATACACCTGATTGGTCCATCAGACTCATACATGTAGGGGAGAAGGAGAGAAAACTTAGAATTAAATAATTTTGTCCTTAAGTAGCAATATTACAAATTGGTTCCTGGCATTAAGCATTCTCCTAGGTGTGTCTTGAGGTTCATAGCTCTCAAAGTACATCTGAATTAGTATTTCTTAATTAAACTAACATTAAATCATTTTTGAAAGGGAAAATGCTGAGCTGGATGTGGTAGTGCATACCTATAAATCTAGCACTAAGAAGACTGAGAGGCAGGAGAATGGCCATGAGTTTGAGGCCAGACTGGGGTACAACGAGAGTCCTTGTCTGGGGGGGGGGGAACAGAGGGAAAATTTTCATTATAAAATGTAATTGATCTTCTTGTGCTTTTTATTTTTAAATGATTTAAAGAAACATGATACCACTTTCCCAAATAAAAGGGCAGTTGCAGTTTTTTATTCTCATTTTTTGTTCAACTCTTCACCAAGAACTAGCACCAAAGCCACTTGTCTTGAAATTTATTTTTTACTAAAGAAATCTCTTGGGCTCAAACGAGTTGCAGTCTGATGCTTTTCAAGCCTGTACTTGTTCCAGGCCATGCTGGGGTCCCGTGTCCTTGTCCTCTCATCCACCACTTGAGCTGTCTCTCCACTCCACTCCTCCCCTTGACAGGCCACTACCTTACCTCCTATGAGTCCAGTGCTCAAAATACGTTATAGCACTCTAATTGGGAAACTGGTCTTTTTGTGCTATTGCTCTCAATTCCAAACCACGACCTTTGGTTGGGGATTTAGCTCAGTGGTAGAGCACTTGCCTAGGAAGCGCAAGGCCCTGGGTTTGGTCCTCAGCTCCGAAAAAGAAAAAAAAATTTATAAAATGTATCTTAGTTAGTGTTTCTATTGCTGTGAAGAGATACCATGAGCATGTCAACTCTTATAAAGAAACATTTAATTGGGGCTGGCTTACAGTTTAGAGGTTTAGACCATTATCATGACAGGAAGCATGGCGGCGTGCAGGTGGACATGATGCTGGAAAGGTAGCTGAGAGTTCTACATTTGGATCAACAGGCAGCAGAAAGAGAGAATGACACTGGGCTTGGTTTGAGCATCTGAGACCTCAAAGCCAGTGACATATTTCCTCCAACAAGGCCATACCTCCTAATAGTGCCTAATAGTCTCTGTGGGCCTATGGGGACCATTTTCATTCAAACCACCACAAAATACAACCTATAATTGTATATATTCTAGACTTCTAAATCTTTATTCAGGTCTTTATTCAAGCAAGATCAGTGCTAAGCCACTATACTCTTATTTACAGCAGGAAGGAAACAATTAATGAAAGAATTTGTGGGACTGGGGTGATGGTCCAGCATCCAGGTAAAAAGCCAGGTGTGGCTTCCTGTACCTGTAACCCAATAGTGTAGAGGTTACAGAGACAGGTTGTCTTCGTTAGGGTTTCTATTGCTGTGAAGAGACACCATGACCATGGCAACTCTGATAAAGGAAACATTTAATTGGGGTGGCTCGCTTACAGTTCAGAGGTTCAGTCCATTATGATCATGAAGGGGAGCATGAAGGCATGCAGGCAGATGTGGTGCTGAAGAAGTAGTTGAGAGTCCTATATCTTGCAGGTAACAGGAAGTGGTCTGAGACACTGGACGGTATCTTGGGCACATATGAGACCTCAAAGTCCACCTCCACAGTGACACATTTCCTCCAACAAGACCACATCTACTCCACAAGGCCACACCTCCTAATAGTGCCACTCCCTTTAGGGAACCATTTTCTTTCAAACTACCACATAGGTTGATCCCAAGAGCTGATTGACTGACTGACCAGTGAGAGACCCTCTTTCAAGACAGATAAGGCAAAGAGTTATAAAGGAAGACAGCTCTGGCCTCTGCATTTATATGCACACAGGCCCTACCCAGACACAAGTTTTAAAAATAAATACAAAGAAAAGGAAATCTGTAATCTCAGTGTTTTTTTAAACTAACTGAATATTCTGTTTTGAGAATATGTAAAAACTTGGAAGATTTAGCATCTCTTTTGTTATATTGGACTTGTGTTTTAAATTTTATTCTCAACATTCTGTTCAGTATTCTTTAATTTTCATAAATGAAATTTTATCTGGGTTTGTTTAGTGAACAAAGATGGATCAGTGTTTAGGAACACCCAAGTGCTTTTCCAGAGGATCCGGGTTCAGTCCCCAGCCTCCCCTCTCCCCCATGGTGGCTCACAGCCATCTGTATCTCAAGGTCCAAGGGATCCAGTACCCTTTTCTGACCTTGGGCACTAGGCACAAATGTGGTGTACAGACATACATGCAGGCAAAACACACAGATATAATAAAATAATAAACCTAAAAAGAAAAACTAAACACTGAAGCTCCAGGTTGGAAACTGAAAAGTAAAGTGCACACTTTACATGTATGCTACACTTTGCATGTACACTACACTTTGCATGTACACTACACTTTACATGTACACTATACTTTACATGTACACTATCTGCACTACCTTCTACACTATCTGAAAAGTGGAATGCACACTTTACATGTACACTATCTGAATTTTCCAGCACAAATATTTTTCATAATACACAGTGGCAGCTTACAGTGTGGAGTGGCAGTGAAGGACCTGTGCTTACTGTTTCCATTTCCAAGCTGCAAGCTTGGGTTTCACCTGGGTAAGCACAGTGTGTGTGTGTGTGTGTGTGTGTGTGTGTGTGTGTGTGTGTGTGTGTTTCTTGAAAAACAGGGCCATTATGGCCTCCGTAGTGGTTGATGGCTGAGAAACCATTTTTAAGCAAAACAAAAAACATAAATGCAAGACAACAGAAAAATTGTTAATATTTTAGTTGATGATAGGCCTTGAATATGTCATAAAATTAATCCAGTTTTTTAAAAGTTTAAAATAACCATCTTAAAAAGTATTTATGCTAAGTTTTCTGTTGTTTGAAGTCTTATGGTGTTAGCCGTGTACCATTAGCACCCTCAGAGTCACGAGTGTTAGCTATGCAAGTGTACACAGAAGAAACAACTATCAGAAGTAGCCGCCTCCGTGGTCTGTGTTAGTTATGTGTATAATAATGCTACCATGTTAGTATACTTCAACACAGTGTCTGCATTGGTGTTCTCAGTTTCACTGAGTAGTGGTTGTGTGGTACTAAGTTACTCAGACCGGCAAATGGCGTTCATGCGTGTGTTTTCTCTCTCTCTCTCTCTCTCTCTCTCTCTCTCTCTCTCTCTCTCTCTCTCTCTCTCTCTCTGTGTGTGTGTGTGTGTGTGTGTGTGTACCAGACTACCTAAAGTTCTCACTGTACATTTATATGTGACGGCATGGTGGTGACACACACCTATAATCCAGCAATCTGGGAGCATGAAGTAGGTAGATCTCAGTTTGAGGCAAGCCTGAGCTGCACAGTGAGCCTTTGTCTCTAAAATAAAATAGTAAAATAACAACAACAATGACATGTAAATAATAAACACACAAGCCTATAATTTGAATTTTGGGGGCAACTGGAGCAGGACGATTACTGAGAGTTTAAGTCCAGCCTGGGCTACATGAAGAAGTTTCAGGTCACCCAGGGCTAGATAGCAAAACTCTATCTCAAACCCCTCAAAATACTAGTTAATTCATTGTATGAGGTTTATTATGCGGTTTTGTTTTACTTAAGCAGAAATACTAATTTAGAAGCACATGTAGCTGAGCATGGTGGCTCAGGCCTATAATCCTGGCCCCTGAGAGGCAGAGGCAGGAGGAGCATCACAGACCCACAGCCAGCATTACCTACGTGCGGGTTCTCGTTGTCTGGCTACAGAGAGAGGCCCTGTCTCAAAAAGAAAAAAGGGAGATAATTGAAGCTTTATACCCTTCCTCTTTGCTCTTGTTGCCATTTCAAAAATTATTGGAAATTGGGAAATGGATTTCTTCAAAAGACACATAAATTGTTTCCTTCTGCTTAAAGTCCCCAGTTTCCCTCACCTATAAAAACATTATCCAAAACCACATGAGTGTTTTCTAGCCTTCGAGACATCTTAGGTGTATATATGTATGAAACATGGTAGTCAATGAGCATGTTTAGGATAACAGGCCTGCCCCATTGGAATCGCTGTATTTCTTTAAATAAGCACACTAAAAACTTTTTTCCCGCAGATGGACTGAGCTGTGTTCAATGATTGAGCCCAGGAAGAATCATGGACTGGTGTTTGTAAAGGACAAGATATTTGCTGTCGGTGGCCAGAATGGTTTAGGTATGTGATGTTAACTTACACTTCAACTCTCCTGGGTTTACTAATAATTTCTTAAATTATGGGAGCGTTTCGTGAAATTGAATCATTTGCAATACAGAGCACTCACTATGTCTTAGCATTAGCATATGTTATGAAATGTCAAGCTGTCATTGTGACTACCTCAGACAGGCTTGTGCCTTTCTATATGCCCACAGGGATGCTTTCACATCTGCCTAAGGAGTACTGAACAGTTGAAAAATGTGAATGTTTAAAAAAATATATATTTACTAGCTTTTCAACATTCTAAATACTGCATGAGAATCTCCTTACTCTTTATTTGGCCTTTTCATTTTCTTAAGTAATGCTAATAAAACTAAATCTAAAGATGGTACTTCATTTTATTAGCTTATCTACATGTTAAGTAAAGCAAAGAAATAATTTCTTTGGTGCTCTCCATAAATTGCTAAAAGATAGAAGAACATTTGGAATAAATTATAATCAAAGTAAATGAAAAAGTAAGTTGCTGGTACTTTTTTGTTTTCCAGGATAGAACATTTGTAGGAAATGTTTTTGTTTTTTTAACCCTTAACTTTGTAGGAAAAAAATGATTCTGAAAAATTATCAATTTCTTTTAAGAATAAGTATCTAGGTAGTGGATATGTGGGTAATGATTATAAAGCTCTTATATCCTATGTGTTTTACAATTTTATTTTGAAATGAAATGTAAAATTTAAAAAACTATGAAGAGATACAAGAATCATTGATAGAGTTCTATTTTCTTTTGAAGGTGGTCTGGACAATGTGGAATATTATGATATTAAATCAAATGAATGGAAGATGGTGTCGCCCATGCCATGGAGGGGTGTAACAGTGAAATGTGCAGCAGTTGGCTCTATCATCTATGTGCTGGCAGGTTTTCAAGGTGTAGGTAGATTAGGACACATCCTGGAGTATAATACTGAGACAGACAAATGGATTGCCAATTCCAAAGTCCGTGCTTTCCCGGTCACAAGTTGTCTAATTTGTGTTGTTGATACTTGTGGAGCAAATGAGGAGACCCTTGAAACATGAATGATGAGTAGACTCCCCACTCATCTGAGACAGAAATTTGGCCACCCATGGTTTGTTCCAGTAGTTTGGTTATGAAGTTCTGGTCTGATATTTTGATAAGTAAGATTCCAATAAAATAAGTTTATTTTATCTGGATTTCCTTACTTAATTCACAGACCATATTTTAGCTGGCCATATAACCAAGAACCTATCAGCCAGAAAACTTGAAAAGTTATAAGCATTCTTGAAAATATGAATTTCAAATATATAACTGATTCTGGCAGAGTGGGGCATGCTCATCAGAGAAGTAGCCCAAGCTTAGCTTTAGACTCTATTTTCATATTGTGTAAGTGCTGTGTAGTTAGGTCGTTTGTTTGTTTGGTCAAGAACTAAGTGGTAGTATGGATTATAATTACCGAGAAGGTAACTGTATCTAGTATTATGTATTTTGCTTGTCTTCATTTATCTCATTTAGTGCCAAACTATTCCATTTTAAAGTAAGCAAAAGCAGCTCAAGGCATACATATTTTCTCACAAAATTTCACAGATTTGGAGATTGAACACCATACCCAATTATTCATGAAATATATTCAGTGGAATAAATGAAATATTTCATATTTTCATGTAAAATATTAAGCTTAGCAAGCATCATTAATTTATATGGTTTTACTCAGCAATGTAAAAAGTGCTCTGTACCCTCAGTCCTTACTGTGAGAGCCAATCAGAATAAGAGTGGTTAACCTGCAACAGAAGAAAAGCTGTTTAAAAAATTCTAGATCACTAGAAAAGTATTGAAAACTGTAGCCCAGTATTGTGTGGATTTTAAAAGATACTGTTTTTTCTTTCTCCTAGCAAAACATGTCAGAGATAACTGAGTTTTCTCTAAAAGTTTTATAATAATTGGCATTAAATATGTCACTGTTTATTTCTTTTATGTGGACAACAAATTACCAAACCACTTATTAATTTTTTCCCAGTGTTTTTCCCTTTGACTGTGTATGAAATGTGCCATGTAAAACTGTCAATCATCAATGTTTTTATCTGATATTAAATATTTTTAACTTAAAATAGATTTGCTCTGTTTATTCATTCTAAGTGTGTTCATTAATGTTTTTAAAATTTGTGAAAGTGTTTCTATTTTTAATTTTTCTCTATATGGAGATTATAATAGACTAAAATGTTTAAATTAAAAATGAACTTGAAAAAATAAGAGATTTATCTGTTGAGTTTTTATGTACAGACAGCTCTATTGAGATGTAATCCATAGGCATACAATCCATCTATTTAAACTGTACCATTTTAGTGGCTTCTACTATATTCAGTGTGTGCAATCCTCAGAGTTTTGGAATGTTTTCATCATCCCTCCAAAAGAAACTCTGTACATACTAGTAATCACTCCCTCTGTTTCCCATGTGTTAGCTTTCTAGACTGCTACAAACTACCACATACTTAATGGCTGAAAACAAATGTATTGTCACTGTTTAGGAGCCCAGGTGTTCCAAATCTGACTTTTGGAGGATTGGGCAAAACCACCATACCCTCTCCTCTCTGCTGCTGGTTGCCAGTAGTCCCTGGCATGTACTTGTTAGCCTATAACTGCATTGCACAGTCTTCTACCTTGGACTTCTCATGGCCATTTTTTCCTCTTGTGTAAGTTTCTTCACATAGTTCTTTTATAAACACAGCAATCGGTTGGGCTCTGTTACTTTTTTTACTTATGTGTATGAATATTTTGTCTGTCTGTATATATGTACACCATGTGTGTGCCCAGTGCCCACAGAGGTCAGAAGCGGGGGTCAGATCCCCTGAAACTGGAGTTATAGACAGTTGTGAGCTACCATGTGGGTACTGGGAATTGAACGGAGGTCCTCTACAATAGCAGCCAGTGCCCTTAACCTTGGAGCCATCTCCAGCTGGCCTGGAAACAAGATATCCACCTGCCTCTGCTTCCAAACTGCTGAGACTAAGGAGATGTACCTACACATCAGATGGGTTCTGGTACTTTATCTTAAACCATTGCATCTGCAAGGATTCTGTTTCTAAAGTGAAAACATTCTAGAGTTCTAGGTAGACATGAGTTTTGTGAGGAGCACCTAGTACACCCTTAGAAACTCCAGCCTTGGGCAACCTCCACCTCCAGATTTGACTGTTGGAACATTTTTATGTAGGATTTTTAACTTTGCACTCTATATAAAAATGTGGCTAGTTGGAGCTGGAGAGATGGCACTTGATGCTCTTGCAGAAGGACCCAGGTGTGGTCCTTTGCATCCACTCGGAGGCTCACAACCATCTATAACTCTAGTTCCAGGAGATCTGATGTCCTCTTTCTAGCCTCCTCAAGTACCAGGCACATGCAGTGAACCACATGAGTACATACGTGCAGGCAAACATAAAACATTTTTTTTTTTTTTTTTTTTTTTTTTTTTGGTTTTTCGAGACAGGGTTTCTCTGTGTAGCTTTGCGCCTGTCCTGGAACTCACTTGGTAGCCCAGGCTGGCCTCCAACTCACAGAGATCCGCCTGGCTCTGCCTCCCGAGTGCTGGGATTAAAGGCGTGCGCCACCACCGCCCGGCAACATAAAACATTTTTAATGTGGCTAAATTTTCTGGTGACAAATATAGAATATGGAGCACTGCTTAAAATATTTTAAATATACTAGCTGTTCTTTTGGGGCTGTGTTAACTAAAACACATTATATCAAGTTTGATGTAGCATGAATCCTAATAGGTCTTATTAATAAAAACCTAGAGTCAGATATTAAGGGATAAAAAGATCAGAGAAGCAGAGCAGCCATCCACAAGAGTTCTTACCTCTACCAAATCCTCAGACTGAAAGAGCTCTCAGCTCCTGTCTCCTCCTACCTTATATTCCTCTTTCCACCCAGCCATATCACTTCTGTCTCCACCTCCCTAGTGCTAGGATTAAAGGCATGAGATCCCAAGTGCTGGGATCAAAGGTGTGTGCCACCACTGCCTGGCTCTGTTTCTCTTTTAGACAGGATCAATCTTGTGTAGCCCAGGGTGGCCTTGAACTCACAGAGATCCATCTGCCTCTGCCTCCTGAGTTCTGGAATTAAAAGTGTGTGCTACCACTGCCTGACCTCTATGGCTAACTAGTGCCTAGCTTTGCCCTCTGATCTTTAGGCAAGCTTTATTTGTTAGAGCTTATACAAAATATCGCCACAGCTTTACCCCTAGTAGTCTATGTCATGATCCCAATAAGAATTGCCTCCCCACCAGAACTGTTATACACAATTCTCAAAGCCAGGATAATGGGTAAAAGTAAACTGGATTCAAAATTTACTACGTTGTGTACAAATTACTTTGTATAAAAAGTATGTTTCATTACTTTTTTCAAAATTCCTTTCCTCTAATGTGCTGTGCTTTCATTTCAGTAGATACTGGGTCTGTTGCTGTTCTGTCCTTGGAAGTGGCCTATTTTGATAATACATGATTAAATTTTGAAAAATCACAATTTGAGTATGAATGTTTAGTAGCCAAAAATTACTACATACTATAAACAGGAATTGTGGCTTTGTGGTCTAGTTTTTTAAACAACATTATAATGTCATGAAAACTTTTGAGTCATTAACTATTTTAATATGCCCATATCAAAATAAGATGTGCCACTTAGTAAACAGTTATTCAACTAATCCTATATTCATTTTTGCTTGTGTGCATTAGGGGAAAAAGCTTACTGTGTTTACCAAGGGAAAGGAGATATTTAGGGAAAAAAAAACTTAAGACTGAGAATCTTAACCTATACCAAAGACTTAAAAAAATCCAATTTACTCCATCCAATATGACACCAAACCAGTTCTCACTAAGCCTCAGGAAACTGGGAATATGAAAGGGCATTTCACTGGTTGCAGCATCTAACGCTTAATCGATCCTTTTGAATACCTTGTTTCCTCCAAAGATGTTTAAAATTTCACTTTGATCTTCCTAGTTTTCCTCCTTTTTATAACATAACAAACTAATTTAGTGGGGGGGGGGGATAAAAAGTAGTTTGAAGCAGGTGTGGTAGCTCACACCTTGGCATGCTGAAGCAGGAGGATGACTAACTTTGAGACCAGCCTGGGTTACAACTACATAGAGAGCTATGTAGAATGTGCTCATACTCTTCCTATTACTGAGACAAAACCTCAGGAAATGGGTTGCTTCTGGCTCACAGTTTAAGGGTCCATGGTGGCCTGGAAGGGATTTCAGCAAGAACACGAGGCAGCTGGTCACATTGCATTGCAGTCTGGAAGCAGCAATGGATGCTCAACTCGAATTTACCCTTTTATACAATGTGTGACCCCTCTCCATAAGTGGTGCAGCCCACACTCAGGGTGTCTTCTCCAGTTAAATCTTCCTGGAAGCATCCTCACAGACATGTCCAGAGGTGTGTATCTATGGGGATTCTAAATCTAACACCTCAAAATGCAGAGATACGTGTCTGTGGTGATTCTAAATGTAATCAGCTTGACAATATTAACCTTCAAAAGTGTTAAACTTACTAACTAGAATTTTGCCTGACATCTTCCCATCCTCTGGCATAACCAAGATGGGTTTTTTTTGTTGTTTTGTTGTTGTTGTTGTTGTTTTTCGAGACAGGGTTTCTCTGTGTAGCTTTGCGCCTTTCCTGGACTCACTCTGTAGCCCAGGCTGGCCTCGAACTCAGAGATCCGCCTGCCTCTGCCTCCCAAGTGCTGGGATTAAAGGCGTGCGCCACCACTGCCCGGCCAAGATGTATAATGAGACTGAAGGTGTGCTTTAAGTCTTAGGAGACCCTGAACTGTCTTCATCTCCTAGTTTGTTCCCACTATCCAATTTTGATTTCCAAGAGCACTTTCATCTTGCTTTTATATAGTTTACTTATTTTATACTGATACAGGGTCTTGTTTGAGAACTGCAAAGTTAATATATGGAATGTGCCAGATGTATTTGATCCTAGCACTTGAGAAGCAGATAGGTAGGTCTCTGTGGGTTCAAGGCCAGCCAGGGCTACATAGTATGATTGTATCTCAAAAAAAAAAAAAAAGAAAGAAAGAAAGAAAGAAAAGAAAAGGAAGAAGAGGAGGAATAATAGTAGAAGAGGCGATATGGACTGTTTTCAGAAAACCCTTATTTGAAGCTGTGCATCTAAAAAAAAAAGTGGGCTGCTTCTGTGTCAGTTTTCCGGACAATTTTCATTATTCTTGATAAAATTTCAAAAGGCAATATTTACGTGAAATTTTACGAACAAGATTTCTCAGTGTGCAGACAGACAGTATCAACTAAGGAGCTATTATACTTTTCGCCTACAGTGCGTCCGTTTGCTGGTTACAGCTGGCTGTCTGAGTCGTTCTTTTTTTTTTTTTTTTTTGGTTTTTCGAGACAGGGTTTCTCTGTGTAGCTTTGTGCTTTTTCCTGGAACTCACTTGGTAGCCCAGGCTGGCCTCGAACTCACAGAGATCCACCTGGCTCTGCCTCCCGAGTGCTGGGATTAAAGGCGTGCGCCACCACCGCCCGGCTCTGAGTCGTTCTTTTTATGAGCCCGTTTTTACTTTTTTTTTTTTTTTGGCTAAATAAATGTAACGAACGACTGAGCCTCGCACACTACACCCAACTAGAGCCTTGGTGGTCATCTGCTATATCAGGTACCCTCCAGATTCGGGTCCGGTCCCCAGGTCCAACGCCCGAGGCCCTTTTCAACACCTCTCTTTCTCAGGACCTCTTTACACGTGAGTAGGCAGGTCTGCTCTTCTCAAATCCTATTGGCTAAAGCCCACGCCTCTCACCGCCTGGGGGACGGGTCACAGAACCTCTGGGCGCGGGGGATGACGTCACATCGGCGACGGGGCTTCGGTTGAAAACTGGCCATCCCTGCTGACTTGAAGACCGCGTAGCTGGGACGGCGCTACGATGACCATTTGCCAGTTTTTCCTTCAAGGCCGGTGCCGCTTCGGAGACCGCTGCTGGAACGAGCACCCTGGCACCCGGGGCGCGGGCCTGGCCCGGCAGCCGCCACCACAGCAGCCGCAGCCGCCCTCAGGTGACGCTCCCGGAGCCGCGAGCCAGGGTCCCCAGATGCGGACGCTCACCCCACCGCAGTTAGGGTAGTCGTTTCGGCCGATCAGACAGGAGCAGGGCTTTGGGCCTGGGTGCTCGTACCAAACACTGCGTTTTTAAATTCGTATATTTTATCAAAACCACTTTGTTGGTGAATGGCAGTGGTTGGGAGAATTCGCGTGGGTCCGTCCAGACTTACTGCCCTACTTCCCTTCCTTGTACTTGATCGCATGCTCTTAAAATTTGGGCTTTAGTTAGTAGGGTGGGACGCTGGGCTAAGAAACTTACAGGTTTTGAGGAAAGAGTATTCAGGGGCCAGGCATTAAACCTTCCGTACAGCACAAGGTTTTAAAAGTCAGAATGGTATATTTTATTTTCTTAGTTTTGGATCTTAGTTTTTGACATTTATCACTGGCTGCTTCTCTTTCCTTCGTCTTTAAGGCTTATCCAATCCCCTGTGTTGCGTGGTGGCTTCATGTTTCAACTCCCTTCGTGGAGGAGACAGATTGTGTCACCCATCTACAGTTTACTAGTGAAATACTCCAAAAGTTAGGACTCACGTTCTGATAAATCCTGGTGTGTTCCCAGGGACTGCTGAGAGTGATGTTTGTCGTCTCTGGAAGCCTACTTTAAGTGCAGTAATTTGAAAGTAAACGTTCGGTAGATAGATAATTGGATGAAAAATGCAAATAAAACTTGAGGATGAAAAGAAAGAAAAAGAATGCTTTGGAGTTTCAAAGCCAAAATTAGGGCCATCTAGTGCAGCATAAAGGAAATTCATTTCTATGCTGTGTGATACCCCCCCCCACACACACACACAAAAGATTTGGAACTGCAAAACAAAATGCCATTAATTCCTACTTAAGAAACGTGGTTCAGCTGTCTCTTCCATTTTCTATTTCTCTTTGGATTTATGAAGTAGTTTAGAATACAGGTACACCTATCGTTACGTTTTTAGTATATGTTAAATGACATATTTTCCAAATCAGTCGTAAGATAATTACCTTCATCCTAACCTCAACTACGAAGTGATAAAATTAAAAACAATATGAAATCCAGAAAGAAGTCCGATTGACTCATTTTTTATATTTATGAAGTGTTAGAAATCTGCCCTGTACTCTATCCACCTATTAGTGAGCTCTGTAACCTCCATATGAAAGGTAAGTATGTAGGTATTGCATCCACAGAGGGAAGACTGAGACAAATGGTCCTTAAATATCTGTTAAGGACAGATGGTAAAGTTTAGTCCTTTTTACTGACCAGTGTATTCATTATTCTCTTTCATCCATTGACTGTGAAGAAGCAAATTAATGGAAACACAGCTTTTCCCGAACATACACCCAGCGCTAGGTCATACCAGGGGCCTTGAGCATCCTAAGCAAAGGCTCTTCACTAAAGAAGCTTGGGACTTGTATCTTCTGTTCATAGGCAGGTTAATAGGCTTATAAAAGCTGAACTCAGCAATGTATCTCTATTTTCCTATGGACTTCTAATCCTCTTGATCTCATCTTTTAAAATTTTTATTTTATGTGCATTGGTATTTTGCCTACATGTATATCTCTGAGAATGTTGGATCCCCTGGAACTTGAGTTACAGCTGTGAGCTGCCATGTGGGTGCTGGGAAATGAGTCCAAGTCCTCCGGAAAAGCAGCCACTGCTCTTAACTGCTGAGCCATCTCTCCAGCCCATTGATGTCATTTTTGTTGTTGTTGGTGGTTGGTTGGTTTGGTTTTTGGGTTTTTGTTTTGTTTGTTTGAGATAAGGCCTCACTATGTAGCCCTGGCTGGTCTAGAACTCACAGAGATCTGCCCATCTCTGCCTCCACAGTGCTGTGATTAAAGTCATACACCAACACACCTGGCCTTGACCTCATTTTTTTCAATGCAGTTAGAACATGTGATTTGTTATAACATGTAAAAAGCTGTAAATCATAAAGGGATTCTCATTTAAAAACAGTAGAAAAATAGCACTTTATTAGCGTTTATATAATTTCTAGAAATAATAAGATAAAATGTAATGGAGATTTCCAAGATTTGAAAAAGTTACCAATTTTACGATTCTTTTTCTTGATTATTTTAGGAAGCAACAGGCGCGGGTGGAATGCCACCAGCCAGAGGTACTCCAACCTCATCCAGCCATCCAGCTTCTCCAAGTCTACGCCATGGGGTGGCAGCAGAGATCAAGACAAACCACTATTCGGCTCCTTTGACTCTGGCGCTTCCACCAGCCAAGGCTTTGGATCATCTCAAAACCCTTTTGCGTCACCTGTCTCTGATGAGCAGAAAGATGAAAAGAAACTTCTGTAAGTTAAAGTTTTGTAGAAAGTCACCACCCAATTGCTTGGTTTTTCCAGACGCACTTAGTGTTTTCTTTGAAAAAGAATAATACTGAAAACCAGAGTAAGCAAAACTGTATTAGCACATTTCAAAAGCTGGTCCTGCTTACAAGGTCAGAACAACTGTGATCCTGAAGATTACTGGTAAGAACGCTTATTTTTCTTTGTAAAACTTCTATTTCAGTTACCTATTTGAAGTTCCATAAACAGTGAATTTCTATGGAGTTTTTTGGT
The DNA here is from genome assembly GCF_007827085.1 of Peromyscus californicus insignis. Taxonomy (NCBI): domain Eukaryota; kingdom Metazoa; phylum Chordata; class Mammalia; order Rodentia; family Cricetidae; genus Peromyscus; species Peromyscus californicus. Next base: position 66,393,127 of record NW_026294584.1, read on the forward strand.
GGCGAGCAGGGGTTGTTTTATTTTATGACAAGGTCTCCCTTCGTCACCTTGGCTGGCTTGGAACTCACAGAGATCTCATTATCTGTGCCTCCAGAGTTCTAGGATTAAAGGTGTGTGCCCTGCTGTTGGTTTTTGAAATGATGAAGATTGAAGCTAAATTTTTAAGTGTGTGTGTGTGTGTGTGTGTGTGTGTGTGTGTGTGTGTGTGTGTGTGTGTAATATCTATTCTTTGTGATACCTGTTGGTTTACTAATGGTCACATGGTAGATGGAAAGAAACTTTAATTTAGAGCCAACTGTATCCGCAGCTTTGTTTCAGATTAATTGTTAAATGCGTGGACCTGGAGACTGGAGAGGTGGGTGGCTCACAGGTTAAGAGGATTGATTGTTCTTCCAGAGGACCTGGGTTCAATTCCCAGCACCCACATGGCAGCTCGCAACTGTCTGTAACTCTAGTTCCAGGGGATCTGACACCCTTGCACAGACATACATGGCAGGCAAAACACTAAAGCACATAAAATTAAAAATAAATGAATTATTTTTAAAAATATATTTTTAAAGTGCATGAAAGCCGGGCGGTGGTGGCGCACGCCTTTAATCCCAGCACTCGGGAGGCAGAGCCAGGCGGATCTCTGTGAGTTCGAGGCCAGCCTGGGCTACCAAGTGAGTTCCAGGAAAGGCACAAAGCTACACAGAGAAACCCTGTCTCAAAAAACCAAAAAAAAAAAAAAATAAAAAAAAATAAAGTGCATGAACCTGTTTCCTGTATTACAAAGTAGAAAAATTAAGTAAAATATTCTGAAGTCCTATAACCCACTCTTAAGTTTTAATGCTTCTCCATAACTGATAGTAGTACTTTTTGTTGTTCCCAGTTAACAATTGTGGTATTGTATTTAGTTCTTTAAAAAATATTGTATTTCTGATATTGTGTATTGTATTTAGTTCTTTAAAAAATATTGTATTTTAGATAGTTCTTAAATATATTGATTAGTCTTTCTGTGATTACACTATACATTATTCTAGATTATTTGTAACTACAGAATAGAAGGTGTTTGCTGTTTCTGGAAACAAGTTCTCGATGTGCAGCCCAGATTGGCCTTAAACTCGCTGTCTTACCTACCTGGCCTCAAAATCCTCCTCAGCCATCCAGGTGCTGGGATTACAGCTGTGTCCACCACACTCAGGTTGTAATTTGTATTTCTGTGAGCTTCTGGTGTAAAAAATAGAATGAAAAATATGTAAATGTATATATTTATTTACTAGAATTTTAATTTTTAATATTCAACTTCATAAATAACAAATTTTAACAAGCAAATGAAAATATCCATTACTCTTCCATTTTTATTTATTTTCATTTTCTTTCTCTTTGTTTCCAGGGAAGGAATTGTTAAAGATGTAGAGATTTGGGAATCATCAGGGCAGTGGATGTTTTCTGTTTACTCACCAGTGAAAAAGAAACCTAACATCTCAGGTAACTGGGGAACATGTTTGGTTGGATTGTTGTTTGGTTGGTTTTTGTTCAGTGCTGAGGACTGAACCCAGGCCTTCATACATGCTAGGCAAAGCCCTACCACTAGGCTATGGACCCAGCCCGTACTTGTATATGTATGTGTATATAAAATAGATTCTAAAGTTCTTTCTAAAACTAAGACCATGCTAAATGTATTTACTCCAAACTTAGGAATAGCTAGAATTTGGTCTTTGTTTAAAGTATTCCAACTGAACTTCATCATTCAGAGACTGAGAGTGGAGAATGTAGTTCTTTTCAGTTGTGTTATTTTCAAGAAAGAATAGTAAAATCAGGACCCACCACATCCAATTCAGTCAATTGAGGAAGCAGTTCTGCTGTATCAAAACCGCAGAAGCTCCTAGCTACCTCAGCAACCAGCAGGGTCACAAGCTGCCGCCATTACAGCCTTTGGGGCCTGGTTCCATTATTCTTTAGTCACTTCCAAGAATACTTACTTTTCATAAAGCCTGTAAGACTCTCCTGTTTGAAGATGAGGAACCACAGGGGTGGTGTTCCTTTAGAATGTGATCCCTGCAGCCTCTCTGAAACTTGGGCTACTGAGTTTTTCCAAGCCTGCTCTGGGAGACGCTGAGTCTTTATCGTCTTTCGGAAACAACAGACATGGCACAGGCAGGAGCCCTTGAGGTTAGTGTCCCAGAATTCTAGAAATGCCACTGTACCTCACCCCTCGCCTCGTTCTCACCTAATTACTTTCTTATTCATTTAAATATTAATTACTGAGTTTGATTTGTCTTACTCCCTGATGTGCATGCCAGGGATGCATCATAAGGGGAGCAGGCAGGGTTCCCTCATGTGCATGCCAGGGATGCATCATAAGGGGAGCAGGCAGGGTTCCCTCATGTGCATGCCAGGACGTAACAAACCCTGAACAGTCAGGGTTCCTCTCAGGAAGCTTCTGTTCTGGAGGAAAGAAAATGAGAAACAGTGAAAATAGATCACTTAAGGTAGTGATAGTTTCTGTAAACAAAAGAATAAACTAGGAAGCCCCGGGTTGGCTTAAATATTAGCACTTAAGTATTGCCGAGTATTAAATCTTAATCAGTTCAGGGGTGGACCTAAAGCCTAATGTCCTACAGCTGTGGTTCTTAAAACATAGACTGTAGAGAGTTCTAGGTGGAATTACCATGCTAAATATAGGACATTCAGTTAAATTTAAATTTCAGATAGCAAAGAATATTTTCAATATATGTGTATCCTGTGTAATATCTGGGATATAATTAATAAAATATTTGTTTTATGTCTGAAATTTCAGTTTACCTAGACATCTCAGATTTTTGTTAACTAAATCTAGCATCCTATCCCTGACATGTCTTTAGGAACTATATATGTTCATAAAAGTTTTCCGAATAATACTAAGATACTGATGTCCACTTTCAGTATTGAAATTTGTACTGTCAGTACAAAAGCGTTGTTGAGTAAAACTGACAGATTTAACATCAGATGAGGCAGAAGCAGCAAACTGCTGGTAGACTATAGCAGTCATGTAAAGAAGAATTTGGAATGTCATTCTAACTTTACGAGGGGGGAAAATTATCCCTATCTGATGAAATAAAAATTACTAACTTTTGAAAACTCTTAGCCGTTGAATATGCATTTTAAATATTGTCTCAGACAAAATGGGAGGTACATATAAACCGTGCTTTTGCCCTGTACCCACATATGAAGTTGACTTTGAGGGAGAGCACTTGGGTTATCATGTGACTGCCACAGGCAGACTTTATTAGAAAGAATAACAACTGTGGTTATTCAGACTTAGCCTTGGCAGGTGTTTTCTGAACAGTGAATGAGATAAACCTGTGTCACCTCAAGGGGCAGGGGAGGGGTAGGTGCGTGGCAGGGTTACCGCTGATAATAAAACTGAAAGTTTCTAGGAAAAGTTAGAGTCACGAAAAACCTTTCTGTCACACAGACACAGTAGCTTCTCAATACTCAAAGTCTCTTCTGGAATAGGACACATTAATATGTGAGGATTTTAGGGTTGATTTGGTTTTGTCTTTAGGTGTTCTAGAATGCCGTGTGTCAATGTATGGAAATTCTGTAGGACATCTTAACTAATATTCTTCAAGACTGAAGTGTTATGTTACAGAATCACGCTGACTGAAATCTATTCTGAGTCCAAGATAAACTAATGAATTATAACACAACAACACAAAAAGTTGATTAGCTTTTGAGTTTGCATTATAATTGACCTTTAAAAACCTCCCACTTAGGAAGCATTTCTAGTTTAATTGATTTTTTGCCTGTTTTTTCCTCCATTCTTTCATTTGTTTCCTATTGAATGAATCCAGGTGTGGTCAGTTGAAACCTTAAATTTCATGTTAACCAAGTGGCAATGGTATCATGAAAGGGTGCAGTTCTGTGAGGTGTGCATGAGGAACCAGACAAGTATGTCCATACTACATCACTGGATAGATGTGCGCGTATGTGTTTCTGTTGTATCCAGACATCTTTTCTCAATGTGGAATTTTCTAAATGCAGTTGCTTCTAAAATACATCTGATATGCTTTTCAAATGGCTGAAGTTAAAACAAACAAACAAACAAACAAAAAAACAAACCTCCCACTTATCTGGGCATAGTGGCACACACGTTTAAAAAAAAAAATTTCAGCACTTTGAGAGACAGAGGCAAGCAAGTCTCTGTGAGTTCAAGGCCAGCCTGGTCTACATAGTGAGTTCTAAGACAGCTAGAGCTATGTAGTGAAATCTTGTCTCAAAACAACAACAAAAAAACCCCTTCCACTCCACTTTTCCAGTATTGGTGCATTAAGAATATCCACATTTGTCTGGAAAGGCCATTGACTTCTCTTTCCAGTGACATGTCTGTGGCATGTAGTTCTTGCACAACAACCACACTGCAGTGGAGTGAGTGCAGAAACATGCAGAAGCACATGCAGGAATCCAGTAGTCGGAGCTGGTGAGATGCCATTCTGCATTTAAGAGTGTGTACTGCTCTCGTGGAACATGTGAGTTCAGTTTCCAGCGCCCGTGTTGGCTGGCTCACAACTGTCCTGTAACTGGCTCCAGGACAGAATACAGTGCTGCATTCTGACTTCTACAGATATCTGCATGTACACGTCACTACTCCACAGCAGATGCACATACGTACGCATAATTAAAAATAATATTTTGTTTAGAAAATCTAGCAGTTTGTTAAGCCAGATGTTAATAAGATCTGTAGACAGATTTGTTGTTCATCTTAATAATCTTATTTTTTTGTTTTGGAAAATAAATGTATGTGGATATATACATGGTTCATTATGAAGAGCTAATTTTGCCTCTGTAGCTAGAATATTTCTTTTGTACCATGTCCTTGTTTGCTTTTCTGTTGTTGTGATAAACACCATGACCCTAAAGCAACTTGGAGAAGAAAGGTTTTGTCTGGCTTACAGGTTAATAGTCTATCATTGAGGGAAGCCAGGACAGGAACTAAAGGCAAGTAGAGCTTGTAGCAGAAACCACGGAGAAACACTGTTCACAGGCTTGCTTCCCCCAGCTTGCTCAGCTAACTTTTTCACACAGCCCAGGTCTAACTGCCTAGGGATGGCATATGGTGATATTTTATTTATATTAAAATGTTATTTGTATGTTAATAAATAAAGTTGCCCGGGGGTCAGAGCTATTAGCAAGCCATAGGAAAGCTGGGCAGTGGTGGCGTACGCTTGTAATCCCAGCACTTGGTAGGCAGAGCTAGGTAAGTCTCTGTGTGTTCAGGGATACAGCCAGTATTGGATACACATGCCTTTAATTTCAATACCAATCATAGAAAACCTGGAGGCCTATACAGACAGGCCATGACGAGGCGGTCATGTGGTTGGGTTTACAACCAATGAGAAGGCAGAACAGGAACTCTATGTAAAGACTTTAACACAGGGGTAGCTCTGGTTCGGAGAGGTAGGACCACCGCAGGAGGAAGGGTAAGGTTTTAGCTCTTAGCTCTGACCTCTTGGTTTTCTTCTTTGCATTGGTTCTGTGTTTCTTATTTAATAAGAAGGTTGGTTACATCTACAATGGCATTACCCATATGAGCTGGGCCCTCAGCCCTCATGAATCAATTAGTAATTAAGAAAATGCCCCACAGACATGCTCACAGGCCCATCCTCAACTGAGGCTCTTCCCAAGAGTGTCAAGTTGACACCACCCTTCTAAAACCTGAGAAAATAGTTATTCGAGTAATTTTCTGTGTTCTGTGATTCAGATAAGAAACTCCGGTTGATCACACCTTGAAAGAATACAGAGTAATTAATTGAGATGGACAGTGTTCTTGAAGAAGAGTTGTTGTACATTCTTTCTTTCTTTTTTTTTTTTTTTTTTTTTTTCTTCAAGACAGGGTTTCTCTGTGTAGCTTTGCGCCTTTCCTGGAACTCACTTGGTAGCCCAGGCTGGCCTCGAACTCACAGAGATCCGCCTGGCTCTGCCTCCCGAGTGCTGGGATTAAAGGCGTGCGCCACCACCGCCCGGCTCTGTTGTACATTCTTATGAAACACTGTTAGAGCTAAGCCCTGAGTAAAGAGAAGGTATCTGTTGTAGAAGATTGGGGAAACCATTCCTAGCAATTACAATAGCTAGTGCAAAGGCCTTGAGGTCAGAGCCATGAGCCCAAATCACTGAGGAAAGAAACTCACAGAAACAACATAGCATAAAGCCAGGGCAGTAGCCAAGGTCCACATGGTAGGAGTCTAATTACATTGGGTGTACAGATATGAAGCACTTAAGCAGAAGGATGTAGGCTGATGTAAAAAAGCTCACTCAGTGGTACAGGAGGGAAAATGAGCTATTGGAATCAGGAGCAGGTTGAGAGGCAGGGAGGCAAGTTAGGAAGTGATTGCTGTGATGAATTAGAGCTGTTGGCAGTGGAGACAAAATTGGTCAAATATGAGTTCTGTTTTGAACCAAATTTTGATATTTTAGGTACAGAAAAACAAATCTAGTATGATTCCTAAATCCTTTTTGCCCTGGACTGTTGGTGCCACTGGAGTAAACTAAAGGTAGCTGGGTTCCAAGGAAGTCTGTAGAAAATAGGAACATTTCCTTTCTTAGTCTTCTCAGTGCTGAAAGGTACAGTCATTGCTGTGGACAGTAAAAATTGCTAAGTAGTGTAGAGAAACGGAAACTTTTTTGGTGGTATTTCCTTTAAAATATATGCATATTAAGAGCAGTATCTGATCTTCCAGAGGACCTGGGATCAATTTCTAGCATCCAAATGGCGGCCCACAACTGTCTATAACTCCAGTTCCTGAGGATCTGACACTGGGTACACACGTGGTACACATGTATTCATGCAGGCAAAACATCCGTACTCCACATCGTTTATGTATTTATATATTTCTCTCTATCTGTATAAAGTGATCATCATCCAGTTTTGTTTTCTTTGTGCTTACTTTTTTTCAGCCTGACCCCAAGATCTCATACATGCCAGGCAAACATTCTACCACTGAGCTTTATTTCCTAACCCCTGGTAGTCTACATTTAATTTATCAATGAAAGTACGAGAACAAGCATCCTTTGTGTAGCGTCCTTTGTCTGCATACGTGCATAACTATAGGTATCTGAAGTTAAATCCTAGAATTGTAGGTCAGAGTCTGTGAACATTGCTTATGGACAGTTTGCCCCAGAACATTCCTTAGCATGTTCAGAACAGCATCCATTACTGCACACAGAGTAACAGTAATGATCATCTGTTCTTACGTTTGCCAGTCTGTAAGGAGAGCATTATATCACTAAGTTACATTTGTAAATTTTCTTTTATTTATTAGCCTTTTGAAGTTCTAGTGAATTGCTTGTACTTTCTGTCTTTGCCATATTCTGTACTGACTTATGAATAGTACTTCTGTATTAAAGACATTAACTCTTGTCTATGCAATTGTGGTCTTCCTGATTTATCATTTGCCTTTTAAATCTGTTTATTATAGACTTAACATTTTTTAGACTAGAGTTTGAATGTATATGTAGTCAGATCTTCCATTTTCCTTTCACCCTTTATCTTTACAGAATTCTTCTTCATTCAAAGATGAAATAGCTGTATTTTCTTCTAATTTAATAATTTAAGCATTAGTATCTGGGCTTTGAATTGTTCTCCTCTGACCTTGAAGTTTTTCGGATAACCAGCATTAGCACATTTTCTTGTCTACACGCCAGCCCTACTACCAGAATCAGCAATACCTACTGTTTAAATTCCAACTGATTCCTCACTTCAGGTTTCACAGACATTTCACCAGAAGAGTTGAGGCTTGAATACCATAACTTCTTAACCAGCAATAACTTACAGAGCTATGTAAGTTTGTTTCCTATTCCTCTACCTCAGTAGCACTTGGCTGTCAGTTACTGTTTTTGTGTTTGTGGTGGCTTGCTTGTGTTTGGGCACATTTGGTGAGGGCTGTTAATTTTTTGAAGAACAATGCCTTTTTTATTTTTTTTAGATTCTTTGAAATTGTTTAGTTATCTAAACTGATAATGATGTACTATAGCGATTAGGGATATTATTTTTTATTATAAATTACCCATCAACCAGTCCTAGAACTCAAACCATCTGTCTTTTGAAAAATATTATTGCTTCTGTTAGGTGCAGATCCCATGGTTTTTACTAGAAAAACAAAGTGACATAAACAGCAGTTCTGCTAAATAGATTAACACTTTTGAATATCAGACATTCAAAAGAAAGGTCTGAATGGGTGGGTCAGGAGCATAAGTTGGGTATCTGAAGGAAATGATCGTTTCTGTTGTCTACAGCCAGAGCTATGCTAGTACACATCACTCCCCTCTGTCCAGATGGCATCATTCCTGCACTGCCAGGTGGGCACCCATGAGAGCCAGGGAGTTAGTGAACAGAGAGAGGCAGCTAGAGCTGGGGTAGCTCTGGCAAACAGGCGCAGGGCTAAGTATTCAATACTAAGTTGTTTTTTGTCTTCTCTCTCCAGCTAAATTCTGTTCAACAGCTAGTAAGTCAATGGAGGAATCGGATAAATGAACTGAAAAATCTCAATATGTCAACCAAAGGAACTCTGGTGAGTGTTGAAGAATTTTCTTCAAAGAAGTATCTCATCTATTGCTTTTGTGTTGTTTTGTGAGACAAGAGCTCACTAATTAGACCAGGATGTCCTGCAACTTGCCATGTAGCCCAGGCTGGTCCTGAACTCAGAACCACCTGTCTCAGCCTCCTCCTTGCTGAGAGTATAGACATTCTCCACCATGCCTAGCTTTTTATTGCTTTTGTTTATTTCTTGAGACAGGGTCTCATCTGGCTGACCTGGATCTCAGTGTGTAGACCACATTGGCCTCAAACTCATAGAGATCCCCTCCCCCTACCTCAAGTGCTGGGATTAGAGGTGTGCACTGGTTCTATTACTTTTTTTATTTTTAATTTACTCTTTAATTTTTATTATTTTATGTATATGAATGTTTTGCCTGCATGTGTGTCTGTGCACTACATACGTGCCTGGTCCCATGGAGGTCAGAAGAGGGTGTCAGATCCCCAGAACTGGAGTTACAGACCATTGAGAACTGTCATGTATGTGCTGGGAATCAAACCCAGGTCCTCTTGAAAAACAGTCAGTGCTCTTAACCTCTGAGCCATCTCTCCAGCCCCCCTAGTGCTTTTTGCAGAGAAGCTTCATTTTGAAAGGTAAAATCTCTGTGGAGAACTGACTCTGCGTGTGATCATTTATAGTTAAAGCCCTAGATCTTATTTGTTTCTCAGAAAAGTAAGGACAATATTCTTTTTAAAAACAATTTTAGTTAAACATGGTAGCACACTCTTTTAGTTCCAGCACTAGGGAGACAGAGGCAGGCAGATCTCTGGGAGTTCGATGACAACCTGATCTACACACTGAAGTCCAAGACAGCTAGGTCTGCTTAGAGAGGCCTTGTCTCAAAGTAAATCAATAAAAGTAAAAACTATTTTTAGCATAAGGTTTTTAATGGGGGTAGGACTAACTTTAAAAACTGGGAAATATTACCAATTCAAGTACTTAAAGATGTGTGTATGTTGCCTTGCTGTTGTATAATGCCATTTGAATTTAGTGCGGTTGTTTAGGCGTATTCTGGCCCCAGCTGAGAAGTGACCCCATCACCGTTGATGAGCTCATAGAACAGTAATAACTGAGTCTAAGGAACTGTTTGATCCTCTGGGGTGAATGTTGAAAGGGTCCCTCTGCTGCTGATCTGAGGCAACCCATCTTGGGCTGGCTGAGCACACATCATCATAGTTCATTCTTTTATCATGAGTATGGATAGACTTCAGTTTGTCTAGCCATTTACTTCTTTACCTGTTGGTGACTATTACTCCAAGAAAGAGAAGCAAGGGAAGAACAAAAAACCTGTGTGAATCTGTCTTATGAAACCATGGAAGAGAACACAGCTTGTCTGTAGCGATGAGCAGATGAGCAATTGTGTGGGACCAGAAGTCGAGAAAGGGTTGTTACCTGCCTGGGAAGAGTATAGGAGCTCCGAAGGTTAATAGTAATGTTCTGAATTTTTTTTTTTTTTTTTTTGGTTTTTCGAGACAGGGTTTCTCTGTAGCTTTGCGCCTTTCCTGGAACTCGCTTTGGAGACCAGGCTGGCCTCGAACTCACAGAGATCCGCCTGGCTCTGCCTCCCGAGTGCTGGGATTAAAGGCGTGCGCCACCACCGCCCGGCAATGTTCTGAATTTTGATTGTGCTGGTTATAAGTGTGTCCGGATCCATTAAAATATGTCAAAAATGAAGTGTCTATGTCAGTGGTTCTCAACCTGTGGGTCATGTCCCCTTTGGAGTCAAATGACCCTTTCACAGAGTTGCATATCAGATATCCTGTAGATCAGATATTTACATTACAATTCATAACAGTAGCAAAAGTACAGTTGTGAAGTATAACAACAGAAATAATTCCATGGTTGGGGGTCACCACAACATACATTAAAGGGTCACAGCATTAGGAAGACTGAGAACCACTGCTCTGTGTGAACATGATAAGGTAGTGTAAGATGCTTCCAAGGGGAAGAAGCTCAGTCGGCTTGGTTTGATTAAGAGGGTCTTGGAGCCAGGTGTGGTGGTATACAGCTTTCGTCCCGGCACTTAGGTAGAGACAGCTGGATATCTGTGAGCTCAAGGCCTGGTCTATGTAGTGAGACCCTGTCTCAAAAAAAAAGTCTAGCATCAGTGGCACACGCCTTTAATCCCAGCGCTCGGGAGGCAGAGCCAGGCGGATCTCTGAGTTCGAGGCCAGCCTAGTCTACAAAGCGAGATCCAGGACAGGCACCAAAACTACACAGAGAAACCCTGTCTTGAAAAACCAAAAAAAAAAGTCTTCGAGGGAAGGAGTCAATGAAAGGTTCCTTAAAGGGCATCTGTCCGCAGAATAGGACAGTCAACTGGGTTTTAGTAGTGAACTTTTTATAGCATGTGACCTCACTTGAGTTGAAGCATTTGAGTAGACTGGGCATGCTCTTGACAGCCTTTTGACCTCTATCTAGAGTGCCTCACAGATGGAGGTTTAACTTTATGAACACTGAAGTGTACTTTTTTAAAAATGTAATTTTATTTATTCTTGAAATTTTTACATATGGATACAATGTATCTTGATTTTTAAAAATGCTTTTCTGGTGGTAATATGTATTGTTTTTATAAATTTAACAAGTGCAAAATTAAAATCATTCCTCATCCAGAGATGATAATGGCTCACTTCTATACATTTTTCTATAAAAGTCCATGTTAGTTGGTTGTGCATTCTATAGAGTATTATATACTTTCCTTTCCTTTTCATGAACACATTATGGGCATTTTGTATGCTAGATATTTAAATGCACTTTTGAGTAATCCGTGTTTTAAGTGTAGTGTGTCCAACAGTACATGAGAACTATTCATCAAGTGCTGTATTATTTGTATTTTTTTAAAGCTCTCTGATGTAAAGGATGGAGCCAGTCAAGCAGCGCCTGCATTTGGATTTGGAAGCAAGCAAGCAGGGACGTTTGGGTCATCAGGTAAGAGAGAGTGTGGCATGTTTTGGTGACTCACAAAAGTGGGATTTCAGAGGTTTCAACTTTACAAAGCCTGAATCACCATTTGAAATAATTCTCACCAATTCCTCCATTATGGAGCCTTGAAGAACTTACTTCAACACATGCTTGGGAAAGGCAGGTCGGGGGGGTTGTACTGTGGCTCAGCTTGTAGAAAGAAGTACTTCTGTTTTTGAGACAAGGTCTCACTCTGTAGCCCTGGCCTGGAACTCACTATGTAAACCAGGCTGGCTTCTGATCCTCCTACCTCTACCCTGAGAACTGGGATTACGGATGGAACCACTGTGTCCAGCTCTAGAAGAACTTTTTAGGAATATTTTCTCAGCTTCATAGGGAACTGACATGATGATGATATACATATAGTTCTAGCATTCAGAGGCTGAAGTGAAAAATCAAAGTTCAAGGCCGTGGTTGCTGGTGGCACCCATCTTTAATCCCAGTGCTCAAGAGGCAGAGGCAGGTGGATCTCTGTGAGTTCCAAGACAGCCAGGACTACACAGAGAAACCCTGTCTAACAAAACGAAGTTCAGGGCCAGCCTGGCCTTCCTGACAAGACTCTGCCTCGGAATCTGATAGGAGTCTATCCCTGTGCCTTTGGGGACTTTGTCATCGGACAGGTGTCGTGTAGCATCTCTGGTGGAAAGCATGGCAAGCTGAAAGGGCTCATGGGTGCAGGTGAATCATGGTAGCAGAACTGTCGGGCCCGTGGGGTTCAGAGGGTTTGCTCTAACCTTGTTCTCATTTGCCCCTAAACTCTTCAGTATCTACACGAGTCTGAAATAAGAGAAAGGAGGAACAAGGCTACATTTTCTGACTGTGATCTGTTTTTGTAGGTTTCCCAGTGGATAACAGCAGCAGCAATAGTGTTCAGAACTTTAGTTTTAAAACAAGCTCTGGATTTGCCACTGCCCCTTCTGGAAGCACACCCGTGTTTGGAAATCACCCAGCCTTTGGGACCGGGCCCTCTGCTGGTTCTGCCGTCACTTCCTCCGCTCCAGCCTTTGGATTTGGGAAACCTGAATCCACATCTGCTGCTTCATTTTCGTTCAAGAGCCCTGACGCTTCTGGTTTTGGATCACCTGGGTTTTCAGGGTTTCCATCTTCCGTGGCAGTGAGTCCTTTCGGCCCTGCAATGGCCCCTGCCTTCGGAAGTGGCGGATCTATGGCTGGTTTTGGTAGTTCTGGCTCACAGTCTCACACTGTATTTGCCAAACCTTTTAATGACACGTTTGGAGGTAGCAGCCTATCAGCCTCCCTCCCAGTCTCTGCCACAAATAATGTACTGTTCACCCCCAGGGATCAGCTGACAAAAGAGGAGCTGGAACAGTTTCAGTCCCAGAGATTTACTCTGGGGAAAATCCCACTGAAGCCACCACCCGTGGAGCTTCTGACTATATAAAGGGCGGTGTCCAGTACAGAACGACTTTAGCCAGGCATGTGGAGTGTGCCAGTAGTTTGGGAGGCTGAGAGAAGGAATGCCACAAATTCAGGGCCAGCTTGGACTGCACAGAGTAATAGATCAGCCAGGTCTGTGTGAGACCCTCAAAGAAAAGATCTGAATGGTTTTTCAAGAAATGTTTTCGTAGTGCTTGGGATCACTGGACCCTCACACATGCAGGCAAGTTCTACCTAAGCCACACTCGATCCCGAAATATGGCTTTTAAGATTGTCTTGAATGATATAATAATACAACCCCCCCGACCTGCCTTTCCCAAGCATGTGTTGAAGTAAGTTCTTCGAGGCTCCATAATGGAGGAATTTGTGAGAATTATTTAAAATGGTGATTCAGGCTTTGTAAAATTGAAACTTACAGAATTATACTTTTCTGAGTCAGCAAAACATGCCACATATTCAAGAGTAAACTCTGTTCCTCATATATATATGAGCAATGTAAGGTTTTAATAATTTGAGGGATTTAAAGGTTAACATTTTTTGAAAACCTAGCTAAATAAAGTACAGCCCAAAAACTTAATAAGCAAGGGAAATCTTTTATACTGTAATTATGAATGGAACTAAAAAATACAGGGTACTGAATAATTTTCTCATTCTATTCCAATTTATTACCCATCCCTCTAATAGGGATGTGGAGAGTAGATGCTGGAGATCAAACCCAGGTACAGTGTCTTGTGCGTGTCACTGAGCTACATCCCCCAACTCTGACTTTTTTAAATTATGTGTGGGTGTTTCGTCTGCATGTATGTCTGTGTACCACTTGCATGCCTGATACTCATGGAGGGTGTCAGATTCCCTGGAACTGGAGTTACAGATTGTGAGCCACCATATAGGTACTAGGAATTGAACCCTGGTCCTCTGGAATAACAGTCAGTGCTCCTAACCTCTGGCCCATCTCTCTGGTCCCAACTCCTGCTTTTTAACATGGGAGGAAAAAAAAGAACAAGGAAGGTGCTGAGGAGAGAGCTGAATGGGTAAAGGAATTGCTGCATGTGTGTGAGGACCTGAGTTTGGATACCCAGCAATTAGGGATGGCAGTGCATGAGTCTGTCACCCCAACACTGGAAGGGCAGAGACAGGTGGATGCCCACAACTTGCTGACCAACCTTTCTAGTTGGATCTATGATTTCTAGAAATCCTTTAAAAAACTAAGGGTGGAGAATGACAGGGAAGACACCCAACCCCGACCTTTGGCCACCACACATATCTGTGCACAAACATACACAAGCATATCTCAGACCAAAAAACAAAAGTAAATGTCTTGCCTAATGAAAGATGAGCACTCCAAATATTCATGCATATATACTAAGAATTCAGTTCCCAGAGGATCCAAATTCTGATCCACTTTCAACAGTATGACTCCCATCTAACTGTTCAGGGGCCTTAGCATGTGAAACCAAATCCATACTCAGGATTTGCTTTTACTGTTTGATGTTTAGAACTGCCCTTGGTAATTGGTAAGTAGAATATAAATTGTTCCTCCTTTGATCTATGTGTTCCAACAAAATAGAATCTAAGAATTCTGCCCCATGAACCTTAGGGCCTCAAATGAGACCTACTATAGATAGATGAATGCTTAGTCATTCCTGTTGCCTGGGATATTTATAAAAAAACAGAAATTTATACCTCACGAGCTCCATATATTGGAAATCCAAAGTATAATTTACGTGTCTGCTGAGCACCTGGTCTGTCCTTCCAAGGTGGCAGAGGGAAAAACAGCAAAATGATGAAGGCTGTGTCCTTACACAAGAGTGAACCTGTTCTCTCAAGGCCTTCTGTAAGGGTTCCCAACCCACCATACGGGGTCTGTCCTAACGACTTAGTCACCTAAGGGCCTACCTTAGTACGGTCACCTTGGTGATTAAGTTTCAGCATAGGAATGGGAGGGTATATCTAAGCCTAACAATTGGCCACTGGCTCCCTTAGGTTCCAGGTAGTTCAGTGTCTTCAAGGCTCTAAGGATATACACAGAGGACCCCATTAGTCTCAAGTATGTCAGATCATAATAACATATACCTGCTGGGCATAGTAGTGCTCCTTTGTAATGCTAGAGCTAGGGAGACGCTCCTGTCCTCCAGCCCAGCCTACCTGGTGAACTCCAGGCCAGTAAGCTACCCCATTTAGAAAACAAGGTAGATGACTCCTGAGGAGCAGCACCAGAGGTAGTCCTCTGGTCTCTGCATGCATGTGCATACCCATGCACACACACCTGCACATATGAAAACAACGTGGTGGAATTGCAGATCAGCTGTGACCGGAGAACTGATTAGGAGAGGGTGAGCTGGGCCTCCAGTGAGCTCTATAAGGGCTGATGTACCTCAGTAGTTCTTAGCACACAAGACATCTGGCCATCAAAAAGAAAAAAAAAAAAATACCAATTTAAAAGGCACCCAGGAAGCAAAGGATTGTCTTGAGCTTGAGGTCGTAGTTCAGGGCAGCCTGGCCTCAGAGTAAACTCTTGACTTTAAAAGGCACATGATTTAACTACACACAAGAGTGACAGTCCTGTTTAAAACATCAGTGGCTAATTGTGGTAGTTCATGTATTGGAATATAGCCTTTTCAAGTGACCTATAAGAACAAAATAATTGGTTTTCTATTAACTATCATGTACTGTGTGATCCAGTTTGGAGGATATATATATATATCTCCATCTCGTACATATATATGAGGCGGGACTAGAAGTTAATGCTGGCTCAAGTTTCAGTGTCCTATTACATATCTGGGCTAATTTCATCTTGCCTATGATCTAGGTGCTGTAACCATGATCTGAGTTTTCTAAATGCAAATACCAAGATCTGGAGATGTTAAATGCCATCTAACAAGAGGCTGAACTGGAGCTGACACCTGGCCTTGAACTTTCGCTGTCACCACCCCGTGGTGGCTCCTGAGTTATGAATGCTTCCTCTTTTTGTCAGTGTTTCCTGCACATGCATTGCCTTTGGGACACGCTTCTGCAGTTTTCCCTTAGGAGTGTTCACGTCAGCAGGACACTGTGATTAGTGAAGCCCAGTGGCCTGAGATGCAAGGTGAAGGAAGTGCTCTCAGGAGGTACAGAACTCTTCACTCCCCTCTCAAAGCTCCGTCCTCTTTTCTTGCTCTCAGATGAGGGCCGAGTCCTCCTGCCTGTCCACACAAAGACACTGAAAGAGAGCACGAGAGTGCCAAAGACTCCGTGGAGTCACGGGGGGCAGGGACCTCACACAGCCAGCTGGAGCGTGTGTTTGTTGTGATGCTGGGTGGGGGCCAGTGCTGGACCACTTAACTGCTCCACATCTCAGCAGTGCACCTAAGCAAAGGGACAGTGTGCCTGTGAAGACTGGGTTTGAGGTGAGTCATCTTTATTTTGTCCTTACACCAGCCGGGTGAGATGGAGTGAGCTATCTTCTAAGTCTTATCCATAGAGGCAATAACATCCGTGCCCATGGTTATGGGAAGGTTAAATTTGAAACATATTAATATAAGGTGTCCAGCACAAAAATTTATGCTCCAAATTCCATTAGTGAAGAAAATAACACTGGGTCCTTATAGAGAAGCTGACAGGCAGAAACTCACAGGAAAGTGAAGTCCCCTACCCTCCTGGCTAACGTCTTCAACGTTTCATTTTGTTTTGAGATAAAAATCTCACTGTGTCTCATGCTGGCTTTGAACCTGCAATCCTTGAACCTCCCAAGAGTTGAGGCTGAAGCAGGTGCCACAGTGCCCGGGCAGCCTGACCGGTCTGCTGCACTGTGTTAGTTACTGTTCTGTTGCTGTGAAGAGACACCATGGCCACAGCAACTCAATAAGAAAGCATTTAATTGGGGCTGGCTTGCAGTTTCAGAGGATTAGTCCATTATCAGTATGGCGGAGAGCGTGGCGACAGGCAGGGGTGCTGCTAGAGAAGTAGCTGAGAGCTGCATACATCCTGACCCGTAGGCAGGGGGGGTGGGGGGAAGAGTCTGAGCTTGAGGTTGGCATGGGCTTTTGAAACCTCAGAGTTCATCTACAGTGAAACACTTCCTCCAACAAGGCCACACCTCCTAATCCTTCTAACAGGTCCACTAACTGGGACCCAAGCATTAAAACATCATGAGCCTGCTGAGGGCCGTCTCATTCAAACAACCGTACACACATCACTCCAATGTTACTTCTTATACACAGGCTAATAACTATAATAGTGAGCAATGGTGTCATACTCTTTTGTATCTTCTTATTTGCAAACATCTTGAAGAACATTTCATGTTAGTAACATACAGATATATATGGCTATGGCCCATTGCTGACTGATTTAGCCATACCCCTAGTTATGGGTCGACAATACTAAAGTAGCAGATTCTAGAACATAGGTCCTTACACCATTGTGAGAATAACAAAAAAATGCTGAGTAGGAAATTGTGAATGACCCGTTTTAGTACATCTTAGTAAATGCCCCTGCTTCCCCACAATATAGGCCTTGAAAAAGCAAAGCTGCTTTTACTAGAGCAGAGCAGGTGCCGATGGCTTTACTGTAATTAATATTCAGCGAAAAGAACCATAAGGGTGGAGGGCTTGTTACGGGCTCAGCAGGAATGTCCCCTACAGGCTCCTGTCTTGGAATTCTAGGTCCCAGATGGTGGTGGTGTTGTAGGAGGTTGTGGGAACTTGAGGCAGTAGGGCTAGCTGGAGGAAGTAGTCAGTAGAGGAGGGCCTGAGCTTGTTGACTGCCATGGTGTGGATGGCTCTGTTCTATGGTGCGCTTTCTGCCATGAGCTGAAACCAGGAGCCAAACAGTCCCCTTAAATTGTTTCTCTCGGGTGTCCAGTCAGCTGTGGTGGAAGCAGCTAGTGTAAGGCTTGATTCGCCACGTCTCTTTTAAGGTATAGGGTGTGATCCGCCGTGTTTATTTTTCATTAATTGTTTATTTTTTGACTCAAAGCCTCACTGTAGCTCTCGCTGCCCTGGAACTCATTATGTAGAGGCTGGCCTCAGACTCAGAGATCTGTTTGCCTCTGTCTCCCAAGTGTGCTGGATTCAAAGGAGTGTGCCGCCAAGCCTCCCACCATGTTTCTTTTTAAACTCTTTCAAGGAGTCCCCAGTATGATGGTTAATGTTACTGAAAGACACCTAGAAGCCTGACGGTGGCGCACGCCTTTAATCCCTGTACTTGGGAGGCAGAGGCAGGCAGGTCTCTGTGAGTTCGATGCCAGCCTGGTCTACAGAGTGAGTTCTAGGACAGCCAGAGAAACCGTGTCTCAAAAAAACAAGAAAGAAAGGGAGGAGGGGAGAGAGAGAGGGGGGGAGCGAGAGAGAAAGAGAGAGAGAGAGAGAGAGAGAGAGAGAGAGAGAGAGAGAGAGAGAGAGAGGAGAGAGAGAAGAGAGGAGAGAGAGAGCCCCCTCTGGGTGTGCTTAAGGGCATTTTCAGAGAATAAACTAAGGTGGGGGGGGGTGGGGGGAGTGTGAGGAGAAAGGGAAAAAGGGTGCTTGTGTTCTATGTCTCTGTCTCTCTTTCTCTTCCCCTCTGTCCCCCTTCTCTCCCTCCCTCCTGTCCTCCCTGCTAGCTGCCAAGGTGTGAGCTGCCATACCACTCCCTCCCCACCATGAGAGCTTGAAAACTCTGAAGCTGTGAGCCTGCCTGCCTTTCCTTAAGCTGCTGAAGCTGACACCTCACCAAGGCCCCGGATGAGGACCACTGTAGCCAGCCAGCCCTTCACGGATGCTGCCCTGGGCGCATCAGAGCTAGAGAAGCGCGCTGTCGGAAGCGCTGCGGACAGCATTGCCAGCGCCCTGAGGTTGCCTCTCTGCCCTGCGACCAGTTTTGTAGTGTTTGATACTACAAGCCCAGCACCGGCCCAGAGATGGATTTCACAAGACAGGCCAGGGAAGGGAAACTTCATAGGGAGAAATACCACCTCAGGCGGCTCAGTGGTAGGGAAAGCAGCGGCAGGGCTTGACTTCCAGAACTCCAGCTTTCTAAGTGGCCACAGAGCTTCTGACTCTCCAAAGCTGAGACCCAAATAAGCTGCCACAGGGAGAGGAAAACTCAGGACGGGGAGAAGGGCCACCGGAGGGATTCTGCTATCTCTGGCCTCACGTACCTCTTTGTCCAGGGTAGAGACCACAACCGTCAATACCTGCTCTTTATCCCCTCTGAGACTTTAACTTCGACTCCGCTTCCTCCACACCTAGCCCACCTGCAACCCTCTTGACACAAAGTTCCACCCACAGTCTTGACACCCACCTCCTGTTCCAAACACAGTGCTCACCCGGCCCTACCGCCTCCTCTTTGAGAAACATCCCCATATCCAAACTTGCATGCTGCTAATACCGGTCAGCAGTAGTCCCTCTTTCCAAGCCTTCCACAAAGTGTTCACTCAGGCTGCAGAATCTCCTTCCAGGAAGAGACCGGTGCAGACCTCATTGTCCAGAGCGTACCCTCATTCTGCTTCTTTCAGGGCTACACTTCTCTTAAACACAGTGAAACCACCACCAGAGAAAGTATAGCTCCATCCCCAGCGTGTCCACAGGAGCCCTGCAGCCAACAATCCCTTCTGCAGCCTGGGCAGCTGCTGACCACTTCTGACATAGAGATGGGGCTGCTTTTCCCAGAACTCCAGTGTCAGGACACAACGATCATGGTTTTCACGCCTCCACATGGAGTCACTGGTGTTTTTAATTTTTTATTATGTATGTTTTACCTACCTGTATTTATGTGTCTCACATATGTACATACATTTGTATTTTGCACCACATATGTATGTGTGACGTGTGCTTGGTGCCCATGGAGGTCAGAAGAGGGCATCAGGGACCCCTGGAACTGGAGTTTCAGATGGTTGTGAGCCACCACATGAATACTGGGAATTGATCCTAGCCCCCGTGCAAGGCCAACAAGTGTTCTTAATTGCCGCCCCATCACTCAAACTCCATTTTTAAAATCCTTTATTTTTTGTGTGGGGGTGTTTTGCCTGTGTGTATGGCCGTGCAGTATGTGCATACAGTGCCGTTGGAGACTAGAAGGCATCAGATCCAGGGGACTGGAGGTGCAGATAGTTATGAGCTACCATGTGATTATTGGGGGTTGGACATGGGTCCTCAGGAAGAGCTGATCCATAGCTCCAGCCCCTGGAGTAGCTGTTTTAAAGGTCACCGATGTTCCTCTGTTAACGGCTTGCTATTTTTTCCTTTGGTTGTACATTTTATGGATTGACTACACTTTTATTTAGCTACTCATTTTTGGATAGACAATGGATTGTTTCCAAGTTTACGCATGTTTTTTTATTTTTTTTATCTTATGTGTATGAGTGTTCTTTCTGCATGTATGGATATGCACCTTGTGCATGCCTCATGGCCTCAGAAGTCAGAAGAGGGGATCATGTCCCTTGGTACTAGAGTTGTGGATGGTTGTGAGCCACCATGTGAGTGCTGGGGACCCATCCTCTGCAAGAGAAACCAGTGCTGTCAGCCTCTAAGCCGTCTCCCCAGCCCCGGGTTTCAGCATTTTCTAATACACACATACAGACATCAGTGTGAGAAGGAACCCCCTCTTCACGGCAGCTCCTGTGTTCTCCCCGGTCCCTTCAGTGCCCTCCTGGTTCTTCTCTCCTTTTGCCCTCACTATGACCCCCTCTGACTGCTTCCCACTTAGACGTGGATCTCAGTGTGAAAGACCCCACTTATAGCAAGCTTTTACTTAGCCTAAGAAATGCCATTCTGCAAGGCAGGGAAAACAGAGAGTTCATGACTGTGGCTGGCCACCTGGCCTTGGTAAAGAGAGCTGTGGTCAGCCACCCAGCCTTGGGAGAAAAACCGTTGAGTCAAAATAAGACATCTGTGGTTAGCTACCCGACCTTGGGGAGTAAACAGTTGGGCTGGGAAAACACCCACAAGGCCAAGTCAGACACACACATCAAATTCCCGAGAAGTTTAAGAGTTCACCCTGACCTTAATTGAATCCACCAATGGGAACCCTGTAACTATGCCTCTCGCTTCTGTAACCACGCTTCTGCACCTGGAAGCCTTTAAAAAGTCCCCCTTACCCTAGGAGGGCGCACAAGTCTTCCGAGAGACTTTGTCGCTCAGGTACCTGTATAATAAACCCTCTTGCTGTTTGCATCTGATCCGTGGTTTCGGCGTGTTCCCTGGGGTTGGGGTCTCTCCTGAGGGAAGATCTCCTCAGGGGGTCTTTCAAGTGCTGGGGCTGGGGACCAGTGGTCTTGCAGCTTTATAGGATGTGACTTTGGAAAATGCCACTGGAACATTTGCTAAGATGGTGCCAGTCCTAGAATTTGGCTGTGGCTGTGGCTAGGAGTTGTTTTGAAACTCCACCTGGTTGAGAGGCCAGAACCGAGTGACCATAGAGCATCCTTGGGGAGGGGAGGGGGCACACACCAAGAGAGGCAGTCCAAGTTTCTCTACACATGTGTGTGTCTTTTACATTCATGATATTGATATGTTTGAGCATTTATATAATGTCTGACCTATCCCCTCCCCTGAATGCTCAATGGTCAGCCTCCTGGGCATCCCTACTATATCTGACCACAACCTGGCAAAAATCCTGGCCTAGGGAGATAATTAATTTGTTGGCTGAGAGTTCCCATTGAAAGTGGCTTTTCCTTGCTCTTAAGGAATAACCATCAATCACGTAGACTGTGTGGGATTCAGACAATAAAACAATCAACCCTAGACAAATATGACTGCATCTAAAAGATGGGGAAAGAAACATGTCTTTATTAGAAGAAATAACCCAAATGCTAGCACCATAAGAACAAAACTACGCAGCCCTGGTCTGGTGACCGTCAGCTTCTTTGCCAAACTAAGAACGTGCTGCCCTAGCCCTAAACACATGCTGAGAATTCACGCTGCTGGTGTGCAGTGTGGCTTCTCTTGAATTGCCATTGTTGCAGTATTTAATCCACATGCAATGAAACGCGCCTCTTTCTAGTGGGCTCTGTACATTCTGACAACTGCACAGGCCTGTGTGAACACCACACACAAGAAAGAGAACGGTGCCTTCACCTCAGAAAGCTCTCTCTCACCCTTTGCCAGCAGCCCCCAGTGTTCGTGCAGAACTGGCCTGCCTCACGCTGTTGATCTGTTGCTTGTGGAGAAGCCCTCTTTTCCTGTCCGCCTTCTTTCCCTCAGTGTACACTCAGGATTCGTACCCTCAGTCTGCGTTTGTGTTGCCGAGTAGTATTCCTATATTTGGATAGCACAGTTTCACCCATTCATTCATTTGCTGACACACTCTTCCTACTTTTTTGAGTGTGTGAGGGAGAGTGCATGTTCATGTATGTTGCAAGTGCACATGTGTGCTTGGGTGTGTGGGTGGAGACCAGCATCTCAAGTGTTGTCCTCAGTAAACCTGTCTACCTCCTTTGAGACAAGGTATTGTCCTCCAATAAAGGACTGTGCTCCAAGGCCAACTGCAGCCATCTTCAAAGTTCAGCTGAGCCTGCTCACCAAAGATCGCTTCAGCTGGGCTTGTTGACCTTTGACCTTTCCTCCTGGTGGGGAGGGTCATGGGACCCTCACCTGAGTATCTAACCACTCCTCCCAACCAGTTGGATGCAAGTCTTCCCTAATTGCAGGTAGCCTCAGGTTCTCTGGGAAGGGATAGATGTTAGAGGTGGGGAAGGGGTTCCGCTCATGCAGCCATGAGGAAGCCGTCGTGTCTGCACCCAGCAGACCTTCCAGGGTGACTAAAGTCACCCATTCTCCCGAGTGTCAACCCCTCACCCATTGCTGTTAGTAAGCCTAATAAACAGTGGTTCCCCTTTCTCCATGAACTATGGTGTTGGAACCTTGGGAGAGAGGTAAGTATGGTTTGCCAAGGGAAAGATTTTGGCAACACAAAGTCTCTCATTGGCCTGAAGCTCAGTGTGTAGGCTGGAGAGCCCAAAGAGCCTCAGGGAGCCTTCTGTTACTACCTCCTCAGCACTGGGGTTCCAGCAAGCCTGGCATTTCCCCATGAGTTATGGAGCTTGAACTTAAAAGTCCTTGTACTTTCGAGGAAAACACTTCTCCCCACCAAGCTATCTCCCCAGGCCTCTGTGAACATGTCTGTAGGTCTGCTGTGAAGATGTCCTCTTCTCCCCAGTAAACTCTCAGAAGTCAGGTGACTGTGACCAGTCCATTCTCACCAGGGCTGTTCATGAGATGCTTTTCAATGAACACATTAACTGTACAAAATAATGGGGGATCATTGTGATGTCTCCATGCAGCATGCACCCCATCAAATCCAGCCATTTCTTGCACCCCACACTTATGTTACATCACTTAGCCAAATACAAGACATGGTTCAAAGTGTATCTCAGATAACAATGAACAGTTTTTAGTTTAAGTTCTGTCCAATATTCAGGGCACTTTTAACCTAGCAAAGTATTTGTCTTTTATCTGAAATTCACTTTTGACTGCCCACCCTGCATTTTTCCCCTGGCAATTATATTTTAATTGTTCCAACAAAATCAAGTTTGATTGGACCTAGCTCTCTGCATATTTATTTAATAATATAGGTCTATAGTAATGATTGTATTCTTATTTTTGTTTCTATTTTATTCTTGTGTGTGTGTGTATGTGTGTGTGTGTGTGCGCGCGCTTCTCTGTATGTGCACCATGAGTGTGCAGTGCCCAAGGAGGCCAGAAGAGAGCATCAGATCTCCTGTAACTGGAGTTACAGGAGGTTCTGAGCTGCCCATTGTGAGTGCTGGGAACTAAACCCAGGTCATCTGCATGAGCGTGAGTGCTTTTTAACATACCTCTCCAGCCCATGCAATAATGATTTTAAACAATA
Source organism: Peromyscus californicus insignis (assembly GCF_007827085.1). Taxonomy (NCBI): domain Eukaryota; kingdom Metazoa; phylum Chordata; class Mammalia; order Rodentia; family Cricetidae; genus Peromyscus; species Peromyscus californicus. Next base: position 66,416,844 of record NW_026294584.1, read on the forward strand.
CAGACAAGTACATAATTAAAAGGGAGAGCTCTTGGCATTGTAGTTCAACAACTTTATGAACATATTACAAGCCATTTACTGGACATTATCCACCTCAAAATGACCTGGAGCACAAGAGACAGAAGGAAATGGTGTCCTTCTCCAGAGAAGCCTTAGAAGCCTCTTCATCCGCTGGCCTTCAGCAAAAGTGCGGAGACCAAAAGCTCCTACCTGCTTTCCGAGAGTGTGCTTTTCCAGTGAGAATATAGAAGGATATCACAGACATGTTATTAAAGATCAAAAGCAATGGCAATAATATCATGAATGCTTCGAAACTGACAGCTCACTTGGAGCCTGGGGTGCCCAGAACTACGTTGGGGCATGTGTAAGCTTTGAACCAAGCATTGGGCAAGAGAGAAACCAGAGGGGTTTTCTTTCCACATAGACACTGTTGAGAGCCAAGATGGGAGACAGAAGAGCAAAGGCCGTGTTTGGGTTAGTAAGAAGGCATCCTGCTCACACAAGGAGTGGCCCAGTGAGCTGCTGTGGCATCAGCAGACCATGGCAGGTGGGCAAGCATGCCCCAACATGAGGTGTGGGGTCCTGTTGTGTAGGCAGGTAATGGGGAACCATGGCATGGTCTCGGGTGTGGACAGCTTCTCAGTTTGGGTATGTTGCAAGGGAGAGGCCAGGCAATAGATAGGTAAGAGCAGGGTAGCTGTCATGAGGACCCAGGCTCCTGGGCAGCTACTGGCACAATCAGAGACCGTCTAACTGGAAGTGACCTGCATTCCCTTGCCAGTGACCTGCACGCTACTCTGCAAAGGACTGTTCTCAGCTGGGAACACAACCAACCTCTCTCAGTTGGCATCCAGTTGCCACAGAGAGTCTGAGTCCTTACTTCCCTGTTTAAATGGTTATTCCCCCATGGCCAAAGACACCCCCCACGTGGTTTCCTTTTATTGCTTCCCACTTCATTCTTGGAGGGAGGGCAGACAAAAACCTCATCAAAGACAGGAGACGGTTCAGTAAAAGTGGGGCCATTCAAAAAGAGGCCATTGCCAGCTCGTAGGAAGCACTCTGGTTCTTCCAATGAATGGCATCTGTAGGGGCTTCCCTCAACCTGTCTCCATTTGGGCCTTGCAAGAAGCCCTTGAGTGAAGCCCTCACCCGGCACAGGCCGGTGCCTTCCTGCTGACTTTACTAAATCCAACATAATGATCTACCTGGGATATAATATAATGATAGAATATAATATGATATAATATAATATAATAATCTACGGCTGCCGAGTGTCCCATCCCACTGTATGAACCCAGCATAATTTAACCTCTCCCTTTTTTTTTTTTTTCAAATAGTAGGGAGGCTTTGTAGCAATTTACAAACAGAATTTCAGAGTGCGCGTTTTTGGACCACACTCAGACACACTCAGTTCTTCCTTCACTGGCCTCATCAAGCGCATGACTGCTGAGTTGTGATTTTTTGCATTTTTAAGGAACTGTGTCACACCACCCACCATCATGTCACACTGTTGGGTTCCTGTGACCACTGTGCAGAAGGGGAGAGAGCCAGAGGCTGCAGCTTCTGGACCGATTTTCTCTTCACTGTCTTCTGCTCCGTAGATGTAATCCCGTGTTAACATGAGGCAGCTTGATGTGTCCTCCAAATCAAAACACAAAACTCCGCATTTCTCAGAAAGCTCCACTGGCCTTGTAATTCATCTTGGTCACCTGAGGTAGGGTCCCCCTCTCCTAGTCAATTCTGCTTCAGCCACAGTTCCACCATGACAGTTCACAAAGTTTGTCATTGGTGGTGGTCATGGGTTTTTGTTTTGTGAGCCAAGGTCTCACCACCAGGCTGATCTGGAACTCGGGGTCGCCTGCCTCAGTTTCCAAAGCGCTGAAACTTCATGCTTGGGCCACTGCACTCAGTCCTTCACAAGATACTGTGGCAAAAAGAAAGAAAAGAAGGAAGGAGGGAAACTTGAAGTGTCTGATTTTCTTTCCTCTTTGCTGTTTCCTGAGGACTGCCTACGACCCAAGCTAGGATAGCCTTGCCTTACCATTTCCCCACCTCAGGTCTTGCAGGAAGACCCTCCGTGAAGCCCTCCCACGGCGCAGGCCGGTGCCTTTCAGCTGACCTGACTAAATCCAATATAATTCATGATCTACCTCAATCTTTTTAACGGCTGCAGAGTGTCCCACCCCACCATATGAACCTTTTGTAATTTAGCCTCTCTTTCTTTGATGGGGCTGGGGGAGGGCTTTGGTGACCTTCTAATGTCTGTCCCCAAAGAGCCAAGATCTAGTCCCCGGTCCAGACCCTGGCTTCTCAGCTTTGTCCTAGTGCCTCGACTCTATGATAAATGGTCCTGATTGTCCCGTAGTGCCCTGTACCTGCATTATGATCTGTAGCCACACTGAAACCGTAGCTTCCTCCTTAGCTGATTTACCAGAGTATATCTTAGAAAAATGCCATGTGTCCTTTCTGCTTCAGATGCCTGATTTCTTCTTTTCTCCTCCTCCTCTTCATCATCATCATCATCATCATCATCATCATCATCGTTTTACAAAACTCTCTAGGCCAGTTCATTTCTGACCTTTCACATCATCCTGTGAGTTGAACCTTGGCTGGACTTCCCATCTCTGCTGAGTTGCTGCTAAAAGGCTTGTTTTGTTCTGGGGATTGGGGCAGGGGGGTGGGGAGGGCACAAACTCTCCAATTTGTCTGTCTCTCTTGCCTTCATATCCCCAGTTGTGCCCTGCTAAATGCCATCATGTCCAATTCCCAGCTCCATTTCCTACAAGAGAAGTTCCCCCCCATCTTCTCTCTTCCCGCCAAGCCCCCACTCCCACCCCACCCTGCCACACTCACCCACCGTACTTTCAACTCTTCTGGTTCCTAGGGAAAGTTCCGGGGCCATGTGGAAGGCACTTTCCCTCGGGCCATGTTTGCCGGGTTTTGTTTTGAACACCTTCTTTTACTGTCACAGCGCAAACTGACTGAACGAGTGTTCCTCATCAATAAGGAACAAGTTTAACCAGCAGCATTGTTTCTAGTGAGCTTCACAAGCCCTGCACTGCTGCCAGCATTCTCAGACATACTTGTTTTTAAAGGCTGTTTTAGCTGAAGAGATGTACCATGGGAAATGGAAATGGTGTCCAAGTTCCAAGTCTGTGATTAGTGTCCGTGTGTATGAACACTAATCTGCATACATTTGTTATGTCCTGAAACTAGTGCTTTACCCCAGCATGGAGATCTGATTCCCATTTACTCATGACATTTAGAAGAGAGGTACTCTAAAGGAAAAACTCCGACTTAAAAACAGACGGCTAGCCAGCTGGTGGTGCACGCCTTTAATCCCATCACTTGGGAGACAGAGGCAGATGGATCTCTGTAAGTTCAAGGCCAGCCTGGTCTACAAACCGAGTTCCAAGACTGCCAGGGCGGATACATAGAGAAACACTGTCTCAAGAAAGAGAGAGAGAGAGAGAGAGAGAGAGAGAGAGAGAGAGAGAGAGAGAGAAAGAAAGAAAGAAAGAAAGAAAGAAAGAAAGAAAGAAAGAAAGAAAGAAAGAAAGAAAGAAAGAAAGAAAGGAAGGAAGGAAGGAAGGAAGGAAGGAAAAGAAAGAAAGAAAGAAAGAAAGAAAGAAAGAAAGAAAGAAAGAAAGAAAGAAAGGAAAACAGAAAGAAAAAGAAGGAAAGAAAGAAAAAGATAATTGCTGAGCCTGGAGAAATGACTCAGCAGTTAAGAGCCCACGCTCCTCCTGCAGAGAACCCAGCACAAATATTATCAAGTGGCTCACAATCACCTGTAACTCTAGCTCCAATCCAACCTCTGACTTCCTAGGGCTTCTGCACTCATGTGCACATATTCCTCCCAACACACAGACACACAGACACACACACACACACACAGAGAGAGAGAGAGAGAGAGAGAGAGAGAGAGAGAGAGAGAGAGAGAGAGAGTTTACAATAAATCTTTTTTTAAAATCTTTAATGCGGATTTTCTAAGTAAATTATTAATATTTGAACCAGAAGAAAAACCAGCCTGGCCCACTCTCATTGCTTAGTCAAGAAGAGGGAATTGACATACATGGATTTGCTGATTTGATTTATGTGTTTTGTCGCTTAACACTCATGGCATTCAATTATGTCTTGGTCTAGAACAGACTTTTCAAAAGCGCTGTTTCTCCAGCTCTTGGAATCCTGCTCTAGCCGACAGCTCTCTAGGAAGTGCTGAAGATCGAGGGCCCCGCTTCTTCCCAGTGGTCTGGAGTGAGCACATCTACCACAAGCAATACATGAGGAGACCTCAGAAGCCTTGGGACCCATTTTTTATACTAGTAGACGAGATATTTTATGTTAGATTAGAAAAATCACAACTAGTGTATCAAATTCCTGATTTCATGGATAATGTTGCTTAGGATGTAATTAAAGTCTAGCTAGTGGGGGCTGGGGAGACGGCTCAGCAGTTCAAGGCACTGGACCTGGGTTCAAGTCTCAGCACCCACATGGCAGCTTACAGTCATCTATGATCTGATTCCCTTTTCTGGCCTCCTCGGGCACTGAGCACATACATGGTGCACAAACGTACAATGGGCAAAGCATCCACATACATAAAATAGTAATAAAAATGTAAATATATATAACTAATGGGGTTGATAGGATGCTTCAGTAAGTAAAGACCCTGATGCCTAGCCCCACAATCTGAGCTTGAGCCCCAGGACCCACATGGTGGGAAGAACAAACTGACTCCCGAAAGTTATCCTCTGACCTCTACACACATACACACACACACACACACACACACACACACACACACACACACACACACACACAAGTGAGTAAATGGATTTTTTTAAGTGTGGCTAGTAGATATAAAGATAAATATTGAGTAAGAAACTCTAGTAAATTGTACAGATGTGGTGGAACTACACGGTGGTAACCGAACTTGAAGAGGCCCTGCTTTCTCTTGCTGCCTCGACACCGTGTCTTCATCCACGTGAAGCGCCGTGTTCCTGTTCTTCATCCATCCTCTCTCCTGCTCCGTGTTAAAGCACGAGCCGTGGCACAACAAGGTAACTAGTGGCAGCCTTTCTGGCCTCCGTTTCTTGCTAAGCTAAGGCTAGGCTGAGGCAACAGGAGGAACTTACCTGAGAGCCTCAGAGTGCCACATTTGGGTATCAGAAAAGATCACTGGAATTCATCTGCCCCGTGGCTAGTGAAGTGATTTGGATTTGAGATGCTTTTGAGAAGGGGAAGAGCATGGCAGTGTTTCCCGTGCAGAGCCCTGGGAAGCTGACATGGTGTCACAGGGCCGTCTGGCCTGGAGGCATTGCCACACCAGGCTCATGCACAAAGAAGTCCCATGACTCCACAGAGCTTCCCTGTCACTCTTGTGTCAGCAATACTGATTAAGGGAGTCGATTCTGAACCATCTTTCTGTTTTATTAGAAGACCGTGCTCAGTCTTGCAAGGCTTTATTATTCATTACAATTTATTAACATGATTATTTTCTAAAAGGGGCATGAAATGACTTACAAAACTGCAATATGGCTGGGTGTAGCAGCACACATCTTTAATCTCAGCTCTTGGGAGGCAGAGGCAGGTGGATTTCTGTGAGTTCGAGGCCAGCCTGTTCTACAGAGTGAGCTCCAGGGCAACCAGAGCTACATAGCAAGACCCTATTTCAAATAAAAAAAAAACAAAGCATTACAGTAAGATACAGATTTAGAGGATTTAGAGCAGAGGACGGAAGACAGGGAAAGGAGAAACAGGAACTATGCCAGGAAGCTGAGGCTGAGAATTATACCCCAAAGTGTGTTCTGTGCAGACTTTATGTTTGCTGCTGGCGGTGGCAGAGTGGGCCCTCAGGTTTCTGTTTGTTTTCATTTTTAATTAAGTGTGTAAGTGGGAGAGGGGGCAATGTGAACATGAGTGCAGATAAACTCATGGAGCTGAAAATCTAGGATGTTGTGAGCTACTCATTATGAATGCTGGACCTGAACTCAGGTTCTCTTGGAAAAAGCAGTTTCTGTTCTTAACCACCAAACCTTCTCGCCAAACCCCTTGCTTATTTTATTTGAAACAAGGTCTTAAGGTGTAGCCCAGGCTGGCCTTGAACACACAATCCTCCAGCCCACTAAGTGCTGTGATTACAGGCATATGCCACCATGTCCGGCTGAGAGGTTTCTCTTGGACCTATAATAATGTTAAGGAAGTCCTCAGCGATTTCCCTGTGGTGTAGCAGTGGCTTCCCCGACCTGCATCATACAATCTCCTCTAGCAGAGGTGGAGACTTCAGGCCACGGTACACATCAGCAATCACTCTGCAGGAAACTAAGATTCGGCCCATCAGGGACGCATCTCAGCTATTTTTCAGAGCTGGTTCCCCTTTCATCTGTACATGGCTTCCAAGGATCAAGTCAGGTCTCCAGGCTTTCAAGGCAAGCACCTTTACCCTCTCGGCCATCTCAGGAGCCCCCAGATAACCCAGTTTTAACCCAAGGCTGGGGGTATAACTCAGTTTTAGAGGGTCTGCTCAGCATGCACAAAGTTCTGAGTTCAGTCCTCAGCACCAAATACAGAGTTGGTGGTATACAATTGTGATCCCAATGCTCAAGCAGAAAGATTCAAAGTTCACGATCATCCTCAGCTACACAGAGTTTAAGATCAGTCTGGGATACATAAGACCCTGTCTCAAGAAAAAAAAATCGTTAATAATTCATAACTATAAAGGATTCTAATACTTGAGTTGAAAACTTTCAACATAACTCATTATTAACTCCTCACAATAAACTGTGTAAGACCAATTGTTCTAAACAGACACAAAAGGATATATAAAAATGCCCAGTAAGTACAGGAATATATTCCAGTATCACTTGCCTATCAGGAAATGAAACTTAAAGCCACAGTGCTGTATCATTCCTATACCCATGAGAATGGTTAAAATTTTAACTTGACAACACTGAGTGTCCACAGAGATGGGAAGTAACTGGAAGTCTCTGCATGGCTTTCAGAAATGCAAATGCTTTGTGAAAACAATTTGCTGCTTCCTTCTAAAGTGACATGTGCACTTAATATAAGATCCAAACATCTGGATACTGCTGGGTATTAAGAAAAAAAAAAAAAGACCATGCATGTCCCTTCAGAGGCTATCTGCAAATGTTTGCTACAGATTTAACTACAATAGCCAAAGTTGGGAGATCAGCCTGCAAATAAAAATTCTATTGATGCCCTCAACATGGAAGAACAAACTGGTAATGCACACAACAAGAGGATGCATGAAAGAAGCCAGGCACAAGCATGTTCACACACTATGAGTTCTTTGCACAGATGCAGCCATGTTCACATGCCATGAGATCATTTGTATACATGCAAACTAATCTAAAGACAGGAAGAGATCAGTGGTCCTGGGGTTCAGTGTCAGGGAAGGAGACCTGCAAAGGGACATGGGAATTTTTCAGAGGATGGAAGCACTCTTTGTTGTGATTGTAGTTTGATGAGTATATACAGTTATCAGAATGCATCAACTTGTGTACTTCAGATGGATTTAACATATATCATATTGTATGTAAAATAGTCTTTGTGAAATTCTCGAGAGAAACAAGGATCAGTTCCTGAGCTACCCAGACAAGCTTTCTGTGGAAGGAAAAGCTTGTCTGTATAGCTCAGGAACCCTTCTTTTTCTGTAGACAAATGGCCCACAGGTAACAGTATTGCTTTGGGGTCCAAAGGGTTGTTTTAAGCTGGGCAGTGGTTCTCAAGTAGCCCGATTTAGGGTGGTTTTTGCTTTTTCATATCTGTACATCCACACACATTCTGATACACTACCTGAGGAGTTGCATCCTGTCTAGCAAGGGCTTGAGGCAAAAGCTTACACATTCTAGTCTTAGCAAGATGGACAGTCCCAAGGAAGCAAGAGTAGTAGGAGACGTGAGTCAGGGAAGGAGAGGGAGTGAGTCCCAGAGATGCTCTCTCAAAGCATGCCACAACTCACAAGTAGGTCCAGCGTTTGCTTTTTGCTGCAGGGCATCTCGGGGCCCTTAGGAAATGCTGGCCTTTGAAATAATTTGTTGGGGGGTGGGAGTAAATGGCACCTTCCCATCTCCTCTGTCAAAAATACCCAAGGAGCATGAGCTTCCCAGCCCCTCAGCAGCCCACATAAGCAGACTTGGGCTCCCTTGTCGCTGGTTACGCACACATGCTGTTAGGTCTGTGGTGGTGGCTGATTCTTGGGCAGGACTTTTGACCAGTCTGAGATTCTTCCCTGTGACTGCTTGGGGCTGAGAGGGAGAGAAGCACGTGTCAGCCAGAGGAGAGGGTAGAGTCTGATGTCTGCAGCTTGGAAAGAGGTTGTAGAATCCAGGGAAGTGGGAAACATCACTGCTGTGCTGGTGTTCCCAAGCCCAGCAAGACCGGCAGAAGCAAGTGTGGTGGTATCCCCTTTTCTAGGTGATACCAGATGTTATTAATAGTTTGAATATGAAGTATTCTTCAAAAGGCTTTCCCCCTAGCTTGTAGATTTGGTCATGTAGAGATGTGGGCTCTTACTCCATCAGGGGAATCATAACTTGATGGCATTATTGAGAAGTGGTGGAGACTTGGATGGTGGGGCCAGGTAAGAGTATATTGATCTTTGAAGGATTTATCTTGTCATGGTCCATCTGTCGGTCTGTCTGTGCTCTCTGTGAGGTGGGCAATCTTAGTCTGTTGTGTTCTTCCACCACGATGTTTTTGCCACACACCTTTAAGGCAATGAGCCAGATGACCAGCAACTAAAACGTTTTAAACTATGAGCTAAAATAAAACCTGTTTTCATATGAATTTTGTCACAGTGACATAAACGTGATTAACACACTAGCTCTACTGGGTTTGATGGGGACCCAAGAAGTGCGTGCTTACCAGAAGTCTGCAGCTTTGGTTTTTTTGGTAATGTGGTCTGTACAGAAGAAAGTGAGTTGAGAGGAAGTGATTTTGAGCTGGGCATAGTGGCCTGTACCTGTCATCTCAGAACTCAGGATGCTTAGGTAGGATTGCCTCAAGTTACAGGCACATAGAAAATTTCAGGCTAGTCTGGACTATAAAGTGAGACCTTATCTCAAAAGGAAGAAGGAGAAGGAGACAAAGAGGAAGAGGTCACGTTGGACTAGTGTGGCCTCTGAATCTAATAACTCGGGTTGTAATATAAATTATATTGGTAAATTGTCATGTGCTATTTGTGCTTATTCAGAATGGATTCTGAAACCAAGTAAAGTCTTCTTGTCTCAGACTCTAAAATGTGTATTTCAAGTGTTTGCCCAAGACTCCTTGTCCTGGTGTAGGCTGGCCCCCTGGCTCTGTAAGAGAAAAGGAGAAACAGTAAACAGCTAAGGGCATCCAAAACCACTATGCCCTTGGAACAGCTAGAAGGTGAACCATGTCCAGCGGAGGTTAACTTTCTATCCCGTGGTATAAAAGCGTGTGGTGAGTGTGAGAAGGCAGGAGCTCTTCCGGGGAGGATGCTCTGTCCTGAATTCTCTCCATCAAGAACTCCAGCAGCTTTGTGACTGTGTTGGCAAGGACCCCCCTGGTCCTCTCTGCGGGATATGTAAATGCCGACCTGAGGATGCCCTCTAGCTGCTGCTTGCTACTTGGTACTTTGCTTTAGCTTATTCTCTCTGTCAGCCTACCACAGCTGTTCCTGCGGTTGTGGTTGTTAAATTTCAAACCTGGGACACACGGCTGAGGTGCCTATTTAACATATCAAAGTGGACCTGACCACCAGGTTCTCCCAGCATCCCTCAGTGCCTACCTGTTACCAGGTAGACTGGCATACCCGCCCTCTACCCTGAGTTCTCCAGCCCAGGGCCTGGGCTGCCCTTCCCCCAGAGGCCCTTCCCTATACACTCCAGACATTTTGGTTACCTACCCCTTTCATACCTTTGGCCTCCTGGTGGCCACACCTGGTTCCCCTGCTCTCTGCTATCCCTTCCCCTCCCGCCTCCTCACATGGCCCAGCTCAGTCTGGTCCTGTCACTCTGGACTCTCCCAGAGGTCCCTGTCTCTGACTATGCTCTCCCACATATCTACAATAAACTTTCTCCTCCATGACCTAGGAACAGACATGTCCTGCCCCTTCCTTTCCTTCTTATTTCTTTTTTTTATTCAGTTGTAAGTGCCTGATTCTGTGAACTTCCCTCTCTGTTGCTCGTTATTTCTTCTTGTACTTTTTGCTTGCTATATGCCTAACAACTCACTCATTTGAAATCAAAAGTACAGCTATCATAGTTCATTCTCCGTGCAGAACAGGGGTCATTCATTATAAGAATATGGAAATTTGGTCACAGACACACAGGAAGGATGGCCCTGTGAAGACAAAGGCAGAGATCAGAGGGCTCCAGATCGAGAAACACTGAGGATTGCCAGTAGCCACAGGGAGCTGGAAGAGAAAGAAGAGTTATTCCCATAGCCCTTGGGAACATGGCTGTGCCAGAGCCATGCTCTCAGACTTCTGGCCTCCAAGACTGCCGTGAGATGATAGGTAACACATCTCTATTGTTATCACCTGTCACATGAAACATGCAAAAGCTGAGAATGGTCTGTGAGGTCATGGTGGCCTTGACAAGAGGTGTCAAACGGCGTGGTGAGCAGAAACCCTCATTAAAATGCTTTCACAGGCAAATGGGGAAGAGGGTATATCCAGCATGCATACTCTAGGCCTGGGGTTGCAAAGTGGCTGGCCCCCAAGAAATGAGGAACCTGTCACATGACTGCAAGAAACTGAGTTCTGCTAACAACCACATGAGCTTGGAAGACAGGCCTGGGATCTAGAAAGAAATGCTACCCAGCTGACATCTTACCACAGCCTTTGTTAATTCAAGCTGTGCTAACCCCACACTCACTGTTATGGTTTGAACATGGGCTCACGGGTGCATGCTTGGTTTCCAACTGATGGTGTTATCTTAGGAGATGCTGGAAACCTCAGATGAGGCCTTCCTGGGAGGAAGGGGGTCATGGGAGATGCTATTCTGAAGTCTATATCTGGCCCTACCTACTTCTTTGCTTCCCATCTGCCATGAAGTGAACAGCCTCCTCCACATGCCCCCCGAGCTGCGATGCACCCAAAATCAATGAGGCCAAGGCCTGTGGGCCTACATCTCTGGAGCTGTGAGCAAAATAAGCCATTCCTCCCCTGGGTTGTTTCTATCAGGTATTTCGGGGACAGCTATACAAGATTAAGGAATACAATCGTGGAGATCATGATAGTGATCTATGGGCTGAGTGTTAAACACACTTTTAACTTCCAATTTAGAGTTATGAGTGTGTTCCTTAGTGACTCACCCTAAAGCATTCAAGAAGCATCAGGGGTTTGTTTTAAAATAATAGTGAAGAAATTATTAGATTTTTTTTTTTTTTTTTAGTTTGGGCTGAGTTGGGCAAGGAGCTTCCAGCGGTCAAGGGCCTGTCTTCCTCTAAGCTCTTTTTGGGCAGAATGGTCCAGGACTTCTTATTCCCTGGGCCCTTGTGGACCGTGAGCTGCCCCACCCCCACCCTGCTTCTCTAGCCAGATTCACTGTCCTATCAGGAACTGAGCTTGACAAAGTAGTTGTGGAGGTCAATGGCAGCCCAAGGTCACTGCTGAAGTCACAGGAGACAATCTGGTCCTCAATGAAGACCCGGATGATCTTTTATGGGTCCTCTGGTGCCCGCCTCACTACCTTCTTCATGTCATCATAATCAGCAGCCTTCTCCAGGTAGTAGGTCAGATCCACAACAGACACAGTGGACTGAACTCAAGCAGAGTGTGTTATCACAACCAGTGCCCAAGTCGGGTCCAGCCAACCATCTTCAAAGAGCCAATAAAAAGAGTCTAAGTAAATGTGGAAAGCAGAAAAATAATGCAGAGATTTATTCAATGTGGCCCCACTGGGAAGAAGGACAGAGATCCAGCGAGCCCCTCAAGTCCATCTTGGGTCCTGAAGTGAGACTGACGTTTAACTAGAAAGTCAAGGATGTCCACAGCTGAGCTGTCCTGGTCACAGTGAGGTCACACACCCACCATTGTCTGGGCTTCAGTCTTATCCTGTAAAGTTGTTAGAACTGTGTGAAATCTCTTTCTGGAAGATAAGCACACACACACACACACACACACACACACACACACACACACACACACACACACATACACACACACCCCTGCTGGCTGGTGTCCTCTCCTCCCAGCATGAGATTCTTAAGGAAGTTCTCCTTTCTTTTGAAGTCTATTTCAGTAGTCTGATAGATTGAGAAGCCGGGCGGTGGTGGCGCACGCCTTTAATCCCAGCACTCGGGAGGCAGAGCCAGGAGGATCTCTGTGAGTTCGAGGCCAGCCTGGGCTACCAAGTGAGTTCCAGGAAAAGGCGCAAAGCTACACAGAGAAACCCTGTCTCGAAAAACAAACCAAAAAAAAAAAAAAAAAAACAAAAAAAAACTGATAGATTGAGAGATGCAAGGGTCTCTTTAGAATATCTTCATTGAAATGTAATACCAGTTACAATTTAAGGGGTCACTGATGCCAAAAACGTCTACTCTGTCAGAATTGAAAGTAGCATTGGTGACAGATTGTCCAGGATGGCCACACTCATTCTCTCTGACCTTCACTATCAGGGCTCAAGGGCTCATCGGCTCTTCTGGCGCTCTGTGAGAATGTGCAGTGTCAGTTGAATGGGGAGAAGCAGAGAAAAGATGTAGTGATTATTAAATTGTGTGTGTATATATGTGTGTTTGTATATATGTATGTATCAGTGTGTGTCTGTGTGTGTGTGAGGTGTCTTTGTGTCTGTGTGTGTATCTGTGTGTGTGTGGTGTCTCTGTGTCTGTGTAGTAGCAGCCAGGAAGATGTAGACAGATGTTTCCTGTCTCTCCTGGTCCCAAATAACCGACTCAAAGGCTAAAAATGAGTTATAAATGATTAGCCAGTAGCTCAGGCTTGTTACTAACTAGCTCTTACATTTAAATTAATCCATTTCTATTAATCTATGTATTGCCATGTGGCTCATGGCTTTACCTGTCCTCTAGCATGTCTTGCTTCCTCCAGCAGCTGGCTGGCATCTCTCCTGACTTCACCCTCTTTCCCATCATTCTCCATTTGGCTTTCCCACCTAACTTCCTGCCCAGCTACCAGCCTGTCAGCTTTTTATTAACCAATGAGAGTAATACATAGTAATAGTATAGAAAAGGATTGTTCCACAGCAGGAAGAGAGGACTCAAGTCTTTAAACCTGTCTCCTTCACATCCTCTGTGCTGCTTCCTGATTGTTGCTTCATCTTATCTACAAGTATCTCTTCTGGCAGCCATCTTTCTGAAATACGTGCCTGTTAAGCATAGTTTTATAACCTCTTAAAAGTTGGAGTAAGCCTTTGAATGGCAGTCTGTGTGTTGAGCAATGGGCATGAGCTAACAGAGCAGCAGCCTCCTCTCAGGTCTGGCTGAGCCCTCAGGGGTTGTGGGGGTGGTATGTTGTGGCACAGTGGCCCTCATTTGAGCAGGAATGCCTTTCAGATGCCTGCTGCACCCTCCTGGTGCCAGGCCTAGCTGGCTCTCCACCATTTCAGCTCTCCTTTGCCATGTCAGTCAGCCCTTAATTCCTTCCCAGAAACTCTGCTCTTTTGCCACACACCACGTGTTCAGCCAGGCCCCATCTGACAGCTGGGGCCCCAGCCCAACCCCACAGACACCCAGTGTTCTTTTCACAGGCTCCGGTGTGTTCCTGACAGCCAAGTCCACTTCCTTTACGATCCTTTTAAAGGGCCTCCCTTTCTGAGGCCCTGTGTACCATGCCAATGGTACACACTTGATGAAAGGACGCGGGGGCTGAGAACTTGGATCAATGGGGTCTTTATTTTTGAACATCAGTAAACAGCACAAATCAGTTGAATGAGTGTAGCCCTGTTCATGATTCCGATGCTTGCTGTGGTCTCCAGCCAGCATCAGACCTACTAAGAATGTGCTTGTTACCGCTAGCTAATAAAGAATGTGGCCCTTTTTCCTTAACTTGAACGGACTCCAAAATGCTGGCCTGAAAGATCAGTTTAACACTGGAGAGGCTGAACAGGGAAACCTTTAACTTTCCTTTTGAAACAGTCCATTGGCGTGTCTCATTCTCCTTCCTCTTCCTTTCGGTCCGCTCTCTGGCGTCGTTGGATTGGCTTGGTGCAAGTCTTTTCAAGACTCGGAAAGACATGCCAGCATCGTTTCCACTCACTGAACTACAAATTGTGTAATTAGAGATGAAAAGTTGCGGGGACCTTTAACTTGTGCCTGCGCCGTTGTCCAAATGGACCCCTGTCACTGTGTTTGGGGGCTTGTTCCTGGTACTCTTGCTGTTTGTTTGTGGAACCACTCACAACTCATTCAGTGCCACCAGCAAGGGACATGGCCTCCTCCTTTTGACAAAAAGTAGCCACTGCTACTGCGAGGACAGTTTCCCTTAAAAAGACTTAAGGTCTAGAGTTGGAGCTAGCCTTGCCTAGTGTACATGAGACCGCACTGAAATCCAAGAATTTAAGGCCCAAACCCATGTATTGTCCCCGGTAGAACTGAATATTTAACAACAAGAAGAAGAAGACTGGACTTTGGTTCCTATTTGAAATACAAATGGCGTCAAGTACAGGAGGTGCCATAGCTTCAGCAGGTACAGCTAACACCTCCCCAAACCCTCTGCATGGTAGCAGGGTTCAAAAGCAAGTTCTGGATGCAGACAGCAGGGATTCAAACCCCAGTCCCAGTCCTGAGTGCTTGCCTATCCATTCATTGAGCAAAACACCAGTAGTACCTGCTCCCCGAGGCCCTGTGACCTCCCAGCCATAGGTTTTCCGGTCAGGTTTACAGCATCAGGATACATTCCCTCCTGTGAGGTGGACCTCAAATTCGACCAGGATGCCATTGGTAACACGCAAACACTTTCTCCGCCATTGCACCAGCGGTCCATCTTACCTGGTGTGCGCAGTTGGGAACCCTTGATGACTTTTCTCCCCGGGGAGCCTGCAGAGCACCTTTTGGCTAGCCAATGTGGAAGACTCTTCTGGTTCACTTCCAGCCTGGTTTTTCCGAGGACATCCGTCCTTTACCTTCTGCCTGGAGCCCTGTGGTGTGCAGTCTCAGGTCCCATCACCCCCGACCCCGGTAATGGACACGCCCTCTCATGAAATGAAAAACCCACCTAACGCTACACACAAAGGGAAGTCTAGGTCAGTTAAAGGCCAAACCGTGAGCCATGCTTAGTACTGCCTTCCTGTCATCCCAGCACTTTGGAAGTGGAGGCAGGAAGTCAGGGGTTCAAGGCCAGCCTCAGCTACTGAGTGACCTGGGAAGAAGTTCTTAGGCGGAACTTAAGAAGCGTAAACGTTTCGCCACTCATGCTTCTTCCATTCAAATCGGTTTCCCAGGCCTCTCTCCTCTCCTGGTCAGCCCTCTTCAACTGCCTCAGGCTTGTCTTTCAGAAGGACACAAATGAAAGAAAAAAACTTTAAAACCTGCCTGTTCCCTTGTCTTCCCTTCCTGTGTGTGCGAGAGGGAGTTTCGTTTCGTTTCGTTTTGTTTTCTAGGCTCCTCCTTTGCACAGGACAAGTCAGCAGACAATGGCCATGAGCTAAATCCTGCCTGCTGCATATTTTAGCACAGCTTTTCCTTAATTAATTGATTGAGCAACCCCCAAACAATTAAAAATCCTTAGTGACACAGGAACATTTCATAAAGTACAACTTCAGTGTCTGTACATACGGTTTTCCTGGACCCAGGCACATTCACTCATGTCCATGCTCTTGGTGGCTGTGCAGTGAGTGCCCAGGATGGAGGCCACACTGTCTACAAGGCCAAAATATTCACTATCTTCACTATTGTATGGAAGAATGTCCCCTACAACCTCTGAACTCATCTGCATGTCCATGGAGCGTAGTTACCTATCTTTCATGTTATCAATGCTGTTCATATTACTTATTTCTATTTTGGGGTCTCAAGTAATAGGATGCCTATGGCAAGAATTTTGCATTCTCACAAGAAAGTCTGTGCATTGATTTGAGTCAGTAATGTCAGACAAGCCCCCTCACCACAGTCGTTACCTCTTTTTCTTTTTCTTTTTTCCATACAGGTGGTTGAACCCAGGGCCACATGCATTCTAGGCAAGTGTTCTACCTCTGACTGCAACCCCAGCACTACCTGTGCCCTCATGAATTCAAGACGGCAGCCACAGCTCCTTAAATCACTCCCTCGTGTGAGTACCTTCAAGGACAGAAAGCTGTCCAGCAGCATGGGAAAAGAACTTGACACAGTAGGCAGGCACATGCTGCGTAGTGACGTTGGGGTCGAGGACAGACACATAGAAGGTAATCCCGTTAGGTTATGATGGAGCTGAGCTGAGGATATGGCCAAGTAGTAGAGCTAGTATATACAAGGCATAATTTAAAAACATATTATAACGGCGCTCAAGATGATCAGTAGCTGACATGACATCACAGTGCAGCATGTCACTCTGATCCTGGCATGAACATGCCAACTGTACCGTCAGTTGCATACAGTACATAATAAGTGATAATAGATGGCCGCTTACCAGCTCACACATTTACAGTGCTATACGGTGTACTGCTTGTCGTGTCCTGCAGTGATTGGTCCTGGACACGTGATCGGAGCAGTGCAGGAATGAAGAATGATGGACACAGAAGGAATAACAGACACACATACAGAGAAGCTGGGGTTGGGTGGGCTGTGCCCACTCTGATGGAAGACACCGGGAAATTCAGCACATGATGTCCAGAACAAGGAGAAGGGATTGGCTAGTCTCAGAAAAGAGGACGCTGTGGTTGATAGTTTCCGAATACACTGGTGTTAGCTAAAGGTCCATCCACCCTCAGCATTTGTACTTAGACCAGAGGAAGGCTTTCCCATCCACCTGGACCTCCCCCAGGCAGCGCTTGGCCACTCTCATGGCTGGGGTCCTCGGCATGGCTGTACCCATGTCAACAATACACGTTCACTCAGAACTTCATTGGCTCCCCACATTTTTGTTGTTGTTGATTTGAAGCAGTCTCACATGAACCCTGGCTGGCCTGGAACTCACCATGCAGACCAAGTCTTCATCTTAGAAAAGAACCGTTGAGTCAGGCCACATGCCTGTAATCCTAATACTCAGAAAGCTAAGGCATATGGATTGCTATGAGTTCAAGGCCAGGCTGGGCTATGGGGTGAGTCTCTCTCTCTCTCTCTCTCTCTCTCTCTCTCTCTCTCTCTCTCTCTCTCAGATTTATTTATTTATTTATTATGTATACAGTGTTCTGTCTGTATGTATCCCTCCAGGCCAGAAGAGGGCACCAAATCTCATTACGGATGGTTGTGAGTCACCATGTGGTTGTTGTGAATTGAACTCAGGACCTATGGAAGAGCAGCCAGTGCTCTTAACCATTGAGCCATCTCTCCAGCCCTTAAGACCCTGCCTCAAAGAAAAAAAAAGAAAGAAAGAAAGAAAGAAAGAAAGAAAGAAAGAAAGAAAGAAAGAAAGAGAAAAAGCAACCTCAAGCTGGGCCTGGTGGTGTAAGTCCAACACCAAGAGGTTGAGGCAAGTAGATTGCCATGAGTTCAGGTCCTGCCTGGACCTCATAATGAGTTCCAGGCACACAGCAAGATCTTGCCTTTAAAAACACAAAACAAATAATTTAAAAAAAAAGAAAGAAAGAAAATCCAGCAATTTGTATTGCCTTGTAGATAGAAGGAATCTACAGATTAATTTCAGCTTTTCCTAAGATAAATACTTCATTTTAAAAGAGAATAAAACAACTTTTCCAAATAATTTCAGGTGATTTTCAAACCCTGAAGCACACAAGCCAGCTGTGGGGGTGTGGGGGAGTGGACTTCTGTTAACCCTGCTTGGCCTTTGCTGGTGACTACTAGTGTTCCATGGTCTGGACTCCAGATGGACAGACTCGGGTGATGCAGGGTCAGAGTTGGACAGCATCACATGGACCTTGCATGGTCAAAGCTCCCACAGACATAGGCTTGTCAGGACCATCAGAATTACAGAAGCAATCAAATTGAAGTATCATAATGATTTATAGCCAAGGTACACAGAGAACATAAAAGAAAAAGCTGGGGCGTGAACACACAGGTTCCAGCGAGTCCCAGAGCCAGAACTGGGCATGTGACCCTGGCCCTGGTGAGTCAGAGCCCATGGGATGCACCAACAGACGCCTCCTTTGATGCTCCTCGTTCACATGCTCCATGGCCTATGTATGAACCCGTGTAGGCCAGCCTCGGTAGATGAGCCCAGGAAGGCGCACTCAAATACAGGCTAGCGAGGCAAGCAGCGTGACTGCGAACATTAGAAGCCCCGGAATCCCCACTTCGGGAGGATAGAGTTTTGATTTGATGTGGTTCATACACCCCTCAAAATTTGTATTGCTGGGGCTAGAGCTAAGTACACTTCTACCCATGACTTTGGTGGACTACGTCCCCACAACACCCCACTCCCACCTCCACCACTTTTCAGACCTAGATGTGAATACTCAACCCATACAGTCCCCCTGTTCATGAACCTGGATGCAATGGGGGCCATCATGAGCAGTGATGCACATTCAGAAAGCAAATAAAACATTAGTTTTCAAAAAGGCAAATTGTCTTGACCAGTCAAATATATAGCCCTGGCTTTGTACATGCTCCCTGATCAGAAAAGGGTGACCAAAATGTGTCCAATTTGTTGAAGTTTAAGTGTTGGTTTCTGCCATTAACTCTTAGTTTATACAAACTTCTCCCAGAAATTCAGATATTGGATTGGGCATGCTCCACTTCAGTCAGACTATAAACATTTTGCTAGTGACATAAGTAACATTTATTATAGGAAAGTATGAGTAAGCTGCACAAAAACAGTCACATGATGTGGTTAGCACAATGCCGTCCCAGGCCTGTGTTCTCTCCAGCTGATTCCACCAGGCCATTCCCAAAGGCTTCTCTTCAAACAAATAAAACAATTGCTGAAGACAGGCCTGCAAGCAGTGTGCTAGATCTCGTCTTTGGTAAATCGTAAAGAAGGGAAATATGCCCCACCAATTCTGCAGCTACACAGTTCACATGTATTGAACTCTTCATCAAGAGCCAGTTTCCAAACTCCACTACATAAAACCATAGGGCCAATAGGAATAGCTTTGAAAATGCTTATAGTAGCAGATTTGAGAATGTGGCCTTTCTTTTTTTTTTTTTTTTTTTTTTTTTTTTTGGCTTTTCGAGACAGGGTTTCTCTGTGTAGCTTTGCGCCTTTCCTGGAACTCGCTTTGGAGACCAGGCTGGCCTCAAACTCACAGAGATCCGCCTGGCTCTGCCTCCCGAGTGCTGGGATTAAAGGCGTGCGCCACCACCGCCCGGCGGAATGTGGCCTTTCTGATTAAAGACTACCTGGATATTCTCTATTCACAGCTGAACTCATGTAGTTATCAGGATAATACTAGAACATATTTGTCTTAGTTAGGGTTTTTATTGCTGTGAAGAGACACCATGACCATGGCAACCCTTTTAAGGAAAACATGACCATGGCAACTCTTACAAAGAAAACATTTAATTGAGGGAACTCGATTACAGTTTCAGAGGTTCAGTTCATTATCATCATGGTGAGGAGCATGGCAGCGTGCAGGCGGACATGGTGCTGAAACTGAGAGTCCTTACATCTTGATAGGCAGGCAGCAGGAAGTTGACTGAGACACTTGGCAGTATCCTGAGCATAGCAAACCTCAAAGCCCACCCCCACAGTGACACACTTCCTCCAACAAGGCCATACCCATTCCAGCAAAGCTACACCTCCTAATTATGTCACTCCCTATGAGATTATGGGGGTCAATTACATTCAAACTAACACAGTATTGATGTCTATGTATGCATGTTCTCCCCATCTCACAGTCGAGAAAAGTGAGGCCCAGAAGTGTCTACCTTGCCCAATATCACAGTGTCAGTGTGAGGCAGAAGCAAGATGTGGGCCGAAGCTGTCCTCTTACAGAGTATGCCATTATCACTGTGCACTCTGCCTCTCAAGCCCTCACTGAGCTCCACCAGGCTGGGTGGGAGGAGAACCCTCACACCTTCTGGGAAAGATCTAAATCCTTCAGTTTCAGAGGAGCACTTACCATCCACATGGAGATAGGATGTAAAATTCTTGTTCAATGGCCTGGCTATATTTTAAAATGAACAGCAAATAGGAAGATAAGCTTCAGAAAGCTTATAAATCTGTGTTTTCAACCACACCTGACTGATGAAGAAGGAACTGATTTCTGCCGAGCGAGCAAAGTCCATGCTGACTGTGCAGAAGTATCTGAGTTACAGACATCATAAGATATGGTCTGAGTATGAGCATAAAAGCAGGCTTGAAAAGCACCATAGTATTCTAGGAAGGATTCTTACAGGTTTAAAACCAAGGGTTAATAGCCAGGTAGGCAGGCATGTGTGCTAGCTGTCCAGTGCTGTGCCAATCATAGTCCACCCCTGTATCAACCAGCCAACTACAGTGTCTTTTTCTAAGAGTCTTAATCTAAAAGTTAAGTGTGTTTTGAGCCGATACTGTGAGGCTGCACAGGCTTCTGTGCTAATTCTGGCCTCACTACAATCTTTAAACCCTTTGCTTGGCTTTCAAAATCTCCCCTTTCACGCTGGAGTAATTTATTTTTTTAATTTATAAATCCCTTATTTTGTTATAAACCCTATTTGCATCATAGTAGACCCTGATCAAACCTTTAAAAATTAAAAAGAGCCTGGCGGTGGTGGCGCACACCTTTAATCCCAGCACTTGGGAGGCAGAGCCAGGTGGATCTCTGTGAGTTCGAGGCCAGCCTGGGCTGCAGAGTGAGTTCCAGGACAGGCTCCAAAGCTACACAGAGAAACCCTGTCTCAAAAAGCCAAAAATAATAATAATAATAATAATAATAATAATAATAATAATAATAATAATAATAATAATTAAGTATAAGTGCTGTCATAGGAAGCCCTTCTAAAGCTATGGGATGTGAAAGGGGGTTTTCTGTTTGTTTTTTTCTCTCCAAGAACCAGTGGCTCTACCTTTAAGAATGTAGCCATGTGGAAGTGGTGATCACACTCACTTAGTAGTTCCCGGAGAGAGTTAACAGCCCGAGAGAACCAACGAGGCTCTTTGGAGGCCAGGGATTCTGCTGTGGACAGTCCTATCTCCTTCAGTTTGTGATCACTCTCAGAATTCACTCCAGAGGCCATTTCTTAGACTGTTGGTGAACCTGTCGGGGGAAAGAAGCTATACACATACACACTCATTCTCATGCTCTCATGCTCACATGTACTAGCACACCCATGGCCTCGCACAGGGATCTGAGTAGATTTTCCATCTGTGGGGAAGGGGTGGAAAGGCAGAGAAGTGAGGCAACATGGATGGGTTCCAGGCAAAAATCTGGCAGGATCCGAGGTGCAGAGGCGATGCTAGACCCAGCTTCCCACTCTGCTCCGAAGCCTTCGCTCTGCAGCTCCACCTGGGTTCAGTCCACCCAGCTGAGCACACTCCAGCCAAGGGGATTTCTTTACCTCCATGTCCACATACAGCTGAAACCTAAAAAGCCTTGAGCGAACTCCCATCCTATTTCCATCCTGTAAAGGATTGCTGGGAAAATGCCAATTAGCTCTAAAGGCCTGTCATCTTTATGTGCACAAGACTATAAAAGAAAGAAAATACGTATACAAGGCAGTTATTGTCCCAACCTAGTGAACTAAAAAATGTGGAAAGTAGAGGGTAGGGTGGAACACTTCCAGTGATAGCCTTTTATAGAAACCGACCTGCTATAACAAGGAAGGGTGTGCTATTCTGTATGTGAACTAAAGTATGTTTCATTACACTTTGTAAGCATCCCCCCATAAAATCACGCTTTAAACATTTTTCAGAGTCCCCTATATATACTGAAATCAGAACAAGCTTGCTAGTTTTTATTGTCACAAAGTGTGAATATATTGTATGAACAAGAATTAGGATGTCCCTCCTTATTGACAGTTAGTCTCCCAGACTTTATCAGTCAACAATAACAAGAATGTCCCAGGTCCTGTGTCTTGCCCTGTGCCATATGTATTTTTTTTGCTTACAGGATGTCCTGGGTGTGATCTCCAGCACTGAATAAAACCTGGCAAAGGGAGCAAACACTTCACTACTAGCTACGTAGTGAGTTCAAGACCAGCCTGAGATACATGAGACCCTGAGTTAAAGAATAAATAAATCCCATCATCTTTAATTGATTGAACAAAAAGAATACAAAGGCTACTGAGATGTGCCATGCACTACAAAGGAGTGAAGTCACACATGTGGTATACCTGCCCCCAGTGTACCTGATACCAGCATCAGGCCCCTCCAAGGTGAGGAGCCACGCTGCAAAAGCTAGTCGTTACCAGTGGTGACGTCATGACACAAAGGACTGCGCTGTCAATATTCCAGATTCAAGGGATAAACATGACATAACTAAATCCGATCCGTGACCCCGGATATGATCCTGACTGAGATAGGGGTAGGGCAAAATTGGTCAGCATGTTATTAAGATGATTAGAAATGTCAGATTACTGTATTGATGTTACAATCCCAGTTTTGCCAATTGAACTGTGCTAACATCAAGAACATCCTCCACCTCAGAAACATCAGCTGAAGATGAGGGCAAAGGAGAATAATGTCTGTAACTTACAGTTCATTAAAAAGTGTGTGTGTGTGCACACGCGTGCACACACGTGTAAATTAGACACGCAAATAGGATGAAGTATTAAAATTGGTAAGTCTGAGCAAAGGGTACATGTGTTCTTGTGTTAGCTTTGTAACTCTTGTGTGTGTTTGAGGTTGTTTCAGAACAAAGTTGTAGGCAGGGGCTCTGCACCCCCAAAGTCCCTTGCCTGAGAGACTGTTACCTCCCAGCTGACACTGAAACATTATCTTGAGCAAGACACTAATGACTAGTTAAGATCAAAAGCTTTACAACTGAGTTTTGCAAGATTCATTTCCACTTTGAAGAGTGCTGGAGACAGGCGGTCGAGTGTGAGAGTGGTCATTAAGTCAATTATGTGTGATGGGAACTTGGCCTCTGTTACCTCTTTTTAAATATCCACTCCTGAGAAATCAGAGGGGGAGAAAGCGCCAGATATCACGAAAACATCCATTGGGGACACTCTCTTTCCACAGGAACCTAGCTGGCTTCTCTTGTGAGCAGGCCACACTCAACTGCACTCCCTCTGTCCTTAACACACTTCTGGGCTCAACTGCCCATAACTTTCTCTGAGCATCTCAGGCCACCACACCTCAGAAAGCCCCCTGTGTCCCTCCAGAACTGCAGTCCAAGAGAATGGTCTCCGAAACACACAGCTTTTGAGTTCTCACGGTGTGCAGGTCTATACGGATGCATGCTGTAAAACACACACTAGTTTAGTTAGCAAAGGCTTCACATGGACTGAAAGAATATCTCATTAATGAAACCATTGCACCAGCTTCGTGTTTGTTTGTTTCGATTTATTTTTATGTGCATTGATGTTTTGCCTGCACATATGTCTGTATGAGGGTGTCAGATCCCCTGGAACTAGAGTTACAGACAACTATGAGGTGCCATGCAGGTGCTGGGAATTGAACCTGGGTCCTCTGAAAGAGCAGCCAGTGCTCCTCCTGCTGAGCCATCTCTGCAGCCCCAACAGCTTCGTTTTAAAATGTAGCTAGGTGAGTTTTACTTTCTGTGGCTTTCACTTCATTTGTGTTAAGCAGATGGGCCTGTAGCCCCTCCCGCCATGCTTCCTCTCGAACCCTCACATGTTCAATCAGAGCATCCGACACACTTCTTCACCTGGCTGATGCTTCCTGCTGGCCAGGAGCCTGACTCTCCTGTGTCCCCTCAAGTTTAGCAAAACCCTTGCTGGTCAAGACTGTTACTGGAGTAATAATTCATGTTCACTCTTTGGTGTACATGAGTGTGCATATGTGCACGTGTGTGTAGGAGCATGTGTGGGGGGAGGACGTTGCATGTGTTCATGCACACATGCATGGAGGCCAGAGGACCCTCTTGGATACCATTCCTCAGCTGGCATCCCCTCTTTTTTGAGACAGGGTCTCTCACTGACCTGGAGTTGCTGTGTAGGTAGGTTGGTTGCCCTGTCTCTGACTCCCCAGCACAGGATTCCAAGCACGCCATCACTCCCTGCCGTATTAACACAGGTCTGCGGATCAAACTCAGGTCCTCATGTTGATGAGGCAAGTACTTCACTGACTGAAACATCTCCTCAGCCTATAAAAATCCATTATTTTTATCGATGTGAGATTCCCATGACAATATTAACTATTTTAACTGTGTGTGTGTGTGTGTGTGTGTGTGTGTGTGTATGTGTGTGTGTGTACATGCACTTGCTCCAGAGGTGGATACTAGTGTCCTACTCTATTACTCCAGTAATCCCTTGAATCAAAGTCTCTCACTGAACCGAGGGCTGGCCATTTTGACTAGACTGACTGGCTAGCAAGGGGCTCCATCTGTCTCCACGTCTCCACCACCACCACCACCACCACCACCACCACCACCGCTCTCGAGTTATAGGTGTGTGGTCACACCCAGCTTCTTATGTAGGTGCTGTGGATTGAACTCAGGTCCTTGTGTCTGCAAACGCTCTCACCTACCAAACCATCTCCACAGCCCCCTTAATTAACCATTTTGAAGTAAACAAGTCAAGCCCAGACATGGAAAGGCAAGCCTGTAATCCTAACACTTGAGAAATGGAGAAGGGGAGATTTCAGGGCTAGCCTCATCTACCATCTACATAGCAAGTTCAATACTACCCTGGGCTACATGAGGCCTTCTCCCAGAACAAGATATTGATGGACTAACTGAGCAAGCCGTTGGCTTCTTGTACCTTCACAACTCTGTCCACTCCCAACGGTGCCGTCCCTTGGTCACTCATTTCCCTCCTCCCCACAGTCCCTGGCAGTCGCCAACCTTCCTTCTGTTTCTGTGGATTTATCTAGCGTGGGTATTGATACAAATGGAATTATACAACCTTTTGTGTATGATTTCTCTCACTTGGCACAATGTTTTTGAGATTCATCACATTGTAGCGTGTTATTAATATTTTATTCCTTCAAATTATTTTTCTTGGGGCTGGGACTGTAGCTCAGTTGGTAGAATGTTCCCCTAGTGTACAGGAAGCCCTAAGTTCAATCTCCAGCACCAGAGAAAACTGGATGTGGTGGTACAAACCTGTAGTCCCAGTATTTGGAAAATAGAGAAAGAAGGATCAGGAGTTCAAGGTCATCCTCAGCTACATATCAGGTTCCAGGCCAGCCATGGCTGCATGAGACCCAGACTCAGAAGAACAAAGTCTCTCTTGTGTTCATATGGCCCCCTCAGCCTGGCTGCTGTCTTTCCATCTGTGTTTAGAATTTAGTCAAGCTAACTTAGGATTCAAGAACCAGCTCGCACTTTCTCTAGAAACACATCTGACTGTCTTCCAGCCTCTCAAAGTCCTGTCATTCTTTTTACATGACTTCATTTAAACCCACACACTGACGATGGTTAGGACTGCCTTAAAACTAATCCAACAGGTAGTTGTCCGAGGAGAGGGTGTCAATAAAACAAGAAAGGCCTCTGCTTCTCCCTCACCTAATCTCCATGACAACAGTCCTGTCACCTGGGTATGATGGTGCGTGCCTGGAATCTCAGCAGTTGGCAGGCTAACGCAAAAAGATTGGGAGTTTCTGGTCAGCCTAGACTACACAGAAAGACCCTGTCAAGGGAGAGAAATAATGATCTCAGCGAAAGACAGAGGTTCCAGATTGCCCAGCAGATAAAGGTGCTTGCCACCAAACCTGATGACCTGAGCCAGTCCCTGGGACTCACCAGGTAGAAGAATCAACCTCCACACATGCACTGTGGCACACAGATGCACACACACACACACACACACACACACACACACACACACACACGTACACTACATAAAATGTAATAATAGAAGGCAAACTAGGAGTGGAGGGAACCTCTTGAAAGGACGTGGTGACCTGTGTGTTCCTTTTCTCCTCCTTCCTGAAGATACAGAAAAGATATGTTGGGGGAAGAGTAGGCTCGAAGCTCAGTGAACCTTAGAATCAAGGACATTAATTAGTCATTCACGCAGAGAGCCACTGAGATGGAAAGATCCAAGAACTGGGCACAGCAGAAGCCTCTGAGTCATTCACTAATGCTTAAATCCGAAAATCGTGACTGTGCTCATAACACGTGCAAAAGCCCACATTGGGGCCCGGCAGTCACGTGGGCTGCCTCTCTCTTGGAGCTGATCCCTTTATTTGGAATTTATTCTTACCTTCCTACTCTGCCACAAGTTTCAACAGGTATGTGAAATTTGGGGGTTACTGTCCAACACCATTCCCATCACCCACCTTTATGGTTTTGTTTTTGTTTTGTTTTGCAAGCCACCTTCTGGATAACTGTGAGGAAGGATAATGCCCCCAGAGATGTCTACTCCTAACCCACAGGACCTATGACTCTATGACATGGCAAATATCAAAAGGTGGGAAACACGTTTACATCAAAAGTGGCTGGCCACTGACCTGGAGGGGAAAAGGTGCTGGACCATCCAGGTCGGCCCCATGAAATAAAAGGGGGCCTGTGAGTCCAACAGAAGGTCAGGAGAACCCGTGTCAGAAGACTGAAATGTGAGAAAGACCCCACTGCCGTTGATGGATGTTGAGAGGGAAGGAGGCCACAAACCTGGAAGTGTGAGAACCAGAAACTAGAGAAGAGGGAAGAAATGGACTCTTCACTGGAGCCATGCTGACACTTCTGTTTGGGCCCAGCTGAGACCCATTTCAGACTTCTCATTTCCAGGGCAGCGAGTTAATAGATTTTAGCTGTGTTAAGCCTCTGCGTTTTGGCATTTTGTTAAAGGAAACTCACTCTAGAGTTGCTATTTATGAGTCAAGGGTCTATGGGCTAGAGAGATGATTCAGCAGTTAAGAGTACTTGCCACATGGTGGCTTAGGAGCATTTGTAACTCCAGGTTCAGGGGATCTGACACCCTCTTCTGGTCTCCACAGGCACCAGGCACACATGTGGTGTAAAAACACATAAGTAGTGAAAACACCCATATACATAAAAAGAACATTTTTAAGGGCTAGTGGACCAGATGTTAACTAGTTGCTTTTTAAATCTCACTTAAAAACTCCAGTTTGAACTGAGCAATTTCTAAAATTAGAGGATGTTAATTGAGGGAGCGTTGGGGATGAAGCTGAGTCGGTGGGGTGCTTGCCTAGAGCACATAATGCCCTGGGTTAGCTCCCCAGAACCAGAACCGTACAGGTGTGGTAGCACACACCTGTTAGCTGGGCATTTAGGGGGTGAAAGCAAGATCAGAAGTACAGGATCATCTTACAAGTTAGAGGCCAGACCTGAGGTCCAGCAGTGACTCCTAGGCTCGGCTGCAGCCTGACACCTTGTGTGCCCCTTTGGGTGGCTGCTTCAGGCATCACGTCCTAGGCACAGCTCTGAAAGTCAAGACAGTGGCCATCAGAAGGAGGGTCAGCATTCAAGGTACTGAGACGCTCTTGGGGACAATTTCTCTGAAGATGACTACAGCTCACCTCCCTCAACACCATTTCTAAGCAGAGTAATTGTAACTCCAGAGTCCAGCTGTTTCCTTTCTTTCAGTGAATTATTCCTAACTTTTTACAGGATGATTTTCTTTTAATAAACAAGATGTGAATATTTCTTCTTCCCAACAGCCCTGACCTTGGGTACCTCAAGTTGCCATTGTCTGATTGTCAAAAGCAGGTTCTTCCATCTACAGCTCTTTGGAATCACAAACCTCCTTTACAATTGTGACATGTATGAGTGATTTACCTTCATGAATGTCTGTGCATCACATGCATGCCTAGTGCCTGAGAAGCTCAGAAGAAGCTGGGAGAGCCCTTGAACTGGGCTCGCAAATGTTTGTGAGCAACCGTGTTGGTGCTGGGAATTGAACCCATACCTCCAAAGGAGGAGAAAGATAAAGAGGATGGAGAAGGAAAGAGGAATAGAGGAGGAGGAGGAGGAGGAGGAGGAGGAGAAGGAGGAGGAGGAGGAGGAGGAGGAGGAGGAGGAGAACTCCTGCCCTAGTGGCTGCCACCTCTCCTGATAGGGCAGGGAAGGCAAAAAGTAAAAGATAATTCGATTGCTACAGCTTCCTAAACAAAAATAAGATTCGCTACAGAAAAGTTTAACCTCTCCAGTTTACTTAAAGACAGATCGCTCATCTCACAAAAAAAATGCAAGCCAAAACTATGTCAGCCACAAAGGGCATTAACACCTGAGGTGGTAATAAGATGCTTGCCAAAGGTTGAAAACTTGTTGTTGGTTGTTGTTGTTTACATGTATTTGGGGGTAGAGAGATTGGCACATGCCACAGCTCTGATATGAAGATCAAAGGACAACCCGAGGAAGTCACTTCTCTCCTGTCCTGTAGGTTCCAGGGATTGAACTCGGGTCTTCAGTTGACAGTGACTGCCTTTACTTACTAAACCATCTCACCAGCTCAAAAGCTTGCTTTTTCTGTTTTTGTTTTGAGTCAGGGACTCACTGTGTAGCCTTAGCTGATCTAGAACTTGCTACATAGACCAGGCTGGCCTTGAACTCACAGAAGTCCAGGTACCTCTGCCTCGTGAGTGCTGGGATTAAAGGAGTCCACCACAATGCTTAGTGCTTGTTTTTAATTGAAAGTTATATGTGTTGCAAAAAGCAAATAGAACTCTCTATATTATTTACATTATACAAAACCAGTATTTCCATTTTTCACTTGCTTCTCTGTATTGGAAATTTTGCTTCCTTGTGACTGTATAGACTCCTCCCTCCATTCTGATCCATATGTTTCTACACACTAGCTCCAGTCCCTGTGTTACAATGGACCATAAGTCAGCGTGTTCCATAACCAGGACTTCTCATGCCCAGAAAGCAGCCATAGTCATACACACCTTAGAGACTATCACACCAGTGAGAGGTTCACATCGCCACATTTCCACATTGTCTATAACCAGAAATGACTTGAGTGTATGGAGTTTATGTTCCAGACAAGGTTGTTTCTACACTTAATGCAGTTACTGAATACGAAGTTTGTTCTGAGCAGTCAATACTATGGAGTCAAGTAGATAGGTCATAAATGGCTTTGGGCTACATTTCTCCACGGCTTGAAGCCTGTGGGCTATCCTGAGCTCATAATTTCTGATCCAGCATGTAGTGTTTGTACCCATATATGTATAGCACAATGGCACCTGATTGGAATGTCTGCCCTGGGTGGGGAAGGAATGCTAACTAGGTGCTGCTGTCCAAATTCCGGAAAGGTGCATTGTGTGAGCATCAGGAAGAAAGTTCACCAACAGGAAGAATGTCAGAACAGGATGTTAGGAAACTCCCTTTAAGCTAGGAAAAGGGGAGGAGGGAGAGAAAAGAAAAGAGAAGAGCAAATGTGGGATCACAAAATGAAAATACCGTGCATCCGAAGTCAATAAATAAACGCCAGGGGCGAGTGAGTCATGAGCACGAGTTCTGAAGAGATGGAATTCGAGAGATCAAGCCCCACTGCTTAAAACATCACATGATCTTTCCCAAGCCCCGTATTTCATAAAACAGGAGGCTGACTCGGTGACTCCCGGTGGATGGGACTAGGGAGTGAGCGTCAAGCCCTGACTGATTGCGGGCGCTCGGACTCAGCATGGAAAGTCTCTTCGGGGTCCTGGGATTTCTGCTGCTGGCTTCAGGACTGCCGCTCCAGGCGGCCAAACGTGAGTCTCATCCTCTCTGGGCGATTGCATTCACTAGTCCAAGCGATGGACCCGGGCTCTCAGAAGAGTTTAGGGGTCTGCAGGAAGCGGGGTCTGTTCCCAATGCTGGGACTGCGTTCTTTGCTTGGGGTTCATGTAGAGCAAAAGGCACGCAGCCACTGGGAGCCTTTTCCACCCTGGCCATATTGTGGCTGGAAGTGGGAGGAGAGCCTGTACCCCCAGAATAAAGAAAGTGTCCCAAACCACCCTCATCTGCTTCCTGCTCACAGGGCGGAGCTCTAAGATGAGGCTCACGCTAACTTGGCAGAACTCCCCACCCCACCCCCCTGCACACAGGGGGGCACGCAGGGCGCGCTGCGGCTCCAGTGAGGATACTGAGGGGCGAGCTGGCTCCACCCTGGGTGGGCTCTACCACATGGGCCCTACTAACAACGCTGACGCCCGGTCAGTGGCAGCGGCGTCTTCTGGAGTTGGGCGTCCTGGTCCAGCATCCTTGGTGCGCAGCGCGGGTGGAGCAATGCTCCAGCACGCCCACTTGTCCCCCCCGGGGTGTGGCTGTCCCGTTCCTGGCAGAGCTAGTGAGCAAGGGGAAAAGAAGAACCACTCCACCTCCCTTCCAGGGGCCAGGGACCAGCCAGGACCGGCACCTTCCTTGAGCCTGAGTGTGGCATCCCAGCTAACCCACGTAACCCCAACGCCACCTTGGCTTGGGGACAGTTCCAGAGGAGCGGACCACCTCATCTCCTTTCCTCCTCTAGTGCAAGCCAGTCCCTCTCTTAGGTCGTCCTGGCTGGGGTGGATCCCAGGCCAGGCAGAGTGGAACCGCTGGGGACCCTGCACCAGGAGATTGACCGTCAAACCGGGAAGCGGCCCAGTCCCACCACAACCCCGCCCTGAGTGCTCAAAGCCCGGGATGCTCCAGACTTGGGGCGCCCCGCCCGCCCGAGACTCCGCCTCTGTCCCCTGAGGCTGTGACTGTGGCTTTGGACTTCAAACACAGAGTCCCAGGGGGAATGTCCCACCTTGTGTCTAGGTGTGGCGCCTTCACAGAGTGAGGAGAATCTGACGTTGTGATTGTCTGGTTTCTCCAGATAAGGAACCCAGCCACAGAGAGGGCCAGGAATTCGCCCTGGGTCACACAGAGAGCAGCTGGAAAGGGAAAGCATGCCCTCTCACCCGCTGTCCTTCCTACCAGGGTTTTGGGTAGGACAGTTGGTTCATGCCAACTGCTAAGCTCTAAGTTAGCTTCGCTAAGTTTCCTTTTCTGCATTTGCAAAAGTGGGTTCTAGAGTCTTGGGAGATCAGCTAGCAAAGGCGCTTGGCCAGAACACACATTCAGCGGCAGTTCTTAAGGACCGATCTGCGCCCCCCGCCCCGCCCCGCTCCCCACTCCCACCCCGCACCGTGCCTCCCACGGACAGACGGTTAAGAGCCTGGAGGAATAGGAAGAATAGGAAAAGGCAGTTAGTTGTCAAAGTCCTCTCTAAAACCCCGCGGCTGGGCGGGCTAAATGGCTCACGCCTTTAATCGGGAGAGGCAGGTAGACCTCCGTGAGACAGTCTAGTGTACATAGTGAGTTCAAGGACCGCCTGAGCTACACAGGGAAATGCCGCCTTGAAAAAAACCAACCAACCAACCAACCAAACAGTAGCCAGAAATTGAGTAATAGGGCTGTCAGCCGATGTCTCAAAGCCCCAGCCATTCTCGGGCTTACACTTGTGTCTGGACTAAACATTC
This sequence comes from Peromyscus californicus insignis, assembly GCF_007827085.1. NCBI lineage: Eukaryota > Metazoa > Chordata > Mammalia > Rodentia > Cricetidae > Peromyscus > Peromyscus californicus. The sequence goes on from NW_026294584.1 coordinate 66,448,321, forward strand.
CAGACACAAAGCAATACCTGTAGGAGCTAGCAGTCCTGACTCTGGTACGATGGATGAGGAGGCAGGAGAAGTGCTGTCCAGGTATGGGGAGCCAGAGCGAAGAGCGGAACTCCTTAACTTCTACTCTGCCCCTCCCCCCACCCCCCATCCCCGCTAAAGTTTGCCTGCTATCGGGCATCTCTGGTTTGCAGTTGAACTTCGGTGTTTTAGGACAATTGTGCACGCATGCGAAATGGAAAGAAATAATTCAGACAAGTCCCAATATAACCTTTACTCAGTTTGCCCAAGGGCAAAATTAGACAAAACACAATCAAGTAACACAGCCAAGATCCTAACGGGGTGGGGATGGGGGGTGGGGGAGGCGGGACAGTCAAAGTACAGGACATGCCCATTGTCACCGCAACAGTCCCATGACCTTTTATAATCAATACCTTCCTCTGCCCAGCTCCAGTTCCTGGCCACTGGCAATCTGTCCTTTAACTAATCTTATTTATTACTGTTATTTCCAGAATGCCACACAATGGAATTTTGTACAGTGTGTAACTTTAGATGCTGGCTGGGGTTTCTCCTTAGCATAGTTTCCTGGGGGTTTATTGACATTGCTGTACCAATAGGCTGTTCCTTTTTCTTCCTGAGTAGTAAGTAGTCCATGGTAAGGACGTACCATTTTAACCCCTCACCTGCTGAAGGGCATCAGAATTATTCCATTTGTGCTTTTCTGAGTAAAGATGGTATGAATTCTCATGTGTGAACTTTTGTGTGGTCACAAGTTTCATTTTTTGGGGATTCATACCAAAGAGTACAGTTAAGACAAGTTATGCCAGGCATAATGGTGCACGCCTTCAATTCCAGCACTCGGGAGGCAGAGGCAGGTGGATCTCTGTGAGTGTGAGGCCAGCCTGGTTTACAGAGTGAGTTCCAGGACAGCCAGAGCTACATAGAGAGACCCTGTCTCAAGACAAAAAAAAAAAAAAAAAAAAAAGACAAGTTAGTGGTTAACTGCATGTTGACTTTATTAGAATTTAGCAGGATGGCTTCACCTTTTCACGTTCTCACCAGCAGTGTGTAGTGACTCAGTTTTCCTAGGTCTTTGCTGTCACTTGGTAGGCATTGGCACTCCTTTTTACTTGGGAGGTAGTGACTCATCAATGACCCTCTAGTGTTTGATGTTTACACATCCTCTGTAGTGTGCTCTCGTGTCTTTTCCCATTTTCAAATTTGAATTGCTTTTTAATATCGGTGAAAGTGTGGTGTGCTCCTAGCCTGTGGCTCTCCTTCGCTTCTTCCCACAGGATGTCACAGAGCAGAGGTTTCTTCTTACTTGAATACAGGCTCTTACATCAGTTTTTCCTTTTATGTATTATGCTTTGGGTGTTAATCTAAGAATTATTGTCTAGTTCTAAATCCTGATGTTTTCATCTCTGCTTACTGCTTTTTAAAATGTGTCTTTTCTCAGCCGGGCGGTGGTGGCGCACGCCTTTAATCCCAGCACTCGGGAGGCAGAGCCAGGCGGATCTCTGTGAGTTCGAGGCCAGCCTGGGCTACCAACTGAGTTCCAGGAAAAGGCGCAAAGCTACACAAAGAAACCCTGTCTCGAAAAACCAAAAAAAAAAAAAGAAAATGTGTCTTTTCTCTATTGGGCTACTTTTCTTGTTAAAGCCTTTAAAATGGTGTATTTTCTTGTGTGGGGGTGGTGCCTGCAGAGTCCACTAGAGGGCGCCAGATCTCCGGTCCTGGGCAAGTGCTGCGGGCACCCTTAACCACGAGTCTTCTCTCCAGCTCCTCTAATGAATATATGTCTGGTTTGAACTCTGGAAGGGCAGATCGAACAGGCTTGCACCTGGCTTCCCTGCTCCTCCACTGTTCCCTGTATTTTTCTTTTCTTTTTTATTTTTTTGAGACAGTTTCTCTGTGTAGCCTGACTGTCCTGGAACTCGCTCTGTAGACCAGGCTGGCCTCCAACTCACAGAGATCCGCCTGAAAGGCGTGCGCCAGCACACCTGGCTGTTTTTCTTTAACTTCTGAAATGTACAAGCAGAGGAGCACTCTGTGTGGTTTTGTCAACGTTGTTGTTTGTTTGTTTGTTTGTTTTCTGGTGGTGCTGAGGTTCAAAGCCAGGGCCCTAGCATGCCTGTCAAGCACTGTGCCGCAGGGTCACACCCTAACCTGAGCTGTGCTTTGACTGCATCTCTGGAAACACTTCCTCAGAATCTGAGGGCAAAGACTCTGAAACAGTGAGACGGGCTTATGGGCATGAAAGGGGGTGGCTCTCCTTTTGCACTGGATTGAAGATGACCCTGCTGAATCCTATCGCTCTAGACCTAGATGTCTTCATCTCTACAGTGAGTTTGAATGGAATCAGCTCAATTCTTTCCACATGACTCCAAAGTGAACCTCCAGTTGTAAACATTGGTTGATAGACGGTCTATTCTTCACTTAATGGGAACAGTCAGGTGGGAAGGGTCCTGAGACTTATTTGGCGTTTGTCTGGTTTGAAGGCTGAGGTCACACAGTCTCTTTATGACAGAGACCAAGCACCATGGCTCCTAGTTCAGCGCTACTTCGCACTGCCTCTGCCTCTCTCTTGAGAAAGGAGCAGGAGGTTAAGGGATGACTCAGTGGGTACATTGCGTGCCTCACAGGCACAAGCCTGAACTCCGTATGCAGCACCGACAAAAAAATCAGGGCATGCACAAAAACAGGACATACACCCACCAGTTAGTACAGAGAAGACAGAGACAGGCGGATCCATGGGGCTGTGGCCAGCCAGTCTATCCTAATTGGTGAGCTCTAGCCAATGAGAGACCATGTCTCAAATGGAGGAAGACAGAATTTCTGAATAAGCCACTTGAAGTTGTACACACACACACACACACACACACACACACACACACACACACACACCACACACACTAAAAATAAACTGGGCAGGTGATGTAGCCCAGTTTCCCTAACATGTGAGCATTTGCCTTAAATGTGAGGGGCCCAGAGTTCTAAGTATCCTGTCCCATCACTCTACTCTCCACGTAAGAGGTAATATCTTGACTAGAAGGAACAGATTCATGCATGCTTTCAAAATGGTTTCTCTGAGTATCTACTAAATACCACACCTCATGGTATTTCTTCCAGCATCTAAGACATGAAGACAGTTTCTGGTCTACAAGAGTTCACGGCCAAGATGCAGGATTATATAAATTGATGAGAGAACAGTTGTAGACAGTGTGTGGTTAGAGGATGCCTTTGGTCACAGTTAAGCTTTGGGCTGGAATATAAAAGGTTAAGTTTTTTTATTATCTCATACATTCAGCCCAGAAGTAGTGTCTTAGGGTTTTATTGCTGTGAAGAGACACCATGACCACAACAATTCTTATAAAGGAAAGCATTTAATTGGGGCTGGCTTACAGTTCAGAAGTTTAGTCCATTATCACCATGGCAGGAAGCATGGCAGCATGCAGGGAGACATGGTGCAGGAGAGGTCGCTGAGAGTTCTACATCTGGATCTGCAGACAGCAGGAAGAAAGAGACACTGGGCCTGGCTTGGGCTTCTGAAACCTCAAAGCCCACCCCCAGTGACACACTTCCTCCAAGAAGGCCACACCTACTCCAACGAGGCCACACCTCCTAATAGTGCCACTCCCTGTGAGCCTATGGGGGCCATTTTTATTCAAACCACCACGGGTAGCAAGACCAGAGCAATGACTCAATAGTGTCATCTAGGCGGTGGTTCTTTCTTTCAGCATTCTATTTTTTTTTTTTTTGATTTATTTATTATGTATACAGTGTTCTGCCTGCAGGCCAGAAGAGGGCTCCAGATCTCATTACAGATGGTGTGAGCCACCATGTGGGTGCTGGGAATTGAACTCAGGACCTCTGGAAGAGCAGCCAGTGCTCTTAACCGTTGAGCCATCTCTCCAGCCCTCCTTCAGCATTCTTATCTGACACCCCCGATGTGCTGGCTGTTTCCTCAGACCTGCATCTTCATGGTTAAACATGGCTGTGATGTCCGAGAATCATGCCAGTCACTACACCCCTGAAGTCAGTTCTGAAGACAGAAGGCTGAGGCTATTTCTCATGTGTCTTCTTCTGTAAAGGAGGAACACGTCCCAGAAACTCTAGCAGACTTCTTCTCAGCTTCCCTAAGCCAGGATATAATCATCTCCCCCAACTCAAACTGCAAGGAAAGCTGGGGAAATGAGCCTTTGGAATTACGATCTGATACAGATGAGGATCTATTACCGAGGGGATTCAAAGAGGAGAGTAGGCAGGCAATGGCTGCTGGGTAAGAATCAACCAATCTGCTACAATATTCAAAGTGCATAGAAACCACATGACCAGCAAAGTTTTCAGGCCAGACCAAAACACCAACCACCAAAAATCTATCAATTTAAGATTATGAAGAATTTTCAAAGATTTACAATAAATTTTAGAGAAACCATTAAAAAAAACAAAGAGATACAATTAATATTAAATGGTGGAGATAAAATGGAATCCAGTTATAATCTCCCACACTACAAGAGGAGGTAGACTTGGCGCATGTCTATGGTCTCAACCCTTGAGAGGTATAGGCATAAAGGTCAGAAGTTCAAGGTTATCCTAGGCTGCATAGTAAGTTTGAGGGCAACCTGGACCACATAAGACTCTGTTGCAAAAAAAATCAAAATAAATAAATAAGAAAAAAAAGTAAAGAAAGATGGGCTAAATAGAAAACAAGATAGTAGGTTCAAATAAAAATAACCTAGATGCCCGTCAACTGAAGAATGGATTAAGAAAATGTGGTACATATACACAATGGAGTACTACTCAGCAGAGAAAAACAATGACAGCATGAAATTTGCAGGCAAATGGATGGAACTAGAAAAAATCATCCTGAGTGAGGTAACCCAAACCCAGAAGGACAAACATGGTATGTACTCACTCATAAGTGGATTCTAGATATAAAGCAAAAAACAATCAGACTGCAACCCACAGAACCATGGAGGCTACATATATAGCATAGGGGACCCTAGGATAACTGTGGCTTATAATAAGTTTTGGTTTTACTCAATTACTGGGCAAGCCTCAATGAAACATTTCATTATTAAGATAAGAATGTATACTGGCCAGGCGGTGGTGGCGCACGCCTTTAATCCCAGCACTCGGGAGGCAGAGCCAGGTGAATTTCTGTGAGTTCGAGGCCAGCCTGGGCTACCAAGTGAGTTCCAGGAAAGGCACAAAGCTACACAAAGAAACCCTGTCTCGAAAAACCAAAAAAAAAAAAAAGAATGTATACTGTATCAAGCTGATAATAGAAAAATAAATAAATTAATTAATTAAAAAAATAAAAATAAATAAAAATAAAAATAAAAAATAAAAGAATTAAATAAGAATACGTGCAGGTTAGAAGTAAAAGAATGGAGGCTGGAGAGATGGCTCAGAGGTTAAGAGCACTCACTGCTCTTCCAGAGGTCCTGAGTTCAATTCCCCCAAACCCACATGGCAGCTCACAACCATCTGTAACTCCAGTCCCAGGGGCTCCAAAGACCTCTTCTGGAATCCAATGGGCACTCCATGAACATGGATCACAAACATATGCATGGAAAATACCTACACACATAAAATAAAAATAAATCAATCTTTTTTGAAAAAGTAAAACAATGGAAAAAGATAAACGCTAGCAAAGAAGTCTTCAGAGCAAGGAATATTACCAAGAATAAAGAGGGCCGGGCGGTGGTGGCGCACGCCTTTAATCCCAGCACTCGGGAGGCAGAGCCAGGCGGATCTCTGTGAGTTCGAGGCCAGCCTGGGCTACCAAGTGAGTTCCAGGAAAAGGCGCAAAGCTACACAGAGAAACCCTGTCTCGAAAAACCAAAAAAAAAAAAAAAAAAAAAAAAAAAGAATAAAGAGGGTTAATTACTAATAAGGAAATGGCCAATTCAATCAAGAAAGTAATAATGCTAAATGCATATATACCTAACTACTGAGCTTCAAGGTGCATTTAAAGAGACAGAACTGGAAAAAGAAATAAGGTACAACCCTAACCCAAATAACATTTTTGAATTCACTCTATTTAGCAAATATAAACTATACAATGCATATGCTTTGAATGGGGGATATTTGTTTTTGAGACAAAGTCTCTTTCTGTAGCCCAGGCTATCCTTGAGTTCATGGCAATCCTCCTGTCTCAGCTTCCTGGGTACAGGTATGATGCAAATGCCATACTCCACAAATTTACATGGAATATTCACCAAGGTGTATAATGTATACATAGAGTTTTACTAGGAACTCTCCCATGCTATAAGATATATACATATATATCTTTTGGCATTCTGAGAGCATCTCTAAGCTTGGCATTCCTTTAGACAAGAGGGTAAAAGAGCGTAAAAAGACTGGGAAAAGGTGCAAATCTGCATGAAGAAAATGGCATCCAAGTTTCCCTTTAAACACTATTTCCACATTTAAATATTTGGAGAATATATTGAGAAACTAAGAGAAGCCAAGAAAAACTGGCTGTCAACTTTTTTTCTTAAAAGCTGGGCTTTAAGCTGGGCGGTGGTGGCGCATGCCTTTAATCCCAGCACTTGGGAGGCAGAGCCAGGAGGATCTCTGTGAGTTCGAGGCCAGCCTGGTCTACAGAGCAAGATCCAGGAAAGGCGCAAAGCTACACAGAGAAACCCTGTCTCGAAAAACCAAAAAAAAAAAAAAAAAAAAAAAGCTGGGCTTTGTGGCCAATGCCTTTAATCCTAGCCACCCAGGAAGCAGAGGCAGGTGGATCTGCGTGAGACTGAAGCCTGATTGGTCTACATAGTGAGTTTTGGGACATCCAGGACCATGTAGTGAGATGCTATCTCAACAAATAACATTTTTTTCTTTAGTTCTCTAAAAACAGCTCCAGCAGACTTATTATTTTTACATTTACTTGTTTATTTGTGCTGGGTTGGGGCCTGTGTGGAGGTCAGTGGACAAGCCTCGGAATCCCTGCTTCTCCCACGTGAGAACTCAGGTTATCAGTCTTGGTGGCCAGTGACCTCACCTGCTAAGACATCTCACCAGACACTTTTTTTTTTTAGACACAGTGTTTCATTATGTAGTTCTGACTGGCCTGGAAATCACTGTGTACACCAGGCTAGCCTCAACTTCCCAAAGGTCTGCCTTCCTCTGAAGCCTGAGTGCTAGGAATAGTGACCCTTCCACTGCACCCAGCCAGACATCTTTTAAGCACCTTTATTTACTTGATATATTGGCTGTACTATACACATGCTTCCCAATGTTCTAAAATGAAGAGCTTCATTGACCATTCTCATGGAAGTGCGAAAAGAGAAATGGATGGAATAGACAAAATCTTTTGTTTTCCAAACACTAACATAGGATTTCGTGATGTGCTGGGCCATGAGCAGTATCCAGGTCACATGAGGATGCACAGCCAATTACGTGGCTGGTCTTCTGATGAGAATGAGTGGGATGAGAACCTGTACCCAGTGTGGAAGAGGGGGGATGGCACGTGGAAGAACTCCTGGGGAGGTAAGTCGGAAACTCCACTCCCGACGCCACAGCTGGGCTCCCTTAGCAAGAGCCTTGGACGCCAGGGCTCAGGCTTCCGTGAGTGACAGTCATTGGGTTTTAAGGTGAACGTCTACCATCTTTAACACGTGCCTCCTCAATCCAAAATACAGACTTTTTTTTTTGCTAATGTGTGTGTGTGTGTGTGTGTGTGTGTGTGTGTGTGTGTGTGTGTGTGTGTGTGTGTTCGTGTATGTATTGGTGTTTTGTCTGTATGTATATCTGTGCACCACATGTGTGCCTGGTGCCCAAGGAGGCCATTAAAGGGCATCAGGTCCCTTGGAACTGGAGTTACAGATGCTTGTGAGCTGCCCTGTGGGTTCGGGGGTTAAACCAGGATCCTCTGTAAAAACAGCCAGTACTCCTAACCACGGAGCCATCTCTCCAGCCCCGTTTGTTTTCATCTTCAGTGAATTTTTTTCCACGATTAGAAAATCCTTTAACTACTCTGACTTATTTTTTTTTCTATAATATTGTACTGTGAAAGCTAAAGTTAGTGTCCAGGAAATAAATTTAACCCACTGTAAAAAGGCATATGGACAACATGGTCCTTACCAATAGATATTACTTAGTTTTAAACACTTCGGGGGAAAGGCCTTCTGGGGGAATGAGCTCCCTTCCTTGCTGCCCTAGGAGGCCATGTGCAAGCCGTCCTGACCAGTGACTCACCAGCTCTGGTGGGTTCCAATATCACATTTGTGGTGAACCTGGTGTTCCCCAGATGCCAGAAAGAAGATGCGAACGGCAACATCGTCTATGAGAAGAACTGCAGAAATGGTAAGAAGACCAGCTCTCCTCCTGGAGCCCCACCCATGATGCTCCTCGTGATCCTAACGCTTTGTAGGTGCTGTCACCACCCCTTGCCACCTCCTCCTCAAGCTGTCTGGTTCCTTCATCAACACCAACATTAGCCAACCCTCCTTAGCAAATTGGTGGCTCTCTGCTCCTTGGAACCTGCTTTTGTGGCAGTGGTGGTGGGGTGTTTCACTTCCTTTTCAATTAGCCTGTGTTCACTGTACAAAATATTTTTCCTATATGTACACCATGGACTTTGATCATGTCCACCTCCAATTCCCCATCTTGTCCCTCTTGCCCTCACTGGTTCTAGCTCTTCCCAAATACTCCCCTTTAAGCTCTACCATCGAGACGGGATGAATTCAGAGAACTAGCACTTGCCTGGAAAGTGCAGGGCCCTGGGTTCCATCCCCAGGACTATACACACATTCAAAACTCTAAATGTATATTTCCTCCATTATCACGCTCAGCTTGTCCTTCCTGTCCACTGGACAGAGAACGCCTTGTCTATGCTCAGAGTCTCATGTTATTACCTGATTGTGACCACAAAAGAAACACCACCCAGGGCCCCATTTAACAGGGTTATTTCTGTTGACTAATATTTTTTAAGCAAATAATGTTCTGCTGGTACAGATGCTAAATGCGCATGCTCTGATTTTGTTTTGCTCTTAAAGAAATAAGTTCATTGCCCATGTTAAAACAGCATAAATACATCAAGGAAAATTATCTTGTGGGGATTGTTCACTCTCGAGAACTCAGATAATCACTGAAATTACTCAAACAGTGAAGATGCTCCTGCACTAGGAGCTGACTGTCTTGTTTAGGGCTTTTGTAAATGTGTTGCTGTATCCATTCCTCATTAATTTTTTATCTCCCTTTGAGGAAAACACTAAATTCTGTATGGACAGGGGTTAATTATTTATCTAGTGATAAGTATTTAATATTTTCTCTCTCACCTCTCTCTCTCTCTCTCTTTCTCTCTCTCTCTCTCTCTCTCTCTCTCTCTCTCTCTCTCTCTCTCTCTGTTCTCTCATCTCCCTATATAGCCCAGGCTAGCCTCAGTCTCCAGAGTGTTGGGATTACAGGTGTGTGTTACTATACCCAACTTCTTCTTTTTAAAGAAAAAAAAAGCTGATTCTGACCATGATGATAACACATGCTGGTAATTCCTACACTTGGGAGTTTGACCGGGGGAAATCTCAAGTCTGAGGCCAGCCAGGACTACATACATAGCAAGAACCAGAGTTTCTCTGTGGAGCCCTCGCTGTCTTGCAACTTGCTTTGTAGACCAGGCTGGCCTTGAACTCAGAGATCTTCCTGCCTCTGTCCCCCAAATGCTGAGTTTAAAAGCGTGTGCCATCACACCTGACTTGAGGCACCTTAATTGTAACCGAAAACTAGGAAGTACTCAAAGGCCGATGGAGTTATGTCAAAAGGACACAGGAGCCAGCTCAAAGGGGGTTCTCTTGGCCGTATTTGGGACCATTTAAGAATAAAAAGGAATAACAGCTAGTAGCCAGATAAAGGAGCTCTTCAAGGACACAGCCAAAGGGATGTTCTAGATGACAGACGATGACCAGGTCTTGCTTAGAATGGGAACTATCACACATTTGGAGAGACTATGCTCAGGCATGTGGTGTGGGCCACACTGACCCCACTTCAGTGATACTTGTACCCTGCTCACTCATATCTAACTTCCTTGTAAGTAGCTGCTGGGTGTGGTGGCGCACGCCTTTAATCCCAGCACTTGGGAGGCAGAGGCAGGCGGATCTCTGTGAGTTCAAGGCCAGCTTGGTCTATAGAGTGAGTTCCAGGACAGCCAGGACTGCACAGAGTAGCCCTGTCTTGAAAAACAACAAAAATGTGGTAGCTGAAAACCAGGTAGGCTACCAGCACCATGTTAAGCCCCACGACGCTGCCCCTCTGCACATGGATGTAATACTGTTGTAACCTCCCTGAAAGGCTCTGAAATTCCACATCAGTATCCAGCTTGGCAGCTCTCCAGGTTTAACCTCCATAAGCTCCTCCTTCAGTGGTACGAGTGACGCCATTTTGCAGTCCCGGTGTCTGCAAAGACGGGAGATTCTCTTTTTAGGGTTATTTTTATTTTAATATTTATTTATTTTGGGGTTTGGGGGACAGGGTTTCTCTGTGTAGTCCTGGCTGTCCTGGAACTCGCTTTGTAGACCAGGCTGGCCCCTAACTCAGAGATCTACCTGCTTCTGCCTCCCAAGTACTGGGATCAAAGGCGTGCGCCACCACCACTCAGCTAGGATTTACTTTTATTATTTACTGATGTGTAGATGTGTCTGTGTGTGTGTGCAAGTGTCCTCAGAGGCCAGCAGAGGGGGGGAAATTCCCCGGAGGTGGAGAACAAACAGGCTATTGTGCATGGATGGAGATTCTTTTTATTATCTGACTGCTGTGCTGGATAGAGCTTGTGAGGACCTCGCTGGGGTGGGCGTGGTGTGGGCGTGGCACTGCCCTGCTGTGAGGGAACACACTCTCCTTAGAACTGTGACTGTCCTCTTAGAACTGTCCTCTTAGAACTGTGACTCAGGACTTAGCTGTGGTATCAAATGAGTGAGGAAAAGAAGCTGAGGGACAGTGTGCCACACTAGAAGATGATGCACCCTGTTGTTTGGTTTGAATAGCACCGAGATTTGGAGACTCTCCAGATGGAAGTTTCCTGGAAATTGATAATATAATACTTTTTCATATGGACAGGAAAGTGCACCTGTCATCAATATACCATGGGTGGATTCTGAACATTAAGATGTTAGCTCTGGCCGGGCGGTGGTGGCGCACGCCTTTAATCCCAGCACTCGGGAGGCAGAGCCAGGCGGATCTCTGTGAGTTCGAGGCCAGCCTGGACTACCAAGTGAGTTCCAGGAAAGGCGCAAAGCTACACAGAGAAACCCTGTCTCCTGCCCGGGCGGTGGTGGCGCGCGCCTTTAATCCCAGCACTCGGGAGGCAGAGCCAGGTGGATCTGTGTGAGTTCGAGGCCAGCCTGGGCTACAGAGTGAGTTTCAGGAAAGGCGCAAAGCTACACAGTGATACCCTGTCTCGAAAAACAAAAAAGATGTTAGCTCTGTTGTGGCTTTGACGGCGGTTCTGGGAAAAAAACTAAGTATCTGAGTGCTGAGCATTGGGCATTTGGAGGCCAGAAAACTAACTCGACCTGTTTGTTTCTCGATTAGATTTGGGGTTCACTCCTGACCGATATGTCTACAACTGGACAGCAGGGGCAGAGGACGGTGACTGGGAAGGCGGCACCAGCCAAAGCCAGCACCTGGCATTCCCTGACAGGAAGCCCTTCCCTCGCCCCCACGGGTGGAAGAAATGGAGCTTTGTCTACGTCTTCCATACACTTGGTTTGGTTTTTACAAACTCTCTTAGCTCTTTGCATTTCGGTCACACTTTAATGTTGTCTTTCCACTTTCTCTAACGAATGACAACACCCATCCCTCTGTTGCTCTCCTCACTCGGGTGAACAGTGAGGGGAAAATGAAATCCTGGTGAGGGGAAAATGAAATCCTGGTTCACCTCGCCAAGTCTGCAGGACACCACAGAATAAAATGAGAATGAGAAGCAAGTGAATTTGACTCTCTTACACAACAACAGAAGACTAATCTAATATAGTACTATGTAAAATATTTATTTGAACAGTACACGGTTGTTCATTCACTAATTTGTTAGTGTTCTAAATGAATAGTGAACGTTAAAGAAGCATGCGATCTATGGGAAATTTGGAAACATAGAACATATACAAAATATAAAAATCATCTACAAATAACATCAGAAATGATTGCTATTACATGATGATGTTTTCAGTATTGATATTTCTTGGTTAAGATCATAATGGATACACATTTTTATTTTGCTGTCATAGCATTTGACTATATTATTTAAACTTCCTTACATTGTTTCAATGGCTGCATACTACACCACTGTGTGAGTCTAGTACAACACTGTTTTTCTCTGGCATAGTCTACTCTCTGGTTTCCAAAAACATAAAAGGCATTCGTTCACTTTGCTGCATTATTAGGAAAGTGTTACTTTAAGAGGAACCAAATCATTATTAACAAGGCTGCTGAATTCTAGTGCATCACTAAGGTGCCAAGTGTATGGATCGGTGGTAGAATGCATGCCCAGCATGTACAAAGCCCCGAGTTACAAAGTTGGCAACACACACACACAAACACACACACACACACACCCCTGAGGCTGAATATTTGGAATCTGCTCCAACTTCTAAAGGTTTCGTCCTTTCTCTGAGAGCGTCCTTTTACCTCAGCATTAACAAAGCATGCCATTCGAACAGCAACAGAACAGGCCAGACATCACACCTGTCTGAAACTGGCTTTTCCCGGTGCCATCACAGCCCCGTTGGTCACGTCCCCAAGTCTGTCACTCACTGACCTGCCATGTCTGTGGCCAGCAACCGTGAGTTTCAGGGAAGGCTGCAGCGGGAAATGGAATGAGTCAAATGTGTTTGTGGAGGCACTCCCTTTTTATCCGTGACCCACAGTTGCTCTCTCAAGTCTTGCTTGTTTTAGGTACAAGTCCTTCTAGAAAGTGGAGGTCTAGCATCCCAGAAAAATCTGAACAGCCATGCCCATTTACTCACATAATTGCTTTTTAAATGCTAACAAAAATAAGGTAGATTTGTGAATAAAGAGCATTTTTCCCAGATGCCTCACCATGGCATTAAATGCTTGTCATTGAAACTTCATAAAATGTTCATCTGCAAATTAGGAACGAATTTTATTGTCCCACCAAGGAGCTCTTTCGCCATAAGCAGCTGTGTGCAATTACCTGCATGCAACTGTAGAGTCGCTTCGTCGGGTTTTGCATAGAGCCCAGCCCAGCCCCCCTTTCTGGAGCTTCCAGCCTGTTCTCTCCTCAAGGCAGCCTTTCACTAGCCTTTCAGAAGCAGCTTTGTCTAATGATCGTGTCATGTCACTAATAATTCGAAATATTCATCTTCCACAGGTCAGTATTTCCAAAAACTGGGTCGGTGTTCAGCACGGGTTTCTGTAAACACGGTCAATATGACACTTGGCCATCAAGTCATGGAGGTGACTGTCTTTCGAAGATATGGCCGAGTGTACATTCCCATCGCGCAGGTGAAAGACGTGTATGTGATAACAGGTGTGTGGTGTGAACTCACAGCATTTAGTCCTTTTGACATCAGCAGACTAGGAGAGTCAGCATGTAGTGTCTGGGTGAGGGTAAGACTTCTCTGGCCTCTGAGCAGAGCTGAAATATGGAATTCTGTGGTACCCCACCTGTTTCCCAGCTGGGACACGCTAAAGTTTAGTATGAGATGATCTCATTTTAATCTTCAGCCAGAAGGCATCACTGTAGCCTCCCTCCCCCACACACACACAGTCAAGCAACAATGTGTTTTCTTCCTTTCTTGTGTTACATCTTCCAGATCAGATCCCTATATTTGTGACCATGTCCCAGAAGAATGACCGGAACGCATCTGATGAGACCTTCCTCAGGGACCTCCCCATTGTGTTTGATGTCCTCATTCATGATCCCAGCCACTTCCTCAACGACTCCGCCATTTCCTACAAGTGGAACTTTGGAGACAACACTGGCCTGTTTGTCTCCAACAATCACACTTTGAATCACACGTATGTGCTCAATGGAACCTTCAATCTTAACCTCACTGTGAAAGCAGCAGTGTCTGGGCCGTGCCCTTCACCTTCACCTTCACCTTCACCTTCACCCACACCGCCGACACCCAGCCCCTCTTTAAGTGAGTATTCTCTGGGTAATGGAGTCGGGGGGTGGCATGGGATGGTGGTGGTGGTGTGGTGGATTTTCGTTAGTTATTAAATAACTCAGTCAATCAGCTTGAGGCACTGTGTAGCCCTGCTGGCCTTGACCTTGATATTTAAGCTAGGCTGGCCTCAAACTTGGAGCAATTTCCCTACAGCTGTTAGGTTGCCATCGTCCATTTTTATTCCTTTATAGAATGTTTTACGTTGTAAAATTAACCCACATTTCTTAGTAAAAACTCAAGGAAACCACGAAGAAGCCTAGCATAAAAGAAAGGCCCATGTGTTCTCTTCCCGAGTTCACCCTGACGTTGCTGGCCATGTTTCTGTCCAGATCATTTTCTACTTGTTTACAGACATCCTACGTGGACACATAGGTTTGGTCATTTGGGACTTTATGTAAACGGTTCACGCCACATGCTTTGCTCTGCAATCCTCTCTTCACTAAAGCACCGACAGCTTTCGGTTATTGTTGCGCAGAAATCTGTCCCACCTGTTCGGGCGGCAGCAAGTGTTCACAGACTGTGCCAACAAACACTCCGCATGCCTGTTGGTGAGCGGCTAAGGGATTCCCGGGTCCAGTTACAAACGTAGCAGGACTGGGCACGTCCAGACAGACAGCTTCATCTTAGTATGTCTCTAGGAAAACTTCCTTCCTTCTTTCTTGCTTATTCTCCTTCTAGCCCTCCCCTTCCCTTCCCCCAAGGTCTCACACAGCCCAGGCTAGCTTCAGACTCCGGGTGATGACCCGGAGCTGCTCCTCCTGCCTTCACCTTAGAGTTGCTAGATTACAGGTGTGCTCCACCACACCAGACACAGGGCTTTTCGAAAGCTGGCCAAGTCCTCTCCCAGCCGAGTACATCTCTAATCCCAAGAACCAATTTCTTTATCTGCAAGTATGGGTCATCTTCCTTACAAATAGGACAGCTGTAAAATTCTAAATAAATTACAGATGCCTTTTGTGTCTAAAAATCTGGTTAAGTCACTTAATTTTGGCTTTTTAGAGCTGCATTTTTATAAAATCAGCCTGTTTTTCTTAGAAGCTGTGTCATAGCATATATCAAAATATTTCTGAAGGCAATTTTAAAGGGTGTTTTGATTTGTGCTGCCGTTTTCCCATGCTGTGTTGTAAAACAAAAGCCAGCACCATTTATGTGCTCAGTTTTACTGAGAAGGGAAGAGGCCTGCTTTTATGCAAAGGAGCCAACTCAACCATAATCAATTTAGAACGCCTTAATGCAACAGGGGTGGGCGAGGGCTAAGAAACAGGGCCTGAAGTGATTACAGAAGTTAACCATGACTTTTTATATTTTTAGTCATTTATTTGTGTGTGTGTGTGTGTGTGTGTGTGTGTGATGTATACATACATGTGTGGGTCACCTCACTTCACACCAGTCTACGTATGAAGGCCAGAGGTTGATGCCAAGAGTCTTCCACTATGGCTTTTAACCTTATGTTTTGATACATGAGCCCTTGCTGAACCTGGGTTCTGCTGTGCCAGCTAGGTTGACTGGCCAGGGAGCCACCTGGGATCTACCTGTCTGCACCCAGCCCAGGTCTGGGGCTACAGGTGTGTGCCGCCAGGTGGCTAAGCGTGACTTTTAAATGGACTTTTTCCCCTAGAGAACATTTCCAGCTATGCAGACCATATAAATGAGCTTGTATTCTTTTTACAAAATTTTATCTATTATTATTATTATTATTATTATTATTATTATTATTATTATTATCATTATTGGCGGTGGTGGTAGTGGTGTGTGTGTGTGTGTGTGTGTGTGTGTGTGTGTGTGTGTGTGTGTGTGTGTGTGTGTGTGTAGACATAGGGCATTGGTTTTCACTTTCCACACAGGACCCAGGGGTCAGACTCAGTTTGTCAGGCTCACACAACAATCTTCTTTCTCCATTGGGCCATCTCATTGGCCCAGCTTGTATCATTGAACATTATTATTTGGCAATGAAGCATGTGCCCC
Organism: Peromyscus californicus insignis; assembly: GCF_007827085.1. Taxonomy (NCBI): domain Eukaryota; kingdom Metazoa; phylum Chordata; class Mammalia; order Rodentia; family Cricetidae; genus Peromyscus; species Peromyscus californicus. The sequence continues at coordinate 66,464,415 of NW_026294584.1, forward strand.
GTGTTTTTGCGAGGAGCTTCAGGATAAAGTCCAGCTAAACTCAGAAGCCAAAGGCTCCAGGAATGTAGCTGAATGAGAAGCAGAATGCAGGCCTGGCTCCAGTCCCAGCATGACAATAAATAAACAAGAACCAGCTTGAAGCCCTGTCTCAAAAATAAATAAATAACCAAGTGCAACCCCAGACCTGAAAAACCATAGCCAAGTTGAAGAGGGCAGTAGGCAGCTGACTGAATCATGAGAGTGGGACGCGTGTCCTATTTTTCTACTAAAGAATTTTTTCTTTATCTGATTGCTCTTGTTCATTTTTTAGACTTTTGTGAATAAATCTGAGGAACAGGACAACCTTTGTAAGACAGATGCTGGTCAGTGTAATGTCATGTGTATTACATTAAACATCACCATGTGCGTGCATGCGCGCGCGCGCGCGCACACACACACACACACACACACACTCTCACTCACATCCTATCGTGTCATGTGGTTTCATAGTCAACATCTCTCACATTGATCTCTGGGTAAGATGGAACTGAGTTTTTTTTTTTTTTTAAAGATTTTATTTATTTATCATGTATACAGTGAGTGTTCAGCCTGCAGGCCAGAAGAGAGCACCATATCTCACTGGAGATGGTTGTGAGCCACCATGTGGTTGCTGGGAATTGAACTCAGGACCTCTGGAAGAACAACCAGTGCTCTTAACCTCCGAGCCATCTCTCCAGCCCAGAACTGAGTTTTTCTCACCCACCCTTTAATGTTTTCATTTCTCTCCAGTGATCCTTTAATAAATGTGACTTTACAGATCCAACATCTACAAACACCATATGCATCTGTATAAGTGGGTATCTCCCTAAAGCAGGACCACTGACTTTCATGGTCTTTTTCCTAAGGAAGTTTTATTTTAAAATACAACAGAGTCATGGTTCTATACTCAAATTGACAGCTAAATTCTGCTCACCCTGAACTTTAAAGAAGATCCTACAGCTCTCGGGGAAGAACTAGGATTCTTCAAAACCTTGCACAAACCAGCCTCCACAGGGCCACGGGAAAGTCAGGGATGTTCCCTGGCCTATCCTATCGATGAACCACTGCATGAGAATCCAACAGTGTCAGGATCTCTCTAGGCTTCGTGGAACAGCATTTTCCAGTGTGGCAAGGGAAGGTTCTCAGAAAGACACCAGGTGTGGGCATGTCACCCTCAGGAGGCTCTGAGAGGCCGCAGAGATCTCCCAGCTGGCTTCCTCCTTATATATTATGATCTTGAGCACAGAACACTTTTCCTTCCTTCCTTCCTTCCTTCCTTCCTTCCTTCCTTCCTTCCTTCCTTCCTTCCTTCCTTCCTCCTCTTCTTTATCTTCCTTCTGTCATTTTTTTTTACATCTGGACCCCAGTTTTCCCTCCCTCTTCTCCTCCCAGTCCCTTCCCCCACCTCCTCTTTCCCCCATCTACTCTCCTGTTTCTCTCCAGAAAAGGGCAGTCCTCCTATAGATATTAACCAAACATGGAATACCAAGCTGTAGCAAGACCGGGCACTTTCCCTCGTATCGAGGCTGTGCGAGACAACCCACTGAGAGAAAAGGTTCCAAAAGCCAGTAAAAGAGTCGGAGACAGCCCCTGTTCCTGCTGTCAGGAGTCCCACAGGAGGACCAAGCTACACAACTGTCACACATATGCAGGGGCCTAGGTCAGTCCCATGCAGGCTCCCTGGTTGTTAGTTCAGTCTCTGTGAACCCCTTGAGGCCAGGTTAGTTGATTCTGTGAGTTTTCTTGTGGTGTCCTTGACCCCTCTGGCTCCTACAATTCTTCCTCCCCATCTTCGCCAGGATTTCCTGAGTTCAGCCTAATATTTGACTATTGGTCTCAGTGTCTGTTTCTTTCAGTTGCTGAATGAAGGCTCTCTGATGACAATTGAGCTAGGCACCCATCCTTGAGTCTAGCAGAATATCAAAATATCACTAGGAATCATGTTATTCATTGCCTTTTATTTTATTTTATTTTATTTATTTATTTTTTGCCAGTCCTGTTTGATTCTGTCCTAGGTCTCTGGGCTGTCCAGCCTTGAGCTCCTAGTACCAGCATGGTCTCCAGTAGAGCAGGAGTATTCTTCCGAAACTGTGGGCTGGGATCCTCTTTTTCTTTCTTCTGTTGTTTTGAGAGGGTCTTACTCTGTAGCCCCAGGACCTTGCAATCCTTCTGCCTCCGCCTCTGGATTGCAAGTGTGCACCACATCTACTCTTTTTCTGGCTTCTAAACTTTGTAAATTACTTCTTTTGTGTGTATGGTCACTTGTCTGCCCGTGTGTCAGCGTACCACATACATGCCTGGGTCCCAAGTAGGCTGGAAGAGGGCATTGAATCCCCTGGCACTGGAGTTACACGTGGTTGTGAACCACCATGTGGGTGCTGGGAATGAACCCGGGTCCTCTGGAAGAGCAGCCAGTGCTCTCAACCACTGAGCCATCTCTTCAGCTCTATTTATTTTTTTAAGATGAGGATCTTTTAAACTTTAGCTCCTTCCCTTATCCATTTCAATGCCTTGTGGGATTAAAGAGAAGATAAAGATGAGCATCATCATATTTCCCTTTAGACTTTTTTGTTGATTTTTTTTATTGTTGTTGTTTCTTCAAGACAGGGTTCCTCTGTGTAGCCCTGACTGTCCTATAACTCACTCTGTAGACCAGGCTGGCCTCGAACTCACAGAGATCCACCTGCCTCTGCCTCTGGAGTGCTGGGATTAAAGGTGTGTGCTACTGCCGCCCAGCTCCTTTAGACTTTAAATCTGATGCTACACCAACAAGTTTTAAATTGTAATGGGTAAAGCATTGGATTCTATGCTCAGTTATATTCACAACTGATTTGGTCATGTCTTTGTGCACATAGCAGCCAGAGGTCAATGACAAGTGTCTTCCTCAATTGTCTGCCACCTTTGTTTTTCACTTAACCTACAGCTTTCCAATTCAGCTAGACTTGCTGGCTAGCAACCCCAGAGGTCCTCCTGTCTCTGCCTCCTCAGAACTGGAATTACAGACTTGCAGCCAGCTTTATGTGGGAGCTGGGGATCTGAACTCAGGTTTTCACACTTGGATGACCGATGCTTTACCAAATGTGATTTCTCCCTAAACCCTTATCCATGTCTTACATAAAAACCTCATTCTTCTCATACATCTGCTTATCCAAATAGGGAAAGAATTACCTTTTCCTGAATTGTTGAACAAGTAACTGATAAGTACTTTGTATGTGGCAGCCGTATGAGAAGCAGAATTCTGTGTGATTGATTTAGAATATTTTTTTGGTTGTTGTTTGTAGGTTGGTTGCTTGGTTGGTGTCTTAGTTACTTTTCTGTTGCTGTGATTAGACACCATGACCAAGACAATTTATAGAAGAAAGGGTTTATTTGGGAATTACAGTTTCAGAGGGGTAGGAGCCCATCACTGTGGTGATGGGTAGCATGGCAGCAGGCAGGCAGGTATGGCACTGGAGCAGCAGCTGAGAGCTCACTTTCCAACTCACAAACAGGAAGCAAAGAGCACTTTGAGGATGACAGGAAGCTTTTCAAACCTTACGCACTCTGTCCCCTGTGACACACCTCTTCCAACAAGGCCACACCTCCTAATCCTTTCCAAGCAGCTACTGGGGACCAAGCATTCAAATGCCTTGTGACTTATGACTTAGGAGAGTCATCTCATTCAAAACACCTCAGCTGGTTTTGTTGTTTAAGACAAGGTCTCACATGGTAACCCAACTTAACTATATAGCTCAGGTTGGTCTCAAACTCACAGCAATCCCTCTGCCTCAGTCTCCTGAGTACTGGGATCAAGGACATGAACACCACACCTGACAGAGAAGCAGGTTATATATGCATTATCTCACTTAGGTTTCAATGGCTCAACCCGGGAGGACAGTAATATTAATTCTATTTTGTTGATGAGCAAATAGAGGCAAAGTTGACTTAAGTGATGTGTGAGCAAGTGAAGTGCTAGCATTAGGCCAGAACACCTGCATCCAGATGAAAAGGGAACATCTCTACTGGGGCTGTTCATGTGTTCTAACGGGGCTCCCACTTTTCATTTGCATCCTGAGTTTAAAAAACATCTGGGGACTGGGCGGTGGTGGCACACGCCTTTAATCCCAGCACTTGGGAGGCAGAAGCAGGTGAATCTCAGTGAGTTTGAGGCCAGCCTGGTCTATAAAGGGAGTTCTAGGACAGCCAAGAATGTTACATAGAGAAACCCTGTCTTGAAAAAAAAAAATCTGAGGTGGTACTTTGAACTTGGGTGTGGCTCAGCAGTACAGTGCTTGCCTGGTGTGGGTCACAGGCCTCGTTCCCATCACCAGCTCCACCTGAAAGGGAGAGACTATTTACTGCTGAGTCCTTGCTCCGCCTCTGGGTACTTGACCTGACTCGTTGTCCAGAGAATGAAGAAAAGACAGACAGACACAGACTCAGACAGAAACATGGAATCTGGTAGTCTGGGCTCTCGGATGGAGAAGCCTCAGCACCCCAGAAGCTTAGCATCTTTATTATATCCGGGTGAAGAGAGAGGCGGGGTTACTGCACACAGCTGGATCAAGGGGAATGGCTCAGCTCAGTGGGAGCAGTCTTGTCGGGTAGCAGTCTTGTCGGGTAGCAGTCTTCAGGCTGTAAGCACCTGGGGAGACGACTGTGGTGGACATTGTCTGCACACACTGTCAGCACTCACAGAGACCCCTGAGGAAGGCTTGGCATTTCTCATGGACCGGAGACTTGGGGGCCCTTGATATGGCCATGCCCATGTCAATAGCACACAGTCACTCACTTAGGTCTTTGCTCAGGGCTCCCTCTGCTCCCTACCCTCCCTACAGTTTATGGCCATAATGCCTAATCTATAGAAACCTATACCCATTTACTTCAAATTTCTGCCTTAATTTAAAAGCTCTAGAGTTCTTGATGTTTGTCTTAATTTGGCTTTGGCTTTTGGATTTTAGTCCTGGCTGTCCTGGAACTTGGGATGTAGACCAGGCTGGCCTTGAATTCACAGAGATCCTCCCGTCTCTGCCTCTTGAGTGCTGGGATTAAAGGCCTGTGCCTCCGTGCCTAGCTTCTTCTAAAGGGATGATGGAGCTGGGAGCAGATGGAGCCTGGAGCATGACAGTTCAGACTTAAAATCCTAGAACTTGGGAAACAGGGGCAATAAGACCTGGAGTTAAGGCCAGCGTGGGCTATACAGTGAGTTTAGACCAGCCTAGGCTACATGAGTCCCTGTCTGGAAAAAAGATAAACGCCAAAATCCACCAAAACAAATAACAACATGTGGACAAATGTCTTCATTTTGTGTTACATCATGTTACCTCTACTACATTCCTAGTCCCTATTTATTTTAAACTTTTATTACTTGAACGTTTTAGTGCCTACAGGTTACACCTCCATGGAGCTGAATGACATTTCCAATGAAAACTGCCAGATAAACAGATATGGTTACTTCAGAGCCACCATCACGATTGTCGGTAAGACGGAAGACCAGCGGGGAGGGATGCCGAGGTTTGCAAGGTCACCCATTCACTTTGCTGACGCTAGAAGGGTAGAGCTGAAGGAGCAGGGTCACCTCTCTTGTCCAAGGTGATGCGCACGTAGAAAGCAACATCTCGTAGTTTCTGTGTCCCTCTCATCCCCCTGCCTGCCTCATGCTTTCTGGTAGAGACTCATCCCCTGGACAGCCCACTTGTAAAGAGCCTAGGCTTGGATCCCATGTGAGCCTCCAGGAATCTCAATGGATGGGGGGAAAGAGCCGGCATGGGGTGCCCACTGCTTCCACTGTGACTTACAAAGTCACTCTTGTCTACCTGTAAAGGGGAATGAGCAGGCCAGCCACAGGGCTGCACACTTCAGGTCCTGCCCCAAGGTCCCAGCAGAGAAAACAGGGGGTGCCACAGCCCAGCCTGGACATCCATGTATCTGGAGACAGAGCTAGAAACTCCAGATGTGCAGTGTCTCTGGGGACAGGATCAGCCACCTGTGACCCAGGAGCTAGTCACTCTGTGAGCGTGGGGGAAGCATCTGCCCAGTGCCCAGTCACCTTTTCCTAAATATCCCCCAGAAGGGTTGCTACTTTCTGTAAACATCAGACTCTGGAGAAAAGACTCTCAGTGGGCAGAACAGGTCCATGTGACTATGAAAATACTGTATGGACATGAATGCAAAACTCTGGGGATAAATTCCCATGTTTGGTGGATTTCTGTTTAGCAAGAAGGCTGTCTCTATTTTTCCTTCTCATTTGTTAAGGGGCATCTCTTAGTCTAAGTTTCTGTAAGAAGGTATGTAGGCTTGAGGGCCTTAAACAGTGGGGGTTCACTGCTTGCTGTTCTGAGGCTGGATGTCAGATCTGGTGTCTGGTGAGGAGCACTTCCTGGTTCATGGAAGGCCACCCCCTTGCCATGTCCTCACATAGCAGAGGGGACAAGGGGGCTTCCTGAGTTCTCTCCTAAGGGCGCTGATCATATTTCCAACAGAGGTTTTGCCCCCTCACACCATAATGTGGCTGGGATTTCAACACAGAGAGTCTATGGCGGAGTGGCTTCCCTTGGTTTCTGTTGTACTTTAACATTTCTCTGTGGTGGCTGTTTTAACTAGAGGGAATCCTAGAAGTCAACGTCATCCAGATAGCAGACGTTCCAATGCCCATGCCCTGGCCTGACAAGCCCCTGATGGACTTCACTGTGACCTGCAAAGGGGCGTAAGTACAGCATCGTGCCAGAGGAAGGCCAAGTGAGGACCCCAAGCCTGCATAAAGGGCTTGGCCACTAGTCATCAAAATCCTACATGTCAGAAACCTCAGAGGAACTGGGTATAGGAGAGGTGGTGTAGGTCTGTAATCCCAGCAGTCAACAGGCTAAGTAAGGCAGGAGAGCATGGCTGTATAGTGAGCTTTTCTCTCAAAATAAAGAACAAAGAGGGGGCAGGGCAGAGTGCATCCTAGCACACACAAAGCCCTGAGTTCGAACCCCATCACTGCATAAAACAGGACATGAGGTACATGCCTGTAATCACAGTACTCTAATGGTGGAGGCTGGACAATCAGAAGTTCAAGGCCATCTTTAACTACATAGTGAGTCTGGGGCCAACATGGCTACATGAGACTCTGTCTTTAAAAAAGGGGGAGCCAGACAGTGGTGGTGGTGGTGGTGGTGCACACCTTTAAACCCAGCACTCAGGAGGTGGAGGCAAGTGGATCTCAATGAGTTTGAGGCCAGCCTGATCTATAGAGTGGGTTCCAGGACAGCTAAGGCTACACAGAGAAACCCTGTCTCAAAAAATAAAATAAATAAAAATAAAAATAAAAATAAAAAAAGCGGGGGGGGGGGGCAGCGCAGGCCTCAAAAAGCCCTCGTTTAAAACTATTATTACAGAGGCATGCACAGTGTCTTGTCTATGCCTAGAATCCTAGCTGTTAAGGCACTGAGGCAGGAGGATCTCCATGGGTGGCCAACAGTGTGAAACCCTGTTTCAAAAACAGCAGAGGGTGGCGGTGGCTCACGCCTTTAATCCCAGCACTCGGGAGGCAGAGGCAGGTGGATCTCTGTGAGTTCGAGGCCAGCCTGGGCTACCAAGTGAGTTCCAGGAAAGGCGCAAAGCTACACAGAGAAACCCTGTCTCGAAAAACCAAAAACAAAAAAAACAAAACAAACAAACAAAAAAAAAAAAACAGCAGAACCTCTCAATAACCCCCAAAACGTTGCCTTCTTTTCCCCCTCGTGTGATCTGTGTGCCTTCACCCCGCTCCCATGTCACAGCACTCCCACGGAAGTTTGTACCATCATTTCTGACCCCACCTGCCAGATGGCTCAGAACAGGGTCTGCAGCCCTGTGGCTGTGGACGAGCTGTGCCTGCTGTCTGTGAGAAGAGCCTTCAATGGGTCTGGCACGTACTGTGTGAACTTCACTCTGGGTGATGAGACAAGCCTGGCCCTCACCAGCACCCTGATCTCTATCCCTGGCAAAGGTAATCATTTGTATTTATAAAATGGTTTATAAATTTATGAGCATTTCCTACTGCAGAAATATACACCCAATCTTAATAAAGCCCTCAAAGGCTTCACTAGCAATGATTATCTCACAGCAAGATTCTTTGAACTCTTGTTAATAAGGATTTAGGAACTGGCATTAAGCTGGACATGGTGGCATATACCTTTAATCTCAGCACTCGGGAGGCAGACACAGGTGCATCCCTATGAGTCCCAGGCCAGCCTGGTCTACAGAGTGAGTTCTAGCCAGCCAGAGCTACATAGAGAGACCCTGTCTCAAAAACAAAGAACTAGCATTAAAACCCAACCACAGATCTACTTAGCACAGTGCTGGGGAGGGTTGCCTGAGACAGTACAGCCAACTCACCCACTCACCCAGAAGACTGCTCCTTGAGTCAGGCTTGGTGTTTCTTACCTCTGATCCTAGGATTCAGGCACCCACGGCAGGAGAACCATGAGTTCAAGGCCAGACTGGGCTACAGTGTGAGAGAGCTGAGTGTGGTGGATCACATCTTTAATCTCAGCACTGGGAGGCAGGGGCAGGCAGATCTACACAGGTAGCCTGATCTACAGAGTGAGATTCAATCTACAGAGTAAGTGAGACTTTGTCTAAAAACAACAACAACTAAAACCTACCTAAGAACAAAGTTGCAAGGTTGCAAAAGCATCCTGCCTCTTAAGGACAGGGTACACTGGAGCCTGCCAGGGAGCTGGGGAAGAGAATGAGCGATACAGTGAAGCAGCCAGGCTGTGGATGTTTCAGTGTCCTGACCTCCAGGAGCTGTGGGAAGTGAGTGATACAGTGAAGCAGCCAGACTGTGGATGTTTCAATGTCCTGACCTCCAGGAGCTGTGGAGTCACAGCTGCCCCAGTTCTGTCTTTCAGAATTACTGTTAGAGTCTTAGCTTGCCGGCGGTGGTGGTACACACCTTTAATCCCAGCACTCAGGAGGCAGAGGCAGGCAGATCTCTGTGAGTTCAAGGCCAGCCTGGTCTACAGAGTGAGTTCCAGGACAGCCAGGGATACACAGAGAAACCCTGTCTTGAAAAACCAAAAAGAAAAGAATCTTGGCTTATTCCATTTTGTTTCCTTGTGCTGGCAAACCGCTGATCTCCTGCGAGGTTTATGGGTTTAACTGTTAGCATCCTGTGATTTTTGTTCTAATGAGTAATCAATTTAGATATGACTTAAACCCATTATCAAAAATCAAATAAAGGGGACTAAGGTGGAGCACAGTGGTAGGGTACTTCCCTGGCATGGGTGAGGCCGTGAAGCACTGGGTTCCACCCCCAGCATCATAAGAAAAAAAAGAGAGAGAGAGAGAGAGAAATTTGAGGGCGTATGGTAGGACATGCCTACTCCCAACACTCAGGAAGTTGATACAGGAGGGTTGCAAGTTCAAGGACCGCTTGGGAATAGCCCCATTGCAAAATCTGAGAGAGAGAGAGAGAGAAATAGTGAGTGAGTTAGGGGGATATTTTAGTCGGTAAAATGCTTACCTTGCTAGCAAGAGGACCAGAGTTCAGATCACCAGAACCCCCATAAAAAGCCAGGAGTGGTGACATTCACCTACAATCCCAACAAAGGTAGAGTTGGAGGTGGAGACGGTGGACTCCTGGAAGCTCTTGGGCCATCTAGTCTAACATGCTTGGCCAAATTCCAAGCCAAAGAGAAAGCCGGTCTCAAAAAGAGGAATAACATCTGCAGTTGTCCTTCATCTCCACATGTACCCAACTGCACCCACACATACAACCATGTACATGCACACACGCACGCGCGCGCACAAACACACACACACATAAGAAAGTCAGAAGAAAAAAACTGTAATCCAGTGAGTCTTCTAACTTGGTAACTTGAATTTCAAGATCAGAATTTCAGAAATACTCATAGTTTAAAATTTAGCTGAAATTCTTTTTATTGATAGTCATTCAGCTGTGCCCTTCGATGTCCAGCGCAGATCTCTGCACAGAATAGAAGTCTACACTAAAGAACAAAACGAGGAAGACCCGTGGTTTCCTGAGCAGTAGTAACATGTCATAGGAAAATATTTAGACCATTTCAGTTTCACAGACTGAGCGGCACCGGAATCAGAAGAGCCCAAAGGAGGCCCCGGTTGAACAGCACCCTGCACAGGCTGTCAAGCCTAGGGACTGCCATTGCGGACTGCTTCCTCATTGAGGCCCAGAGTCAGTAAATTAGGCTGCTTGTAATTGGCTGAAACTCAGCCATTTTGTTTTAAAGATTTATCTCGTGTGTGTGTGTGTGTGTGTGTGTGTGTGTGTGTGTGTGTGTGTGTTTTGCCTATCTATGCCTCTGTGTACCACACTGGTGCAGTGCCTGCAAAGTCCAGAAGAGGGCAGCAGATCCCCTTGGAACTGGAGTTACTGTTTGTAGCCTTGTAGGTGCTGGGTATTGAACCCGGGTCCTCTGGAAGAGCAGTTAGTGCTCTTAAGCATTGGGCCATCTCTCCAGGCCCCTTGTTTTTTGTGTTTTGTTTTGTTTTGTTTTTTACAAAATATTCTCATAAGAGGTGGTCATTTACTCACCTATGCACTTATCAGTTAGGTCAGAACTCAGAACACCTCTCAGCCCTAAATTAACACAGGCAGTAAACAAATGAACAAGATGGCAATTGGAGGAAAACAAACCAGGACAGAGGAGGGAGAGGAGTGGGCTTGAGTGGGAGGTAGAGCAGTGGTTAGCACCCTAGGTCAGGTGTGGGGGCAAGTCTTGCTGTTCAGTGGTGCCATCTTGTGAAGGACCTCCTTGACTAAGACCTAAATTTAAACAGTGAAAGCACATGTAGGCCGCCGTTAGGGTCATGGAAGCTTCATTCTGTAAACAAGGGTGAGACCTTGGCAGGTAAGAAGATCTCACGTGCATGTACCATTTTTCTTTTGGGCCACCAACCAGCTCCCAAATCATGACATGGAGATTTTTTATTAGTTATGAATGCTCGACCTGGCCTAGGCTCATTTATGGCTAGCTTTTCTTCTTCTTCTTCTTCTTCTTCTTCTTCTTCTTCTTCTTCTTCTTCTTCTTCTTTAACTTACATTAACCAGTTTCTCCTTATCTACCTTTGCCTCGGGGCTTTTTACCTTTCTGCATGTTTTACTTTCCTGCTTCCTCCAGTGGCTGGCTGGCTGGCGGATGCCTGCTTTCTGGCCCCGGGTGTCTCCCTCTTTTTTTCCCTCTTTCTCTTTTCTTTCTCTTATTCTTCTCAAGCCTAGATTTCTCCTCCTGTTTATTCTGTTTGCACACCAGCCCTGCCTATCCCTCGCCTGCCTAGCTACTGACCTTTTATTAGATGAATCAGGTGCCTTAGGCAGGCAAGGAGAAACAGCAACACATCTTTACATAATTAAACAAATGCAGCATAAACAAATGTAACACACCTTTGCACAGTTACAGCACTATTCCACAGCATAAACAAATGTAACACACCTTTGCCTAGTTAAGGCAGTATTCCACCAGACGTACGTGCACATGGTGGAGAGCCGATTGTAAGAGTAGGCTGAATCAATGAAGAGGACTCCCAGGAGGGCCTGGTGGATGGGATGGAGTGGCAGAGCAGGTGGAGGCAGCTGAAATAACTGGATATGCTTGGGGTGGAGACAGAACTGGCTGGTTTGCTGGTTACAGAGGAGAGAGAAGACGAAGTCCCTGCCTTTGTGGTCCTCACAGGAGAGAGATGGAAAGAAATCATGACGCAATGTGATCCAGGCCGAGGCAGAGGCAGGCAGGCTAGTGACAGAGAAGGGCTGACTGGTGCCCTTAGGAATGCTGGGATAGCACCAGAACTGAGGAAACCTGAGGTGAACAGGGAAGGGAGGTCCCAGCAGGGGCCGTGGTGGTTTCACAGAATTCCAGGGTTTTTAGCACAGGGGGAGGCCCGTAGCATGAGATGAGGCCAGAGGCCAGCACAGTGGAGCATAAGAGCCTCTCAGCACCCAGATGCCAACAGCTGGGCAGTGTCTGAGAGGGTGTCCCCAGACTGTGACGTTTATCCATGCCTGTCCACTTACTCTCGACCACAGTCTATGTATCGTTTAATGGGAAAGGGGACCCAATGCCCAGATGCGGCAGTGTCTTCTGAAATAGCTCCCCTCCGTAGGCAACGGCCTCACAAGCAGATGGCCTCCAACGGAATGCAACTCACGTGGTTCTCCTTCTGCCTTAAGACCCAGCCTCCGCTCTGAGGATGGTGAATGCTACCTTGATCTCCATCGGCTGCCTGGCCGTGTTTGTCACCATGGTTACCATCCTGCTCTACAAGTAAGTTTCTGATTTTAGCACTGTACATCTCTGTAGAGATAGTCAAACGCGAGTAGCATTCTTCCATACGAACATGCCATTTTCTTTTTTCCAATGTAAATATTTTGTGTATGAGAAGAAACTCACCCATTGAACCATGAATACCAAACTGGGACCTATTAATTTTACTGTGGTTTTGGATTTGTTTGTTTTAATCCTGAAGGTGCTGCCAGATGGCAGTAACTTGACAAAATTGTGTCCACGTAATATTTAACAAAATCTCAAAGTGGGCACTTCTTGCTTGAAGAGAAAATAGCTGTACTCCTTAAGATGCTGGAGCTCCGTGAGGGACAGCCTGAGTTGGATGGTTAGCCCTTTTGCACCTGGCATGAAAAACACTGTAGAAAGAAATTTAGTTCAGCTGAAGATGTTTTTAAAAATCCTGTCCAACACATTGTTTTCAGAAAACACAAGGCATACCAGTCTATAGGAAACTGCCCGAGGAAGATGGGCAAAGGCAAAAGCCTGAGTGTGTTCCTCAGCCACGCAAAAGCCCCGTTCTTCCGGGGGAACCGAGAGAAGGATCCGCTGCTCCAGAGCAAGCCAGGCATGCCCTAAGTCTCCAGCCTGATTTCTGACCGGGAACCTACTCCAGTGTGTTTGCGTGAGCTGCGCAGAAGCATGTGACTGGTAACGCGTTTCCGGGGGATTATTGTAAAATATGTATCGTGGTTTAGGGAGGTTAGTTAATATGGCATTTTAGAGAAGGGATGAAATGACTTAGTGTTTCCTCCCATTTGTGTCGTGGCTTTTATACTGTTAATAGGATGGATACACTGTGTCTGAAGAGTAAGGGAGAAGTCGGGGAAGACTCCTGAAGGTCCTAGGTTAACTGGGAGAGGAGACTACATGCCTCTCCACCTTCCACATAACCATGTGCATGAACGCAGCTAGTCCTGACCTCAAGACCAGGCTCCATCTAACTGTATCCCCACTCACTGAACCGCCTGAGCTCCTGGCAGAACGATAAAACAAGCTTTTTGTATGGTGTGTGTGCCTGTTATACTCATTAAAAAGACAGTCTAATAAGCTGACGTGATTATTCTATCAGGGTGAAAACTTTTCCTGTCTAGTTGAATGACATACTCATCCATTCATTTAGCCGAGAACATTTATTTAGTGTTTCTGTACACCAACCATGATGCTGGGACTTGGTCTTACATGAGAGTTGATGCTCTTTTGTGCACATCTGGCTCTTGGTACATGCTGGTCCACAGATGTGGAGTCCTGTGCTATATGTGGAATCGTGTGCTATGGCTTTCTAAGGGAGGCCACTTCTTTTCCTACCCGTTTCTGTGTGAAAAATCGTACAGGAAATAATCCAGGATCTCACCTCTATTTGTAAATAAAATCCTGTGCCATATGTTAGACATAACAGTCTTTTTTCTCCTTCCTGAAAAAATAAAATATGGGAAGAGATGGGCCCTTGTTATTATTTTTCTAATGCATCGTTCGCTTTTCAATTACATTTATGATTTTAGCACATAAAAAGTCCTTTCATGCCACCCAAGATGCAATAATCTCATAATTTTTTAAGATTTATTTTCTGTGTATGAGTGTTTGCCTTCGTGCATGTATGTGTACATGTGTGCCTGGTGTTTATGAAAGTCAGAGGAGGAGGGTGTGAAACTGGAGTTAAGGATGGTTCTGAGCCACCATGTGTGTGCTGGGATCTGAACGGGGTCCTCTGCAAGAACAACCAAGGCTCTTAACCTCTGAGACATGTCTCCAGCCCCAATATTTTCTGTTTTAAGAGCTGGGTATCATGATTCGTGCCTTTAATCCCAGCACTTGAGAGAAGCAGGAGGACCAGGAGTTCAAAGCCAGCCTCACATGCATAGTGAGTTTGAGGCTAGCCAGAGCTACATGGAACCCTGTCTCAAAAACTGTGTGTGTATCATGAAGTTTTAATTTAAAAACTTAATGTATAAATGTTTATAATCAAAATATAAGAGTTTGGGGCCGGAATGCAGTGCAGCAGCAGAGTGGTTGCCTGACATGCACAAAGGCCCTGGGTTCGATTTCCAACACAGAAAAAGAAATTCAATTAAATAAGGTAGGTTTTCTGATGAAGAAGAGGCTTTTTGTCTTTGATTCTGAACAGTCAACATCATATTAAAAATAATGAAAGCTGGGCGGTGGTGGCGCACGCCTTTAATCTCAGCACTTGGGAGGCAGAGGCAGGCAGATCTCTGTGAGTTAGGGGCCAGCCTGGGCTACAGAGTGAGTTCCAGGAAAGGCGCAAAGCTACACAGAGAAACCCTGTCTCGAAAAACCTGAAAAAAAAATAAAAATAAAAATAATGAGAAAGGTCTAGTTTACAAGCTGATGAACTTTTTCTATGAAGTTTGCAAATATTTTAGCCTTTGTGGAGCTATAGTTTCTTTCGAAGTTACTCAGCTAGCATGAGAAGTTACCAGTAGCATAAGAACCAGGGATGGGGGAGCTGGAGAGATGGCTCAGAGGTTAAGAGCACTGGCTGCTCTTCCAGAGGTCCTGAGTTCAATTTCCAGCAACCACATGGTGGCTCACAACCATCTGTAATGAGATCTGGTGCCCTTTTCTGGCCTGCAGGCATACATATATAATAAATAAATAAATCTTTTTTTAAAAAAAAAGGAACCAGGGATGGTGCACCATTGAATGAGCACAGCTATCTTCCAGCAGAAGCCTGTTTCAAAAGCATGTGGTGGGCCGCACTGGACCCACGAGACATTGTCTCTGCTACACCAGCAGAGACTTAACAGCAACAAGTACGATCCAAGAGTCCAGACTGGATCTACCTTAATGGGGGTGGGAAAAGGCCACGAACAATAGTTTAGGGACAACTGGATAAATCTGGATACACCCCCAAATACTAGATGGTATTATAGAATAACCGTTAATTTTGAGGCATTGTGGGGAACCAACATTCAGTCTGGTATTTTGGACCCTAGATGGCCTAGAAGCAAAAAGCAGCTTTTTGTTTGGAAATTGCCTCCAAAGAATGCAAAGATTGCTGGCCACCCAGTTATGTGATGGCTGCAAGGCAGGGATTCTCAGCCGGGGAGTGCTTGGCAGTGTTTGGAGAGATTTGTGGTTGTCACAACTAGGGTGGGGTGCTACTGGCATCTAGTGGGGAGAGCCCAGAGATGCTGCTGGATACCCTGAAACCTGCAGGACAGCCCCACAACAAAGGAACCTTGCTGCAGAGCGCTTGAAGAAGTCCTGGGCATGGACATCCATGCAGAAGCCTTGGATCTGAACCCAACCCTGGCACTTAAAGCCAAGTGACCTAGTGCCGTGACACTCTAGAGCCTTTCCCACCTCTGTCTCAGCTGTCAGATGAGTATGCTGTCCCTCTCGAACTTACCTCCCAGGGCTGCTACAGAGCCATCGACAAGAATGAATGCAGACAGAGCAGGTGAGAGGCGTGGGTGGTTGTGGGGCGGTTGCCTAGCATGCAGGTGGCCCGAGGCTTAACTCCCACCAATGGAAAAAATATGAAGGTAAAGGCACTCTTTTTTTTTTTCTTCTGCAATACAATTCAGTTCTACATATCAGCCACGGAT
This sequence comes from Peromyscus californicus insignis, assembly GCF_007827085.1. NCBI lineage: Eukaryota > Metazoa > Chordata > Mammalia > Rodentia > Cricetidae > Peromyscus > Peromyscus californicus. The sequence goes on from NW_026294584.1 coordinate 66,480,271, forward strand.
TCCCTTGTTCTCCCCCCTCCCGCCCTCCTCACCTTCCCCCCAGCCCACCCCCCATTCCCACCTCCTCCAGGGCAAAGCCTTCCCTGCGGACTGAGATCAACCTGGTAGACTCAGTCCAGGTAGGTCCAGTCCCCTCCTCCCAGGCCGAGCCAAGCGATCCTGCATAAGCCCCAGGTTTCAAACAGCCAACTCATGCAATGAGCACAGGACCCGGTCCCACTGCCTGGATGCCTCCCAAACAGATCAAGCCAATCAACTGTCTCACCCATTCAGAGGGCCTGATCCAGTTGGTGACCCCTCAGCCATTGGTTCATAGTTCATGTGTTTCCATTCGTTTGGCTATTTGTCCCTGTGCTTTATCCAACCTTGGTCTCACTCTTGATACGGCCTAATGTTACCTACTGCATGTTGAGCCCGAGGACAGAAGCAGTGTGGAGAGGCTTTTTTTTTTTTTTTTTTAATGACTAAAGAGCCAGATCATTAGTACCTAAAACAGAACAGCAATTTCAGGTTGCGGCAGAATCGATACACTGCCGAGCCACCCTCCACCCACCCCAGGGCTTCTAAGGCAGTCTTGTGAAGGTGGGACTCTATGATTTGGATTTCTAAGAAGTCAACAGAGGATCTTTACATTGCTGGTTCTGGGACTAGAGCAAGATTAGGCTTGGAATCTGCTCTCTCTTTCTCCATCAACAGGGGGCAGCAGAGAACAGCAAATTCTTAACAGTCACCAAGGCCACGGGTCTGCGCCATTATCTAGCTCCATCTAACCAAATTTTAATCTAACAAATAGCAGGAAAGAGGTCTGGAACTGTAGATTGCGTCGCTTTCTGTCTTCCAAGTGATCCTGACGAGAAGTCATTTAACTTCTAAGGGCATCCTCTGCCAGATGGAGAAAACAGCCTAAGAGACAGTGGGATGGCTTAATTGATGTTGGCTGAGAATTGGAACTTCCCGAGGAAAGTGAGTGTGTAGGTAGCAAGTTATTCCAGGAATCTCTTATTCCTAGGGCTTTTATAAATGTCTACATCCTGATCACCTCCGAGTCATTCATAAATATTGGTTTCCTGGGGTTCAATTTCCATGATGTTTGCAGGGTGCATTCAAAGTACTCGTCATAACCAGAATGCACAAAACTCTTAAGCTCAAGTGACAAAGAGCAGATGAATGGACAGTCATCCAGAGGATGAAGGTGACCTCCTTGGGGTTGGACCCTGGTTGTGGGGAGGGGAGGGTAATCTTTTGAAGGGTTTTATTGTTGTTGTTAAAGAATGCTTTCAATGCTGCTGAGATAGGTACCCTGAAAAGGCACCTATTCCAAGGGTTCACATTCAAGGATCACCCCTTTAAGACTGATTTTGATCACTTAATCACTTTTATTGAATGCTAGGGTGGCTTTGGGTCTAGGAGAGAACCAAGAAATGATAAGAGATATAGGGATTGAGTTTGTGGAGCTTAGATCCAGACCAGCATAGTCTGTCACTGGGCAGCATAGTCTGTCACTGGACAGCATAGTATGTCACTGGGCAGCATAGTATGTCACTGGGCAGCATAGTATGTCACTGGGCAGGCAATCTCTGCAGCGACTTCACTGACCTGGGGCCTGGCCAGATTTACTGGCCTTTGCTTCACCTGCAAGGGCAGCTTCTGTTTATACTCCAGTAGCCATCCCTTTATTCTCATGATTCTAGAGTGAAAATTGCCTTAGAGCCCTTCTATGAGCCTATGGTGGTTTGAATGAGAATGGTCCTCATAGGCTCAAATGCTTGGTCCCCAGTTGGTGGAACTGTTTGGAAAAGAATAGGAGGTGTGGCCTTGGAGGAGGTGTGTCATGGGGGGAGGGGTCAATGCCAGGCCCAACCTCACTCTTTTTGCCTGTCTGCCTGTGGATCAGATGTAAGCTCTCGGCCCCATGCTTCCCCGCTGCCATGCTTCCTGCCATGGTGATCATGAACTAACCCTCTGAAACTGCAATTGAGGCTCCAATTAAATGCTTTCTTTTATGAGAGATGCCATGGTCATGGTGTCTCTTCACAGCAGTAGAACAGTAACGTACGTGGTTTTAGTACTTAGTCAATTCTTGGTCTGTGCCTAACTTCCCTGAGCATCTCCCATCACTGGACTAATCAAAATGCCTCTTACACTCACAATGCATCGGCACTGTTCAGTACAGCTGCACAGATGTGAACAGCACGAACGTCAGAACTTGAGCTGAATGAGTCCTTACATTGAATGTTTGTATGAAATAAATTCTGCTCTCCTTAAAAGAGAGGAGCTGTTGATGAGCATGTGCAGGAGGGTTCTGTAGCTGTGGAGATAATTGTAAAATCTGGCTTGGAGTTGAAAGAGAGCTGGAAAGTAGATAGGGCTGTCGTGGAAAGGCCTGTGCTCCAGCCTGACTTCATATTGTCACTAGCAAGGGACCCAGAAGCCTGTCCCTCCATCTTTGCCCCCATCTATCAAATGGAGGAGAGGAGGAGGAGGAGGAGGAGGAGGAGGAGGAGGAGGAGGAGGAGGAGGAGGAGGAGGCCACCTAGGTTCTGGTGCTCTATTGTGGAAAGTGAAGATAGTTAACTTTCTCCACAGGGACTCCAAGAGGCTCTTCTACATCAGGCAGATTCCAGTTTCCCTGCCAAAGCCACCCTCCTGCCCATAAGCAAAGTATAGTTTTTATACTTGTAAATGGTTAGGGGAGAAAATGGAGAGTCGAGGTCGGCTGTGTGGTTCCTTGCCAGCACAGAAAAAAAAAGGAGACAGAGGAGGCAAGGAGAGGAAACAGTGTCAGGATGATGGAGAACAATTATGTGAAATGCAGAGTTCAGTAACCATAGTAAAGATTTACTATTCTCTCTCCCCTCCCCTCCTCCCCTTTCTTCTCTTCTTCTTCCCCTCCCCCTCCTCCCCTTCTTCCTTCCCCCCTTCCCTCTCCTTTCCCCCTCCCTCCTCCTCCAGATAAGACCTCACTGTGTTACCTGGGCCAGCCTTAAACTCATGGGCTCAGCGGATCTGAGATCTTTTCCTATCTGCCTCCCTACACCTCCAAATAGGTGTGCCTCGGTGCTCATCTGGTGCTCATCTGCTGCTGCTTCTCCTTCCGCAGCACAGCTGTGTGGTTCTGAGGGCGGATGAGAGGGCCTTCGACACCTAAGGATATTCACTGTCTGACCCTTTACAGAGAGTTTGCCCCTCTGTGACCTAGGGTGGTTCTCAGATCTGAACTGTGTTAGGAAAACAAGAATTTCCAGAGAATTTCAAGTACATGTCATTTTCCCTCATTTTTAGATTTATTTTTATTTATACCTGTGTAAGAGGGGGACCCTCAGAGACCAGAAGAGGGCATCAGCTCCCTAGAGAGCTGGAGTTACAGGCAGCGTCAACTGCCTGACGTGGGTGCTGGGAACCAAACTGGTTCTTCTGCAAGAGCAGACACCACTCCAGCCCCCAAGATGCTATTTTCTTAATCATTAGTTCCTGAGCAATCTGTCACATGAATCTGAATGATGATGATATGCTGTGCTGTCTAGGGAAAACTAGACTACCTTGCTGGTGAATTGTTGTGTCGGGATGTCATACCAGGCCTTCAACAAGAAACAGCACCTGAGGATCCTGTCCGGAGACTGGAATAGGGAGTCACACCGCCTTTCAACACATGATTGAGCTGACAAGAGACCCCCACCCCCACCCCCAAAAGACAACGCTACCCAACAGGAGAAAACCAGCGGGAGGCAGAGTTCCAGGAGCCTAAAGTGTGGGCATCAGGACTCAGTCTTTGGGGCTGCAGAGACGGCATAGTGGTTAGGAGCACTGACTGCTCTCCCAGAGGAACCGGGTTCAATTCCCAGCACCCACATGGCAGCTCACAACTGTAACTCCAGTCCCAGAGGGGGCCAATATCCTCTTCTGGCCTCTGTGGGAACAGCACACATGGTGCACAGATGTACATTCAGGCAAAACAAACACACACATAAAAATAAAAATCTCAAAAAAAAAAAAAAAAGGCAGTCTTTGGGTTGAAGATCAGCAACTGAGGAAGCCTGGACAGAATGGAAGACACATCCTCCACCCCACTGCCATGTATGACTCTCCTGCACAGAGCTGGGTACTTAGTAGCAACCTGGAGTGAAACCGAACACTGACAGAGCAGAGACCTAAAGCGGATGGGGGTTCATGTGCTGTCCCTGGAGGCTGAAGAGATCAAAATTCCTAACCAGGGGCCTCTGTGTGTACGCTCAGAACAAGAATTTACAGGGCCTAGGAGGGGGTGCAGGAGTCAAGAGTGCTGACTGTCCCTCCAAGGGACCCAAGTTCAGTTCCCATGTCAGGCAGTTCACAGTCGCCTGTAACTCCAGCTCCAGGGGACCCACACATACGTGGCAGACATTTATACAGACATGGAAATACAAATCTTTTTTAAAAGAACTCAAGTTAACACAAAAAGTAAAAGCTAAACATGTTTAAAGTGGTTCTGGATGCTTCTGTCTGCCTGGCAGAAGCTGTGTGAACTTTCTCTGCAGGAATGCCAAGCCACAGATAAAACCTCAAGAACATGGAATCGCAATTAAAAGCAACTCACTGAACACATGTACAAATAATCCTGTCTGAATGAGCCAAGAGAAACAGATTGGCAACTACTGCAGATACTAAACATAAGTAAATGTGTCTCATCTGGGCATGGTGGCATGGACTCAGCCCAAGGAGCTGAGGCAGGAGGATCACTTGAGCTCAGGAGTTCTCAGGTCAGGGCCAGCCTGGGTAATATAGCAAGCATTAGAATTTGAAAAAGTTGAGCCTGTCTCATACATTTAGGAAGAGGCAGCTGACAGATCGCTAAAGCAATACAAGAGAACCAAGTTTGTCTTAATGGACCTTCCACCTAGAAGCTTTCTGAGACCAAAACCATGATACTAAAGGTTAGAAACAGTAATTAGTTTTCTGTGGCTGCTGTTTTGGTTTTATTTTAATTTGTGTTTGAATTTTAGTTTTACACTGGAAAATTTCAAATACAAACAAAAAACAAAAACAAAAAACAAAAAAAAAACCCTCACAATGTTAACATAGTGTAGCTTCAAATCATTATTCAATTCATGGTCAACTTTATCTAATTGATCTCTTCAATCATTTTGATTTATTTTATTAAATTTATTATCTGTGTGTGTGTGTGTGTGTGTGTGTGTGTGTGTGTGTGTGTGTGTGTGTGTGACTGGAGGGCACACATCCAATATGGTGCATGTGTGGAGGTCAGAGGCAATGTCATGGATTGGTTCTGTTCTTCTACCTTTAGTTCCAGAAATCAACCCTAGGTTGCCAGGCTTGCTTGGAGAGTACATTTACCTACCAAGCCAACCACTTTAATTTCTAAAAAAAAATCCCAGAAGTTATATCATTTTACTCAAAAATATTTCAGTATATGTTTCTACAAAAATAAGACCTTTTAAGAAAATACGCAATACAATTATCTCATCACATATAAAATAATTAGCAGTCATTTTTTTTTCTACCAAAACATCCAGTTAGTTCTCAGATTTTGTGTGTTAGTTACTTCTTGCATAATTTGTTTTAGTGTTTCACCAGGGTTTAGCAGCACACTGGCCACAGCTAGAGAGAGAACCAATGAGCTGGAAAATACACACAAGGAATTCCCAAACTGTGTGGTAGTGGGGAAGGGAGAGAAAAGCCCGAAGAGACTGAGACAGAGTTCCATGAGTATGATTCTGACAGCAGTGACCTGTAGGGCAGTAAGAAGAGCCATTCAATAGACAGTGCCCAAGTCGCAGCAGAGGGAAGGATCCTGACCACGCAGCACACACAAAAACAGTTTTGGACAGAACCAAGGACTCGAATGTAGCAGATATGGTGGTTTGAATAAGAATGGCCCCCATAAGCTCTTAGATTTGAATACTTGGTCACCGGGGAGGGGCACTGTTTGAAAGCATTAGGAGGTGTGGCCTTGTTGGAGGAAGTGTGCCATTGGGGGTGGGCTTGGCTCTCTTCCTGCTGCCTGCAGATCCAGATTTAGAACTCTCAGCTACTTCTCCAGCACGATGTCTGCCTGCAAGCCTCCATGCTCCCCACTGTGATGACAATGGACTAAACCTCTGCACGGTAAGCCAGTCCTATTAAATATTTCCTTTATAGGAGTTGCCATAGTGATGATGTCCCTCACAGCAATAGAACACTGGATAAGACACAGATCAACTTTAAAATTTACAAGAATATACAGAATATTTTTGTGACTTCAGGACAATAGAATCTACTAAACAAGACCATAAACATTCAAGTGAAAAGAAAACTACCAACTTTAGTAAATAAAATGTCTTCTACTTAGCCTGGGAAGCTGAGGCAGGAAGATTGAGGGGTTGGGGCCCACTGGTCTACATAGTGATACCCTGTCTCAAAAGAAATAAAAAACGTTAAATCATTAAAAGACCTAATAAAGAACATGAAACATCATACAACAAACTTGGAAAAGGTGAAAATATACCTTTAGAACATATAACATGCAGAATTATCATAACATACAGAGAACTCCTATATAAATCAACATTTAAAAAAAATTTAGTATGTGTGGGTATTCTATCTGCAGGTATGTCTGTGTACCATCACATGCATGAAGTGCTTTTAGAGGCCAGAAGAGGGCATCAGATTCCCTGGAACTGGAGTTACAGACAGTTGTTAGCCACCATGTAAGTGCTGGGAATTGAACCTGGGTCCTTAGCAAGAACAAGTGCTCTTAACCACAGAGTCATCTCTCCAGCTCCAAACCAACAGTTTTTAAAAAGAGGAAAGGGATTTCTAGGCATTTTCAAGAAGAACTAGGCAGGTGGTCCTCAGCTGTAATGGCTGGTTCATATCCCAATGAGCTGAATATAATACACATTCAGTAGAAATTGGAACTCAAATTTTGAATTTTGATTCCCCCCCAGGATAGAAATATGTGGTATATAATATTTTCCCTGGTTCTGGGTAGTGGCCATAGACTTTCCCAGTCGGCTGACAATCCTGAGGAAAAACCAGTCCTCTGTGGTGCACGTTGTTTAGCTAGGATGTTGGGTAGGTAAGGAGTATTGAACCCATCCCATTTTTACTTACCATATGTTCAATTTACAATTTATAATTGTATTTATATTTCATTTATTTGGGGTATACGTCATCATAAAGCAAGGAGAATCAGACAAAGACAACTACTGAATTATGTGTCCCAACCCACCACTAATTTAAATGTTGAAGCTGTTTAAGGAGTTAATTAAGATTAAATGAAGTCTCATAAGGGCAGAGCCTGATGGCTAATGTCCTTACAAGAAGAGGAAGTGTTTTCAGGGGCCAGTGAGCAGAGAGGAAGGAGCAGGTGAGAACACAGAAGGTGGCCCTTTGTAAGTGAAGTAGATGACCCTGTCAGAAGCCAACTTGCCACCACCTCGATCCTGGGTTTCCAGCCTCCAGAACTGTGAGCACATTAGTCTGTCTTGTAAGCCATCCAGTCTATGGTATCCTATTACATCACTGCCGGCAGACTAATACACAGTACACACAGGGAGCAATTCTCAGGCAGTGTGGTGGCCCATACCTGAAACCCCAGCGCTTGGGAGACGAGGCAGGAGGATCAGGATTAGTAGTGGAGAGTCATCCTGGACTACACAGGGAGTTGAAGGCCAGCCTTGGCTACATGAAATATCAGAGGGGTGGGTGTTATTTATTTGCGGCGCTATTTACCAGGTGAGAGAAAACGCGAGGTACAACAGAACCCACTGTAAGAGTTTTATTAGGGAGGGAAAAAAGGGAGTGAACGTGGGTAGGCCTAAGGGAAACGAAAAGTGGGGAGAGAAGGTCGGGGAGCGAGTGGAGCCTGCTTTCATTAGTCACCTCGCGCACGCGCATATGGACTCAGGTAGCTATGCCACGCATGCGCAGAGATTACGTGACCACGTGGCAAAAGGATTACATAGGACCTAGGGCCCTGAAGTGACGAAGCTTTGGCCTGACTGCTGGACAGGGCATGCATGCTCAGGGAGCTGGGAAGTGGCTAGGAATGAAAACAGCGGGAAGGAGAGGGAGGAAGCAATGAAAAAAGGGAGGAAGCTGTCTGTGTCATCAGTCATGAGGATGAAGAATGCTTCAGCCCCGAGGAGAGCCCTTTGCCTCTGCCCATGGAGGACATGCTGCCTCAGAAATAACAACGGGAAACCTGTGGAGCCTCTGCTCCAGACGTTGGCCAGGGCGCAGCAGGGGGGCTTCACAGAACCAACCGCCTCCTGGGGGTGGGAGACAGTGGGCAGAGTGGTGTGGGATGAAAGCTCCAGTTCCCGAGCTGGCCACAGCATCTTGTCCTGGCTGCAGCTCCTCTCTGTATTGGTGCCGGGCAAAGCCGTTGTCAATGAACGTTTGCTGGCTGCCTCTTCCCTGTGCAGAGTGAAGCTGTAGTTTTGTCCTCAGGCCTCGACTATTTTTTTTCAGGTACCCTCTTGTTATTGCCTTTGGCATCAAATAATAAGATTCTTGCTCCAGAGCCAGGGTAACTTCTTGAAATAATTACCTGTACTCTTTTTTGGGGGGCAGGAGGGGGGATATTTATTAAGCAGTGCTGCTTACCGTTCGAGAAAAGCCAAGAGGTACAACGAAACCCATATAGGAGTTTATTAAGGGAATAGAGAGGGGGTGTGCATAAGCCTATAGAATGGAATGAATAGGTGGAACCTGCTTTTAGAGGTAACTCCCCCAGCCCCCCACACATGTGCATGTGGGCTTACATAGCTACGCCAAGCATGTGCATAAATTACGTGATCACGAAGCGCACGGATTACGTAGGACATAAGGCCCTACCTAGGATGACTAAGCATCTTGTCTGGCTACTGGACAGCGCGTTTGAGGTCATGTAGCTGGGGGAGTGGCTAGGAATGCTGATGGGTTACTCACACTTTTCTTTGTGTGTGTGTGTATACATGCAGGCATATGTGTGCAAGTGTCTATGTGTTCCTGTGTGGGGTTGGGTATCATTCTTAGATGCCATCCACCCCATTTTTTTGAGGGAGAGTCACTGGCCTGGAGTAGTCAAGTAGGCCAGACTGGCTGGCCAGTGGGCCCCGGGCATCAATCTCTGCCTTCCCAATGCTGACATTACAGGCGCGAACCACCCCAGCCAGCTTTTTACATGGGCTCTAGGTTCCAGCTTTTTACATGGGTTCTAGGTTCCAGCCTTTTACATGGGTTCTAGGTTCCAGCTTTTTACATGGGTTCTAGGTTCCAGCCTTTTACATCAGGTCCTCATGTTTGCCGGGCAAACTGTCTCTAGACTGAGACTATCTCCCCAGCCCATAGTCACTTATACTTTTCCTCTCTGCCTTCTTACCCCTCATTTCTAATAGTTGCCCTTTTATAACTCAGGCCCTCAAGAGGTTCAGCAGGCAAAGGCCACCAACCCTGACAACCAGGGTTCAAGCTCCAGAAACCACATGGAGGAAGGGAGAACTAACTCCCACAAGTTGTCCAAGTTGTCCTGTGATCTCCACATGAGTGCTGTGGTACACACACACACACACACACACACACACACACACACACACACACACGTTAGAAGACATTGATGGCTGGTAGAGGTCGCAATCTACCATAGCCTGGCAGCTTTCTCTAAGCTCGGCAATATGGAAACTCCCTCCCTCCCCAGCAAAGCTTCCTGCTCTCTACCTGCCCTTGTCTGGAGGATGTCTCTAGGTCCAGGATGCCTGACTTATCTCAAGGGTGACCCTTGACACAGTTACCTGCAAATGCTCTTCCCTTGGTGACCCACATGGTAATTAGGCAAGTGCCCTAGCCATTTTGATAGGACCCTACTGCCACATACAAAGCCTTGTGATAGGAGCTTGCCACTTAATGCAAATTAGGGTTTGTCCCCTGGCTCCCCAATCCTATGAATTCCTTATACTCTCGAATTAAGTTGAGCTGATTCCCCGAAGTCTGTCTGCTGAAGGGCTGTCTCTGTTCATGCTCATGGGCCATGTACAAGGCTTTCTGTCGCCATTACTGCCTCTTGGCCTGGTGGCCGAGAGACTGAGAAGTAAAGAGGCTACCATCCCTCTCTGCGCCCCCCCCCACCACTACATACACACAACTGTACAGGGTTTAAAAAGCATATAACTAAGAATGTTTTCTTACGTTTTTGTGGAGGCTTTAGTGATCGAATTCATATCGTCAGGGTGGCAGTGGGGGTCGTTACTGGCTGAGCCATCTCACCAGCCCTTCTGTAAGCATGCTTTAGCGTTTCCTCCACACGGCATCTTGCATCAGTCGAGGCATCCTTTTGAAGGGGCATGCAGGACTTGCTTGGATAATGAGAGTGAGAAGATTTCAGGTATGTAGCTTGCTGTTGGAGAGGCTGTCAAACCCTCAAGTGGAAACATAATTGTCCTGTGAGTTTGAGATTTGGGAGGCAGGAGCAGACTAGAGGTACACATTGAGAGTCGGCAATAGCAGGGTGTTGGTTAGAGCTTAGCCACTATGACAAAATACCTCAGGGGACTTGAGTCCCCTAGGATCTCAGGAAGTCTCTGCTATTTTAACAAGCTGAATCTGGAACTTCACTCTAGACTTTCTTCACCGCTCTTGGGTTGGAAGGCATCAAGGAGACAGGGGAACAGAACAGCTGGACTTCTCTCTCATGTCAAATGCTTTCCTTAGATGTGACCCAAAGCTGAGGAGTTCTAAAGCCAAGGTCACCTTGACTTTTTCAGGTCCAGTGAGTCACTGGCGCCTGCACCAGCAGCCCAGCAAACTCCCAGCTGGGATGAAAAGGCTTCCTGTGGGGCTCAGCCTGATTGTAGGCATGGGGGCAGTGCTCAAGGGGAGTGAGCGCCTGTGTAAGGAGGGAGGCTTTGTTTGTGAGGTAGCACACAAGGGTATACTCATGGGCTATCACTCAACTTGGTTATGAAATGGAGGAACCTCATAAAATGAGCTTAAAAAGAGAAAAAGCAAAGCAGAATTCTCTGTGGACTGTGAACAGGTATGGTCAGAAGAGGGGTGATGGAGTGCGGCTCAGTAAAAATGCTTGCACTCAGTAAAAGTGCTTGCTTGTGTGAGCAGGCAGATCTCTGTGAGTTCAAGGCCAGCCTGTTCTACAGAGCAAGTTCCAGGACAGCCAGAGCTACCCTGTCACAAAAAAAAAAAAAAAAAAACCTGGATCCTCTGCAAGAGCAGCAAGTGCTCTTAACCACTGAGCATCTCTCCACCCACTGAATCATTCTTTAATGCTACTGCATTTTGGCTCTGGGAATAAAATGTTTTCTAGGTCAGTTCTGTATGGAAGTAAATCCTATCTCTAAAGTCCCCACTGCTCAGGTGTGCAGTTCCCTCCCCATAGTATGCTGCTGGCTGGCCCAGTGTGTCCCACATCCAGCAAAGCACAATGTGAGCAAAACCCCTGGAAGTGACTGCCGTGGGGTCCTGCAGCCCCCTCGCCTTTCTTGTGACTCAGTTCCCAGGCCCGTTCATGTTCCTCCCTGTGGTGGCCTCTCCAGCTCTGGCAGCCCCTTAGACTCCCTCTGAAACAGGGTGTGGAGGTGTGTGCTGCAGCCGGGCTTCTTGACAGCCTGGGAGCTTCCCGGGCGAGAACTGAACTTGATCCACCTTCCCTCCTTTGTATCTACCAGTGCCTGGTACATGAATGAATGCTTGCTGCTTGAAACTGGGTGGCAGTGGTGTGTGTGTGTGTGTGTGTGTGTGTGTGTGTGTGTGTGTGTGTGTCCTTAAGGATGTGGGAACCACATACTCAGAGTGATGGAGAATATGTAAACTGCCCTGCCTCTATTAGTGTGAGAAGGGTACAGTCATTATCCAAAAATGGGGTCCTTGAGACAGACAAGTCTGTAGGCAGTCCCTGCAGGCTATGGAAGAAAACAATAGCTTGGCTGCCGGCCAGGACCCAGCAATCCAGAGACAATGTAGGTGCGCAGAAGCCTGAACTCAGAGCAAACAATGGCCCTGGAAGCTCTGGAAACCTGCTGCCCAAGGCAAGTGTGGAGAACAGAGCTTGCACTTTGGTTTAATTAAAGAGATTATGAAGAAATGGTAGAAGAGGTGCCTCCCCGAGTGAGAACTTCTGTGTGAGATGTTCTGGGGTGCCCTCAGACCTCCATGCCCACTCCCTGGCCTCAAGGTGTACTGGACATGCCTTGAGCTCACTGGACATGCCTCAGGCTCCAATATAAAACATCTGAGTAGGTGGACATCCAGACTCCACATCCCTTAGGGTTCAGAGACAATGCTGTACCCCTACATTTACAATGTGGTGAGTCCTGTTACTCATCTCTCTTATGGAGCTGGGTCTGGAACTCAAGACCTTGGACATTCGAGGTGAGTGCTCTGCCACTGAGCTATGTCCCCAGCTCATCTCTCTCTTAATTTTTTTTTTAAAGTTAAGTATTTTCTTATTTGAAGTGTATGGATGCTTTGCTTGCATGTATCTGTGCAGCACAAGTGTGCAGTGCCAGAAGAGTCCAAAGGGGGCATCTGATCCTCTAGGACTGGAGTTATAGATGGTTGTGAGCAGCCCTCTGGACACCGGAAAGCTGCACCACTGAACCACCCATTCAACCCCATTATCTTCTCTTGAGAAAGAATTTGTCCCTTGTGACTGCGAATCTTGTCAACTTGACCATATTTAGAGTCACCACAGGACCACACCTCTGGGTGTGGCTATGAGGTCTTTCTAGGAAGGTTTAACTAGATAGGAAGGGCACGCTCAGTGTCCAAGACTGAGTAAGAGGGAGACAGTACACCGAGTGTTGGGACTTGTTTCTGTTTTGTGACTATGGACATAGAGTGAGCATCAAGCCTTCGCCCTAGGATGGACTGTGTCCCCTCCAAATGTAAGCACAAATAAACCCTTCTTCCTTAGGTTGCTTGTTTTTGGGTATTTGGTAACTGTTCTGGTGCTCCACCTCAGCCCCTGGCACCCTGGCATCCATATACTCAAAGAGTATGGGATGTTCTGGTGGAAGATCCACCTCAACTCCCCTCCCCCATCTCTTTCCCCAAACACGGCTCCTCCCCCAGAGATGCTCAAGGCCACTCCCACAGGGTATTTAAGCTGCATCCCAGAAAACAGACACGTGGTTTTCTGGTCTCTGCTCCCGGTCTCCTCTCTGCAGGGCTGGGGAAATCACCCAGGAACCCTTTACCCATTAAACCAGGGCTTTTTCTAATTCAGTCTGATTTGGTTTGATTTGGATTGCTGCATCGCCAGAGAGGTCTATTGGGGTGCAAAAACCTTTCAGTAACAGCAAAAAGAAAGGTAACTACCATACTCCCTCTCTCAAATAGGACTTGTAGAAGGTAAGTAGCAAAATATTTTTAATGGAAATAGATTTCACAAATTCATATTCATTATTTTTTCAGTTTTTTGTTTTATTACAAGACGATTTTATTTTATATGTGTGGGTGTTTTGCCTGCCTGTACATCAGGGCACCACCTGTGTTTCTGGTGCCTTCAGAGGCCAGAAGAGGGCACTGGATCCCTGAAACTGGGTCTTCTGGAAGAGCAACCGGTGTGCTCTTAACAGGTGAACCATCTCTCCAGCCCCAAGTTCATGTGAAGTATAATGTATTGTAATTCTAGGAGAAGTCATTTGAATCCTCCTATAATGAATCTTCCCTTTGGCAAGATCTGTAATGAACAGAAACAGCACATAAAGAGAAAAAAATGCAGGAAAAGTGTTCAGCAATGGGAAGAGTCACCAACGGCGCAGACATCCAGTAGGAGAGTGACTGCTTTGTGATGTCATAAAAAGTCACAGTACTGGGCCCAACATTTATGACTAGAGTGACTTTTTGATTTTTGTTTTTTTTAAATGGAATTTTCCAGGTGTGGTGGCTCACACCTTTAATCCCGGCACTCAAGAGGCAAATGGGCAGGTCACTGTGAGTTCAGCTTGGTATGTGTAGCAGGCTCCAGGCTAGGCAGAGCTACATAGTAAGACTGTGTCTCTCTCACACACACACAAATTGAAGTTCTTTAAATATCTATCAATACCTAGACAACAAAAAGCTGATTTGAATTAAGTAACACTTCAAAATAAAGTTTTACTCAATTCCAATTTGTTCCATCTGGTTAGGACACATTTTTGTGTTTTCATTGTTTTGTTTAGAAACAAGATCTTGTTCTGTAGCCCAGCCTAGCCTTGAACTCACAATCCTCCTTTCTCAGCCTCCCTAGTCTGGAGATCACTAGCATGAGTCTCCATGTGGTGGTTTGAATGTAACTGGCCCCATAAGCTCATAGGGAGTGGCACTATTAGGAGGTGTGACTTCGTTGGAGTAGGTGTGGCCAAGTTGGAGGAAGTGTGTGACTGTGGGGGCAGGTTTTGAGGTGTCATATATGCAGACTATGGACACATGATAGAAGAGGTGACTTCCTCTGTGGGAATCTTCTGTGAGAGGTTCTGAGGTGACCTCAAGACCTGTATTTCCAGGAAGCTAACATTCACCTTGTCACAGGCTTCCATACCTACTCCAGGCTAGATTCCCTGCCCTCACAGTTGGGGCTAGCAGCAGAGAATGTCTTGAAAATGCAATTTCCCACCTTCCCACCAAACTCCAGAAAACAGAGTTGGGGACCATTTTGCCTTGCTGCTAATAGATCATACAGGAAACTGGGAGCACCAGAAGTGTAATTAAGGTCCATATTCAGAAAGGCCTCATAGTCATGGATCCTGGTGGATTAATAATCCCCAACTCCTTCAAGGAAGCTGCTTTGGGCTTCAACCTCCTTCCATCTAAGCATTTCAAAGGTAGGGCTATTAGACTATCTGATCCCACTGTAGAAAAGAAACTGATGTCTGAAAACAAAGTTTAAAGCCGATCATAGCTGATCTGATTCTCAAAGGACAGGGACATTTTCTGAGGCCCTCTCTCAGTGACCAGCATTTTCTGAGTCTTTATGCCAGGTAGGAAGTGTGACCTTCACAAGCAGCCTTTTGACAATTTATATATATTTGCCTTTTGAGAAAGGGTTTTTCTGTGTAGCCCTGGCTGTCCTGGAACTCACTCCATAGACCAGGCTGGCCTCGAACTCAGAGAGATCCACCTTCCTCTGCCTCCTGAGTGCTGAGATTAAAGGTGTGTGCAATCACCACTTGGCCAACAATTCATATTTAAGGGCATGGTGCTGACAACCCTCATCTCTGAAGCTGATAATGAGAAAGTCACATTGACCATCATTTTGTGGTCTATGGAGCGTCTTGCCTGCCCGGAGATGATTAGTAGTCAATTCATTGCACGGCTTTCAACTTCAGGACTCTTCAGCTCGGGAGCTCTGTAAATAAATGCACCTTATCTGCCATCTTAGTAGCTGCAGGAGACACAGGCTCAAAGATTTCCAAATTGGTGTTCTAAAGAGTGTGGGGAAGGCAGGAACTCACATGTCATACGAGTGAATATTACAAGGCAGTAAAAGTTCTTTTGTGGGGAAACTTCTGTTATAGCTGAGGAGAGGGACTGTACATCAATGGCTAGGTGTGTTTTAGAAGATGAAGAAAAATTCCATAAAAGGGACCTGTAGCCTCTTGAGATGTGTCTTGAGTCTTTAACACAATGTTATCATCTGTTCCATGTAGTTGGAAGTTTTCCTGTGTCCCACTCCTGTCCCCCAAGTAAGCACACAGAGGTTTATATTAATTATAAGTGCTCGGCCATTAGCTCAGGCTTATTACTGATTAGCTCTTACATTTAAATTAACCCATAATTCTTATCTATGTTTAGCCCGTGTGGCTTGGTACCTTTTCTCAGTTCTGCCTTGTCATCTTACTTCCTCTGTGTCTGACTGGCGACTCCTGACTCAGCCCTTCCTCTTCCCAGCCTTCTTCTCATTTGCTTGCCCAGCCTATACTTCCTGTCTGGCTACTGGCCAATCAGCATTTTATTTATTAACTAATCAGAGCAACACATTCACAGCATACAGAAAGACATCCCATAGCACTTCCCCTTTTCTGTCTAATCAAAAAGGAAGATTTTAACTTTAACATAGTAAAATTACATATAACAAAACAGTTATCAAGCAAGAATTACAGTTATAATAGCTAGTCTATTTGTATTTGGCAAAATTAAAGAAAATATTCTATCTTATATTTGTGAGTTTAAA
Organism: Peromyscus californicus insignis; assembly: GCF_007827085.1. Classification (NCBI taxonomy): domain Eukaryota; kingdom Metazoa; phylum Chordata; class Mammalia; order Rodentia; family Cricetidae; genus Peromyscus; species Peromyscus californicus. Next base: position 66,496,397 of record NW_026294584.1, read on the forward strand.
GTTTCATATCTAATTTATATTTTATCATAACCAAGGAAAATTATAATTGTAACTATCTAGTCTTTAACTACATCAAAGACCTCAGAAGGATATAATATTACCTAAGTAAACAAGAAGAGCATTGTAAGCAACTTCCAAAAATCTAGAATGACAGAGACAGCTGGCTGCCTGGATAATCACCCAAAGTTCATCTGCAATGTTGGGGCATCCATCTTCAGCCCACAGGCCTAGAGTCTCTCAGTCACTTTTCTCTTTGTCCTGTAGAATATCTGGCAGTCTTCTCTGCAAAGCAGGCACCTGAAGGACCATTTCACCTTGCAAAGTTCAGTGGTCACCTTCCTATGGGTCCTGCATGTCCAGTTGATACAACATTTTGTCAAGCAGTCCAGGCAAGAGCAGTTTCTTGCCCAAATGGCTATTTTTGCCAAGAAGAAGATAAACTCCATATGGAGTTTCTTCAATGCCCATAATCTTCCTTAAAGTAATTGGTGCTGCCAGGGGCAGACATGTCACATTGTCCAGAAAAGTCTAACTTTTTAAAATATTTTAAATACCATATTCTTTAGGTCTTTGAAGTATTTGAAGATAATCTATCTAATTGAAATATATCTATGTATACCTAGAAAACTTAACTAACATGACTATAATTGTGATTATCATAGATGACTATTAATCTGTATTTATACATTACAATTTCTTTTTTTAATATTTATTTATTTATTTGATGTATACGAGGGACCTATCTTCAGGGACACCAGAAGAGAGAACCAGATCTCATTATAGATGGTTGTGAGCCACCATGTGGGTACTTGGAATTGAACTCAGGACCTCTGGAAGAGCAGCCAGTGCTCTTAATTGCTGAGCCATTTCTCCAACCCCTACATTACAATTTCAAATGAGCTATACAAACATAATACCTTAAACAAGAGTAGAAATATACATACAGTATAACAAAACTAACTTTAAATTTATAATAAATTTAAATCTATAGCAATGTAAAACATTTTATACAGCCGCACGGTGGTGGCGCACGCCTTTAATCCCAGCACTAGGGAGGCAGAGGCAGGCAGATCTCTGTGAGTTCAAGGCCAGCCTGGTCTACAAATGAGTTCCAGGACAGGCTCCAAAGCTACACAGAGAAACCCTGTCTCAAAAAAAAAAAAAAAAAAAAAAAAAAAGAACCCCCAAAAAACAAAAACCATTTTGCAGAAGTTGTTGCTCTTTAAAAGTAGGTTTGATAATCTACCCTTTCATCCTATCATATCTGTATCAGTTCCAGATGTTGCCAAGGGCAGAGGTAGCATAGTTCACATTCTTAGGTTACAGCTTGACTCCTCCTTGCCTCCCTTGGGGCCTTCCAACCACACTTCCAAACGTTAGTATTGCTTGCCTCAGTTTCCCCTTCGCTACACCAGTATCACTGGTCTCCCAGGCGTAACCCTCCACACCTTCCTTCTCCTTCTTCTTTTTCTCTTTTCTTTTGTCTTCTGGGGATCTGATCTCACTATGTACCCCCTGATGGCCTGGACCTTACTATATAGCTGACAATGGCTAGAAATATGCAGGGATCCTCCTGCCTCAGCCACCTGAATGCTGGAGTTACACACACACACACACACACACACACACACAGACACACAGACACACACACACACACACACACACACACACACACACACACACACGTCTTAGCTTACATTTCTAAGGAACGAGGTCCCTGAGTCTGCTCTTTAGCCCAGCTGGTGGTCAGAATGTGGTGTTTCTTACGAAACGTACAACGTACAACGGTTTGTTGTAGGACCCAAATCTTTTCCACACGACACAGTGCTGTGACCGACTCACAACATCCATGCTTTCAGGAACAAAGATGAACTGAAATCTGCCATTGCTAATTTGCTTCAGGACAGCTCCCTAGCTACAGATGACCCTCTTCCCCTGGCCTCTCTTTAGCCTTGGGCAACACAAGCAAAAGTGCTAAGCCAAGGCTCCTCTTCGCACTGACTGGCATGCTCTGTCCTTGTCCTCCTTTGGGTGTGCTGTCACTGGTTAACTTTGACCATGTGAGTGTCTGGTGACCTTTTTCTAATAAATTTTTTTTACCAAGGCCTCTGTTTGAAGTATTTCTTCCCCATGAAGCCAATTCATAGCAAAATACTCTGTAGCCAAGCTCTCCATGATAATTCTGATCAGTGAGAATGTGACTGAGTAGAATAGAGTAATACTGTTTGTACAAAAGAGCACATGGTATGAATTCCCTGACCTCTACATGTTTATAGTCTGGGAGGAATGAAGCAGGAACACACATAGCTAAAATACGAGGGCAATGTGACATCAGAAGTTCAAGTTGCCATCGAGACTATGTAAAGTCCCTCTATGAAAATATGGGGCTAAAGGGAGGTCTACATTTCTACCCCAGAAGATTACAATGCCTGATAATGTTTTAGCTTAGTTTAAGTTTAAATTTGAACAGTGAAATTGCTTAATCATGCCATTGTTCAGAGCATGTCACCATGGCTGATAATGTCTAACTTAACTGATTTCCTTGTGGTCACATAAAGTTCTATGGCATACACAGATAATCCTGGACAACAAGCACAGGTGTAAATACACTTTTGGGATGCTCAGGTGGGAACAGAACAGATGCAAACATGGCAAGAAATACCAAATCTATGCCCACGGGGAGACGGACCTGCAGAGGAAGGGCTGAGAGCTGAAGACAGAGAAGACAGCATCATCTGTAATCATTTACTTCTCTTAGTTCCAAATGTAACTTAGAACAATTGTAAATATTCGGAGTGCTGCACACAGGGACTTACACTGCATTCTGCATTGATTTGTTTATTTTGTGACAGGGTTTCACCATGTAACCTTGGTTGGCCTTGAACTTACTAAGTAGACCAAGTTGGCCTTGAACTCACAGAGGTCCACCTACCTCTATTTCCCAAATATGGGACTAAAGGCATGCACTCCTGGCAAGTTTTTGAATTTGATAAAACATTTCCCAGCATTAATGCTTAGTGTTCCTTAAAAAAAAAAAAAAAAAAAAAAGAATTGTGTGCGCTGGGAATTAAATCCAGGTCCTCTGGAAGAGCAGTCTGTGCTCTTGACCATTCAGCCATCTCTCCAGCTCTTGAATCTAGAATTTCTTTTTTTTTTTTTTTTTTTTTTTTTTTTTTGGTTTTTTTGGTTTTTCGAGACAGGGTTTCTCTGTGTAGCTTTGCGCCTTTCCTGGAACTCACTTGGTAGCCCAGGCTGGCCTTGAACTCACAGAGATCCGCCTGGCTCTGCCTCCCAAGTGCTGGGATTAAAGGCGTGCGCCACCACCGCCCGGCTAGAATTTCTTTTTTGACAAGGGGAGATGACTGAAAAATACTCAATTCCTGCCTGACAGGGTTCATTTCTGCGTATTTGGGGGAGAAGAAAAAAAGAGAGGAGAAAGCTAGAGAAGCTTTGAGGTGGGGGGAGGAGGGAAGAGGGGAGTGAGGGAGAGGAGAGAGATTAGAGATGTAGGAATGCTTTTGTTATTTGTTTGTTTATTTATTTTATGAGTGTTCTATCTGTATGTATGCCTATATAACAGAAAAGGGCATTAGATAGAAGAGAACATCAGATCTCATTATAGATGGTTGTGAACCACCCTGTGGGTGCTGGGAATTGAACTCAGATCCTCTGTGAGCAGACAGTAATTTTAACTGCTGAGCCATCTCTCTAGTCCCATACAGATTACTTGGACTCACCTTTTTTTTTTTTTTTGAGACAGGGTTTTTCTCTATGTAACCCTAGCTGTCCTGGAACTCGCGCTTTAGACCAGCTTGGCCTCGAACTCAAAGGCGCAGGACATCGTCGCTCCCTTTCACTCCTTAATATAAACTGTGCCTCAGCCAATCCGTCCTAACTTCCGCTTTCGGCCCCGGCCCCGCCCACACCATGACGTAAATCCCGGCGCCGCTCTGAGGGCCCTCCCCCCAGAGAAGTCGCGGCTGCAGCCATGGGTCCCGGCTGGTCGCCTGCGCGGCGTCTGGGCCCGCTGCTCTGGCGCAGGGTGGTCTCGCAGCGAGCGGGCCCGGCGGTGTCTTCGGCTCCCCGGCTTCCTCGGCTGGCAGAGCGATGGCTTTCGGCGGGGCCCGCGACCGGCCTGACCCCGAGGCTGGCGCGCGGCCTGCACCGTGGGCCTCAGCCGGAGGAGCGGAGCGATGGCGAGGCTCGCCCGCAGCCGGCAGCCGCAGGTACGCGGGCAGGACAGCTAGTGGCCCCGTCTGACCCAGGGGGCCCTGAGCTGCTCTGTGCGCTTCGGGGCTGAGTCGCAGAACTTACGCAGTGCTCGGAGGGACTGAGGTGGCTGGCGCCAACTTTCCTCCCGGGCGAAAAGCCCGGGAGGCCAGGAGACAGACGTGCGGTCTTCAAAACCCCGGCCCACATGGCTAGTCACACCCGACCCTTGGCATCGCAGCTCCAGGGTTCTCACCCCTCCTTAGGATCTACCCAGGGTCGTAGGAAATGGATTTTTGAGAGTGTTGGGGAGTGAAGATTCTGAGCAGCCTGGAGCTCCGGCCAGTGTAAGTTCTAAGAGGAGTTGGGGTCCACGTAAGATCCTTGAGTTATTGCCAGCGGTTTTAGAAGCATGAGAGAAGGTCAGTATCAACAACATACTGAGAGATAATAGAATATGAGAGGGTGAGCCTTTGATGGACTTCCAGGTCCTTTGGAGTCGGATTTGAACTTAGAAATATTACAAATTTATCCACTCAGTATTCGTTTTTAGAACAAAGTGTCTAAATCTCTAACAAAAAGAAAAAGAAGAAAAACATAATGTTTGAAAATGAGACCCACTTATACTGTTAACTCTTACTGATTGGTCTCAGCAGCACTTGTTTCTTCATACCGTTGAGAGCTGTGGACCAGATACTGCTTGAGAACCCACCTGTCTCCCAATTACAGTTCAGTAAGCTTTGTAGCTGTGATTCGATGTAACATGCCCATGCCCCAGGATATCATCATCTCCCCAAGTCGTGCTGCTGTGTAGCATCTCTGCATTTGCTGTATACTGTTCATTTCAGTCCTAAGGGATAGAAGGCATTTGCTACCGCTTCCATTTGCTAATAGGTGTATTCAGTGTCTGTGTGATATCCGCATTCTGCCTAGAAAAGCTGAGCTGTGCTGTACAAAACTGCTGCCCAACTTCAGTTTTGAGCCGATTTTTGGTTGGTTTTGTTTTGAGTGTAGATGGTATTGGGTATTGGACCCAGGGCCTTCTGCATGCTAGGCAAGTATTCCTCCACTGATCCACATTCTCAGGCTTTTTTTGTTGTTTGTTTTAATTTTTTAGACATTGTCTGAGTTGCTCAGGCCAGCTTTGAACTTGGAATCCTCCTGCCTGGTGTTCACCTAATCATTTTGGATATAAATACACTCTTGGAGGAGCAATGCTCCCCTCCAGGAGACTTCTGTGTCAGTCTGCTTCTCTGGATATCTGCAGGTCTGCTTTTTCCTTGGCCATCTGACTCAAGTACTTCTGCATTTCAGATCACATTGGCGCCAAGTTTGACATCGACATGCTGGTTTCACTTCTGAGGCAAGAAAATGCAAGAGACATTTGTGTGATCAAGGTTCCTCCAGAAATGAGATACACAGACTACTTTGTCATCGGTAGTGGGACTTCCAGCCGACACTTACACGCTATGGCCTACTACATTGTGAAGATGGTAGGAAGCTGGCTTTTGTTTTGAACCTTTAACTAGAGAATGACGTTAGTACGTTGGGTGGGAGTAACACTTGGGGTGTATTACTCCGTAACCATGAAAGGTTATGGAGAAAGCCCAGATTTCAGAATTTCTAAGAGTCATTTTATGGTTTTCCATAGTGAAAGGCTTGGGAACAAGTATTTAGCTCTGTTGAGACCAGGTATTTCTAATTCTTGTCTTTTGTGATGGGAAAAATTAATACCCTGAAACAAGCCACAAGACAGTACATATCAGAGTGTTCTAGAACAGCACCAGTATGATAGCCTCTATCCACAAGTGGCCATTGACAGCTTTTTAACATTTATTTAAAAGATGTAAATATTTGTATTTTATGTGTATGCCTAGTGTCAGAGGAAAGTGTGTGATCCCCTAGAACTGGAGTTAAAGGAAGCTGTGAGTTGCCATGTAGTTGCCTGGAATTGAGCCCAAGTGCTATCAACCTCTGAGCCAACTCTCCGGCCCTTAAAATCATTTTAAATTAGCCAGGTGTGGTGACCCCATTTTTATCTTTAATTTCAGCACTTGGGAGGCAGAGACAGGCAGATCTCTGAGTTCAAGGCCAGCCTGGTCTACAAAGTGAGTTCCAGGACAGTTAGGACTGCACAGAGAAACCCTGCCTCCAAAAACAAACAAATACTTTAAATTATATGGATGTGTATGCCTCTGTGTGAGTATATGCACAGGTCACCAAATGTGGCTGCCAAACAGGTCCTCTGCTAGAGCAGCAAGTGCTCTTAACTGCTGAGCCCTTTCTCCATTTCCAGAAATGGCTATTCAAATGTGGATCAGACTTGGAAATACAGGTCTTCAGTTATACTAGCCACATTTCAGACAGTTTCCACATGTGGCTGTGATTTCTGCCTCAATGGACAGCCATATAAATTTTCATAATTTTCAAAAAGTTCTAGGCAATGCTTCTTGTTCTGGTTTGCTTTCTGTTGCTATGGAACAACCATGATCAAAAGCAACTTAGGAAAGGTGTTTTGTTTAACAGAGGGACTCTGCTCTCTAGCTGGCTTAATCCACCTTGTTCAGCTACCATAGCCCAGGTCCATCTGCCAAGGTGTTCTCCAAACCCTCTGCAGTATTGGGAAGGTAAAAGTGAAATAAAGGTGTCCTTGCCCGGTGAATTCCCAGGTGTAAAAGGAAGAGAATGCGTTTTCCAATTGAATGTGATTCAGAACAGGAAAAAGTACATATACAGCAGCTTCTGGAAGATGTGGCTCCATTCTTCAGGGGAATAGACCACTCTTGTTAAAAATGGGTCAAGGAAAAGGCAGTTAAGAACAACTGAGGATGCTTAGAAAAGGCTTATAAAATAAAAATGTGTTGGAAAGCAGACCTGGTGCAATATGATAGAGGAGGATTTATTTTATTTTATTTTATTTGAGACAGGGTGTCACTGTGTAGCCCTGGCTGTCCTGGAACTCACTCTGTAGACCAGGCTGGCCTTGAACTCACAGAGATCCATCTGCCTCTGCCTCCTAAATGCTGGGACTAAAGGCATGCACCACCACCACCACCCAACTGAGAACTGAAATTCTTGCCCATTAGACAGTAACTCCCTATTCTCTCTTCTTGTGTAACTACATTCTACTTTCTCTCTCTCTCTCTCTTTTTTTTTTTCTTCGAGACAGGGTTTCTCTGTGTAGCTTTGGAGCCTGTCCTGGAACTCACTCTGTAGACCAGGCTGGCCTCGAACTCACAGAGATCTGCCTGCCTCTGCCTCCCAAGGTGTGCGCCACAACCGCCGGGCCTTTGTCTCTTAAGAATTTGACTTTTATGCCCAAGAGTGGTATGGCTGGGTCTTGAGGTAGATCGGGATTCCCAATTTTCTGAGAAACCACCATACTGATTTCCACAGTGGTTGTACAAGTTTGCATTCCCACCAACAGTGAAGGAGTGTTCCCTTTGCTCCACATCCTCTCCAACATAGACTGTCATTAGTGTTTTTGATCTTAGCCATTCTGACAGGTGTAAGGTGGTATCTCAGAGTCATTTTGATTTGCATTTCTCTGATGATTAAGGATGTTGAGCATTTCTTTAAATGTCTTTCAGCCATTTATGATTCTTCTTTTGAGAATTCTCTGTTTAGCTCTTTAGCCCATTTTTTTAAATTGGATTGTTCAGCATTTTGATGTCTAGTTTCTTGAGTTCTTTATATACTTTGAAGATCAGTCTCTGTCAGATGTGGGGTTGGTGAAGGTCTTTTCCCATTCTGTAGGCTGTCTTTTTGTCTTATTGACTGTGTCTTTTGCCCTACACAAGCTTCTCAGTTTCAAGAGGTCCCATTTATTAATTGTGCTCAGTGTCTATGCTGCTGGTGTTATATTTAGGAAGTGATCTCCTGTGCCATTGGGCATCTACCCAAGAAATGCTCAATCATACCACAAAGATACATGCTCAACTATGTTCATAGCAGCACTATTTATAATAGCCAGAACCTGGAAGCAAACTAGATGCCCGTCAACTGAAGAATAGATTAAGAAAATGTGGTACATATACACAATGGAGTACTACTCAGCAGAGAAAAACAATGACAGCATGAAATTTGTAGGCAAATGGATGGAACTAGAAAATATCATCCTGAGTGAGGTAACCCAAACCCAGAAGGACAAACATGGTATGTACTAAGTCATAAGTGGATACTAGATATAAAGCAAAGAACAATCAGACTGCAACCCACAAAACCAGGGAGGCTACATAGCAGGGGGGACCCTAGAATGACTGTGGTTTATAATAAGTTTTGGTTTTACTCAATTACTGGGCAAGCCTCAGTGAAACATTTCACTATTAGGATAAGAATTTATACTGTATCAAGCTGATAACAGAAAAATAAATAAATAAAAATGAAAAAAATTGACTCTTAGTATCTTACAAGTAGAATCACATAGCATTTGGCCTTTTATGACTAGTTTATTTCACTCAAGTTGTATTGTCAAGGTAAGTACCAGGTTTTGTTTTGTTTTTCCTTGTTCAGTGATGGGATTGATCCCATGACCTTTGAGTCCTAGTGATCTGCCTTGAAGCTACACCTCAGCCCACTTCTTTCTTTCAAAGGTTGAGTTACATCCTACTTTGTGTGTGTATGTACACTTACCTTCTTGGTTATTCATTCACCCAGTGATGGACACTTAGGTTGTGCCCAGCTTTTGGCCATTGTGAATGCTACTTTAAATATGGGCGTAGAACTATCTAGTCATGTTCTTGGTTTTAATTATTTTGGGTGTACACCTAGAGGTGTAATATTTGGATCATATTCTGTTTTTAACTTTTTTTAAATTAAAATTTATTATCAATAACTTGTGAATAATAAACATCACGATAATGGGATTATGTCGCTAGCAATCCACAGAGTCTGCTTAATGATCAAAGGAATCTATTTGGGGGTTAACTCACAAGACAGAATAAAAGAATTTGTCATAGGATCCTGGAAGAGTGAGGCACGGTCCAATGCTGTACTCTGGTGAGCTCTGCCCCCGTCTCCCCATGAGATAGCAGAAAAGACAGCTGTGTAAGTGGGTCGTTGTCCCGTCCTGTGTCTCCCCCCCCCCCCAGCTGCCACGCTCCAGGGGCATGTACCTCAAGGTCATAGGCAGGTGTAACAGTTACCTGCTACCGTGAGGGGCGGTGCTTCAGGGCCTGACTCAAACAGCTACCTTCATAGTGAAATCAACCAAAGTCTTTTTTTTTTTTTTTTTTTTTTTTTGGTTTTTCGAGACAGGATTTCTCTGTGTAGCTTTGCGCCTTTCCTGGTACTCGCTTTGGAGACCAGGCTGGCCTCGAACTCACAGAGATCCGCCTGCCTCTGCCTCCCGAGTGCTGGGATTAAAGGCGTGCGCCACCACCGCCCGGCCAACCAAAGTCTTTTATTTCCATGTACCCTAATCTGTTGAACTTGGGGCTAGTTCCTGTGCAGTTGATGTTCCTTTCAGAAATTCTTGCCTACCTCAGTGTCTTGCCTACCCCTATGTTTTTCTTTTAAAAGTTCCAGTGTTCCCTGTTTGAAAGCTTTGGATCCACGAGTTCAGTTGATATTTGTATAAGGTGGAAGATATCAGTCTAATCTAATTCTTCTGTAGGTAGATGTCCAGTATCACCAGCACCATTTGTTGAATCAGCTTTTTCCCCATCTGTTTGTATCTCTTTTGAAATTAAGTAGACATAGCACAGTTTTATTTCTGGGTCCTCTCTATCCCATTGGTCTGCAAATCTATTTACTGTGATTTTCTTAGACTTTTAAATCTTTATGTGTCAGAGTTCACTTGCATGTATGTATGTGCAGCGCTTGTGTGCCTGGTGCCCTTGGAGGTCAGAAGATGGTGTTTGACCCCCTGGAACTGGAGTTACCAATGGTTATGAGCTACCGTGTGGGTGCTGGGAACTGAACTCAGGGCCTTCAAAAGCAGTACATGCTCTTAACTACAGGGCCAACTCTCTAGCCCCTACTTGTCTGTTTTTCTACCTGTGACAGGCTGTCTTTATCACAATAACTCTGGTATAGTTTGAGGTCAGCATTGTTCTTACTTCTTAGGATTGCTTTGGCTGTTTGTGGCCTTTTGGTCCACATAAATCCTTTTTTTTCTTAAACCTGTGAAATATGACACTGGAATTTTGGTAGGTGTTGCATTAAATTAGTAAATTAACTCCGGCAGTAAAGCCGTTTTCGCACTTCTGCCAATCCAGGAGCAGGAGATGTCTTTCCTTCTGAGTGTCTTCTGTGATTTTTCAGTGTCCTGAAGTTTCTGTTGTAGAGCTCTTCCTCTTCTGTGGAGTGATACATTCCTAATTATTTAATGTTTTTTGTTTTTATTTTGTTTTGTTTTTGAGACAGGCTATCCTGGATCTCACTCTGTAGACTAGACTAGGCTGGTCTCAAAGTCAGTGATCTGCCTCTGCCTCTGCCTCCTGAGTGCTGGGATTAAAGGCGCCTGGCTTAGGTTTTTTTTTTTTTAAGATTTATTTATTTATTATGTATACAATGTTCTGTCTGCATGCATCCCTGCATGCCAGAAGAGGGAGCCAGATCTCATTACAGATGGTTGTGAGCCACCATGTGGGTGCTGGGAATTGAACTCAGGACCTCTGGAGGAACAGCCAGTGTTCTTAACCTCTGAGCCATCTCTCCAGCCCCCGGCTTAGTTTTTATGTTTTTGTTTTTTAAATTTATTTAACTTTATTTTATGTGCATTGGTGTGAGAGTGTCAGATTCTCTAGAACTGGAGTTACAGACAGTTGTGAGCTGCCATGTGGGTGCTGGGAATTGAACCCGGGTCCTCTGGAAGAGCAGCCAGTGCTCTTAACCTCTGAGCCATTTCTCCAGTCTGGCTTAGTTATTTTTAATGGGATGTTTTCCCTAGTTGTTTTCTCTGAGAGTACACTGTTGGTATATATGAAGGTGATTAAAGGTGTATGTGTGTGTGTGTGTGTATGTGTATGTATACAATTGCTTTCTCTGAGAGTACACTGTTGGTATATATGAAGGTGATTAAAGGGTGTGTGTGTGTACAATTGCTTTCTCTGAGAGTACACTGTTGGTATATATGAAAGTGATTAAAGTGTGTGTGTGTGTGTGTGTGTGTGTGTGTGTGTATGTATATACAATTGCTTTCTCTGAGAGTACACTGTTGGTATATGTGAAGGTGATTAAAGATACGTGTGTGTGTATATATAGTTGCTTTCTGAGTAAATTGTTGGTATATATGAAGGTGATTAAAGATATATATGTGTGTATGTATATATAGTTGCTTTCTCTGAGAGTACATTGTTGGTATATATGAAGGTAATTAAAGGTGTGTGTGTGTAGTTGCTTTCTCTGAGAGTACACTGTTGGTGTACTGTTGGTATATATGAAGGTAATTAAATATGTGTGTATGTGTGTATACAATTGCTTTCTCTGAGAGTACACTGTTGGTATATATGAAGGTGATTAAAGATGTGTGTATACAGTTGCTTTCTCAGTACATTGTTGGTATATAGGAAGGTAATTAAAGATATGTGTGTACGGATTGACTGTATTCTGCAGCTTGAAGTTTCATTAGGCTCAAGAGTTTTCTAGTAGACTCTAAGGTCTTCTATGTAGTCACGTTTGCCTCTTTTTAGGGGGTTGGTTTGCTTTTTTTTTTTTGGAAACAAAGTTTCAACTGTGAGGCCTCCTGAGTGCTGGGATTAAAGACGAGTGCTATCACACCCAACTTTCCTGCAAAGTTAGTTTGTCTTTTTTTTCTTTTTGGTTTTTCAAGATAGGGTTTCTCTGTGTATGGCTGTACTGGGACTTATTCTGGAGCCCAGACTGGCTTCAGACTCAGAGATCTGCCTGACTCTGCCTCCAAGTGCTGGGATTAAGGCATGGGACATCACGTCTGGCCTGGTCCTATTTTATTTCTTAGGTCTTTTTCTTACCTAATCGCTACAGCTGAGACTTAGAGTACTATATCAAATAAGAGGGATGAATGGGCATCCTTGTCTTGATCGATTTTAGAGGAAATACTGTGTGTCTCCATTTAACAAAATGTTGGCCAGTTTGTTATATGTAGTAGCCTTGGTTATTTTGAGGTATGTTCTGTCTATTCCTAAAGTCTCCAGAACTTTTATTATGAAGGCATGCTGAACCTTTCCAGGATCAGTTCAGTTTATTTATATGGTATATTGTATTTATTGATTTTTTTTTTTGTATGTTGAACTAATCTTGCTTTTCTTGGATGGAGTCCATTTGGTCATAATAGAAGTGTTCTTATGCATAGCCTTGTCTGTTAATGATGGCCAGTCTTATGGTTTTTTTTATTGATTGACCATCTCCTTCATTTCAAATATTTCCTTCCTTCCCCTCTGCCCACCCCCCCATGTAGTTTTGGTGCCTGTCCTAAAACTTGCTCTGTAGACCAGGCTGACCTTGAACTCACAGAGATCTGCCTGCCTCTGCTTCCCAGTGCTGGGATTAAAGGTTTACGCCACCACACCCAGCATTCAAATATTTGATTGTTTTCCAGTGTTCCAATTTCCTCCACATTTTAGACCTTTGTCTTCAACTTAGTAAATGTTACTCTCTAAATTATGAATCATGGGGCAATCATAATTGCCTATGATGGCTGTGAGAAATGAATTAGCTAGTCCCCAAATTCAGTCCAAGAAAACTCACTAGGTCTTAAGTAGACACAGAGACTCTCTCCTAAATGTATGGCCTGCTTTTTCCCCCTAGTATAAACACCTGAAATGTAGAAGTGATCCGTATGTCAAGATTGAGGGGAAGGACACGGATGACTGGCTATGTGTGGATTTTGGTAAGTTACTGTTGCGCAGTTTACAAATAAATACCCATTATTTAAGCTACAAAAAGATAGAAATAAAATTGCTTTGTGCATATTAATGTAAGATTTTTGAAATGTGTTTCAAGTAATAATGTTTGATTTAATTATAGCTCAGGTGGTGGTATTCACATGTGAAAGCTTTGCCTAACCAAAGTACTCTGGGTATACACTCTTAGTAGAAAACATAACTATATGCCTATAGTATAAGGAGCCACAGAGATGAGCGACAGGTATATTAATATACCAGTTTCAAAACACCTCCCAGCCAGTTCTGTACTCAGGGAAAACAATAGCTGTATGCTTACTTGGGGGCCAGGAGGCAGGTGTCTGAGATTTTAGCCTACTTGCAAGCTGCCGTAGTTAGCTAAGGTCACTATTGCTGTGCTGAAACACCATGACCAAACGTAACTTGGGGAGAAAAGGATTTGTCTCACACTTCCATATAACAGTTGATCGTTGAAAAGCCATTCGGGCAAGAAGGAACCTAGAGGCAGGAACTGATGAAGAGGCCATGGAGGGGAGCTGCTTTACTGGCTTACTCATGGCTTGCTGAGTCTGCTTTCTTACAGAACCCAGGACCACCACTCCAGAGATGGCATCACAGCATAAATCACTAATTAAAGGCCCTATCGGCTTGCCTGCTTACAGCCCAATCTTGAGGCGTTTTCTCAATTGAGGTTCCCTCTTCCCAGGTGACCATAGCTTGTGTCAAGTTGACGTGAAACTAGCCAGCTCACAACCTAACAAGTTGTCTTTCCAATTTCACGAAAACAAGGCCATTGTGAAAAGGCAGTGTGTTTCTTGCAGCATGGTGGTAACCAGCATCATAAACTGTGCGGCCAGAGAACATGTATACCAAGTCTTTTTATGGAAGAAGCAAGCCCACTTGCTGTGCTGTGTGTGAGACAGCAAGGCTGTAAACCAGGGCTTCTCGGCTTTGTCACATTCGTGTTTTGGTCAATGTTTTTGCTGTGAGCTTGGGGAACATCTTGAATACTGCAGAACAGGATGCTTATTAGCAGTAGCCACTGCCCTCTCTCCAGTTAGGACAGTCACAACTGTCTATAGACACTGAAGCATCGCTATGAGCAGAGCTGTCCTTTGTCCCGAAGGCAAGCCCTATCTTATAGAACTATTGTCTTTGAAACCCTCTTTGCTCACAGGATGTGCAGAAAAGTAAAACCTGAGAGACAGTTGTTGAGGGTATGACCAGAGGAACCTAGCAGACCAACTTACATTCCGTTGGATAAGGTTAACAACGGTCATTGACCTCATTCCCATGCTTAGTGGCGGATATGCTAACAAAAGCACAGCATCACATTGCAGGAAGGGGGTGGATTATTTGCCCAGAAGTCCAAGGTGAGGGACAGATGCATTGATTAAAATATAAGCAAATGAATTTTCTTGGTTGTAATTTTTACCTGTTCCTCATAGGCAGTATGGTGGTCCATTTGATGCTTCCAGAAACCAGAGAAACCTATGAATTAGAGAAACTATGGACTCTACGTTCTTTTGATGACCAGTTAGCTCAAATAGCAGCTGAGACGTTACCTGAAGACTTCATTCTTGGACTAGAAGATGACACCTTATCCCTGACTCCAGTGGAGTTCAATGTGAATGAAACAGAGTGATGCCTTTCGTCCCTTAGATGTGACTGAGCCATCTGCAAGTGCAGGTCTTAGCCCTGTCTGCAGGGTTACTGCAAGTTTTGTCTACCTCTTGGACATTCATGCTGATGACGGCCATGCAGAGACTAGGAAAATGAGCTCACAGACCAAGAGCCAGTATCCAGTCCCAGTTCTTCAGCACACTGCCTTTACTTTGGAGATCCTACTAGGATTACTAGCACGATGGCCAAGATTAACTCAAGTTCTCTGTGCGGATTATTACATTTGTTTAAATGTAAATCTTATTGACCATGGAATACTCCCAAGTGGTAGAAGAAAGTAGAATATTTAGATGATTAAGAAAAGCCATGCAAATCTGTAGCTATTAGTTCATATTAAATAGGATAATCAAGGTTCACTTTAATGTACCAGGGGCTGCTGAAGAAAACAAAAACCAAAAAAACTAACAACTTACTGGTAGATTGCTGCCTAGTGTAAGATACAAATCGTAGGAACGAATTCAAGAACACTCAGCTGAGAACATACTACAAAAAGCTGTGGCTTATGATGAAGACTTTATTCTGCATCAAGGTACCTGGAAAACGAAGCTGCATTTGGGGCACATTATAGATGAGAAATGATCCGTATATGGTGAATACAAACTCAGGTACAGAATTACTTAGTGCCAGGTACTCCAGACTACTAATGCTTAAGTGAAAGTAAAACATGATTTGCCACGTTAAAAGGCTAGACGTGAAACATGGCAGAATTGAAACCAGCAGATATAAATGTAGCACCTGTCAGTTTAAAAAAACAACAACAAATACTGGAGAAACCAGATATTGAGGAAGAGTTCTGGCCTTGAACACATCTCTCCTGGAATCAAAGCAGGAGAAAAGGTCACTTTTTTTTTTTTTTTTAAAGCAGTTTAAATCCATCGTTTGAAAAAAATATGAATGCTAGATGAATTCAATTGTAAAAGGGGCACTTTTTGGTTAAAACTACAAAATAAACTGGTTTTATGAAAGTGTTTAGGAAAATATTTCAAATCACTTTTATAATGTCTAAATGATGCTGATATTCAGAAAAACTTAAAAGCATGTAGAAGTTAATCTTGAAACATAAATGAAGCAAAATGATTTTTGAAGGGTTACAAGATGCCCTCAAGGCCAGTGGGCTATGACTGTAACCACCTTATGAACAAAGTAACAATTTCAGAGAGCAGCATGGCCTTGAGGACCCCCCACAAGTGTCCACACAGGGTTCACTTCAACCGTCAGATGGCTCCCCAGTCCTTTTCCCAAAACCATTTGCTGCACTCCCTCCTGGACGTCCCATCAGGGGAGCAGGGCAGGTGGAAACCTGTTACAGTCCGTGGAGTAGTTTCAGTGGACTGACTGCCACTGCTTCAAAAACATCTTCCACGGAGCTTCGTCAGGCTCGTGACAGTGCCGGCACCCGGAGACAGAGCCTTGTGTTGCCTTCACAGTCACACCTGACCCCCTGGCCCCCCCAAAGCATCGCCTCATCTCAAGTGTGTTCGTAAGCTGATTTTGTGTAGATTCTGCATTCCGTCATTGACGTGCTTTGTCAATAGTGTATGACGGAGCACAAAGCATTCGTGCATTCACGCACATAGCCAAACAAATCCCAAGTCTTCTGAAGCTCTTTAAACTAGCCGTTCCAAAACCTGCCACCACTCTGCTGTTAGTCCCAGCAACCATCCCAACTAGAAACAAAGGAATACATGATTTTGCTGCTCTCCGAGAATAGGCACTGCTCTGTATCTTTGAACATTTATTGGACTTTCCAACTACTGTCAAAAGGCTCAAAAAATGCAAAATTAATTTTCCAACTTTACTGTCACCAGCCAGACGTAAAATTCCTTTCTCAATTATTTGCCTATCAGCTGATAACTGTTAAATTTTATTTTTTTTTTAAAAAATGGTTGGAGTTTCTTTATAAAGTATATAAAATTTTCAAAAAAGGAATAATTTTGCTTTTAACTGTATTACTGAATACCTGAGGTAGTTGAGTAAAAATGCACACTTAATACCCCGCCAACAGCGGTCAGCACTTCCCTTCGGTTATCCTCGTTAGTGTTAGAGAAACAGGAAACGACAGTTCTACTCTAATGGCTTAACATCATGTTCCTGTGGTAATTCTACTTTGATCCAATTTCAACAATTGGACTTAGGAACGGTCTATTTTTTCTGATTTATTTGATGAATTTAGTGAATGTACCATTTATGCCAATTTCTGGCATTATGGAGGATGTTAAAAATTAGCACGTTTGTGAGACTTTGATATCACAAGGGAAGTGCGGAGTTCTCTTTCCCTACCCCCACTTTTTTTTTTCTTTTTCTTTTTTTTTTTTTTAAAGCTGGGTGTCATACATTTCAGAGAGCATAAAGTATACATTCTCACAGAGACAGGAGTTCGTGTTGCCTGGTCCTCAGAAACAACCGGCTAGGGAAATACTCGCGCATGTGATTCTGGATGGGTCAGACCCGTCTGTTGGTTAAGCAAATCTGTCTTTGGTTTGGCATCTGCCTCTGTGGTGGCTGTCTCCTGAGCCCTTACTTCCGCCTTGACTGAGGGGGTCCACTCTGCAGGGCCTTCTGCTGCTGGTGCTGCTTCACCTGATTCAGAATTTCCTGAATTTTCCTCTGGGCAACCTACAAAAGACAGACTTCATAGAGTCTACGAGTCCAAAATTAACTCTTTCAAGGCATCAAGTTGAACTACTCACCAGT
Source organism: Peromyscus californicus insignis (assembly GCF_007827085.1). Classification (NCBI taxonomy): domain Eukaryota; kingdom Metazoa; phylum Chordata; class Mammalia; order Rodentia; family Cricetidae; genus Peromyscus; species Peromyscus californicus. Next base: position 66,513,808 of record NW_026294584.1, read on the forward strand.
GTGCTGGCTGAAGGAAAACTAGATGTGCCAAGCATAGTCAGGCACAGTGGTGCCTGAGGACAGAAGCTGAGGTATGGGGATCTCTGAAGCCTAGGAGTTCAAGGCCGCCTGGGGAACAGCAGGAACAGCATACTCTGACATCCTACCCAACACTTTGAACCCTAAGCATCCAGGAGGTTCACACACACACACGGAATGGAAGACCCTATGACAGAGCTTAAGAACTTGTCATTTGAGAAGCCACTTGCCTGGCAAGCATAGAAGTGGCCAGTTATCTTGACAACGACTTGGTTGTTCTCGTCGGGTGTCTGGTCACGGGGGACAACAACTTCAGCACTTGATAAATTCTGGAGTTCATTCACCTGAAATAGATAAAACCCTATCACTAATCATTAGAGGCCTATTTCCAAGCAATTACTATGTACCAGACACAGTTCACTTCACCCATTAACAGTTCTCTGAGCTACAGTCCCATTTTAACATGACTAGAGCCAAGGTCCGACCAAAGAAATCCAGTGCATGCTCTGTGCTACTCCAAAGTTATAAATCTGGAAGTGACTTAGTTGAGGAGACTAAACTACTTAGGGTTTATAGAATAAAAAGCTGAGGTTCTATGCATCAGATAATGCTAGACTCCCCTTGCAAGTCCCTGGTCTGATAGGCAGACGTCTCACTAGCAGGTTACAGTCACAAGGGAACTTCTCCAAACCCTGGCCAAGATGGCCTCACTTTTGTCAACTAGCCAGAGCTCTTCCCGCGTGGTGCGGCTCCTGCGGGGTACTTGCCGTTTTGCCTCCTTTCCCAATAACTCTGCCAGCAGCAAAGGACGGCACTCTAATGTGAGCTTCAAGTTTCACCTCTTCTTTAGGACTAACGAAGTTTTCTTCTTTAATTTTCCCATAAATTCTTCCCTGAGCCTGCAGACGACAATACAGCCCATCAGTGTCATTCATACTTGAAACAAAAGGTCGGTTAACTTTGAAGACGGCCTAAATCAGCCTGGGATATACATCCACTGCAGTGTGCATCAGCATCTGGAATGAAGACCAACGACAGTAGCTGTGCTTCATAGGCTAATGAGTCACCAGGGAGCAAAGTACAGTCACATTGTAATGACGTCATTGTGAGACCCACTCTGCACACCAGCTACAAGGAATAAGCTGCATTCTGCTGAAAATAAAGACAGTAGGACTATTAAAAATGACTTTATGGGAAATGGCCATTCTCACTCCTAAACCCTGTCCTCTGGCAATAAGAAACATTACATTTCTCTTGAGCTAAAGAAACTAGGAAATAACTACATAGCCAGGGACACCAGGTTCACAGAGAGCCAAGCCCATGTCTAAATGGGACAGACACCAGCCAAAACAGCACTTACTCAGCTGCTTTCCCCTGTAGGAGGCTAAAATGCTGGCCACGACAGATGATGGGGTAGTCTCAGCACTTGGGAGGCTGAGGAGCATTGTTGCAAACAGGCCAGCTTTGGTTACAGAGTGAGATCCTGCCCCACCCCACCCCATTACCCCCCAAATAGATACTTCTGGTACTCCACTAACAGGCTCTGAACTGTACAGCTAGATGCTATATTACATGTATGTGTAACTGTTAATGTGTTTTTTGTACACTTCAAAGGAGAAAGGTCTATGTTGGGAGGTTAGGCTAATCCGACAAGCTGCTAAGCCAAACAATAAAAGCCCAAATAGCCATATAGTCATGGGTGCAGAGATGCTCAGCTCATTTGAGGGGATCAGAGATAAGACAAAATTCACTTCCATGCTCCTCCCTCCCATTCGTTTTATTTTTGGGGCTGGGGAAGATAGCTCAGCAGTTAAGAGAAATGGATGTTCTTCCAGAGGATCCAGGTTCAATTCCCAGCACCTACATGATAGCTCACAACCTCTGTAACTACAGTTCTAGGGATCTGATGCCATTTCCTGGTCTATGAGCATGTACTTGATACACAGACATAATTACAGGTAAAACACTCATGCATAAAATAAAAATGAATAAAATCTATAAAATTTTTTTAAATCTATTTGTATATGTATGAGTGGTTTGCCTACATGCATGTCTGTACCATATGTGCATGCATGTGTGGTGGGTATCAGGCCTATGGTTTCTCACAGGCTAGAAACTATCACACTCAGCTCAGTTCTTAACATTTCCAATTTACGGCACGAACTGATGGACTACAAGGCTGCTGGGAGGGCTGAACTTCACCTTGATGCGTAAGCAGTAGCCATTCATCATATCAAAGCATTTGTGTGTTCTATTCTCTCTGCTAAGGATGTGAAAGCAGCTTTGGATTTTCATTGACTCAATTCTTTGATGGCTAAAACAAAACAGAGAAGAGGGTCTGGGATACAGGTCAAGGCAGGGCACTTGCACAGCCAGGCTCTGGGTTAGTCCTTCCCAGCTAGGCCGGTGAGGGGAGCTGCAGGCAGGGTAACGGTGTGTGCAGACAGCAGGGACTAAAGCTGAGAGAATCTGTTAGTGGACACAGGACCACGACACAGGTGTTGGGCTGCTCAGGGGCTCAGCAGGGAAAGTGCTTGCCACTGAACCCAGCAACCTGAGCTCAGTTCCCGGCACCCACGTGGTGGGAGAAGGCTGACTCACACAAGTTAGCCTCTGACCTCCATATACAAGCCATGATGTATGTGCTTCCCATAAATAAATACAGGTAACGTAAGGAACGTAGGTATCGAATTAATGAGTAGAAATTAGCCGTTGCCTAAGACAAGGCGCCCCACACTGACCATTCACTAGAACGAAGGCACCTGTGGCTGTAGTGGCTTCGCTGATGGCTCAGAGTTGGCCATCACCGGGCCCAGCCCGTGGGATTGTGCTACTGTTTCAGGCACTAGTCTAAGCACTGTGTATGTTGCTTATACCGTACAGCTGGGAGAGAGGTGCTTCTGTCCGATCTATGGAAGAGGAACTGGGGAGGCCGGTAACTTGTCTAAGGTCACACAAGTGGGAAATGACCAAACTAGGATTTGAAATGAGGCTCTAGCTGTCGAGTTGTCTCCTCCTCAGAATACATGCAAGTTTTGCCAGCTCCAAAGGACCCCAGATACTAATAAACGGGCAGTAGGTCAAGCCAGGCCACATGCCATCATAACTCCAGCCTTCCTAACTAAAATCCTAGGACAGTGAAGGCTAAGAGAAAAGGGCCCACTGTAAGGGCTGTGGGGCCACTAAAGACAGAAGGGGACATTGAGGACAGGTTTACAAGGCTCGTTAAAGTCCCACCATTGTCAACAGTGACAGTAATCCAACAGACAGAACTAAAGGCTCCGGGTTTATGTTTGTGATAGAATTCTGGCATGGCGCCACTCTGATCTTTAGGATTCCCACTGATGCAGGGGCTGGAGAAGGCAGCAGCATCTTGCTCCCTCTGGGTACCTGTGCCCTCCACAGCACATACCTTGAACTGAGCTTCTGGTGGTCCAGTGATAATCACCATCCTCACTTTAGCATCCGGTGCTTCGGCTGGAGCGATCTGTAACAGACCCATCACCAGCCAGTTATGATACTTTCTGGTGTCATTGACAAACCTTAGGCCAACCAGCTTGACATCTGCACATGACTGACTGAGCTGTGGAATTAAATGCCTTCTGGAAAGGAATTATGGAGAGGCTGTGATTAATATGGGCCAGTTAGATACAGCACACTATTTACTGAATACTTAAATGGTGCCTGACTCTAATGTAAGACTGCATGTACCATCACTGAGCCAACCCATACCTCATCTAGCTGAAGAATGATGACTTTTCAGTGGGAGCACTGAAGGCTGAGGGCATTAAGGGACCTGGCCCATAACTGTATAGTCAGCAGCCTTGAGAGGGCTGGATGTGCCCACTGCCTGGCTCCCAGCGGCAATTCCACTGGTACATGAAGTGTGGTAACATTAAGAGCTCTGGACTGCTAAGTTGTGAGGCCACTACATCCATGGCATCTCCTTAGCTTTCAGAGGAAAGGGTAATGCTGTCTAGGCAGCTGCGCTTCTCAAACTTAAAATGAGGGATTGCTTGAATTATTTGTATAGTCTTTTGTTGCTGAGATTATTAGTAAATTACTCCCAAGTCTGCTTACTGGAAGGACACAGGAAGTTAGCTAATGTTAACTGAGCAGGATCCAGGTAAACTCACACTTCTCTGTTTTTATGGAATGTATGAAATCACAAAAGCCTAGGCTGGGGAAACAGTGAAAATGTTAGGGAGAGGAGCCAGCATGCCCAGAGCCACAAGGAAGGCCTCTGTGACCCTTTGGGCTGAGGAGATGGCTCACTGCTATGCAATGGCAAGGACTGGAATGTGGATGCCCATCTGTAAAACCAGCACTGAGAGTCAAAGATGGGTTCCCCAGATCAAACCAGGTAGCCAGCTAGCCTTACTGAAAAACTCTGGGTTCAACGGAGAGACCCTGACAATCACTACATATTTGCTATGCCGATAAAACACCTCATTGTTCCATTGTAAAACTAGAAGAACAAAAACACAAGTCGGCCCATTCTACAGCTGGAGAGCATCACTGCCAACTGCTTGATGTCGTCGTTTGACAGAGGCTTTAGTTGAAATCTAGTTCTGCTTTCTGCTCCCTTCAAAAAAAAAGCTAACATTTCTGTCACCTAGAGTCAAACCGATACCTAGACCTACTTTATACAGAGTGTGACTTGTTTAGTTCCTTGAGTTTAGTTCAACTTGTTGTTGCGGTTGTTTTAAGTACACTCAGTGACAGGGCCAAGGCTAAGAGTACCCACACACTGACATCATATACAGCTACTACACCCCTCCCCCAGCCCATATTTTTTTATTCTTTATTTTTCTGTGTAGCCCTGGCTGTCCTGGAACTCACTCTGTAGACCAGACTGGCCTTGAACTCAGAGATCTACCTGCCTCTGTCTCCTGAGTGCTGGGATTAAAGGCGTGTGCCACCCCACCCAGCAGGTTACTATCTCTTGAAACATGGAAACGGCTTCATGTCTGTTGACTAACCAAGTCTATTTGTATAAGCATCTGTTAAAGAAATAAGGTTGTGTGATCTTACTTATTGTGTGTTCAGAATAAATTAGGAGTAACTTAAATGTCAAATAAGTGAACACAAATGATTATGATTTGGTGGTACCTAAATATCCACCTCAGGGTCGAGGGGAAGGCTGAGTAAAGCACAAAGCCTGGAGTTGGAATCCCCAGCACCCACATAAAAAGCCAGGCCCAGCCACATGTGCCTATAACCCCACATTAGAGGGTAGAGATGGGTGGATCACCAGGCACACTGGTTGGCCAGCTTATCCGAAACAGCAAGATTCCAGTTCAGTGAGAGACCCTGTCCCAAGGCAATAATAAGGCAAAGAGCAATGAGGAAGATGTCTGAGGTTCTGCACATGTGCACACATACACCAAACCAACCAAGCCCAGCATTCACATGGAGACAAAGGTAACTGTATCTAATGCTACCCACAGAGTGAGAGGCAGCCAGTCTTGCAGATTAAGTGTTTCAGGCTTTCTAGAAACATTTTTCAAGCTCAGAAGACCTCATGAAGGCAGGAAGAAGTGAGTGTGGCTACTTGGTCATGAAATTCTCAATGCAGACTTCCCACAGCCTAAGTTGTGTGTGTGGGCGCGTGTGTGTGCGCATATGTCGGATTGACTCTTTTTAAAAAAAAAAAAAAAAAAAAAAAAAAAAAGACTTTAACAATGAGTATATGTAAATGTGTTGGGGGATGGGGTGTACCTGAATACAGGTGCCCACAGAGGCCAGAAGAGGGTGTCAGATCTTGAAGCTTAAGTTAAAGACCATTTCGGGTGCTGGGCACCGAACTGAGGTCCTATACACCAGCATTATATGCTCCTAACTACTGAGCCTGTCCAATACTGATTTGCAGAAACTCCAGAACTAGCAAGGCAGTAAAGACAGTTCATGCTCCGTGGTTCCCACGCCTATTCCTGTACCACTTCTGATTTTAGCTGGATTTCCTTTCCTGGATTTTGCTGTCTGTTCTGCAAGAGTGCATGTAAGGGCTGTTTCTGTGTTTTGAATTTTAATTTAATTTACACACAGCAAAATTTAACTGTTGTTGTACAGTTTGATGGGTTGACACATGCATGCTCAGGTCACAATGGAGTCTCAAAGCAGTCATCACTCTCCCTTAGTCCCCTCAAGCAGTTTTGCTGTCCACCCCCATGCCCATGGCTAGCAACCAGTGGCTGTCCCTGTAACTCTGCCTTCTCCAGAACTATCACAGCGTGGATTTCCTTTCTGATGTCGGTCAGCAGAAGCCATGAAATTTCCCTCACACTGTACCAGTGAGCTCCTCGTTCCTCAGCGGTATCTATTGTACAGACTCACTACACAGAGGATCACACTTTATCTGCTTGAAGGGCATTTGGGGTAGTTACCAATAAAAATGCATTAACGCCGGGCGGTGGTGGCGCACGCCTTTAATCCCAGCACTCGGGAGGCAGAGGCAGGCGGATCTCTGTGAGTTCGAGGCCAGCCTGGTCTCCAAAGCGAGTTCCAGGAAAGGCGCAAAGCTACACAGAGAAACCCTGTCTCGAAAAAAACAAAAAAACAAACAAAAACAAAACAAAAAAATGCATTAACGTTCTAGTTTTCTTTGGGGGAGGGCATGCTGTGTCATTTCTCATGGGTAGATATCCAGAAGTGGAGTCTATATATTGAACACTAAGTGTATTAAATCTTTTTGTTGTTGTTCTGTTTTGTTTTGTTTTTCAAGACAGGGTTTCTCTGTGTAGTTTTGGTGCCTGTCCTGGATCTCGCTCTGTATACCAGGATGGCCTCAAACTCACAGAGATCCACCTGCCTCTGCCTCCTGAGTGCTGGGATTAAAGGCATGTGCCACCGCTGCCCGGCCTTTTTATTTTTTTAAAGGAGCTTTTAAAAACATAAAACAGGGGCTGGAGAAATGGCTCAGAGGTTAAGAGCACTGACTGCTCTTCCAGAGGTCCTGAGTTCAATTCCCAGCACCCACATGGTGGCTCACAACCATCTGTAATGAGATCTGGCTCCCTCTTCTGTGCACATAATAAATAAATCTTTAAATAAATAAATAAAAAACCCATAAAACAAAGCTCTCACAGGTTGTTTCCTGGAGAAAGCTGTGAACACACAAGCCTGGCGACTTTTGTTTGAAAGCAACAAGCCAAGGTTGGGCATGTGGCTCGGGTGATAGGATGCTCGGATCCCCAGCACCCATAAAAACAGCCCCAAGCTGGAAAGGCAGAGACCGGAGGATTCCTGAAACTCACTGGCCAGGCAGCCCACTGAGTAAGTAAGCTGGGCAGTGACGCCCTCCTCAGAAAATAAGGTAGGTGTGCCTGAGGGGACAGAAGACAGTAACCTGTGGCCTCCATGTATACACATGTGCATGAGTACACACACACACCCCCCCACACACCCCAAACACCCCCTTTGTCTAATACTGAATTGCTTCAGCACTTCCAAATACGGAACCTGCAGAGCACACAGTGATCTCTTGTGATAGACACGAGTGGTCCCACCTCTCCATAACACTCCTCCGTTGATGACACAAACCCCAGTTTTCCTGCTGTCCCTCTAGCTCTGCCTGGCCAAGTACGAGAATGCAATATAGGCAGAAATATCCCATAGCAAGCAACAGGCAACTCCCTTACAGGAAAGACTTCACTACATCCTCCTGTCCTCAAGGGCCAGGTGACAGACGTGGCTCTTAAAAGCACTAAATGTGGAGATGAACCAGAGGAAGTTGTAAGTCAAGATCTCAGAGGCGCCGAGATACTGTGCTCTTTTGCTTCTCCCCAGACTGATTTTTCTGGAGAGAGGTTATCTAACCACACTTAAACCACCGCTGTAGGGTTCCTGTCGTACGTTATCTAACCCAAATTCAGCCCGCCACTTTCACTTTCCCATATCATCAGGAAATCCACAGTGTGCAGAACAGTACCTTGATCGAAGCTCCTGCAAAACGAGAAAGCTGTTTGATGTGCTGGCCCTGCTTGCCAATGATGGCGCCAACTGACAGGGCGGGAATAAACAGGTGCACAGTCTCCGTTTCCGACTGCTGCAAGAGAAGAAAGCCAGGGCATGACGCTTGTCTGCTGCAAAATAAGTCAGTGACACCCCCCCTCACCTCTGGGATGAGCACGTTCTCATCCCGGCAGGAACACCAGGAAGGTTACAGGAAACAGCAACGAATCAACCAGAGTTTACCCACCACGGTCCTTTCATTGTGAAAGGATTGACCAGTCATTAAAAATCTCACTTTTGTCTACATATTTTCCTAAACATAGCTTTGCCTTCTTTTTATTACATTTTTAAACCATGTAGCCTATAGCCAAGGTGGCTTTCAGACTACACATCCCAAACTTGACAGCAGCAAAGGATACCAACTCCAGACTTAGGCAGGCCAGCCGGCCTACCCGCCTGCCTGCCTTTCTTTCCAGAGCTAAGGACCAAACCCAGGGCCTTGTGCTCGCTAGGCAAGTACTCTTCCACTAAGCTAAATCCCCAACTCCAGGCTTTTATTTCTTAAACAACTCTAAGGGAAAAACTCCTACATACGTACAAACCACACCAAATACCATTACCACCCCACACTTATCACACAGAAACGCAGCAGAGAACTAAAAGGGAACCAACCCATTTATTCCAGTCGAAAATCACCGTACGAAAGACGCTTCCCGCCCATGCACATCTTTGCCCTCCCTTGGCATCTGATATACAATCAGAAACCATGTTGATAGCGAAGTTATGAAAGGTTATTCGCAGATGGACTTAGCTGCACACTTCATCCCCCTGCCTCACACTGGTCACACGCGTCCTCTCCAGGCTTTCTTGGTCATTACTGCAGTGCTGAAGGATCTGGTCATTCAGAGACAGCTCAGCAACTCAATTCCTCACAAGGCCATTCCAAGGTGCAGTACCAGTGGGGGAGGGAGAGTTTTGGTGGAGCAGCATCCCTGCTCATGCACCTTATTCTCTGTTCACCCTTTAACAACGGGAAGTGTGTTCCAGGAAGATTTTAACATTAGCCACTGGGATGGTTTGAATGAAAATGGCCCCCAAAGGCTCATAGGGAGTGGCACTATTAGAAGGTGTGGCCTTGTTAGAGGAAGTGTGTCACTGGGGGTAGGTTTTGAGGTTTCAGAAGCCCAAGCCAGGCCTGGTGGCACTTTCTCTTCCTGCTATCTGCCAATCTGAATGTAGAACGCTCAGCTGCCTCTCCAGCACCGTGTCTGCCTGCACACCACCATGGTTCCTAACATGACAATAATGGACTGAACCTCTGAACCTGTAAGCCAGACCCAATTAAATGTTTTCTTCTGTAAGAGTTGCTGTGGTCATGGTGTCTCTTTACAGCAATAAAACCCTAACTAAGACAGTCACCAAAAGGGTCTTGGGGAAGGGACCACAGGTGCTATGTTGGGCCATGAAGATATTACAAAGGAATCCAAGAAGCTGAGATGGAGGAGGAAGATCAGGCTTAAGGAAGCTGCTGCTTGTGGCTGAGATTAGGTGGCACATTTCTCTTCCTGTTTAAACATCCCATTTCCCGCCTATCACCTTTGCCACCCATAATTAGATAAAATATTGTTCCAGAGCTTGTTGCATTTAAGAAATTTGTTTCTTTAAAAAAACACATAGTGGGGGCTAGAGTCATGGCTCAGCTGTTAAGAGCACTGGCTGCTCTTCCAGGGGACCCAGGTTCAATTCCCAGCACCCGTATGGCTAACTACCATCTGTAACTCCAGTTCCAAGAGATCTACCCTCTTGTCTGACTCCTGTGAGCACTGTACACATGTGGTGCACAGACATGCATGCAAGGAAAGCATCCATACACATAAAACAACAGCAAATTCTGGGGAAAAATACAGTGTGGGAAAAAGGTAAGTCACCAACTAAAGCAGAGTATACATTTGAGTTTTCAAGAAAATGTTACAGGTTCACATCTCTAGAGGTGGAAGAAGCTATTTGCAAAAAGAAATGTAAACATAAGTGACTTGGTAAGATTTCACAGAGTTATTTCTTGAAGGCCCCCACCCCACTTTGGAAAAGGAATTGTTAGCAGGAAACAGCTGAAATGACCACAACACAACAATATCAGCAGCAAAGTGCGACGTGTGAGGAGTCTGTGCTGGTCTGAGTGTCCTGGGATGCGACCAAAACAGCAGCCTGGGGACCTGCCCAGCAGAACAAGCCGAGCTTGGAGCAACGGCGCTTTCCATACAGGAGATGGAGCCGAAGCCCAGTGGTCAGCATGCACGCTGTTGGCAAGAGCATCTTCAGTGACTCATCGGCCGTCAGAAGCTGGATGAAGGCATTTCGGAACATCACCCAGCTCCCCAACTGAATGGTTCCAGTTCCATTCCCACCAGCCATCTTGCTGGTCATAAATTATTTCACAAGGGAATTTTCCTCTGAAGACACAGGCAGCTCGTGGAAACGTCTGTCCACTTGACCGTCTGGTACAGCATGTTCTTATATGGAATTCAGCATGAGAAACCATGTTCTCAGGATCCGTCTCAGATAAGCACCGATTTCATTTTGAATAGCGGACCTAAGCAGATAGGAGAAAAAAGCCTCTTCTACCCACAGGTTTAATTGGTCTCTGAGACTTAAAGAAACCCTCTCAGCATCACCCTTCCTCCTGACACATTCCTTGGGCTTGAGTTCACGGTCCTGGACACGTAGGAGACCCTTTCCTGAGCACACTCTTTGAGGGTGAGGGCCAGTCACAGGACGCAAGCTGCTTCCCAGTGGACTGCTGCCAGATGCCTATGGCAGAGCTCCCTTCGGACTCTTGGCAAGCGCCGGACTGTGTCTTGAAATAACGAGAACAAAGCTGTGAGGCCGAAAGCTTTCGTAACTGGTAAAGTCTGCCAGTGAATAATTCCTAATCACCCGCTATCGAGAAGATACAAGCAACTGCAAACAGTGAGGTTAAGTGTATTTACTTTGCAGGGAACAAAATCTCAGGCATCACAAAGGCATGGAGACGTGCCTGGCAGCCAAGAGATCAGCCTCCAGGAACCTGGCAGGATGCCAGTGTTTTCCTTTGGCGGGTAAGATAGGTACTTGAGGGAGGGAGGGGTTGTTTTTAAGTAGATCTGGGTCTGGAACCGAAACCAAGTTTACTCAACTCTATGACCTGAACAAAATACTGAAGCTTTTTTTTTTTAAAAGAGGAAGTAAACCAAGCCTTCAAATGGTGCAGTGATTTATTTTCTTAGAAATGTTTACTGCACCCATGATGAAAAATCTGAAGACCAAGAGACACTACCTGACCTAAGAACAGGACAGCAACTCAGTCTGTTTCTTAGAGGGTGCCTCTGCTGACCTACAAAGAAGTGCTTGCCCATCTTTCTCGCCCCCATCACCAGAATGCTAGTCCCTTCAAGGTCACACTGCCACCTTGGAGCCTTCAGAAAAGAGTGTAAAGAAGCTATCAGAAGTGTAAAGACAAGAGCCCACAGGTTTATTCCTGCCAACCCAACTGCAAGCAGCCAACACGGCCAGCAAGGGGGAGTGCATGCCCTTCGCCAGCTCCAGCTCTTGCCCGGCTCACTGGCTGCCAATTCTCCCTTCCCTACTGTTAGGGCATTTCTGAAAGGAGCATTTCCTGTCATTTATAAACGAGGGACTTGCCAATTAAGTACTGAGTGAGCCAGCTGCCAGGCAGGAACTAGAGACTTTCTGAAATCTGTTGGAAGAGACAGCACTTCGGCTGTTCAGAGAAATCAACCTCACGGGTTCTAGGAGAGAGAACACTTCGGAAGGGTGAGTGGGGGGTGAGTGAGCTGGGGATGGGAGGGGGGAAGAGTGAGTGGGATGAGTGGGCAGAGTTCTGGAATGGGAAGAGGCAAGAAGTTTCTCACAGAGTACACAGCCTTCTCCTGTCACAAAGCAGAAATGACAAAATCTGCAGAAAGAAGACAATTCTAAAAGTCCATAAAAAGTCTTGGTGGTGGTGGCAGTGGGGGTGGTGTCACACACCAAAAACGACTTCTTGGGGCTGGGGAGAGACGTTAGGAAAGTTAAAAACCTGAGCTTGGATCCCCAGCACTTTTGGAAAAGCCAGGCACAGTGGCATGCTTCTATACAGCCGACCCCTGGAGCTCACTGGCTGCCAGCCGAGCCCAGTCAGCGAGCACCAGATCACTGAGAGAACGTGACTCAAAAACTAAGGTGGAGGCTAGAGAGATGGCTCTGTGGCTCAAAGTGCCAGTCATCCAAGCGCGATGATCTCTGCGACAAGCAGCTGCCTCCGAAAAGGCACGTGGTACATGTACATGCTCTGCACATGTGCATGCCTGCATGTGTACACACAAACATACACAGACTCAGACACACACCATACAAACACAAACACACACTATACACAGACACACACAAAAAGATAACAGAAAAAAAAATAAGGTAGAAAGCAATAGAGGGCCGGGCAGTGGTGGCACACGCCTTTAATCCCAGCACTCGGGAGGCAGGGCTAGGCGGATCTCTGTGAGTTCGAGGCCAGCCTGGTCTACAGAGTGAGTTCCAGGAAAGGCACCAAAACTACACAGAGAAACCCTGTCTCGAAAACCATTTAAAAAAAGAAAGAAAGAAAGAAAGCAATAGAGGAAGATGCACGATATCCATCTCTGGCCTCCACATGTACATTGATGCATGTGTACCCACAAACACATACACACACACACACACACACACACACTCACACAAACATGTATGTATGTACACAAACTCTTTTTCTTAGTAAGCAATATGCATCTAAAATAAAACCATAGGTTCGCTCTTACACCACAGGACATCAAAGATTAAGATGACTTTAATAAGTAATTGGAATTCTCTGGGATAGTTGCTAATAGCAAGATTTTCTTTTTTCTTTGGGGGCTGGACATCAAACCCAGAACTTTGCACAGGAAAGAGCTCTATCACCGAGCTACCTCCCTAGTCAGGAACAGAAAGCTTCCTGCTGTGGCATGATCCTTCTGTACACTGTGAATATGTTTTACTCTCACTGGTTAATAAAGAGCTGATTGGCCAGCAGTCAGGCAGGAAGTACAGGCAGGAAAGCCAAACTGAGAATGATGGGACGAGGAAGGGCAGAGTCAGAAGAGTTGACAGCCAGATGGAGAAGGAGTCGGACACACGAAATGGGATAGAGGTAAAAGCCACGAGCCTCGGGGCAGCATACAGATAATAGAAATAGGTTAAGTTGTGAGAGCTAGTTAATAACAAGCCTGAGCTGTTGGCTGAACATTTATAAGTAATATTAAGGGCTGGAGAGATGGCTCAGCAGTTAAGAGTACTGGCTGCTCTTCCAAAGGTCCTGAGTTCAATACCCAGAACCACATGGTAGCTCACAACCATCTGTAATGAGATCTGGTGCCCTCTTCTGGCCTGCAGCCATATATGCAGGCAGAACACTGTAAACATGATAAATAAATAAATCTTAAAAAAAAAAGTAATATTAAGCCTCTATGTCGGTTATTTGGGAAATGGCTGCCGGGACAGGAAAGCTCCGCCTACACTTCTCATCACAAGTGTGGTCACCTGAATGTGGCAGAACATAACCATTTCCAGAGCAAATACCTGAGAACCCTGAGCTCACACCCAGTTGCTAAAAATGACACCACAGACCCATAACAGCACAAGGTAAAAACCAAAGGAACGGACAAGAGAGTGCAGAGGGTTGGGGGTATAGATCCATGGGCAGAACGACCGCTTAGCATTTGCACAGCCCTGAGTCCAATCGCCACACAACATAAAACTCATAAAACTCAACACTGTGCTGCACACCTATGACTCCAGCGCTTCAGAGGAAGAAGGTGGGGACCAGAAGTTCGGCATTATCCTTGGCTACAAATGTGAGTTCGACCTTGTCTCCAAAAAAAAAAAAAAAAAAAAGCAAAGAAGGTGGCAAGATAAATTCGGTAACTTGCCCTATTGCCCTTAAAAATTATATTTTCATGGTTGGAGAGATGGCTTAGCAGTTGAGAGCACTGGCTGCTTTCCCAGAGGACCTGGGTTCGAGTCCCAGAATCCACATGTTGTCTCGTAATCTTCTGCAACTCCAGTCTCAGGGGCTCCACTGTCTTCTGGCCTTCTCAGGCACGGCACACATGTGCTGACATCTGCAGGCCAAACACCCGCACACACATAATAACAAGATAATTTAAAAGAGTTAAATTACAAATATATTTCCCAGAGTAGTGTTCACCAACCAGATACAAATAATGGGGCGTACAGTTACATACACTACTCTCTCCCTTCAAGACCCCCAGTGGGTACCTAAAGCCATTGATCCTTCAAAACCCTACATGTACTGAGAGTTCTCTATAGACAACTTCCTGATAAGCTAGAGAGTAATTAATAAACTAGAACAATAACGTAACAGAAAAAAAGCTGTACAAAAGAGGCCCCTCTCTCTCTCCTCAATAAATACTTTTGGCAGTGGTCAGTTGTGGGTTAATTCAGAACCACAACTGGGGGATTAACACATCAGTGATCTGGATTTAGAAATAAGGGTGAGACTCACAGACAACTACATGAAAGGAGTTTGTTCTAAGTGGTTTCCACAGACACAAGATAGTTCTCAGAACACCTGTTTATGCTCTGCATGTTGATAAAAATAACCCACAAACAGAGAGGCTGCAACATGAAACTTCCTCCCCTAGAATCAAATATTCCTTTCTCTCTGAAAGAAACCCCAGGCTCTGGGAGTTTCCTTTAAGATGTAAAAAGGCTAAGTCCACCTAGACAGCCATGAGGGGCTGCTCCAACATCTATTTTTCTGTCCATGTTTAATGGATACACTGCTGCCCCCTGGAGAGACTGTTTCCCAGCCTCCCTTGCAGCTAGACAAGGCTGGGTGTTATTGTCCAGCTAATATGGTGCCAGTCAAGGGTTAAATACTCAACTCACGCTTCAGGCACCGCCCTTAGGGCCACTGTCACCAACTTTGGCTGGACTGAAAACCAATGGCTGGAGACTGGTGTTACACAGATGGAGTAATAGTCCTAAGAGGTACAGTAGGCTTGCCCCCAGCCTTGGACTGTCTACCTTTGAGCTCTTCTTGTGAAGAAGGAAAACATTTAAGCTACTCCTATACCCCTGTAGCATACAGGCACGCACAATCTTGATCTACACAGCATACCAAAATAGATTCACAAGAGTGAGAACAGACACATGGCAGCATCCCACAGACGGTTTTGGGGCTTGACTGATGCCTAGAGTTTGAATGACAGATGCTCTAAAGATAAAAGGGTAAGGGCATTTTTTGTTGGCGTTTAAACTATTCCCTAAAATAAAACAGAACGGGGTAGAAAGAGAAACACATCAGTGGGGGTGTTTATGCTCTCATCAAATCTTTTCTCACATGCACTGGTGTGAAAAGAAAATATTCTTCCCACCAGCAATTCCGTCCCCTCTCCTGCCCAGTAAACATTCTTGTGGAACAGCTCTTGACAATGAGTGAGCAGCAAGCAACTTCCCATCCACATGGACAAAGCCACGTCTGCAAGCTCCGCCCCCTCCACTGAGATTTGATTCCCGGAAGTGGGGCACAGGTCTCCACCTGGTTAGGACACAGGACAGCTGCTGCCAGAGTCGCCTGAGGAGCTTTCAAAGGAAGCTGCAGGCCCTTCCCGGGGTTCTAGGCAGCCAGCCTGGGGTAATTAGAATGTTCCCTCAGGCAGGCAGATGCTAATGCTGAACTCCACAGAACACTGCAATGAATGTGTGCAAAAGGGACCAGGGACAGAGGAGACCTTGAGGCCCTATCGAAAGACAGGAAAGCAAAAAGGAGAGGCGACCTTCACCCGAAATCCAGTTTAAATTTCCTGCAGACTTCCACAGGACTCATAAAACAAATGTCTATTTCTTCTTTAATCATTATTTTATTTTAGGTGTATGTGTGTGTTGCCTGTGTGTATATTTGTAAACCATATGCATGCCTAGTGCCTGTGGAAGCCAGAAGAAGGGCATTAGATCCCCTGGAACTGGAGTTACAGGCAGTCATGGCTGAGAATTGAACCTGGGTCCTCTGGAAGAGCAGCCAGTACCCTTAACCACTGAGCCATCTCTCCAGCCCCCTAAAACCAATGTTTCTTAAAGACCTCTCCAATGAGAATAATCAAAGCAAAAACTAAGCTACACTTCCTTCCTGGTGCTTTACCGGTGTTAGGCTCGCTCTCTCTCTCTCTCTCTCTCTCTCTCTCTCTCAATCTGTACCTCAATCTATATCTATACCTCATGAAACTACCGTATGAGTCCACTGGCAAAAGGACATTTTTAAGAAAAATAAGTAAATCACCTACGTTTTTATGTAGTTTTAAACTCTTTGTTGTTGTTGTTTTTGTTTGTTTTAAGACTAGGTATGTATGTAGCTCTGGCTGTCTTAGGACTCACTATGTGGACTAAACTGGCCTTGAACTCAAGAGATCCACCTGCCTCTGTTTTCCAAGTGCTGGGGATTAAAGGCGTGTGCCAGCCACCTTGTCTCTCTTGAAAAAAGTAATTTTACGCACATATTTGTAATCTACAAAGGAAAAGCCCCACCCCCACCCCAATTCTGGAGAAAAAAAGATAGAAAGGAAATAATATGCCTCCTTTCTGCTTCTCAGGTCAACGACCAACTCCTGACACTCTTAGGGGACTGGTACCAACAGAAAGGTGAAGCTGAAATGTCTCTCAGCGACACAGACTCAGCAAGCAGACCTGCCAGGGCACAGAGCAGCCTCTGCTCTTTCATCCTTAACATTTCAGCAGTGTCTCCTACAATTTGTAGAAATGTCCACACACACCGAGGACTCCACCTCATCAACCACGAAGAGGAAAAGCTTCCCAGCATCCTGCAAAGTTGGCCCCTTGGGAATGAGCGCTTCCTCTGCGGTCCTTGCAGCCGGCCCCGAGGATGTCCTCAGTTCTTGCCCTGCAGCAACACCGACCTTACTCGAGCAGTTTCTGGGGACCCCACCTCTGAGCTGTAACCCCATCCCTCACCTAATCTGACTGAGCACAAATATCTTCGTAGGAGCAAAGGTCTTCATTCTGTGGTCCTTTGAGCATCTCCGGCCTCCCCATTCTTAAAATTGTGCAAGTCACCTTTAAGACATAATGTGGCCGGGCGGTGGTGGCGCACGCCTTTAATCCCAGCACTCGGGAGGCAGAGGCAGGCGGATCTCTGTGAGTTCGAGGCCAGCCTGGTCTACAGAGCGAGATTCAGGAAAGGCGCAAAGCTACACAGAGAAACCCTGTCTCGAAAAACCAAAAAAAGAAAAAAGACATAATGTGGCTTAGGACAGGCAAAGGAAGCACTTGTTTCTACGGCGACCAAACACAGACCTCTCAGCTGCTTGTGCTCTTTACAGGATACTTGCTGTGGGATGTTTTGTATGGCAAATGTGTTGCTAATTAGTCAATAAATAAAACACTGATTGGCCATTGGCTAGGCAGGAAGTATAGGCGGGACAAGGAGGAGAATAAAGCTGGGAAGTAGAAGGCTGAGTCAGAGAGACACTGCCAGCTGCCACGATGACAAACAGCATGTGAAGATGCCGGTAAGCCACAAGCCATGTGGCAAGGTACAGACTTATAGAAATGGATTAATTTAAGCTGTAAGAACAGTTAGCAAGAAGCCTGCCATGGCCATACAGTTTGTAACCAATATAAGTCTCTGTGTTTACTTGGTCGGGTTTGAGCGGCTGTGGGACTGGCAGGTGACAGAGATTTGTCCTGACTGTGGGCCAGGCAGGAAAACTCCAGCTACAGATACTGGTGAGTCTTTACTCTAGATACTTAAAACGGGCTTCAGAATGAAGACTGTTAATATGATCTCATATGCCTAAAACATTGGTCTACTAACACAGATATATGATGTTTAAAACCACAGTATTAAATCAGGAAAATGACTAGAGGGCAGTTATGGTCTTTTATTTGTAAATTTTAGAAGAATTAAAGTTTTGGATTTTTTTTACTTTATGTGTATGAGTGTTTGTCTAGATGTATGTATGTACACTGCATGAGTGCCTGGTACCTATGGAGATCAGAAGAGGGTGTCAATCCCCTGGAACTGGAATTATGGGTGGTTATGAACCACCACATGAGTGCTGGAAACCAAACATGGGTCTTCTGGAAGAGCAGCCAGTGCTCTAACTGCTGTGCCGTCTCGCCAGCCTCCATAGACAGCTTTGGAGCCTGTCCTGGATCTCGCTCTGTAGCCCAGGCTGGCCTCAAACTCACAGAGACCCGCCTGGCTCCTCCCCCCAAGTGCTGGGATTAAAGGCGTGTGCCAGCCCGGCCTTATTTCTATATTTTGAAAGCAGTCATCTAGCAATTCACTTTAGGACGTTTTGCTACTAAAGTATCCAAATAAGTGTAAAGGATAGACAGTAAGACTGTTCTATCAGTTGGCCATCTGTAATTGAGAGGTTGCTCTACAGAGACAGAACAAGAACAAACAAGAGTTAAAGACATAAATTAATTTACAGCACCTCCATGTACAAACCAGGAGCCCGAGCAACAGAATAGACAGGACCTGCCCAAAGAGAAAGCTGGGTTAGGCTGGTGAACAGCAGTGTCCATTAGACTCAGCCTTATGGGGCACAAGTACTTCGCATAGTCAGCACACTGTAAGTTTAGGTGAATGTCAGGGATGCATCATCTGTAAACGTGAACCTAGCACAATGTGTCCATGTGTAGTAAACTATGGGGTCTATCAGAATTTAAACAACTGTTCCAGCTTGCTTGCTATTGCTGTAATAAATACCATAACCAAAGTACAAGGAGAAAAAAGCATATTTGGCTTATACCTCCTGATCACAGTGTATCGGGAAGGGGAAGTCAGGCAGGAACTCAAGGCAGGAACCGCAGAGGCCATGGAGGAACAATGTTTACTGTCTTGCTCCCAATGACTTGCTCAGCATGCATTTTTATACAACTCAGAACCACCTAAGGGGTGTGGAGGGGGAGGCACCATTCTCAGTGGGCTGGGTCCTGACACATCTATCATTAACCTAGAGAACGCCCCCCAGACTTGCCTACAGGTGAATCTGATGGAGGCATTTCCTCAGTTGAGTTCGTTCTTTCCAGATGACCCTGCTTGTGTCAAGCTGACAAACAACAAACAAAGCCCTACCCCGCACAATTACTGATTTGAATGCACTCTTGAATTTCTATTTTAGGCCTTCCACCTTACTACCAATGTACGCAGTACTCAAGTCTGTAGACAAAAGAAATACTTGACCTGAAAGCCTTCAGAGATCATTCATCCAACACAGGTCTCCGACCCCCACACTGGCTTTCAGGTTGAGGTTTCACTCTGTAGTCCAGGATTGCCTGGTCCCACCAAAGAGCCTAAGCTGACCTAGAACTCCCAGCGATACTCCTGTCTCAGCCACTGGAGGCTGAGATTACAAGTGTCACCCTGCTCAGCTCGGGTTTTTCACTGTGAAAACAGACCCAGGGCAGTGAAGAGCCTGACCTTCGGTGGCACAAAGTCAGAGCAGAGCTAGGACAGACCCGAAGTGACCCCAAGCTTCTTTCCCCAAGACTACTCTCAGGGCACAAACCTGTCATCTGCTTTACACATAGCACCTTCATCTGAGCTGAAGGCTTCGGATGACATGTCAGGAATCCACTCATCCTTGAGATTTGGTTGCCATTCTGTGGCCACTGTTTTGGAGACAGCAGTTCTCTAGGTTACCCAAGGTGATTCCCCTTCTCCAGCCTCCCAGGTAGCTGAGATTATAGGAGCACGCTACCATGTCCAGGTGTTTCTTTAGTTACCGTTGTGAAAGCTATCCTCAGAGTCGTTGCATAATTTCTAGGTCCAAACAACTACATATGGCAGGTGAGTTGCAGAGAAAGATACAAGATTAGAGGCAGGAGCTGAAGCCGAGCAGAGGTCACGGAGACACTGTTTGCTGGCTTGCTCCCCATGGCTTACTCATGTAAAAGCAGAAACATACACCAGAGGGAGACAGCTCACAATACCATATCAGCCTAATAAACTCAAGTACAGAAAGGAAATTCTCATTTCTGAACAGGTAGAGCACCGACAGTCTAGTAATTGGTGTTCCCTGAAGAATGCCCATGTCAATTTTCTTGTGTATTTACTTGGGGCAGCAACACAATTAAATTCTTGACCCGGAACACCTGAACATCTCTGAGTGTGCATGGGAATTACCATTCACATATTTCATGTGCTGAGAGAGTCTAACAAATGGAGAGATAAATTCATCATGGATGACCCTAGAACGCTGGATACTAATGACCACACACTGAATGATGTTCTGCTTTCCTGGACAGATGCCCTCTAGGCTGCAAAGCTATTCTCAAACACCAGATATCAAAGTAAGACTTAGGAAAAGCCCGATGGCTCACAACACTGGGGAAGCAGAGTAGGAGAGCGAGAGTGAGGTCAGCCTGGGCTGCATGGCAAACAAATAAATCCCTCTCGCAGGGCTGGAGAGAAGGCTTGGAGGTTAAGAGCATTTGCTCTTCCTGAGGACCTGAGTTCAATTTCTAGCACCCACATAGCAACTCACAACCATTCATAACTCCGGTTCTAGGGGATCTGACACCCCTCTTCTGACATCCATGGGTATGAGGCACACATGTACACAGACACACATGTGAGCAAAATACCCATGCACATAAGATAAATTTTAAAAATCCCTCCCAATAAATACATTTTGTTATGTGATCTCTATAAAAGGCAAGCTGTTCAATGTTCTGTCTATGAACACAGTAGAATGAAAGAAATGATCTTGGTTCACTGACCAGAAAAATATACAACAGTCAACAGTCAACAGATCCAGCCTATCTAGACTTTCTAAAGCAGTTAACTTCTAGGAGGTAAAGATGAAAGAAAAAATTTCTTTGTGAGACAAAGTCTTGCTGTGGAATCCAGATTGACCTTAACCCCACAATCCTCCTGCCTCAGCAGGAGTGCTGGACTTAAAGGTGTGCACACTGTGTCCAGCATGGAAGTCTCCTAAAATCTCTGCTTCAACTCTCTTCAACAGCAGTTCTCAACCTGTAGTTCATAGCCCCTTTGGAGGCAGACCGACCCGACCCTTTCATAGGGGTCACTGAAGATTATTGGAAAACACAGATATTCACATTATGATTCACAATAGTAGCAAAATTACAGTTATGAAATAGCAACTAAAATAATTTTATGGTTGGGGGGGTCACCACTGAAGGGCTCTAGCAGGCCCAAGCATGGCAAACATGGCTCTGGCAGGCCTTGCCCTTCCCCCATAACCTCTGCCTTACTAACCTGTTAGATTACTTTCCTAAAGCCAACCACCAAGGCCTATTCCCTTATTTGGCCACTTCCTTCCCTCCAAGGCTGATGACCAAGGTCCAGCTACCAAAGTACTGAAGTCCAGCAATCAAAAGTCCCTTTCGGCTACCCTAATTAACATGCCCAATCAGAAGAAACCAACTCATCCTAACTCAGGCTTTCCCCTTTCCCTTTATAAACTATTACTTGCCTAAGGGTCACATCTGTCTCCTACTCTATCCAGAAGCAGTCCTTTGTCCCTTGGGGCAAACACCCCTGTCCCCTTGCTCCTTTTCTCTTCTTTCGTGTCTCGGTCTCTTATTTCCTGCCCTCTGTCCCTCTGGGGCAAATCCCCTTTGTGCTAAGAACTTGGTCTTGGTGTGTCTTGTGCCCACGCAGGTTCTTTCAACCACACCACGAGGAACTGTATTAAAGGGCCGCAGCATCAGGACGGTTGAGAACCACTGTTCTAAGACAACCAGCCTCGACCCCAGTACTGAACCAAAAGACAAAACAAAGCGAATCCACCAACACTAAAGTTTTTATTGAAATGACACCTTTGCACAACTCTACCAACCCCCCAAACTTCAAAACAACTCATGCTTTTTATTTTAGGGTCAAATGAAAAAAAGTTTCTATTGACATGCTCCGCACAGGTGACAGATCGATCACACAGCATACAGTTTGGCATCAACATTATACCATTTAGCTCTGACTGTAGCAAGACTGTGGCATAAAGTCTGATGGCAAAGGCCAGAGAGCTTACCTCAAATTGTGGATACGGAGGAGTCATGGCTGAGGGGGGTCCTGAGGTGGGAGGTGGCATCCCTGAAGTGGGTGGGAACAGACCCAAGGCATTCAGATTCAATCCAGGGATTAAATGCGCTTGAAGCTGCAATGGTAAAAAAAGGTCCCTTAATTTTCACTCAGAAGAATCGAGGGAGTGAGCATTTGTAAATGACGGTATTCAGATTGTGACCTCTTGTCTAACGAAGAAAACGAAGTATCACACTAAGACTCCAGGTTTTGAACACCGCAAGTGTTCCCACAGAACTACAGGCACTGTTCACACCTCTCAGCATAGTTACATTTGAGGGCTGGTTTGCCCAGCCTTGATCCTCAAGGCCAGGGGCTATAGCACTTAAGACAAAATGGCACTCTGCATACGGTGGCCCTTGGAAGCACACCCTGGAAGTCTTACACTAGCTGAAGGTAAACAAGTGAGATGCTCTTTCGGGAATCACAACAGATACATAGAACAAGCAGTGTAAGATCTTCATTCCTTGCCCTCTGGTTGAATCCTTCAGAAATCAGGTCCCATCTTCACACTGCAAGCGCCACAACCAAGCACACCTTTCGGGGTGGATACAGGAGCCATGAAGGGAACACTGTTTGGTTTATTATTATTATTTATTTTTTTTAACTTTTTAAATAAATGTGTGTGGATGTTTTTGGTTGCTTGTATATCTGTGCACCATGTGCATGCAGTTCCCACAGAGGCCAGAAGACGGTGCCAGAGCCCCTGGAAATGGAATTAAGGATGGTTGTGAGCCGCCATGCGGGTGCTAGCGATCAAACCCTGGTTCTCTGGAAGAGCAGCCAAGTGCTCCTAAGCACCAAGCCATCTCTCCAGGCCTAGTTTTATAAGAGTTGAAAAAGGTGGAGACTAGAACTGAACTGGAGTGTAGTGGACACTGTTAACCAGGCCTATGAGGGAGGGTTAATTCTCAGTTAAACACTTAGACCAGCGGCAATCTCGTAAAGATAGGAGACTACCATGTGGGAATAAATGACCAGCACTCCGGGTTCTTCTCAGAAAAAACAGTCTCATTCCCTTCTCAGGCTGCCGTTTCATATGACAGGCCCAACCGAAGTCTGGTAAATCATTTACCTCATGTTGAAGGAGCGCCTTTTTAAAAGACAGACGTTTGCATTCCATGGTCAGCACCATTCCATCCATTAAACAGTGGCAGGAATTGGCTTTCATAGCCCCTGCTACATTTGCCACACGGCACTCTCCACCTCCCGGGTTTACATGGTAACACAGTAAAATCCAACCCTGTGTTTCCGCTGTTTTCTTTGTTCTGCAGAGCGGGAGCCCAGGCCCGCCAGGGTAGCACGCTAGCGCAGAGGATGCACTCACAGCCCTAAACCTGCATCACTGTGTTCAAGACAGGGCCCTTCTGAATTGCTCAGGGTGGCCCTGAACTTGCAATCCACCCCCTCAGCCTTCCGAGTTGCTGGGCCTGCTTCACACTGCCTGGTTCTCAAGCCTGTGTTTCTGACAGTGACTTTGACATGCATGGCACTTGTGATCCTAAGCAGCATGTAAAATAGGAGACAGCACTATCTGATACAGAGAAGAGAGCCGCTGCTCACAAACAGGAGGCAGGGACTCAAATTTAATTCACCTGCCTCTAATCCTCACATCCTTCCTGCACTAGGGCCCTCAAATTAACACAGGAAAGGAGGTCATAAATAACCTTTGGTAGGCAGGTATTAATCATTCCACACGTATCAAGAAGCTGAGGCTCAGAGTTTTCTAATCTGTTAGAAACCACGGAGACAGCTAAACGCCATGCCCAGGCTTCTGTGTTACCCCCGGGTACTCGGGATGGTGCGAACAACTCATTTAAACCACTTTTCATGAAGAAGTGCCCCGAAAGCCATCTTTTAACTCTCCATCAGAACTAACATTCATGGAAGCAACATCGTTTTCGTAAGACTCCCTGATTTTCTTCATTATCTCCTCCTCAGCCTTGGCACACGTTTCCACATTGCCTTTAACGGTGATGGTGCGCTCCGGATTGTACAGCGTGAGTTCCTGCAACCTGGGAGAGGAAGACACAGAACGAGAGTGACTGAGGAAGGGGGCTGAGTGCCTTCAGCCCTAGATGGTGACTGAAACCAAGTGGCAGGGCCCAAATCATGAGAAAGCGACAGATCAAGACCCAAAGACCCAAGATTTGTGAGAACTTCCTTCCCATTCCATCAATGACTGGGCACACGGTTTCATTACGTCCATGTTTTAAACACGGCTTTCTTCTTCTTTTTTTTTAAAGGTATTTTTAAATTTTTTTTTTTTTTTTTTTTTTTTTTTTTGGTTTTTCGAGACAGGGTTTCTCTGTGTAGCTTTGAGCCTTTCCTGGATCTCGCTCTGTAGAACAGGCTGGCCTCGAACTCACAGAGATCCGCCTGCCTCTGCCTCCCGAGTGCTGGGATTAAAGGCGTGCGCCACCACCGCCCGGCGTATTTTTAAATTTTTAATTAATTTTATTTCATGTGCATTGGTGTGAGGGTGTGAGATCTCCTGGGACTGGAGTTAGAGACAGCTGTGAGCTGCCATATGGGTGCCGGGAATTGAACCTGGGTCCTCTGGAAGAACAGCCAGTGCTCTTTACCACTGAGCCATCTCTCCAGCCCCCACAACTTACTTCCTGACCCCTCATCTCACCCTGTGACAGTGAACGGAGGAGGAGGAGGACCAGAGGGATGACGGTACTGCCAGGATGCTCCTAGTCTGTCCTGGCCAAAGCGAAGCAGGACCAGATCCGCCTGTCTCTGCCTCCGGAGTGCTGAGATTAAAGGCGTGTGCCACCACCGCTGCCTGGCTAAAATTTTTATTTTTAGTTAATTTCTTTATTTTTGGTCTTTCAAGACAGGGTTTCTCTGTGTAGCCCTGGCTGTCCTGGACCTCACCACATACACCAGGTTGAACTTGAACTAGGAGATCCACCTGCCTCTGCCTCCTGAGTGCTGGGATTAAGACATGTGCCACCACCGCCCAGCCAACTCAGTTTTTTAAATGTTTCCCATGACTCTATTTATAACCCCTAAATAGACATTAAGGAACTTGCTTAGCCTGGTCCTGCTGAAGCTTCAAAGCCAGGAGAAATTCTGTCTGGGTGACCTAAGTCTATAGTAGTCAGCAGCCTTGAGAGGAAAGGCAACATTTACCCACGAAGAGGACTATGGACCTAGGCTCAAAGGATGGAGGGAAGGAGGATGAGCGTCCTTCATCTTCTCAGAGCTAAACACCCTGCTTCCCTGCTGGAACACGGTGGAGACTAGTCTTGCACCACATGGATGGGGCAGTATTCCTTTTCCTCATGGGTATAAAATGTGAATCATACAGTGAAGAAGTGAGTTCTGTAATGGAGACTAAGTTTCCTTAGAATACACGTATGTAAGCATGTATGTAAGCACGTATGTAAGCACAGGCATATTGAACCTCCACTCTCAAGCCATCCCTGTCAAGCATTCTGTTTGTAATTTTATCGTTCATTCTCAGCTCATCAGCCCATCTGAGGTCCTATGATAGAAACCAAGGACTGTCACCTCAGAAAAACTTTTCCTTATTATCAGAGCAGGTGTGTACCCCAGACGTGATAGCCCATCTCTAAAATTATGCCCCTTGCAAAGAAATCAGCAGTCCCTATACACGTGGAAGAGGGCTGACTTGTGTAGACCATACAGGGAAACAGCTGGTCTGGAAACTCTGAGATTTCATCCTAAAGACATTACAGCTTCCAGCACCTTCTCTTTCTTGGCTCACTCCCTCAGGGAGAGGGCAGTAGCCCTGTGAACAGTACTGCAGTATGGCTGCTTGTGGATCCCTAGCCCACATGGACAAGCCATGGGATACATGTTGACTATTGCCTTAAGCTGTCAAATGGAATAATTTGTAACACGGCAGAGGAGAATGAATTAGGTTATAGATTCCGACTTGGGAAATAAATGTCAAACAATACCATGAAGACTTTGGCTAGAAAATACGAATGTCATGTCAAGTGTTAAGCTCTCCTTTCTACCTCTTCGAGAACACACCACACTTCAAGATGGTAAGAAACAGGGCAGGCTGAGGAACAGGCTCTCGGTCTGACAGGAGAGCCCAAACAGCTGTAGGCAGGGAGCGGTGTACAAAACACACAGCTTAAAAACAGATCTGAAAGGCCTCTAGCTCATAAACAAGATGGCACTTACGGAGATATTGTGATTTTAGTGTCTGTGTCTTGCTCGATTTTTTTAAGGTTTCTTCCTTCTTTACCAATAAGACGGCCTACAAAGTTGTTGTGAGCTAATATCTTCAGGGGGATCTCCTCTGTGCTGTAAGTAGAAAAATGGTCATCAAGTCAGGGAGAGTAAACTACTCTTGGATACAAGACAATGTTCTTTCATTAAACATTTACTCCCTACCTACTGAATGAGAAATGTTATGCTGCCTCCAGTTTAGAGTGAGCTGGCAATTAACCCACATTCCAGAAACTCATGCAGGTCGGTGGGTAAATAACAGCAGATATTTACACAGGACTCCATCTTTTAGTCACATCAGGGAATATCTACACTCAGTGATGGATTCTCTCAGTCAAAGCAGAACACAATGTGCCCATCAAAACAGTGCAACCTAAGATAACCCTGAAAACACACACCTGGAGAAAAATTAGCTCTAAAAACTCAACAGAGGTCACGCTTAGGGAGACTACGAGCAGAAATGGAGCTTCACGCTGTATTCTGTGCCTTACTTCCCCTTTTTGTGTTTAGGTTGTGTTTGAGTCTATATATACATAGGTAGGTACTCGCCCAAGTGCACACATGTTGGCCAGAAGTCGATGTGTCGAGTACCTGCCTCTGTTACATGCCATCTGTCTCCTGAGACAGGGTCGCTCGCCGAGCCTGGAGCTTGATGATTTGCTAGACTGGCTGGCCAGGGAACCCCCAGGATCTGCTGCTGTCTTTATGTCCTCAAAGGCAGAGACACACAAATACACCCGCACGCCAGCTCTGATCTGAGTCTAGGCACCCAAGTGCAGGTCCTCATGCTTACACAGCAGACTGGACCACTGAGCTCCTCCTTTCCCAGTACCCCTTTCAGAACTTCTAAGTTACATGTCATGCTTTTCAAACGTCACAGGGCCTACATGATAGCGGGCTTTCCCTTTCTTTTCTTATACTAAAAAATTACTACGACATATAAGACACCTATCGATGAAACATACAGACATATTTACAAAGTAAACAGAGGCGATGTGGTCTCGGGGCACCTCCTTGGGCCCTGCTCTGGGCTGTGTCAGTGCATCAAAGTGGCACAGAAGTCAACTTAACTTTCCAATGGCAGAGACGCTCGGAGCTCGGAGTTCCAACCCGCACCACCCAAATCAATCTCCAGCTGCCCTTAGCACAGAACTAGGGACTTTCACACTCCATGCCCTGTTGTGCATAGAGGGGCTGGGTATAAAGAGCATGCCCAAGGGCGGCCAGTGAAGGCCTGGGTAAATCCCAAATGTCTTGGCCCTCGGTTGGCTGTGTCCTCCCATTACTGCTGCCTGTTCCACATCCAAGTAGGAACGAACGTGGAGTGTTTCGGTATGTGAAAGACCTAGTGTTTCACGGCACGTCAACAGCGGCAAACACTAATCCCCAAGAACGTGTCCGAGAAGCTACGACAAAGCCCAGAGCCCTCTCGGCATGCTAGCCTCGTTACTCACAGTTTGGTGTCCTGCGCTTCCTTATGCATGATCTCCAGAATAGACTTACAAGCTGCAGAGGCACCCTCAGGGGTAGAGAGGATGGTAATGGGCTTCTCGGCAGCCCCTGTATTCTCCTTACGATGGACGTCGATTCTGATGGCAGGCACAGAGGAAAAGACAGAATAGTCAGTGCATACTCACCACCAGGAGTCTTCAATCGCCAACTGCAAGAGCTACACACACACACACACACACACACACACACACACACACACACACACACACACCAATTAATACATAAGGTTTTTTGTTCTGGACCTGTAAATATTTTAAGATGCATAAAATTAAATATTGGTGAAGTGAAGGGTAATGAGGCTGATCCACATTTTTGGTGCCAAACTGGCAGGACTAACTGAAGGTAAGATGCTGATTGATTAAAAAAATGATTGCTGTGGATGACGTTTGTGAGTATGGGCACATACATGCCACAATGATGTATGAGATCAGAGGAAGCTGTCTCCTTCCTTCCACTTCGTTAAGGCAAGGTCCCTCTTGTTTCTGCCACGCTTTGTCCCCCAGGCTGGCTGGACTGCAGCTGTCCGGAGTCTCCTGTCTCCACCTCCTGTCTCCCAGGAGGAGGGCTAAGGTTTACAGATGGGTACCATTTGCATCCAAACTTTGACGCCTTCTTTCAGAACCAAACTCAGGTGGTCAGGCTCACACTTGGACCTGCTGAACTACCTCACAGGCGCATCACCATTTCTGACCTAACAATTCAATAGGTGGGCTGAGATGGAACTCCCCGCGCCCCCAACACTCATACATTTTAGGTCAAGTTCATTCTTTCTGTGGACCCAGAAGCAGCTGTGGCCCATGAGATGACAGCAGCACCTTTCACTCTGGTATGACAATCAAAAACATTTCCAGAAACTGCCAAATGTTAACTCAGAGAATCATCTGTGGTCAGAACCCACCGGTGTGGTCCAAGTCATTGTAGCACTGTTCCTACTAAGAAACAACTCTGCAATTATTACTACGTTGTTAGAATGGGATGGTTAAGCAACAGCCTGTGTGTACCTGTGATGCTACAGATGGAGCCCAGGACGCTGGGTGCAAGGAGCAGGCACCATTAAACTACATCTGCATCTGTTTTTTACCAGATGTGGTAACACAGTAAGTGTCCTTGACCTTCAGTGAAAATATGCAATACATACCATGTGTCATTTTTCAAAATTACAAGTTACTAGATGCAAATAAGAAGTCCTATAAAAAAAGATAACAACAACCCCAAACTTAACAACTCTGGGGTGACAAGACTCTAATTCATTCTTTTGAAAATTTGTGCATTTGTACATTTTTAATTAACCATGAATTAAGTTTGCTGTTGTAAAAACATTAACTACCTGAGCACGTGTTTGAGGGCAATCTAAACAACCGCTGGGTGGGTGGTCCTCTGAGTTTCTTCATCTCTTAAGGACTCACTGCCATGAGAGCAGCCCTTCAACAAGCCAATAAAATGAAGGCTTGCCTTTCATTTTATGAGCATTATGCCCCAGAATAAAACCTGTAACTTAAGGTAATGTAGAAATGAAGCAAATAAGAACTATGAATATATAACGCATGAATGTGTATCCAGATAACAGACCCAATGCCAGGGACCGTCTTCCAAACCCACTGTAAAACCCAGGCACTGTCAGCCATGTGGTCTTCCACTAACACGGCCACAACCCCTCCTTCGGTGTATTCCCACCCTTTTACTGGGCTAAGGGCTATAAAACTCTGATCCTGAGAAGGGAATGTTGCTCTGGTGATCAGCACCCTCCCCTGGGACTATTCCAGAAACAGGGGTTCTGGTAATGATTAGTTACAACGGCAAGAATTAATTAACTGCACTGGCAGAGCTCTCCAGCAGAATCATCAGATATGACAAAAACATTCCCTCTGCTTTGCCCCCATCTGCCTACCTTAAGTAAACGGTTCGGCTTAAGCCACAGCTCCTTTATCTGACAGATCTCATTAGCAGCTCGGAAAGAACTAAGCTGCTACTGCAAAGAGTGACCTGGTACTAAGTTCCCAAAGGTAACGGATGGAAGGAGGCGAGACCTCTACGCTTTCAGATGAAAGGTAGGTGAACTGACCAAGCCCCAGCTTCTTACACTCTATGGGTTACAACCTCATATGGGTCCTGTTACTCAATGTGATAGCTGTGAAATTTTCTGCAATAGAAAAGGTTGTGCTGATATATTGTGTACCCTAATAAAACTTCCCTGAAGATCAGAGAACAGAACAAGCCACTAGATTATCATAGAGGCCAGACAGTGGTGGCACACACCTTTAATCCTAGCACTGGGGAGGCAGAGATCTGTCTGGGTCTCTGTGAGTTCAAGGCCACCCTGGAATACATGAGATTGACTCAGTCTAGGAGAGAAAACAGAGCCAGACAGTGGTGGCACACACCTTTAATCCCAGCACTTGAGATCTCATGCCTTTGCTTGGGAAGCACACACGCCTTTAATCCCAGGAAGTAATATGGCAGTGAGAAGAAAGGTATGTATATAAGGTGTGAGGAGACAAGAACTGAAGGCTCTTTTTGGCTGAGGCTTTTGGGTGAGAACTCAGGCTTTCTGGATCAGCTGAGGAGTTGGAAAGGTGAGGTTGGCTGTGGCTTGCTCTGCTTCTCTGATCTTTCAGCTTTTACCCCAATATCTGGCTCAGAGTTTTCTATTAATAAGACTGTCTAAGATTCGAAAAACAAAAGTTTACTGAACATTGTTAGGTTTCAAACTTGGGAAAAATGGCTGGAGTGTCTATTTAACATATCAAAACGGACGCTAGTTGCCAGGTCCCTCCTTGTTACAGGGTATGGCTGGCATACCCCACCCCTACCCTGAACTCTCCAGCTCAGGAGGCTGGGCTGTTCTTCCCTATAGAATCCAACCTTTTTTTTTTTTCATTCAAACACATGGTGGCCAAAATTTATTTCCAAATCTCAAGTGGACTGGATGAGTTGATGTGTTTCTGGAAGCACTTGGACATGGATCATGTCATTTCACTGCAGCCTCAGTTCTGAACAAACAACATGTGCGCTCTGCACGGCACCACATATGTGCTTACACCAAGGAACGCTGCCTTCAACACCTCCCAGTCAGGATCATGTGAAGAACCAGCGCTAACTGTACACCCAAAGCGTTCCGTTCTCAGCCGAACATCGTGGTTTAACTGAGAAAAAGAGACTTAACGTTTTCCAACCACCACTCCTCGACACGCAGCAAAGTGGCCCATCTCTGAACTGTACTGGGTAGGAATATTTGGTTTTAGGAATTGGTGTGTGAGTCGCTGACTTGAGTTTCATTAAAAAAAAAAAAAAATCATTAATTTTGGCTTGGGATTCAGATGGAGTTTCCAACAACTTATAGACGGGCCTAAATATACTTGTGCCATTTTGTACTGCATATTTATGTGAAGCAGTGTGCTCAATCCTGAGTGCAGAGTCAAAGCATCGATCTGCTCTGAAAAACTTGAAGATGCTCTATGTCCTCCAGTGTCAACTACTTGGCCAAGATTTGATTCTTTAAAGTCAACAAAGAAGGAATCTATCTCATTACTATGCAAATCAGTTTTCCTCTTTAATCAACTGTAAAATTACCAAAAAATTATTTTAAAATATATATTTTTTAGGATTTATTATGCTTGACTTGAACCTTACAGACCATTTTCTTAAAGATATGTAAATTGTCTAAGGTAAAAAGGAGTCACAAGTAAAATTTTAGAAGCCCTGATCTAGATAATGGTTCAAATGTTCTCCTCACTCACTGTTTATGAGTTGGGAATCATTAGTGTTGCACACAGGCACCCACTAGTTAGTGTTTCTGTCTTCAAAGCAGGTGTGAGCAGGACAGGATGCCCTGGGTGAACTCAGAACCATCACTAGATACAACTCTTTCAGATTCTCCACGAAATGAGCCTCCCAGTTCACTGCCTGTGATGAATATGGATGCCTCTGAGGCCCATGGAACACACCCAGGCACAAGGACACACAGCCCCATGGGTCTGTTTCCAGAAAAAGACCATGCTCTCTAATCACATGAAATCCTTATTCTTACTAAATGTAAGAAGTGAAATCATCCAGTCACTTCTGTCGCTGGATCAGGCTGCAGAATGACGCTGTTTGGAAACAACCTCTTCTCTCAACAACTTCCTTCCTAGGGAATTCTTCAATTCGTGGGGGAGCATGGCTGAACAGGGCCAGCAATGTTCCTGTCCGATGGGGTGCAGAGTTTGGAGTGGAGGGAGAGTTTAGAAACAGGCTTCTTTGAATCAAAATATCCACACACTGCACAGGGGCAGGGTTACAGGGTAAAACAAGTAACCTGTAATGCAACAGAGCTTGCAATCCGAGACGGAATCTTAGATCTAGGCGATGAGTTTTAAACATAATTCATACGTAATCATCTCCCTGGCAATACACAGGCTTCTTGTGCATCAGTTCCTGCCTGACTCCAGCAAAGTGAGCTCTGATATTCAATCAGGATTTTCCAATCCCTTAAAGCCTGCCAAATAACATTACCAAACATCCTCAAGAAAAAGCCATTCTAACTTCGGGCTTCATTACAGGACAAAGTTAAACCAGAGGGTGAATTTTTTTTTTTAATTTTACTTATTATTAATTATTATATATGTGAGTGAAGTGTGAGTATGGATGTGTACATGCCTGAGAGCACATGTAAAGAAGTCAGAAGAAGGGCTGGAAAGATGGCTCATGCTCATACACACACACACACACACACACACACACACACACACACACACACACACACACACACAAGTGTAATTTAATTTTTGTTTTGAAAAGTCAGAGGACAACTTTCAGGAGCCCATCCTGGATGCAGGGATGGAATGCAGGTGGTAGTCTGCATGGTGAGTGCTTCCCAGCTGAGCTATCCTGCCAGCTCTTTTTGGTCTTCTTTGTTTCACACAGCCCCAGCTACCTTCAAACTCACCATATAGCTAAGAATGTCCAGGCACTCCTGACACTCTTGCCCCGGAGACAAGTGTGTACCACACCCGCCCCCACAGCGGATGAACTGTTCTTCACTGAAATGAACCCAGGATAAAATGCCATCTCTACAATGATGCCAAGATAAAACAGGTCGGGCACTGTGGGCTGGCGAGGGGAATGGGAAAGAATGACGCGCACACTGCCCTGAAGTCTGCCAGGGCCTTTCCCATCACAGTGGCATCATGTACCATTTGTTTTCCAGTCACGTGGGAAAATGAGGTTTCCTTTGAGGGTTTACACAACCAATCATGCGTGATCGGATCACAAGGCTTCCCTCCCCATCACAGTCCCCGGTACTGAAAAAGAGAGCCCCCAACTCTGTTCAGAAGGACACCAAGTTCCTGCACATCGCACCCCGATACTAAGCACAAAGGGGAAGAACAGGACGGCCACCCCTTCCCACATACTCACTTAGACTGGGTCTGCTTGGTGATGTTCCGAATGGTGGCACCTTCTTTTCCTATAATGGCTCCAACAAACTGGGTAGGAACCAGCAGGCGCAGAGGCAGATCACAGGGTTTCTGCTTGGACACTGACCCTGGAGACGCCTGCCTGGACGAGCCCCGCTGCCCTGGCCCCCGGCGCCCTCGGAGCTGAAGGGGGGGATTTTGCTGGGCAGTCGTTTCATCGGGGATGTAGGCAACCTTCAAGGTGAAGTTCTCCAACTGGAATCCATTCAGCTTGTCTAAGGCTCTGGAAATTCACAAGAGACAGAATGGGAAGGGAAGCAGGGACATGATAACCTTGCACACAGCGGCCACCCAGCTCCTCCACTCAGAGGCATCAGCCCCAAAGCTGGTGAAGAAAGCCACCATGCGGGACCAATCCTACCATCACCACACTCTTCTTTGAAGTCTACACCTAGGGAAGGCCAATGGGTTCCAAAGGCACATAATTTCCATCGACCAGTGAGAAACAGAAACAAAAGTCAACTTAAATTCTTGACTCAGTTCAATCAACAGTTAGTAATAGC
Source organism: Peromyscus californicus insignis (assembly GCF_007827085.1). Lineage (NCBI taxonomy): Eukaryota > Metazoa > Chordata > Mammalia > Rodentia > Cricetidae > Peromyscus > Peromyscus californicus. The sequence continues at coordinate 66,547,599 of NW_026294584.1, forward strand.
TTAGAAATATAGCAGGGGAGGAGCGCACAGCTCGGCAGGAACTCAGCTGAGCAAACACCCTAACAACTGCAGGACACTGGCCATACACGGAGTAAGAGTCGTGAGGAGCCATACCCAGAAGACAGCAGCAGCTCCCTCACCTTGGGTGGGGTTTTGATCTGATCTCAGGAAGGGAAGGAACAGGCGGGAGAGAAGGAAGGAGGGAAGAAAGCTACTTTTCTATTCATCATCCCTCCACTGTACTTTGTATCTCCTTGGTGAGAGCCTGAGCTTTTCCCCTCATTTCCAACTTTACTGTAACATTTTTATGGCACGGCACACAATTCTGGCACACATCCAGAGAGTTTTGAAACGAAGTGTATTATCAGTGGGGGTTCTCAGAGCACATGTGGGGGTTCCAAAGACTAAGTACAGATTGTCAGGCCGTACTGTAAGAAGGCAAGGACCTTCACCTACTGAGTCATCCCACTGTCCCGCCAGACCAAGAATTAGGACACACTAGTGTCCCAGAAGCCCTGTCCGGGCCCTGCTCCAGTGACTCCTCACCTTCTCATCCCATGCATACAGACTGATTTTGCCTTTTAAGAAAGTCTATATAAGGACATGCGCGCGCGCACACTAAGTACCTCTCAGGTCAGCTCTCTCATTTCTGTGTAACATAAGCTCCATCCCATCATAGTCCACCTTGCGTACTTCAGATGGGGAAGCTGAGCGACGTACTGGTGCAGTATATAGAGCCAAGATTTCAAGTGTTCTTATCTCATACCTTCCTATCTCCTCAGGGCACAGCAAAATGGGGGGGGGCTCCCACTTTTCCTAGGCAACTCAGGCTCTGTGTGAGCAGACTCTGAGCTTAGCTCATGCAGGAGAAGATAAAAGCATAGAGTACTCCCTCTCCCATGGCTCCATGTGGTCATTTCTGGATCTTAGTTCCTTTCCTTATTTGAACACCTACTCTCCGAGTCTTAGATGGAAGGAGGAGGAAAGGAGTCTTAGCACCACACGGGTCTCTGAGAAGACGGGGTGGAAGGCACAGGGCAGCAGCCATGGGGACTCATGGTGCCTCGGACACAGAATTCTGCTTTCTCCTCATTCCTATCTTGTCCTACATCCCCCAGCACACGAGCGAACCCTTGCCCAAGATCTGCAGCTCCCAAAGATAGCAGGAACAAGGTGCTGCCACCTTTTCCGTGGCTGCCAGGGGCAGCATTTCTGAAAATGGATCAGCCCTGCGTATCTCACAAACATGAGGTCAGCAGCTCCTCCTAAAGCTGTAGTTGTGACGTGCGACACTCTGGGCCTGACTTTTCTCCAGAAACGTTGTGTCCTGGGACATTTCCACATGATTTTATGTCAGAGGCGGCTGACTTATTACCAATGCCCTGGTGACAGAACCCTCACACACTGGTCTTTGCTCCCTCTTCTCCACCTTCCTCTTAAGCAAATGTAGATTAAGGGCTATAAAATATATTGCCCATTTCTGAAGGGAGAAAATGGAGAGGTTTTATTAATACAGAGATGCACATTTTCTATACAAAATTGAAGTTTCAACAATTTTAAAGATTTAAAGTAATTTTAAGCCATTTTGAATGTCAGAAATCATTAAAGGTTTTTCCAAAAATCTCACCTAGCTGAAGAGATTACAACTCCTTATATAGACATAAAAAGAGGCCATTCACTGTCTGCCCTTCATTATAAAATTGGGAAGTGAGAAGACTCTTACCATGGAATGAAGGCAGGAATGTTACAAAAGAGACAGACAGACACACAGACATCCTTCTTTATGGGGACAGAGGAAAGTATATGTTGCCAGATGCTTCTGTGTATTCTGGAACAATCTACACAAAGATACACGTGTCCCAAGAAACAACTCTCCACTTGGCAGAAACTGCCTGGTCCATTCTACTGCACTGCTTTAAATGGGGCTCCTCTGAAGGAAGAGATTCTCCCAGGGGGAAGCGAGAAAGCAGAAAGTTGTGGTTCCCAGTGCAGTCGGGGACCCACGTTCCAGATCAGGTCACTCCCAGCACCCCTTCATGTGCATCCAGCTGTGGGTGTGACTGACACAGCTGAGCCCCCCTCAGATCACAGCACTCCAAACAAGGCTAGAGCAATAGCTCAAGCTCCTTAGTTTGTGGATTTTAAATCCACCGCTGAAACCTTCACGCACCCGGTCTGATATTCCGAGCTGTCCTGTGTGGTGGTGGTCTGCTAAGCACAGGAAACAAGTGTTGTGTTTTCAGTTTTCCTCCTGTAGGACCTGAGAGAGGAGCTGTCATAACCATGCATCATTGCTTAGATCCCGCTGTTAAGCAGCGCTCCAGCGGCTCTATTGCGACTTTAAATCATTTAGAAGATGTGGAAGGGGCCAGCGAGATGGTTCAGTGGGTAAAGGTGTTTCTGACTTACTGGCACAAGACTGAAGACTGGGTTTGATCCCAGTGGAAGACAGAATAGATCCTGCAAGTGTTTCTCTGACTTCTACATAGGCTCGGGCTCACCTGCGCCCACACCCATCCGCCGCCGCCCCCATGGATAAAGCCTATATTTATGTGTACAGACAATAATAAATAAACTTTAAAATAATAAAAGTGTGTTTGAGAATTTTTCTGGTTGATAATAATTAACTGTATTAAGTTTATAGGGCAACAAAAAGGCCTTGCTAGGCTAGGAGGTTCGATCTGAGGACCAATGGGAGGGAGAAGAATAAAGAAATGATAGCCAGGAGTTAAATTTACCCCCACATAGCGATCTTAATGATAAAGAAAAGTGGATGGCTTGTAACTAGCATTCTCATCCAGCTTGACTAATAAGTAATCATGCTGCTACCTAGAGAGACCATTTTTGGTTTGGTATTTGCTGGCCCACATACAAACTAAAGATTAGACTGATGGGTTCTTTCATTGTCTTTCTAGCAACTGAACCGTGTCTTGTGCCTGCTAAGTACATGTCCTTCTACAAAGAGATGCCACTGTCCCATAGTCTCCTTTTCTCACCCCCCAGTATCACTGCTATCTGAGGTACATACTATCTGAGTACAGACTGAGGTTTAACTACCACTGAAAGGTCAGGTACCTTGTACCAGGATAGTTTCAATGCTTCCAACAAAACTCATGGTATTTGGAGATGGAACCCTTAGGGGGTGAATATGGATAAATAATAGAACTGTGGCTTCATTAGAAGAGGCAAGACCTGAGCAAGGATGGTCAGCTTTGCCACATGAGGTTCTGCATAGCCTTGGTACTCTACAGTCCCCACTAGCAAGAAAAACCTCATCAGATATAGCTACTGAATCTTGGCTTTCCCAGCCTTATACCCGTGGATCAAATAAGCCTTTATTAATGCCTGCTGGGGCATTCAGTCGCAGCTGCAGGAAACAGAGAGGCATATCAGGAATTAGAGGTTGATATTAATTGAGCACAGACCACTAAGATCTTAGAAACACCACTGCATGGATGCATCCTAACTGTGGGCAAAGCACAATCACTTACTACAAAGGGCTCTGAGACCAAAGTGCTCCTAAAAGAAAAACAAAAACCTATACCCAGGGCTCAGAAGCCAGCCAGTCAGTAAAGGGCTTGCCATGGAAGCATGAGGACCAGTGTTTGATTGCCAGCACCCACAAAGATGTCCAGGAATGGTAGTGCACATTTGCAGTGTCAGCCCAGGGAAAGCAGAGACAGGTGGATCCCAGAGCTCAGTGAGTTCCAGGTCCCAGCAAGAGACTGTGTCTCCAAAAAACATCCAGTGAGATGGCTCAGCCAGTTAAGGTTCCTGCTGCCCAGGCTGATGATCCAAGACCCGGGCCCAGGGCCCAGGGCCCAGAGGGTGGAGAGATGGAACTGACTCTCAGAAGGTTTCCTCTGACCTCCACACATACACCACAGCATGTGCATGCATGTACACATGCAAATAATAAACGTAACTTAAAAAGAAAAAACCCACAGAGCATTGCAGTAAAACTAATTTTGAAATATGTGATCCATAGGACGAAGACCACAAAGGTGGAAAATGTAACTGTTCGTTTCTGAATGACATGCAATCTGTCTGGTTGCTTAGCCTTCTTTTATTTCTTCTCTTGATGTTTTCGATTTGCCTTTATTGAGACAGGGTCTTGCTGCGTAGCTCAGGCTAGCCTGGAACCAGCAAGCCTCCTGCATCAGCCTTCTGTCTTCTTTTCCCATACTTAATCTACCTAAACAGTTTTTAAAGTCTAAAAGGGATTTTCTTCCTCATAGCTCTCAGCCCAGTTACTTCGAACACTTGTAACGGTAATTTCATGAGCTACACAGCAATCTTCAAGGATGAACTCAAAGCTCTGATGATTCTGGGGTTTTATTTTAGTTTGAGATAGGTGTTAATATTCTGATCTGCCCCTTGAAATCCCACCCCTTGGTGCCACCCTGCGTCCTGATGTAAAAGCCTCATTCTAAGGAAACTCCTCCCCTTCCTCTCTTCTTCCGCTTTTCCTCCCATGAGGTGTGCGCCCTCGACCTCTCTCTCTAACTCTCTCTCTCTCTCTCTCTCTCTCTCTCTCTCTCTCTCTCTCTCTCTCTCTCCCCATCTTTCCCTTCATCTCTCTATTATAATAGACTCTCCCCGTGGATGCAGCGTCTGGGTTGTGTATTACTGGCCGCCGCCGCCATGCCCATATGGTGTGCATCTGCCCAGCATGTTTCCCTGCACACGTGGGATACTTTCTCGGGTTCCCCCCACCCCGTCTCCCCCCCACACACTGTGCAATAATTCTAGACAACAGAGTGTTGTGTAGACTAGCTTCCCACTTGCTTTGTAGCAAGGATGACCTACCGGGATTACATGTTTGTACACTGCTGGGAGCCGCAGAAGTATGAAGTAGGATTCAGCCGATTATGACAAAAGCTAATACCTGGAAGAAGCCAAGGGCCTTCAAGAGTTAAAGTCAAGGCTCAAGGAGTCTTGGTGATATTGGCTCTTGAATATTAAGCCGTTTCTCCTGCAATGAATTTCTTAGGTGCTATTGTAGCCTCTCCATTTCTAGAGCAATGTATTGATTATTCTGTGGGCATAGTTTTTCCATACATAATTAAGGTACTTGGATAACAGTCACACAAGCAAGGCTTCCTTCTTCCAGGCTTTTTGTTTCTCATTTTTTAGCATTAGAATCAGGTATCTTCTTTAGCTAGCATCCAAAGCCAGGGCCAGCTCCAGACAAAAACATTTCACCTGATATACCTCTTAACCATTCAAGGGCAAATGACAGAATAAGCATTCCAGACCACCTGCTAGTCTCCTGAATTAAGGTAAATATCCATATGGAGACACCACCTAGGCCAGGCAGACATTAGGTATATAACTTTGTTTCTTGTGCAAATTAAGCTCAGACCCTCCTTTCTTATATAGTCTTAGTGGTATCTTTAGACTTCCCTTTTGACATTCAACTTAGAACAAAAGGGCTTTTTTCATACCAGGTACATCAGGTTGTGACACAGGCTGCCCAGCTCTCCCCTCCCCCACCACCAGATAACGACAGCCAAGTTTTACAGTGACAGTTACAGCTCCTCAAGAAATATAGGCAGTTTTATTTTACTCATGATCTATACTAACATTGTAGACTCCTAACATTTTACCTAACCACTTCTAGGAATGTAGTTTGAGCACATGAATTCCCCTTTTCTGATATATTAACCGATTTTAGCTCTTAGTTGACCCTTCCTCCTTTAACCTGTAAAGGAAAGCCTGACAGTCACTGCCTGAGGAAAACTCTTATCTGCTTTTATGACCCTGTAAGAATTCAAGCCTTGTGACCTTGCTTTGTATGCTGTAACTGAGAACCTCAGAGACTTGAGAGGACTAGAGGAACAAGCCAGGATGAGGAAAGGAGATGGAAGGAACTTAGAACTATGAGAGGATAGGAGAGGAAGGGACAAACAGGAGCCAAGGATGAGGACAGAATTGAAGCTGTGTAGATAGATTTTGTTGTTGTTTTTTCGAGACAGGGTTTCTCTGTGTACTTTTGGTACCTATCCTGGATCTCGCTCTGAAGACCAGGCTGGCCTTGAACTCACAGAAATCAGCCTGCCTCTGCCTCCTGAGTGCTGGAAATAAAGGCGTGCACCACCACTGCCTGCCATAGATAAGATTTTTGACTCAGAAGAATAAAATGAATGGACTAAAGAGCTTCATGTATATAGATTCATTTTGTATCATTAAGATTAGATTCCTTAGCTGGTTGTTAGATTCTTCTACAGACCCTGGGAAAAGGCTATTGGCTGGACCCCAATAGTCTTTTTTTTTTTTTTTTTTTTTTTTTTTTTTGGTTTTTCGAGACAGGGTTTCTCTGTGTAGCTTTGCGCCTCTCTTGGAACTCACTTGGTAGCCCAGGCTGGCCTCGAACTCACAGAGATCCGCCTGGCTCTGCCTCCCGAGTGCTGGGATTAAAGGCGTGCGCCACCACCGCCCGGCTCCAATAGTCTTTGATAGTACACCACACCAATTTATACAGTGCTGGGACACAAACCCCAAGCACTCTACCAACTGGTCTGTGTTTTCTGATTAAAAAACAAAAACAAAAACAAACAAACAAACAAACAGAAATAAGAATCTAAGCAAAATTGTGTGTGAGGTCCAAATTGCTACACATCTAGTAGGTTCTTTTTCACACACACGCCCTCAGAGAGCAGTGTCAGCCAGAGACTTCAGTGTCTCCAGTATGGAGTGGCTCCTTACTTCCAAATTTTTATTACTTATGGAGTAATACAAGACGTGAGCTTAAAATAAAAATGTATTTCTGAAATATGTGCTACGGACTGACTTTTCTTAGCCACAAGGTGGCAGGAATTTCCAGGGGGAGATTTTGTTTTAGACACAGCTGGATCAGAGGAATCCTCTCAAACACAACACAGGTCTAGCACTGATGACGAGAAGCACCGCACACTGAGAGCAGCAGGCATTTCCGGCAGCAATGACCGTGAGGAAGAATACACAATGGCTGCTCCCCTGAGCTCTCACCACCTCCCAGCTGTTATAGGAAATTTTTTGGAAGGAACAGTTTAGTTATAGCGGCCTCGTGAGCTGGGGCGACAGTGGTTCCCACTTAGAGATGAAGATGGACTGGGTACAGGGTTTCTCTGTGTAACCACCCTGGCTGTCCTGGAGCTCACTCTGTAGACCAGGCTGGCCTGGAACTCACAGAGATCCGTCTGCCTCTGCCTCCCGAGTGCTGGGAGTAAAGGCGTGCGCCACCACATTTGGCATTCAGATGGTAGAATGTTTAAAGGGGGGAAAAGGCAAAGAAATAAGGCCACCAGGACAGGCATCCAGCAATCTCTAAAAACCCTCGGGTTCAGAGCCAGGCGAATCTTTGTGAGTTTGAGTCCAGCCGGGTCTACAAAGTGAGATCCAGGAAAGGCTCCAAAGCCACACAGAGAAACCCTGTCTCGGAAAAAAAAAAAAAACAACAAAACAAACCCCCAAAACTCGTGTTTATCTTATATTTTCCACCCAGCAGGAACCTGGCTCTACTGGCTACTCCTACACATCACTGTAAACATGGGACGTTCCCCTCCCTGACCTCCTGGTTTACTGAGGGTTTACTTGTTGCTCACACGCTTCTATCCTCACAGTTGTAAAAGGCTGGACATCCATGGCCTAAAACATCCATGGTGTTTTCTCGATCTTCCTACATGACATAGTTGAAGAACACAATTTGTAAAACATTGACTTTACAATCCTACAACATAATGCCCAAGGTCTCATATAAAATACTGTAATTTTTTTTTTAAATAAAGGATACAAACAAGGACAACTAAGAAGTTTAAACACATTAAAAGTGTTCAGTCTCCCTTAAAGGGAAATTACCACAACCACTTTCCCCTGCTAGACTGGTGAGCGTTCACAAAGCCCTATCCTCAGAGAATATGAGAAGCAGACAGACAGATGATTCCAAACTCTGTGAAAAACAGTAATTCTGGGCCTGGCAGGATGCTCAGCAGGTAAAGGTGTTTTCTGCACAAGTCTAATGACCTAAGTAAATGCTCAGAACACATATATCAGTCAAGAGAGAGAACTAACTCTACACAGTCATTCTTTGACCCCTACATGCTCATCGAGGCACATACCCCTAATGAATTTTTAAATGTATGTTTATCCTGTGGATACACTCATATGTACATATAAAAATAAATCTACAAAACTGATTTTCTAACGGTTTATAATTGAAAAAAACCTTGACGTTGATTTAAGTACCCAATTTGGAATTAGCCAATGAAGTCATTACACATCCCTATAATCCATTCTATACATTTAGAGAAATATCTTTATAGAGGCGTAATTAAATATATAAAACAGTTGTTATGGTGAAAGAAGAGAGAAAACCACATGTATCTGTCTTCCTTGTGGCTGCCTCACAGAGGCCAAGTTCACTGGCACCAAGGCTGGAAGGTCAGCACTACACAATCTTTACACCTTCAACATCCTAGGCCTGAGATTATCATCAAATTTAAAGGAGTCTCACTTGTGTCAAACAAACCCCCATCTTCCTCCCTGGCTTCTCTTTCCTTTCCTAGTAGAGTCAAGACTGTTGCCTTCTGGGAGCAACCTAGCTGAACTCCTACTTTAAAAGACATCTTTGGGGAATGTGCTAACTTTCTGAAAGCTTTTAAGATTTATTATTTCAGGTGACTGCATGCTCGAAGTCACCAGAGTTATCAAAAGGTGGGAGCTGCCCCATGTGGTGCTAGGAATTCAACTCCAGTCCTTGGTGCACTGCTGAGCCGTCTCACCAGCCTGGAAAGTTATTTTAAAACATGGTACTGTAGTACAAAAGGATATTTCCACCCCAGTCTATTCTCCTTGTATACCACTGCCCTTACCTTTTCTACTCCTCTTGCTAGCCCCCTATGGCCCCACAGTTAAACTCTCACATCACTTATGCATACACAATCCTGTATTTAAAATCTAGGAACCATAAATGAAAGGTAACATTCATCTTTCTCTGACTGGCTTAATTCACTTTTCCTGTAAATCATGTCACTTCATTATTTTATGGCTATAAAAAAATTCACTCTACATACACCACTCCTTCCTTGTGCATTCCTCTGCTGCTAGATAGCTTGGCATGTTCCATATTCTAGATATGTAAATAACACTGGAATAAACACCATGTGCAAGTGATGTGTTCACCTCGAGTCCTTTGGGTAGCTAATCCAAGGGTAGCAGAGCTACACCAGACCTCCATATTGATCACCGTAGCGACTGAACTGGTTTCCATTTCCACCAGCTATACGTAAGACTTGCCTTTTGCCCACATCACCACCAACATCTGTTGTTTGGTTTTTGTTTTGTTTTTTAATGAGTGTTATTCTGACTGGGGGAGATGGAATTCCAATGTAGTAGTTTTATCTTACATTACTAGTAAGGTTGAAATTTTTTCCATGTTTGTTATCTTTTGAGAAGGTCCACTCATTTTATTGGGTCATTTATTGACTGGTTTGTCTGGTTTCTTGTTCAGTCTTCTATTTCATTGGATATTCTAGATGTTAATCCTCTGTCAAAAGTATGGCCAGAGAAGACTTTGTACCCTTTGGTAGGCTGCCTCTTTACTTGATTAATTATTGCCTTTGCTGTTCTGAAGCTTTTATGTCTTATGAGTTTTCCATTTGTCAACTGCTAACACCGTTTCCCTATTTAGAAAGTCCTGCCTATGCCCACCAAGTACTGTGATATCTCCAGCATTATTCTGTGCTCAGGATTCTTTTTGTTATCCAGGGTCTTTTGTGGTTCCATATCTTATGACATGGACTGCATTAAATTTGTAGATTTCTTTTGGTAGCATAACCACGTTCACAATATTAATTCACCAAGTTCATGAATGTGTGAAGTTTTTCCGTCTTCTAGTGTCTTCAATTTCTTTGAATGTTTTAAATTTTTCATTGTAGAAGATTTTGTTTGTTTTTTGCTTCCTTGGTTAGATTTATTCAAAGGTATTTTATTTATTTACTTATTTATTTATTGGCTTGTGGATGGGATTATTTCCCCGATTTCTTTGTAAGTCGGTCATTGGTATATAGGAAGGCTAGTGATTTTTTTTATGTTAATTTATATCCTGATACTTTGCTCACAGTGGGTATCGGCTTTAAGAGTTTTCTGGGGGAGTCTTTAGAGTTCAGAATAATACCATTTGCCAAGTAAGGATAGTTGAACTTCCTCTATGATTTATGACTTTTTATTTCTCTCTTGTTTGAGGCTCTGGTAAAAACGTCAAACACTGTATTAACTAAGAGTGGAGAAACCAGAGGCTCTTGTTCATGGGTTAGTGTAAATGTTTTGAGGTTTTCTCCATGTAGTTTGAGAATGGCTACAGGTTTGTCATAATAGCCTTTATTAGCCTGAGATATATTCCTTCTGGTTCTAGTGTCTTTAGGGCTTTTCTCATGAGGAGATGTTGGTGATTTGTTAAAAGCCTTTTCTGAGTCAGGTGATGGTGGCACACGCCTTTAAACCCAGCACTTGGGAGGCAGAGACAGCCTGGCCTGTAAGTTTGAGGCCAGCCTGGTCTATTAAATGAGTTCCAGGACAGCCAGAGTGTCAGGAGCTGAGCAGCCTAATCTCGGATTAGTGTATGAATGCCTGTCCAATGGATCTCTGCAAGGCAAAGCCCTTAGAGACGGTTTCTCACTTGGCAAGGACAGTGGACCACAAGGCAGCATTGGACTTTGCTGAATTCATGCAGCCAGAAAGCTCTTTTCTCTTTCATTATATTGTTGATTCCATTAGTGGTTTTTAGGTTCACTTGTCAATCACACATGCAACAGCTGTAATTTTCCCTGGAAATTCTGTTCTCGAATATTTTCCCCTTAGAATCAGCAGGTGGCTAATGCTTCTCAAATTTCTTATCTGGAATTACTAACTACAATTCCTAATCCTGGGAACTTTTCTGACTCAATAGACGCAGTTAGGTACATATGAGAAAACAACACTTGGAACATTAACCATGTCTCACAGTTCTGGAAAGGCATGCCTACACAGAATAGGGGAACAAGGCTCAGGAATACACATAGTGCCCACTGTTGAGAGTAAGTTCTCTGGACACCAAGTATACAGAGCCAATGGTAGGATCTGGTATGTTCCAAGTGAAAAAAATACAATACAAACTGTGGGGTAGAGAGATCCATCTTTACCATCCACAGGAGCTTCTTCTATTGGTGGAAGACTGGTATGGTGGGCTGGAAAAAGGGTGTCTTATCAAAGTCTGGCTTTTACAGAGAGACTGAGACATGGGACTCTCTTGTATAAACAGCAACTGTATAAAAACATTATCATACGGACATGAAAGAATTGTCTGGATTTAAATATGGTTGTCCTTAAAGAAATGTACCCATGTCTGTTACTTCTGAACGTTGTAACCGCAGGTAGCTGCCAGCTGACCTAAGTGCTGCGAGAGCAGGATGTGTCTGGCTGGCTGTTTAGTTCAGTCTGCAAAAATGCTGAACTGTGTCTAGAATAATGTTATGTAGGGGGTGGAAAAGTGTATTTGGGGAAACAAAGGGGAACAAGGAGGGTTTTATAATGATTATGATGTATTTCTTTTTTTAGTGTCTTTTTTAAATTTTAAGAAATTTTTAAATTCATTCTACATACTAACCACAGATCCATATTCATCCCTCCTCTCGCTCCTTCTCAGCCCTCCCATCCCAACCCACCCCCCATCCCCTCCTCCAAAAAGGCATGGGCTCTCATGGGGAGTCAGCAAAGCCTGGTACATTCAGTTGAGTCAGGACCAAGCCCCTCACCCTGCATCAAGGCCTAGCAAAGGCATCCCACCATCCCACTGTAGGCAATGGGCTCCAGAAAGCCAGCTCATGCCCCAGGGATAGATCCTGATCCCACTGCCAGGGGCCCCTCAAACAGACCCAGTTACACAACTGTTTCCCGTAAGCAGAGGACCCAGTTTGGTCCATGTAGACTTCACAGCTGTTGGTCTAAAGTACATGAGTTCCTACAAGCTTGGTTCAGTTGTCTCTGCAGATTCCCCCATTGTGATCTTGACCCCCCTTGCTCATATAATCCCTCTTCCTTCTCTTTGACTGGACTCCCAGAGTTCAGGTGGTGCTTGGCTGGCTGTGAATCTGTGCATCTGCTTCCATCAGTTGCTGGATGAAGGCTCTATGATGACAGGGTATTCACCAATCTGATTACCGAGGTAGGCCAGCTCAGGCACCCTCTCCACTATTGCCAGTAGTCTAATCTGGGGTCGTCCTTGTGGATTCCTGAGAATTTCCCTAACAACTGGTTTGTCCCTATCCCCATAATGTCTCCCTCTATCAAGATATAATGTATTTCTTAAAAGTCAAAAATGGAAGCCAATAAAAAAAAAAAAACTATTCACGTAAGCCTTGTTAAACAAAACAAAACAAAAAAGTCTTAAAGTATAAATAAAAACAGCTCGAGCTACTGGGGGCCACTTGAGTTCAATCCACCTGGTGGTCAGAATCTTCCCTGAGCAGACACCCCTTTCCCATCTCAGGACCTGAACCTAAGCTGAGGCTGGATCCCAGGGGGGAAAAAAGCCTTTTCTGCATGTATGGAAATTGTGTAATGATTTGTCTTTTAGGCTATTTGTGTATAGAATTATTGACCTGAACATGTTGAAGCATTGACGCATCTGGAATGAAGCCAAATTGATCATGGCGAAACATCTTTCTGATGCGTCATTAATTCATTTTGAGAAATTCTACACCTGCATTCAGCAGGAGGAATTGCCTATAACTTTCTCTTCTTGTCTCTTTATCTAGTTTTGGTATACAGTTAGTACCAGCTTGGTAAAGAGTTGGGCGGTTTTCCTGTATTTTCTAATTTATGGACTGGTTTGAAGAGCACTGGTGTTCCTCAGACAGCTGGTAGAATTTAGCAGTGGATCCATCTGGGCCTGAACGTTTTTTTAGCTGGGGGACTTTCTTATTAGTGTTTCAATCTCACTGCTTATCTACTTAAAATTTTTATGCTGTTTTAGTTTAATTTTGTTAGGTCAATAATCATCTAGACATTATCCATTTCTTTCAGATTTTCCAATTCAGTGGAATACATGGTTTTGTTTTGGTTTGGTTTGGTTTTAAGGCAAATTCTAATGATTTTCTGCATTTCAATGGTATCTGTTGTGATGCCACCTTTTCAGTGAAGTCTTGATTTGGGTTTTCTCTCTCTTCCTTAGTTTGGCTAAGGATCTGTCAACTTTGTTTATCTTTACAAAGAACCAGCTCTGTTTCGATACTTTGTATTACTTCTTCCGTTCCATTTCATTAATTTCTGCTCTAATCTTAATTATATCTTTCCCTCTGATGGGAGTGGTAAGAAAAGTAAACAGAAAGGAAAACTTGGGAAGAGGGCAGTTTTGACTAAAGTTATAATGAAAAGAACAACATAAAGAAAGATAATCAGTCCGACAACCTGGAAAAGTCCCAACTCCCAGGACGCTCAGACACGGAGCCCCTGGAAACCACGCGGCACACCTTCTTTGGAAAGGGCTGTCAAAAGGAAAATGAAAAAGAATAGAGAAAAAGGAGAAGGAAAATGGAAGAGAAAGAGCAAAGACAGTAACAGAGCAGGGCAGAGCCGGCCTGCTAAACCAACAGGAGTATTAACAAAGGAGGGAGAGCGTGATGGGGCGTGAGTCTGAGTACAGTCTTCTTTGCTGGTTCCGGTGTCTCTGGGCTCCTCCCCTAGCTCTCAGATGCCTTCCACACTTCTGGGCAGATCTTTGCAAGCTCAGGTCATGGATGCTGCTACAGCGTAGATGGTCCTCCATTCGTCAAATCACAGCTCTAGGCAAGTCCTTCAGGGAGGGGGTGGGCTGTAAACGTGGTTCTTGCTCCTGGCAGACCCTTGTCAAGTCAGGTCACAGGTCCTGTCATCCTGGGTAAGGCTGGGGGACAAATGCTAACCCTAAACCTGGGCAGTCACCTCCAAGCTCCCAGGCACCCACCTGGATGGCTGTGCTGCAGGTACAGGTCTCTTACCAGCTGACTGGAAATGATGGCCCTGCCCCCTCAAGTCCTTCCTGACATCTGGTAGATAGTCTAGCACCTGAGTCTGTGACCCTGCAGACTCTGGATCTGCTCAGCTTCTCCCGGCTTAGTTCGGGTACCAAGTTCACCCCCTTAAGTCTAGAGGCAGTCGGCTGGCTAAGTTTCAGTGTACAGTCATCCCGGACACTTGCTCTGGGGCCATCAAGCCGTTCACTTGGCAGGGGTCTTTGAAAAATCTCTTCCTCCAGCTGAGGACCAGCTGGCTAGACTGTACCAGCAACAGGGCTGCCATGGGCTTCCAGAAGTCTCCTAGCACAGGAAGACAGGCAGCACCCAATGTGAGTGCACTTCAAGATCTGCATGGGACTCCTCCACTCCATGAAGAGGTTGTTCCTCAAGTTCAACCTGACTTCTCACTGTTAAAGTTCATTTCCCACTCCCCCTTTAGGACTTAGGATGACCAAAGGGGTCCTTCCAACTCTCCCACAGAAAAGACCAGTGCATTCTTGCCCTCTGTCTGGAGGGAGGTGAGACTTTCAGTCCCAGAGCTGGCTGTTAGGTACCCGGAACCATCCCTGCATTCATGGTCAAAGGCAGTTTCTGTGGGTCCCTTTTTCTCTCTCCCCAAACCTACAAAATTATCATAAGCTGATCTGAAAAGCTGTTGTTTGCAAGGTGTATTCACTTTGCAAGGTTCAATGTCCACTCACTCTTAGTGAGCTGGGTAATTGTGACTGACTTCAGGGAGGCAAATGCTAAGATTGAACTGTGTTAGTTTCACGCGGTCAACTTACCAGCTGCAGATAAAAGGTGTGCTTAGGCACCAAAGGAGAGCTAAGGAGGCAATGACAGAATTTGGAAAAAATACTCAGGCCCAAGGCTTTTTGCAAATAGGGTGTAGTTTAGCTCTATACATCACTCTGCAAATGGTGTTAAAGATAAATTAAAAGTGGAACAAACCTCAAATGCAGATTCCCACTTGTCATACAGATTGAAAAGGCATAATTGCAGAGTCAAACGTACAAAGTAAAATTTCCTTTTGTGACCCACCTGCCCTTCTTCAATTTAAGAGACCACAAATAGAAGTGACTGGACTCAACCTAGTTATTAGAGACAGACAAGGAGGTTCAGACTGCTTACTGTCTAGCTTGGTCCTTACTGGAGTAGGTTACATTTACAACTGCGGTTTCGGAGTCCGTGTTCACTAGGGAGAGAGAGAGAGAATTGGTTAGTTTTCTTTCTGCTTCCTTCCTTTTATAAATTTGAAAGCAATTCAGAAGACAGGTACCTTGCTCACAGCTCTCCACCACTCCATACTGGACAAGTAAACTATCCAGCACCTAGCAGGACGGGGAGAGAAAATTGTAAGTTTTGAGTTTCCCAAGTTATTAACCAGGGCAGGAATATATAGTCTCAAATCACAAGTAATCACGATGGAGAAGAGTCGAAGAATTCCCTGGGACTTTGCACTACAGAACCACAAGGACACACTGCTCCTCTGTCCCCTATGCCTGCCCATGCCTGTTCCCCAGCTTTCAGCTCTCTGCTGGTGGGCACCGGCCACCCTCAGCATACCCCACTCTCCAGGCAGAAGGCAAACTGCACGTTATTTCTCATACACGAATGCATCATACATCTTACTTCCTCCGTGGATTCAAAGTCATAAGACAAGGCCTATGTTGAAGAGTTTTATCTGTAAATGATTCTTTAAAAAAAACCAAACTTCCTTTTTTAGCGCTACTGATTCTAGCAAGACAAGATAAGCACAGGCACACAGCAACCGAAAGCACACTTGAAGTAGCTGTCAGCATTCAGGCAGCTATGAAAGTGCTCACATCAGGGGGTGTGAACACTTCTAGGTCGGAACTAGAGTGGAAAATGTAAACACAAAGCTGTTCTCTCTCTCTCCGGAGCAGTAAGCTATTCTGACAGAGAAGCTATTAAAACAGTAACTATAGGTCCGTTATAACATCACATAAGCCAACTTCAGCTGCCCTTAGCTTCCAAGGTTTTTCTCCCCTTGAAATGTTAAGCAAAATTAGTTTCTATGTATTTACAGCAAATTGCTTACTAATTTAATTGCCAAAATATGAAAGGCAGTAAGTAGCCCCTGAAGATGCTGGTCCCAGGACACAGTAAACTGCTAAGAAGCATGCCACATTTTAAAGGTAATTTCCTACTTCATCGTGAGCCCTTACTTCCTTCAAAGGATACTTCACTTCACCTTCTGTGGTAACCTTTCTGATTCTGCCTACTAGTTGTCTGGGAATGTGCTCTCTTCAAGGAAGGCTGACTCCTAACTTGTTAATGGAATGCCCTTTCTTTTTCCTTTTGAGACAGGGCCTCACAACTCAGGCTGGCTTCCAACTCACTATGTAGCTGTAACTTGGACCTGTTGAAAGCTGAGGTATTGGGGTGGTTGAGGAGGAGGGAGCAGGCAATAAGGGATAATTACTTATTTAATATGTTTACTTAATCATTCTTAGTTCTTTCTAAAAGCAATTTGCTCGGTAATTAAATATGTCAGCTTTCAGTTTCGCTCCTGCTACCTCAGCTTTATTACTCCAGAGAGAAAGCTGAGTCCTGTAGCCTGTAGACTGCGAGGTAAAACCTACACGATAAATAAACAGGCAGAACCAATGCTCTCCAAAAGCTCCGCTGGCAAACGGGTCCATCTGCACAGGGTATGATGTTCATACACACATGCGTGCATACAAAATGCATACACACAAATGCATATACACGTGCATGCACAAGTAAAAGTTGAAGTTTAGGAAGTGTATTTCAAATTTTTACTGCATATTATTTGATCAGATTTAACATATTCAAAACAGAACTTCTTGTACACTTAAACTTTTTTGTTGTTGTTGTTGTTTTGGTTTTCTCAAGACAGGATTTCTCTGTGGAGCCCTAGCTGTCCTGGAACTTGCTTTGTAGACCAGGCTGGTCTTGAACTCACAGAGATCCACCTGCCTCTGCCTCCCGAGCACTGGGATTAAAGGCGCACACACCACCACCGCCCGGCTCACTTAAACATCGTATGCCCAAGAATAAGTAGATGTTACTTGTTACTGAGTACACTGTATAAAATCTGCCATCTACTACACTCAAAATGGTAAACTTCTTGGAATATAAATCATACTCAAATAAACATAACTTTAAAATCAGACGAAACCAACAAAACTGTAATCCTTACAAGAAAGAGGTCCAGCATCAGTCTTGGTATCCAGTTTTGAACAAATTAACAACACAACCTGGCACCACATGAGAATCTTACATCCAGGCTGCAGGGGGATTTCATTCTCTGCGCCATTCTCAGAGAATGGGCAGAGTCTGCCAATGGCCTAATTATCCTGGACAGGTTCAGTGGTGCCTTTAATCCCAGCACCCAGGAAGCAGAAACAAGTGAGTTTGAGGCCAGCCTGACATACATAAGGAGTTCCAGGCCAGCCACAGCTACATAGAAAGACCCTGTTTCAAAAATTAAGTAAATAGCTGGGCGGTGGTGGCACACGCCTTTAATCCTGGCACTCAGGAGGCAGAGGCAGGTAGATCTTTGTGAGTTCGAGGCCAGCTTGGCCTACAAAGTTAGTTTCAAGACAGCCAGAGTTGTTCAACACCGAGAAACTCCTGTCTCGAAAAACAAATAAATATAAAAAAATTAAGTAAATAAATAAAATCCTCAAAAATGAAATGGGGCCCTGTCTGATCATGGTTTTTCAGGTCAACAGTCACTCGCCCAGAGCACCAGCATCTCCTAAGGCTGACACTTTGGCTCATCCTCATTACGTAGAAGATAGACTGTGTTCCTGTTACCAGTCACATCTACTGCCTAACCCTGGCTCTTGCTTCTTCCTAGCTCCTTTTCATTCAATCAATCCCCTTCCCCTCAAATCCCTTACATAGTTCTAGTATTTCCACAAACCTCTCACAAACCAGAATCCATACTTAAATGACTTTATCTCACTCAAGCTGGATTAGAAGCATTTCTCCATGCTCAGTGAAGGTGAAACCCAACAGAAGGAGAAAGAGTGTATCAAAGCAGTGCCTTGGTGGGAATTCCTCCGCTTAGGACTTAGACACCACCTGAATGTGAAGGGTCTCCCTTTCATGTTGTTCACCCGGAAGCACAGACAGCAAGGGAAGAGTCTGATGACAAACACAAAGGGTATGGCTTTCCTGACCCTGGTGGTAAAGAGTCAAGGTCACTCACAACAGCCTAGACTGCAAACAACCTCAACATCTATCAACAGAGGAGTGAAGAAACATGGTCTTAAAAGGAAGCATTTACATACACCACAGCATAGATAAACCTTGAAAATACTCTGCCAAATGACTGAAGCCAGGCACACTGACTGATTCCACTGTATGAACGTCTAGAATACCAAATCCCACAGAGGCCGAAAGCAGACAACTGGTTTCTGAGAGGGAGGAGGGGAGGCGGCCAGCAACTGCTGGAGCTTCTTTCTGGAGTTACAAAACCTTTCCAAAGTCGCAGTGGTGGTTGGAAATTAACCGTGACACACTAAAAACCAGTGCCCCGTGCACGTCAAATGGTGGACTGCAGAGGACATGAACTCCAGCTCAACAAAGCTGTTGAGTCTTACTGAAGTTCAGCAAATGACACAAAATTTGATATATTCTGATATTCGGCATTGTTGTATAACAGTTTCCTCTGAGACCAAAACATTCCATCATGGAGGACGCTCCTTAAGCATAGGAAGGTAAACAACTCAAAACAGTTTAAGGAAGTCCCTGAAACTGACCACATTCACTAGGCCCCTCCCTGCCAGAGTAAACAATAAAAAGCCGCAGATGCAGGAGAGCTGAGCTGCAAAGATGACTAGACCAGCTACCTGGAAGAAGCAGAAACCAGCAGAGGTGCCTCAAAGGAGTTGATCAACGGGGGAACTGGACAGGACCCTCTCCAACCTGTTGAGCTGCCTGCAGGCTGTGCAGTGATCTCCAGGTCCCCAGCTTTGTGAGCTGTCACCCATTCTAGGGTGGGCTTTGGTGATACGGCCATCTTTGAGTCATTTTTGCTCCTGTAACCAACCCATATATGTTCCTATAAGTAGCCTCAATAAAACTCCTTGGTTCACCAAGTTGGACTTTGGTGGTATCTCTACTTTGGTTTGTTGTGGATTTCCTCTGAGGTAAATAGATGTGTATTTGTGTCTCCTCAGGAAAAGTTTTGCCACAGAACATGCCTACACTCATGAAACCATCACAATCATCAAGAAAGCAGTTTCCTCCTGTGTCTCTTCAACTTAGTAGTGCCATTTATTCCTATCCATCCACGATGATTTCAATAGACAGTTGAAAATACCCACGTAACTCCAGCTTCCTCTGCTGCCCCGGCCTCAGCTCTACCGAAACTTCCTCTGGTGTTGCTGCTGCTTTCCTACCAGCTCCTCATGCTGTCTCAACCATGAGCCCACAGTGCCTGCCTCCAGTCTGGCTCTGTCTTCCTGCCAGAAGCTACATAACCCTGAAGGAGTTTCAAATAACGGATGTGTGCTGTCCATACTTCAACATGGCTACACACACACACACACACACACACATTTAATCCCAACACCTATGCTCCAGCCATACTTTCAAGTAAAGGGTCTGCCTCTGTGTTTTTTGTTTTTTGTTTTTTCTCTGAGTGTGTCTTTTTCTCTGTCTGCCTCTCATCCCCGACAACTGATCCTGGAAATGAATGAAAGCAGTATCATTTTTTTTTTTTTTTTTTTTTTGGTTTTTCGAGACAGGGTTTCTCTGTGTAGCTTTGCGCCTTTCCTGGAACTCACTTGGTAGCCCAGGCTGGCCTCGAACTCACAGAGATCCGCCTGGCTCTGCCTCCCGAGTGCTGGGATTAAAGGCGTGCGCCACCACCGCCCGGCTGAAAGTAGTATCATTTTATCATCTCCTTCCTGAACTTTTCTCATGCACTATACTAACAATTACTTCTCTTGGTGACGTTGATATCCGGCATGTGACAGTAATCTATTCGCCACATCACACTAGCTGTTAAGTCTGGAAGGTAATTCCTAACACACACACTCGGCCTCTTTGTATGCTTTCTGTGCTAAAATGATCTTTAGCTTTTCACATGGCAGGACAACACTGGGCACGACAGTCTCCATGCCAATCTATATCCACCAGTTCTCCTTCATCCCTCCTCCAAGCAAAGATGTCCTGAGCTCTAGTACTATGAAACAAGCTCATGGCTTACATTTGCTTAGTCCATGCCTAGCTAAGTGAGAACGACTGAAACAGATGAACAAGAAGAGACAAAGTAGCACTGTGTCCACTGTGGTGATACATAGCTGTAACGCCCAGTGCTCGGGAGACTGAGGCAAGAGAACTGTCAAGAGTTTGAAGCCAAACTACACTATGTGAGAAGTCCTGACTTTAAAAAAGAGGCTTTTGTCCTGAGTGCAAAGCCAGCTAATCTTCGGTTCCATTAAAGATCCATGGTGATTTAGGCTAACAGGTACACTTGTTACAAATTCATGCGAAAGCACAGCCTGAGGTCACTTTTAGCACCCACACTGCCGTGAAACTCAAGTACAACTCAAAAGGCAGGGGCATGCAAACATACCTATCACCTGGCAACCTTCCAACACTGAAGCCAGTCTTTAGACACTAGGAAGGCTCACCATAGACACGATCATTCCTCGTGTCAAAGGAGGCGGGAGCCATGTCGCTAGAAGTCACTTTGCAGAGCTCGGGATGGGGAGACAAGGGAAGGAACTTCCTTCAGATGCACCCAACACTTTCTCAGGAATAGGCCCAGGAACTTTGTTCTTACTTTCCCCTCCCTGTACTGGGTGGTTTTGTGTGTCAACTTGACACAAGCTATAAAGTCATCAGAGGAAGGAGCCTCAGCTGAGGAAATGCCTCCTTGATCCAGCTGTAAGGCATTTTCTCATTCAGAGATCACTGAGGGAGGCCCTAGCCCATGGTGGGTGTTGCCATCTCTGGGCTGCTGGTCCTGGGTTCTATAAGAAGGTAGGCTGAGCAAGTGATGAGAAGCAAGCCAGTGAGCAGCACCCCTCCATGGCCTTTGCATCAGCTCCTGCTTCCAGATCCTGCCCTGTTTGAGTTCCTGTCCTGACTTCCTTCTGTGATAAACAGCAATGCTGAAGTGTAAGCCAAATAAACCCCTTCCTCCCCAATGTGCTTTTTGGTCATGGTGTTTTGTCGCAGCAATAAAAACCCTAAGTAAGACACCCCCCACGTGTGTTTCTTTGTTCTGCATCTCTGTGAAAAGACTAGCTATGTGACAAAAGGCACCATTTCTAGTAAATACTGACCCAAACCAAACAAAATAAAGGTGTCGCCTTATTATTTCTCTCAAATATCACCAACACAACACTTTGGATAAGACGTCTTACAGCACATCTAAGGACAGCTTCCGGGTCAGGAGGGCTTGCACTCACAGATCATCGGCTGCACAGCAATCCCTATCACCAGGAAAGCCCTCCTGGGCTCACACAGACATCCAATGTGGAGTCATTAGAGCAAAAGCATGCCTTCTGGAAACTGTAACTTTCACTAATTAGACCCTCTAACCAGGTAAGGAGGAGGCACTTTAGCATTTATTCAGTCATGTGATTAGAGGCAGAAGGGCAGTCACCTCTCCCAAACCCCCGCCCACCATCTTTATGGTCATGTGAAAGGGCATCTGGAGCATCCATGTTTCCACTGGGCAGAGCTGAGCCATGCTGGCTTGAAAAAGCTGAGTGAACAAGTCACACCCTTGACTAAATCCCTAACAAGTCCTGGGCAGTCCCTGTGTGACCCGCTCATCCTGTTTTGCATATACCATTCTCTCCAATGCAGCAGCTGTCTTTGGTTATGAATTGTGCTGTCTGGAAGCACTCTGTCCATCACTCACACCACACACTTCCAGAAAGTAACAGCATCTCATTTCACAGCTAGATGAACTGGCAGGGAGGCTTAAGAGTGATAGTCACGTGACTCTCCCCCTCCCCAAGCTGTCAGGAGCGGGAGCCCAAACTCTTTTAACCTCCTGATCAACTAAACTGCTTTAATTCCAAGTCCATCTAAACCAGAGCATAAACACACCAACAAAAAATAGGTGCAATTCTTGCTGGGCCATCACCTGCGCCAGAGTTTAAGCTGCCCTGAGGGGAAAGGGCTTTATCTAACCCCTGGGCTAAGCTCTCGGGTCCCAAGCACTAGCTCCAAGTCCCCCATCTCCCACTTCCTCAGACAAGGAATCCACAGCATCGCTCTGGATTCCACTTACACAAAAAACTGAGTCCACAGAAAAAGCAACAGGGTTTGTGGAGGTCAGGGGTCAGGAGGCGGCAAATGGGGAGCAGCCGCTGGAAGGTTACGGAGCTTCTCTCAGGGATAATGAAATGGTTCTAAAATGAGTGGTGGTCATGCAATACACTAACACCTGATTGTACGCGGTGGTTAATGTTATGGGGTGTGAATTGTACCCCATTTCTTTAAGAACTATTTCTGAGTGTTTATGTTTACACATCTACACGCACACTCAGGGCAGCAGCCCCCTTTTATTTTCACACTTGTACACCCAGTTCCACTTTACCCCCTCACACACACTCTTATCTGCTCCTCAAATGCACCCGACGTCTCCCTCACAGATGATGAGCTGGGGTGGATTCTAAGTAACTGGCCTAAGTGTGGTCTTCCTCACCTCGCTCCCCAGCCAGCCGATACCTTGAATAATCCATGTTAACAAACACAAACCTATTATTCTTTTCGAGGGCCACAGGACATCTCCAGAACCAACTGTTACTATTTATTACCTCTTTCTTCAGCCCACAGTCCACCCCAACAGGAGAATCCAAGAGACAGGACAGTGACAGCCTGGCCCTTCTAGGCCTCAGTCCCCAAAGCCAAGGATGAAAGGCTGGAGAATTCTAGAACCAGCCAGCATGGTGGCACAAACCTGTAACATGAATCTGACAAGCTGAGCCTGGGAGGGCTTTGAATTAGGGGCCAACTGGACTACGCGGTAAGACCTTGTCAAAAACAAAACCCTACAAATCAAACAGTTTCAGAACCCATGAACTTATTCCTTAAACAGTACAGCGGAACCATGGCCAGAGGAAAATGGAATGGCAGGACGCAGGGTCAAAGTCTAGTCAGCACTTGCCTGGCACGTGAGGCCCTCACTCAATCTCTAGAACTGTGGGGAGGAAAGCGGTCCAGTTACAATTCTCACAGAATTCTGAGCGCATCACTGGTTTGGACTGGGCAGTGAGACTCCAATGGAGGAAACTAATTTTTAATTTGCGCGTGGTCATCAATTGTAGACAGCTTCTAGGTTAGAGGTGGGGGCTTCTGTCCACTCCCACTCTCAGCACTGGCACCCCCTCAGGCCTCTCATTGGCCTGGAGCTCATCAGTGAGGCTAGGCTGGCGCTGGCAGGACAGCAAACCGCAGGGACCCTCCAGTGTCCTCCCAGTGCTGGGAACGCAAGCATGCGCCACCACGTGGCCTTTTGCACAGTTCTGGGGATCAAACCCAGGCCGCCACACTTCCGAGGCAAGCACTGAACCTTCTCCAGCCCTCTTTGCGGCCTTCACCAAACAAGTAAACATAGAAGGATGAGGAGGTGCCCTCCAAAGTCAGTGCTGTTAAGGATGCTGCCCACAGATGAGCACCTCGTGCTAAAACTTGCCGGAATACTAAGCGAAAGAAAAGGACAACTGTCTCCCCTTCATGTTAGGACTGAGCTTAGCATAAGAGGGTTTCAGTGTGGCATCTAACGAGTACAGTTAAGAGCGCCAGACCAGCAAACGCACAATTTGGTGCACCAGCAGTTAGGAAAATCACAGCAGCTCCCGCTGTAAAAAAAAAAAAAAAGCACCGATCTCAGCTAATAAACGTCAGAGCCGATACACAGGGGGCACTCAAAGAGGCCACAGGAAATCCTTCAAGCTAGGTACAGTGGTTCGTGCCTGTTGTTCCAGAAGGCTAAGGCAGGAGGATTGTTGTGAGTTCAATGGTTAGCCTGGACTACAGAATGAGACTGTTTCAAAGACAGACAGACAGACACACACACACACACACACAGAGGATTTTAGATAGATATGTGGTGATGTACTTCTGTGATTCCAGCTGATTACAGCTTTCAGAAGGCTGAGTCAAGAGAATAGAGGGTTCGAAGGCAGCCTGGGCAAAATGGAGAGAAGCTATTCTTTATCTTTGACGCACTAGCTTCATTTCTGTTTAGTCAACATTAAAGAAATCACCTGGAATGTGAGTGAAAATCTATGCACAGACATGTTCATTGACGGGTCAATTGCTAGAATGAGGCTAAAAATCTCTCTCATAGGCAGCGATGTGGACTGGTTTAGATAATTACAAACCACACAGAAAACAGGGTAATTGACAATCATTATAAACAGTTAAAGAGGCCAAGAACATTTTTAAAATGTTAAAACTTTTGTGCTTCAGCTGGGCCTGATGACACATAGTTGGCTAACCCAGAGAACTGAAGAGAGATCCCGTCACACAGCGACAATAAAAAGAGGGCGTCTGTCCAGCGAGTTTGAACCCCTTGATTCAATCCCAAGTAATGACCCCGAGGCTTCACAGAATGCTTCAAGAAAATGAAAACAGCCACAGAAAGGGATATTTGCAAACCATGTATGTGATGAGGGATGTGTATATGGGGTGTTTAAAGAACTCCAATTTTTCCTGTATCATTCAAACACTGCTAGTAGGAATATAAACTAGTCCAGTCATTTTGGAAATCAGTCTGATAGTTCCTTGGAAAGCTACCACATGCCTCACCAGTCCCACTCATTAGGTACATACCCTTCAAAACTCTGAAAATCTCTACCCACCACAAACATGCACACACTCTTCCCAGGGGCACTCACACAGCTTACAGCTGCTACGACCAATGGACAGACTATACTCGGTATATTCACATAAGTGAAGTACATGTTAAAATATGGCACCTTGAAAATACTATGCTGAGAGATGCCAACGTGAGCATGCTGATGGTGTACCTATAAGTTGGAGACTCTAGAGACTGAGGCAGGAGGACTGCAAACACCAAACTACCCTGGTTACATAGGAGGACCTTGTCTAAAACACCAAACCCAACAATAAAGCTGGGCATTCAAGTCCACACATGGAATAACTATTTCCATTAAATATCCAGAACAGGTAATCTACAAAAAAAAAATAGGTCGGCTAGTATTTCTAAGTTCAAGGAAGAGGCTAGCTAGCAAGCAAAGAGGCAATTGTAACACCCACAGGTTGTTTTAGGGGGCAATGAAAATATTGTGAAATTAATGGTCATGTTTCTGACCCTGTGGACACTCTAAAAAAGCCACTGTATCGTGCACTCTACAGGGTGAATTTTATAGTCTATGAATTATGGTTCAATTTAAAACATAACAGAGCATAAAGTACAACATGCCTGCCATGCTAAGAAACTGAGTCCCTGGCCAGGCAGTGGTGGCACACACCTTTAATCCCAGCACTTGGGAGGCAGAGGCAGGAGGATCTCTGTGAGTTCGAGGCCAGCCAGGGCTACACGGAGAAACCCTGTCTTGAAAAACCAGAGAGAGAGGAGGAGAGAGGAGGGGAGGAAGAGAGGAGGAGAGGAGAGAGGGAGAAACTGAGTCCCATAACAGAATTACTCCAGGAGAAAGAAAAACTTGTCCCTCCCACCTTTACCACTCTCCCAATTTTCTACTGTGAGTGTGCACTTTTCAAGTTGGGAAAAAGTAAAACCACCAACAACCAAGAAAACCCAACATGAATTAGAGAAGTTATACTGACTTTCAGAAATCGTTTGAAGAAATAAGGCATGCCAAGAAAACAGTGTGTCTCTCTTATACTGAAGGTTCTCCCTGAAGAAGTGAGACAGGCAAGCACAGGGAATCGTTCAGCAATCCAGGACTCCACTTGGCTTGGACTATGCACATCCCTTTCCTAAGAATCCACCTGCACCAGCTGCACAGAATACTCTGGACTGTGGAATAAGTCCCCCCCCACACACACACACCATCAAAACGCATACTCTGTCCTGTTTTGTGCATAGCTTCTATCCCAATGTATTTCTGGAGATTCCTGATTCAGAGGGTAGAAGGCCTGCGGTAAGCAGAGGATTACATTTGTCAATGAAAACATTCAATGGCCCACTATCACTTCCGACTCATTTGTACTGCTGCTCCATTTGGAATAATGGGAGCGTGTGGTTCCATCCCCGAGTAAGGAGCAGGAACCTGGTAGCACCTGATCCAGCCCTTGAGCACACGGGCCACAGAAGCAAGTGAGCCACAGGAGAGCAACATGCAGCAATGACCTGGGAATTGGTGGAAGAGAGAAAGCCACTCGCTTTCAGAAAGCTGAGCACGCTGCTGAGACACGGCCAGGTTTGGGACAAGACCCAGTGGAATCCCTCCCCTTCACAGTATTTGTTTTCTATGATAGGCCCACCACATTTTCTAAGGAGTCCAGGTCCTTCTTAACCTTTGGACATGGGTGCTGGGAATTGAACCCCGGTCCTCCAGAAGAGCAGCCTGTGCTCTTAACTCTGAACCCTCTCTCCAGCCTCTTGTTTCTTTTTCCTATTAGTTTGTTTGTTGTTTGAGTCTCCTATATATGGCTCAGACTAGCCTGGGACTCAGGATTCTTTTGCCTTAGCCTCCCAAGTGCTGGGATTAGACCTGTGCCACCATGCCTGGCTTTACTATAATGCTAACAACTTGAAATTTGCATAGTGTAGCGGATGAACACACACACACAATTTAAAAAAAAAAACAAACCAATAACAAAAGGCCTTTTGGTAAGACAACTCCAGGCTTAGGTTCAAAATACTTCTTATGAGGAGTAAGGGAATGTTTTAATCTCCCAGGTCTGTTCCCACAAAACAAGAAGCTTAAAACAGAAATCTATCCTATCACAGACTAGAAGTCTCTGAGATTCTAAATCTGAAATCAGAGCGCAGGGAGGCCTGATTGCTGGCTGCTGGCTGCTGGCTGCTGGCTGCTGGCTGCTGGCTGCTGGCTGCTGGCTACTGTTGCTAGCAATCTCGGGCACTTGTCTGGTTCTCAGTTTCTAGGTGGAAACTCTTGCCACCACGTTGGATGCCAGAGGGGCTTGAACCTGCCTCTACTGAATGTAACAGGCTCTGCTGACTCCCCTTAAGGGAGGCCTTACCCTCTTGTAGGAGCGAATGGGGGTGGGTTGGGGGGAGGCTGAAGGAGTGGGAGGAGGGAAGAGGGGGATCTGTGATTGGTATGTAAAATTTACTTTTTTTTTTCCTTTGATAAAAAATTTCTTAATAAAAAAAAAATTCATACACACACACACACACACAAAAAAAAAAAAAAAAAAAAAAAAACCAAAAAAAAAAAAACCTTTAGTAGCTTCAGGCCGGGTGGATGTGGCGCACGCCTTTAATCCCAGCACTCGGGAGGCAGAGGCAGGCAGGCAGGCAGATCTCTGTGAGTTCGAGGCCAGCCTGGGCTACAAAGTGAGTTCCAGGAAAGGCACCAAAGCTACACAGAGAAACCCCGTCTTGAAAAACCAAAAAAAGAAAACAATCTTTAGCTTTTCTCTGGCTTGTTGGGAGGAGAGGAGAAATCCACAGAATTTAATGAGGTCCAAGGCTACTATCAAGCGTTCCAGCCTTATCCCTCATCACTCTCAACCGAATCCCCACTAAATACCCTTCAACTAGAACACACTTCAGGGCTCGTTACCTCTGGAACGAGGCCCCTGTGGCCTCATTTTGGTTAACCGCTCTACGGCGTCACCAGTACTAACGTCACCGGTACCTATAGATGTGACTCTAACTCTGACTGGTACCTTTTTAAAGAGGGAAGTCTGGACAAAGGCACATCACTGCAAAGTCAAGACTGGAGTGCTACAGCAATGGGAGAGAACATGTTGCTTAAAGCCTCTTGGTTTGTGGGCACAGCCATAGAGAATTAACCTAACCCAGGGGCTTGTCTGAGCACAAGTCGACAGGCCTTTCACTGGTCCGTCCATGTCTGGTAGAGTCCTCGCTTCCACGCTCTATCCAGAACAGGCCCTGGCTCACACTTGCAGATGGGACAAATAAAGACAGGAGAGACTCTCTCACCTCACCTCTACACACATGATCCTAGCTAGTCATCCAACTATCTGCCCACGCAGACACTAACCCCATTTTTGAGATGTACCATATGCTTCAAAGAGGAAAGGCCGCTTTCCCAGTCTGACCGCAGACATCGGATTTGGACCCACAGAATAATCTAAAGCCACACCTCACTCGGCAACAGTGTGCTATTTTTCAGAAAGTTGCCACCTTATATGGAATGAGTTCCCCAAAGCTCTTCAAAGCAACTGATAGGCAGAAGCAGTAAATGCTGAAGCTGGCTGACAGGAGCATGTGGACTTATAACCATACACAAGCAAAGGTCATTTAAAAGTTAATGCTGAGACTCGTTCAAATACAGGCAGATTCTGAATCCTACCTCAGAAGCCAAAGTTACAAATTCAAATTAGCAGTAATTCTTGGGCAGGTATTTAACTCCTGCCCTGTCCATCAGAACCTCCCTGTGTAACACGTACTACGGACACTCCCCATGCGACTGTCTGAGGACACTGAAAACAGACACCCCCCAAAAAAAGCTCCTCCCTCCCTCTGCATCTTATCATTTGGCATGCCCCAGTACGTGTGTGGAGGTCAGAGGACAACTTGCAGGAACTGGTTCTCTCCTTCCACCTTGTGGGTTCCGAGGACAGAATTCACATCTCCATCAGGCTCGGCAGCAAGTGCCTTCACCTGATGATCTCACCAGCCCCAACTGCCTCCTCTTTCGGTGAACCTAGACTTCCTGGGTAAAATGAAATCTGATCACCAGATTACTTTTCCAAATTAAAAATCTTCAAGATTTCAATTTAATAATAAGAGGAGGGGGGAGCAAAAATGAAAAAGCTCAAGCACTTTATTTGTTAGAATTTCAGTTCTGACCAAATGTTTAGTTACATACAAATTCAAGTACATCCGTGTGTCACCTGTCACCTAAATAGTTGACACTCTCACTTTTTATGCCGTTTTCTCTATGATGAACAAGGGAGACACTGTAGCATGAATCTTAAAAGGTCTTATTAATAAAAACAAACCTGGAGCCACATACTGGGGTCAACGCTGGAAGATCAGAGAAGCAGAACAAGCCACAGCTACCTCACCTCGCCAGTTCCTCAGCTGATCCTGTTTCCTCAGACTGGAAGCCTCTGATTCCTCATCCAAATGGATCTCAGCTGAACTGCTGTTCAAAGCCTAAAAGCTTAACTAGCCTCTAGTTCCTGGTCCTCACACCTTATATACCTTTCTGCTTCCTGCCATCACTTCCTGGGATTAAAGGCCTGTGTCACCATGCCTGGCTGTTTCCAGTATGGCTTTGAACTCACAGAGATTCAGATGGATCTCTGCCTCCAGAAGGCTAGGATTAAAGGTGTGTGCCACCATTTTCTGACCTCTATGTCTATCTAGTGGCTGTTCTGTTCTCTGACCCCAGGTAAGTTTATTAGGGTACACGATATATTGGGGAACACAATATCACCACAGAGACACACTTTGAACAGCAAAATAAAGTGGTGCTAAATTGTACCCTAAAACAGATGCCCTAAGGAGGCTGAAGGGACAGCTCAGCGGTGAAGAGCATACTGTCCTGGCAGAGACACTGAGTGTGATGCCCAGTACCCATGACCAACAGCTCAGGGTCACTTCAAACTCCAACTCCAAGATGTCTGAAGCCCTCTTCTGGATTCAGCAGAACCTGCACTCACATGTGCACATACCCACACACAGGCACATCATATACACATAACATATACACATACATGTGTACATACCCACACAGGCACATCATATACACATAACATATACACATACATGTGTACATACCCACACAGGCACATCATATACACACAATTAACATAGACACATACACGTGCACATACCCACACAGGCACATCATATATGCATAATTAAAATAAACCTTTAAAAAGAGACTACAGAGGCTTGGGGGATGGCTCAGAGACCACTGGCTGTTCTTCCAGAGTCTTTGGGTTCTATTCTCAGCACCCACATGGTTGCTCACAACTCTTCTGGCCTCCTGGGGCACTGCACACATGTGGATCACAGACACATTGTGGATCGCAAAACAACCACACACATAAAAGAAAAAGAATAAATAATCAAAGCGTGTGTGTGTGTGTGTGTGTGTGTGTGTGTGTGTGTGTGTGTGTGTGTGTATGACAGGGGGAGGGAGAGAGATTGAGATTATACCCTAAGGTACAAAATACATAGCCTCAAGTCCACATGACTAAACAAGGCAGTGCAGACATCTTCATGGCCAGTGCTGAGGAAGCTCCGCAAGAGAAGCAGCATTCCTGACTGCTGAGCCACCTCTGCAGTCCTGCAGTGACCCCCTTCCTGCAGCCCTGCAGTGACCTCCTTCTGGCGGGCAGTGGGAGGCAAGGCATGGAGCTCCACAGCGAGCAGTCCCCCTTCACCCAGACCAGGGCTGCTATGAGTGGCAAGTCATGCTGACAGCAGTGTCTGTGGTGGTATTGTGTTCCCCAAAATATTGTGCACCCTAATAAACTTATCTGGGGTCAGAGAACAGAACAGCCACTAGATAGACATAGAGGCCAGAAAATGGTGGCACACACGCCTTTAATCCTATCACTTGGGAGGCAGAGATCCATCCAGATCTCTGAGTTCAAAGCCACGCTGGAAACAGCCAGGCATGGTGACTCACGCCTTTAATCCCAGGAAGTGATGGCAGGAAGCAGAAAGGTATATAAGGTGTGAGGACCAGGAACTAGAGGCTGGTTAAGCTTTTAGGCTTTCGAGCAGCAGTTCAGCTGAGCTCATTTGGATGAGGACTCAGAGGCTTCCAGTCTGAGGAAACAGGATCAGCTGAGGAACTGGCAAGGTGAGGTAGCTGTGGCTTGTTCTGCTTCTCTGATCTTCCAGCATTCACTCCAATACCTGGCTTCAGGTTTGATTTTACTAATAAGACCTTCTAACAATTCGTGCTACAAGTGTCCACTTGAGATGAACAATGACTGTGACCTTTTCTCTCAAATTTATAAACTCAGGCTAACCAGGAGAGAAACCTGAGTTAAGTCCCAACTAAGATGGTCTACATAATATTCACCACTGCTAAAAACCGCCCAGGTCATCAAAACCAATGAGAGTCGAAAAGAGCTTCACCACCGGCACCGGAGCAGAAACCACAATGGTGCACAGTGCAGGGTCCGGGACAGGATCCCGGACAGAAGCTGGCGAGCATGAAGGACTTTTGAATCAAGCATGTGCTTTAGTTTAGTAGAAAATATAAGTAAACTTTAACCCCAGCACTCAGGAGGCAGAGGCAGGCGGATCTCTCTGAGTTCGAGGCTAGCTTTACCTACTAACAGAGTTCCAGGACAGCAAGGACTGTTATACAGAGAAACCCTGTCTTGAAAAACAAACAAAAAAGTACAAACAACGCTGGTTCGTTGTATGCTGAATGCACCCTACTAAATCACCTGTAGCAACAGAGGACTGGGTCTGGTGTGCATGGGAAGCTTCCCCACTTGCTTTTCAGTTTTCTGTAAATATCCAACTATTCCGGAATTCAAAGTTCATTTCGAAAGAGAAATGAAGCACCAGTACCTGCTGCAACATGCATGAACCCTGAAGAAAAACGAAGTGAAAAGACTTAACCACAAAACAGCACACAGTACAATCCCATGTGTAGTTTATGGACTGTCTAGACTACAGAAAACTACAGAAACAGAAACGGAGGCGGCACCAAGTGAGTACCTACTGGTGAGGGCTGCTCTGGGGGGCAATGAAATGTCCTCAAGCTGGACAGTGGTGCTCTGCCACCACTCGGCAGACACACTAAGAATGGTGTGTACACTGCATGGTGTACACTTCAAAGTTGATTTAGGGGTGTGCAGGACAGCTCAGAGCGGAGAAGAACCTGCCACCAAAGCCTAATGACCTGTGTTCTACTCCTGGACCCTCTGACCCACACATGTGAGCCCCCACACTCACAAACACATACTATATAATATGGGACAATAAAAGAATTAATATGAATTTCTTAACAAAGCCGTCTAAATAAAAACATACAGCCAGGCAGTGGTGGCGCACGCCTTTAGTCCCAGCACTGGAAAGGCAGAGGCAGGTGGATCTCTCTGAGTTCAAGGCCAGCCTGGTCTACAGAGTGAGTTCCAGGACAGCCACAGCTACACAGAAAAACCCTGTTTTGGGAAAAAAAAAAAACAAACCAAAACCCCAAACAGCATATTAGAAAAGCTAATGCTGAAATGGCAGCTGTGTGTGGGGCTAATCTGCCGGTGAGCTAAGGCAGCAGAGTGCCCTGACACAGGGGGACCGTTATCCCACCTCAAATAGAGGACACAATTAAATGAAAGAAAGGAACAACAGAATGACATGGATTTTGTACTTCATCCCATGAAGGCTGAGCTGACACACTATGGGTGCCTTCCATGACTGTTTTAGCTACACACCACACCAAGTCACCCAGAGCACACGGGTCAGTTTAGACCGGCTGGCCAGTGAGCGCCAGGAATCCTGTTTCTGCCTTCCCAATGCGAGGATGAGAAGTGTGACCCTCCACTCGCCACAGCCACGCCCTGCTTTTTTGATGTGGCTTCCAGGAAGCAAACTTGGGGCCTCATGCTCACAAAGTAAACACCTTTCCACCTCAAGTCTCCTCAGTCCCTTCCAGACCTTGAAAGAAACATTTCTCGCTTGCCTCAGGGATCCTTGATTCTAAGGAAGGCATCTCCAAGCTTTAGTCCTTGTAATAATGCTTCTATTTTATTTGTTATAAACCCCTCTGCTTTAGTGAGGGCTCGTGTCTGTAGAAGTTAAAACTGTCATGCTGTCCCAAGTACTTTTTAAAAAGCCTTCTGCTTTGTGTGAGCTTTATTATTGTGGTTATTTTTTATTTTATTGAGACAGGGACCCTTCTGCCTCAACCTCCTGAATTCTCTTCCCACTTTGAGATGCCAGCATTTATTTACTCCCCCAGTGCTGCTCCTGCTGGGGTATCACCCACATGTGTACAAGCATGTTTATCTTTGTGTACCTGTCTATTATTAACTCACTCTATAGACCCTTAATCACTACACCTACGTTGATAAGGGGAAAAAAAGATTTTTCTCAGCCTCCCAAGTGCTGAGATTACAGGCATGTTCCCTTAGACGTGAGACTTTCATTGATTACAACCAGCTGTCAGCACTAAGAATGTTTGAGTGAGCAGGGTGTGGTGGCTCATGCCTGTAAAGGGTTTGCCATTCAAACGTGAGAGTCTGAGTTCTGATGCCTAGAACCCATGAAGAGTCGGGTGAAATATGAGCATCTGAGTTCTGGTGCCTAGAACCCACAAAGAGTCGGGTGAAATGTGAGAGTCTGAGTTCTGATGCCTAGAACCCACGAAGAGTCGGGTGAAATGTGAGAGTCTGAGTTCTGGTGCCTAGAACCTATGAAGAGTCAGAAGAAGGAAGACAAAGAACACTGTCCAGAAGGTCTCAGGCCAGCTAGAGCTTGCCATCCACAGCGAGTCTCAAACAAGGTGGAGGGAGGTCACACACAGGTCCTCTGACCCGCACGGTAGTACCATGTCATGACACACACACACGGATTACAGTTTTAAGATTCTAAGGGTGGGACTATCAATCTAATTCACATGCAAGGTCTTTTAGATTAAAATTTTTATTTATAAAAAAGCAAAACCACAGATGCAAAAAAAAAAAAAAAAAGAAAAAGAAAATGATTCCTCAAAAGAATGAAGCAACTTAGAACTACTACTTGTTTTTGAAAATATCCATGACAGACAGACAGAGAGAGAGAGAGAGAGGGAGAGGAGGAAGTCCAGGGAAATGAAAAGTTAAAAATTAATAAGAAGTCAGTGATAATACTCTGAAAGCATACAGTATGGGAGAGGTGGACCCTCAGCTCGGCAGCAAACAACTGCACACTGAGTCTGCTCTGTCGGGCTGCAGACTTTGTCACGTGCTGCAAAGCTCTGTCTCCAGTAGCCCAGGAGCAGCTGGAGCAAAGGTCCTCTTTCTAAATAATCACTGATTAAACAGCAAGTCAAGATAAAATTCTTACGACAGAAACAAAGCCGTGACTGAGGACAGACATGCCATGTTTTGTTAGGAAGGAGCCACATCTTTAAAAGAAATAATGAAGATTATTACAATCACAACCATTTGCTTAGCTGAGCTACTCCAAGTGATGCTCGATTCAACCACACTGGGATCCTGGAAGTGCCCAGAGTGTGTCTGGAGTCGATGAGCAACAGATCTGCTCAGAAGGGAGAACATGGAACAATGATGGATGGAGGCTTGGAAGGGCTTAACGTGAATCCACCTGAACGAGGCTGCATCTGGGGCTTTCAGTACCACAGACTGTCGCTCAGAGACACTTTCAACCCTTTGTGACTCACTGCAACACTAGAGTCAGAAGTTTTCTTTAAAAAAGAAGAAACTGAGCTGCCTTCAAACACAAAACTTAGTATCACGATCAACTACGATTACAAAGTCTAGCCGGGGCCCGCTTGATGGCTCAGTGGGTAAAAGCTTTGCCACACAAGGCTGATGACCAAAGCTCAATCCCTGGGATCTACAGTGAAAGAAGAAAACACTGAGGAAAGCTGCCCTCTGACCTCCACGGACAAAGCAGACTAACCAAAACTGAACTACATAAAACATCCAAAGCAATAACCAAATTGAGATGAAAAAAATGGACAAGATAACTTGTCCCATGACCGTAAAAGGTTAACATAGCTTACACCATGAATCAAGTCTGTCCCCGCTAAAACCAAAACAAAAATTACTTAAAAAGAACCTTTAATAATTGATTTCTATACCAATAAAACTTGAGGCAACAAATTTACATTCCATTTTCTTATACTTACACACCATCCCTGCACACAAAAGTCCAGTGATTTAAATGGACAGAACAAAGCCGGGGGTGACACCAGGCTGGGGAGACTATCCATGCAAGTGAGGACCCAAGTTCGACCCCCAGCACTCAATCAATAAGCCATGCTTGTACTCTCAGCACTGGGGAGAAAGGACAGGCGGATCCTAGGGCTCGCTGGCAGACAGCCTGTCCTAACCAGCAAGCCTCAGGCCAGTGAGAGTCCCTGTCTCAAAACCACAGTAGACGGCTCCTGATGTAGGACACCCACAGACCTCTGGCCTCTACCTACACATGTACACTCAACATACACATGAGCATAAACATACAAACATGTATGCACACTTGCACATACAAAAGCAATAAATAAAGCCTATGATGGAGCTGGAAAAGTTTCTGACCAAGACATGTCCTGTGAGTAGTACTGACGAGCTGCTGGTCTACACCTAGCATCCATCCAGGTCTTTGGAAACAACATGGGGGAAACACAACCCGTGTCCCCAAAACTTGGAGTCTGCCAGGCAGAGACAAAGGTCAGAAAGCAGCAATACAAATACAAAAAGCAGTGAGTGTTACCCCAGTGCTGTGGGGCAGAAATACGGAGACAACTGACCCAGGCAGGGATGGAAGATAAATGGAGGCTTTGTGGACAGGAACAGCTACAGTGAGGACAATTAGTGGGGGCTGAGAGAGATGGAGGGGAGCAGTGGGGTGGATCCTTGGCAGACAGGCTGTACGCAGAGCCTGGACTGAACAGAGAGGCGGGCTTGAGCAAGTCAAGTTCCTCACGGCAGGACTCGGGACTTCAGCCAGAAGCAAGCAGCCTGTGGAAGCTGATGAACTCGGAAGACACACACTCACCTGTGCCATTGCCTGTTCTCAGGATGGCCCTGTAGGGACTGTCTTGGTGAATCCCCTTTGAACAGACAGGAAAAGGTTTCTTTCCTGCTCGGTCCCTTTGCCCAAAATGTCACAGTCAGTGACGGCTGCCCCCAAAGTCTGCAAGCTCCACTGTACTCTGGGGCCTGCTGATGTTTGACACAGAAACCCCACCACTGCTGGCTTACCGACTATGGAACTACTCTCCAGATTCAGATGGAGAGTATAATACACAAGGCCTTAGGAATGGTGAAGATCTGTGCAGGGACCTGGGGCTGGGTTGGGCTGGTTCATTTGGGGCAGTCCAGAGGCATTGACTTGGGTAAGATACCAAACCTGCCTTACACAGATAAAGGTGTCTGCCACCAAGCCTGATGACCTCAGTTCAAAGGTCACAATGGGAGGAGAGAACTGACTCCTGCAAGTACTTCTGACTTCCACATCCCCACTGTGGCACAGTTGGAGCATGCACGAATGCATGCAAACACAAATAAATAAACAATACAATACATTTTAAAGAGGCAGAATGCTGTGTTCCTGTAACTCCAGCATTTGGGAGGCTGGGGCAGAAGGATTGAGGCGAGTCTGAAGCCAGGTTGGATTATACAGAACTGGCCTTTTTTAAACTGGGGGTTTTTCTGTTGATATAGGATCTCACTGTGTCATCCTGGCTTGCCTGAACTCACTCTGTAGACCAGGTTGGACTCCCAGCTCACAGAGATCCACCTGCCTCTGCCTTTAGAGTGATGGGATTAAAGGTGTGTACCATACCCAGCTGAGAGAGACAGAGAGAGTTGGGGGAGAGAGAGAGACAGAGAGACAGAAAGGACAGAGACGAGCTAAACTTAGATGCTCTGGTGGGAGAGACAAGAGGCTTATAGCCCTGAGAGAGGACCATGCTCTCAGCTGGCTCCACTCAAGCACCAGATCAAAGGCTCCAGCACCATCTCAGCAGTAGTGACTGCAACTGTCTCCCAGGTCTCCACCGGTGCCAGCTGTTGACAAGCCTTGCTCATGCTTGCTCATGCTCGCTCATGCTCGCCCATGCTCCCTGTACCTGACCATCTGTGGGGATGCACATCCTCTACCCAATGTGACACGATTTATTTATTCTGCATAGTGACCACGCTAGGTTCTGAAAAACATCTTTGTTGCAGAATATTATTTTAAGGTGTGTTACTTTTGTTTATGCTCTGGAACATTTGTCTAATGATGCAAAGATGTGTTTGATTAAATAAAATTCACCTGCGGTCAGGAGGCTGCGTCAGCGCTAGCTGACAGGAAGTGGTGGGGAGGAGCCAGGTGAGAAAGGGTCTATAAGGAGGGGTGAGGAGAAGCACGAGGGCTTTTTGGAGGACGCGAGCTACTTGCTATTCAGCCTCTGAAGAGCAGAATTTCATCTCAACCTTTGAGTTCTTTAGAGGGACAGAGGTTTAGTTAAGGTCCCTCAATAGCTCTGCGAGAGTCGGAGCCTGAGGGAATAGAATTCCTTCTGGCTGTGGCCCTTGCGGCCTCACCCCTGCTGGTAGCAGCAGAGCTGCAGTTGCTGATTCAGACAGCTGTGGCTTAAAAGGCAGAAACATTTTTTTAAAGAAAGTTGTTTTTTAAAGATTTATTTGTTTATTATGTATACAGCATATATGACTGCAGGCCAGAAGAGGGCATCAGATCTCATTGTAGATGGTTGTGAGCCACCACGTGGTTGCTGGGAATTGAACTCAAGACCTCTGGAAGAGCAGAGTGCTCTTAACCTCTGAGCCATTTCTCCAGCCCCAGAAAGAAATTTTTTTTTCTTTTTTTTTTTTTGGTTTTTCGAGACAGGGTTTCTCTGTGTAGCTTTGCGCCTTTCCTGGAACTCGCTTTGGAGACCAGGCTGGCCTTGAACTCACAGAGATCCGCCTGGCTCTGCCTCCCGAGTGCTGGGATTAAAGGTGTGCGCCACCACCGCCCGGCCAGAAAGAAATTTTTTAAAAAAGGGCAATATGTCATCACATCTTCAAGCCTTTCCCTGAATGATTTCCAACTTAGGATTTGACATTTCTACACTACAGTCCTGCCGTGTTCCCAGAGTAACGGTCCTCACACAATCACCTACTACTTCCTGAAACCAGAGAATGCCTCTCCTGTGGCAAAAGGCTCTGTGGGTGTAATCAAGGACCTAGTGTTCAGGGACTTGAATGGCTGCTCCAGGTGGGCTCAGTGTGATCACTGGTGTTCTCATCTGTGAGAAGGAATGTTGGTAAAATGAGAAGGCTCTGATGGCAGAGGCAGATGGGGATTCTACACTCTGAAGATGAGGAAGAGACCACAAGCTAAGGAAAGCAAGCAGCCATGAGACCTTAGAAAAGAAGCCTATCTCCTACGCTCACCCAACCCTACCGACATACAATCAAGGTTCTTACCTCAGGCTGCCGCAACTGCCCAAGAATAGATTTCTGTTGCTTTAAGCCGCAGCATGTGGGAATCTGTTCCCATCTCCACAGGAGGCACCATACCTACTATTCTTTTAGATTACCACATGAAATAAAACATTTTAAATCTCCAGTCACCAGAACCATCAAAAAACAATGATCAGAAGGTTTAGATGCCTTAGACTTCTTATGCTGTCATCCTGCTCCTACATGATGGAAGGTGGTGATGGGACCTTTGGGAGGTGATTATGTCACAAGCACAAAGTTTCATAGTGGGGTTGATACTGATAAAAACAGTAACCCCAGAGCAGCCCTGGCTGGACTCAACTTGCTGGCGCATTTATCATAAGACTTCCCAGCCTCCAGATTGTTGTTTGTGAGCACTTGGTCCGTGATAATGTACAGCAACCCAAAAGGACCCAGTTAAATACCTCAAAGTCAAGCCCTTCAGTTTACACAAAGCCAGCAGACTGGTCCTGGATCTAACCATAAACATCTGGAGCCAATCATCCAACACCACGGGGAACGGCCCAGTGTGAGCCAAGTCAGCTGGGAAAGCAACGGTGTTCCAAACGCTATCAAAACAAGCATGGCTCTAGGTCTGGGGAGATGGCTCTGTGGGCAAAGTGCTCAACTCACAAGCACGGGGAAAGAAATTCGGATCCCAGAATGTACATACAGTACAGAGCAGACCCTGCAATCCCAGACACAGAGGAGAAGCAAGCATCTCCAGAGCAAACCAGCCTGGCAGAAATGGTGAGCTCTTGATTCAGTGAGAGGCCCAGCATCAACGTATAAGGAGAATAAGGAAGGCACCCAGTCAATGTCAGCCTTGGACTCGGACCTACACACACACTATACATACTTACATACACACACATTAAACACACACACACACACACACCTTGGCTGGAGAGATGGTTAAAGAGAACTGCCTATTCCTCCAGAAGATCTAGGTTCAATTCCTAGCACCCACACGGCAGCTCCAGGAGATCTAATGCCCTCATCTGGCCTCCACAGGCACCAGGCACAAATGTGTAGCACATATACCCATGTAAGCAAAATACTCGTATAAAACAGAAGTCTGAAAAATAAATCAGGAGGAGTCTTAACCAGGAGTGGTAACACAGGTCTTTAATCCCAGAAAGGAGGCAGAGGCAGGTGGATCTCTTTGAGTTTAAGGCCAGCCTGGTCTAAATAGCAAGTTCAAGCCAGTCAGAGCTACACAGTAAGACCCTGTCTTAACAGAGGGAGGGGGAGGGCTGCTGGGCTATAGCTTGGTTATAAAGTACTTGCCTCATGTGTGCAGAGCCGTGGGCTTGATTTCCAGGCCCACAGAACAACAATAAAAAGTTCACTGTTCAACTGATAGAGTTATCAAAAGTTAGGCAAATGAGAAAAGTTACATTTCAGGTCTAGCCCACCTGATTCCTAAGAAGAGCTGTGGACCCTGCTATAGCTCACGATGAGCACAAATCACAGAAGCCCAGAACCCTTCCATCTCAGGATTTCTACTGCTGTGAAGAGACACCATAACCATGGCAACTCTTATAAAGAAAACATTTAATTGGGGTGGCTCGATTACAGTTTCAGAGGTTCAATCCATTATCATCATGACAGGGGGCATGATGGCATGCAGGCAGACGTGGTGCTGGAGAAGGAGCTGAGAGTCCTATATTTTGCAGGCAACAGGAAGTCGATTGAGACACTGGGCAGTATCCTGAGCATAGGAAATCACAAAGCCCACCTCCACAGTGACACATTTCCTCCAACAAGGCCATACCTACTCCAACAAAGCCACACATCCTAATAGTGCC
The DNA here is from genome assembly GCF_007827085.1 of Peromyscus californicus insignis. Taxonomy (NCBI): domain Eukaryota; kingdom Metazoa; phylum Chordata; class Mammalia; order Rodentia; family Cricetidae; genus Peromyscus; species Peromyscus californicus. Next base: position 66,587,671 of record NW_026294584.1, read on the forward strand.
ACTACCCAAGAAATTATGGGGGCCAATTACATCCAAACTATCACACCTTCCCACCTTGCTACTGGAATGTTTTGACCAAGACTCACAGAATGAAAAACATACAGCAGGAAGCCTTCTAAAATCCTGGCCTGAAAAGCTTTGGCTTCCTTGTGTATTGGCATGAATGAACACAGATTTTAAACACATAAATCTAAGAAATAAAAAACCAATGATTTATGACTGTAAACTCTTGCAAATTCAATCATGAATCAAAAGGGACCCCTTGAAGGCAAAGCAGTTAAGTTCATGTCCATCATCAGATGTTTCTCTAAAATTGACTGGGTTATTTATGGACAAAAGAAGGTAACCAAGTGTTGTGGTCCACACCTGTACTCCTAGCTACTCAGAAATTTGAGACAGGAGAATTATTTGAGCCTAGAAGTCTGGTGCTGGGGATGTCTTTCTGTATGCTGTGAATGTGTTACTCTGATTTGGTTGATAAATAAAACTCTGATTGGCCAGTAGCCAGGCAGGAAGTATAGTATAGGCGTAATAAGCAGAGAGGAGAATTCTGGGAACAGGAGTCGCCAGCCAGACACAGAAGCAAGATGTGAAGGCAGAACTGAGAAAAGGTACCAAGCCACGTGGCTAAACATAAATAAGAATTATGGGTTAATTTAAGTGTAAGAGCTAGTCAATAGTTAGCCTGAGCTAATGGCCGAGCAGTTTTAATTAATATAAGCTTCCGAGTGATTATTTTATAAGCGGCTGCGGGGTCTGCAGGGCTGGGCAGGACCAGAGAAAACTTCAGCTACAGTCTGGGGTCATCCTGAACAACAAGGCAAGACCCATTCTCAAAACAACAAGAAGGAACAGGGAAGCACCAGTGATGAGATACAGGGCCTCGAAGGAGACAGAAACAGAAATCTTCTGAGAGGAACAAGTGTGCAGAAGCAGTCATTCTCCAAAGGGAGGACCTGAGTTCAAGTCCCCAGCACCTACAGAAAAGCTGGGCATGGGCCCCAGCACTGTGTGGGACTGAGACAGGAGGATCAATGGATCTTGCTGGCTGCCAGCTTAGGCTGAGTTTCTGTGAGACCGTGTCTCAAAGGAAGAGGCAAAGCTAGGGCAAGATACTGACATCCTTCTCTTGCTTCCACAGCAGGTGGGTGCACGCAAACACACACACACACACACACAAAACAAAAAGCAAAAACAGGGATTCTCCACTGAGTTTGAACTTTCCTCTTCTAATAACTCATTGTAGTTTAAAGCCAGCAACTGCTTGGAAATCACTAATCTAAGAGTCCTTCACCACTGCTGAGAAAGAAGGCTCCAGCACCAGAGGAGAGAATGAATGAATGAATGAATGAATGAATGAATGAATGAACGAACGAACAGATGAGCAAACAAATATGCCACACGTGTGTGTGTGTGTGTGTGTGTGTGTGTACCTGCAGAAGACAGAAGAGGTCATCAGACTCCCTGCAGCCCAATGTGGGTCCTGGACCCCAAACTCCGGCACTGTAGCAAAGCTCCAAGTGCTCTTAGCCACTGTGTAGCTGAACTTCTACTAAACAGTGGGTGGAGACTGCTGGGGTCATAGGACTGAATACAGGGCTGCAACAAAATGTGTCAACAGTAAAGGTTCCCGAAGGCACAGCAATCACAAGGCAAACCCAACCGTGGATGAATGAGGTGTTTCTAGTACAACTTCACTGTGGCCTTGGCTCTAAACACACAATGTGTGTGCGCTGTGCAAGCCATCACACCACCCAACGTGGATGGATGCCACCTAAAACACCCTGGCTCAGACTCCAGACTGGTCTGTGTTTTACTGGACACACAAAGTTTTCCATTCTTTTTTTTTTTTTTTTTTTTGGTTTTTCGAGACAGGGTTTCTCTGTGTAGCTTTGCGCCTTTCCTGGAACTCACTTGGTAGTCCAGGCTGGCCTTGAACTCACAGAGATCTGCCTGGCTCTGCCTCCCGAGTGCTGGGATTAAAGGCGTGCGCCACCACCGCCCGGCTAAGTTTTCCATTCTTACAGAAACATAATGGTTTAATTGTGGAAAACAAAACATTTCACTTTTTCAGATTGCCATTCCTCATCATGTAAGTATCAATTGTGGGTATTCTTGAGTTGTATTGTGTTAGAATGTTTGATTTTAAAAACTACTGCGTGAGGGCTGGGCATTTAGCTCAGCATGTGCAACACAGTGTTCAATCAGTACCCACCCACCCCCAAACATATGCGATTTGGATCAATGACTTGGATTTCATTTTTTAAAAATAACTTTAAGTGAATTTTGATGAGATTAGGGCAGAATTTCCAACAATTTTCCAAATGGCTTTAAGCACATTTCTGCTATTTTTTCTGTATCCATGTTTGTGTGTGCAGATATACATTTACATATGGATATAAGCCAGAGTGACTTCCTCATTCATTCCCACTCAGGCTTTTTACATGGTGAGTTAGTTACTTTTTATTGCTGTGATAAATCATCATGACCAAAGCAACTCGCAGAAAGATGGGTTTATTTGAGCTTAGAGTTCTCCAGAGGGTTAGGGTCCATAATGGCTGATGGCTAAGGGCTTAACATTTCAAACTTCAAGCACGAAGCAGAGACCAACTCCTGTCCTGTCTTCACACAGGGACTCCCCTGCCACATGTTGCCTGGCCTCAGCGGCTCTGAAACCCGGCAGGAAGAATGCGCAACATCCCCACCCCTTCCTCCTTTCATGCCTCTAAAGCCTCCCAAACACAATCACCACTGGGGATCCAATATTCAAATGCCCAAGACTGTAGGGAACATCTCACTCAAAATACTACACATAGGGGCTTGGGGGTTCAAGCCCCCCAAATCCCGATAAAATAATTTGGACTCAATAGCATGTGTTTACAATCCCAGTGTTAGGGACTGGTAGAGATAAACGGGACTCACTGGCCAGGCAGGCTCAGTGAGTCTCAGGCCGGTAAGAGGGTAAGAGGCCATGTCTCTAAGTTAAATAAGTAGGTAACTTTTGGACATTTCCTTAAGAATGACAGCAGGGATTATCCTCTGGTTTCCACAAGCATGCACACATATGGGTCCTCATGAACACAGAGAATCAGTTGAGTGAGCTCAGTTGGCCACAAGCCATCCTTCTGTCAGCACCAATACTGGCCCACTGGGGGCTGTTTTATGTGTGCTCTACCATTCTTCATTATTCTTTAAGCTCTGGTCATGTCCAACACTTGTGTGTACTGTTTATTTTCATGTCTTGACATGGAGGTACACTTCCAATAACAAACTTTTGTACAGTTTAGTGTCATCACACACACTCACCTGTTCTAAGCATTGCCTTCCATCGTTAAACTCTTTCATCCCACAAAACTCAAACTCTGGAATATCAGTTAGGGAGGGATTGTAGATCTGTATAACACCAGGCCAGGACCAATTGATCAAGATGAATGCAGAAACCTTGATCTCAAGTCATCATGGAATTTGGAAGGACATACCCTAACTCTAAGAACCTCCATCTGTCAGTCAGGAATCATAGACGGAGGAAGCCTTAGAAGCCATCGGTGCATACATCCCGACATCCAGTACAGACCACAAAAAATTAAAGCCTGTGACTCACTGCATATGAGGACTCTAAACAACACAACTGCATTTTGCGGGAGATAAAGCAGGCCCTCCCTTCAGCAAGGCAGAGAGGAGAACAGTAGAAATGGCCTGAGCACTGGGCACACTTGCCATTCTGGATGCTGCTGCCTTAGAAACAGATCTAAACAGGCCGTTCTCAACTGCATATGGTTCAAAATCCCCACCAGAGGACCACCTCCTTCTCCCACATTAACTTTATTTTATTCGTTAAATCAGAGGCAGAAACAATAAAAATGAGAGCACCAATCAAAGGGGTTTATACATCCAAACAGCACCTGTGACAGGCATGGCTCATGCTGAATCAATCACGTGGACACATCCCTAATGCACATCTTAAAAACTAGTTAAAGACCTATCGGGTCTTATTTTAACCAAAGGTTATCTGTAACAGATAAACTTTAGAGCTCTTACTGATAGACAGTGGTGTATTCTTGGGAAATAAAGGACTCAGTCCATCCCCTTTGGAATTTAGGAGGAATAAAAACTACATAGTCAAGGAAACTAAGCTTTTGGACCAGGTCCTGCAGCCAGACACAACTGAAAGGTGAATTCCACTGTTTATCTCACTGCAAGTAGCTACAAAATCTGAACTACACAAATACCAAGAATGGCCGGGCGGTGGTGGTGCACGCCTTTAATCCCAGCACTCGGGAGGCAGAGCCAAGCGGATCTCTGTGAGTTCCAGGCCAGCCTGGTCTACAGAGCTAGTTCCAAGACAGGCACCAAAACTACACAGAGAAACCCTGTCTCGAAAACAAAACAACAAAAAAACAACAACCAAAAACTAAAACCAAGAATGACACAGATGTAAAATTACTTGACAGATTTCAGAGATGTTTATCATAGAAATGTCCCACAAGGGTGAGCGTTCTCCAAAAGAATGACAAGACAGCGTCAAAGAAACAGGAGATATTAACAAATGTACTGAATGGGTTCCCAGTAGACTGCAGGCGACAGGAAGTTGTCATTGCTCATGAACACAGACCAAATGCAATCCCTCTGCACAGCTCCCAGAAAGGACTGAACAAAAGGAAGAAAGGCTCAGAGACCGGTGGGAAAACATCAGAAGGCCAAAGTCGTGCCATCAATAGCCAAGAAGAAAAGAGGGAGTATTTGCAGAAGAAGAATGTGTAGTAGTGATGGGTAAAGCGTGCGCGTGCACGCACACACACACACACACACACACACACACACACACACACACAGTGAACCCCAAACAAGGCATTCCCCAAACCTGTCTTATCATAACTAATTACTGAAAGCCAAAGGAACATCTAAAAAGAGCCTCAGAAAAACGGCATTGCTTACAGAGCAAATAGAAGTCATGCTGTTCCTAGAAGTCATTTGGCAATGTCTTTGGGGTGCTTTTAATAGTCGGGACTTGGAGAGGCAGAGGTTGTGGGAATCTCCTAAACAGATATGAGTCCACAACACTACCATGTTCTGTCATTAAGCAACTGATTTCAAAAACTACAGTGCAGGTTGTCTCAAAGTACAGGGTACCAAAAAAATATACGAGTCAAAAGAACGCTGGAGTAAGCCTTGACAAAACAGACTTCAAAACAAAGAAAGCTACCAGGATAATGAGGGATGTAACTAACAGCTGAGAAAAGCCTGTTCATCTTTGAAGACACAGCAACTCTGGATGTATTTGATCCTAACAACCAAGTTTAAAAATACATAAAGCAGATGGACAGAACTGAAGAGAAAGGTAGGTAAGTCCGTCATTACAGCGTGAGTTCATTTTCACTCTCAAGAATAAGTAAACATATTCAGAACTGAATACCATCACCCATCACGGCTGTCATTTATAACAAATGACTCAGCAACTTGAGACCATCAAGTACAGATATAAAACCAATATGAACAGATCTTACAGAATTATAAACATACAAGGTATGTTCACTCCCCATCACAGAATGAAACTGCAAGTCATCAATAGGAGATAACAAGAATATCTCTAGTCATTTAAAAGTAAAAATAATATATTCCTTTTTTAATGTTTATTTCTTTGTATGGTGTTTTGCCTACATGTATGTCTGTGTGAGGGTGTCAGATCTTCTGGAACTGGAGTTATAGACAATTGTGAGCAGTCATGTGGGTACTGGGAATTGAACCCAGATCCTCTGGAAGAGTAGCCAGTGCTCTTAACCACTGAGAAGTCTCTCCAGCCCCAAAAGAATATATTCTTAAAAGGGTAAAAATCAGGAGCTAGAGAGATAGCTCAGAGGTTAAGAGCAGTTCATGCTCTTATTCCATTCCCAGCACCCATGTTAGGTAGGTTGCAATACCCTATCTCCAACTGTAATGGAGTCCAACACCCTCTTCTAGCTTCTACAGGCACTCACATACATGTGCACACTGCTGTGGATATCTGTAGGCTGTGAATGTGTTGCTCTGATTGGTTAATAAATAAAGTGCTGATTGGCCAGTAGCCAGGCAGGAAGTAGAGGCAGGACAAAGAGAGAGGAGAATGCTGGGAAGTGGAAGGATGAGTCAGGAGATGCTGCCAGCCGCCACCACCGCCGCCATGAAAAGTAAGATGTAAAGTACCGGTAAGCCACAAGCCACGTGGCAACTTATAGATTGATAGAAATGAGTTAATTAAGATATAAGAACTGGATAGCAAGAAGTCTGAGTCATTAGACCAAATAGTTTAAATAACATAAGCAGCTGTGTGTTTATTTGGGTCTGAGTGGCTATGGGCCCAGGAAGGACTGGAGATAACTCCAGCAACAGCGCACTATGCACATGAAAATAAAACAAATCCTTTTTTAAAAGAGTAAAAATCAAGCCAAGCACAGTGGTGCACAACTTTAATCCCAGCAGTTTGGAGGCAGAGGCAAGCAGAGCTCTGTGAGTTCAAAGCCAACCTGGTCCATATAGTGAACACCCAGGCTATGTAGAAAGACTGCCTCAAAACAAAACAAACCAAACAAGTAAAAATGAGGCTAGCAAGATGGCTCTACAGGTACATGCACCTGCCACTGAGTTTGACAACCTGCACCCAGACCTTGGGACCCACATGGTAGGAGAACTGACTTCTGAAATATGTCCTCAGACCTCCACAGGTTTGCCATGGCATGAGATTGCCACCACCCCTACATACACAAAATAAATAAAAATGTAATAATTTTAAAAACAGTAAAATCAATGAAACCAAGTCTTTTTTCTTTTCTTTTTTCCCCTCAAACTAGGAGGGGTTCACCCAGGGATAGAGCACTTGCTGCTCTTGCAGAGGACCTCAGTTCAGTTCCCAGCACCCACATGGCAGCTCACAACCATTCCAGGGGATCCGACACCTTCTTCTGATTTCTGTTGGGCACTAAGAATGCACATAGTATATATACAAATACATAGGCAAAACACTCATACCCATAAAATAAATCAAATCTAAAAACTTCTAGAAAGACTGAGAGATTTAAGAGAAAGACATTGAAATGAGCAGTGTCAGGATTAAAAGAATTAGAAAAGAGAAAAGATTAAAAGAGAACTACAGATTCCACAGATTTTTAAAGGCCAATAAAGGAATACTACAAAATATTATACATTTCTATTGATTAACTTGGTAAAATGAACAAAATTTTCAGAAACTGTCACTAGGGCTGGGCATACAGCTTGGTGATACACCATGGGTCTAGCAAGCACAAGGTCCAGGTTCAATGCCCAGTATCATGGCAGGAAAGGAAAAGTCAAAGAACTCTTACCAACGTCACACCCGAGGTGAAAGAGCAGGAGGGTCTTTAATTACTGAAAGACTGAGTTCTGTTCATGTGGCACAGTTGTTAATTTACTTGTTGCTATAACAAAAGCAACTCAGTTTGGCTCAGAGTCTGGGGTTACTGTCCACCATGGCAGGAAAGGCCTGGCAGCTGGTCACCTGTGTCCAGGGCAGGAAGCAGAGAGGTGAATGCTGCTCAGCTGCCTTTCTTCTCCCACAGAATGGTATCATCCACATTTTGGGTGGGTTTCCCCATCAGTGGTGGTGTGAATGAGAATGTCCCCCATGGGTGCATATGTTTGAATACCTGGTTCCCAGTTGGTGGAACTGTTTGGGAAGGATTACGAGGTGTGGCCTTGTTGGAGAAAGTGCCTCAATGAGTCACTGGGGGTGGGCTTTGAGGTTTCAAAAGCCCACACCAGACCTAGTCTCACTCCCCTCTCTCTGCCTGTGATCAAGATGTAGCTCTCAGATACTTTCCTAACACCATGCCTGCCTGCAGCCACACTCCCTGCCATGACTGATAATGTTCTAACCTCTGAAACTATAAGCAAGCCCCCAATTAAATGCTTTGTTTTGTAAGTTGCTTTGGTCTTGGTGATTCTTTACAGCAATAGAACAGTAATTAAGCTGGGCAGTGGTGGCACATGCCTTTAATCCCAGCACTCGGGAGGCAGAGCTAGGCGGATCTCTGTGAGTTCAAGGCCAGCCTGGTCTACAGAGCGAGATCCAGGACAGGCACCAAAACTACACAGAGAAACCCTGGTGATTATAAATACTGTCAATGATGAAAATGAACTATCATGGGTGGTTTCTAAAAAACATTTAAAGACATAAACACGCAAAAAATAAACATCTCCCCAAAAGAAAAAGATAACACCAATTCAGTATCATCTCTTCGAGAAAACTTAAGCATGACACTAACATAGTGAAGCTATGTTACCCAATAACAAAATCAGACAATAAAAATACAAAGCTATAGACCAATATCCTTTACAGAGATACAGTAAGTCTTCAACACAAATTGTCACCAAATTAAATGGAACAATAGATTAAAGAAATAGAATACGATAATGAAATAGAGTTTATAACAGGAATGCAAGGCTGGCTTAGTATTTGAAAACAACCTGGGGGGGGTGGGGGGGCTGGGGCTGCAGCTCAGTGCTAGAGTCCCCACCTAGTGCCTATGAGGCGGGCTGCAGCTCAGTGCTAGAGTGCCCGCCTAGCGCCTCTGAGGCACTAGGTTCAGTCTCTAGTACTGAGGGGAAAACAAAAAAGACAAAAGAGGAGGAGGAGAAAAAGAGCAGCCCTACTGTTCGACTATGATCAGGAGTTTAGGAGCAGAGGCAGCAGCAAGTTGAGCACAGGATCCAGGCCAACCAAGCAACAGAATGAGTTCTAAGCACCTGGGCTAGAGTAGTACCTGTCCCACCAAAGAACAGCAATCCGGTAGGCATGGCGCACACCTTCACTCCCAGCACTCGGCAACAGACAGAACCCTGAGTTCTAGACTAGCCAGGGCTACACAGAAAGAACTTGCCTGAGGGGTGGGAGGTAGGGGGGAAGGAAGGAAGGAAGGAAGGAAGGAAGGAAGGAAGGAAGGAAGGGAGGGAGGGAGGGAGGGAGGGAGGGAGGGAGGGAGGGAGGGAGGGAGGGACGGGAAAAAAGAAAAAACCATGTAGTTTATCAAAGCATCCTAAAAACACATTGTATGGTCTGCCAAGCTCGCACTGCAGACAGACTCAGTGTGATGTCTGCTCTTTGTGTGGACTGTCAGCAAACCAGGACCAGGAGGCAGATCTTCAACTTCACGCGAAGAATCTGCAGCTGATGTTTACTTCACAGTGAAAGACTCACCGTTCCTGTCACACAGGCTAACGAAAGACTCGAGAGTGTTTCACTTCACTGGCATCCTGGGAAACGCATGAAGGAAAGAGGAGGCAAGGCAGAGCTGGGTGTGGTGGGACACTCTGCAATCCTAGCAGATGAGGCTGGAGGATTCAGGGTCTGAAGTCAGCCTAGGCTACACTGTGAGATTATGTCTTAACATGCAATTAGAAAGCAAAATTTAAAAGACCATTTGCCCATTCAGGCAGCTACTCTTTAAAAAAATTAAAATAAATAAAACCAAAAATCAGCAAAGAATTGCTGGTAAGGCTATGGAGAAATGAGAGCATTTGCCCATCACTGATTAAGAATGTAAAGTGGCACAGCATTGATGGAAAGACACTTCTTCAAAAACTTATGGTGGGGGAGAGCTGTAGTTCTGTTGGGAGAGTACTTTCCCAGCTTGCATGAGACCCTGAGTTTGATCCTCCAAACATACACTAGGTATGGCAGCACACACCTGTAATCCTAGCCCTCAGGAGGCAGAGGCACAGAACCAGAAACTCCCAGTCAGTTTTGAATACCTAGAGAGTTTGAGACCTGTCTGTGATACATGAGATCCTGTCCAAATCATTATTTATTTGCTTGTTTTGTAAACTGAGGCTGGAGATGCTTTGTTAGGTAAAAACACTTGCCACCAAGCCTGGTGACCTGAGTTTGAGTCACGGCACCCACGTGGAAGAAGAAAATCAAATCCTACAGGCTGGCCTCCACAGGTGCACAGCCACAACCCCCCCCTCCAGACAGACAGACAGACAGACAGACAGACACACACACACACACACGTCAATCTAATAAAAAGTTTTTCATTAAAAAATCAGGGTATAGCCAGGCGGTGGTGGCTCACGCCTTTAATCCCAGCATTCAGGAGGCAGAGGCAAGAGGATCTCTGTGAGTTGGAGGCAGCCTGGTCTACAGAGAGAGTTCCAGGACAGTCAGGGCTATATAGAGCCTGCCTCAAAAACAAACAAGAAAGAGAGGGGGAGGGGAAGGAAGGAAGGAAGGAAGGAAGGAAGGAAGGAAGGAAGGAAGGAAGGAAGGAAGGAAAGAAGGAAGGAGGAAGAGAAAAAAATCAGGGCATAGCTCAGTGGCAGAGTGCTTGCTCAGCAAGCAGTAGGACTTGAGTTGCACCCCCAGAACTGAGGGAGTCAAGAACAGTGTGATGGGTTTGCAATATTAAACTCCTCAACAAGATAAAGCACCCTATGACACAGAGGGAAAAAAATAAAACAAGACTAAGCCTACAGTAACTGAAGACATAAATGTTCCACAGGACAGTAAGCCCGGGAAGGCTGATGGCTTGGTCCCAAAAGGGTAATGACTCCACCGTGATCACTATGTATCATTGATTTCTCAAGCAGTTAGGACAGAAAACATACATGATAAACCTGGGGCTTGTGCTACAAAATGAGGTAACTTAGTCAGTGCCGATGTGGCAAAAAAATGACACTGGTCTGAAAAAGTCACCACATTCATTTCAGGGTACAAGCACTGAAAACAGTGACTCCAATCTGAAGCCCAAAGATACCTAAACCCATGAGTTTGTAGTTATGCACACAAACACACTGGCTCTGAGAAAGGTACGTAATAAAGGAGGGAGGGATGAGCCTCAGGTTTGTGTTTTCTATGCAAACTATCTCAAATAACCAAGTAATCAAGTAACTGCTGAAGACAGGCTCCTCTTTACCCAATTGCAATCAGGGAATAAAGACATGGTAGAACCCGAAGGCGACCACCTCAGAACCACACCGCAATGAATGTTAGGAAGGACCACTGCCATTCACATCAGAGACAGACACCACCCACCCCTAACGAAAGAGACACACCATGTCCTGTCCAAATTAGCAAAAGGTGAACCTGTATGTAATCTGAGTTCCACGAGGGTCACAGGAATGCGTTAAGTGACCACACAGGGACACATTCAGCAACGGGAGACTGTGAATGCTACAGTATAAACTAACATCCACAGACACACTGGGAAAGAAAATGCAGCCCTCTGAGGAGTGGATTAACTAAAATGATCAACTTTTTAAAGATGCTTCTGGTATTTAATAGCCTCTAATTCAACATCAAGTTTTCAGTTATTTACTTACGTATTTGCTCATGCACTTGTTTAACGTGCATGTGTCACACGGGTGCTCACACGCCATGAAGTATGTGTGGAGACCAGAAGGCAATGTGAAGGGTAGTCTGCTCTCTCCTTCCATGGTGTGGGAACCGGGGATTGAACTTAGGTTGTGAAGCTTGGCAAAAGGTGCCTTTAGCTGCTGAGTCAGATCGGTGAAAATTTAAAGAGCCTTTTCTTTTTTTTTTTAAACTCAACGATACCTTCTCCCCATCAAAACTTTGTATGATTAAGTCCTAATTCGCAGTTTCTCAGAATATGACCTTACATCAAGAGCCTCTGCAGAGGTGGTACAGTTACAATAGGCTTGGACGGAGTATCTTCACCCAAAGCTACTGCCTCTTTATAAAGTGGGTCTGGAGCCAGAACACAGCGGGAACACCATGTGAAGGGGAGTTTTGCTGCCACAAGCTAAGAACTAGCACAGAGTGAGGAGACTTCAACAGCTCCTTCCCTCACAGCCCCAGGAACTGACAAACTGTCAGGCACCTTGGCCTCCAGGCTTCCAGCCTCCAGAAGGACGAGGCCAGCTGAGGCAGGAAGTTCTCGTTTAGATTTGTCCTACGGAAGTTCTGGTGATCCCAACTGAAATATCTAATGATGGTGTGATATAAAATAACCTAGAAAGGGGGGAAAGGTCACGTGTGTACACAAAACAAAACCAGCCAAGCATATATTGATAATGGTGAAACTGGGCTCCACTGCATTAGTCTACTTTTACATTTAATATCTTTCATAATAAAATAAGTAAGTTATGGAGATTTTTAAAGTGACATCTCAAAGCAGCAGCAGCCACTGCCACCAGAGAACAGACAACCGGGCATCATAGGGCAATGGGAAAATGGAATTGTAAATTCCTGAAGGAAACATGCACCAGCCACAGGGACTGGAATCCACCCCTACACGGACACACCAATCACCAGATCAGTCCTAATGATGTAAGAGACTGATCATCCCCAGAGCAGCCATTCATAAAGAAAACAACCCAAGCCCAGCAGTGGTGGCCTTTAATCCCAGCACTCACCAGACTCCTCCTGCCTCAGCCTCCCATGTGCTGAAATCACAGACGTAAGCCACCATGCCCAGCTTCAGATGAAATAACTAAGTGGGCAAGCAGCTGGACCCAAAACGTGGAGACTGAACTGTGGAGATGGAAACGGAAGCCTGTGTGTTCTCACGGTTCTAAAACGGCCTCCTCTGCACTGGTTCCCAGGAGCCTGGTTCCAGAGAGAATGAGCCCAGCAGAAATGCTAAATAAAACATTCTGTTAGGGCAATTAGGGGCTCCCTTTAAAGAGTCCTGCAATGTTCTCCCTAAACTTATCCAAGCTCATAAGGAAAAATCATTAAGATAACTGTGTGGGGACAGGAGAGGAATTACAACAGTATTTTATGTTTCAGTCTCCACCTGATCCCCTCCATCTTTCTTATTGTAGTGCACTGGTTACTTGATTTCTATCCTAACAGCAAGGCTGATGATCGGCAACTCAGAAGCCTGGATATGACAGAGCCCCCACTTTACCCCACTGCTCAGCCCAGGAAACAGTTTCCACTTAATCAACCACACCAGACAACAAACTGGGAAAAAAAAAAAAAAAAAAAAAACAGACCTTATGATATGGAAGCTTCTTCAGAACTTCTTCCTAAGATGTTCATCTTCCCAGAGCAATTAAGTTGGGGGGTGAGGGAGGATGGTCAGACATCCAGGTTTTGAAGTAAAGCTAAAAGATATTATGGGTTTGGGGGTTTTTTGTTGTTTGGTGGTGGTGGTGGTGGTGGTGGTGGTGGTGGTGGTGGTGGTGGTGGTGGTGGTGGTGGTGGTGGTGGTGGTAGTGTTTGAGACAGAGTTTCTTTGTGTAACGACTCTGTCTGTCCTGGGACTCGCTTTGTAGACCAGGTTGGTCTCAAACTCACAGAGATCCGCCTGCCTCTGCCTTCCAAGTGCTGGGATTAAAGACATGTGCCACCACTGCCTGGCATATTTCGTTTTATAAGCGAGACTGATTTTCAAGTACATATTCTCAGGTCAGCAAGCTAGCTCAGCAGGTAAGGGCATTTGCTGCTAAGCCTGGCATGGTGAGAGAACAGACTCCCTCAAGGTATCCTCCAGCCATGAGCATCTAGTCATGAGCACTGACATGCACATGCACGCACGCGCGCGCACACACACACACACACACACACACACACACACACACACACACACGAACAAAAATCTAAGTGATTGAAGTAGATAACGGAATAAATAAAGCACACATTCCCTCATGTGTCAGATTACATAGTCTACCTTTTGCCTTGGAAAACCTTAGTCACTGCAGCCATGGGCAACGCCAGGCCCCCAGCACAAAGAGCCTTAAGATACAGATGACTAACTCTGGCTCAGCTCTGTTTCCAACCCACTCTGGAAACACCGCCCTCCACTTCCCCACAGAAGACCCTAAACTGCTCTAGGACCACTTCACTTCCACGGTCAGCGGCTTATGGGTTTCCTTCTGCATTTCATGAATGCAGCTAGGGATTTGAATTCTTCTGATCAGAGAGCAACCGTCAGACAATCAGAAAGTCCTCACAAAGTCCTCACAGAAGTTCTTTCCTAAGACATTGGAAACTAATCTCACATACAAATCTTCCTTAAATCTAACAGTGAAAGAAAAGGATGAAGTGTGGTGTTTCAGGTCAGTTCCTGGCCGACCATCTAAGAAGGGCGTGCCTGGACCTCATGGCATTCTCTTTGGCGGGGAGGTGAAGGACGGGAGAGAGAACTCTACTTCCGTGTGCATCCTACATGTGGGAGAAGGCTTTCCTAGTGCTCCAGCACCGGGTCCTCCAAAAGCTATTTCCTTGTACCTTTATCTGCCACAGACACAAACGTCGTGGAACATTCTCCCACCCTGGTGTTCATACTGCTTTATTTACATCATCAAAAACGAATCGCCAGAAACCACAAAAGCCCACACAGTACGAATGGACGCTACCCAAGGCACCTGAGAGGAAGAGGAGGGAGGTGACAGCAGTCCCACGGGATGGTGGGTAATGCTAACAACTCAGGACAGCGCCTACAAACCAGCGCGCAGCGCCGTGACCACAGTGTGGCCATCGTGCTGACTCTGTGGAGAAGTCAGACCCGGCTCACAAGCGGAAGAATGCAGGCAGGTACTTGTTTCCAGGTGAGAACTTCAGCAGGGACCTTTCTCTGTGGGACTCTGGGAACTCCAACCACCCCTTTGCCCAACCTCTTCCCTGTGAGCTTCTACCACAGAGAGGACGGCCAGGCTGAGGGAGGCTGTGGGATGAACCCCCTCTGGTCCTACCCCCATTCCAGCAGTTGGCTTGAGCCTTGGATGGCTGTGGGCCTGCGGGAACAAGACTCAAGCTCCAGCCACGAGCTTGCATCACTCAGAGAGCCAAGCCTCAGCTTCTCTGACTCTCCCTGCAGGTTCCAACCATCTGAATGCTGCTCCCCCCAGTCACTGTTCCTATCCCTTTCACTCTTTAGCCTCTCAGGGTCCCACGTGATTCTCCACATTCAAATGCCCTGGCGAAGGCCTAGTGTGTGCACTGTGGGACCAGCTGACGGCCACAGGACCTTAATCCAGGCTGAGAAGCGATGAGTTTGTTTTATCACATAAATATGTGATAACAGGATGCTCACAGAGAACAAGCACTGTTTCTAGGGCCACTGCAGGGTGATTTCTTTTTTTTTTCTTCTGAGGCAGGGTCTCACTATGTAGCTCTGGCTGTCCTAGAACTCACTATGTAGACCAGGCTGACCTCAAACTCACAGAGCTCTGCCTCCCCGGTGCTGGGGAGTGCTCGGCAGGTGTGAGTCTTTTTAATGTACAAAGTAAATGAGTGGGGTGGCTGATGTAATCATCTCCAGTCAGAAATGAGGAAAATGAGTCTCAGATATTTTTAAAGTCTGTTCAGGGTTGGCAAGATGGCTCAGTGGGTAAAGGCACGTGCTGCCAAGCTGACAACCTAAGTCCCTGGGACTACATGGTAGAAGGAGAAAACGGGCTCCAACTGCCGCATGCATGCCATGCTGTATGTGTGTACACGCGCCCACGCATCTGTGCGCACGCATATGTATGCACATATGTATGTAAAACCCTGTTCAGAAATAGTCACTGTGCTAGGCTACAATTTAAGTCTCCCTACAAGCTGCCATGCTTCCTGTAGGCGGTTGCACTGGGCTTGCACACTGCTCACAGCTCACTACAGGCATGTGCACAAGTCATGTTCTAGAAATCTCCTTCCTTTTGTTAGACCACTGGTTGTCTAACAAAACAGCGTTGTTTATGCTGTGAAACACCTCATACCACAGGCTTGGTTACCATTGGATCTATACCCCATTATCCATAGTTCTTGCAAACTTTAATGAAAACAGATGTATGTAGTCAAATGTCTTTCTCAGGCAGGAATATTTTGTCTATGCAACGCATTTCCTTCATCAAATCATGAGTCACATAATATCTGGCTGTTCCACTCTCTGTGATCCTAAGATTAATCAGTGGACTCCAAGTCTAATCCTCCCATTATAATGGAATCTGGACTGTAAGTGCACAATTTTCACTGTCTACAGTAAGGCTTGGCATAAGACGGTTGGCACACCAAGGGTGCACAGACAAAGATACACAAGTGCCCTTTCCTGGAAGGCAGGAGGTGCTCCCCAAGCCTTCAGAGAAAGGAACTGCCTGCCCACCCTACTCTTAACAAGCCTAATCAATCTGGCTTTTACCACCCTACTCTTAACAAGCCTAATCAATCTGGTATTTAATCACGAATGCTGATACATGCCAGGAATTCCAGAACTCAGGAGGCTGAGGCAGGAGGACTGTGTAAGTTTGAGGTCAGTCAAGGTTACACAGCAAGACCTTGCCCACACTTACCAAATGGGGGGGGAAATATTTGTGTTAATCAATGTCAAAAAAAAGTTTCAGAGGGAATCAAAGCTGAAAAGATTCTAAATTCTAGTTCCAAGTTTCTTCCACATTCTCTCTTTAATTTCCTTTGGCCCTTTAAAAAGAGACCATGGGACCAGAAGCCGTGGCCCAGGCTGTAATCCCAGCACTCAGAAGGCTGAATGTCTAAGTCTAAAGCCAGTCTGAACTACACAGCAAGACCTTGCCAAAGGAGGGCAGAGACGGAGGCATGGAAGCAAGGGTGGGGGAGGGGAGAGAAACTTAATTATGAAGAAAAACTTAGGGCAAACAAAGGATTGTCTTATTAATTCGATCTTACTCAGAACAAGGGGAAAATACAAGAAAGAAAAGCATCACGACAAGCCGTACGATCTCAACGGAACTGCCGCTAGCCCAGCAGACAGGACACTTGCCCATTAAGCGTTCACTTGCCCACTTTTGGTTGCTGTATTTGACTGTCTCAATGACAGCCATATCACACTAGCTGTGATTCCTGAGCAGATAGCTGATGACAACATCTTTAATAAAATGGCCCATCTTAAAACGGGCAGTTTGAGACCCACCCCTCAATCTAATGAATTTCCTAAACAAATATTACTCTAAAGCATCTCTAAAATCTAAAATCTCTGAAGTCACCACTCAACCCACAAAGCTCTTTTTATTAGGTAACAAAAACATTTAGAATATATTAAGGAACCAACCATCCTTTCCAAGATCAAACGCAACAGCTGTGTAACAAGACAGCATCGCATGAAATATTCTAAGCACAAACGATCTGATACTAAGCGGGGACCTTGGGGAGTCAAGACTCATAACAACTTCCCTCAGCTCACTGCCAAGGAAACCTGGAAATCATACTTCGCATTTTAACAGGGGCTCTGGTTTAATGACGCAGCAAATTCATTTAGAAACCTAATCTGAAACCACAAAACAAGCCGTTCTTGATATTTATGTTCTAATGATACAGGCAGGGAGCAGTTCCCTTGCAAAGCTTCAAGGCAAGATTTAAAACCTTTCAGGAAGCCAGCAAGACGGCTCAATCCACAAGGGTGATGCGACAGTCAAGCCTCAAGACCTGAGTTCAATCCCTCGGTCCCCAGGGTGGAAGAGAACCAACTCCCAAACGGTCCTCTGACCTCCACATGTAAGTGTACAGACACACACAGCAAACATGATAATAAGATTTTCTTTTTTGATCTCCAGAGTTTGTGGTCTGGAAGAGTTAATCACTTGCTTTGACCTCTTCAACTATCGGTGTCTCCAATTCTCACCATGACACCGTCATGATGCCGGGGAAATTGCTGACACGCCTGGCCAACTGTGCTACGTAGTTTCTGTTGACATGTAATCACCGCAGAGCCACTAGCTAAGCAAAAAGAAGCAGAACCACATTTTTCAATAAAGTATTAAGTAGCAGGTATTTTTAAAAATTCTACCAAGGAAGTAATGTCATATTTTATTCCAATGGGCAGTAACTCAGATCGACAGGACACTGTCCAGATAGAGTTGAGCCATTACCCTCAACTATTGGGCATCTTAGAAAATATTTCAAAGATCAGAGCTTTAAGGGGTTTAGTTCTACA
Organism: Peromyscus californicus insignis; assembly: GCF_007827085.1. Lineage (NCBI taxonomy): Eukaryota > Metazoa > Chordata > Mammalia > Rodentia > Cricetidae > Peromyscus > Peromyscus californicus. The sequence continues at coordinate 66,605,535 of NW_026294584.1, forward strand.
AAGAAAAGTCCGTACCACAGCCACAAGAGAAGAGAATTAGGTTCTAGAACACCAGAGAGCTGAAGGAAAAACCTTTGAGAAAGCAAACACTGGGCTCCGAACCTGAGATCTTAGCTTAGAATGTAGAAGGTCTTACCTCCCATTGTAAGTGGGGCGGGATATTTCGTATCTGAAGTTTCCGAATCCTGCAGAAGAATTAAAACGTTTTAAGGAACAAAACATACAAAAGCAAAACACACCAGTAGCCAACATGGAAGCTTATGAAATACTTAAAATACGATTTTTATTTAACTACACACCAAAATGTTATGAGGAAATGTAGCCCGTGGAGAAGACAAACTAACCCCAAGGTATGCCCTGAGACACTTGGCATTGTTAAATGATTGATACTTCATAAACCACTAAAACAGATAAAGTAAATGTGTTCTGATGACTATGTTTAGCATCCGAGTCTCCTTTCCTCAACTTAAGCCTCCTGGGGCACAAACAGAGCCTTAGTCCAGATGTTTTTGTTCTGAGATCACAGCCAAGGGGCTCACGATAGCTTTCAGGGAACTTGCAACTGGAGGAAACAGGGAACTCACACGCTTTCACTACTTCCTGACTATAACATTCAAAACATTCTTTCATCATGAGTATGGTAATAAGCCACAGAACCTGTAATTCTCAAATCAACAAAAATCAGGTATTTTCATGCCACAAAAGGTGTAGTAGGTCTTTTCAATATCATCTGTATTCAGTGCTATGAAATTTACTATGTTGCCAAAACTTACACAGACACACACAAGCATGAATGTGTACACACATGCAAACCCATGAGGTCTCATGTAGAGCAGCCCAGAATGACCTCGAACTCCTGAGGCTCCCGCCTTTAGCTTTTGAGCACTGAGCTTACAGCTGTGTGCCATTATAGCTCATTCATGCAGTGCTGGGCATTGGACCCAGGGCCTCATACATGTGGAAAGTACTGTCAACAGAGATCCATCCCCAGCCCCCACCCCCACAATTAGACTGAAAAGCACATATTACACTTTGTTAACTGTATGGGTTTGGCTTTCTTTTCTCGAGACAGGGTCTCCTGCTCTGTATCCCAGGCTGGCCCAGAACTTGCGGCAATCCTTTTGCCTGAGCAGACTTGAACAAGCACACTAGGCTTTGCTAACTGCATTTTGAAATAGTTTCTTTAGCAATCCTATGCATTTAAAGACATCCTAGGGCCTATGAGGATGCTGGAGTAAAGTCTATCAAATTGTGCAAACAGGCAAATTGTATACTATGTGAATTATTTGTCAATAAACATTTTATAAAACGTAACAAAATAAAAAATAAAGACATCCTAGGACTGGGGAGGTGGCTGAGTCGGTATAGTAATTGTGTACAAACATCAAGACTTGACCTCTATCTCCTGCACCCTTTTAAGAAGCTGAGCACAGTGGTGCATGCCTTTAATAGCAGCGTTCAGGAGGCAAAGAAGGCTCTGTGAGTTCAAAGCCACGGCTACATAGTGAGTTCTAGACCAGCCACGGCTACACAGTGAGTTCTAGACCAGCCACGGCTACACAGTGAGTTCTAGACCAGCCACGGCTACACAGTGAGTTCTAGACCAGCCACGGCTACACAGTGAGTTCTAGACCAGCCACGGCTACACAGTGAGTTCTAGACCAGCCACGGCTACATAGTGAGACCTTGTCTCAAACAAACAAACAAACAAAAGATTGAGAAAGACACTTAGCTTTGACCTCACATTCATTCACATGAACACATACACACTGATAATAATGATGATAAAGCCAGCACTTGGGAGGGCGAGGCAGGAGGATTATTGTGATTGAGGCCAGCCTAGCTTCAATGTAAAACTTGAATCAAGCCAGGCGGTGGTGGCGCACGCCTTTAATCCCAGCACTCGGGAGGCAGAGCCAGGCGGATCTCTGTGAGTTCGAGGCCAGCCTGGGCTACCAAGTGAGTTTCAGGAGAGGCGCAAAGCTACACAGAGAAACCCTGTCTCGAAAAAACAAACAAAAAAAACAAAACAAAAAAAAAAAAAAACTTGAATCAAAAATAAGTAAGTTGGTAGGTTTCAGGCTAAGCGATCCACAACAGAGAAAACGTGAGGAATCCTCACCTTTGTTCAAATATTCCCCACCTGAACCACCTGTGTGGTGTGGTGTGTGAGGGCTGGAGAAGGGGGCACAAGAGACTGTGTGAGACTGCCCTACAGGCATCGGACACCAGTCAGCCTCCAGCTGCTAAAACCAGCATTGCCTGGCCCGGTGGTGCACTTTAGGATATGCCACAGGAACACTGAAGCAGGAGAATTTTGAGGCTGGGCTAGCCTTGGAGCACAGGGACATGTGCCTCAGTAAAAACAAACAGTGGGAATAACCTAGCAACTCAGTTTGACCAAAAGAAAGTAATTCAGGGGCTGGAGAGATGGCTCTGCATGGAAGATCATGCACTGCTCTTCCAGAGGACCCGAGTTTCATTCCCAGCAACTCTATCCAGTGGCTTATAAACCACCTGTAACTCTAACTGCAGACCAGAGCCTCTATGTGCATGTACTTACACATAATTAAAAATAATAATAATAAAGTAATTCAATTGCTTAACTTGCAAAAATCAGAACCACAGTGAACTTCCTTTTCCCCAACAAAGAGTCTATGATTTTGAAGTTTCACAGTCGGTGACATTTGGAGTAGCCTCTAGTGAGTTATTTGCCTCTTTCCTTTCCCACCGAGCAGTAGAATAAATGCCATAGCTGCTGACTACTCAAAGACACTAAAGGAAACATGAACTCAAATCAGAGACTCCCTGCTCACAGTCTACATGGAGCAGAAGAAGGGAGACGAATTCTATAACTCTCTTGACACGGTAAAACAGCAAATCGTCAGGGAGAGCAGACAAAAACAGTAAATATAGTGTCAGTTAAGAAAAACACATCTGAGCACCACCTAAGTCGAACATACAGAGGAAATGATGCTTTGTTCAAGAACAACTCCTGTGTCAGGCATGTGAAGAAGGCACGTAGTCCCCCAAGCACTCAGGAGGCTAAAATGGGAAGATCAGGAACCCAAGGTTATCCTGGGCTACAAAGACAGACTCAGACTCAAAGAACAAAACCATCATCCTCACCATCATCCTCACCATCATCCTCCTCATCACAGCTCATGAACACATTGATACTACTTTTCTATAAATTACACCCAAGGACTAAAAGATGGGTCGGTGAGTAAAGTGCCTGCCTTACACATGGGGACCTAGAGTTCAAATCCCGAGAACCTCTGCAAAGCCAAGCATAGGAGCTCATATGAGAAATCCCAGAAATGTCCTCTGACAAGACAGGAAACTGTCTGTGCTCCAGCTAGCCTGGTTTAGACAGCAGAGAACAGCAGAGATACTCTGTCTCAAACAAGATGGAAGGCGGGAACAAGCGTCCAAAGTTGTCCTCAACCCCACGTGCAAACACCTGCAGTCACACTAATGCACAGCTGAGCGAGTGTACGTGTGCACACTAACGTGCGCGGGAAGACACACACACACACACACACCAGTAAGTTTTCTAATATGTTATGGCTATGCTCTATATTGCTTCACTCACACTGTAAATATTTATCCTGAGTAACTAAGGAGACAATATGCAGATGTGAACCTATTTTACTCAAGCATCTGACAGGCTTGGAAGCACACTGAGGAGACTGAGTCTCCACTCACTCTAGATTCACTGTGAGAGTGGATATTGCCATAAAAATTTCCCTAAAGTCAATGTGCAAACATGCATATATTCACATTATAAAACCAAATGTCCAGGAAATTTTTTAGGGTCCTCTCCTTTGAGAATCAGCCATGTTCCCAAGGATGTTTAAAAATGCACACAGCTCGCCGGGCGGTGGTGGCACATGCCTTTAATCCCAGCACTCAGGAGGCAGAGCCAGGTGGATCTCTGTGAGTTCAAGGCCAGCCTGGTCTACAGAGCGAGATCCAGGTCAGGAACCAAAGCTACAGAGAGAAACCCTGTCTTGAAAAACCAAAAAAGCACACAGCTCTCATTTACCAATTAAATGTCCCTCTGGAATAATAATTTCCTAAATGACTGTCTAGTTTCCTAATCAACCAAGGGTGCCAACCATACTCAAGCAGCAGAGAAATACCATCATAGTCAAGAGAGCACTTGAGAGAGACAACCCAACCTACACTCTGGCATCTTACTCCTGGCCAACTCCTAGAATAACATTGTAACACGAATCTTAAATGGTCTTATTAATAAAAAAAAATGGGAGCCAGTTATTGGGGTGAATTCTGAAAGATCAGAGAAACAGAACAAGCCAAGCTAACCTCACTTCAACTTCTCAACTGATCCTGTTTCCTCAAACTAGAAGCCTCTGAGTCCTCATCCGAATGGATCTCAGCTGAACTGCTGCTAAAAGCCTAAAAGCTAAAAAGCCTCTAATTCCTGGTTCTAATGCTTTATATACCTTTAAGCTTCCTAACACCATTTCCTGGGATTAAAGGTGTGTGTCACCATGCCTGGCTGTTTCCAGTGTGGACTTGAACTCACAGAGATCCAGATGGATCTCTGCCTCCGGAATGCTAGGATTAAAGGTGTGTGCTATCACTGCCTAACCTCTATGTTTAATATAGTGGCTGTTCTGTTCTCTGACCCCCAGATAAGTTTATTAGGGTGCACTATATTTCAACCACATGACGTCATATCTAGGTTGATTCTAAATGCTTAGGAGTCAAGTAAATATTAATGTTTACAGACAGTTTCTGCGAAGCGTGGTGACACACACGGGTAATCCAAGTACTCTGGAAGGTCAGGAGTTCAAGGTCAAACTTGCCTACATGTGGAATTGGAAGCCTAGAGCCTGGGGGACACTTGAATACATACATGCATGTATGTAACAGTTCAGTTCCAATATAAGCTAAATACTGTTTCATTTCCTCCAAAATTTCATCATTTCTTAGTTAAGGTTTTTATTGCTGTGAAAAGACACCATGACCATGGCAACTCATAAAGAAAACATTTAATTGGGGGCTCACTTAGTTTCAGAGGTTCAGTCCATTATCATCATGGTGGGGAGCATGGAGGCATGCAGGCAGATGTGGTGCTATAGCTGTGAGTGCTACATCTTAACCAGAAGGCAGCAGGAAGTCAACTGACAGTCACACTGAGGGAAGCTTGAGCAAGAGACACCTAAAGCCCGCCCCCACAGTGACACACTTCCTCCAACAAGGCCACGCCTCCTAATAGTGCCACTCCCTTTGGGGGCCATTTTCTTTCAAACCACCACACATATATATCTCACATACATAATCATGGGATAACAGGGTTATCTTGGGAGTATAGAACAGTGCTTGAAAAAAAAAAAGAACAGTGCTTGGCCCCAGCTAAGTACTCAACAGGTTTAAGCTTATATGTTTTTAATAGAAGGGAAAGAAAAGCCAATGTGCCTGTAATCCCAGGCAGGAGACAAAAGCAGGAGGTACAGAAAATTTGAGGCCAGCCTGGACTACACACAGGACATTTTCCAGACCAGCCTGGGCTAGGTATTTCAAAACAGCAACAGAAACTCCAAAACTTCCAAAAGAAGAAAGCACGATATTAACAGGAATTGGCATTTCTGTTGAGTTTCTTAAATCTTATGCAGAAAGGAAAAAAATCACCACACTTAGTACAAGAATGGAAACTAGAAAACCACTTAATTATTTAAGTACACAAATTATTGAAAAACAAAACCCAACTTTCAACACAACCTATTTATAAATTTAAGAGATTTCTCCCCTGAGGGAGAAAATGGTTTTAAGGACACCTACTTACACGGAGATGGGAAGGGATGGGACTCAGTACACTACAGGGCACATACTTAGCATGTCCAAGTCCCTGGCTCCCTCCCTCGAACTGGGGGAAAATATTATATACTGAAATGAAAATTCAATAAGCAATGTATTTTTTAAAAAGGAAGTTTAATCATAGAACAAGGAGACTCAAATTCTAAAGAACACCTTCAAGATCTTTAGTTAACTGATATGATTTTATGTAAATTTTCAGATTGACACCAAGTTCTTTTTCATGGTGACTCCTAGGCAGCTGGCTGTGTCAAGATACCACAGGCTGTCAGAAACTCATTGAAGTGGATGATGAACACAAACGTTGTAGTTCTATACATTCTATGAGAAGCACATGGCCATGGAAGTAGCTGCTGATGCTCTGGGTGAACCATGGAAGGGTTATGTGTTGGGATCAGTGGTGGGAATGACGAACAAGGTTTTCCCATGAAGCAGGCTGTCTTGACCCATGGCAGAGTGTGCCAGCTGTTGATAAGACGCATTCTTGTTATAGACCAAGGAGAACAGGAGAGAGGAAGCGCAAGTCTATTCGGGGATGAATTGAGGATGCCAATCTGAGTGTTCTCAACTTGGTTGTTGTTGAGAGAGAGAGAGAGAGACAGAGACAGAGACAGAGACAGAGAGCGAGCTTGGTGGCACACATCTTTAATCCTAGCACTCTGGAGGCAGAGGCAGGTGGATCTCTGTGAGTTTGAGGCCAGCCTGGTCTACAGAGCGAGTTCCAGGACAGCCAGGGCTACACAGAGAAACCCTGTCTGGAAAATAAATAAATAAATGAATAGGAGGAAGAGGAGGGTATTCCTGGACTGACAAATACTACTGTGCCTTGGTGGTCAGGGCCCAAAAGAGCAAGCAGAAAAGTTTTCGGTCTCTCTAAAGATGATGATGTCTGCCACTATGTTGTCAGAAAGTCCCTAAGCAAAGAGGGAAGAGGTCCAGAACCCAAACACCCAACATTCAGTGTCTTGTTACTGCGCCTGTCCCGCAACAAACACACTGACAGACACACTGCTCTGAAGAAACACACTAAGAAAAACAAGACTGCTGACTATGCTAAACTTAACCACGAGAATGAAGGAAGCCAAGGAAAAACACCAAGAACATACTGTCAAGAGGTGTCGGCTACATATGCTGAGAGCTTCTAAACTAAGCCCAGTCAAAATTAGGTCTTTAAGAGTAACAAACAATCAGACCTTAAATTTCAAACAACAAACCAAAACAAAAACAGCACCTGACACAAAAGTAGGAAAACCAGTAAGCTGAGCCTCCACACTTCCATTCCCGGCTTCAGGGATCAGGTTTGATCTGGATCACGTTCATTCTACACCCTGCCTCCTCCAACAAGCCCCCTCAGGTGGATCATGCTGCAACAGTGTAAACAACTCTAAGACAAGGGCCGCATTCAACCGAAGCGCAACTCGAGCGAGCGCTGCGCCGGTCGACTAGCCGAGGCTCCCGTCAGTGAGACCCACTCGCTGTTCACTCCCGTTGCTCGGAACATCACTTCCGTCAGTGAGACCCACTCGCTGGTCACTCCCGTTGCTCGGAACATCACTTCCGTCAGTGAGACCCACTCGCTGGTCACTCCCGTTGCTCGGAACATCACTTCCGTCAGTGAGACCCACTCGCTGGTCACTCCCGTTGCTCGGAACATCACTTCCGTCAGTGAGACCCACTCGCTGTTCACTCCCGTTGCTCGGAACATCACTTCCGTCAGTGAGACCCACTCGCTGTTCACTCCCGTTGCTCGGAACATCACTTCCGTCAGTGAGACCCACTCACTGGTCACTCCCATTGCTCGGAACATCACTCCTGTCAGTGAGACCCACTCGCTGTTCACTCCCATTGCTCGGAACATCACTCCCGTCAGTGAGACCCACTCGCTGTTCACTCCCGTTGCTCGGAACATCACTTCCGTCAGTGAGACCCACTCGCTGGTCACTCCCGTTGCTCGGAACATCACTCCTGTCAGTGAGACCCACTCGCTGTTCACTCCCGTTGCTCGGAATGTCACCTCCAGTTGGTTTGGTCACATGGAGGTCTTAATATGCCTTACATTTTCTTGGCACAGTTCCAGGTCATAAATTCTTTCTGATTCTAGATTTTGCCTATGGCTTCCCCTCTGTCCAACATCAATAACCATTTACTAAATTCAGTGTGACATACAAGGATAGCATGAAACACCCATAAACTCCCCAAATTACCAAGAAACAAAACAATTCAAGTGGCATAGTGGGGTACTCCTGTAACTCCAGCCCTGGGGAGGAAAAGGCAGGAAGATGGGAGTTCAGAACCAGTCTACACAGCAAGCCCCCATCTGCAACTCTTACCCTCCCCTCAAAAAGACAAAGGCAGCTGAAGCTGACCCACACTTGTTCCCACTCTTCCTCCCTAGGGTAATCATCAGCCTTAAATGCTATCAGTCTCATGACTTACTTATAAATACACGTGTCTCCAAGAATGGTTTAGGCTGGGTGTGGTGGCATACACCTCTTGTCCCAGCATTCGGGACACAGAGGCAAGCAGATCTCTGGGTTCAAAGCCAGCCTGGTCAACATAGTGAATTCTATCTAGGTCAGCCAGAGCTACATAGAGAGACCCTGTCTCAAAAACAAATAAAACAAAAACAAAACACTAAATAAATAAAGGCATTAGACTATCAAGCATGGTTGCTCATGCTTGAGGTCTCAGCTGAGGAAGGAGATTCAGCTCAAATTCAAGGTCAGTCTACCCAAACTACAGTGAATTCCAGATCAACCTGGATTACAGAGTAAAACCCAGTCTCAAAACCTCATGGCGGGGGGGGGGGGGGGGGGGGGGGGGGGGGGGGGGGGGGAATCAAGCAAGCCAACAAAAGAAGACTTTAAAGAAGACTTTAAACAGCTGATGCAGTGGGCTCAGGCCTGGAATTCAACACCCAGGAGGCAGAAGCAGAAGGATCCTGCTCAAGATCATCCTCAGCTACATGGAAAGTTCAAAGCCAGCCTGGGCTATGTGAGACCTGCCCACCCAATCTCCATTCCCAGCCTCTCCCCAGATTACTCCAGAGAAACTGCTCTTATCAAAGTGAGGACTCAATCCGCCTAGACGAGTGGGTGGGGAAACTGACGTCTGCTGTCAAGCCTGACGCCCTGAATTTGATTCCTGAGTCCCAGGAGGAGAGGACCGACTCTCACAAGATGTCTTCTGGTCTTCACGTGTGCTACATGGTACACTTGTGCACACACTGACAAACGTAATAAAGATGTTTTACGTTAATAAAAGCCAACATTAAACATCTAGAGTTTTCCTAAATTAAAAACTTTAACAAGTGGTTGACCCACGTTATACAAGTAAGATCCACAAACTGTATCTGGCTCCCTTCTGATGACCCTCACGAGTCCACATTTCACGTCTCTCTTCACTTACCAGCTTCCCAGGGCCTGGATTTTGCCAATTTTCTGTCCCATATAAAACGACAGACCCAAAGGCTTGGTGTGCTTTTTACCGTTGCTTGTCTAGCGAAAAGGAGCAGTGCCCCCCAGGGTGTTCAGTATTGGTTTGTTGTTGTTTATTCGAATCCATATACAAGTACGGTCTACCTCTGAAACAGGATCTTGCTCAGTAGCTCAGGTTAACCTAAAACTCACACACCCTCTCTCTTTTTCTTTTCTTTTTAGTTTTTTGAGACAGGGTCTCTCTCTGTAGTCTTGGCTGTCCTGGAACTCGCTATGTAGACCAGGCTAGCCTCAAGCTGAGCTCTTCCTATTTCTGCCTCCTGAGTGCTGGGATTAAAGGCGTGAGCCACCACATCCAGTCTGGCCTGGAAGCCTTGATCCCATCTCAGTCTCCTAACTGCTGGGATCCCAGGTGTGCCTCCACATGCCTAGCTCTCCAGCTGCCTTTCTATACTGTGGTCATTACCTATAGTCATTATTTTATTCAAGTTGAATCCACGATTTTCTCACTCTGCCAAGCCACCCATAGGGCTGAGCTGGAATTCTCCCATCAAGAATTACCAGCAGGGTATGGTGGCCATACCTATAATCTCAGGAGTAAGAAGCAGGAGGATCACCACATGTTAAGAGGTCAGCCTGGAAAAAATAAAAAAAATAAAAAATAAGCCAGGTGGTGGCGGCGGCAGCACACGCCTTTAATCCCAGCATTTGGGAGGCAGAGGCAGGCGGATCTCTGTGAGTTCAAGGCCAGTCTGGTCTACAGAGCGAAATCCAGGAAAGGCACAAAGCTACACAGAGAAACCCTGTCTCGAAAAACCAAAAAAAAAATTTTTTTAATTAAAAAAAAAAAAAAGAGGTCAACCTGGTCTACATAGTGTGTTCTAAACAGCCTGATCTACATTATCAAGCACTTTCCCTCAATCACTAGAATCGTCTGAAGAGCAGTAAGTACAGAAGAATCTTTCCTTGCCACAAGGGATGGTGCACACTTTTTATCACATGCCTCTCTCACCTCTGAGGTGACTGCAGCCACTGACACTAAGTTATCCCACCTCATTCCAGCAATTCACATATACCCTTTTTTGTTGTTTTTTTAAAGCTCAGTGCTTTCTCAAGAGACCCCACAAGCTCAGAAACATTGTGAAAATTGAAAGTCTTTAGAATAATCTGCAGAACTGGGTGTGATAGCATGTACCGTTAATTGCAATACTCAGGAGGCAGAGGCAGGCAATCTCTGCAAATTTAAGATCAGCCCTGGCTACATAGAGAGGCCCTGTTTTTTGTTATTGTTTTGTTTGTTTGTTTAACCAATCTGCTTCCCTATCGTGCAGAGGCCCTAAATTCAATCTCAATATTCTTTTTTTAAAGAGATTCGTCTCCAGTTTTCACCGGCAAGGAATGGAGGGGGACACGTGAAGGCCACCTGTGGTTTGACACTGCCTGCCCAGTCTTTCAGATGGGTGAAGCTGGGAGGCAGCTGTATAATCTCGAGTCCGGTTTCCCTACAGCAAATTCAGTAAAGCGCACCCTGGAACTGCCTTCCGAACTCACTTCGTGCACTCTGCTCACTCATCCGTGACTTCTTGAAATCCCCTCCAAAACAAACCAGCCTCAAGCAAATACGTCTCCACCTCCACCTTCAGGAGTCTGTGGACACCCCTTCACCCCTTCACCTTTCAGGATGAGCTCTGCTCTGCTGTTTTCTAAAGAGACCAAATGTCTTTAGCACAGTTACAAAGTCAGAGTCAAGCATTCTGTGTATTAACTGATCTCATTAATTCTTTCTGATGCTCAATTTATCTCACATTTGGACAGTGGAAATGCCTCTTCCTGTTGGTTCCTACAACTTCTGGATGAAATTCCATTTTGAGAGGAGTTTTGCTTTCTGTTTCTGGTTGAGGGAGGGAGACAAGTACCGCAGTCGGACTTGTGTAGGCAAGCACTCCACCTCTTGCTTTCATTTAGAGTATTCAAGTACTGTGTGTGTGTTTCTAGTTCCCACCTGCAATCTACATGACACACTTATCTCCTCTGATTATCAACAGTGCAGAGTCCACAATCTGACCACGGAAGAGTTCATCCTTACTGGCTTGATCCCAGCGGAGAGAGAGAAACAGAGAGAGAGAGAGACAGAGACAGAGACAGAGACAGAGACAGACAGACACACAGAGAGAGGGAGAGGGAGAGAGAGAGAGAGAGAGATGTTCTGTATGGCAAATGTGTTGCTGATTAGTCAAATAAAACACTGACTGGCCATTGGCTAGGCAGGAAGTATAGGTGGGACAAGGAGGAGAATAAAGCTGGGAAGTGGAAGGCTGAGTCACAGAGACACTGCCAGGCACCACGATGAGAAACAACAGCATGTGAAGATGCCGGTAAGCCATGAGCTACGTGGCAAGGTATAGATTAATGGAAATGGATTAATTTAAGCTGTAAGAACAGTTAACAAGAAGCCTGCCACAGCCATATAGTTTGTAACCAATATAAGTCTCTGTGTTTACTTAGTTGGGTCTGAGTGGCTGTGGGACTGGCAGGTGAGAGATTTGTCCTGACTGTGGGCCAGGCAGAAAAACTCTAGCTACAGAGAGAGGAAACATATCATGTTTTCTTGTTATTTTGTCTTTTTTTCCCCCCGGAGCTGAGGACCGAACCCAGGGCCTTGCGCTTGCTAGGCAAGCACTCTACCACTGAGATAAATCCCCAATCCCCATTATCATGTTTTATCATGTTTTAATACTGATAATTTCTAATTCAAATGTTAGGTTGCAAGCACTTTGCAGAAAGTCTTTGATATTTCCATCTAGGGATAGAGCTGATAGGAGGTGTAAGAAATACAGACACACACAAAAACATGATCTCCTTTAACCCTCACAACCATCATTTTATAAGTTAGGAAATAAAAACAGAAGTATTTGGATTTGAAATGCACACAGCACATGTGCAGCAGGGTCAGGGACCACCTCTGGGCATTCTGGAGCCAATCTACTCCCTCAAGCCCATTAACCACATCCTGGTAATAATATGTGGGCAAGTTATAGATTTCAAAAGTCCTCAGTCCAAAACTCTAAACTGTTCAAGATTGGGGATTCTCTGAGCAATGACATGATGCCACAGGAGGAACTTCTCACATCTCACTCCATGGGCAGGGTTCGTGGTCACAATGCAGTGATTGTCAATGTGATAAGATCTAAAATCACTTATGAGACAAGAAATCACTCACAGGGACACACTTGTGAGAGCTTTTGCTTTTAGGTTAGCTGAAATGGGAAGAGCCACCCCAGATGTGGATGGGACCTTCAGTGGTGCCCTAAAGGGAACCAAGTGTGAGATGGGAAAAGCACATCCTCCCGCCCCAGCCTCCCAAGCGAAATCCCGCCCCCACTTCAGATAAGCCACGCCACGCGTACAGGGTCATGCAGTGTGTCTCTTCAGTCCACCACCTAGTGGCTCTCTGTGGAGGCGACAAGCTGCCACTCCAGCTGTGCCAAGGACAATCCATGCCCAAAGAGGATCTGTTCTTCCGGCTACACGCAACACTGTTACACCCCGATTATATTGCTCTGTGTGGTTGCGAATTTGCTCTTTAAACTTCCATAACAGCGAACAATGGACTACGCCTTCTCTGTAAGACCTAGAGACCCAAGCGGTTATTATGAGTCTACAGGTATTGTTAAGTAGAGCAAGCATGTTTAATTTACAACATGAATACTCCTATCAATTTTTAGTTTGTTCTGCTTCGATCAAACTTGGTGTATGTTCATGCTTATCCCGCCTGAATATTGTTTCATGCTTATACGGGAAATCATAACCAAACGGTTCATTGTCCCCAAACAGGCAAGACTCTACTGCTGTGACATTTAGTCATCAAATCATCGCTTTTCCAGAAATTACTTCTCCTCTTCTCCCTTTAAAGATTCATTAAATGAGCTGGGTGGTGGTGGCGTACGCCTTTAATCTCAGCTCTCAAGAGGCAGAGGCAGGCGGATCTCTATGAGTTCGAGGCCAGTCTGGTCTACAGAGCGAGTTCCAGGACAGTCAGGGTGGTTACACAGAGAAACGCTGTCTGGAAAAAGAGATAGATTCAGTAAATGATATTTGTGAAGCCACAAAATGCATAACATTTACATTTTGACCTAAATTTGTGCTTTCACTGTACTAATTGTAGATGTAAAATGAAATCTCATTTTTAATAAGAAAAACCGATACAAAGGATTTTAGAAATTAGTTACCATCTTAATAAAATTGGCTGTGAAAATCACGAAGTGTAGAAGTTTTGGAACTCGTAAGAGGCAAAACTGCCAGGTATGGTTGCACATACCTTTAATTCCAGCACATGGGAGGCAGAGGCTGCAGATCTCTGTGAGTTTAAGGCCAGCCTAGTCTACAAAAGGAGTTTTAGGACAGCCAGGGCTGTTACACAGAGAAACCCTATTTAAAAAAAGAGGGAGGGAGGGAGGCAGGCAGGGAGGGAGGGAGGGAGGGAGGGAGGGAGGGAGGAAGGAAGGAAGGAAGGAAGGAAGGAAGGAAGGGAGGGAGGGAGGGAGGGAGGGAGACAGACAGAAAGAGAAAGAAAGCAAGCAAGCAAAACCAGAGAGAACACATTGCTGTCTCAAAATGATGCAGCTGGGCTGGGGAGAAGGCTCGGTGAATAAAATGCATAAGCCTGAGTGTAGAGTAGAGAAAGCCTTGAGTGTGTCAAGTCCTGAGCAAACGTGTTGTTGACACAGGGACATGGGCACAGCCATGTCAAGGACCACAGCTTCAGAACCATGGGGAAATCGCAAAGCTCACTCTCCTATCCCCATGAGGCTCAGGTCATGCTAAAGCTTTCCTCTGGTCTGTGTGTGGATGTTGATGGTGTGTGCAGAAAATGACCAGCATAGCTTTCTGCCGCCCCCTCCCCCCCGCCGCGCCTGCCAGATATTTAAGGCCTGAAGACTGCACTGATCCTCCACAGAGACTGCTCCTACCATGATTAGTTAAACCTACTTTGTTCAGCTGTATATAATATCCCGCCTCCTTGTTCTCTGTATACAATAACCCCAACTCATTGTTCAGCTGTATGCAATAATCCTGCCTCCCTGTTCAACTATATATAATAAACACATGCTGAGCTTTCAAGGTGCTACAGCTTCCCCATCAGAGATCCAATCCAGCCAACCCCAGCTTTTCTGTCCATGTGCCTGTGTGTCCCTGGAACTGTGCTGGATAAGGCACCTAAAGACCCGAGTTTGAATCCCTGACACCCACATAAAAACTGATTATGGCCACAACTGTCTGTTACCCTAGCATTGCAGGGGTGGACACAGATGGATCACGAAAGATCACTGGCAAGTCAGCCTATCTAGTCACATGCAAATAAGGCAAATGACACAGCAAGACACCCAAAGTACTTCTCTCTCCTCTGCATGCAAAGGTGTGCACATCTGCATATAGGAGTGCACACAGCACAAGATGGTGCTAAGTAAGTACATGCTTTTGTGTGTTTCAGAGCCTGTTGAGAAAGATGAGCTTGGTTATTTACATCTTTTGTTTTATTTTGTTTTGTTTTTCGAGATAGGGTTTCTGTGTGGCTTTGGTGCCTGTCCTGGATCTGGCTCTGTAGACCAGGCTGGCCTTGAACTCACAGAATTCTGCCTGCCTCTGCCTCCCAGGTGCTGGGATTAAAGTTGTGCGCCACCACCGCCCGGCGGTTATTTACATCTTTTCATTAAGTTATCTAAATCATAGAGGCAACCCTCAACTTTTAAAAATGCTAGTTCTGCACATAGATAAACACCTGGGGAAATGATCAGCATCATGTTCCTGACTCTGTTACCTGGCACACCCGCCTTACAGCTGCCAGGGTGGTACCTTACCCAATCCTCTCACAAAGGTGTGGTCACCCACAAAGGGCTTCAGTTTATATCATTTCCTTAGGGAAAGTTGAGATATGATCAAAGACTTAGCTTGAACCTTTAGGAATGACCTAGAGGTCCAGACAAAAGAGACTCACTAAACAGATCACACCATATGCCAGGCAAAGTAGCATACACTATCCAGTGCCTGCAATCCCACAGGAGGCTGAAGCAGGCAGCCTGGGCTACATAGTGAGTTCCAGGACAGCCAGGGCTATAGAGAGAGACTCTGTCTCAAAACAAAATAACAACAACAAATCAAAATTATGAAGAAAGCACATTATAAAAACAAAGTGTGCACTTAAAATTTCTCCGCCAGCAGACATATGGCATACAAGCATTACTAGAGATGAGGAAGGAGTTTTAACTAAAACACTAACCACAGAAAGTCCTGGCCACTATAATCATGGGCAACTTTCAACTTGCGATTTATAGTGAACTCTTCTAAATGTTAGGAGAGACTTCTCCAGTCTGCAACAGGACATTAGCATGAACCCAGACAAAAACCAGTTGAGTCTGTGGAGTCTGTCTGAGTCCAGCTTTCCAGAGAGCCCTGGGTCAATACCCAGCCGCCTCATCCTTTATTCAAAAGGGCTTTTTATGATATGCCAAGGGGAGAGGCAAAAGACCTCCGCCCTTGCGAGATCAAAGCACACTGTACAGCCAAGTGTAGACCCTTCCAAAGACCTGGTAGCCACGCCCCTGGCCAAACCATCCCATTATGCAGCGGGGCTGGGTAAAGCAAGCCCAGATTCTCTGACCTTGTGTAAGGTCTCACTTGATAGCCTCTGTGGGCTCCCACACGAGTCCAGTGGTTCTAACTGAGCATTATAACATCGGCCCATGATTCTAAATGTAGCAGAAGAAACCAGGCATCTTTAAGACAGTCTTAAAGAGGGTCGGTGAAATGCAGAGGAGAGTGCCCCCTTGAGAGTGAGGAGAGGAAGTACAGTCCAGGCTGGAAACCTACCTCAGTTTGATCCCTAGTACCACACAGAATAATCCAGGCCTGGTACACATGCCTATGAACCTAGTACTCAGAAGGGAAGGCAGGAGGACCAAAAGTTCAAGGTCACCCTCCACTACACATAGCCAAAATTGAGGTCAGCCAGAATTTCATGAGATCTAGTCTTGGGTGGAAGGGGAGAGGAGGGAAGGGGGGAGAGGAGGAGGGGGAGGGAAGAGGAGATAGGCAAGCTAATTGAAGGATGGACTTACAAAAGACCAATGCCGCTGTCACCTCCCTCTAAACCTCCACCTCGCACCCCACCCCAACACTGCATGTCTGAGGGAAGGACAGTTCAGGTGGTAAAGCACTTGCCTCGCAAGCATGAGGACCAAAGTCTGGACCCTAGAGCCCACACATTAAAAAGAAAAAAAAATTGTACTGGAAATCAAACCCAGAGCCTTGAACACATCAGGTCCACACTCCAGAACTGAGCTACAGTACAGTTATCATGCCCTTCTTCGGGGAGACTAAATGTTCTTTCAAGGTAGGGGTGGAGAAAGTTCTCATACTTCCTTCTGATAGGCGCAAGGCGGGACACAGAATGCTACTGAAAAACCGCGGGGACAGCAGGGTGATCGGAGACAACATACTGTACACCCAAACAGCTCCAGGAAAGGACAGTGTCAGCATCACACAGAAGTGACAGATGTTTGAGCAAGAGAGATTTAATCTGACAAGAGCATCACACAATATACACATGTGCCTAGAAGTAACATCTTATTCATACAATTTTTAAAGTTTTTATGTTACCAGTTTAAAATGAACTTGAGCTGAAGATGTGGCTCAATGCTTACAACACCCTGGTTGTAATTCCCAGAACCACCAAAAATAAAAAAAATAAAATAGAGGGCTGGAGAGATAGCTCAGTTGGTAGGCATGCTTGCTAGGGACCCAAGTTCAAATCCCAGCACCCATATAAAAAGTCAAGTGTAGCTGCAGTACCTCATAACCCCAGAGGTGTAGAGAGCCAGAACTGGGTGACACTGGGGCTTAAGGACACCAGCCTAGGTGGAGGCTCAATGACAGGGCCTGTCTCAAAGGAATAATACCGAGTGTGAAGGAGCAGGACAGCTGTCATCCTGCTGGCCTAGGTGCACAATGACACACCCACACACATGTGTACATACACCCTAGGAACCCACAAATAAAAATAAATGATTTTAGAAAGAGATTAATCCAGTAAGTGTTTGTAGCTGGCATAGGAATACAGCAACAATTCCAACACTTGGGGGGCTAAGGATGGAGGTTTGCAAGGTCCAAGCTAACCAGAGCTACAGAGCCAGTTCCGGCCAAGCTAGCCATGGTGAGACCTGTCCCACAAACAAAACCAAGCAACCAAGAGTTAGCTGTGAAGACAATAGTTGAATAGGGTACAAACTGACCCTTGATATCTTAATAACCAAAGATTCTGTAGCTGTCTCCGACAGAGCTAAGAATGTGCCTCTCAACAAGTCACCACCAGTGTGTCAAGTAACCACAGACGCTCAGTTGAACGGCAACACTACTATTTAAAGCTTTGCTGTCTGTATGAATCCAAGAACAAGCTCCTTCAAAAGTCCAGCACAAAACAAAACAGAGCGAGTCACATCGCTTCCTCCAGGGCCTCATGCATGCCAAGCAATACTCTTACCTTGCAGCTAAATATCCAGCCCCTGATGGTAAGCACGTTTAAACATCATACTTACTTTTTATTTCATTAAAAACAACCACCACTCCTTCGTCTTCTGTAGTTAACATTATTCATCTTACAAATAACACTGCTGGCGAGACATCTGAATGGACAAAGGCACTTACTGAGAACCTGAGTTCAACCCCAGACCCAACGATGGCGGCAGAAGCGAGTCCTGCAAGTCGGACTCTGAAGTGTGCATGCCCCTATGCACAAATTAAAATAAGCAGCATTACATTTTTTCCCATCAAGATACAGCATACTTTTGTTGTTGTTTGTTTTGTTTTCGAGACAGGGTTTCTCTGTGTAGTTTTGGTGCCTGTCCTGGAACTTGCTCTGTAGCCCAGGCTGGCCTCAAACTCAAGAAATCCACCTGGCTCTACCTCCTGAGTACTGGGATTAAAGGCATGCACTGCCACCCGGCCCAAGATAAAGCATACTTTGAGCAGTAATTTCAAAGGCTATCATCTCTTCTACTGTGTGGGTACTAGCAAATGAAATCCAGCTAGTACAAACCAACAGTTACGGAACTATAAAATACACATTGAACTTAAAGACTTAAAAAATGAAAATGTCCTCGACAGGTGGTGGTAGCACATGCCTTTAACCCCAGCACTTGGTGGACCTCTGAGTTCAAGGCTAGTCTGGTCAACAGAGCCAGTTCTAGGACAACCAGGGGTACACAGAGAAACCCTGTCTTGAAATACCAAAAAACAAACAAACAGAAAAACCCACAAAAAAAATGCCGGGCGGTGGTGGCGCACGCCTTTAATCCCAGCACTCGGGAGGCAGAGCCAGGCGGATCTCTGTGAGTTCGAGGCCAGCCTGGGCTACCAAGTGAGTCCCAGGAAAGGCGCAAAGCTGCACAGAGAAACCCTGTCTCGAAAACCCCCCCCCCAAAAAAAAAAAAAAAAAAAGAAAAACCCACAAAAATAACCACATACAAGCTAACTAGTTTTGGCAGCACATGACTGTAACCCCAAAACTTGGGGGGTAGAGGCAACAGGATCAGGAGTTTGAGACCAGTCTTGGCTACATAGCAAGTTCTCAGCCAGCTTGGGCTAAATGAGAAGAAGAGTACCAATCACTATCTGCACAAACAATAAATCAGTCAAAACCAAATGTTGGTCTAAATTTCATGAGTTCCCACTAGTTTGGTTTGGTTGTCTCTGTAGGTTGGGGAGAGTTTTTTCCTCTTAAAAGGAGCTTTTACGTCAGGACTCAGGAAGGGTCCCCAAGGGGCAGGCCAGAATGCCAACAATTTGTCTTTTAGCTGTTTACCACAGGCAATATCTTTTACCTTTAAAACTTATCTTTAGCCGGGCAGTGGTGGCGCACGCCTTTAATCATAGCACTCGGGAGGCAGAGGCAGGAGGATCTCTGTGAGTTCGAGGCCAGCCTGGGCTACCAAGTGAGTTCCAGGAAAGGCACAAAACTACAGAGAAACCCTGTCTCGAAAAACAAAAAAACAAAAACAAAAACAAAAACTTACCTTTAGAAAAAAGTCATACAGGATGTGGACACTGTTGAAGAAGGAAACTGGCTTGATGGCATCCCATTTACCTACCACCGAGGTCCTATTTTGTATCCAAAAACAGTTACCTATTAATTAATTAGTTATTATTTATTCATTTTATTAATTTTTGTTATTTTGAGACAAGGTCTACTAGGTAGGCCAATCTGGCCCTGAACTTGGATTCCCTCTGTCTCAGCTTCTGCTGCTGGGATTAAAGGCATGCATCAAGGCTGTTCAATTTAAAAGGTAATATAGTAGCTAGGTGTGTGTGGTGTGGGCATTCAAGAGGCTGAGGCAGGAGAAGAATCCAGTTCCAGTCCAGCCGGGGATACATAGTAAGACTTTATCTAAAATTTAAAAAAATAGTAAGCTTAAAAAAAAATAAATGACTGGGCATGGTGACCCATGCCTTTAATTCCAGAGCAGAGGCAGGCGGATCTCTGTTTGGAGGCCAGCGTGGTCTACAAACTGAGTCCGGGGACAGTCAAGGCTATTACACAGAGAAACCCTGTCTCGAAAAAACAACAAAAACAAAACAAAACAAAAAATGGTCAGGCAGTGGTGGCACAGGCCTTTAATCCCAGCACCGGGAAGCAGAGGCAGGTGGAGCTTTGAGTTCGAGGCCAGCCTGGTCTACAGAGTGAGTTCCAGGACAGCCAAGACTACACAGAGAAACTCTGTCTCAAGAGAAGAAAAAAAAAAAAGGAGGCCTAATGGGTCTATAATCCCAGCCATTGGGAAGGCAGAGGAGAGAGAATTACAAATTCAAGACACCTAGCAATTTAGCGAGAGCTTTTCTCAAAATAGAAAGTAAAAAGAGAACTAGAGGGAGGAGGGGGGAGGGAGGAGGGAGGAGGGAGGAGGGAGGAGGGAGGAGGAGGAGGGGGATCTGTGGGTGGTATGTAGAGTGAGTAGAAAATATCTTAATAAAGGAAAATGAAAATAAATAGATAGATAGAATTAGAGATAGAGCTGGCATTTGCCCAGCATGCTCATTGCTCTCAACACACACACACACACACACACACACACACACACACACACACACACACACACGAAATGTTAAACAATGTTAATATTCTGTCTCTTGGGCCTTGGAGATGG
This sequence comes from Peromyscus californicus insignis, assembly GCF_007827085.1. Lineage (NCBI taxonomy): Eukaryota > Metazoa > Chordata > Mammalia > Rodentia > Cricetidae > Peromyscus > Peromyscus californicus. The sequence continues at coordinate 66,626,011 of NW_026294584.1, forward strand.
AGCTGCCTCACAAGCCTCACGACCTTCGTGAGACCCTAGAGCCCACACAGGAGCCAGAGACAGGGGGATATCCCACTTCTATACCAAGATGGGAGGCAGAGGCAGGAAAATCTCCCATAAATTTGGAGGCCAGCCAGCCTGCAGGAAGGCAGAAGGGGGAACACGCTCCTGAAGGTTACCCTGACTCCCACACTTACTGTGGCATGACACCCCCCAACCCCGACACACACACATACACACACACACCTGAGAATGCCTCTTATGACAACAACCCTACCCACAGTGTGCTTACAATCAATGTGTGACAAGTGACGCTCACACCTTCAAGCCCACTGTCTTAGTCTGCTTTCTAATGCTGTGATAAAACCTGACAAAAGCCACTCCGGAAGGAACCTTAGTCATCAAATCACAGTCCAGCAAGAAGGAAGCCAAGGCAAGAACTCAAGCAGGGCGAGAACCGAAGTAGCGTCCATGAAAGAACACAGTCTGGTGCTCTGCTCCTCACAGCTGGCTCAGCCTACTTGTCTACACAGCCCAGAAGCACCTGCAGGGTGACAGGCCTCACAGTGAGTTGGCCCTCCCACATGGATCATTGATCAAGAAAATGACCCACAGCCAATCTGATGGGGGCATTTCCTCAACTGAGGATGCCTCTTCTCAGAAGACCCTGGAGTATGTCAAGCTGAAAACAAACACATTTTTAAAACCTAACTAGCACACCCACAAGGGCACAACTCTCTCTCGAAGAAACTCTCGGTCTCCCTTGCAATACTGACATAATTGGCCCAGACGCCCAGAACTGGGAGAGGGCTACCAGTCCTGAGAACCAAAGGCACAAGCGCCTAGCTGTCCTTTGCAGAGCCTCGCTTACCTTCAGGCGCATCCGGGCATCCACCTGCCCTCGGGCTTCCTCTCTGACAGACACCAAGCGTTTAAGATGGTCATTTCCCCGTTGCCAAGTGCTCTAACCCTCTTTAAAGCTTTACAATTAGAAAAAAGACCATAAACTAAATCTGTAATTAACAATCTGCACAGGACATTAAACTTTAGTAGGCTGGGCTTTAGACCTTAACACCTTGTAAAAATGTTAAAGTCGGTGTTTGGAAAGGTACACGCTTTTAAGAATGTGTTAAACGGCCAAGGCCAGGCGGTAAAATGACAGCCTCAAGACTGGTTTGTAAGAAACGAGGGCAAGATGGAAGCTACCAGAACAGTCTGTCCATGGGGGGCACGGGGCAGCACAGCAGGACACCGGCTTGCTCCTCACCAGCCATCTGTCCACAGGGGCATTTGTGTTTTCACAAACACTTTTGGGGAGCTGAAAGCATGCCAAAGTAGAAGTTTTAGATCATTTTTTTCCCCAAGAAGCCTTGCGTCATATGCACAGGCTTAAATTAAGTCTACTGATAAGTAAAACTCAAACACATCTTAAATTTACGAATACAATCTCCAAGACAAGAATCTGTGATTCTAAATCTCTTCGCTAGTGACTAAACATCATGCCATTTAGCCTGTTTTTAAATATAGAACCTTGAGATGGTTTTAAATATAAAGAAAGGTTTTTTTAAATCATCAATGAATTTTACAAAAAAGGCTCAGTATATACTTAAAGAGCATATGAATTCAGATATTGTTATGAAACTGAACAAGCAAGAAAATTAGATTTACTTACAGCAAGCAACCAACACATCTAAAAATTCTAATGATTCTAACCCAGACAGGCTCCCTTCTCTTCTAGAAACTACAAATTATCTAATCAGACAGTGTGAAAAGCCCAGGAGAACTATGCATTTAAAGTTACCACCAATTATGACAATGGTTACAGATACGCTGGCGCTTTTCTCAGTCACGTAAATCTGTCTTCCTAATTGAATAAAATTACTTAGTAAAATGCTAATGTTTTAAGAAGTTGTAGCATTTCAAATTTAACTGAAGAGCTCAAGTATTAAGTTTAGGTATTTTGATGCTATTTTACTAAAATTCCTGTAATAGTCTTTTGATGAATTCAGGGAGCTAGGATGACAGTATGTGCAGCAGTTTGAATGAGACTGGCCTATTGGCTGGTGTATTTGAATACTTGGTCTCCAGTTGGTGGAACTGCTTGCGAAGGATTGGGAGGTGTGGCCTTGTTGGAGGAGGTGTGTCACTGGACTCCAGGGTTTCAAAAGATTCACATCTGCCCCCTGCCTGTGGATCAAGGTAACCTCTCAGCTGTTCCTGGCACCACAGCTTTGTTCCATCATTATGGACTCTAACCCTCCAAAACCATAAGCCCCAAATTAAACACTTTCTTCTGTATGTTGCTTTGGTCATGATCTTTTATCAAGGCAATAGAGAAGTAACTAAGACTAATATGTAAGCCAAATTAAAATTCATTGTAAAACTAGGCAGCTAGAACTTTGTATTTAACTAAATCATTTGTGAAAACTCAACCTTCATTTGTTAATTAGACTATCATAAAATTAAAAACTTAAGGCTGGGCATGGTGGCACAGGCCTTTAATCCCAGCAGTGGCAGGCAGATCTCTGGGAGTTCAAGGCCAGCCTGGTCTACATAGTGAGCTTCAGGACAGCCAAGGCTATGTAGAGACCCTGTCTCAAAACAAAACAAAATTTGTGAGGCTGGAGGGATGGCTCAGCTGTTAAGAGCCCTGGCTGTATTTCCAGAGGACCTGGGTTAGATTCCTAGCACCCTCATGGCAGTTCACTATAACACCAACTATAACTCGAATCCCTCCATGGGTACTTGAAGCGTATAGTGCACAGACATACATGCAGACAAAACCCCCATACATCTTAAATAGTTTTAGAGACTTGTTTTAAAAACATTACATACTAATACAAATACACAAAGTTATGCTAGTCAAAGTAAAATGTATCAGCTGGATCTATATTTCACCCCCTTTTGATTTTGGTTCTACATAGTTAAACAGTTAGTAGCCACCAGTGGTAAGATTCATGGGTAAAAACACTTGCCACACAACCTGGCGACTCGAGTTCAAACTCCAGAGCACAAGTAAAGAAGGAAGGAGGGAACCGATTCCACGAAGTCATCTTCTGTCCTCACATGTGTACCATGGCACACGGACTCAACACACAATAATGAACAAATAATTAAAACACAGCTCACCGGGCAGTGATGGCATACGCCTTTAATCCCAGCACTCAGGAGGCAGAGGCAGGCGGATCTCTGTGAGTTTGAGGCCAGCCTGGTCTACAAAGTGAGTTCCAGGAAAGACGCAAAGCTACACAGAGAAATCCTGTCTCGAAAAAGCCAAGAACAATAAATAAATAAATAAATAAATAAATAAATAAATAAATAAATAAATAAATAAATAAATCACAGCTCATAAAATGCTGACAGTTTAAAATGAACTCAATGTTTAATGTTGAAGACATACAACTAATCTTGGACAGACTACAACATTAAATTACTACCTAAGATTCCATTATGAGGTTCCTAATTATATTTAATTACCAATTTTATTTTAGAACTGTTAAGGAAATCCATAAATTCAGAATCATTCAGACCAATGAACATTTTGGTCTTCCCTCTGGAACTGAACATGTTACTGTTTCAAAATGTGTTATTTACGTTCATTTTGAAAATAAAGTACACGGGGCAGTCAAGATGGATCAGTCAGCGGAGGCTCATCCCGGGCCAGCCTGGTAACCTGAGTTCAGCCTCAGAACCCATGGAGAGACCCAGCTTCATGAAGTTGACCTCTGACCTCTACATGCACACCTGGGCATTCACATACATCATACACACATCATAAACAAAAAGCAAGTATACTACTAAAAATAAAAAAGTATATGCTGTGGGATGTACTGTATGTCAAATGTGTTGCTCTGATAGGCTATTAATAAAACACTGATTGGCCAGTAGCCAGGCAGGAAGTATAAGCGGGACAAGCAGAGAAGAGAATTCTGGGAAGTGGAAGACTGGGGCAGAGAGACACTGCCAGCCACTGCCATGACAAGAGAGATGTAAGGTACCGGTAAGCCACGAGCCACGTGGCAACTTATAGACTAATAGATATGGGTTAATTTAAGATATAAGAACTAGATAACAAAAGGTCTGCTGCGGCCATACAGTTTGTAAGCAATATAAGTCTCTGTGTGTTTACTCGGTTGGGTCTGAGCAGCTGTGAGACTGGCAGGTGAGAGAGATTTGTCCTGACTGTGGGCCAAGCAGGACCTGGAAAAAAACTCTAGCTACAAGTATACTACTAATACTTTAAAGACTCACAGTTCTTTCCTTAAAATCATGACTTCATTTAAGCTTAGAAGTCAAATTTTAGTATTTTCAACATATAGCTATTTCTGGGAGGAAAAAAAAATTACAAATTTTTCTAACAATCTAGTAATTTAAGCATTAAACAGCAGATTCAACACCCAAACATAAGTTTGAAAATATTAAAACAAAGAGAGAGACTGGGAATGTTTGCATACGTCTTTAATCTCAGCACTATGGAGGCAGAAACAGATGGATCTCTGAGAGTTCAAGGCCAGCCTGGTCTACTTAGGGAGTTCCAGGGCAGCCAGAGCTACATAATAGAGACCCATAGGGGCTGCAGTCATGGCTCAGTGGTTAACAGCACTGGCTGCTCTTACAAAGGACCAGAGTTCAGTTCCCAGCGCTCATGTCAGGTGGCGCACAGCCACCTGTAACTCCTGCTTCAGGACATCCAATGCGCTCTTCCAGCCTTTGCCAGCACCAGCACCCACATATGCATGCACAGACATACATAAGTAAAATAAACACGAGAGAGAGAGAGAGAGAGAGAGAGAGAGAGAGCGCGAGCGCTGGGGAGACAACTTACCGGGTAAAGCACCTGCAATGCCAGCATGACCAACTGAGTTCAGACCCCGAGAGCCCCCATGTAAAGCCAGACATGGTGGTTCCTATCTCTAATCCCAGCACTCCTACAGTGTGATGGTGTATGGAAACAGCGGAATCCTGGGCCAGCTAGCTTGTCCTACACAGTGGCGAACTAGATGGAAGGCAAGGACAACACTCGAGGCCGTTCTCCGACTTCCGCATACATCCATACTCACACACAGATGGCTGGAGAGAGGGCTCAGTCATTAAGAGAACTTACTGTTCTTACTGTTCCTGCTTAGGTCCCAGGGTGGTGTCCCAGACCCCTATGGCAGTGCATAACTGGACCTCCAGCTCCAAAGGATCTAATGTTTGCTGCTGGCTTCCTCAGGCATTGCATGCACATGGTTCATAGACACACATGAGGGCAAAAACATCCAGACTCATAAAATAAAAAGAAATAAATCTTAAAAAAAAAAACAAAAAAAAATGGAAAACTGTCTGGAGTAGTAGTACACATCTTTAATCCCAGCCCTGGGAAGGCAGAGGCAGGTGGATCTCTGAGTTCCAGACCAGCCTGGGCTGCAAAGTGAGATCCTGTCTCAAAGAAAGGAAATGATAATAAAATGAACGTTAAAGGGGGGACTTAATTTCTTTGTAAGGGTCTGGGGAGCTGGCTGACTGGATAAAGTGCTTTCATGAAACCTGAGTTTAGATGCCCTGCACCCACGTAAAAGCCAGCCAGGGACTGTGGCTTGAACTCGAATCTGTAACCCAGGCCTGGCAAGAGCGGGACATGCTGACGGTGGAGCACAGCGACAGGCCAGGTCATCTAGCCAACTGGTGACCTCCAGGCTCATGAGTTCCCATCTTACAGGTAAGGTGGGGAGTCATCAAAATGACCCAGCAGGGCAAGGCACCTGCAATGTAAGCCTGATAACTAAGTCTGATCCCCAGAACCTGCAGTAGAAAGGGGAGAACTGACTCCTAAAAGTTGGTCTCTGACTTTCACACACTTGCCACATCACACACATGCCCACACTTGTACATCATACACACACAATAAAATTAAAAATAATGACTTTTTTTTTTTTTTTTTGGTTTTTCAAGACAGGGTTTCTCTGCGTAGTTTTGCGCCTTTCCTGGAACTCGCTTTGGAGACCTGGCTGGCCTTGAACTCACAGAGATCCGCCTGCCTCTGCCTCCTGAGTGCTGGGATTAAAGGCGTGCGCCACCACCGCCCAGCAGAAATAATGAGACATTTTAACATGAGCCTCTGGCCTCCATGGAAGCATACCCGCACACACATGGACACTCCTACAAACCTCACACACACAAAATAATTTAACAAAAATTTAAAATGCCTTTATTATTATTATGTACCATGGTGTATGTGGACGTCAGGTCAGCGTTCAGGAGTCAGGGGTTTTTTTTATTTATTTTTTTTTAAGATTTATTTATTTATTTATTATGTATATAGTGTTCTATTTGCATGTGTCCTTGCAGGCCAGAAGAGGGCACCAGATCTCATTACAGGTGGTTGTAAGCCACCATGTGGTTGCTGGGAATTGAACTCAGGACCTCTGGAAGAATAGCTAGTGCTCTTAACCACTGAGCCATCTCTCCAGCCCAGGAGTCAGTTGTTTTGAATGTAGGTCCTGGGGGACTGAATTCAGGTTGCCAAGCTAGCACAGGAAGTATTTACTAAGCCGGAGAGCTGCCCCTTTTAGAATAAACTCCTGGGAGCTGGTGGCGCACACCTTTAATCCCAGCACTTGGGAGGCAGAGCCAGGTGGGTCTCTGTGATTTCGAGGCCAGCCTGGTCTACAGAGAGAGTTCCAGGACAGGCACCAAAACAACACAGAGAAACCCTGTCTCAAAAAACAAAAAAACAAAAACAAAAAACTAAACTCCCAGCACTAAGCAAGCCCAACCTATCCAGAGTAATGCTCACATACTACTTAGGAGTACTCCTGGGGGTTTCTCAGAGCTCTGGGCTCTTTGGTTAAACTGCACATCCCCTTCCTTCCTTCCTTCATAACTGATAATGGAGTAAGCCACGTGCTGAAGTTTTCTCAACAGAACAATCTGAAGCAAGTACAAAGATCAACAATAAAGCCTGGGTCTAGAGAGGAGACTCAGCAGTTAAGAGCACTTGTTCTTCAGTGGTTCAGATCCCAGCACCCACATGTGCACAGCTCCAACGGTCTCTAACTCCAGTTCTGGGGATCAATACCCTCCTCTTCTGACCTCTGTGGGCTGGTACACATGCATACTTTCAGGCAAAACAAATGCATCCTTAAAAGCAAACCTATCTTTAAAAAAAAAAAAAATTACTAAGATATGGAGCTAGCTCAGAGGGTAAGGGCACTTACCAAGAAGGCTGACAACCTGAGTTCAATTCCCCAGAACCACATAGAAAAGAATTTTTCCACTTGTTTTTAAGTTCTTTTTAATTTGTCTCAATATTTTCATGCATTTAGATTTTTCCTCTTTGTGTTTACTGTTTTACATTTCGGTCCTCCACATCTGGTTTTTGGATGAAATCCCCTGCCAGGCAGTTGTAGAAAAACTCTCACTTGCTCTTGCATCTACTACACATTCCCAGAGAACATCTGATCCAAGCAGACAAGGTACACAAGAGAGTGGAGCCGCCTTTGCATCTCAGGGTTCCCGGGATGCTTTCAGGGGGGCCCAGTGTCAAGACTATCATTATGACATTACTAAGAGTCACTCCGCCCCCTTCAGTGTGTTGACTTTTGTGTTGATGGTAATGCTGGCTGTATCATGAGGCAATGCATGGCTCTCAACTGTCTAGTCCCTGTGTGCCCCACTGGGTGAATTAGGCTTGGTTTGTTTTATAGTGGCCTTAATATAAAAGTGGTGAAGATAAACAAATAAATAAAGTTTAAAAAGCCAGGTGGTGGTGGCACACGCCTTTAATCCCAGCACTCGGGAGGCAGAGGCAGGTGGATCTCTGTGAATTCAAGGCCAGCCTGGTCTACAGAGTGAGTTCCAGGACAGCCAGGGCTACACAGAGAAACTCTGTCTCAAAAAACAAAAACAAACAAACAAAAAGTGGTAAAAATAATGAAGTTTTAGTCAGTCTCAATTCTTGAGCACACATCCTTTTATTCACCTCTAGACTGAAAACAGAAGCACACACAAGCGCTTCAGCTACCTGCTGTGGCTTTCTCTACTATACAGAGTCCAGGCAACTGCTTGAAGCACCAGGTGAACTAGTCTTATTTTTTGTCTGTGAGACAGGGCTCCATTGTATGGCCCAGGGCTGGCCTAGAACTCCCAGTTCTGAGTTCTGGGATCACAGTCATACACCATCAGGCCTGAAAGCACCGTGTCTACCTAAAGACACTTCAGGAAAGCTGTGGCTATTTTTGCTTGAGTGTCTGACAGTCTCAAAAAAGAATCAGGTGAACATATCACTTAGAAAATGATGTTTACTCACATATTTATTTCCAAATGATTAAATCTGAGCTTTAAGCAAAAACTACAATTTTGAAAAACTCTTATCTACTACCATGACTTCAATTAGTTTCTCAATATTCACAGATAAATATCCACTCAAAACACAAGGGAAAGCAATGGACCTGAATGTCATGGTGCCCAGAATTCACCGATGTTTCAGATTTCAGCCAGCAGTCTTTCTGGGTAATATAAACAGTGTCTGTTAACGTGACGTAAGGGGGCTAGAGAGATGGCTCGGTAGTTAAGAACGCATATTGCTCTTCCAGAGGACCTGGGTTTGGTCCCCAGCACCCACATGGTGGTTCACAACCATCTGTAACTCCAGTTCTAAGGGATCTGACGCCTCTTCTGAACTCCATGGGCACCGTGTACATGTGTGGCACACATATAAACATGCAGGCAAAACACTTACACACATAAAGTATTTTTCATTAAAAAAATAAAATGTGAAGCCAGGTGATGGTGGCACATGCCTTTAATTCCAGTATTTGGGAGGTAGAGGCAAGTGGATCTCTGAGTTCGAGGCCAGCCTTGTCTACAGCGTAAGTTCCAGGATAACCAGAGCTACAGAGAAACCCTGCCTTGAAAAATCAAAACTTCAAAAAAAAAAAAAAAAAAGTGATGAATACAGTGGTTTGAAAGAGAATGGTCCACCATAGGCTCATATTTAAATGCTTGATCCCTGGTTAGTGGGACTGTTTGGGAAGGATTTGGAGGTGTGGCCTTGTTGGACTGGAGGTGTGGCCTTGTTGGACGAGAGGTGGCAGCAGCAGTGGGCCTTGAGATTTCAGAAGCCCACTCCAGGCCCAGTGCTCTCTCTGCCTGCTGCCTATGATCAGGACATAAAGCTCTCAGCTACTGCTCCAGCACCTATCTGCCTGTGTACCACCACACTCCCTGCCGTGATGGTAACTCTCTGAAACGATAACCCCTCAATTAAATGCCGTTTTCTATAAAGTGCTTTCTTAGCGTTTCTATTGCGGCAATGAAACAACATCCCACAATGGCTGGGCCCTCCTCATCAACTACTATGAAAATGCCCTGTAAGCTTGCCTACAGCCAGGTCTCATGGAAGCGCTTTCTCAATCAAGGTTCCCTCCTCTCACAGAACTCTAGCTTGAGTCCAGCTGACATAAAACTATCCAGCCCAGGTGCCTTGGTCACGGTGTCTCTTCACAGCAACAGAACTCTAATTAAGAAAGAAGCTAGTATCAGGACTGGGGCATTGCTGTGACAGGCTCAACCATGATGCTTGTTGGCAGAATATGAAGACTTTGGGACTTTGGACTAGAAAAACAGTTAAACTCTTTAAGTTGGGCTTAATGGGCCATCCCAGCAGGAGTTTGGAAGACAGTAGAGCTAAAAGCAATGTGGGTCCACCTCATGAGGTGTCAGAGGGGAAGAACATTAGCAGTTGGCCACTCTTGGTATATTTTGGCAAAGAATATGGCTGTTTTCTGTCCCTGTCCAAAAATTTTGAAAATTCTGAAATAAAAAAAATTATTATTATTTTTTTGACTATTGAGATCATAATTCAAAGACTTAGGTTTTGGAATTTTCAGGTTAGGAATGCTCAAAAAGTTCATATAAATATTTCCAAATCCCCAGACTCCCAAATCTGATACACTTCTGGTTCTAAGTGTTTTAGGTAACAGATAGAACCTGTACTGCCAAACGGAGCACGCGCCAGCCGTCTGCCAGCACGCACGCCGGCTGTATGAACGTCACTCCCTCCCACTCCTGCCAGCACCAGATACTTAATCTCATTCATTCTTCTCCAAGTTGGTAAGACAGAAAATGCCACTCTAACCGGCACTCCCTAACTAGTAAGACTGGGTGTCTAGTGTACAGACGGTCTTCCAGATTGGCTCCTCAGAACCCCTATTCCTCATCTTTTGTCTGGATTCCTTTATGATCTCTCAGGATAATTTCACAACTAAGTACATTTTGAGGATTCAAACATCTATGTATCTGGATATAAAGTACAGCTTCTTATGCTTCCCTATGCATAACCAATATTCTACAAGGAAATTTAAAACATCCTATGTTGCTGTACATATCCAAAGCCTAAACAGTGGGACTGTGCAGGGATCCTTCTCACCTGCCATGGGGAAGATTCACAAGCATTACTGCACAACTCCACACAGATGTCAGCTAACCCAGGAAGTCCTCCACAGACATCACTGACTGCTAAACACCCTGTGCACCAGTGCCATCACCCCTTCTCACAGACACAGAACCCAGTACAAACTGGAGAGAAAATTCCATCAGTCTGCGAGGACCACAGAGCGACCAGCGAGGCCTCCCACCAGTGGTTTGTACAGCTCCAATCGAGACGACCCTGGCCCTTCTCCCTGCGCTCAGCTGCCGTCCCTAACTTCACTGTTAGGAGTATGTGCACGTAAAAGGACCAGTCACGCTTTTCTTTAAAGGCTCATTAGATCATTTGTAGTGTCTTTAATAAAAATCAAATAATGCCAGGAGCTTTAATCATCACCATTGGCAATTGTCTTGCCATAACCAACGTTAATAACATGAGCACAGCCATCCTTATTGCAGGCTTGGTAGCCCTAATCATACCTTACCTTAATTACCCTGTCAGAAGCTTACCCTAGGATGGCTATGAAAGCCATGGAATGTTATGGGGCACAACCCAGGAAGCACTGGAGAGCAAAAGCAGCTCAACAAGCTGGGTGGGGGGGAGAGGGGGGGCAGATCCCCAAACTGACACAGACACCGAGCCTTCCACAATAATCCCCAATCACCATCAACCAAACAGCATTCACTAACCTGAGAGCCCCTGAAGGTACACGTGTGAGGAAGACACTCCGAGAGACACACCACAGCTCCACCTACCCTTCCAAAGCCACGTCAAGGTCATCCTCCTCACACCTGAGCCTCTTTAATCCTGAACAGTTTGTCATTTGTCCCCCCCCAAACACACACACACACACACACACACACACACGCACACGCACACGCACACGCACACGCACACGCACACGCACACGCACACGCACGCACGCACACGCACACCAGGATATTGTACACTTAAATGCCTTGGGTCCTGCTGTCTCCTCTGCCTCTTCCATCCCTTAGTGGGCCAGTGTCTGCTGCTCTTCACATCCCTCTCTGGGCCCTAGGGTACCTACCGGACACGTTACAAGAATGTCAGTCTACTTTCAAGATCACTGTTAGAATAAACCACTAAAGCTACTAAAGAAAACCTAGGGGCTGGAGAGACGGCTCAGTGTTTAGGGGCGCCTGCCGCTTGTTACCAGTACCCAGTCAGGAAGCTCACAGCTGTTTCTAACTCCAGGTCCAGAGGATCTGATGCCTCTGGTCTCCACTGACACCTATATTCACTTGCACACACCCATTATGCGCGCACACACACACACACACACACACACACACACACACACCTATATGTAACCAGAAATAATAAAAATAAATCTTGAGCGGTGGTGGTGCACGCCTTTAATCCCAGCACTAAGGAGCCACAGGCAAGCAGAACTCTGAGTTCAAGGATATCCTGGTCTACAGAGTGAGTTCCAGAAGAGTCAGGATTACACAGAGAAACCCTGTCTCCAAAAAAAAAAAAAAAAAACCTTGAAAAATATTATAAATGAACATCACCCAACAATTTAGCTAGAACAAAATGAGAATGACTGTATCTATCATAGGTACTTCTCTTCAGACAAGGATGTTTTTCTAACCCATGAAACGAAAACAGAACCAACCATCATGTGGTTGTTCCAGCTGCGTGTGGCCAGAACAATTCATTTCTGAAATCAAAAACCACAGAAACAAGCCAGGCATGGTGGCAAACTTTGAACTCTGTCTCAGTTCAAAGCCAGCCTGGGTTACACAGTGAGACTCTTTCCCCACCCACCCCCAAAAAAGGAAGGAAGGAGAGAAAGAGAGAGAAACAGGAGATACAATACCATATACACAAAATGCAGAAATTAAAAACAGCCCAGGGGGTGCTGGAGAGATGGCTCAGAGGTTAAGAGCACTGGCAGCTCTTCCAGAGGTCCTGAGTTCAACTCCAAGCACTTACATGGAGACTCATAACTGTCCATAAGGGGTCCAATGCCATCTTCTGGTGTGCAGACAAAACACCCATATACATAGAATATTATAAATAAACCTTTAAAAACACCCCAGAGCTAGCAAAATGTCTCACCGGGTAAAGATGAGTGTCTTTCAGGCTTGACAAACTCAGTTCGAGCTTTGGAACCCACACAAAGGAGGTGGCAGGGAACTAACTCTACAAAGCTGTCCTCAGACCTCCACACATGTGCGTGGCGTGCACACATCATGCACACAATAATAAAAAGTTTAATCTGCAAAAGAATGTCTACATTTGTGTAAACTTGCTAATCTTAAAAGGGGAGAGGGTACCAGGAAAAATGGCTCAGTAGTTAGAGTGCTGGCCGCTCTCCCAGAGGGTCTCGGTTTCATCCCTAGTACCCTGTTAGAAAGCTCACAACCATCTGTAACTGCAGTTACTGGGGATCCAATGCCCTCTTCCGGCCTCTGTGGGCACCTGTGGTATACACAGGTGGCATACACTCAACACACACACATAAATTAAAAATCTATATTTAAAAAATAAAATAGAAGCTAGAGAGATGAGTCAGTGATGGAAGAGCCCTTGCTGTTCTTCTAGAGGACCCATGTTCAATTCCTAGCACCCACACAGTGGCTCATGACCATCTGTAACTCCCATCCCAAGAATCTGATGCCCTCTTCTGGCCTCCTTGGGCACCAGGTATGCACATGATGTAGAGACATACACACAGGCAAAACATCCATACACATCTGTATAAAAAATAATAATCATTATAAATAAAAGTTAGCTATCTTTTAAAACTGCAGCGGAGCACAATGGTGTACACCTATGTAGCTGAGCTCTGTGGATCCCCTCAGCCCGACAACTTGAGGCCAGCCTGGGCAACATAGCAAGACTTTTTCACGTCAAAAATAAACTAAGTTAATTAAGTTAAATTAAAGTAAACATTTGAGAGTCTCTAGGGGGAATTCAATCACTTCCAAGATTTAACAACGCCACGGTCTCTCCTAACTCAGCTGCTTGTCCATTATCCACACAGCTGGACACTACCTTCTTCTCTATTGTTCCAAGAAATCCCTGGGTTTTGCTTTAACATGCAAGACTGTTTTTTAAAATACACAAATAAATGTAATTACCAATAGAACCACACAAACTAAATATCCAGCAGAAAGACGCATTTAGTAGTCCAAAGTTATGTGAGCTGAGAAGTGGCTGGTGAGACAGTTGTACCACCGAATGGGTAACATAAAAAAGTCGGCAGAATATAAATAGCACCTTTCTCCCCTTTGGGAGATGATTTAATACAGCTCCCACTACAGGGAGCTATCGATTCTTTCTGAGGCAAGATAAAAACTTCAGGGTTCTAGTTATAAAACCAAAAACCACAAACCTCAGACACATGAGGGACAACTTACGAGATTGAATTTTATAGGGTTTTCTTTCTTTTTTATATATACAAAGGACAAAAATGAAAAGGGTGCAGACTTATTAGAGTGAGCACATCATCTCGTACAGAGAAGGAAAGCATTTCTAAGATCACATAGACCTGAAAAGACAGGTTTGGTGTTTGCTTGTATTGGTGTTTGTTTTGTCGCAGGCAGGACCTCACTTGGAAACAGAGGTCAACCTCAGCCTCCATCCTGCATCGCCTCCAGGGTGCACCCTCACATCACAGCGGTTCCTGACCCTCAGCCTCCATCCTGCATCGCCTCCAGGGTGCACCCTCACATCACAGTACTTCCTGACCCTCAGTCTCACTGCACACCATCACAAGAGGCTTTCTTTGTTGTCAGCCTATAATTAATCCTGTCAATAATAGAAATTTCATAGTCCCCCCCTCCGCTGCATCTACAAATTTAAGTTTTAGTTGTTTTGTTTTGTTTTGTTTTGGGGGGGGGGTCTTGTTTTACTTTATTTTGTTTGAGACAGGGTCTCACTGTGTAACCCTGGCTGGTCTGAAATTCCCACAGAAATTTGCCTGCCTCAGTCTCCCAAGTTCCAGCTTTTAAGCAGACACCATCACACCCAGCTAAATAAATATGTTTGATGTAACAATTACTGATCTAAGAATTTGTGTTATAAAGTTTTCCAGACTAAAAACAGGCATGGTGGTACATACCTATATCCCAGCTCTCGGGAGATTAAGGCTAGGGGTTAGAATGTTGGAGACCAAACTGAGCTACACAGTAAGATATTATCTTAAAATAAAGAAAAAATTTCCCAGGAGGCCATGGGTACAGTAGTGGTTGCCCAGCACAAAGGAAGTCCAGAGTTTGAGCCCCTAGCACAATACAACTTGAAAAACTTCTGGAGAGTTCAATGATACATATGTAAGAATATTTGACCGATGGTATCATGAAAAAAGTTAAATTACTGCATAAATATACCTCACAACACAGCTAGCTAGTAGTTAAATCTATCCATACTACACTTAAGAGTCTTCAAAACATATAGTAAGAGCACTAGATAGAATCATATTATAAAGGAGCTGGAGAAATGTCTCAGCGGTTAAGAGCACTGGCTGTTCTTCCAGAGGTCCTGAGTTCAATTCCCAGCAACCACATGGTGGCTCACAACCATCCATAATGAGATCTGGTGCCCTCTTGTGGTCTGCAAGCATACATGTAGGCAGAACACTGTATACATAATAAATAAATCTTTAAAAAAAAAAACAACAACAACAAAAATATTTTTTTAAAAAAAAATCATATTATAAGTCAGGCGTGGTGGTGCACGCCTTTAATCCCAGCACTCGGGATGCAGAGCCAGGAGGATCTCTGTGAGTTCAAGACCAGCCTGGGCTACAGAGTGAGATCCAGGACAAGCACCAAAACTACACAGAGAAACGCTGTCTCAAAAAAATCATATTATAAACAGTTTTTTCATAGTCAGGTGGCAGTGATGGACTCCTTAATTTCCAACACTCAGGACACTGAGACAAGGAGATCTCTGAGTTCAAGCCCAGCCTGGTCTACAAAGTGAGTTCCAGAACAGCCAGAGCTATACAGAGAAACCCTGTCTTGGAAAAAATAATTAAATATAATATAATATAATATTACATATATATATATACATATATATATATATATATATATATATATATATAATGCTTGTAAAGGGATGGGGCTAGGATCTGTGGGTGAAGGGATTACATAAGCTTGAGGACCAGCGTTTGGATGCCCAGAGCCCACAGAAAGTGTCGGATGGGCATGGCCACCTGCCTCTAATCCCAGTTCACAGGGGATGAAGACAAGGAATTCCTGGAGCAAGCTGAGAGCCAAAACATTGAGCTCCAGCTCATACTGGATGCTTCATATCTTTTTGTTTTGTTTTTTGTTTTTTCGAGACAGAGTTTCTCTGTAGCTTTGGAGCCTGTCCTGGCCTAGCTCTGTAGACCAGGGTGGAGCCACCTGCCTCTGCCTCCCGAGTGCTGGGACTACAGGCGTGCGCCACCACCGCCCGGGATGGATGCTTCATGTCTTATAACTGCAACTCCAGAGAATCTGCCACCTCTGACTTGGGAAGACACTGGTACTCACATACATAAAACAGCCCCCCACCAACACACACACACACACACACTCAAATGTAAGAATATTTTTTGAGATAAAGTCTCACTATGAAGCCTAGGCTGGCCCAGAACTCACTATGTAGACCAAGATGGCCTCAAGTTCAGAGATCCAGTGGCCTCTGCCAAGCGCTGGAATCAAGACATTTCCACCATGCCTCTCTGAAAATAAATCAAAAAAAAAAAAAGAAGAAGAAAAAAAGAAAGGAAGGAAGGGAGAGAGGAGATAGAGTTCTTTTATTTTACCTTGTGGTTGCTTAAAAAAAAAAAAACATTATTTCCATGAGCAGCACACATGTGGAGGTCAGAGAACGACGCATGGAAAGTTCTCTCCTTCCATCACATGGTTCCTGATCAAACTTGGTCACAAGGCTTGGTGGCAACCACTGACTCTTTACTCACTGAGCCATTTCATAAGCCCTTATGTATTGTTATTGTTTTTAAATGAAGATATTTCTATTTTTATCTTTATTTTTTATGTATGAGTGTTTTGTCTACATGTAGGTCTATTCACCATGTGCATGCCTGGTGGCTTGGGAGCCAGGAGAGGGCACTGAGTCCCTGAAACTGAAATTACAAATGATTGTTAGTTGCTATGTGGGTGCTGAGACTAGAACCCAGGCCTTCTGGAAGAGCAGCAAATGCTCTCAACTATTGGCCATCTCTCTGCCCTCACCCTAACCTTCATGTTTTAAGTTGATTTAAATGTACACCAAAAAATGTAAAGCTCACATGGTCAATACTTACACAGTCTATTGATGGTCTATTATATCTCTGCCAAACTATGAGAAAAAAATTAACACATGCTCACTATAAAAAAAACATCCAGAAGGTAACATGCCTGTAACCCCAGTGCTGAACATTCTGGGAGATCAGACAGATGTTCAGGGCCAGCCTGGAGTACATTAGTCTATCACAAACAAACAAGAGGAGGAGGAGGAGGAGGAAAGGGAGGAAAGAGAAAGACTTTTCAGTTTATTTTTGGATTGGATATCATCATGTAGCCCAGGCTGGCCTTACCTCCCAAGTGCTGGGATCCCAGGTGTGACACACTACACCCAGAAGCACAAGTTTCTACGTAAATGAGTAGATGTCCAGAAACAGAACAAAGATCTTTTACATTTGCCATCACCTCCAAATCCAATCTACCTTCATCCGGCTTTCACATCTGACTCTCAAGGGGCCAAAACCTCTCAGCAGCTGCCATCGATGTCACTACTGAGTCAAAGTACGTCTGTGCTTTACACAAAACACAGTCCCAGAGGCTCCTATAGGAGCCATGAAGAAACCCTCTCTGGCCTCAACTTCCTCATCCTTAAACACTAACTAGCATGCCAGAGTAGAGTGTTAGCTAGAGTCAGGTTCGGAACATTTGCTGCTCTTTCAGAAGACCAGGGTTCAGTTCTCAGCTTCACAACTGGCTGTAACGCAGGTTTCAGGGAGTCCAGTGCCCTTTTCTGGCCTCCAGGAGCACAAGGCACACACATGGTACACATACATCCATACAAGCAAACATTCATACACACACAATAATAATAAATCTTCATTAAAAAAGAAAGAAAACACTACCCTTTATTATGTGGAATTAGGCTTCAAACCCAAAGCAAAGCTCTCATATCCCATATCCTCTAGGCTCTACTATAGCCGCTACAGGCTCTTCAGTTCTCCAAAGACACATAAAGTCAAGTCTCCCCCTCCAAGGCTCCTAATCCTCAACAATAGTAGGAATTAAAGAGACTTCCCTCAGCAAGGCAGGGCCCTTCCAAACAAGCTGGGACAAATAGGCACCGTTTTATAGCCTGAGGACGTATTCCCAGGGTCACACTCAAGGGAAAAGGCTGGGGCTTCTCTACATACCCTACTCTCGCCCTCTCAGCTGCCACCAGCCCCACCCCACCCCGCAACTCTCAGAGTTAGAGGAAGCTGCTCAAAAATGTATCGGTGCTCAAGGTCTTGGTTGTTGGTGGTTGTTTCTGGTTTTTGGAGACAAGGTTTCTCTGTGTAGTCCTGGCTGTCCTGGAACTTGCTTTCCTGACCAGGCTGTCCCAGAACTCAGGGATCCACCTGCCTCTGCTGGAATTAAAGGCATGAGCCACCACGCCAGGCTTTGGTTTCCTTCTGAAAACTGATGACTGGGGACAGGAGAGATGGCTCAGTGTTTAGGAGCCCTGACTGCCCCTCCAGAGGATCCATGTGGCACCTCACAACTGTTCTGAAGATTAAAAAACAAAACAAAAGAAAAACAAAAAACCGATGTCTGAGCTGGGTGTGGTAGCACTTGCTTATGACCACAGCACTGGAGAAGTGATGTAGCAGTGCCGGGCACTCAAGGGCAGCCTTGACTCCAGGAGACCCTGTCTCCAAAAACAAAAGCAAACTAGAATCCCTGAATGTTTCCCTTTGTAATAGACCATGGTCCCCCACTACTTAGAGCTGTCCTTCGTGAAGGAAGCCTGTGATAAGTCAACCCTTCAAAGACTTCCAAACTTCAGAAACAGCAAGAAACCAGATGTCTCTGCCCTGACTTGTCCCCACAAACACCATAGGGTTGCTATAAATCCTCAAGTCAGCCACTTGAGGATTTGGGCAACTTAATGGGGAAAGTGAAGTCAGGCTGTGCAGAGCAACGGGGCCAGCAGGAGTGCTGTTGGCCAGTCTCCTCAGCCAGGGCACTACGGAGAATCCTTTAGGAAAGCAACTAATACCACAGGAGAATTTACTGTTGTGTCTCTTTAATTTTCCTTCCTGGAAACAGTAGGTGTCTAATACACTGAGAAAGTAGCACTTTTTAAAAAAAGATTTTTAAGTGTGTGTGTGTGTGTGTGTGTGTGTGTGTGTGTGTGTGTGTGTGTGTGTGTGTAAGCAGCATGTATCCAAGTGCCTGTGGAAGCAGTCAGGTCCCTTGGGGTTGAAGTTACAGGTGGTTATGAGAGGGAGTTGAGAATGAAACTCTAGTCCTTTGGAAAAGCGATGTCTACTCTTAACCTTTTAACTGCTGAGCCTGCTCTTCAGCCCCAAACAGCATCTTACTGATCAAAGGACTTACACAGACAGACACAAATCTTGACAGGAAGCCAAATCCCTCAAGATCAGCAGAGCTAAGGAAGGAAGCACTTTGTTCGGGCAGGTATGGTGGCCGTCAAAGACAGAGTTCACAATTCAGGAGCCTGCTCTCAGCTAGGATAAGATTCTCACGGAAGCCAAACTAAGGAGGAATTTAGGCACGTCCAAAAGATCGTATTTCTTATGGCATAAGTTTTATGAGTAAAATGAAAAGAATGTTTAACTTCTCCCAGCAGCCAAAAATAACCAAATGATTGAAGTGTTTTAAAGAGCTAGGTGTGGTGATACACACCTGTAACCTCAGCAGTAGGAGAGGCTGTGACTATGGAATTTAGAGTTCTAGGCTAGCCTGAGCAACAAACAGAGTAAGACACTAGCTTAACTAATTAGTAAACCTAGCCTATGCTATACATAATGACTTGACCAACAGTTTCAGCCTCTGCTTGTCAAGTCATTATGGTCTATAGAAGATCTGAACTTGACCTCACTCTTTTGCAACCTAAGATAGCTTCTGGAGGATTTCCCAAATGTATGTTAATAAAAAGCAGTATGATTTGTATAAGAAACTGAGCTCACAGCCACCAATAATGCTGAAATACACCAGGCAATAGGTCCTGGCCAGATGTCACAAACAGGTCTTGTCTGTTGAGCAAGATCATCTACTAGAGTTAGGGGACTCTTCCAGCTCTAACAGATTAGAAACAATAAACTCAAATGTTTCTAGAAATTAGGACGACAGCCCAAGAGCCTAATAAATGAAATCTGGGAGAAAGACAATATTCCAGGTCATTCTTATAAATCCATCCACTTACAGCAATACCAGAAGGTCCAGTTAGTTGTTTTTCTTTAAGATTTATTTATTTTGGTTAACTAGGTGTGGTATTGATGTCTTTAATCCCAGCACTCTGGAGGCAGAGGCAGGTAGATCTCTAAACCAGTCTACAGAGTGAGTTCCAGGACAGCCAGAGCTACACAGAGAGGCCCTGTCTCAGGGGGGTGGGGGAGTGGGGGGGTATTTTGGGCCAACGAGATAGCGCAAATGGTGGCCCACACCACCTTACATAAATCTCCTCAAATTTTGTTTTCAGTTTTATCTTATGTATGAGTGGTTTGCCTACAAGTGTCTATGTGCATCGTGTGGATAACTGGTCCTACAGGTCAGAATGGGGTGTTGGAATTAGGGATGGTTGTGAGTTACTGTGAGTGCTGGGAACCAAACCCAGGTCTTTTGCACAAGCAGCCAACGCGCTTAACTGCTGAGCCATCTCTTCAGCCTCAAAGGCTGAGATTTCATACCACCTCCACTCACGTAGTTATCCACATCACAAAACTCTTCAGTAGTACCCAACACGGGGATTACACCTTCCTTTTCCACGGTCTACTTTACTTTTCCTCAAAACTCTCTCTACCTAACCATTATGAAGAAAAGGGTTTCTTCTATCAAAGGTACTAAGCCTAATAAGAACCCCTGAAAGCTGAGCGTGGTGGCGCACACCTTTAATCCAGCACTCAGGAGACAGAGGCAGGTGGATCTCAGAGTTCGAGGCCAGCCTGGTCTATAGAGCAGAGTTCCAGGACTTCCAGGAGAGCCAGGGCTACAGACTGTGAGGTCCAACTCCCACAATGAGATGAGACAGTCACCATCTACATTAGGGACAAAATAGAGGCTATTTCTTCTCAGCCACTCCTACTCACTAGACACAGACACACAGACACAGACACACAGACATACACACACACACACACACACACACACACACACACACACACACACACACACCTACACACACACCTTTTTTCCCCCACTCTTTTAAAGAGTTATTTACTTTCATGTGTATGAGAGTTTTTACCTGTATATATGTGTGGGTACCATATGGGTGCCTGCCTGGTACTTGTAGAGGTCAGAAGGAGGCCTTGCCACTAAGACTGGAGTTACAGACAGCTGCATGCTGCCATGCGGGTGCTGGGAACAGAGCCTGGATCCTCTGGAAGAGGAGCCAGTGCTATTAAACACTGACACATCTCTCCACCCCTCTGGCACATGCTTTTTACACAAAGAAATTGCCTTACCAAGTTACTTTCACTTTGTTGGTGAGTCCATCTAATGAACCTCATTTTTATCTCTACCTGCTACCTTCCCTTGAGCTCCAGACTAAAGTATACAACAGCCTTCTCCACTTCTTTTGCATCTCTAAGTACTAGAAACTTGCCAAAACTAAAGTTCCTACCTTCACCCCAGAATGTCCCCTCACCAGGAGTGTCCCCTTTTGGTGAATGTCACTATTTCCCACCCTGCTGCTCAGACCAAGACATCTGTCATCCTTGATTCTCAACGCTCTCGTCTAATTCATCAGCAGATACTGTGGCTGCTTCTTAGAAACGTCCAGAGCCTCTGCTAACACTAACACATCTCCTTTGAGGAAATAAAGCAGAGAATGGCTCTCCATTTCTATTGATAAAAGCAATTAAAAAAAAAAAAACAAAAACGCTTTCAGTACTGGAAATTGAGCCCTGACCTTGTATATGATACATAAACTACCACTAGGTTATACCTTTGGTCCAATATTCAGATATTTTATGTTCCAAGCACTTGGAGTCAACAACCAACCCCCTTTAGCTGAAACAGCATCAATTTCAAAGAATTTCCCAAATATTTTAAGACTCAAGATAAATCCTGGGTTACACAGCCATTTCAAACCAGCCTTGAGCTACATGGAGAGACCCTGTCCAAAAAACCAAAGGCCTGGGCTAGAGCCCTGAGGTAGAAAGAGCACGTCCTAGACTGACTGCGGTCCCCCACCCCCAGCAGCAGGACAATCAAAGATGGCCACCACCCATCAACTCCTCCCTAGATAATCATGCACACAACTCCACCATCTGCAGACAGAGACAGTCCGTCCCCTTATCCTTCTTGCATCTAGTCTGGCCTGGTGAATTGCCTTAATTAATGGATTGGGACAGAGATAACAATGTGGCAATCTCTAGGGGATGGGGGGCACCCTTTGGCTACTAACTGAAAGAGACGGCACCTGGACAAGGATCAGCACCTGGGGGCCAGCTATGGGAGTGACTCCTCCAGAACTCTTTAATCCAGCTTCAGCAAATCATCCAAAATGCCATCATGTGGGACAGAACCAACCACCTAACAGACCCTGAGAAACAAGAGAACGAGTGAGCCCTGCTGAGTGTTGAGGTCACACCTGTGAACACAGGCCTCAGGAGGTTGAGGCAGAAGGCTCTCCAAGTCAGCCTGCATTACATAGTGAGAGCCTGTCTCAAAAGAAAGAAACTGAAAAGACTCGGGATGCAACCCACCCATTGTGGATTGCTTGCCTGGCATGCACAAAGCTGTGGGCTCGGCCCCCAGCACACACACAGGGCATACTGGCAGAAGCCTATAACCAGCACTCAGGAGGTAGAGGCTGGAGGATCAGAAATTCAGGATCATCCTCTGCTACACAGTCTGAGAAACAAGAGACACTGTCTCCCCAAAAAAAGTTATTTGAACCGGGAAGATTTGCTATAGTTTGCTGGGCAGAATATGCAAGACCATGGCTACAACAGATTCTACTCCGTAGACAACTATAAAGTGATAATCATGTGAGGTAGTCTAAGAACTCTGAGCCTGGTGTGTGGTAATAGACCCCAGTAATCGTGGTCCCCAGGAGCCCAAGGCAGGAGAACTAAGAGTCTGAGGCCAGCCTGGGTTATACAGCATGATCTAGCTTCAAAAGAAAAACACAACACCCGGTCCTATCTCATCTTGTCTACTACAGTTTCCTTGGTAAGTTCAAACTACTTCTTAATCAAGTTAAATGATCTCAGGATAATTCTCTAAAACATGTACAGTTGTTGCAGTATGAGGTCATCCCTGCCTTTTGGGGCAACAAAATTCACACACCATGTTAATAGTTGCTACTATTAGCCGGGCGGTGGTGGCGCACGCCTTTAATCTCAGCACTCGGGAGGCAGAGCCAGGTGGATCTTTGTGAGTTCGAGGCCAGCCTGGTCTACAGAGCGAGATCCAGGAAAGGCGCAAAGCTACACAAAGAAACCCTGTCTCAAAAAACCAAATATATATTTGCTACTATGTATTCACCAATACTAAGCACTTACCAGACAAGACTTCAGGTCATGATAAATTACACCCTCAATTTTAATAGCGCTCTCCAAAGTATACCTACCACCAGCCTTCAAGCAAATCCTGGCAGTAAAAGCCATTTGTAAACATCGGACGTGTGGGGCAGAAATCCTAACTAAGAATGCCAACCCTTTGGTCACTGCTACCACAGTGCCACCTCCTGTCTTATGACTCTGGAAGCTTGAATCAGAGGCAACAGTCGATAAAGGAAAGAGAACTAAGAATAGCACTGCTCAACCATCTTTCCGCCTCTCCTTCCTCCCAGACCAGACCAACTGCCAGAGTCAGTGAATGGATAATTCATACCTTTCACAAATGAGTTACTGCTGGGAAAGCTGCTGCCTGGAAGCTGCTAAGGACAATGGCAAGGTCCCTCACAAAGATGGGGGTGCTTCAACAGCTTCACTTTAATTCAAGATCCCAGTCCTGTGACAGGACAACCTCGGCGGCAGGGCTCACAAAGGGTTTCAGAGCATGGCAAAGATAATTTTCCACTCGCTGACTGCCTGAAAGCGGTACACAGGAAAAAGGCGGGGAAAGCCACAGAACTACTGTACTACAGAAAACTTCAAGTCAAGCTCCTTAGAGAGAAAACAACAGATCTCTATAACTCCAAAGATACTTTTAAATTTTAAGCCTATCTGAGAACCCATTTGCTTCCAGGAAAGTGGCAAAACCTCAGATCAAATTACACCCTTAGAGTCTGTCAAAACAGAATCTGGCCTGAACAGAGTCCCAACAACCACACAGATCAAAAGCAAGAGCCAAAATCAGAAGTCAGGTTCCCGATTCCCACTGGCTCTGGATAGATGTCATATTTCAGTGACATCTTCCTCGGGGTTGCTGTGAACAAACCATGGTAGAAGCTACTTAGCATTTCCTTTCTAAAAATTCTACTAAGGCCAAAGTAAAAAAAAAGAAAAAATCTCACAAATTCTTTCTAACTGTATTGAGCAAATAGGAAATTCTAAAAAAAAAAAAAAAATCCCTCCAGCCACAACCACTTAACAGTCAAGACACTGGTGATCTTAAGTTGTGCACTCAAAAGATAACTTTGCTTGAAATTCTTTCCCAACCAAGTTCCCTAACATTAAACCTCAAGTATCGGCATGTGTGAGAAAGTCCACAATTCAAAAGAGAGACTCATCTGTCCCACACCGCTAAGGAAGAACTATACCTGTGTTTAAATGTTCAGCACTGAAAACAGCTTTTGCCATCCTAAGGCTCTGAAGCCGGCCCCACAATCTGCAGTTACCATGCCCGAACTACTGGGTATGCTGCATCCATCCCGTACTTAACAGCCACTGAAGCAACATGCCAGCTTTTAAGTAGCCACTTACAATGGGATGAAACCCCAGTAATTCCTATAATGTTCTACTCAACTGATGTCATGAGCACAAGATTCCAGTATCAAAATAAGTTGTTCCCTTTATCGTCTCATTAAGAACATGAAGTACTTGAGCTCCAGTACCACAAATTGTTCTCAAGGATCCTTCTTGGTACACATTAACTATAACGTCCTATAATTTCTCTCCTTTATTCAAATATTCATAACCAAGGTTAAGAACTAAATCACAAGTTTGATCAAATATGAGTAGGCTGTGAAAAACTGAAAATATGAAAAATCAAGAATCTGAAAGGCATGGAAATTTAACTGAAACCACCATGTCTCAGTTCTGCAGCGTCAGCAACTTTACCAATCCCTCTCCCGTGCCCAACAGCCCACAACATAACAAAAACAGGGCAGCAGTGCCGCCTATGTAAGCACACAGGATGTCCAGACACCAGCGGCCCTTCCAACCACTCTTCTACAATCCTTCCTAGGTAAAACTATTTCCTCACTCACCTTATGGGGGGGGATGCAGGGGGGGGGGGGAATCGGTCCTGATCTGGAAGCTATCAAGCCTTCTTAGGCTGTATCCTTTGAATTTGGGACTGAGGGTGTAACACCATCTCAGAGTCCAAAGCAATCCTCTCTTCTGGAAACAGGCATCCTCAGGCCCTGTGCACTCTGCTGTAATCTACAGCAGAGGGGCATCTGAATGCAGAAAAGCCACATTCCTTCCACATTCCCTTGAGACTTCAGTAATGGGGAACTAAGCTTGGTTTGAACCAAACTCAACAATACCCCTTCCTGAAAGGGTCCCGCCCAGCTCGGCTTGCAGTGAGAGCTAGGCTAGCCTGCAAAGCATCCAATCACCTCTGTGCCTGCTTCCCTGTTCATCCATCTCAGAGTGCTGCCAGAAGCATTCCCCAGCAGCCGCTTCCCAACATGCCTTGCAAACAGGTATAAAGGTCACTACCCTACAAGTGGGCGTGCCTGACTCAGATGCCCACATAATGGTGGAAAATGACTGCTAAGCATAACAAACTCTATCTCAAAGTTCAGCAGGCTACCTTGGCAATCTATTGATCTGACTGAGCTGTGCAATCAACTCACTATCAAAGTAATCCACACCAGAGCCACCTCTTAACCTAGTCACAGGTATGTGAGCATGGGGCTGCCAGGTCACTTCTTGGCCTTCTTCCAGAGCCCATGGAGATGATGGAAGAGCCCAGATAAGCAAAACTGCACAACTTCAAGGTTCAGTTAAAACTGAATCATAATATAGATGAACAGTAAATTTCCCAGGCAGATAAAGAAGGCTCTACTTAAGACAGTTCAGTAAAGGATTTCGAGCACTCAATTGCTCTCAAGTCAGAAACAAAATGTACTCAGTCAGTTTACTTCGCTCTGCTAGCACTACAGCATTTAAAAGGCTAAGCATTTTAGTAGTGGGGGAAAAAAGCTGAACCGCTCCTTATTATTATTACATTGTTAATAAACTGAAGAAGCTTCCAGTAAACATTTGCTCCCACTTGCTACATCTCTCCGTTAGCTTTCCAAAAGAGGAACTCTTTACATCCAAAAGTAACAATTCCAAAGTAACAAGTAACTGTTACTTCTAGGAGTAAGACTAGCAGTTGTTACCAAAGTTCCAAAGTTAATTCCCCACACCTAGGGAGACATTAACTCCGGACTGAAAAAGCAGAGGGCACTGAGAATGGAGGTCAATACATTAACTGTATCTGAAAAACTCAAGACCGTTAATGTTTTAAATTCCAGAAGGTCCCTTCGGTTATAACCATTTGCCCTTCCTGGCACTGGAACCCCAAGGCCTCTGGCATGCTAAGCAAGCGTTCTTCTACTGAGCTATAACACCTTTTTTTCTTTTCTTTTTGCTTACTTTTAATTCAACAATTGATAAAAACCAAGTACTGGGGATGTAGCCCAAGTGATAGAGTGTCCGCCTGCATAAATGAAGCCCTGGATTGATCCCAAGCACGGGGAAAAAAAATCAACAAGAACCAAGATATACTGGATAAACATGAAACCAACTAGCATGTGTACAGTAAGTTTCATTTTTTTCAAAGTGGGTGATTCACAGGCTAGGTCTCTAAACTTCTTAAGGGCACATGATTTGTCCCTCAATTGTTGAAATTCCTATGAAACCAGATCAACTTCGTACTTTTCATCCACATCTATTTTAGAAGATTGGAGGGAAAAAAAAACTGATTACATTCTACTATATGAAATAACTTGACCCCTACCAAAATTCCTTAACTGGAACTAAATCAGGCTGCTCAAATATCTTTCCAATTATCTTAAGGAAAATTAAGCAAATACTTTAAAAAATAATAATCTACAAATCTCCACATCAGTTTATTCCTAAAACCAGGAATGTGAAATGATTCATGTGGAAGAGAGCTTCATTCAAAACAGTCACATAGCATTCTTCTTGCCTCTATCTTTACAGGGCAATTCCCTTCTGTCCCCCAGAGCACACTCTCACAAATACTTAACCAGATACACACAGCCCTGGTTTGAATTAACTTCAAGCTTATTGTTTGGTCCAGGTTAGGAATGAGGGGGCGAACAAAAGGGCAAGACAGAAACCGGAGCCCCACCTTGCAAAACCCAGAAGGGCATAAGGCTAACCTCAGTCTTTCCAGTTAAGAGTTAGAGTCCAGAACTGGCCTGTGCCAGAGGAAAAAGCCATTTCTCCAAAAAAAAAAAAAAAAAAAAAGCTTCAGTAGTTAAAACAGCCTGCAAATATTTTGTAAAGTGACAGCTCCAGATGCTCGGAGAGAAAGCCCACTGAAGTAGCACAGATCTCCCCCAGCCTTCACCACCTCTTGGTGGTTATTTGTAAGCAAAAACACACCAAAGGCAGGAGCAGCTGCACAAAGGCGCTGTTTGCAAAAACTTTGAAAGGCTGCAGGACCCCGGCATTCACTCTCTCTGTATTCCAATGGCCGCTGGCTGGCCAGTGAACCAGGGCAAAGGCAACTGTGTCCCTCCTCTCTCAGAAGCACCCACCACCTCGGACCAGCCCCCCACATCCGTCCTGGCCCTGCCTCCTAAATCCCGTGCGTTCCCAAAGACTGTTTTGCCCTTTGAAACTCGGGTTTCCAGTTGAAGCGACTAGACCTGCTCTGACAAGAACATGTAGCTTCGAGAGCTTCCTTGACAGGCTTTTCTAGCAGCAACAATAACCCAGAAGCAGGGGCCACAGGCAAGCCCTCGATTACTTCCCAGAATTATCAACGCGCATACACACCTGCCATAAACTTAAGTGCAAGAGAAAAAAACAGCAAGCTGAACCGCGGCCCCAGCTTGTAAGCCAGAGTGGTCCTAATTTTCATTTGTGTTCAATGCTTTCTCCCTACAAAGCGGTGAGAAAAAGGTAAATCAGCTCACCTCTGCCGTTTGGGGACCGAGTGCTCAACTTCCATCGGTTTCCCGTGCAGTTCCATTTTACCTGTGGACACACAAGAGGCGAGACGAAGGGCTAGTCTCCCCGCTTTGAAACTTGCAGTCTTTAAGAGAAAACACAGCCCGCTCCGGGGACCTCCGGAGGGCCCCAAGATTCCCACCAGGCTCAAGGACAAGGGAGGAGCAGGGCACCGCAAGGGTGCGGAGCTGACCCCTCGGGTGGGTGTGGCTTTTTAACTTGCAAGAAGGCTAGGGAGGGAGACCAATAGTCAATCTCAGCACTTGGGTTGCATTTTCGCTTCCTGACCCCCTCAGAGGGCCACCCAACAACCCAAAGTCTGCAAAAGGGACGCCCCCAACTGACAGCTTGCGATGGGGGCGCGAGGCCT
The DNA here is from genome assembly GCF_007827085.1 of Peromyscus californicus insignis. Lineage (NCBI taxonomy): Eukaryota > Metazoa > Chordata > Mammalia > Rodentia > Cricetidae > Peromyscus > Peromyscus californicus. The sequence continues at coordinate 66,654,316 of NW_026294584.1, forward strand.
TCTTCCTGGTCCACGTCCAGGCTGGCCTGGAGCACTGGGCAGTGGGATGGAGGAGCCAGGGTGCCAGGAGGGGATGGGGCGGCCGGGGTGCTGCTGGTCACCACGCTCAGACCAGGCAAGGCGCCGGCCTCGAGTCCAGCGGGGGAACCGAAAGGCACCGGCAGCGGCTCTCCCCTCGGGCATCCGGGCAGAGCGCGCCCGGGCCCGGACCGCGGCGCCGCGCGCGGCAGGGCTGCGGTTCTGGCGACAGCCGGCCGCCGCCGCCGCCGCCCACCTGCCCCTTTCGCTCCAACGACCCCGCGAGGTGGACGCGGCGGCGGGGTGGAGCGGGACCGCCTGGACGCGGCCTCCCTCGGGCGTGGGGCTGAGGCCACTTTCTGCTCTCCACCGCCGGGGGACAGCGGGTAGGGAGAGGGCCCGGCGGGCGGGCGTCCGCGCTGGGCCCCGAGGCCCGCCTGGCCCGGCCTGCAGCACGCGCCGCGCCCCGGCGGCTGACAGCGCGTCTCCCCCCGACCCACCCACCCCCCCGCTCCCCGCAATCCCGGCCCCGGATGGCAGCTGCGGCGGTGGGGACGCCCAGACCACGCGCTCGGGCCCCACCTGAAAGCGCCTCGATGGCCTTGAGGGCCCAGCCCTCGTCCGGGCAGTCCACGAACGCGTAGCCCGTCTTCACCAGGAAGGGGCCGGCCACCGGGATCTTAGCGTCCTTGAAGACACTTTCCAGGTCCGCGGGGCCGGCGTGGTCGCTTAGATTCCCGATGTACAATTTGTTCATTGTGGAAGAGGGGTTGTTCGAAAAGCCGAGGCAAACGCTAAATTAAAAAAGCACCCCCGGGCGGTGGATGGAGCCGGTGGGTTTTGTTCCTCTCTCCTCGCCTTTCAAACCCCACGCACAGTGACCCGAGCACGGGAGCGGCGGGCGAAACCCAGATCCCGGGGTCCTTTTTCCTCTTCTGGGTATTAAAAAAAAAAAAGAGAGAGAGAGAGAGAGAGAGAGAAAGAAAAAGCCTAGCGACGAGCCCAGCGTCGAGTCTTCCTAACTCTGGGGAGGAGGCGGGATTAGCGAGAGAAAGGAGGAGGCGGCGCGGGGGGGAAACTACTTTTTGTCTCTTCCTCCCCAAGCCCTTTGGCAGCGGCCAGCGGGCTGTGAAAATATCACACGACGTGGGGCAGGCGCCGCCTCCCCGTAAAACACCCCGAGGGGTGACTGGCCGCGGGGAAGGGAGTGGGGCGGGGGCGGCCGCTCCGAGTGTCCGGCTTTTTGAATGAGCCACGTGTTCAAACTACAAATCAACGTCTCACGTGAGGAATCCCAGCGCCTCAATTAGAGTGGGTTTCGGAGGAGAGGGGAAGGGAAAAAAAAAAAAAAAAAAAAAAGCAGGAGAACGAGAGGGAGAGGGGGAGGGGAAGCGAGATTGGCCCAGGGACCCCGAGCCGGGGAGCGGGCGGAGAGCACCGAGCCGCAGCAGCCGGCGCGGGCCGCGGTGGGCACGGCGAGTTTCGAAAGGGTGCGAGCCTCGGGAGGCTCGGACGGTCGAGCCTTTTTTTTTTTTTTTTTTCTTCTCTGAAGCCGAGGAAGCGGTTAAGGGGTCCCGCCGTTGCAGTTACCCGGAGTTTTAACCATTCGATTTTTTTCTTTTTTTTGTTTTGAAAAAAAAATGGGTCACTTAACAACGAAAGCTGAATGACAATCCCGAACTCGCGCGCGCTGGCTTCGATGACGAGGGAACGTGGAACAACCCCCCCCCCCCCCCGGGGGGGGAGCGCCACGGCGCACGCAGCACCCCTCGCGGGCCCCGGGCACCGAGCAAGCCGGGGCGGCCCGGGCTGGGGGGGGGAGGGGAGGCGGCGTCCTGGGCGGGTGTCTTGCGCGACACCTCCTCCTCCGCCGGCGCTCCGGGTGGCTCTCCGCCTCGCCGCTCATTGGCTGCTGGGCCGCGAGAAGGCTCGGGATAAATGAGGCCGGGGGGGGGGGGGGGGGGGGGGGGGGGGCTGGCCGCGTGGGGGAGGGGCGCGGGGCGGAGGCTGCGGGGCGGGGGGCGGCCGAGTGGGAAAAGTCGGTCCTTAAAGGGAAACCCTCGCTTCCTGTGGGGTTCCGAAGGGGGAGGGCTGGGGAAGGACTGCTACTTTTATTTAAATAACGTTTCGTTAGAGAACTTGGGGCTCTCCTGGAAGCCCGCTCGGCGTCAGCCCTCGGTGGTGGCCGCGCTGGGGGACTGTCCCCTCGGCTCTGCCTGCCTGCCCGCCTGCCTGCCTCTGGCCGTGCGAGCCGTTCATTATTTCCCCTGTAGGTAATGAGCACAATGGTGGTTAGGGGGTTGGGTCTGGGCCCGGTGGAGCCTTCCTGAGCCTACAAAGTGTGAGCCGGAGAACAGGGATACGGGAAAAAGGCAGAGCTCCTGTCCTCGTGGGCACCTTCGAGTGTGGTTTAATAAGGTTGTGTGCTCTACTCAAAGCCCTCCCAAGATAACTTGTGATACATTTTTAGCAGGTATTTTACGGAAAAGATAAACTGATGGTTTTTGATGACTGAAATTAAGCTCTGTGTAGCCTGCAAATTATAGATAAAAATCTGATGTTTTGCTACTCTTACTAGTAGAAAAATGTGAAGAGAAAATATGTGCTTCATACTTCAAACGTCTTCAGCAATTAATTTGATATAGTTTGCTTCTCTGTGTCAAAAACCTTATTAACACTTTAAAGTGTATCTCTCAAAGAACACACGGGTAGCCGTTTATTTTTAAAACGTGGAATTATTGTAAGAGCTAGATTTTTTTGCATTTTGTCAAGTAACCGGAAGGTGTCAGATCATCCATTTTAAATGCAACTGTTCTAACAGTTTTTTTCTTTCCTGCCAAGCAAACCCCACTGTATAAATGTAAACATACTTTAACAGTATTTTCACCTAAGCTTAATTTAGTCTTTATGAGATGGGGCAAATGTGTACTTCTGACACTGTGTTTAGAATTATTAGAAATCTGGAAAGAACACTTTGGAGGTGAAATTTTTCATGGTTAAGTTTAGCTATTTAAAAGAGCTATTTTTCGCCTTCATGCTTTTTAAAAAGAGAAACAGCTCTCAAGGAAAATGTGTATTCCTTTTAGCTTCTGTGGCATTCAGAAATGTCAGTATAAAATTTAAAAATTTATTTTTGTAGCAGTTCATTCGAGTGACCAAAGCCTAGTTGGGGAAATGTTTTTATTCGTAATGTTAGCTTTTCTGAAATCACTTTAAGAGTGTGATCTTATAACAGTAATTTTTCGTAACAACAAATTGATCAACTTGCTACAAAATTGTACTGACTTTTTTTTTCCTGAATTAACTGTATCTGGTTTTATTAAAAATGAGACCTAACGAAATAACTGCTTTTAAAACATGGGATAAATTATTTATTTTTCTATAAATATTAGCCATGGTTGTCTGTCACTGTCAAACAAATCTTTGCAGCTGGAATTTAAGCCAAGTGTGTGGCGTTTTAATGAATATGTTCCTGGGCTCCTGTGAACTTAATATGTTATTATTGTAACAAACTGGATACTCTGTCTAGGACCTCACTACTCCAGCAATAAAAGTTGATACATCAAAAAGGGAGGTGGATATAGCCCACTTCCAATCCTCTAAGCATTTGAGGGGTAAGTATATTCTCTGTGGCAAAATAAAAAACAAAAATAAAACAGAAACAACGGGATAATTGCTAATTAGCTTTTCGAGTGCAAAAAAAAAAATCTTACATGAATTTTCTAGAACCAATATGAAGTCAGTGTTCTTCAAATTCGTAAATTGTGTAGATGCTTTCAGGAGTTTTCTCACATTGTTTGTATGTAGACTACTCCAGATTCTTCAGCAATTGTAGTTCCCTAATTAATATTAATTACACGGAGGAAGGACTCCCACCCATCTGTTTACCCACTCGACAGCTGCATCTCTTCTACTGACCTGGAAAAGTAAAAGTGTTTGATATGCCTAGAAGGTTCCTTTCGGTTGCTGTATCCACAGGTTGTGAGCTGGGTAGGCAGAGCATTGGGCGGCCCTGGGGCTCCCCTGCCCCGGCCTGACACCCTCACGCCGGTGGGCACATTTCACTCTTCTCGAGAACCGCTCCCCTGAACTCTCTCCAAACCAGCGGCGAGATCAGGGACCTGACTGCTCTCGCTCCAGAATCTGTCACTCCTGTCTGCATTAAACATGGTGTCCGGGAGCTGGGAAGATGGGGTGGTTTGTTTCCTTTCTCGGGCTCCGCGCAGAGAGGGCGAGCCCCTCGAAACGCACACTGGGGAAGGTCTTCGTCGGCCACTGCCCGCCCTGGAACCCTGGCCGTGCGGCCGCATCCACGCGTGGGGCCTGCGAGGAAGGCGCACGCTCGAGGATGCTCGGTCCCCACCGAGAGGCAACGAAGGCTGTGTCTGCTCCGCAGGGGCGGGGCGGGGCGGGCAGGGATGGCGCGGAAAAGCGGCCGAGGGCGGAGCTCCGACGCTGACCCGCCGCCCCGCAGAACCCAGATCCGCACCCAACGCCGGGGGAGGCCCCGCCCTCGCCGGAGCCGCGCACCGATTGGTGGAGGCAGCGGGCCTATCGCCGATAGCTGCCGCCTCCGGAGTCTTTGCTGGTCTCCACCCATTGGCCCTCGGGCCGCCCCTGCATTTGCATATTTTGTGGCGCGAAAATAACCCTTTGCTCCCTTGTTGGCTGTGCCGGGGGTGAGGGGTGGGCTTCCGCTCGCAGCGCCCTGCCCTTTAACTGCTCGGCCCCGGTCCCGCAGCGCGTGGTCGGTCCGCGGGGCCGACCTGGGGCTCGGCGGTTCGCACGCGCAGTGCGCTGGGCTCTTCTTTTGGGTCTTCGAATGTATCCATGGCTTTTCCTCTTTTTTTTCACCCCCCCCCCTTTTTTTTTCTCATTTCAAAGAACCACAACCAAACGTTCCCAGGTGCCTGAACTTAACTAATCTTCCAGAGAACTCGTTCAGTCCCCTCCCTCCCCAACTCCCCTCCTTTGTGGTCCGCGGGGTTGTTTTAAGCAAAACCAAACAACCTCTGCAAAAAAAAAAAAAAAAAAGCAAACGAAAAATTCCGGGTAAAATCAGCTATGCCAAGACCACGTTTTCGTTGAAGCGGCCCTAAGACCGGTGGAGTTGGGACCGACCTTGATGGATTAACGATTTCTGTAGCTGAAATGTATGTACTAATTTCACTGACGTTTGATGGAGACGGTGAGAAAAAATAAATACAAAATTGGCTTGGGAAAATACGAAACAAACGAAATAATCGTATTTTACTTCAGTAGCCGAGAAGGTAAACATAACACAATGTGTGAGTTAGGTGCTGGTGGGTTTGTGTTTATAAATTTCTATTTTTTTTTTTTCTCAAAAATACAACGATCAGAACTCTGGTTGTGACAGAAAAGAAGGAAGTGTAAATTTGTTTGATGTGTCTACATGCATAAAATACTTTACCAATCTTTATCTGGAGAAAAAGAAACGAACCAATCAGAAATATTACAGAAATTTATCCACAAATAATTTTAATTATTTTCAAGTCTTTGCAAGGGAGGAAAAACTCAGTTTAGTTAAAAAAAACCGGTGAAAGATTATTCTTCAGCAAATATTTAAGACTTTGAAGAAATAGATTTAAATCAGAACGTTCAAAGAATTTCCTGAGTATTGTTAACTTTCAGTTGTAGTAGGTCACATTATCTTCCAAGTGCTTTGGGGGAAACTGTTTAGTTCTTTACTGTTTAGATCTAGTCTCTCAAATCGAATTAAAGTAACAAACTAACAAACTACCATGGACCATGGTCTTGAAGCAGTTACTCAAGCAGCTTCTAAAAACAAATTCTAAATAACTGAGTTAGTCAAGAAGTTGAACAGAAGTAATCATTACACATTGTTTTAATTCCACTACATGTCACTAATGTGGTTAATAAATGGTGGTTTTTAAGCTTCTGTGTAGAGTCCCTCAAAGAGTCCCAAATGGTTTGGGATGAACAAGCTGATTAAACCTTAGAGACTGAATTTAAAGTACAAAGCTAAAAATCTTGGGAAAAATTCTTAAATAAGCCCATATCTAAGAAACTTTAAATGTGAAGCCATGGTTACTTGAAAATGATTTTAGGTTGGGATTTATTTTTATATTTTGAAACGGTTCAGTGTACAAAAAAAAATTTTTTTAAGAATTTTAAAGAGAAAGTTGCTATTTGTAAAATAAACTCCAAAATTAATCTAGATAAGCCAAAACTCTAAAACCTGAGATTATTTTCGAATGTTTTCTCAAAAACAAAGGTTTGTACAAACAGTACTTTTCTTTAATCTGGTTGAGAAATTTATCATTTTAAATTTTCATCTTGAAGTCAGAAGTTGGAATTTCCTCTGTCTGTAAACTTTATGTAGAACTGGTAAGTAGTAGCTAGCAGGATTCCTCTTTTCTGCAACCATATCTTGTTCTATACTGCTTCCCATGGGCTCATTCTTCTGTGGAACGGGAGAATGAGACCTTTCATGAAAAGACTCGGTGGGGACTGGCGAGTTCCTATGTATTTCCAGACCGACCATAGAAAACAAAAGAGCTAGGCATTTGTTTGTAGGGGGAGGGGCCTGAAGAGGCTGGGGAGAGTTGGGTATTTAAATTTATTTATCGGTAGCAACTCATCTATTGTGCATGTTCCCTTGCACAACAAAAGTGCAAGGAAGGGTTGAGGAGAATGTATTAACTAAAGGGTGAAATGGCACAGAAATCCAAACATGAAAAGTCCACTACAGGAACAGTCCAAACCTAGGCTTCCTCACTAAGATACCATGAGAGCTGGGGGCATGTGGGGCGCTCACCAGTGCTCAGCGTTTTCTAACTTCTGTAATTCAAAGACACATCTGGGGTTACTGTTTTCACAGTTGGACTGTTCCATCCCAGAAATCTATTCTCCAAACCTTAGGAATTAAAGTTCCCTTAATGAAGCAGCACAGGGTCCCTCCTAGGAAATCTTCCTTCGAGGCCAGCAGATGAAGCCCTCGTGCTGTCAATACACGAAGAGGTCGTTTGTAGATTTAATAAAGCAGACGTTCTCTAATTCCTTGCTTGCCTAAATCATGATGGCTCATTACCATGTCCACTTTACTCACCAAAATTCATTCTCTTTTGAGTTCAGTTATGTTTTGATACTGAGCCTTCCTGCCTGATGACCCCAGCTTTAAAGGGGGAGCCCCCCACTGGGTGCCAAACTCAAGCTTTTGATTTGATTTCAAAACATTTCGGCTGGAGTTCATAAGAATATGGCACCATTAGATAGTTTTTAAAAAAGACTAATCTGAGATCCTTATCAAAATTGACTTCTAAAACATTTACTTCCCTTTCTTAGTATTGTTTAATAATATAAATGTTAGTGGTCATTTTTTGTTTTGTTTTGTTTTTTTAATCAACAGAGTGAGTTTTGTTTGGTTTGAAGTAGCCCAGGCTGACTTTGACTTGGTGATCTTCTGCCTCAGCCTCCCGAGTGCTGAGTATACAGGCTTATACCAGGGAGCAGTTGAAGTATACCCCTGCCTTCCTCAAGAGAAAATTTTGTCTCACTGGAGGTTTCATTTAATATCAATAACTGGAACTGTTTTATGTAAGTTTTATTTAGTTTTGATTTTTGATGGTCTAGTGTCAATCAATAAGATAATTTTTCTGTTTTTTAAAAAATATTTTTTCTAAAAAAAAAAAAAAAAAACCAAATATTTTTCCATGGTAAGGTAAACTATTCCTATCTACCTAAAATCTAAAATAATGTTTTTCCTAGGACTTCTAAAGACTTAGATTTTTTTTTTGTAAATTTAGAAGCAACTAAATCTTATTTTGTAAAATTCATGAGGACTTTTAAAGATATGTATTTGATATAAACAAGAATAAAACATGTTGCTATTGAAAATCCCCTATGTAGCTAAAATAACTATGACTCTTCTCTTGTGAACATTCTAATTCTAGTCCAGCTGCTAAAACCTAATTCATAAAAAGGACAGGAACAAAATATCATCAAAGTCAGTTAGAAAAAAAGTCAGAAAAAGGTATGATTTCTGTCATACTGTTCACATTTGGTTATGGACTGCCAAGTCCTGCGAGATGACACAGCTTTTGTTTCTGTTAAAAGCTACTAGAATTTTGCCTCTTGGCTCAGCTTTCTTTGCTTTTATAGTTCTACACTGCCACAATTCAAATGGATCTTTGTTTTTCACTGAAATGCATAGCCATGTGTTAAAAAGCCAAACAGAAAATAAACTTAAAAAAAAATCAAAATATCAATAGGTACACTAAAGGTACTTATCTTGGACAACCATAGAAATATGTTCAAATCTGGGCTGGAGAGATGGCTCAGCCGTTAAAGGCTAGGCTCACAACCAAAAATATAAGAAATATGTTCAAATTTTAGCTAAAGCCAGAGCCAATATTGTAACTTTTTAATTAAATATTTTAAATTATGTTTTGAGTAAAACATAAAAACAAGCAGAGTTTCTGGTGGCAGGGACATCCAGGCTAAAGGCAGCATATCTCTGTTCCCTCAGCAACAGATCTTCCTGCTGGGGGCAATTTTATCTGGGGATGGACTGCAGTCAGTGTTTGAACACCTAGATACCTCTGTACATCTGCTGAGGAGCCCTCTGAAGAGGTTTGTGAAGATGTAAAGCAAGCTGGAACTTGTGTTCAAATTCTGAGGTTGCAGGTTAAAACAAGTGAGTAAGCACCATTTTCAAAGGATTTTTCCTCAACCATCAGAATACTTCAGGATGTTTTCAAAGCTGGGGGGATAAGACTACCAGGGCAGACTGAACTGGAATTAGGGGCTGTCAGTACATCCAGTGTCTAATTACGAAAATAATGCAAACATCTTCTCAACTTTGTAGCTTCCTAGACCTCTTTTTTAAATGATATTAGTATTATAAAATATCAAAAATTATTAAAGCATAAATAGAATTAACTTTAAGACCAATCAATAAAAGTAATCCTGGCCACATGTTTTGATAACTGTTCAGCTTATCCACAAAATGTGAAGTCGTCACAGTTTCTTTCTCTTGGCTACGTATACATAATCCACGTGTGAACAGGCTAATAAAGGTAAATAGAATTACAGAAAATGCCCTTATGAAAAAAGGGCCAAAGATATTGGTGCACTTTTGTGAAAATCATGTTTGAAACAATAGAGAGAGAAAACATTTTAAGTAAAATCTGAGTCCTGTAATTTATTTTTCCTTGATTTGCTATATTTTTACTGTGTTAAGGGAGCTGGGAATAAACTTTAATGTTGTTCCCAGGCAGATCACTAATAAAGTTCTGAGTGGTGAGAAATGAAGAATGATGTTTGAATCCAGTGATGGCCCCTCCTGTATTGTTCTAAAGCTCCCTTAGTTATTAGTTATTAAGTATTCCTACATTATTTCATTACGGAGGGGAGGGGACAGTCCTATGCCGTGAGGATAACAGGTATTTTAACACATGGAGCCTTTAAATACAAATGACCACTTCTTCTTTTTAAGCAAACCAAACTATTTTGTTTTAGTAAATAAATTCAGGTTTTTTTTTCTTTTTTCTTTTTCTTTTTCTGTTTTCTCTTTTAGTGACAGGGTGTCTCTGTGTAGCCCTGGCTGTCCTGAACTCGCTCTGTAGACCAGGCTGGTGGCCTCGAGCTCAGAGATCGGAGTGCTGTGATTAGGGTGTACTCCAACACACCCCACCGTGTATTAGTTTTCTTTATATACAGCCTTAATCTACTAATTGGTGTGGCAATCAATAGAAATAAATTTGTTATATTCAAGCAAAAAGATAACAAGGGAAAAAATCAAAATCCGTTTTATTCAACTCTTTTAACTCTTAAAAAATCCACTAGTCAACTTTAGTGTACTATTTAAAAATTTGTAAGAATAAAAATTTGGGTGTGCAGTTAGTGCACAATTACTGCTAATTATGGGAAGAATCGTCTAATAGTTTATGGTTTCAGGCTCTTGTTTTGGTTTGGCTTTCCAGTTCATGTGTGAAATCAAAAGCAATTGCTTGTTTACTGACGGCTGTCTAGTTAAAGACTTGGAGTTATTATAAAAATCTATCATCTGTGGATTAATTTGTGATATATAACCTAAAAGCCAGATTTAACAGCACTTTATGAGTTGGTACTCATAAAACAGATTCTGTTAATTTTTTTATTTTAATTTTAACTGATATAAAAACATAAAAATTACACGCCGGGCGGTGGTGGTGCACACTTTAATCCTAGCACTCGGGAGGCAGAGGCAGGAGGATCACTGTGAGTTCAAGGGCAGACTGGTCTACAGAGTGAGTTCCAGGAAAAGCTCCAAAGCTACACAGAGAAACCCTGTCTCAAAAAACAAAAACAAAAACGAACCCCCCCAAAAAACACATAAAAATTATACATATAACTGGATTATTATGTAATATTTCAATATATAATATACTTTATATCTGTTTAGGTCAGATTTAACTTACTTAGGTCCTAAAGCATGTATCATTTCTTCTAGATTTTTGAGGCGTAGCACACAATATCATATAAAAGCCGGGCAGTGGTGGCAGACACCTTTAATCCCAGCACTCTGGAGGCAGAGGCAGGTGGATCTCATGAGTTTGAGATCAGCCTGGTCAACAGAGCAAGTTCCAGGATCAGCCAGGGCTGCACAGAAAAATCCTGTCTCAAAAGTAAAAATTAAAAATACTCTGCAGTGTAATATGAAATTGTAAATTCCACACTTTGAATCCTGGTGTGTATAACAACATATTCTTTTCTATAACTTTATATTCAAAAGTCCAAGCTAGGATGGACGAAAATCCAAGAAATGAGACTAGTGTAAAGGAAGTTTCGAGCTCCTGTAACAGGCAGTGGATACACAAAGACAAAGGGATCTCAGCACTGTCTAGCCTGTCGCCTTGTCTGTATATAACAAAGGAGTTAGGTGGTGTGCTAGGTCCTCGTACTGGAAGCTTCCACGTGGGAAAATGTCTCCATGTATATGCCAAAGGTTCAATGTAAAGAAACTGTTCAGTAACAGATGAGTTACACAGAGCTTGTCTCTTATATGACTTATGACTCAAGATTGAAACCTATTTCATAAGATAATTTCAGAAGCAGCAAGATTCATGATCTGTCTTCCAGTTGGGGAAACAGACCATGTAAGGTCAGTGCAGGCTGACATACGGGGCACTCAGTGGAGGACCGAGAGGCGAACTGAATGGCATCACTTGATAACCCTAACTCAGATCATGGTGATGCCATTTGTTTTATTAATTAATTAATTAGTTAGTTAGTTAGTTTGTTTGTTTTTGTTTTTCGAGACAGGGTTTCTCTGTGTAGCTTTGGTGCCTGTCTCCTGGATCTCGCTCTGTAGACCAGGCTGGCCTCAAATTCACAGATATCCTTCTGGCTCTGCCTCCCGAGTGCTGGGATTAAAGGTGTGCGCCACCACTGCCCGGCTGCCGTTTTTTTTTTTTTTTTTTTTTCTTCTTTTTTTTTTTTTTTTGGTTTTTCGAGACAGGGTTTCTCTGTGTAGCTTTGCGCCTTTCCTGGAACTCACTTGGTAGTCCAGGCTGGCCTCGAACTCACAAAGATCCGCCTGCCTCTGCCTCCCGAGTGCTGGGATTAAAGGCGTGCGCCACCACTGCCCGGCAAATATATTTTAATTAATTTTGCTGTTTTTTTTTTTTCTTTTTTTAAGATTTATTTATTTATTAAGCATACAATGTTCTGCCTGCATGTATGTCTGCAGGCCAGAAGAGGGTGTCAGATCTCATTACAGATGGTTGTGAGCCACCATGTGGTTGCTGGGAATTGAACTCAGGACCTCTGGAAGAGCAGTCAGTGTTCTTAACCTCTGAGCCATCTCTCCAGCCCCTTCTTCTATTTTTATTATCAGGGAAAGAGACTCCAGGGCAAGATTTGCCCAAACCCAGTATCATTACCCTTTATACCTTCCTATTTCTTGGCCAGAGGTTCTGGCTGTGATTGACAGCTACTGCTGAAAACACAATGGTGGAAGAGTTCTTGAAAAACAAAATCACCTGCTTCGCCTCTGGAACTTCAGTCAGGATCTGATTTAAACTCTCCCGGCTCTGGAGCTGCAGCCCAGAGGCGGACCGGCTGCCTAATGTGCAAGCCCTGGCTTTGACCCCCAGACTCTGCCCGACTGTTGTTAACGTCAGATGTGAAAGCTCGGGTAGGGAGAGGCTCCCATGACCTCACTCTTTCTCAAAAAGCTTACTTCTGTGCACAGCCGTGTCGGTCTCCTGGGCCGAGGGACTGGGCTTTACCAACAGCTGCCTTGCGCACTCCTGGTGGTGAGTTAAGGCAGTCCTCCCCGCATCAAACTGGAAAAATGTAATGTTTACGTTTGCTCCTACTTCACTTCCTAGTGGGCTTGAGTCTTTCTTTCACTCACTCTTGCTTTCCTATTCTTTCAGGGGGGTGGGAGGGAGGGAGCGTGGGTTAACTATTTACTTGTGTGAGTGTGTATCCAGAGTGTAGTTCAGAGAGTTCCCTTTGGTCCCATTTCCTGGAGAATTAGTTGGAGGACAATTGGCAGAAACATTGGGGAATGGTGGACACTGGCCATGAGCACTCCCCGCTTCTCACCCCTGATTAGATACAGGAAGTGACCCAGGCTGATGACTGGAAGCCTTGACTGCGCCTTTGGTCCGAAGTCTGCTTCCAGAGCTTCACTTACCTGTAAACCATATGGTCATCCTCAGTGTCAACACTGACCCTGCTGTGACCCTGGGTCTATGGCCTTTGTTTCCCCGGCTGTAAAAAGAGTTAAAGGATTTATACAACCCTCTACCTTCCTTACAGCACAAGGCCACTGAGTAACCGTCAGCAAATATTTGTGGAATTCAGTTTGCAGCCAGGAAACTAAGATGGGGACTGTCGATTAGGGACCACTGCCCTTTGAGGAAGGCTTATGGACACTGCACAGCCCAGGGTCTGGAAATACCACAGGTGGGAACCACAGCCACATCTCCCCCAGTGAATCCCAGCGGACCCACCCGACTGCGGCTGTCACTCAACGGTAGAGTGCTTTGCTTGCCCAGCTATGCAGCAAGGCTGGGTTCGACCCCAGGGGAGGAGGGGACAATGGACAGATTTTTTTCCCCTTATTTTAAGTAAATGAGAAAAAATTGCCTCTCATATCACTTCTTTGTGCAATCAAGACATTTTATAGAATGTCCCAAAAAAGTCCAAGAGAGGAAGGAATTCCTGTGGGCTGACACTGGGAGACCGTGCATGGTGGAGAGAGGGAAAAGAGAGAGTTTATGAGGAAGGCAAAGAAGCAGAAGCAGTCCCCTGTGAAGTGTCCCTCTGTCACAGACCACTGTCCTGACAGAAAACGGTAAAACAACTCATCTTCACAGAAGAGCTCCCTCTGTGTTCCATTTATATTCAGAAAATAAAGTTATTGCCATAAAACAATTTAGAGTGAAGATAAATCCACACAAATACTAATCATCAAATGTCAAATGACTAGGTGGTCAATAATGGGGATGTTTAAAATTGCTTTTCTGCTTTCATTAGGTTTTTTGTTTTGTTTTTTGTTTGTTTGTTGTTGTTGTTTGTTCATTTTGAGACAGGGCTTCACTGTGTAGCCCTGGCTGTTCTGGAACTGGATCTGTAGACCAGGCTGGCCTCGAACTCAGAGATCCAACTGCCTCTGCCTCCCGAGTGTACCACCAAACCCCCGCTTTCCATTAGATTTTTAAAGACATCTCTTTTTATGTCTTAATTCTGTAGAAACTATGGATCATTAGAAAAACAAAACAAAACAAAACCTATAACCTGTTGAAATCAGTTGAAAGATATTCTAGTGAAAGCAAGTCTCACTGTGTGCTTAATTTTATTGTTGGTTTTTTTATCTTTAGATTTAGACTGTAGGTATTGAACTTAGAACACTATAGTACTCAGGATAGGTACCTGTGTTCACTTCATTCTTGCTGTTTTCTTAAGCACGACTTGGTAAGAAAAATAGATATGGAAAGTTCATCTGTTTTAATCCTAGCACTTGGGAGGCAGAAGCAGGTGGATCTCTGTGAGTTCGAGGCCAGCCTGGACTACAAATCGAGTTCCAGGACAGCCAATGCTGTTACACAGAGAAACCCTGTCTACAAAAAAAAAAAAAAGGAAGTTCATCTATGAATCAGTGAATAGCTCTGGCTTATCCTGTCTTCCCATAAAACTGAAATGTTCATTGGCGCAGCATTTAAGAAAGAGTCAAGACATTTTTCATAGAGTTAGAGAAGTTTGGCACAGTCGCTGCTTCTGAGTAAGTTTCGCCAAAGGAGCTCTTGAGAATTGCGAGAGCAACGGAAGGAGCAGGGCGCTGTGAGGGAGGAGATCCTGCAGGGGGCTCAGACTCGGGGTGAGTACAGTCACCAGCGCTCTGACCGAGGTGTCCCGGGAGCAGAGCAGAGCAGAGCGCAGGTAATTCGTTTTCAACGTGAAAGCCCAGCGTGATGGAGTGAATGGAATGGCATAGGAGCCATCTCTTCTTCCTCACTTGCTTAAAACTAAAGGGGAAAAAAAAAAAGCAGATACCGGAACTTAACGGAAGTGATTCAACTGCTGGTTTCACGGGGGATGTTTAACATTTTTGGAGGGACTAAAGTTTGCAGAGTTTAGGCAGGCTGAGAAGAGATTTCGTTAATGCCAATTTTATTATGCAAATGATAAGAAAACGGTGAGGTAGTAGAAAAGCTTAACTAGTTTATAGCCTCAAATGCCAAGTAAAAATAAGACACTTGGCTCTGCTACCTTGGAGTTATTATTAGTAATACAAACAGAAAAAAGAGAAAATTATTCTATAAAACTTTTATTCCACCTCAAAAACTTAAATACTTTGCTGCTTGTTTCTGAGACTGGATCTTGCTATATAGCCCTTTATGTATAACTTGTAAGAAAAGAGTCAGTATCATCTAAAATCAGAAATAATAATGAAGAAAAAGACAACCAAACTTGTCTTTACTTTGCCTTAATTTTTAGAGCTGACAGTTTTTGACTTGCTAGATATTTCAAACTGAAAATCTTTCAATTCCGTGACCAGACTATCGTGATATTTTATTTGTACTGAAATGTGATTTTATTTGTATGTTAATAAATAAAGTTGCCTGGGGGTCAGAGCTAATAGCAAGCTATAGCAGAAGCCGGGTGGTGATGGCAGAGCTATGCAGATCTCTGTGTTAAAGGATACAGCCAGCATGGAGACACATGCCTTTAATCTCAATACCAACCATAAAAGACCTGGAGGTCTGTATAGATAAGCAGTGACGAGGAGGTCTTATGGTTGGGTTTACAACCAATGAGAAGGCAGAACAGAAAGTCAATAAAAAGACAGACACACAGGAAGTAGGTCTCTTTCTGAGGGGAAGGACAGCAGCGGCAGTAAAGGGTAAGAAAGGGTTTTTAGCTCTTAGCTATTGCTCTGACCTCTTGGGCTTTCAACTCTGCATTTGGCTCTGTGCTTCTATTTTTTTTTTTTTTTTTTTTTTTTTTTGGTTTTTCGAGACAGGGTTTCTCTGTGTAGCTTTGCGCCTTTCCTGGAACTCGCTTTGGAGACCAGGCTGGCCTCGAACTCACAGAGATCCGCCTGGCTCTGCCTCCCGAGTGCTGGGATTAAAGGCGTGCGCCACCACCGCCCGGCTTGTGTTTCTATTTTAATAAGACGGTTACATCTACGCCAGACAGACGGTGCACCTGCAACTTTAAACTTTTTATTTTGTAGCAAAGGACTATAAAACCAACTAAGCCCCAGTCTTGCAAGCCTGTGTTTGTAGGAATGCCTCAACTGAGTCACTCTATTGGAACCTACACTGTCTTTTTCATAAGTAAGTGAACTTAGTGAGAGATTTTTTTCATCTAAGTTCTTAACTCCTAATTACCCGGTACTTTAAATGGTGCTTCATGTAAAGTATATGCCTAACAAATATTTGTTGAATGAATGTGCGATGTTATTTAATAGCCACCCTTCAATGTATAAATTCTCATTAAAAGTGGTTGGACATCTAATTGCTGGTGTGTGTTTGAGTATGGCAAGTGCATATTCCCCTGCCCTCTAAAAGCTATGTGGTGCCTTTTAAAATGGAAGCCATGGGGTGGCATGTGTCTATACCCCAGCTACTCAGGAGACTGAGGAGGGGCTCTCTTGTGCACAAGAGTTTGAGCCCCATAGAGAAACCCTGATTCAGGGGAAATTTTTTTTCCCTTTAGGATTGAGAATACAGACCAACTTTTTCAACTCAAAATACACTTAACTTTTGTTTTTGTTTTGTTTTGTTTTGTTTTTGTTTTTTGTCCCAAAGATACCGAAAACCTTAGTCCTGACAGTGGTACCACAGAGCATCATGTTGTTTCATCATTTCCTAAGTTAGGCATCTTCTGAGGACTGAAGTCAGAACTGAACTGAAGGGCAGGACAGTGTAGAAGATCTCACCACACTTGGATGAATGCAAAGATACATTTGTTTGATATATTGAGTATAATCCAGACTGTATTTCAAGTCTACAGTTCTCTCTCTGCTGTAATAAAAAAAAAAAAAAGATGTGCTGTTTACTTACTTATTCAACAAATATTTGTGTCCCCAAACTGCAGCACTTTGGGGGTAAGAAATGTAAGAAATGGGAAGGTTTGGTTGGACCCCAACACTCCTTAGCATGCTTAGAAGGGGGCACTCTGCCATGCTCATTATCCTTAAAGACATCAGTGATGTGCCCAAGAGGCCCTTAGCTTTCTGTCTCTCTTTCTCTTTTTTTCTTTTCTTTCTTTTTTTTTTTTTTTTTTTTTTTGGTTTTTCGAGACAGGGTTTCTCTGTGTAGCTTCGTGCCTTTCCTGGATCTGTAGACCAGGCTGGACTCACAGAGATCCACCTGGCTCTGCCTCCCGAGTGCTGGGATTAAAGGCGTGCGCCACCAGTACCCAGCTAATAGTAGCTTTCTCTAATGACCCCCTTTTTAAAAAATTTTTTAAAAAGATTTATTTATTTATTATGTATACAGTGTTCTATCTGCATGTATGCCTGCAGACCAGAAGAAGGCACCAGATCTCATTACAAACAGTTGTGAGCCAATCGTGTGGTTGATGGGAATTGAACTCAGGACCTTTGGTAGAGGAGCCAGTGCTCCTAACCTCTGAGCCATCTCTCCAGTCCCTAATGGCCCATTTTAAAGCTTTTCTTTGGTGAGATTTATCTAGATCCTCCCTTTCCCCCCAAAGTTGTGGGACCAGTGCACACCAATGTGCACATGGAGTCCAGTAGAGGGTGCAGTGTCTCTTGGAGTTACAGGCTTGAGGGTAGACACCTGGCTTGTTCCATGGATGCTGGTCATCATGACTGTGCTGCCCTAGAGGAACTGGTAGTGAGGAGCATGGGAAACTCCGTTACCACCTAAAGGACCTTTTCCTTCCCTTGCATCTGGACTGAAAGCCGGTTTTCTAACTTTAAATGCAGGATTTGGTGAACAAGTTGCCGATCATCCTGTTTCCTGTCAGCAATTTTGAGCCTCAATTATCAACCCTTTGATTTCAGCTTTCCAGATTAACCGTCTTGATTCTCAGTGTGGTTTCACGAAAGGGTGCATTTGATCGAAAAACCTGTTTGTCACCTTTTCCCAGATTTTTGTTTTCCTTGTGTTTTTCTGGGTAATATTCCACACCCAGGCATTATAGGAGAGGGGGAGAGAGAGAGAGAGAGAGAGAGAGAGAGAGAGAGAGAGAGAGAGAGAGAGAGAGAGGAGGAGGAGGAGGAGGAACAAACACTGTGGAGGGACAGTCCATTTCCTGATAAGCGTCTCCCAGGGAGATCTTTCTGGCTGCTGATTGAATGTCATGCTACAGAACTTCACCTCTCTCTCTCTCTCTCTCTCTCTCTCTCTCTCTCTCTCTCTCTCTCTTTCTCTTGTTTTTTGTTTTTCCAAGACATTTCTCTGTGTTGCCCTGGCTGTCCTGGAACTCCCTCTGTAGACCAGGCAGGCCTTCACAGAGATCCAGCTGCCTCTGCCTCCCGAGTACTGGGACTAAAAAGTCTAGCACCACCAGGCTTGGCTAGCAGTGAGCATTTATCTGATTGTTCTTTTACTTTAAAGTGAGGTGGAGTGAGTAACCTTTGAGAAGGATCATCTTGGCCTCAAGCTCACACTCTTCCTGCATCGACTTCCTGAGCACTGGGATTATTGTGTGTACCACCACACTCAGCTGGCAGAAACGATAGGAAAAGCCCTTTCTAGCATAAGAACAATGGCCACTGCCCTACCAGCTGCCTTGTGGGGTGTACCCAATGAATGTTTCTTTCTCTTTTTTTTAAGCCCTTTCCAGCTCTAAAATTTGGATAATTCTGAATTTCTTACCTAGGAGTTATTTTTTGTGGTATGTGTGCACGTATGTATGTAGGTGGGTGCCTGTGGAGAGCCAAAGGCTGACTCTGAGAATCTTACTTGGTAACTCTCTGTCTCATTCATTGAATAGGATCTCTCAGTTGACCAGTTGACCAACATGATTCGTGTAGCTGGCCAGCTTGCTCCACAAGTCCCCATCTCTGCCTTAGGAGTGCAGGAATTGTAGGTAACCTGAGGCATCCTGGTAGTTAAACGGGAGCTAGGGATCCGAACTCCAGTCTCAGTCTTGCACAGCAAGCCCTTTACCTGCTAAGTCATCTCCATAGCCCCGCTTTCTCATTTTGTTTTTGAGATAGGATTTAGGGTAGCCCTGGGGTAGCCTTGAATTTCTGATCATTCTGCCTCTACCTTCCAAGTCCTAGAATTGCAGGCATGTATTCCCGTGCCTCCAGCTGCTGCTTTTAAAATATGTAAACAGGATCTAGCTAGCTGTGTTGCCCTGGCCAGCCTTGGAGTCTCAATCTTCCTTTCTCAACTTCCCAGTTAGGATTATATACATGAGCCACTGTGTCTGTCTGATTGGAGGCTGGGGTGGGGGTGGGGGTGGTGAACCAGAGGTGGGCATCCAGTTCTTCCTCTATCACTCTCTACCTTATCACTGGAGACAGAGACTCCGTGAATCTGGAGCTTACTGATTAGCTAGACTGACCAGCAAGCCCCTGGGATCCTCCAGGTTCCTCCTATCAGTGCTGGAATGAGGGCAGTGCACTTTGACTTGCCCTGCTAGTTTTCAGGTGGGGGCTGGGGATCTGAACTGAGGTCCTCAGGCTTGTACGTCAAGCACTTACCCACTGAATCATCTCCCCAGCCCCATATCTAATGTTTTCTTTTTACAGATTTTTGTTTGTTTGTTTGTTTTTGTTTTTGTTTGTTTCAAGGCAGGGTTTCTCTGTGCAGTTTTGGTGCCTGTCATGGATCTTGCTCTGTAGACCAGGCTGGCCTCGAACTCACAGAGATCCGCCTGGCTCTGACTCCTGAGTGCTGAGATTAAAGGCGCGTGCCACCGCCGTCCAGCCTCTTTTTACAGATTTTTAAGTGTGTGTGTGTGTGTGTGTGGTGGAACTGAACTTGGGTCCTCAGCAAGATCAATATGTACCCTTAACCACTCAGTAATCTCTCCAGCCCATCTCCCTTTTTTTGAGACAGGGTTTCCAGTGTAGCTTATTACTTACTTACTTCCTCCCCTTGCAACTACCCTGTGTTTGGTTCCCAGCGCCCACATGGAGGCTAATGGTCAGTAACTCTAGTTTCAGGGGATCTAGCACCTTCTTTGTCCTTCTCACACAGTAGGCATACATACAGAGCAAAAACATACATGAAGCAAGACATTTGTACATATAAAAACAAGTCCTCTGTAATCCCAGCACTTGGGAGGCAGAAACAGGTGGATCTCTGTGAGTCCGAGTCCATCCTGGTCTACAAAGTGAGATCCAGGACAGCAAGAGCTGTTATATAGAGAAACCCTGTCTCAAAAAAAAGAAATCCTTTGAGGCTGGAGAGATGGCCCAATGGTTAAGAGCACTGGATGCCCTTCCAGAGGTCCTGAGTTCAGTTCCCAGCAACCACATGGTGATTCAAAACCCTCCATAATTGGATCTACTGCCCTCTTCTGGTATGCAGACAGAGCACTCATAGAAATTGTGTGTGTGTGTGTGTGTGTGTGTGTGTGTGTGTGAAACAGGCTTTCTTTTGGACCACCAGCCATCTCCCAAATCATGACATGGAGACTTATTATTAGTTATGAATGCTCGGCCTTATCTTATGCTTGTCCCATTAGTTATAACTTAAATTAAGATGTTTATCTTCATCTATGTTTTGCCTTGGTTTTTTTTTTTTTTTTTTACCTTTCCTACATTCTGTATGTCCTACTCCATGGCTGACTGGCAGCTGGCTGATTGGCCCCAGGCATCTCTTTTCTTTTCTCTTGTTCTCTCTCTCTCTCTCTCTCTCTCTCTCTCTCTCTCTCTCTCTCTCTCTCTCTCTTCTCCTATTTATTCTCTCTGCCCACCAAACCCACCTATCCCTCTACTGCCTAGCTATTGGCCGTTCAGCTTTTTATTAGACAAATCAGGTGCCTAAGGCAGATAATATAAAACAGCAACACATCTTTACTTAATTAAACAAATGCAACATAAACAAAATGTAACACATCTTTGCCTATATAAACAAATGCAACATAAACAGATACAACACATCTTTACTTATTTAAAGTAATATTCCACAACATATATATACATATTTATATACATATATGAATTATGAATGACTCAATAAATTAGCCAGGCAGCAGTGCTGCATGCCTTTAATCCTAGCATTTAGGAGGCAGAGGCAGGCAGATCTCTGAGTTCAAGCCCAGCCTGGTCTACAAAGTGAGTTCTAGGATAGCCAGGGTGACTCAGAGAAACCCTGTCTTAAACTGCCCCCCACACCAAATATATATATATAAATCTTTTTGAAAAAAAAAATCTCTTGTTTTAGGCCAGGCATGGTGGTGGTGCACGCCTTCAATCTCAGCACTCAGGAGGCAGAGACAGGTGGATCTCTGAGTTCAAGGCCAGCCAGGTCTACCAAGTGAGTTCCAGTAAAATGAGGCCTGGAGAGATGGCTCAGTGGTTAACAGCACTGGCTACTCCTCTAGAGGACCTGGGTTTGATTTCTAGTATCCACATGGGAGCTTACAACCTCTGTAACTCCAGTTCCAGGGAATCAGACACCCTCTTCTGGCCTCCTTGGGGAGACAGGCACGTAAGTGGTACACAGACAGACATGCAGGTGAAGCACAGAGTACATTACATAAAGAGAAGGAGGCAGGGCGGCAGTGGCGCACACCTTTAATCCCAGCAATCGGGAGGTAGAGCCAGGCGGATCTCTGTGAGTTCGAGGCCAGCCTGGTCTACAGAGTGAGATCCAGGACAGGCACCAAAACTACACAGAGAAACCCTGTCTCGAAAAACCAAAAACCAAAAACAAAAAGAAAAGAAAAGGACTTTTTCTGCTATGGTGCACTTTTGGAGGTCAGAGGACAACTTGTGGGCCCAGCTCTTTCCACCACGTGGGTTGTGGGTATCCAACTCAATCATCAGTCTTGGCAACAAATGCCTTTACCTGCTGAGCCATCTTGCTGGCCCAAGAATGACTTTCTTGACAGAATGAACTCTTTTTTCCACATGGAGAGTTTATTATAATAGATGAAGAGAAAGATAGGAAAGAGAGAGACAAGGAAGAAAGAGAAGAAGAGAGAGAAAGTGGAGGTGTGCACACCTGTGGGAAGAGAGAGAGAGAGAGAGAGAGAGAGAGAGAGAGAGAGAGAGAGAGAGAATTAATTTTGTTTTTGCCAGAGAATAGTCGAATTTCAAGAAATTAGTATCACAGTCAACTTGTGTGTGTGTGTGTGTGTGTGTGTGTGTGTGTGTGTGTGTGTGTGTGTGTGTGTTTCTGCTGGGAAAAAGAATATGTTAGAGAATTGAATTTTCCTTTAGAGTTATGATCACAGCAGGATTAAAATGCTCAAGGGTTGGAGAGAAGGCTCAGCAGTTAAGAGCAGTTGCTGCACTGGGCATGGTGGCGCACACCTTTAGTCCCAGCACCCAGGAGGCAGAAGCAGGCTGATCTCTGAGTTCGAGGCCAGCCTGGTCTACATAGCGAATTCCAGGACAGCCAGGGCTACACAGAGAAACCCTGTCTTGACCCAGGTTCAATTTCCAGCCACCAACATGTCTGTAACTTCAGTCCCATGGGAACCAATGCCCTCTTCTGACCTCTAGTACTGAGCTGTGATAATCCAACTATCAATGATTTAAAACAATTCTTTTTAGATTTATTTTTGTGTATGAATGTTTTGACCAAATGTGTGTCTATGCACCATGTACATGCCTGGTGCCCATAGGAGTTTGTGGTGGTTTGGATGAGAATGGCCCCCATAGGCTCATATATTGGAATGCTTAATCCTCAGTCGGTGGACTGTTTAGGAAGGATTAGGAGGTGTGGCCTTGTTGGAGGAGGTGTGTCACTGGGAGGTGGCCTTTGAGGTTTCAAAAGCCCAAGTCAGGTCCTGTCCCTCTGTCTCTCTCTCTCTGTGTCTCTCTCTCTCCCTCCCTCCCTCTCTCTGTCTCTGTCTCTCTCTCTCTGCTTCCTGCCCGTGGATCAGGATGTAAGCTCTCAGCTACTGCTCTGGCACCATGCCAGCCTACCTGCCTGCCTTTGTGTTCTCTGCTGTGATGGCCATGAACTAACCTACTGAAACTGTAAGTAAGCCCTCAATGAAATGTTTTCTTATAAGCTGCCTCGGTCATGGTGTTTCTTTATAGCAATAGAACAGTAACTAAGACAGCATCAGAAGAAAGTATCAAATTCCCTAGAATTGGAGTCACAGATGTTCTAAGACATCATGTGGGCTCTGGGAACCAAAATTCCTCTGGAAGAGCAACCAGTGTTTTTAACCACTGAGTCATCTCTTCATCCCCACAACTAGCCTTGTTTGTTTGTTTGTTTTCATTTTTTGTTCTATGCCCATAGGTGTTTTCCTGTGTGTAGTTGCGCACCCCATGCATGCAATGCCCTTGGAGGCCAGAAGAGGGCATCAGATCCTCTGGAACTGCAGTTACAGAGGGTTGTGGGCTGCCAGGTGGGTGCTGGGAATTGAACCCTGGCCCTCTGGAAGAGTAGTCAGTATAACCTAGCCTTGAACCCTGTATGTAGCCCAGGCAGGCTCTGAACTTTCAATTCTCCTACCTCAGTCTCCCAAGTATCTCTAACTACAGGTCTGTATCACTGGGCCAGGCTTTTTGCTGTGTAGCCCGTGTGGACTCACTTCCTAGTATTACAGTTGCCTCTCTCTTGCTGATCTGTTTCCAAGCCTACGGCAGGTGGTGACAGGGTTCTGTGAAATCAAGTCTCATAGAGGAAGGTGGCTCAAATCCTGGATGGGAAGTGCATTCAATATCACAGAGTTGGCGTGCCCCAGATACCAGCTTGCAGGACTGAGATGTGAACCTTGGTGGGCAACACAAGGCAACCACAATTGAGGGTTGGTATTAGTCATGAGCTACTAAGCCCAGCTTAAAAAATTTAACACTGAAGGAAGAAATTGTTTCTTTTGTTTTAGTGAGACAGGATCTCTTAATGTAGCCCCAAGCTGACCTCAAGTTTGCCAAGTAGCTAAGAATGACCCTCCAGCCTCAGCCTCCCAGTGCTGGGATCAATTAAAAGTTGAGAAGACAGGCTGGGCGGTGGTGGCACATGTGCACGCCTTTAATCCCAGCACTTGGGAGGCAGAGCCAGGTGGATCTCTGTGAGTTCGAGGCCAGCCTGGTCTACAGAGTGAGATCCAGGACAAGCTCCAAAACTACACAGAGAAACCCTGTCTCCAAAAAATAAAAAAAGAGTTGAGAAGACAATAAAAGACAGAGAAAAGATGTTCCATGCTCATAGATCGGCAGAACATTGTGAAATGGCTATATTCCTCATAACAATCTGTAGATTCTGTACAATCCCCATAAAAATTTCAATGACATTCTTCTCAATGCTAGAAAAAAAAAAGTCCTAAAATTCACAGGAAAGTGGGGCTGGAGAGATGGCTCAGAGGTGCTCTTCCAGAGGTCCTGAGTTCAATTCCCAGCAAACACATGGTGGCTCACAACCATCTATAATGAGATCTGGCGCCCTCTTCTGGTCTGCAGGTATACATGCAGGCAGAACATTGTATACGTAATAAATAAATAAACCTTTAATAAAAACAAAGTTCACAGGAAAGCCTAAATGTCACCAAACAGGCAAAAGCATTCTAAGCAGAAAGAGCAATGCTGGGGGGGGGGGGGTGTTGCGGGGTGGCTGGCTGCGCAGTATCTGATTCTCAAGTTACATTACAGAGTTAAAAAAATAAAGCAGTGTAGAGTTGACACAAAACAGACACATAGGGCAGGCACAGTGGCACACACCTTTAATCCCAGCACTCAGGGGACAGGGGCAGGCAGACTGAAGAGGGCAGCCTGGTCTACAGGGTTCTAGATCAGCAAGGGCTACATAGTGATACCCTGTCTCAAACAAACAAGCAAGACACAGACTGGAAGAATGGAAAGAGAAGACCCAGATGTGTCCATCGGAGAAAAGACAAATGATGCTGAGAAAAACTGGATTCCAACATGGAGAATGAAATGGGATTCATGTCTGTCCACCTACACAATGTCAATTGAAAATGAATCAAAGAGCTTAATGTAAGACCCCAAACTGTTAGGGGAAACACTTAAGATATAGGCAAGCTGGACATGATTGCACATGCCTTTAATTCCAGCACTCAGGAGACAGAGGCAGGCAGATCTCTCTGGGTTTGAGGCCAGCCTGGTCTACATAGAGAATTCTAGGCCAGCCAGAGCTACATAGTAAGACCCTGTTTCAAAGAACCAAAAATAAAAATACAGGTATAGATAAAGACTTTCCAAAAAGTACTCCAATAGCACAGTAAATAATTCCAAGAATCTTTTTTTTTTTTTAAACATTTTTATGCACTGGGTATGGTGTCTCACACCTCTAATCCCAGCACTCAGGAAGCAGCAGCAGCAGGGGGATCTGAGTTGGAGGCCAGCCTGGACTCTGAAGCAAGTTCCGATAGGCAGGCTACAGAGTGAGACACCCTGTCTTAAAAAAAAAAAAAAAAAAAAAAAAATCAAAACCAACCAAACAAAAAACATACAATCAATAATAAATGAGCTAATGTTCTCAAAAGAAGAAATGCCAATAAATACTTGAAAACTTGTTCATCATCCTTTGTCATCAGATAAATGCAAATTAAGAGGCCATTGAGGGGGCTGGAGAGACGGCTCCGTGGTTAAGAGCTCTGGCTGCTCTTCCAGAGGACCCAGGTTTGATTCCCAGCACCCACATGGCGGCTCCCAACCCCCTGTACTCCAGTTCCAGGGGTCAGACCGCCCTTGCTGTCCTCTGCCAGCCCTGCGTGCCGGTGCACAGACATAAACACAGACAAAACACTCAACATAGAAATTAAGATAGAGAAGTCTAAGGCCAGGAGGGTTTAATCCCAGCACTTGGGAGGTGGAGGCAGGCACATCTCTGAGTTTGAGGCCAGCCTGGCCTACAGCTCTAGTTCCAGGACAGCCAGGGTTACACAGAGAAACTCTGTCTAGAAAAACCAAAAATAAACAAACAAATAAATCTAAACTAAAATGCCCTAAAGGATAACGACAACAAACTGCGTCGAGATTCTGTCTTGTCCCAGTCAGAATGCCTGTCACAAAGGGGGAAACTGACGAGAACGTGAAGAAAGAGGAAATATACATTGCTGGTGGCATGCAAACTGGTGCACCACTGTGGAAATCAGCATGGAGGTTCCTCAAAAAACCTAAAATAGAAGCACCATGTGATCTCGATGTATGACTTCTGAGTATATACCCAAAGAACTCCGAGTCAGCATATCACACGTCTGTGTTTAAGATTGTATAGACTTGTCCAGCTGTTCACTAACTCGTGAATGAGCAAAGAAAGCAAGGCAAATGTCCACCCTTAAAAGAGGGTAAATCTATATATCTAAATCTAGACACACACTTATCTCATACACACATGAGCCAGGAAAGCAGAAGAGGCACTAACGGAGCAAAGAAAGGGACTGATGGGGGTGGGGAGGAAAGGACAGTGGGGGAGGGGCAAACAGGAGCAAGCTACGATGGTATAAGCATGGTAATGTCATAATGAAATGATTTTCATTAGATCTTTAATTTTTTTAAATAAACATTATCATAAACATTTTAATAATCTCCACACACCTTAAAATTAGCCTAATTGTATTTTACTTTGGACATTGCTGAACCTTTAGTACGTTTCTGCAGACTAAGGGCCATAGAATAAAACTTCTCTAAATAATGTTGTTAGTCACGTTGCTCGCTAATTCTTTTGTTTAATTTTTAAGATTTTGTGTGTGTGTGTGTGTGTGTGTGTGTGTGTGTGTGTGTGTGTGTGTGTGTGTGTGTTTGCAGGCTCATGAACGCCATAGTGCACACGTGGAGGTCAGGGGACAACTTCCTCGGGAGGCAGGTTTTACTTCCACCTTGTTGACACAGGGTCTCTTCCTCTGTTGCTGAAGCCGGGTCTCCCCCGGTCTCCACACAGCAATGCTGGTCTCCACACAGCAATGCCGGCATTAGAGATGCGCACCACGGAACCCGGCCTTTACTTGGGTTGGGGGATGGAACTGAACCGACTTCCCAGCCCTTCCATCCCCGTCCCCACCGTGGGGAAGCCTTCCGAGCAGCGCCCCCTGCCCATGCCACGTGCCTCTGGAACTCCTGCTACCGCTGAGCAAGGGATTCCCTGGGTGCTCTGACTTAGCTCAAGGTCCCCTGCTGGGATTCGAACTGCTGTGATACAGTCCAGCCTCTTCCCTAAGGTGGCCCGAGCCTCTCTCAACTCCTGTTTGACAAGCACAGGACTCAGAAGTCTGAACACCTGTTCCTCCTTTGTGCTATTTTCTGTTAGCTTCCGCCCCGACAAGAATTTACTCAAGTCCTGGTCTAATTGTTGATTCTCCACTTTTCCCTGCAGCTTCTTTTGGATCCAAGCTACCTACCCTTTCTGGCCCTTCTCCCCCTTATTAGCCTTTTCTTTCTTTTTCCATCCTTCCCCTTTTCTTTTTTATTTTTTCTAGACAGGGTCTCACTACGTAACCCTTTGCCCTAGAACTCTGTGGCCTGTTTCAGCCTCCAGAGTGCTTGGATTAAAAGCATGCACCTTGAATCACTGTGAGTTCAAGGCTAGCTTGGTCTACATAGCCTATTCCAAAATAGTCAGAGGTGTTGGAACTCTGTCTCAACAAACAAACAAAACAGTAACAACAAAAGCATGCCCTTTGCCACAACCACCTCTCCCTATTTTTTAACTTTTCTTTTCTTTCTTTCTTTTCTTTTCTTTTTTGGTTTTCTGAGACAGGGTTTCTCTGTATAGCTTTGCGCCTTTCCTGGATCTCGCTCTATAGACCAGGCTGGCCTTGAACTCACAGAGATCTGCCTGGCTCTGCCTCCTGAGTGCTGGGATTAAAGGCACAGGCCACCACTGCCCAGCTATTTTTTTTAATTTTTAAAAGATTATTTTATGTGTGTGAATGTTTTGCCTGTATGTATGTATATACGTGCATCAGCCACATGCCTGGTGACCTCTTAGGTTCAGAAGAAGACCTTCAGATAGTTTTGAAGCACCATGTAGGGCTGGGAATTGAACCCGGTTCTCTGTGCCCCCTTTCTTGGTGTTTAGGACAACATCTCACTCTTGAGCTCAGGCTGGCCTTGAAAGCACGGTGGTCATCCCTGTTCTGCCTCCCAAGTGCAGGGATTACAGGTGTGAGCCAGCGTGCTTAGCCTTGACTTATATTCTCTTCTATCTATCACCTAACACTATCAGTAACTCTCACTTTACCAAAGGCTTAAGCAACTTTTCCTTAAAATAGAATTTAACGTTCTTTTCCCCACCAATTCAGTTGATCTTAAAATTCACAAAATTGATTCAATTCAAATGTAGTATTACAGAAGTTCTGAGAATAATGAATGTGAAACAATTTCTGCCAATGTAAACATCAGAATAGATTAAAATCAATGTAAACCCCAGCTGTAAACATTTCATCAACATTCACCAAAATATTTAAAAGGAGGTCAGGGTGTGGCGGCGCACATCTGTATTCCCAGCCTTTCGGCAAGGGAAGCAGGATTTCCTGCGCGAGAGAGCAAGACCCTACTCAAAGAAACTTCAGCAAAACCCCACCATACCTCCCTCCCCCATTTGTCTGTGTGTATGTGACAGAACACGTGTGTTCTAAGGCTTGAACTCGGGTCATGGGCTTGGCAGCAAGTGCCCTTACCTGCTGAGCCATCTTGCTGACCCTGGACGGTGACTTTTGTATCAACAAATTATACTTCTGTACAGGTGGCTTTCCAAGATGAGGGCTCCAACTCCTGAGTCATGAAGGCTTTGCTTCATTCTTCTTCTTCCTTATTTATTTATTTTGTTTTTTTTTTGAGACAGGGTTCCTTTGTGTAGTCCTGGCTGTCCTGGATCTCGCTCTGTAGACCAGGCTGGCCTCGAACTCAGAGACCCTCCTGCTTTTGCTTCCTGCCTGGCCCTTATTGTTTTTAGCAGTTTAGTTTAGTTTCTATGTATGGGTGTTTTGCCTGCATGTATGTCTATGCACCACTTGCATGTCTGATGCCTGAAAGGGCCAGAAAAGGTCATAGGATCCCCTGGAACTGGAGTTACAGACGGTTGTGAACCACCGTGTGGATGCTGGGAATCCAACTCCGGTGCTCTGGAAGAGCAGCTAGTGCTCCTAACTGCTGAGCTATCTATGCTGGCTAGTTTTATGCCAGCTTGACACAAGTTAGAGTCATCAGAGAGAAGGAAACCTCAACTGAGAAAATGCCTCCATAGGATCATGTGGTAGGAAAGTCTGTAGGGCATTTTCTTAATTAGTGATTGATAGGGAAGGACCCAGCCCATTGTGGGTGATTCCATCCTTGGGCTGGTGTTCCTGGGTTCTTTCTATAAGAAAGCAGACTGAGGGGCTGGAGAAATGGCTTAGAGGTTAAGAGCACTAACTGCTCTTCCAGAGGTCCTGAGTTCATTTCCCAGGAACCACATGGCAGCTCACAACAATCTATAATGAGACCTGGTGCCCTCTTCTGGTGTATAGGCACACATGCAGACAGAACACTGTATACATATAAATAAATACATCTTAAAAAAAAAAAAAGGCAGACTGACCATGTCAGTAAGTACCCCTCCATGGCCTCTGCATCAGCTCCTGTCCCCAGGTTTCTGCCCTGTTTGAGTGCTTGTCCTGACTTCCTTCGATGATTGACTATGATGTGGACGTGTAAGCCAGATAACCCTTTCCTCCCCAAGTTGCTTTTGGTTGTGGAGTTTCATCACAGCAATTGTAACCCAGACTAGAACACCAAAGGGTGATTTAAAAATGTTTAAGTTTACTTTACTTTTTCTTTAATGTATTATGGTTGTTTTGCATTCATATATGTATGTGTATATATGTATGTTTGTGCACTATGTGCATGTATTGCCTATGGAGGCCAGAAGAGGGCATTGGATTCCCTGGTACTGGAGTTAGAGGGTTATGAGCCACGTGTACTGGAAATGAAACCTGGATCCTCTGCGAAAGCAGCAAATATTCTTCACCACTGAGCCTTCTCTCCAGGTCTATGAAAGGTGATTTTAAAGAGATGATAGAATAATATCTAATAATTAATGGTATTATTTCCTATAATAAAAAAAAACATTAAAGCCTCACCTGTGACACAGGCCTGAAATACCAGCACGTTGAAAAGCTGATAGAGGATTACAATTTAGCAAGATTCTGTCTCAAAATAGAAAATAGTAAAAGGGTTTGCGATGTAGCTTAGTTGTAGAACACTTGCCCAGCATGTGCAAACCCTAGGTTCAATTCCTAAAACCATTTTTAAAATTTAATTAATTTTTTGAGACAGGGTTTCTCTGTGTAGCCTTGGCTGTCCTGGAACTCACTCTGTAGACCAGGCTGACCTCGAACTCAGAGATTCACCTGCATCTGCCTCCTGAGTGCTGGAATTAAAGGCGTGTGCCACTACCACCACCTGGCTCCTTTTAAAACATTATTTAAATTTTAAATTATTTCTTTTAATAATTTACTTATTTTTAAAATCATAATTACATCATTTTCCCTTTTCCCTTCCTCCTTCCAAAATCTCCCGTGTATCCCCTTACTCTCTCTCTCAAATTGGTGGTCTTTTTCATATATGTATACCTATACCTAAATATATAAACCCAGCTTGCTCAGTCTGTGTAATGTTAGCTGTCTGCATATGATCTCAGAACTGGATAGCCAGCCCTTGGTACTAGATAACCAGTTGGGGGCTCTTCTCTGGAGAAAACCATTTCTCCCACTCCTATCATCCCCCAGTTCCCATGGTTCTCTGTCTAGAGTTGAGCTCTATGAGCTTTCCCCTTCCCATGTTATCACATCTATTGGTGTCCTCCGTGTTCAGGTCTTGTTTAGACAGTCATGTTGATGAGACTTGGTGGGTGCAGTCTCTGACATTTCCAGATGACATAATCTCTCAGCAAACTTTCTGTTCCTCTGGCTCTTAGAATCTTTTCACCACCTGTTCCACAATGATCCTTGAGCCAGCCTTAGGTGCAGGAATTTGTTGCAGATTTATTCGCTGTGACTGGGTACCACATGATCTCGTCTTCCTTTTGATCAGTTGTGGTTCCTTGTAATGGTCTCCATCTGTATCTTTAATGAGTGATTTAGATATAGATAACTATACTTATCTGTAGCTATAAGAGTAAGCATTTAAATTGGGCAGTGGTGGCACACGCCTTTACTCCCAGCACTTAGGAGGCAGAGGGTAGAAGATCTGTGTTCAAGGCCAACCTGGTCTACAGTGAGTTTCCAGGACAGGCTCCAAAGCTACACAGAAAACCTGTCTCAAAAAACCAAAACCAATCCCCAAAACCAAAAACAAAGTAGCTAGGAATTATACTGGTTTAGTAAAGTGGTGGTTGTAGTGTCACCTCCAAGATCCATGTCTTCACTAGTGGGTAGTTGGCTAGGTTTCCAGTAACAGGCATAGTTTCCCTCTTGAGCGGGCCTTAAAACCAGTTAGAGAGCTGTTGATTGCTGCCAAGGTATGAGTGCCACGACTGCACTCTTTGGATCATCATGCCATTCTGGTGGTTGTGGTGGTCCGTAGGCATTACAGCTAGTTAGGACTATTGGTTACTTTCCTCCCTTGGAAGATCGCATGGTACCTTCTGGTACTATGAAAGGTAAAACTCACGGAGGCTTTCAGGTCAGATCCAGCTCGGGTCCTCTGGGTCCTGTGTCCAAAGTACATGTGTCTTCAGCAACTGGGACTTACCTTCCACCTCCAGGAGGTAACCAAGGGCAACAGCAATAGCCTACAATGCTTTGGGAGTCCTTTGGGCAACCCTGACCAACAACTCAAAAGGCAGCTTTCCATGCCTGATGTTGGGGTTTTTGTTAAGAGTTGATGGCTCTTGGGGGAAGCACTGACAGCCTAGATGGGAAATTTTATTTAAACTATATATGTATAGGTAGTTTATGTGTAGACATATATGTATTGTATATAATTTAAGGTAGATATATAATCGTATTGATTTTTTCAGATATTTTACCCAATTCCTCCTTCTGTATGTATACCCCCTAATTAAAACCATCCCACCTTCCCTACTTCCCCCTTCAGATCACTTGTACCCAGCTATCTCCCTCCATTGCTCCCCCCTCCTCCTGTGGCCCCTTTTTACTCCAGGTTATATATTCCTGTGAAGACTTGGAGCTAGGAACTACAGGTGAAGAGAACGTGTTCTGGGTCTGGGTTACCTCACTATTATCCTCCTGGTTCCATTCATTTATGTGGCTAGGCCCTGGTGAAAACTGAAACTGTCTAAGTCATAAAAATAAACTACTAGACCATGGTTTGCATTGTCACGTTTAGACTCTAATTTGGAAGGCTCCTCAATCCCCATGCCCCATTTTTGAAGGGGTCCTGCTGTTAGCCAGCAAGCTGGTTTCTCTCCTGGGCTCAAACAATTCCTACACTCCACCCAGCTTCCCGTTAGGTGAGATGATGGGGACGCTATGCTGCGTGCTAGGATACCCTTCTATTTTCCCTTCATCTTCAGGTCTGTCCACCTGACTTTTCCGATGATTCTCTCTAGTGTGGTGGAGTACCACAGTGATGCTGTCCTAAGTGTTTCTTGGGAAGCACAGTGTTGTCCCATCACTTGGTCATTTAGTTGTCTACCCAGTTATTTCAGTCTAAAACTCTAGATTTTCCCTTTGTAGTTAGTACCCTGAGTGGGACATTCTCAGAGTATGTTTTAGTATATACACCATCATTCTCAGCTTGACTATCAGGGCAGTAAAATTTGCAGCTTTGTTGTTTGAGACAGGGTCTCACTATGTAACACTGGCTGACCTGGAACTCCGTCGTGTGTATACTAGGCTGGCCTTAAACACAGAGATCCCCCTGCCGCTACCTCTGCTGGGATTAAATGTACCACACCTGGTTATAACTTTACTTTGTATGTGTGGTCTATGTACACATGTTCATGCATGCATACACCTATGAACTCAAGGATGTTCAAAGAGGACACTGGGCTTATTATTCTATCATTGTTTGTTTTATTTCCTTGAAACAATGTCTTCCTGAACCTGGAGCTAGGATGGCAGCCAGCATGCCCCAGCTATCCTCGTCTCTACCATACAAAACTTTAGGGACACAGGAGTGCATGTCAACATGTTTTTCAAATGGGCAAGTGGGGTTTTGAATTCAGGTCCTTATGCCAATTTCACTGCTTCCACCTTTTACATTAACCCAAATGTAACTTATACTGTTCTATTTGACGTCTAGTCTAAGTCAATCATACAAAGAATCTTACTTGCATAAACCTAGCCCTATGACAGTCAAGGATGAGAAGGGACTAATGGGGCTCTTCTACTCAAGTACCTCTGTTAACTGACAGACCCTGGAATGGAGAGAATTACTGTCTTGGGTTGTGTACCCACTGCAGAGCCCCCCAGGCTCCAATGGAGAGCCCCAAACCTATGATCACACAGATGGCCCTGGTTAATCTTGGTGGATTATGGGGCCAGGAGAGAGGCTCAACAGTTAAAAGAGCACTTGGCTGCTCTTCCAGAGGACCCAGGTTCAATTCCCAGGACCTACATGGCAGCTCCCAACTGTCTGTAACTCTAGTTCCAGGGGACCCAATACCCTCTTACAGACATACATGCAGGCAAAACATCAATGCACATAATATTCTTTTCAAGCAGGGTTTCTCTGAGTCCTGCATGTCCTGGAAATCACTCTAGACCAGGCTGACGTTGAACTCACAAAGATCTGCCTGTCTCTGGAGTGTTGGGATTAAAGTTGTGTGCCACCACTGCCCAGCACCTTTTGAGATAATGTTAAGTCCCCTCCCCTCCCCATGTAGGCTTCCAGGAACATGAGACAGCTATTCTTTCAACATGTTGCTTCCACATACTCTTGGCTCACATACAAAAAAAGAACAAAAATACAGGTCTCAAACTAGGGTGTTTTTTTTTTTTTTTTTTTTTTTTTAAAGATTTATTTATTTATTTATTATGTGTACAGCATATGTGACTGCAGGCCAGAAGAGGGCACCAGATCTCATTACAGGTGGTTGTGAGCCACCATGTGGTTGCTGGGAATTGAACTCAGGACCTCTGGAAGAGCAGTCAGTGCTCTTAACCTCTGAGCTATCTCTCCAGCCCTCAAACTAGGGGTTTTAAAACTCAAAATAATACAAGTCCAAGAAAAAAGTATTAGGAAAAAGTGAGGAAATACTAAGTTGACTGAGGATGAAACTTTTTTTTGTATAATTATATATTGCCGAAATGTGAGGAAAATAAAAAATTGGTTTCCACAGGGCTGGCGAGCTCTTCCAGAGGATGTAGCTAGAGTTTTCCTGCCTGGCCCACAGTCAGGACACATCTTTGTCACCCGCCAGTCCCACAGCCGCTCAGACCCGACCAAGTAAACACAGAGACTTATATTGCTTACAAACTGTATGGCCGAGGCAAGCTTCTTGCTAACTGTTCTTATAGCTTAAATTAATCCATTAATCTATACCTTGCCAAGTGGCTCGTGGCTTACCGGCATCTTCACATGCTGTTTCTCATTGTGGCGGCTGGCAGTGTCTCTCTGACTCAGCCTTCCACTTCCCAGCTTTATTCTCTTCCTTGTCCCGCCTATACTTCCTGCCTGGCCATTGGCCAATCAGTGATTTATTTATTGATCAATCAGCAACACACTTGACATACAGACCATCCCACAGCAAGAGGACCTGGTTCCACTCCCAGCATCCACAGTTCCAGAGGACAAGGTACTGCATGTACATACTGCAGATAAACATGCAAACACATAAAATAAAAATAAATAGGTTCCAAAACAGTTGCATTTTCCACTGTTACCAAATAAAGAGACAATCACATTTTCAAATTAACTTTTATTTGAAATTACTCTTCCCCACATGAATTTTAGGATCCTATCCAATACAATAACCCACGAAACCAATAACCAACCAATACCAAAATTTCTAACAGCAAGTTATACAATTGTTCTAGGTAATAAATAAAGGTTTTCCTTCAGTGATTAAGGGAATACTTAAGTTTCTGTAAATTTAACATAAAAATCACACTTTAAGTTTATAAGGTTTAACATGTAACTTCAAATATAACAAGTTTTATAGGAATCTACAAGTTTTTAATTCCTAAAAGGTGACTTAATTTTTTAGGTTCAAAGTTACATTCTGCATATTTTTCTCCTACAGCTTCAAACTTTCTACACTCAACTAATCCTGTTCCATGCCACTCCAGACAAACTTGACATGACTGACCTACTTCAAGTGTTATTTATCTTTCCCCAAAGAAGGTTAAAAAGCAGTTTGTTATAACTGCAGATTTCTAATAAAAGGACATCTACTACAATATTCGTCACAAAAGCTTTCAAAAGATCATTTTTTCCTCATAGTAAAGGCAGAGAAGAACCACAAAGTCTAACACTGGGCTCCTTTTTACTCAGATGTTCAAGGACTTAAATGACAATTACACCTTTAAGAGTATAACGAAGGGTGGAAAACAGCAACACAACTGGCCACACTATAGATGAAATAAATGAGGTTTTTGTTTTGTTTTTAGGACTAGGAAGCATTGGAAGCTTAGAAATCCAGAATCAAAGGGGGAAGGGGAAAAAAGGGGGGGGGGCAGAGAGTCCTTGGCCACAACCACTCCATTATTAATAGCGTCCTGAAAGAGAACAGAAACAATTATAATTATAGTTTGATGTGCTTAATGTTTTTCCAACTATTTTTTTTAAACTTATTTTTATTTTATGTGCTTTGGTATTTTGCCTGCGTGTATGTCTGTGTGAGGGTGTCAAATCACTTGGGGCTGGATTATAGGCAGTTGAGAGGTGCTGAGAATTAAACCCAAGACTTCTGGAAGAGCAGCTAGTGCTCTTAAACCACTGAGCCATCTCTCCAGCCATTTTTCCAACTATTAACACCCACCCACATATCCAAGTATCTCAAAATAAACCACTGTTTATAGTTTCAACACAAAAGCAAATTTTACGTACTTGGGCTGTAGGAACGAGATCTTGACCGTGACCTGTATCGACTGTAATAAGGAGAAGGTGACCTTCTTCTGTAAGAAATGAGAGATGAATGAGCACACTACATAACCACTTTACCGAGTCAGACCAGAACTAGCCGCTGTGGTAGTTCAGGCCTTTAATCCCAACACTGGGAAGACAGGCCTCAGTGAAGGGAAGCCAGGCTGGTTTACACACCCAGTTCCAAGCCAGCCAGGGCTCCATAGGGAGATGCTGTCTTCAAAAAAACAATACAACCCACGTAATGTATTTTTAAGCAGTACTAAGGATTGAGCCCAGGACCTAGCACTGGAGCAGTACCACCAAGTGACACTTAGCCCTAAAATTTTCTTCAACTCTTACCCACCCCAACCTGAAATATGTAAAGTCACCATGTTGATAGGTTAGACTCAAGTGATCCTCTTATCTTTGTCTCCCAAGCAACTAGGACTATCCAGCCACCATACCCAGCTCAAATATCTAGTTTTTATTGATACATGCCAACATTAAAGTGCTAAATAAAGCCTCCAATCCAGCACAGACTAGACATCTCAGATTAAAACATTACCTGTACCGGTAATCATAATCTTCATATCTGTCATAGCCTCGATCATATCCTCTATCATAGTAAGAATCCCGTCGTCTACCACCACCGCCGCCTCCACCGCCGCCGCCTCCTCCTCCACCTCCACCACCACTACTACAGAAAATGAAGAAAAAAAGAAAAGGTCATCATCCAGGACCATTGAATACAAACTAGAAAAGTGAGGGAACCTCCCTTGCCTGGCCAATGTCCTCCCACCTCTCCTTGCTCACTTCCATGGTGTTCTGCTTTGGCTCCTTATGCTCTAACACAACTCTCTGGAGATATGGCCCAGCAGTTAAGAGCGTACTTGTTACTCTTCCAAGATTCAGTTTGGTTCCCAGCATTCACTTAGGGTGGCTCACAATTGCCTGCCACTCTAGCCAAGCCAATGAAGCTGACGCCATCTTTTGGTCTCTAAGGGCACTGTACTAATGTGCATACACCCCTCCCCAAAAACATAAGAACAAAAACTTTTAAGCCGAGTGCAGTGGCACATGCCTTTAACCCCAGTACTCGGAAGGCAGAGGTAAGAGGATCTCTGTGAGGCCAGCCTGGTCTACAAAGTGAGTTCCAGGACAGCTAAGGATCTATACAGAGACTCTGCACCATCACCACCTCCCCCGCCCCAAAGCATGGGAAATAGGAACAAAATGCACTAAACTATGCCTAAGAAGAACGGAAAGAAAGACAATTAAGAAATAAACAGCGGCCGGGCGGTGGTGGCGCATGCCTTTAATCCCAGCACTCGGGAGGCAGAGCCAGGCGGATCTCTGTGAGTTCGAGGCCAGCCTGGACTACCAAGTGAGTTCCAGGAAAGGCGCAAAGCCACACAGAGAAACCCTGTCTCGAAAAACAAACAAACAAACAAACAAACAAACAAAGAAAAGAAATAAACAGCAAATGTAGAGGCTGGAAAAATGGGTCAGTGGGCAAAGGCGCCTACTGCTATAAACCTGTATCTGCCTCTCCCCACCATTTGCCATTTTTTTGTGTGACAGTAGTCCTAGCTGGCCTCAAACTACAGAGATTTGCCTGCATCTACCTCCTCTGTATTCTTTTAAGGAAAAAAAAAATTTATGTTTTTGTTCAATGTGAAAATCATGGTATTTTAAAACAAACACCAGCACCAATACAATCTGTCCTACAAAGAGGCCTCCAAGAATGCATTTATTTTGATCTTATGGAGACAGAAAGGTTCTCACACCACATGTAGCCAAGGCTGGCTTCAAAAGTAGTAGTAATTCTCCTTTGCTAGCCTACTGAATGCTGGGGATTAGAGGCAAGACACCCATCCAGCAACATCTAATTATTTTTTCTATTTGTATATAACTAAGAGTAAAGAACATACAGATATTTTGCTGTGGGATGGTCTGTATGTCAAGTGTGTTGCTGATTGGTCAATAAATAAATCACTGATTGGCCAGTGGCCAGGCAGGAAGTATAGGCAGGACAAGGAGGAGAATAAAGCTGGGAAGTGGAAGGCTGAGTCAGAGACACTGCCAGCAGCCACCATGACAAGCCACTGAGGAGATGCCGGTAAGCCACGAGCCATGTGGCAAGGTATAGATTAATGGAAATGGATTAATTTAAGCTGTAAGAACAGTTAGCAAGAAGCCTGCCACGGCCATACAGTTTGTAAGCAATATAAGTCTCTGTGTTTACTTGGTCGGTCGGGTCTGAGAGGCTGTGAGACTGGCGGGTGAGAGAGATTTGTCCTGACTGTGGGCCAGGCAGGAAAACTCTAGCTACAATATTTTGTTCACTTGCTTAAATAAATGCATGAAATAGTGTAATTAAATTAGGTATGTTCAAACTCATGTTCTCTGCAGGAGTAGTATGTATTCTTAACTGATGAGCCATCTTTCCTGTCCCCTTAAATGATTATATACTGATAAAAATAAAATTATATGGAAGGAAGGGGGATGTATTTCTACATTTCTGGAATGCAGTTTAAACTTAGTTGGAAGTTGGATTTGCTTTATAGTCTGGGCCCTATACTCATGCTCTGAACATGCTGCTAGGCACTCTATCCCATAAAATATGGAACCTTACTGAGTCGGTCTGCCCATGTAAATGCCTGGTGTAGGCGTGTGTGCTCTCTTGGTGATAGAATAATCCACACGAATTCTTCTACCATCCAGCTCCATCCCATTTGCCCTTTCCATAGCCTAAAAAAGAAAAAGAAAATCACTCACAATTCGCTCATCTTGAAGCCATTTTTAGTTAAAATGAACTATTCATAATCCAAATAAACCCACTTTTGAAAATGGAGCTTGTATAGAGGACTGTTAGCATTTCCAGAGCTAAGTACTATCCAGAACATATTTAAGTTGCCCAGACAATGCCACTAAGATGTTTTACTTACAAAGATCTTCAGATATTCAGAAGAGCTTGCTAAGCTTATTTTTTTTTTCTTTTACTTATAACCCCTCCCACACACCTTAAGACTAGTTATCAATATCACCCTGAATGGACTGGGACTTACAGCAATTCTCTGTCTCACAAGTGCTAGGTTACTGGTATACAACACCATGCCCACACTAACCTACCTCTATTCTTGCTTTTCAGTTTGTAGTTCAGTATTTGTTGGTAAAACTCACTAAGTAGCCAAGAAGTGATAACTTAAAGGTATGCAAAAGAACAATTACAACAGCTTGCATTCTCTTGTTGAGAATTACACAATTCTAAGCCAGCACTGCCCCCTAGTGTAAAGTGTAAAGAAGGAACATAACCTGTCTGCACCTGAGCTCATCATCCCACTCTTGGTTTTTGAGACAGGGTCTCTCTGTGTAGCCCTGGCAGTCCTCAAACTCACAGAGATCTACCTGCCTCTGCCTCCTGAGTGCTGTAATTAAAGGCATGTGCCACCAACTACGTAGCTCCAACTCACTTTTTTTTAAGGAATAATAATGTATGATAGTTTAACTATTTCAGTAAATGGAAAACTTTGCAAGTATTTAAGCTGCCATTTTATGCTATAAAGGAGATAGCTGAAAGAATAAAAAGCTAAGACTAACAAGTTTACATGAAAAAAGTGTGTGGAGACAGAATCTCAGATTCTATCTAGCTTAACTGAAGATGCTCCTGCCCTGGCAGGTGTGGAAAACAAGGCCTAGCATGAAAACAGGTTAACTTTCTAACTCTTATCATTCACTTTATAAGGTCAGAATTCAATTAGCATGTAATTATACCAGGAAGCATGAGCTGAAAAGCAAAACTAGCTTTTTAACTGCAACACTATGAGTTGAGTTCCAATCAGGTCAGACAGAGTCAGGAGGCATGTTTACAGAAATGCTATTAACAGATTTTTTTTTTTTTTTTTTTTTTTTTTTTTTTTTGGTTTTTCGAGACAGGGTTTCTCTGTGTAGCTTTGCGCCTTTCCTGGTACTCGCTTTGGAGACCAGGCTGGCCTCGAACTCACAGAGATCCACCTGGCTCTGCCTCCCGAGTGCTGGGATTAAAGGCGTGCGCCACCACCGCCCGGCTATTAACAGACTTTTAATAGTAATGCTGCATCATTATCATGCAAACAAAAATTCTTCCAAATGAAAATTGTAAAGCAAGACTTACCTCCTTAGAGTCATCTATCCTCTCAAAATACACAAAAGCAAATCCACGTGACCTTCCAGTTCGCTGATCATAAACTACATTGACACCACTCAATGGTCCATATCGAGAGAATACTTCACGAAGATCTCTCTCTGTTGTGTACAAACTGAGGCCAAAGACACCCAGGCAAGTGTTGGGATCTGGATTTGCCTGTTGAATAAAGGTAGATTTAAATTTTAATTAAGACTCCAATATAAGATCAAAACACATAAAGATCTTCTTTGAAATACACTTATAGCTATAGCCTGTACAAAACTATTCCCCGCTCTCTAGTCTAGCTCAGCATTTTTCAGAACGTACCTAAAGAATTCACCTTTTGCATGCACTATTTAATGTGCCTCATTTCCATTTTTCCAGTAACCTCAGTGCTGGGACTGCCCATGCACCAC
This sequence comes from Peromyscus californicus insignis, assembly GCF_007827085.1. Classification (NCBI taxonomy): domain Eukaryota; kingdom Metazoa; phylum Chordata; class Mammalia; order Rodentia; family Cricetidae; genus Peromyscus; species Peromyscus californicus. The sequence goes on from NW_026294584.1 coordinate 66,694,481, forward strand.
ACACCCAATTTCATGTGGTGCTGGAGACTGAACCCAGGGCCTCATGCACAACGGCTAAGTATTCTTCCCACTCAGCTACCATCCTAGCCCTCTATTTTCATTCTTTTAAAGATTTATTTTAGGGGCTGAAGTATTGGTTAAAGGTACTTGCTGCTCTTGGAGAGGAACCCATTTCGGTTCCTAGCACCCACAAGAACCACCTCTAACTCTACTTCCAGGGCATCCAACACCTTCTGACCTCCCCAGGCAAACGTGGTGCACTGTATACATAAAGGCAGGCACTCACACACATATTAAAAAAACTTTTTTTTTTTTGTGGTTTTTCGAGACAGGGTTTCTCTGTAGCTTTGGAGTCTGTCATGGACTAGCTCTGTAGACCAGACTGGCCTCCAACTCACAAAGATCCACCTGCTTCTGCCTCCTGAGTGCTGGGATTAAAGGCGTGCGCCACCACCGGCGGCCACATTAAAAAATTTTAAAAGTCAATCCTACCCCCATGTCCACAGAGGACAGATGGGGTAATAGATCCCAACTCTGGTCCTCTGGCAAAGCAGTAAGAGTTCTTAGCCACTGAGTCTTATGTCCAGGCACCGTTTTCATTCTGAGGCAGGATCCAGACTTAACTACTGACACAGTCTACCATGGTTGTCAGCATCACTGACATCACACAGGGGAAGCACAGCAGAGAAGGACTTTAGAGTAAGCCAACCCATTTGAAACCTGGGCTCTGTCACTATTTAAAACCACCACCAAAACCAAAACCAAAATAACACATTTATTTAGGGTGTGGACACACTTGTGCTAGGAAGCACATATGAAGGTCAGGACAACTCTTTCTACAGTGTGGGTTCTAGGTTTAAACTCAGGTCATCAGGCTCCACAGCCAAGTGCCCTGATGCACTCACTTACTGAGCTATCTTGCTGGCCTCTCTGCCAACTCTTAAACCAAAACAAAACACTTCAGTGTTTCACATCCGAATAACAGCACATAAAGAGTATTACACATATTCAGTAAGAATATAAGTTATTGCCGGGTGTTGGTGGTGCACACCTTTAATCCCAGTACTCAGGAGGCAGAGCCAGGCAGATCTCTGTGAGTTTGAGGCCAGCCTGGGCTACAGAGCAAGATCCAGGATAAGGCACCAAAACTACACAGAGAAACCCTGTCTCGAAAAACAAAAACAAAACAAAACAAAGTTATTACATAGAGATTATTGGTATTTTCTTATTTCTTCCCTGTAATAATAAAACTTTTGAGTAGAAAAGAAACATACAGCAAAACTTGAGTGTATCACATCTCAGTTTATGAATTTATTTTAATTGGTGAACATAGCCCCCCCCCCCCCAAAAAAAGAATTTTTAAAACGCATGGAAAAAGCTGGGTACAAATGTGCACATCCCAAATCCCAGCACTAAACAGACAGGAGGACTACTGGTCTTACTGTTCAGCCAGCATGACCAACATGGGAGCTCCAGGTTCAGTGAGCTCTACCTCAGAAGATAAGGTGGTAAATAACTAAAGAGGATAATGGATAGGCCCTCTGGTCTCTACATGGACACCTGTGCAGACACATAGCACATACAAACTAAAGAAGACTCAAAGGGTTGGAGAGACACCACTCAGCAGAGGTGCACTTTCTAGCACCCATGTTAGGAGGTTCACAAGTGACTGTTCATTACTCTAGCTCCAGAGCAATCAATGTCTTTTCTGGCCTCCTGGGAAAGACACTCACACAAACTTTCTGCCTTAGTATCACAACACTTAAGAGGATGAGGCAGGATTGCTGAGTTTTGAAGTCAACCTTATTTACATGGCAAAAATCTGTCACACACACAAAGTCAAGAATATGGACTTCATTTGTAGTAGGTTCATGAAATTATGTAGGCTTGTTAAGGTAGCATTTCCTTTATTAGCAAATGCACAACATAAAATGATTCACTTTTTTGTTTTTTGAGGTAGAGCTTCACTATGTACCCCTGGCTGGCCTGGGCCTCTGAGATCTGCCTACTTTTGCCTCTTGAGTACTGGAATTAAAGGCAAGTACTACCACATGCAGCTAAAATCTGTTCTTTCTGCAGTACCACTTCTTTCATAATAGCAAGGCATTTTGCCATGACTACACACCGGAGGAAGAGAAAACCGAATTTCCATTAACTCTTATACACATACCCTGCTGCCTGTATGTCTTCTGCGATTAGACATTGGAGAGTGACTCCGGCTTCGTCGTCGACGATACTCTGGCGTATAGGATCTACTTCGAGATCGTCTTCTATGAGAGTGGGACCGGGACCGAGTGTAGCGTCTATGAGAATGCCTCCTTGACCTTGACCTTTAAAAGAAATAAACTTAGGTTAAATATTGCACCACAGGGATGGGGAACAGTTAAGAGCATTTGCTGTTCTCTAAGAAAACACAGGCATGGTTTATGGTGGCTCATAACCATCTCTAACTCCAGTTTCTGGGCATGACTCACTCTTCAGGTCTCTGAGGGCACTGCATGCAAGTGGCACACTAATTAAAAAAAAAAAAAATTACCTAAATAAAAATAAATTTTTTTTTTGGTTGATTTATGTCTCAACCCCTCATCTGACCTGAGAAAAATATATTTTTTTAAATGATTTCTTTTTGGAGGGGTGGGGGCTAGAGAGATCAACTTGGTTGTTGAGAATACACACTGCGCGCTCTCTCTCTCTCTCTCTCTCTCTCTCTCTCTCTCTCTCTCGACAGGGTTTCTCTGTGTAGCTTTGGAGCCCTTCCTGGAACTCCCTCTCTAGCACAGACTGGCCTCAAACTCACACGGAGATCTGCCTGCCTCTGCCTTCTGGAAGCCACTACCGCCTGGCTATTTCTATTTAGTCCATCCCTTCACTCTCATTTCACCTTCTGTCAAAAAGGTTAAAGGATACGTGAGAAAAGAAAGGCATACAGACAAACAGAATAGGGCATGGCGCTCAGAGGCAAGAATATCTCCATGAGTACGAGGCTGGCCAGAGCTAGTTAGACCTTGTTTCAAAGAAAACAAAGAAAGAAAAAGAAAAGCAGCAGCAGCAGGGCATTACTATCACCAGCACTCAAGAGGGACAAAACCACTGAGTTTCAGGCCAGTCAGGGCTAGATAGGTAGTGAGACCTCGTCTAAATTGAAAAGAAAAAGAGTGATGAAGATCCACTTGGAGAATAACAAAAGAGTAAAATCTGCTATACCTAAAAGGAATTAAGGACGAGCGAAGAGTATTGAGGCAACCTGGTAGCAAGTGCTTGAATAAACAGACTTCCGAGAGAGGGATGAAATAAATCTAATGGCATACTACCAGAGAAAAATCATTTGAGTGGGAAGAATACTAATGAAGATATCCCCTTCTCCCCCTTTCGGTTTTTTAAGACAGGGTTTCTCTATATAACAGCCTTGGCTGTCCTCGAACTCAGAGATCTGCCTGCCTCTGCCTCTTGAGTGCTGGGATTAAAGGTGTGCACCACCAACACCTGGCATGAAGATATTCCTTAGTCTCCTTAATAATCATTTTAGTGCAGTCTACCACCACCACTACCAAAAATAAATTAAAAAAAAAAAAGTTTATTTTTTTGGCTTGGGCAGAAAGCTTATGGGTGATCAGGACGTAAGGCAGAGAACTAGGCATACAGAGCTTCAGAAGCCCTGTGAAAGTTGGCCAGGTGTGGTAACTGGCCAGTAACTCCAGTTTTGGAAGGTAGCGCCTCGGGATCCTCAGAACATGATGTTTGGCTAGAACAGTCACACTGGCAAGCTCTGGACTGACTGAGAGATTCTGCTTCAGACAGTAAGGTGGATTAAAGATGTGTGTATCTAGCATTTTAAAAAATCTGTGTATCTGATGTCGTTGTGTGGGTACATGGGAAGAGGTCAGAGGACAATTGCAATAGTCAGTTCCACCATTTGGCTTCCATGGATTAAACTTAGAGAACCAGGTGTGGTGGCACGGGCCTTTACCCAATGAGCAGTAGCTAACAGATAAGCCAAGGTATGACTCTAAATTTTGCAGTCGGAGCCATCGGTGAACCTTCTATATGAAATGCAGCTAAAAGGAGATCTGACAAAACCCCCTTGCTGTGAAGAAAGCAGCCTACACATTTTAAACTTACCTGGATTTTGATCTTGATCGAGAATGGGATTCAGAATGTTTGGAAACTCTTGATGGACTACGAGATCCTGACCTGCTCTCTGATTTTACGCGAGCAGGAGTTCCCGTTGGAGATTTTGACTGAGAGCGAGACTCCTAACAAAGAAGACAGTATTACAAATGGCACTGGTCACGTAGATGCCTACCACCTAACATTTAAAGTACCGTAATTATTTATATTGATTGCTCCTGAAAAACAAATGGTTAGGCAACACCCTCCAGAAAAAAAATTTCAGCTCATTAATATCCCATTGTTAATACTGCTAACTGTCCTCAATAATTCCCTACTTGAACCAGATCACCAATTTTCTATTAACTAAGTAATCATGCAAATTCATCTACAACTTGATCATACAGACACTGGAACATAAACCATACATTTACTTAACCTAGGACCCATTCATTCTTCCAGATTCTTTTAATTCTACTTCACTCTTGCTTTCTACTTCTCTTCATTCTTCATTGAGTTTTTCATTTTTCATACTTCGTGTATTCTTCCCCAATTCAAACAATTCAAAATAGCCTTAAAAAAATATTCAAGTGCTTCTATCTGACCAATCTTCTGTTCAATTTTTTCCCCCATTCAATTTTAATTTTCTGATCTTTAATACTTTTCATTAGCCTTCTTTTATCTTGATTTATCTTCCACATTCTTGGAAAAAACTCTTCAATTTCTTCACGAACATTAACCTTAATGGAAAAAGAACATTTAGTATATTTAAGCACGTGGGGATTATAAAACTCTGCTGGAATTCAGAATGTTATCTACCAAATGGAAAGGCCAGCAGGTAAAGTGCAAATAACTAGTTTATTTAAAAATAAATTAAAAAACCAAATTTTTATAGTATTTAAAAATGTTCAAATGTGTAGTCTAACAGAATTTACTGAATTTCTCTAAGTTTTTAACCATACTCTTTACCCTCCTCCCCTTTCATGTCCATTCTAGTCCCTAATTTAAATATAAATATAATTCAAACATAAACTTCAATTCCCCCCACCTAAATATTCATTTTCCACTATTTTACAGGCTGAAGTCTTACTGATCTTAGAAGTAATTTTCAATAAGCCACCACACTAAGAAACTCAGGTACAGCTGAGGCAGAGCATCCCAGGCTGAAAGGGCCATGCACACCACGTGAACTCACAGGACAGCACACATGCCGGAGGGAGATCAGGACCTAACAGATGAGTAAGACTGCACCTCCCAATTCTGACTGCCGTTTTCACCGTTCTGATTACCCAGAAAGATGTGTTTTGAAGACAAGCGTATAAAAACTAAAGGGAAAGAGCACAAAGTTTCTAACAGTCCTTCCTTTGGCCTGTAAATTTCTAAAATACATGCTGTTGCTGTTTTATGAGACACATCTGCACTTTATAACCCAGGATGGACTATGGTTCACAGAAATAAATCCTCCTGCCTCAGCCTTCCAAGTGCTGGAATCACAGAAATCTCCCACCCTTGTACCACTTAAATACCATACGGTACAAACAACAAAATGTATATCACAACTGTCCTCGATCCCACTGCGTTTGCATTTATGCACATCTGCATTCCTTGCAGGGGCATCTGTGTATGCTATCGATGAAAAATAGACACCTCCTTCATGGCAAACCAGTTTCTGAAGTTAGTTCTATATAAAAACTCACCAAATAATTTATAACTGATTAAAAAGCATGGTAACTTGATTGATATCGAGACCCACACAAACAAAATAGAACCCAAAATTTGGTTTCTCCATCCACTTAAGACTCAGTTATTAATGCAAAGAATTAGCCCAGTCTTACAAAAGTATATATTCATACCAATTTTCACTCATGCCGTAAGATATCCCAAATCTCCTGCCTCCATTTCCCTGAGCTATAACCCTGGCTCCTTTCCTTGAAGTTTAATATCAAAAGATTTACTTATCAGGAACTCTACCCATTATCTCCCTGGTCAATGATAACCTTTCCAATGTTTTTTTCTTTTCCCTTCCCCTGAGACAGGTTTTCTGCGTAACAGCTCTGGCTGTCCTGGAACTTGCTTTGTAGATCAGGCTGGCCTCGAGCTCACAGAAATCTTCCTGCCCCTGCCATCTGAGTGCATCACCACCACCCTGCCAATCTTAACAATGTTAAGTTTTTCATATTTTACACTCTAAATTTCTAGACAGCTGCCTGGAGCAACATACAATTTTGCTTGTAACTGAAGTCTTAAGGGGCTGGTTCAAAATCTGAACCAAGAAAATGTCTTTTCTTTTAGCTTTCCTTTCTATAAAACAGACTCTCTAGCATAACATTCAATTATGCTGCGGTGGAAGTACAGTGGTCACAATAGTGTTTATGCAAGCACCACAGCCTTTTTATACATAAGTAGCAGAAAGTTTTGCTGAGATACTATAAACCTTTAGTTTTACTATGATTAAACAAAACAAAACCTTGGATAAGCCTAAAATTTACTCTTAACAAATCCTTCAGTATGACAAAAACATAACGGCCCAGATACATTTCTAGTTTCTCAAGCTTCTTCTCAAAAACACTGTTATTGAAAATGACTTCTTTAAAAGATTACATTTTAAATTTATTTTGTGTGCACGTGGCCAGAAAGCAACTTGTTGGAGTCCATTCAGAACTCGGGTTATAAGGTGTGGCAGCAAGTGCCTTACCCACTGAGCTATCTTGCTGACCCCAAAAATTACTTCTGGAGACTTCAGTAACTCAGTAATGTACGTATATGTGTATGTACATGTGTGTGTGTATATATACTTAAACTCCAGATCTAGAGTCACAAAAAAATACAGTTTGGCAGAATATCTTTTAAAGGTATTCTCGACTTCCTGGAGTGCTAGGGATTGAACTGAACCCCAGGCTGTTGCATGCTAGGCAAGCACTGGATAATGACTTACAAACCCAGGCCAAAAGCATTATTTAACCCCAGGGTGTCACAAATATCTAGAGCTGTTTTATCTGATCTCTTTACCTTCAGAATCTTCTCTAAACAACTTTATAGACTAGTCAGTCCTCTTAGCTGTCTGCTAACAGCTATCATAAGTGTCACAAACTTAAACTAGGACCAAATCACACATTTCAGATCATGGCCTGTTGTTCTAAACAACTGGTGATACAGAAAGCAGGTCATACTAATGTTTATCATTTAAAAGGATCTTATTTCTCAAACACTAACTAAATAAATACCACTTTCATTAAACTCTGCATTAGAAACCAGGCTACAGTAGTCATTTATGGAGGACAGATGCCAGATAATCTTTTTTTTTCTTACTCCTTGACTATCTTTTTAAATGAAACAATTTCAACAAACTTAAAAAAAAAGACAGGGTTTCTCTGTAGTCCCGGCTGTTCTGGAACTCACTCTGTAGACCAGATTGGCCTCCAACTCAGAGATCCTCCTGCCTCTGCCTCTGCCTCCTGAGTGCTGGGATTAAAAGGTCACCATCGCTGGAACTTTACACCCCCCACCCTGTTTTTGAAATGAGATTTCATTATGTTGCCCAGGCTGATTTCAATTTTGTGAAACTGGGACTACAAGCATGTGTGAGCATATTTGGCTAATTTTAAATTTCAAAAAAGAAATTCTTAAGACTATTTAGAATTTGGGAACTTAAATTGCAAGGAAGAAAACAAATGCTGGTACAAGGTGGTTATCTGTCTTGTCTCACTAGACTAACCAGCTCTTAAAGCTATCATATTTAAGGCTGTTAAAATCCTTTATAGGCTTCCCTCCACCTTTAGATACTACAAACCAGAAAGAAGCCAGGCAGAAGACATTCATAGCATGACTCACTCAAACAGGTTCTGGTATTTGCTATATGGACAAATGGTTGTGGAACATAAGCAAGCAACAGGAAGCTCAGTAGTGTAGATGCAAAATAGAAAACCTAAACACTTAGTAAAGATAAGAAAACTATATAAACACTATAATAACCCTTTTAATTACTAGGTCCAGGCAATGCTGCCAGGTTATAGGGACAAATTAACATATATTCAAGTCTGTACATCATGTGAAAAACTTCCTGTTATTTCCTTAGTACTTTATTTTTTTTTATTTATTTTTTTTTCGAGACAGGGTTTCTCTGTGTAGCTTTGCGCCTGTCCTGGAACTCACTTGGTAGCCCAGGCTGGCCTTGAACTCACAGAGATCCGCCTGGCTCTGCCTCCCGAGTGCTGGGATTAAAGGCGTGCGCCACTACCGCCCGGCTCCTTAGTACTTTATAAAGTGGGAATTTACACAGAAATAAACTAGTGAATTTAAATCATATGCCCCAAGAAGAAAATGTACTTTGGCTGTCCACATACTGGACTTACTCTATTAACTGGTCTACAGTAGGGACACTTATGCTTTCTCTTTCTCTGGGATACAATGGGGCTGGTTTTTAATAGAAATTAGGAAGGAAAAGCAAACATATTCAGTTTCTTATCAAAGCAAATTGCTATTAGAATCCCTGAAAAACAAACTATACAGGTCATCCATCTCTTTTAAGATGTTTGTCTGATGCATGATGAAGTCAGTGCAGTCTTTGTCTACAAAGACTCCTGGATGACTCAATGTAACCTATGCCTATATTCTCTAAAGTTTGGAATAACTGAAAACTTATCATAAATGACTTAGTAACTGGCAGTCAGTCAAATTTTAAAATTAAGCCACAGTTGTCATGTTATCTGTAAAACTTACAATCTTTTGGTAAAAACTTTAAAGGGGCCGGGCGGTGGTGGCGCACGCCTTTAATCCCAGCACTCGGGAGGCAGAGCCAGGCGGATCTCTGTGAGTTCGAGGCCAGCCTGGTCTCCAAAGCGAGTACCAGGAGAGGAGCAAAGCTACACAGAGAAACCCTGTCTCGAAAAACCAAAAAAAAAAAAAAAACTTTAAAGGTTGCTCATACCCTGCTAGCTTATGTGTTCTGATAAAACGTTGCGTTTGAATCTGGTATAAAAAACAATTTCAAAGGTACATGTTTAGGGCTGGGATGGAGCACAGTTGTTTGAGAGCTTTCCTAACATGCACAAAGTTGAGTAGATGCCCCATACTTGGGTGTGGTAGCACATGTGTACACTCTTATGATGCTTCAAGTTCAAGGTCACCTGGGCTACATGGCCCCTCTTCCCCCAAGTTTATACAGACTACATTGGCTGGTATATAAATAAAGCTAATAAATAACAACTAATACCAAACTAAAAACCACTCACCAAATTCTCCACTCACAGTTTCATCTTCTGGTGTCATAAAGTAGGTATGAATCACATGACAGGGTCTTGGTTTCAAGGGGGAAAAGTCAATTTTCTTCTATCAGGACTACTTACACCTCTCATGAATACCACAACAAAGACTATAGACAAGTATATGTACAGCTCACATTTCCTTTGACTACTGGCCTTCCACCTTTTAACAATCAAATCTCTTCCTCAATGTGAGTTACTATTTTTTCACCTCCACTCTTTCCTACTAAACCTGCTAAGACTTATGAAACAACAGCATCAATTCACTTAAGCATAGAAATATAGACCTTTTACAAAGGTCTCAGGTTGATCACGATGCCTGAGCACCTACTGACAATACCCAACAGTTTTTAGTTAGCCAGGTTCAAGGAAACTACTGTGCTGATTATTCATCCCTGTTTTTCCTCTTGTTAAACTTGTTCCTATTTAAGTGATAAGACAGTTAACTTAAAAAAAAAAAAAAAAAAGACTCATCCATAATATTTGCTCTGCTAGTCTCTGAGATCTCAAGGCTCTGGGGGGTGGGGCAGGAAGCTGAGGCAAGTTCTCACAATAGTCACGTACCACTTCATAGCTCTTTATTCTCATTTTAGGAGTGGTACAAAGTGCAAACACCTTACATCTATAAAATTATAGCAATGCATTAGGCATAGAATTACAGGCACTGCTTCTTTTCAGAAGTCTGCCTTTTACATGAAAGTAGATGGTTAGAGAAAGAACAGTAGAACATACAATTGGTTTCATGATAGCATGTAGCAAAATAAACCCAAAACCAAATTCAGGGTTAGTACTATTCCTACTACAAGACAACAGCTTTACCTCCCTCCCCGACTACTTGGTTTTCTGGTATTTCAGGCTATCTGGACCTCACTATGGGCTGGACTTACAGCAATTCACACCTTCAGTATAGATTATATAGGCTTGGGCCACCACAGCTGGCTAGCCATTGTCTCCCTCCCAAGGAAGACTGATTTCAATCTTTCACTTATGTTATCTCTGTGTTGCTCTGGCTATCCTGAAATTCACTGTGTGGACCAGGCCTGCCTCTGCCTCCAGAGTGCGAGAATTAAAGGCACGCACCATCACGCCCAGCTTTAAAAAAGATTTTATGTGCACATGTCTGTAATAGTGTATGTGGGTGCCTGCAGGACAGAAAAAGGGGTTGGATTTTTGGGAGTTACAGTTGTGAGCTACCTGGTGTGGGTGCTGGGAGCCCAACTCAGGCGCTCTGGAGAAACAGCAACACTTAAAACTTAACCATTTTTCTCACTTCCACTCTACCCGCCCCCTTAAGCAAATTAATCTAAGAAAATGTTTAAAATTAAGTTGCTGAAGCTTAACTAAGTCTAAATTTCACAAATTTTCATTAAAATTCTGTGTGCATGAATTATGTGCACCATTTGCATTCAGGTGCTACAGAGGACGGAAGAGAGCGCTGGATCCTTTGGAGCTTGAGGTTAAAGGTGCTGTGGAGCACTTCATGCTGCCGCTAGAACAAACCTGGATCCTCCTCCTCCAGATCAGCAAGTGCTCCAAACAACTAACTGTGCCACCTCTCCAGTCCTCATAAAAATCTTAAATCCCAAATGAAAACGGTTTTTAAAACAAGCTAGTAAATCAATTCCAGAAGGGGAGAGGGCTCTTCCTTTTTTGAGACACGCACCCCTCCCCCCAATTTCTTTATGGGGGTGGGTGTTTTGCTTGCATGTATTTCTGAGTACCATGTGCATGCCACACCCACAGAGGCCAGAAGAATGTCTGAACCCTTGGGGTTGGAGTTGCAGGTGACTGTGAGCTGCCACGTTGAGTGCTGGGTATTGAAACTGAGTCCTCTGTGAGGTAAAAGGTGAGAGAGCAAGATACTTGACTTCAGCCTCTGGCCTTCCTTCACAGGTATGTAAGCATGAAGACATACAAAGTTGTATGCATTAATATCTTAACATATGGAAGAGATAGTCATGCATGAGGGTCTATGCTTGTAACCAACCCTACCACTCAGGAAGTGATATCAAGATAGCTACCAGTTTAAAGTCAGCCAGGAGACTCCATACTGACTCTTTAAAACACATTTCTGTTTTCAAGAAGCCAGAACAAGAATTGAAAAAGAAGCAAGACTAAACAAAAGTTTTGTGTCCATCCTTCTCAATTTCTACAAAGGATATTAATTAAGATCAAAATTCTAACTTTGCGTTGTTTTATAAAGCAAACAATCCATCATTTTTATTAAGGTGACAAACAGATTACAGCACTCTGTGAGTCTGAGGTCAGACAGACAGACTGAGCCACTTTCCCTCATTCCCAGCTTCAAAGGAATGCTGGGTGAAATTGGGTGCGGTGGCCCCTAGCTAGAAGTTCCAGGATCCAGAAGCTGAGGCAAGAGGATCTTGAATTAAGGTAGGCATGAGCTTCAGTACCCTGTCACTTCCCCTCCCCCCAGACATTTTTCACTGCTTGTTAAATTGATATAGACACCCACCAAGTAAATTGTTTATGGACCTACTTGCCTTTTTTTTTTTTTTAAAGGCAGGGCCTTACTGTGTACCTTGACTGATTTGGAATTCAGAGGTATCTGTCTGCCTCTGCCTTTCAAGTGCTGGGAATTAATGGTGTGCCACACAATGTGCCCAGCACTGGACCTATTTTGTTCTAATGGCACAATCATTCTCCCTCTTCCTTAAATAATCAGTCGAATCTGTTGCTCCTGTACCAGTCCTTTTGGTCTTAGGTCTCCTTTTATGGTTCTCCCTGCCACCAAACTCTAGAATTCAAAACCCTTTCATTATCTGACTACACATTTAATCAAACTTATCTGACACTATTTCAGCACTTACCCTCATATACTTGATGACAGTGTTTTAAATCCAGATTTGAACTGTCAATTATCTGAAACTAGGGATGCAAGTCCTTGTTTAAAAACACGGAAGTATGGGCTGCAAAGATGTTGTAGCAGTTAAGAGCACTGGCTGAATTCTAGAGGACCCAGGTTCAATTCCCAGCACCCACATGGTAACCTGCAATCATCTGTAACTCTAGTCTCGGAGGATGTAACTTCCTCATTTGGCTTCCGCAGGCACTGCACCTATTTGGTATGCAAGATATACACGCAGGCAAAACACCATATACATACAATAGAATTAAAGGGGGTGGGAGGAGAGATCATGAATATACAACGAGTAGTAAACTGGGGCTTATGTGGTGTTTGGGTCTTGGTTCTCTTTCTTTCTCTTCATTTTTCTCTGTGTACCCCCAGCTGTCCTGGAACTCACTCAGTAGACTAGGCTAGCTCACATTCAGAGATTCACCTACCTCTGCCTCCTGAGTACTGGGATCAAAGGTGTGCACCAGCATGGCTTGGGTGGTTCTTTATTTTTAAAATGCAGACAGTCCTCTAGCCCTTGCTAAATTATCACAGCAATAAATAAAAAAATGCATCCAAAAAGAACTTTGGGGTCTGAATTCTAAAAATGTTATAGATATATTTCTATGTAAATATTTTATCTTTAGTTTTTGGTAGACTCTAGAAAGTTTCCACCTAATTTTAAATACTTTTACTGAGATGGAATTAACATGTTTCCTATTACACCCTGAAGATAAAGTGCAATCATTCACTTTAAGTATCAGATACTATCTTCTAAATAAATTCTTACAAAAAGGAAAACAATCAAAAAACTAGATTAATAATGGTTAAAAAACTGATAAGCCCAACATTTGACTACTGACCCATGAAAGCTTCCCCTAATTTACTGTATCGAGACAAGTTGAAAGTGAGTAACTTCAACAAATACATTATCTGAAAATCTTTTAGAACTGTTACCCTCAGACATCTTTAGAGATAATGAGAATGGGGCACAGCTGCTGTTACATGAAATTTCCTAACTGCTGATTTATGGTCAACAGAAAACAAACAAACAAACCCACTGTATTTAAAATACCCAATTGTTCTAAGAAGAAGGAATGGAGAGCACTTGCCTGGCATGCACAAGCCCTGGGCCCACTCCCAGCAAACTCAGAACCAGGACACACAAAATGCTGTCTCTACAAATGGCAGAAGAGGGGAGCTAAAAAAACCTTTTTTGTTAACTGGGTTGTTAAGGCCTAAATAAATTTTAACTGAGAAGTGGATTCGGGAATATTAAGTATTTTGGGTGGGTAAGGCGGTAATTATCTACTCCTCCTTCCACTAGATGACAAATCAGAAAGGAACCAGAGCCATTGAAGTCACACTGGTGCAAACCCCACAAACCAAACCCAGTATTTATGGGGGGGGGGGGGGGGGAGAAAGAAAGGAAGGAAGGTAGGAAGGAATAAAGAAAAAGGAACCGCCGGGCGGTGGTGGCGCATGCCTTTAATCCCAGCACTTGGGAGGCAGAGGGAGGCGGATCTCTGTGAGTTCGAGGCCAGCCTGGTCTCCAAAGCGAGTTCCAGGAAAGGCGCAAAGCTACACAGAGAAACCCTGTCTCGAAAAACCAAAAAAAAAAAAAAAAAAAAAAAAAAAAAAAAGAAAAAGGAACCGACAAACTGACAGAAAAAAACGTCTTTCCCTAAGTAAATATTTTCACAGGTAACACAACTACCTCCAAATATTTTTATTTCATGATCTTAAAAGTTTTGTTAGGACAACAAAACAAAACAATCCTAAAACTGTAAGCATGTTCAACTATATTCAGTCTGCAAATCATTCAAATGATTCAATCAAAGATAAACATAGTTTGGATCTAGTCCTAGTGCATACACCACCCCCTCAAACAAACAAAACAAAAAAAAGCCCTCTTTTCTAAAAAAAGAAACAAAAAACTCCAAAAACCTAACTGACCCTCTGACTTGACTGACAGATTACAGGTGTCTGTATCTTGAGCTTCTAAAAGGGACAAATTCTTCCTTCCAACAAACCCCTCAAGTGTTGTTTTCTTCCCCTCATCCGCCCTCTCGCCATCAGAATAAATACCAACACAACAGCCGTAGCCTGGGACTTTTGTTTCCTTTTTCCCCCCCTTACAGAGCTTCACCAGGACTCACTTCCATCAATTTCCACTACTAAGCTAACTTCGGGAATAAAGCTCAAAAACCGGTAATAAACGTTGTAATATATTCAAGCTAAGAATAACGTATTCTTTATGCTGTTTACACGCACAGGACCTCAAATAAAGAAAACCTCGAACCCTTTCCTGGGGGAGGGTCTGTAAATCTCAGGTAATCTTTTGAGTTAACACTGACTAGCTATTTTTTTCCCCTTAAAAACTGAGCCATGAAATTCGCTCAGTTACGTAAGGTGAAATTAAGTTGCCTCGACAGTTTAACCATAAGAACCTGCGAAGGAGTTCTCAGATGGAAGGTCACGGATAGGAAAGAAAAGCATGAGAAGCTGAGCCACGAAGGACCCAACCTCGAGCAGTTGGAAGGACAGGCAGGCGTGACTGCATTTCCACATTCACGTCCAAGGGAAAGGAGAGAGGACATTAAGGGAAAAGGCTCTTGCGTAGTTTTCCCTTCCCAGCTCTCGTCTTAAGAACTCTTAAGGGTCGCGGCGGTCGCTGACTGACCACTTCACTGGGCTCGTCCCACCTCCAACCTCAAGGCTTTCGCCTTACAGACGCAACGCCGCCGCCGCCGCCGCCGCCGCCGGTTCCGACGGGAGACGCGGCCGCTCACTGCAACAGAGAGCCAAGCAGACACAGGCCCCAGCTAGTCCCGCGACAGCGTTTCCCCGCCCGGACCAACAGCCCCGCGCACTTCCGACCCCGAGCCCCCGCTGCGATGGCCGGGGCTGGGCTGCGCTGGCCCGGGGTGGCCCAGAGATGCCACCGCACGAAGCACCTACCACTATCCGGCCGGAGGGAGCGCCCCGCCGCCTCCTGCCCCACCGCGCCGGGGACCCGCACCTCGGAGCAGAGATGGGAAGCTGAGGGGAAAGGGAGCGACAGGAGAGGATAGGACCAGGCCAGGTACCGGTCAGTCGCCAGAATCGAGCGCTGCGGGCTAGCGGGCCATCTGGACAGGCAGGGGGACCCCGCAGCCACCGTGGGACGGGAGGACGCGCTCGCGGCGGCCCTCGAGGCTGCTCCCGCGGGCCCCGTAACCTCGCCCGACCGACCGCGCTCGTCCCCGAGCCCCGGAGCATCGGGCCGCCGCCGAAGACGGCTCCCGCGGCTTTGTACTCACTCTGCCCTCGAAGTTGTTCTCCTCTACATCACTCATGTTGGCCAGGAGTTCCCGAGAACTAAATAAGACACAAGTCTCGGCTCGAGGGCCGGCGGCCTAGTCACCCCGCTGTCTGGAGTGTGGGGAGGCGGAAGGCGACGGCGACAGCGGCCGCTGCGCTCCACTCCCACTAGCTCGCACGCTCAGGCAAAATGGCGCCGGCACCGCCACAAACCTCCTGGCGTCCCCGGCGCCCGACGTCAGGGGGCGGGCTCCTGTGACGTCGTGGCCCCGCCCCCCGCCCCGGGAGGCTTTGTGTCCGCCTATCTTGGCGCGGGAGATTGGCGGGCTTTTGGAGGCTGGCTCCTGGGAGTCTGGTCTGTTTGTCCTCCACGTGCCGGTGGTATTAAGGCGTGCGTGTATATTTGCCCTTTTTAACGTTGAACTAGCGATACGTGCACAGATGGGAGTGCTGAAATGCTGCGAGTTCCTTAATCTTCCCTGATTCTAGTCCCCACTCCTAGTCTATTATTTATTTATTTATTTATTTATTTATTTATTTATTTATTTATTTATTTATTTATTTAATGCTTAGTTCTCCACTGGTTCTTGTGGAGTCCATTATTTTAGAATGGACTCCTTATTAAAAATGTTTATTGGACCTGTGATACAGGCCACAGGAATATATCATTAGAACTCAGCTGGTTATGGCAAAGTCACTATCTGGATAGATCAAGGAATTCCTCCAGAGGAAGCCAAATTCCAAGGAGCTTTTAGTATTATTTGGCTTGTTATATATCAGCTGTATTCTGTTATGAAAATCATGTGTGCCGTCATAGTTTTCCCAATTGACTTTTCCCTAAGAAGGGCTAACAGTGTGGACTGATCACTCACTCACTGGACATACACATTCAAGGTATTTGGAGAACAGCCTTAGGAAAGGCTTCCTCTGGAATCAGATATCTCCCTTAGCCACTTTCAAGGACTAACAGTAATAACAGTCCACATATAAGTCTCCTGACTTAAGGTAAATTCCATAAGGAGACACTGCCTAGGTCAGGTGGATGTTTAGTAATAGCTTTACTCAATTTAGCTTGGACCCTCCTTTCTTACAGCCTTACTAACTTTATAGACCTCTAACTCCTTACCTAACCACTTCTAGGAATATTTAGATAACCTTGTGCGCTGACAGCTATGCTCAGCCAGAACCCCAGTTCAAGCCTCCCTGTAATTATCGTCATTGGCAGCATCCGGCCAGGTCCATCCCCAGATAGAGGAAAGCACCTTATCAGAGATACCTCAGTAGTCTCTAAGAACAGACTTAAGCATTCAGGCTACCTGTTTGAGAAGGCCTGGTAGATGTGCCAATTAACTTCCCCCTTTCCCAACTCTTAACCTCTAGTTCCAGATCTCCCTCTATCTATCACCAGAGGCATTTAGCTGTACACAGGTTGCCCAGCGATGGAGCACACTTTCCCCCACCCTGCAGAAAAATGGCAGATAGCTTGGACAGATAGGAGCCACAGGAAAAAAGAAGGCAGTTTTATTTTCTCCCATTGACCTAGCAACTTATAGAGTCTTAACATTTTCTACCAATCACGTTTAAGACTATAGTGGAGCATATAAGATCCCTCTTCTTAGATATTACCTGAATTTAGCCTTTAGTTAATTCATTTCCCCATTAGTCACTTCCCTTTGGGGTTGCAAATGATAATTAACAATTACTGCCTCTCTATGTGATTCTTAGCACCCCTCCGTTTGACCCTGGAAGCCTGGCTTTGCACTGCCAAGGGATTACTGCTTTTAAGTGTATGTTTACTGGGACTTACGGGGCATAAGAGGACGGAGAAGAAAAAGGAGAATGGAAGAACTAGATGGGTAAGAAATTGATAGGAACAAACTGAGTCGGGGAAAGAACTAGATTGAAGGGCTAGAAGAGAGGACTAAAGGAATGAGATGGAAGATGAGGAAGAGTAAGATGGGGAAGTCCTAGCTGGGTAAGAACAAGCTGAAAAGGACCTAGATGAGGCAGAATTAAGACAAGAGAATTAAGATAGAACTTAGAGGGAGCAGTAGATAAATATATAGAGAAATCAGACAAGAAAGGAGCTAGGCACGAGAACAGAACTGAAGCTGTGTATATAGGATGTTATGCCAGAGGAATTAAAGCAAGTGGACTATAGAGCTCGGTGTGCTGAGATTTTATTTCCCAAAAATAGTCCTCACCGTTAGTAGTTCTCTCTCCTGAGCCCCGGGGATGTGTAATATTAAGGCTGGTCCCTCTAATAGTATAGAAAAGAGATGAGTCCGTGGGTAAAGAAACTAAGCATGTGTGAGGAGTGGAATTTGGATCCCCAAAACCTACACAAATGCCAGGTGAGTATATACTATAATCCCAGCACTTGGGAGGCAGAGCCAGGTGGATCTCTGTGAGTTTGGGGCCAGCCTGGTCTACAGAGTAAGATCCAAGACAGACGCCAAAACTACACAGAGAAACCCTGTCTCTAAAAACTGGAAAACAAAAACAAAAACAAGGTGTCCAGCTAGATTGGTGAGCTCTAGGTTCCAGTGAGAGACCCTGTCTCAATATGAGAGACAGAGATCAATCAAGGAAGACATGGGGTGGGGGTTGGGACAGGGTTTCTCTGTGGAGCTCTGGTTGTCCTGGAACTTACTCTGTAGACCAGGATGGCCTCAACTCAGATTTCCATCCACCCACCTCTCTAAAGTACGGGGATTAAAAGCTTGTGCCAACAATCACCGGGCCACTTACAATCTCAGCCCTTAGGAGGCAGAGGCAAGATCTCAATTTCTCAGGCAGTTCCAGATCAAACTGGCCTACGGGACCCAGTCTCAAAGCAATAACAACAAAAATACCCAAAATAAACCCCAGAAAAAATAACAAAGACTCCAATATGCAGCTTCATAGTGACAGAAGCCCCTACATCTGTTTACGGAGACCATGAGCAGTGGTCTTCCTGTGCCATTGAAGCCTGTGTAAGCATACTCTGAGATTTGCACGTGTTGTACCCATTTCTCGAAACCCCCAGAGACCACCAAGGAGCCGGTTTCTGATGCAAGCACATAAGGGTCCTTTGATTCAGGTTCAACCTGGGCCGCCTAATGGTCAGATGGAAGGAAATGTGGTGACGGCCATGAGCCCAGGTGTAGAGGATTTTTATAGGGAAAAACCGCTACCCGGGAATTGGCAACTTGAGATTGGGTAGAAGGGGCAAGGTGATTTTTTGAAACTATTGGTCTAGACTTTGGACTGGAAACCACAACCCACTGAACAGGATTATCTGGACTGCTCAGCAGGATTATCTAGATATCTCCAAGGGCCATAAACCACAGACAGGATCTTGTTAAGCTTTCCTTTCATGTATAAACAGCAGACAGGATGTCTGCAGGAGGATACTGCTCTGTATCAATTCGAGTTATCATGGCATATTCCTGAACCTGTAAAGTTAAGTCTAGGCCTTCACACACGATGATAAAATTGCTTAACAATGCTATTCTCAGAGCATGTGCTCATTATTAAGTGACACACAACTGGCTAAATGTCACCCAATTGTAAGTTTTAGAACTTTATGTTCAACATTATGAACCCTGGGGACATTCAAATCAACACTACGATGAGAGTCTACTTCACATCTGCCTGATATTAATATTAATAATATTTAAAACTGAAGAATCACATGTTACATGCTATAAATTTTGAAAGAGATCAACAGAAGAGAACATATAAACAAACAATAAACATATAAATAATAAACAACACAATGGAATATGAAGCCATTGTGTTGACAACCTTTAAATAGTTCCCAAACAAAGCCAGACAAAGTAGCCCCAGGATGGGGTTGGAGAGATGACTGAGTGGTTAAGAACACTTGATGATCTTGCAGAAAACCTGGGTTCAATTCCCAGAAGCACATGGTGGCTCACACCCGTCTATAATTACAGTCCCAGGGAATTCTAAGGCTTCTGCAAGCATCAGTCCTGCTTGTGGTGCATAGACATACATGCGTGCAAAATGCCCATATTCACAAAATAAACATAAGTGAAAAAGTTGCCAGGCAGTGGTGGCCCACGCCTTTAATCCCAGCACTCAGGAGGCAGAGGTTAGGCGGATCTCTGTGAGTTCAAGGCCAGCCTGGTCTACAGAGTGAGTTCCAAAACAGCCAGGCCACACAGTGAAACCCTGTCTTGAAAAATCAATCAATCAAACAAACAAAACAAGAAAAGAGGGGGGGAAAAAAGAAAAAAAAAAAGAAAAAATAATTGCCCCAGGAAGCCATGATGAATCAGTGATAATGATGTTATATGTGGATGTATATACATGTGGTTTTTTTTGTTGTTGTTGTTGTTTGTTTTTCAAGACAGGGTTTCTCTGTAGCCTTAGCTGCCCTGGAATTCATTCTGTAGACCAGGCTGGCTTTGAACTCACAGAGATCTGCCTGCCTCTGCCTTCAGAGTTCTGGGATTAAAGGCGTAGGAGCTTCCATCTCAGCCCCTGGCACCCTGGCATACCCAAAGAGTCTGGAATGCTCTGGTGGAAGATCCACCTCAACTCCCCTCCCCTATCTCTTTCCCCAAATCTGACTCTTCAAAGCCCACCAAACACGGCTCCTCCCCTAGAGATGCTCAAGACCACTCCCACAGGGTATTTAAACTGCATCCCAGAAAACAGACAGGTGGTTTTTTGGTCTCTAGTCCTTGTCTTCTCTCTGGGGGCTGGAGAATCACCTGGGAATGCTTTTCCCATTAAACCGGGGCTTTTTCTAATTCAATCTGATTTGATTTGATTTGGACTTTTGCATCAGCGGAGAGGCTGATGGGGTGCAAAAACCTTTCAGCCACCACTGCCTGGCCAGATTTAAAAAAACAATACAAAAGTTATATGGCTTGGGATTGACCTGAGTGGAAGAATATGATCTTAACAAGTGTGAGGCCCTGGGCTTGATTTCTAGGGCTACAGGGAGAAAGCACCTGGGGGACAATACCTTGTTGTCCCAGACCTGAGGTTCCCAGACCTTAGCACAACTGACCCCATTCAAGCCATAAATGTTTGTAGACAGCTGTTGGAACACAGTCCAGGAATGGAGCTGTGTGAGGAGAATTCTGAGTGCTTGTGAGAAAACTCCAAGAAAACAAGACAAGAGTCTTGTGACCTCAGTTTCTTCAAAACATGGGATTGTGCTGTGGAATAATCCCTCTGCACACTGTGTGACGCTATGTCATTACGATTGGTTAAATAAACAAGCTAGCTGGCCAATAGCTGAACAGGATAACATTAGGCGGGTAAGCCAAACTGGGAATGATGGGATGAGAAAGGGCGGAGTCAGAGGAGTCGCCAGCCAGAGAACGAGTCAGACACACAAAATGAAATAGTAAAGCCACGAGCCTCGGGGCAGCACACAGATTAACAGAAATGAGTGAAGCTGTAAGAGCTAGTTAATAACAAGCCTGAGCTATTGGCTGAGCATTTGTAATTTGTATTAAGTCTCCAGGTCAGTTATTTGGGAAGCAGCTGCCAGTTACTGGGGAGCAGGCAGTCGGGGCAGGCAAACTCCGCCTACGGGATTGTTCTTTTAATGTGTTTTCATGCTCCTCCCAGGTCTAGCAGTGGGTTCGATTCCAATTACCCATTACCGCAACCCTCAAGTTGTGGAGGATTGTCTGATGTTCTAATATAGTTTCGTGGCTACTGCATGAGACTTTAGTCCACCTCATTCATCAGCTCCATTCCCCGTGGTCCCACTGCCTCTGGAGCTATGGCCGACAGCACCTCCTGTTAAAACTAAAGACCTAACCCATCAAAACCCATAGTTCCAGGAAAGTCTCTAAATTTGCTAATTTTGCTGTTTGACTTCTGTAGTTCCGCTTCCTGCTAACTGTTCTTGTTAACTGAAGTGTATCAAAGCAGGATGTGGTTTTATGTTTAAAAACTAACCCTGAGAAAGGCCTGGGGCTACACTGGGATCCCGAACACCCAGTGTAGTCTCTGGCTGGCTAATAAAGACTTTCTATTGGCTTAAACCTGTGTCCAAGTAGTCTTCTCTGGTGCATACCCCACAGCACCGTGAGTGAGAGAAGGCAGAGGGAAAGTGCTCCGTGATCTCATTTGTATCTGCAATTGGAAGGAAGGAAGGAGATTGGTAATCAGTAGCTTAATAGCTTTGCAGACAACAAAGTTTACGGCATTTTAAAAGACCTGGGTAGGACCAATTTTCATCACTTAGCTGCAGTGATGGTATTTGAAGCATGCAGAAATTTCTCAGTTTAAATGCATATCTAACTTGTCTACTTCACCTTCTAAGCTTCATGGTTAACCATCAGAAAAAGCTTGTGTCCTGAGTTGTTCCTCATGCTCCTCGTCTCTTTCCTTTTTAATAATTTTTTAAAAGATTTATTTATTTTATGTAATATGATGTTCGATCTGCCTGTACACCTGCAGGCCAGAAGAGGGCATCAGATCCCATTATAGATGGTTGTGAGTCACCATGTGGTTGCTGGGAATTGAACTCAGGACCTCTGGAAGAGCTGCCAGTGCTCTTAATCTTTGAGCCATCCCTCCAGCCCCCCTCATCTTTCTTTTTAGGGAGATTGCAGGTATGTGCCACTATGCCTGGCTTCTGATTATTTTTTTATTTTTTTTTTATTTTTTATTTTTTAGCTGAGGATCGAACCTAGGGCCTTGTACTTGCTAGGCAAGCGCTCTACCACTGAGCTAAATCCCCAACATATTTTTTCTTTTTTTTGGGGGGGGCAGGGTTTCTCTATATAGCCTTCCTTGGCTATCCTGGAACTCTCTCTGTAGACCAGGCTGGCCTTGACTTCCAAGATCTGCCTTCCTCTATCTCCTGAGTGCTGGGACTAAAGGCCTGCGCTACCACTGCCTGGCTAAATCTGTTCATGAAAGATCCATTTACTCGCTTGCTGTACGTGTGTGGGGGTCAGAGAACAGCTAGTGGGGAGTCAGTCCCTCCTCCTCCCACATGGGTCCTGAGGAATGAATCGGGTTGTCAGGTTTCGCTGTCTGGGTACCAGGCCCCAGCAGCTCAGGGCTCAAAGGGAATCCATGGTGTCAGTGCCTACTATAACTTTTTTTCATTAATCTGAGGGCTTAGGAAAAAGACACTCGCACACTCTTGATGGTTTCCTTTGGACCTTTTCTTTATTCTTCTTTTGTATTCTGATTCTGTATTCTTATCTCCTTCCAGAAATGTCACTTCTGTCTCTCGATGTTTCCTCCCAACTCTCTTGATGTTTTCCTTCCAACTCTTTTTTTTTCTTATTCTCTCATTCTTGAAGTTTTCTTTCTAACTCTATCTTTATTCTTAATATTTTCCTTCTAATTCCTTCTAACTCTCATTCTTGATGTTTTCCTTCTAACTCTCTCATTCTTGATGTTTTACTTCTAATGAATTTTAACTCTCTCCTTATTTTTTCTCTTACAGCTTATATACCCCAGCAAAATCTTTCAGGCAATATAAAAATTACAATGTGGTTATATTCTGTTTTTCAAGTGAATGATTACAATGAAGACAAGTAAACAGCATATTTTTCATTTTCCTTACATGACTAAACATGTATTTTATGTATTACAGGTGAAAAACAAATTATCCCAAGAACCCATATACATTCATATCCAAGCAACTTGTTATAGATTAACAGTGCATAAGCAAGCAAGATATTCTTTTACTGGCAGGCTGCATTTTGCAGTTACAAAGAAAGGACCAATCACTTTATTACTTATCTTGAAAGGTAATCTTATAAGAAATCTTAAAAGAATCACAAATCTAAACTTTTATATATGAAAAAAATCAGTCAGCTCTTCTTTAAATCTTTAGGGTGCATACCCTTCATCAATAGTGTCTTATATCAGGGGATTGAGCACAGAAATAGGTATAAGGAATTAATCATCACCTTTGTTCATCAACCAATCCTAACAAGGAAAGTATGCCAGCCAATGATAACTGGGCTGCTTTGTTCTTGTTCCCTGACCTTAACGAGTTCCTCAATCGACTATGTGCCTTTATAAAACTTTAGATTGTCTTCTTGGGTTTTTCACCTCAAAACTATTTAACAAAAACATCTTAGTCTAACTTTAAGTTATTTTCAAAGCTTTGTTTCAGCTATGATGCACTCCCAAACTTGTGAACACATCTCCCAACATTAAGGTTAAAAGAATTTAAGCTAACTGGGCTACTGGGACTCATTTGTTTTTCTTAGTCATTAACCTAAGCCACAATCTATATGACTTCTCAATAGAAACTCATGTGTTCTAACTGTGTGACACTTCCTCGTCTTTATTTTATTTATTTATTTATTTATTTTTTAAGATTTATTTATTATGTATACAGCATGTATGACTGCAGGTCAAAAGAGGGCATCAGATCTCATTACAGATGGTTGTGAGCCACCATGTAGTTGCTGGGAATTGAACTCAGGACCTCTGGAAGAGTAGTCAGTGCTCTTAACCTCTGAGCCATCTCTCCAGCCCACCTTGTCTTTATTTTTAATAATCAAAACTCTACTTAAACTAACATTATTATTATCAATTAGACAGTACAGCTTAAGAAGAAACCATCTTCATAATAATCCACAGATAAAAACGTCCAGTAGAATGGGATGTTTCCATGAGATAAACACACTATATTACAAGCAGTGGGGATCTCCCCACACCCATTCACAGCATGCCAGATCCTAGAGAAAGATAGCAGCAGCAAACATGTAAAGGCACAGCAGAAGCAAAAGACGTTCTGGAATCCGTGGTCTCAGGGCCTTGCCTATCTGAGATTCACCCATCAGGGATTTTCCTCCTGGTGGCTGACACCTGAACTTCAGTTGCCACTTGCTGCTCCTCTGACATGGCCACCAGCAGTCAGATTTGGTGACTAGTGCCTTTACCCAATGAGCCATCTTGATTGCTCAATGCTATTTTCATCTAGTGGGTAGAGGCCAGAGATGCTGCTTAAGGACCCTGCACTATACGGGAGAACCCTCAAAGCAAATAAGAAGCTTCTAAACCCACATGTCAATGATATTGAGCTGAGAAATGCTTGCAGCCCTGAGGGTATACTGCTTGTCTAAACAGTCTGTTGGTTTGGACTTGGACTTGGGGCAAGGATGTTAGACTGACTTGCTTCTTTTTTTTTCTTCTTTTCTTCTTCTTCCTCTTCCTCTTCCTCCTCCTCCTCCTCCTCCTCCTCCTCCTTCTCTTCCTCCTTCTTTCCTTTTTCTTCTTTTCTTCAAGACAGGGTTTCTCTGTGTAGCCCTGGCTGTCCTGGAATTCACTTTGTAGACCATGCTTGTTGGGGAATATTATTTTAAGGTGTGTTACTTTTGTTTATGTTATATTTATTTAACTCTGTGAAGCTGTGTTGTTGTGCCTAAAACACCTGATGATCTAATAAAGAGCTGAAATGGCCAATGGCGAGAGAGGAGAAAAGATAGGTGGGGCTGGCAGGTAGGGAGAATATATAGAGGGAGAGATCTGGGAGAGAGGAGAACTAGGAGCCAGAGAAGGAGGAGACTTCAGGGGCCGGCCACCCAGCCACCCAGCCACCCAGCTACACAGCAAGCCATGGAGTAAGAGTAGGATTTACAGAAGTAAGAGAACAGGAAAAGCCCAGAGGCAAAAGGTAGATGGGTTAATTTAAGATAAGAAAAACTGGCTAGAAACTAAGGCAAGCTAAGGCCCGGCAATTGTTCGTGATTTATTTGGGAGCTGTGTGGAGGGACCCAAAAAGAGTGAAAACAAGCAACAACACATTGCTGTGGAATGTCGTTCTCTATGCTGTGAATGTATGTTGCTCTGATTGGTTGATAAATAAAGCTGTTTGGCCAATGGTGAGTCAGAATAAGGTTAGGCAGGACATTCCAACTAGAGAGAGAGAGGAAGGAGAGAGGCAGAGTTGAGGAGACGCTGCTGCCAGGAGAAACAAGATGTAAAGTACCAGTAAGCCACAAGCCACATGGCAAAGTATAGATTTATAAAAATTTAAGATGTAAAAGCTAGCTAGTGAGAAGCCTAAACCGTTAGGCCATATAGTTTGAAAAAAAAAATATATAAGCCTCTGTGTGTTTATTTGGGTCTGAGCGGCTGTGGGCCCTGGGCAGGACCAGAGAAAACTCCAGCTACAACACATGCTGGCCTCAAACTCATAGAGATCTGCCAGCCTCTGCCTCTCAATTGCTGGGATTAAAGACATGCGCTGCCACCACACCTGGCTTCTTCTTTTTTTTTTTCTTCCTGTCTTGCTTCTTATTTGAGCCTCTCAGAATCCTTAGGAACCCCACCTTAGCCATAAGGCTCCTATCAGATGTTTTCATTCACTGCTTTGCTTTCTTGAAGTCACCTGAGAGATTCTAACTCCTCTTTCCACTCTTTTTCTTGCCAACACGAAACTATCTTGTTTGTTTGTAGTTTTCAAGACATGTTCTCTTTCTATATCTCAGGCTGGCCTGGAACTCCCAATAATCCTTTTGCTTTAGACTCCTGGTGATGGGATTACAGGCACACATCACCACACCCAACCAGCTACACCTATCTCAGGTCTCTGAATTCATTATCCATGCAGGTGATCCTTACTTTTCTAGGGCAAGAAATACAGATACTAATGTTGCCAAACAATGTATTTCCCTGATTTATTTTTATTTATTCACATATTTTACAGTGTTGAGGACTGAACCCATGGCCTTGTACATGCTAGGTGTGCTTGATAGTTTTGTATCAACTTGACACAGACTAAAGTCATCTGAGAGGAGGGAACCTCAATTAAAAAAATGCCTCCATGGGGCTAGAGAAATGGCTCAGTGATTAAGAGCACTGCCTGCTCTTCTAGGGGATCGAGGTTCAATTCCCAGCACCCACGTGGCAGCTCACACCTCTCTGTAACTCCAGTTCCATGTAGCCAAAACACCAGTGAACATAAAATAAATAAGACAAGAAAATTCCTCCATAAAATCCAGCTGTAGGGCATTTTCTTAATTAGTGATTGATGGGGAAAGGCCCACCCCATTATGGGTGGGGCTGCCTCTGGGCTGGTAGTTCTGGGTTCTATAAGACAGCCGACTGACTCCAGTGGTGGTAGCACAGGTCTTTAATCCCAGCACTTGGGAGGCAAAGACAGGTGAATCTCTGTGAGTTCCAGGAAAGGCTCCAAAAGCTACGCAGAGAAACCCTGTCTTGAAAAACTTAAAAACTTAGAAAAAAAAAAAAAGGCAGACTGAGCAAGCCATGGGAAGCAAGTCAGTAAGCAGCTCCCCTCCCTGGCCTCTGCATCAGCTCCTGCCTCCAGGATCCTGTTTTGAGTTCCTGCCCTGACTTCCTTCAACGATGAACAGCAATGCTGAAGTATAAACCAAATAAACCCTCTCCTCCCCAGCTTGCTCTTTGGTCATGCTCTTTCATCATAGTAATAGAAACCCTAACTAGGTAAACACTCTACTATGAGCTCTTATATCCCCAGGCCTAGATCTCTGTAACTTACTTTCTTCTCTAGGTAACTATTTTACTTGTCCTTCTTTACATTTGGAAATAAATAAATAAATCTTATTTATTTATTATGTATACAACATTCTGCCACCATGTAACTTTGCACGCCAGAAGAGGGCACCAGATCTCATTATAGATGGCTGTGAACCACCATGTAGGTGCCGGGAATTGAATTCAGGACCTCTGGAAGAGAGCAGTCAGTGCTCTTAACCTCTGAGCCATCTCTCCAGCCCAAAAGACTTTTTTTTTCCAGAGTTAAGGACCGATCCCAGGGCTCAACGACTGAGCTAAATCCCCAACCCCATAATAAATAAATCTTTTTTAATTGTACATTATGGATTTACTATAGTGTATTTTCTTATATACCTCCCCACAATATTGTGAGTTTTGAGATGGTGTCTCCATGTGTTATCCACAAAGGAGTTAAATATATCATCATCCTGTGTCAGCCTCTCACGTGTTAGGATTATAGGCATGTGACATCACATCCCTCTTGCTCACAACATTGTGATAATAAGATGCATTGAAGTTGATATGTGCAACTCTCATTTATTCATTTATGCTACCCTGCTTCACCTTGCAAGGATGTAAGCTCCATAAAGATATAAATGTTTCTAAGAAAACAATTTTAGGGCTGGGGGTGTAGCTCAGTGGTAAAGTGTGTGCCTAGCATGTGCAATGCCCTGTATCAATTTTTTTCTGTCCAACACGACACTGGAAACCTGCAATTTCTGTCTTTTCAAGGGGGAAGCAAAAGACTTGCCACAGGTTTGAGTCCAGCTGGGGCTTCATGACAAATTCCAGGGTACATAGTGAGATCCTGCCTCAGAGCAACAGCAACAAATTAAAATTTTTAGTTAATGTAAAAAGTAATAAGTTTCAGAGCTGGAGAGAGGGCTCAGCAGTTAAGAGCACTGGCTGCTCTCCCAAAGGACCTGGGTTCAATTCCCAACACCCACATGGTAGCTCATAACCATCGATAATTCCAGTTTCAGGGGACCTGATGCCCTCTTCTAGTCTCTATGGGCAACAGGCATGCATGAGTGCACGGACACACATGCAGACAAAACACTCAGACACATAAAATAATTTAAGAAAGAAAATAATAGTTTTGGTATGACATTTTCATACATGTAGTGTGTGTGTATGTGTTTGTTTGGTTGTTTATATTCTACAAATATGGGGGCTCTCTGCAACCACTGAGACTAGCAAAGCGTCACTCCATATGAGGCAAGAAGGAAGTCTGGTTCCGCCCGATTCAGTAGCTGGTGCTGGTTCAGACTTCTGGAGTCTGACACTGGGCAGTTTATTTTAGGCATACTGAAGTAAGTACCATTTGGGAAAAAAAGTTTTCTGGTGATAATTAGTTTAGTCTGGTGTGTACAATAAAGCTTAAAACATGCATTGAGCCAGGTGGTGGTGGCGCACACCTTTAATCCCAGCACTTGGGAGGTAAAGCCAGGCGGATCTCTTTAAGCTTGAGGTCAGCCTGGTCTACAGAGCGAGATCCAGGACAGGCACCAAAACTACACAGAGAAAACCCTGTCTCGGAAAAAAAAAAATGCATTGAAACTATTTGTAAAGTACATGTGACCTCTTCCATAATGATGGGTTCTATAGATTGACTACATGTGACATTTTAAGGTCTGGGGGAGGTGTGGTCTTGGTCATACATACAGCACAAAGGTCATCAGGCTATAAGTCACCTTTGCTCCCATTTGTAAGGTACATGTGCCATCTCCCATAAGGATGGGTTCTATAAATTGAGAAACAATGCTCAAGGTAAGGGTCCAGGGAGGATAACTGAAGAAAGAGTCTGGGGGATCCAGCTGTGTCCTGGCCTTACGGATAGTGCAGAAGTCAGCAGGCTATTAACCACGTCCATTCCCAGCCTTCCCGGTGGGAAACAGGTGTGCACCCCTTTCTTTAAAGAGACAACCTTGAGCGTTTAACATTCCTGCTGGTTTCCCGAGTGCTTGTCTGTGAACACAAGGACTCTGTGCCCGCCACATACATATGAGAGAAAACATGACACGCTGTCTTTCCCCATTTTCTCTCTCATCCCTCCTTCCTCCTCCGCTTACCCCTTTCTTCACCTAGCATAATCCCCCTCACATTTTCATATCCTACATACTGGATATGAGAGAAGACACGGTATTCATCTTCCTGTCCAGTCTATTTTGCTTGATGGGATGATCTGCAGTACCATACATTTTCCTGCAAATGATATGATTTCAGTGTTCTTTATGGTGGGATAAAACCCCATTGTATGTGCCTAGCACATTTTCTTTATCCAATCATCTGTTGATGGGTATCTTGGATGGTTCCATGTTTTCGCTGATGTGAGTAGTGCTGGAATAAACACAAATGTGAAAACAGATTTCTACTAGTTTCAGTCTTTGCTGTGTTGATGGAGCTTGAGACAGTGACTAGCACACGGCAAACTCCGAAGACATTAGTAATGGGGTGAGCGGGTATGTCTGAGGCTTGACTCCTGCCTCTGCTGCCCTTCTCTGAGTTAAGTCCTCCCTTGGTTGCCCTGTGCTTTCTAGACATTGACCTGTTGCCTTGTCAAACCCTGCTGAGACTCTCATTTTTCTTCCCTTCCAACTAGAAGAGGTCAAGCTTGAAGAGAAGAAATAGCCAGGAAATGGAAATGTCCTCAGTGTAGGGCTCCTCCAGGTTTGGAGACCCACGGCCACCAGATGGCAGTAGGCGCACACTGGAAACCCGGGCTGCCAGCGCTCTCTCAAACGGGTGTCTTCAATTCACATGTTTTTTCCGTTTGTTTTCTAGTCCAGTGGCTGAACAACTTGAGCATTGTTGTGACTGCAGTTACTTTTCATTCTGATCAACTTATTCGCATTCTCCTCTGCAGGTTTATGAAAATGTTCTTCCCTCTTTCCTTCCTTCTTTCCTTCCTTCCTTCCTTCCTTCCTTCCTTCCTTCCTTCCTTCCTTCCTTCCCTTTTTCCCTTTCTTTCTTTTTGAGGCAGGGTCTCCCTGGCTGTCCACTGGAACTCACGGGTCTCACTGGAACTCACTCTGTAAATCAGGACTGACTTGAACTCATGGAGTTCTACCCGCCTCTGCCTCCCAAGTGCTGGGATTAAAGGCATTGTGCCTCTATGCCTGGCTACAAATATGTGTTTTGTATTTTCTCTTACGTTTGATAACACAAAAGGCTAGAGCAGAACGGAGGGCACTGAGCTAAAAGTCACATGACATAATCCTTTTACAGTGCATCATTTAAATGCACTTCTGGGAGTTTTAGTGAGTTGTCATTCACTAAATTCATTGAGGGTTCAGTGTTTCATTCTGTCCTGCAAACACTATCACTGTCTAACCCAGAACATGTGCACCGCCCTAAAAGAAACTGTCTTTATGACGTGGTCACTCCCCACTTCCCAACACAGCATCTTCTCATAACCATTAATCTACCTTATGTCTCTGCGGATACACCCTTGTGGGCATTTTAGATGAATGGGTTCAGTATTGAAAGGACCAAGCAGATGCCATAACAGGCTGCTCAGTCTTCTCTCAGAGATCAGGCCTCAATTTCAGTTTCCTGAGACTTGAGCAAGCAGTTTCTGGGAGGGCCATGAACAAAAGACATGGTCCTTGCAGTAGCTCCCTTTTTGCACGTACTCTGACTGCTCAAAGTTCAGCCAGATGCTTACTCTCTGGGGCCCCTCACCAACTTAGAGTTATGTGCAGTACGTGCTTGGCCAGCCAGCCCCCATGGTGGCTCAAGGACAAAGCCTGGGACTTGTGCTGGACTGCCCCCAAAGTAATAAATTGTAACCACCAACCCGTAAATTCAAAGGTTACATACCCTCACCCAATTAAAAGAGAACGGAGATAAAAATAAACCAATCCGAGTTGCACCCGTGCAAAACTCCCCCAACCCCCCCCCCCCAAGGGCTTGTGAATTTTGCCTTTAAAAAGCTAGCCACACAAAGAAAAAGCAAGTTCCTCCTGGCCTCACAGTTACTACGAGTGAGTGCTTTGGATTGAGCTTCCCTGCCCGCGGCTTGTAAACAAACAGAAATAAACCATGCTATTGCATTCTGAACCTAAGGTCTGTGGTCTTCTTTGGGGTCCCAATCTGGGCATAACAGTATGTCAGCTAGACTTTTGCAATCTTAAGACTTGCCTATGATTAATGATAAAACTTTTGTTTGTTTTTAAGTTTTGTCTAGAACACTAAAGTAGTGTACAAAAAAAAGCAGTTTGGAATTATCAGTAACCTTAATTTACTTTAATACTTCATAATACAATTTTTTTGTTTGCGTTATCTATTAGACTTGTCTGCCCTCTTGGATAGGAACACTGTTTTTTTGTTTTTGCTTGTTTAGGTCTTTGTTTATTTTGTTTTTGGTTTGTTTTTTTTAGTTTAGTTGGGTTGGGTTTGTTTTGCTTTTGCTTTTCAAGGCAAGGTTTCTTTGTGAAGTCCTGGCTGCCCTGGAACTAGCTCGTAGTCCAGGCTGGCTTGGAACTCAGAGATCTGCCTGCCTCTGTCCCCTGAGTGCTGGGATTAAAGGTGTGCACCACCACCTCCCAGCATGGTGGTTTTGTTTGTTTGGCTTTTTTGTTGTTTTGTTTTTGGTTTCTGATTTTTTGACACAGGGTTTCTCTGTGTGACAGTCCTGGCTTTCCTGGAACTCACT
This sequence comes from Peromyscus californicus insignis, assembly GCF_007827085.1. NCBI lineage: Eukaryota > Metazoa > Chordata > Mammalia > Rodentia > Cricetidae > Peromyscus > Peromyscus californicus. The sequence continues at coordinate 66,726,159 of NW_026294584.1, forward strand.
ATGTAGACCAGGCTGGCCTTGAACTCACAGAGATCCACCTGCCTGAGTGCTGGGATTAAAGGCATGTGCCACCACGCCTGACTGTATTTTTGTTTTTTAATTGTGATAAGTTAGGGGCAGAGGGATGCAGGTGACTGAGAAAGATTGGCAGGTTTCAGGGCTTTTTAATTCCCTAGAACATAAAAAGCCAAGTAATAGCCAGACATTACCCATAATGCTCTCTAGCTTCTCTCAAAGGTGAGATTTTTCTCACTGTTTTACTGGCTCTGGGCCCAGAGCTGGCCCAGGTGTTTTTGGTGGGTTTAGCTGCAGCCCGCAGCATAGGCATTTCTGAGAACAGCTGGGCTCTTTAGCCAATGCTAGGGGAAGCAGGAGAGGGGCTGTCTCTGTTTGTAGCTCCCCAAAGGTAACAGTTATGAACTCATAGCAACTTGGTTTATCTTACTGGGGAGAACAGGAAACAGATTCCTTCAACATATTGACAGAGCTAACCACAGCTAGAAGAAGAGTAAGTAGAATTTATAACACAAGGTACAGGCAGGGGCTGGGCTCTCCTTCAAATAGTCCCTGATACAGAAGAGCTACTTCATTTCTTACAAAGAACACGTCTTCCTTCAAAATGTTTGTTCCTGGTTGTTGATTCCTCTCCTGCCCATGAGCAAGATAACAAGCCTGTGTGGTCGGGCCCCAGGGGTTTAGAGGAGCGCATGTGCTTTTAGACTGGAACTCACTTGACGTGACAGTCACAGGAACATAGGATGAAAATGGGCACCTAAAGTTACAATGGTTACCATTTTTATGACGCTAGTAGCCAAGTATGTCACAAAGGTTATTTTATTTATTTATTTTTGGTTTTTCGAGACAGGGTTTCTCTGTATAGCTTTGCGCCTTTCCTGGAACTCACTTGGTAGCCCAGGCTGGCCTCGAACTCACAGAGATCCGCCTGGCTCTGCCTCCCGAGTGCTGGGATTAAAGGCGTGCGCCACCACCGCCCGGCCTACAAAGGTTATTTTAAAAGAAATTTAGCTGGCATGGTAGCACATGCCTGTAATTCCAGCATGGGGGTGGCAAGGCAGTAGGATCAGGAGTTCAAGACTAGCCTAGGCTACATGAAACCTTGTCTCAAAAAAGATCATTCCCTGCCGGGCAGTGGTGGCGCACGCCTTTAATCTCAGTACTAAGAGGCGGAGGGAGGAGGATCTCTGTGAGTTTGAGGCCAGCCTGGTCTACAGAGCGAGTTCCAGGACAACCAGGGCTACACAGAGAAACCCTGTCTCGAAAAACAAAACAAAACAAAACAAAACAAAACAAAAAAAAAAAAAAAAGAACATCCCTTCCCTTCCAAAATGAAAGGATTTTAAAATTTCTAAGAAAAGATAGGCACAGGATGAGAATTCTATTCATATATTATCACTCATTAAATATTTACCAGGTGCCTATTCTTTGCTTTGTACTGTATCACAAGTTCCGTGATCAAGAGAAGTGAACTGCCTTCAAAAATTCAATTACAGTTACATGACTTAAAGTGACCGAGTAGAAGAAAAATGCCCGAAGAAGTCATTGGGATAGAATGGGACATTTTCTTACTACGTCTGCTTTTAAGAGACAGTGTAGACATAACAGGACAAGGAAACAGGGCTAGGAGGGATAGAGATGTCACCGGGGATGTTAAAGCCCCAGTGAATGGAGGCTGCAAAGACGCCAAAACAAAGGAGTTTTATGTGACATTTAGAGCAGGAGAAGAGGTTTGACACTTGGGGCTGACTGCGTCACATGGATAAGTGATAGGTAAGCTGGACTCTGAGTTTTTCTTCTGTGTAAAAGGAATGGCCTTCAGATTGAAAATGACCAAACAAAGGTGTGTGGAGAGGCTCTGGGGCCCCAGGTGGGTAGGAAAGGCAGACTCTCTGAAACTGTGCAGAGATCCAAGGGATTTTCCTGTTGTGTTGTAATAGGGCCCCAGATCTTAGTAGGCCCCCAGACTTCAGCACACTGACTCCATGATGGAAGTGCCATCCAGGCCACAAAACTCAGCATGTAGACAGCACCACCAACCAAATGAAAACAAAAGACCTAATCCATCAGAGTCCATAGTTCTGGGAAAGTCTCAAAACCTCCCATTTTGGTGTCTGTAGTTCCAATTCTGCCTAACTGTTCTTGTTAACTGAAATATGTCAACCTAGGACATGATTTTTGTGCTTAAAAGCTCACCCTGAGAAAGGCTCGGTGCTATCCTGGGATCGCAAACACTCGGTGTAGTCACTGGACAGCTAATAAAGATTTTCTATTGGCTTAAACCTATGTCTGAGCAGTCATCTCTGGAGGATACCCCACAACAATATAATTTCCAATTGGCTTTCTTTCTTTTGATTAATTTGTAAGTAAATATATGAAAAAATTATTATGAATTTACTTTATCATTAATAGTGTGTGTATGTATGATGTGTGATCGCAGACATGTGCATATCATGTCCTGGAACAGGACACGTTTCAGAAGCTGATCCTTCTTTCATGTTGAATCTTAGGAATAGAACTCAGGTAGTCAGGCTTACATAGCAAATGCTTTTACCTACTGAGTCGGATTACTGGCCCAAGTATTACTTTATTTCATGAGAAACAAGTAGGTAAATAATAGCAAAATGAAAGTTTGACTGGCGTGGTGATGCATGCCTTTAATCTCAGCACTTGGGTGGCAGAGGCAGATAGCTCTCTCTGAGTTTGAGGCCAGCCTGGAGCTCTGTAGACCAGGCTACATAGTGAGACCTTGTCAAAAAAAAAAAAAACCCCTCCAAATAAATAACAAATTCACCTACTATCAAATAAAATTAAAACTAATAAAAAGAATACAATTGTGTTGGCTCATATTTGCTATACCAGCATTTAGCAAGCTGGGATCATGAGTTCAAGGTCAGCCTGAGTTACACACAAAATTTCAGGCCAGATAAGGCTACAAATAAGCAGAACCCCAGATTAATGAAGACTATTGGGGTCCAGTCCCTCAATACCCTTCTCCCAAGGTCCGTGGAAGAATCTACAATCAGCTGATAATCTCATCTTAGACGATATGAAATGAATCTACGTTCACAAAACTCTTTAGTCCATTCACTTTACTCTTCTGGGTCCGTTCTCTCTCTCCACAGCTTCTATTCTGCTCTCTTACTCAGCTCCTTTCCTGCCTGATTCTCTCTGCATTTATCTGCTGCTCCCTCTAAGTGCCATCTTAATTCCTTCATCGAGTTCTGCCGCATCTAGGTTCTCATCCTTCTAGTTCTTTCCATCTTAGCTCCTCTCCCATCTCCTCCTTTCTCATCTTGTCCTTCCCCACCTGGCTGTTCCTCATCTCATTCTTCTAGTTCTCTCTTCTAGTCCTCCAATCTAGTTCTCCTCAAGTCTCTGAGGTTTACAGTTATATACCCATGCAATATCAATGCTCTGGCTAAGGCAAGGTCACTAGGCTTGAATTCCCTCAGGGTCAAAAGGAGGGGCAATAAGATCCACACAAAAGAGCAGTAATTGTCAACTATCATTTACAACCCAAAAGGGAAGTGACTAATGGGGACTAGAATCAACCCAGGGCTAAATTCGGTTAGAAGGGAAATTATGTGCTTTAACTGTATTCTTAGAAGTGGTTAGGTAAAGTGTTAGGAGACTATCAGTGATGAGTTTCATATAAATAAAACTGCTTTATATTCCTTTGGCTCCTATCTGTCCAAGCTATCTTGCCTGCCTGTTTTCTGGCAGGGAGGAGAGTGCACTCTGTGGCTAGGCACTCTGAGTCACAGCTAGATGCAACCAGTAATTGTTAAAGGGAGATCTGGAACTAGAGATAAGACTTGGAAAAGGAGAAAGTTAAGCTTAATTAGTACATCTGCCTGGCCTGGGCAATTGTCATTGTAAATCTTTACCTTCTGTGACAGATGGTCTGTTCTTTTTTTTTTTTTTTGCTTTTCGAGACAGGGTTTCTCTGTGTAGCTCTGCGCCTTTCTTGGAACTCGCTGTGGAGACCAGGCTGGCCTGGAACTCGCAGAGATCCGCCTGGCTCTGCCTCCCGAGTGCTGGGATTAAAGGTGTGCGTTTCTTTCTTTCTTTCTTTCTTTCTTTCTTTCTTTCTTTCTTTCTTTCTTTCTTTCTTTCTTTCTTTCTTTCTTCCTTTTTTTTTTTTTGAGACAGGGTTTCTCCATGTAGTTTTGATGCCTGTCCTAGATCTCTCTCTGTAGATCAGGCCGCCGCCGCCGCCGCCACCACCACCACCACCACCACCACCACCACCACCACCACCACCACCACCACCTGGCCCAGATGGTCTGTTCTTAAAAAGTCTGGGAAGTTTTTCAGATAAGATGCTTTCATCTGGAGAAGGTTCTGGCCAGATGTTGCTAATGACAATAGTTACAGAGAGGCTTGAAATTGGGTGTCTGTCTGTGTTGCTGCTTTTAGCACAGTTGGGGAAGGTTGTCCAAATATTCCAATAGCATAGGGGAAATTGTGCCCAATGAATGATCAACACACTGTTCTAGAAATGGAGAAGCTACAATACCACACAAGAAATTCATTGTAGGAAAAAGGCTAATATTCAAGAGCCAATATCACCAAGACTTCTTGAGTCTTGGCTATATTTTCTGGAAATGCCCTTGGCTTCTTCTAGGTATTAGCTTTTGCCATAGCCAGCTGAATTCCTACTTTATATTTCTGCGGCTCCCAGCAGTTCCAGTTTTTTTGTTTAGTAAAAAAAGGAGAATGTTTAATTCTCTGTAGGACAGAGAGTAATGTAGATAAATTTAAAGTTTGGAGATGACTGGAAAAATAATAAGTAATGGTTATGGAGAATACGTCGTCCTGTGCTCCCTGTTCCCAGGACAGGCTTCAGGGCTAGGTTAAGGATGGAACCCCTGCATAGGGGACCAAATTGGCTACCTAATGCCCATTGACATACCAGGAAACTGGACTCAATATTGTCAATTGATATTTATTAATTAAAATGGTTCTGCAAGAAGACAAGACACTTGACCTTTATGTAGATCAAAAGAGGAATTATATAATCTTAAGAAATTATTTCTATACAAATCACTCAGGATGTAGTTTCTAGTCCACTGAGAGAGTCCTTTTCCTTTCCTCAGAGTTGAGCTGCACCTTGACTCACAAGCCCCCTTTCTCCTGTTTTTATTCAGCCTTGGGATCTTTCCCCTGTCACTCTTTTTTGCCTTCTCAGGAGACAGCAAGTCCTAGCCTTATGGAAGCTGCTAAGATATGGGAGACTTAGGGAATATTAGCTGATAGTCAGCTATTCGTACCTATTAGACAAGCAGTCCTCAGATGCTCAGAGATCTGCAGAATATGACATTTAAAATGTTAATTAAAAAGCTTATTACATCAGACAGATACTCCCAGATCCTAACAGTGACCCAAGGTCTCCGAAGAAGATGTCTCCCTCTGGACGATGGCAACACTGACGTCTGAGCAAGATGCCCCATTTTGTGACACCTGCCACCAGGACCCGGCCCAGACTGTGGACAAACAGCAGGACATCAGGGAATTGATTACAGCCCTTTTGCCTAGACAAAGTAAGGCAAATGTCCCTATGTCCCTCTTCCACAGGAAAAACTCCCACCTTATGGTCCTGACGAGTCAAAGGTTGATGCTGTTCTGACAACAATATGGAGACCTGGGTATAGACTGAATGGATTTGAAAGCTGCTTGGTCTGCACTCAGATATGATTTATCCTTCTCAGATCTCTGATTCCATTTGATGGCCAGGCTTTGCCTCAGCTGCCTTCTCAGGTCTCTCTATAAAATCCACAGGCCCCCCTCTCCTAGGACTAATGCTAGGTCTAGACACAATTTACCTTGTTACCAGATCAGATAAACTCACAGAACAGATTCCAATATAAATTTTCACTATTGACTGCTCTCAGTATATCCTGGTTTGTTTACATGAAGATAGGAAAGCTTCCTCATTAAATTTATCCTTCTTAAATTTATCCTTCTCAGATCTGACGGTGTTTGTTGACTAGGATGTATCATTTTAGGTTTTTTTTTTTTTTTTTTTTTTTTGGTTTTTCGAGACAGGGTTTCTCTGTGCAGCTTTGCCCCTTTCCTGGAACTCACTTGGTCACCTTTTTATAATAATCAAAATGGAGGAATGTTGGTATCCTGACCCGCCCCTTGGAAACCCGCCCCTTGGGGCCACCCTGCATCCTGATGTAAAAGTCTCATTTTAAGGAAAAAAACCCTCCCCTTCCTCTCTCCCTTCCATTCTCTCTCTCTCTCTCTCCATTCTCACAAGGAGTGCACACCTCCGCTTTCCCTCCCTTCTCTCTCTTCCTGTCTCCTTCTCTCCTTTCTCTTCATCTCTCTATTATAATACACTCTCACCAGGTGGATGCAGCGCCTGGGTGTGACTGTTCCATGTGCTGCTGCCCACCAGTGCATCTGCCTGCCATGTTTCCTTGCACAGGTGGGATACCCTGGCACGGCCAGCTGTCCCCTCCCCATGCAATATATCCTAACAATGCATCCTAAAGATTTAAAGTAGAGCTGACTGATTCTTTTTCATCTATAAAAGTTTAGGTTTATGATTCCTTTAAGATTCCTTATAAGATTACCTTTCAAGATAAATAATAAAGTGATTGATTCTTTGTAACCACAATATGCAGCCTGCCAACAAAATAAGGGGCTGAGAAAAAATACCCTTTGCTTGCTCATATTCTGTTAATCTGTAGCAAGTTACTTAGATGTAAATGTATGTGAGTTCTTGGGATGACTTTGTTTTAATCATGTAAGGGAGATCAAAAACATGTTTTTTACCTGTATTCATTAAAATCATTCATTTGAAAAATAGAATGTAACCACATTGCAGTTTTTTTTTTCTTTCTTGGAGCTGAGGACTGAACCCAGGGCCTTGCCCCTGCTAGGCAAGTGCTCTACCACTGAGCTAAATCCCCAGCCCCACATTGCAGTTTTTATATTGCCTGAAAGATTTTGCTGAGGTGTATAAGTTGTAAGGGAAAAAAATAGTTTGAAGGAGTTAGAAGGAAAACAACAAGAATAAAGATAGAAGGAGAAGGAAAACATCAAGAGAGACATAAGGGACATTTCTGGATAGAGCTAAGAAAAAAGAATATAGAACACAGACAAGAATACAGAAGAATAAAGAAGGAAACCATTGAGAGGGAGAGGGAGTGTCCTTTTCCCTTACCCCCTCAGATAAAAAAGTCATAGTACACGACAACTTGGTAGATTCTCTTTGAGCCCTGTGCTGCTGCGGGCTGGCCCCCCTGGCAGTGATAAATTAGATTCATTTCAATTCAATTTTCTAAGTTCAAGAACATTTTTTGTTTTGCTTTTTTGTTTTTTTGAGACAAGGTTTCTCTTTGTAGCCTTGGCTGTCCTGGAACTTGTTTTGTAGACTGGGAGCCAAAAGTGACTCCAGCTTGTGGCTTGTTTCAATCTTGACTCAAGGTCAGAGAGTTCAAGCTTGTCTTTGCTCCTTAAGGCTGTATAACAACAGAAAGTTTGGCCAAGGGTGTGGTTACCAGATGTCTTGAGAATTAAGGAGGTGTTTAAGCTTGCTTGTTCCTTGAACCATGGTGTCCTTGAGAGGGGGAGGTCTTTTTTGCCTTCTTGCTTCTGTACAAAAAGGTGATGAGAAATAAACTCGGGGCTGCCGCAGTATTGACTGCGCCCTCCCGAAGCTATCCTGTGTCTCTGTCTTTTCTTTTATGTCTCCGTTTTTTCTATTTTTCCTCAATTCTCACTCCCCTATTCAGGACTGTTCCACAGATTGGGTGAGATCTGGACAGTAGACCAGAGATCTGCCTGCCTCTGCCTCCCAAGCTGCTGGGTGTAAGGGTGTGTGCCACCACCACACCTCACTTTTTTTTGTATGTTGTTTTTTGTTTTGTTTTTTTCAAGACCTGATTTCTCTGTGTAACAGTCCTGGCTTTGTGTAACAGTCCTGGCTGTCCTGGAACTCACTTTGTAGATCAGGCTATCCTCAAACTTACTGAGATCGGCCTGCCTCTGCCTCCCAAGCGCTGGGATTAAAGATGTGCACTGCCCAGTTTGACTTCTTTTTTGAAGTGCTCTTAAGAAAATTATAGACAAGCTGGGTGTGGTGGTGTATATCCATCCTAGAATTTGGGAGACAGAGACAAGAAGACTTTTAGGAAGGCCAGCCTGGGCTATACACCAAGACCCTGTTTCAAAACAAACAAACAAATAAACAAGAGACTGTAGGGGTTGAGAGGATGGCCCAGTAGTCAAAAGTACTTGGCCTGTCTCTGCCACCCAAGCAAGTTCTGGGTGGGATTAAAAGTATATTCTACCACGGCCCTGCACACTTTTTGCTCTTACCGAGGACACTGGTTCATTTCTCAGCACTGTGTCACAACCATCTGTAACTCAAGTACTAGGAGATCTGATACTGTCTTTTGCCCTCTGCAGGTACCAGGCACATACATGGTACACACATACATGCTGGCAAAACACTCAAACACACAAAATAAATAAGTCTAAAGATAATTTTTACAAAAAGAAATTGTAGACTTTTGGCATTAACAGGTTAACACAGGCCCTCCTCTTCTCTGAGGAGCTATAGGCAGTTAATGGCTGCTGGGAGAGGGGAAGTCATTGTCATTAGTGGTACACCCACTGGTGAGTCCTTCATCTCCAGTGGATAGTTTCATAGAAAGGCCATGTGGGCAGCCCTGGTTAAACTCAGTGGATCACAAAAAAATTGAACTCAAAGCCAAGAAAGTATGAGGGGCACTGGGTGGGAGTGGCAGGAATTGGCGAGAGGGCAGGGAGACAGGGATGTGAAGAATATGGGGGTGAGCACGATCAGAATGCATTATGTACATGTATGCAGTTGTCAAATAATAAATTTAAAAAACAGGTCAACACATACATAGCCTTTAGTAATATACATTGAGCATAGTTTGTTTTGACTAGTGACAAGGTGAACATGCTTTTTAGCAAAATCAAAAAATTTAAAATTCTGGGACTGGAGAGATGACTCAGCAGTTACAAGAGAGAACTGCTTTTGCAGAGGACTGGGTTCGATACCCACATCCACATGGAGACTCTCAGCTGTCTGTGACTCCAGTTCCAAGGGATTTGATGACCTCTTCTGGCCTCTTCAGGAAGTAGACACACATATGGCCATGCCTTCCAGATGTTGGTATGTAGATCATCAGAAACATGCAAGTCCTGGAATAACTGTTAGATGGCACGGGGAAGCAGAGGCAATCGCACAGGGTTTCATTTTACTGAGATCCTCCTGCCTCTGCTTCCAGAGTGCTGGGATTAAAGACGAGCGCCACAACAGCTGGCCTCCTAGGATTTTATGTGAATAGGCCTTATTAGATGTTGTCATAACTGGAATAAGGCTAGAGCCAGAGCCAGCAAAGAAGCAGTAATCAGTCATATGTCCCAGGAGGAGAGATGTTTGGTCATTCATGTTTTCTCTATGTTCACACATGACAAAGGAATGGTAATATTTTGTCTTAATCCATCACAGCCACAGAGTAACTTATCTGATGTAAGCATTCTGTGCAATTATTTATTTTAAGCAAGTCACTAAGGCTTAATTGTGAGTTCTAGGCTAGCCAAGGCTACACAGTGAGACCTGTCTCAAACAACAACAACAACAGCCCAGAAACAAAGATCCCACAGCTGGAACAAGGCTCATAATAAAAATGAGAGCACAGCCAAGGACTCCTGACGAAGACTATGTAGTGCTGATTTGCATTCAGGGCTGGGCAGACGCTCAGTGGGCAAAGGCACTGGCCGCACAAGCATGCGCACCTGAGTTCAGGTCCCTAAAGCACCGTAAAGCTGGATGGGGTATCTCGTGTCTGGATTCTCAGTGCTCCTCTAACCAGACAGGAGGTGGAGACAGGAGAGGTCCCAGCCAGCCTGCTGTGTGCAAGTGAGGAATGACGAATGAGCCTGTTTCAAACAAGGTGGAAGGAGAGACTGACACCTGAGATTGTCCTCTGACCAACACATGCACACCCTAGCATATGTACACCTGCACACTGTAGCACATGTACACCTGCATACCATAGCATATGTACACCTGCACATCATAGCACATGTACACCTGCACACCCTAGCATATATACACCTGCACACTCTAGCATATGTACAGCTGCACACCCTAGCACATGTACACCTGCACACTGAAGCACATGTACACCTGCACACCCTAGCACATGTACACCTGCACACCCTAGCACATGTACACCTGCACACCCTAGCACATGTACACCTGCACACCCTAGCACATGTACACCTGCACACCCTAGCACATGTACACCTGCACACCCTAGCACATGAACACCTGCACACCCTAACACATGAACACCTGCACACTATAGCACATGTACACCTGCATACCCTAGCACATGTACACCTCCACACCCTAGCACATGTGCACCTGCACACCCTAGCATATGTACAGCTGCACACCCTAGCACATGTACACCTGCACACCATAGCATATATACACCTGCACACCCTAGCACATGTATACCTGCACACCATAGCATATGTACACCTGCACACCATAGCACATGTACACCTGCACACCATAGCATATGTACACCTGTGCACCCTAGCACATGTACACCTGCGCACCCTAGTACATGTACACCTGCACACCGTAGCACATGTACCCCTGCACACCCTAGCACATGTACACCTGCACACCCTAGCACATGAACACCTGCACACCATAGTACATGTATACCTGCATACCCTAGCACATGTACACCTGCATACCATAGCAATGTACACCTGCGTACCATAGTATATGTACACCTGTGCGCCCTAGCACATGTACACCTGCACACCATAGCACATGTACACCTGCACATCCTAGCATATGTACACCTGCGCACCCTAGCATATGTACAGCTGCACACCCTAGCACATGTACACCTGCACATGCACATGCACACACACACAGACACACACACAGAAGGAGAGAGCTTTTTAAAGAGCTATAGTCTCACACATAAATTACAAATGCTGATTTGTGTTTCTTTCCAGATAGGAAGATAAAAAACAACAATGTAAATCTCCTGTTTCTCTTCAAGCTCTGAATAACTACTTGTACCAGCCAGAGATTTTTGCCTGGATCAGTCAGTAGTGTGCTGCCTGTGAAAGGGGAAGGGGAATTTAATTACTTCCACAGGGGTTGGTCCTGTTAGTTTCTGAATTGAGATCATTTCAGAAACTTAAAACCAGAATTACTATCTAAGACTTACCCGCTGATGTGCCTTAGGGTCAGGAGACAGCTCTGTCAGTGAAGTTCTTGCCTTACAAGCACAAGGACCTGAGTTTGAATCTTAATATGCAGGCTTAAGAAAAAAGAGGTGTGTTGTAAAATATTATTTTAAGGTGTGACACTTTTGTTTATGTTGTATTTGTTTAACTCAGTGAAGCTGTGTTACTGTGCTTGTCTAAAACACCTGATGGTTTATAAAGAGCTGAATGGCCAATAGGCAGGAGAAAGGATAGGCAGGGCTGGCAGGCAGAAAGAATAAATAGAAGGAGCAAGAGAACAAGGGAGGAGGAGTTCAGGGGCCAGCCACACAGTAAGCCACAGAGTAAGAGTGAAAGTAAGACTTAAAAAGTAAAAAAAAAAAAAAGGAAAAAAGCACAGAGGCAAAACGTAGACAGAATAAGCTAAGAAAAGCAGGCTAGAAACAAGCCAAGCTAAGGCTGAACATTTATAATTAAGAATAAGCCTCCGTGTGTGATTTATTTGGGAGCTGGGTAGTGGGCTCCAAAAGAACAAAAACAACCAACAGCAGAGGTGGGGTTGGAGAGATGGCTTCTAGAGAACCTGAGTTGGATTCCCATATCTACATGGCAGCTCACAACCATCTCATGCCCTCTTATGGCCTTTGTGGGTACCAGGCACACACATGATACACAGGCATACATGCAGGCAAAACACCCACATACATAACAATAAAAAAAAGAAGAAAAAAGAAAAAGAAAAAAGAGGTGGGTATGGTTGCCCATTCTTGTAATTTCATGGCTAGGCAGGTGAAGACAGGTGGATCTCTGGGGCTTGCTGATCAGACAGTCTAGCCTACTTGGTAAGAGACCTTGTCTTTAAAATAAATAAATAAAATAAAACAGTGAATGGCAGCCAGGAAATGACATTCAAGGTTGTTCCTTGGCCTACGCACCCATACACACAAAGGCTTGCTTTAGATTTTACAACTGTAGCATAGGAGCTGGTTGATGATGATGATGTTTTTGTTTTTTTAAGACAAGGTCTTGCTATGCTTTGAGATCCTCCTGCCTCAGCCTCCAAAGTGCTGAAATCACAGGCACGTGTGACCGTATAGTCCTTTATACAGGTTTGAATGGAAAGTAGAGAAAGAAAAGATTTTCTTTTGCTGTGATGACTTAGGAATCCTGCCTCTGAGAAGACTATGTGTAAGACAATGTACCTAATAGGACATAATAATAGTACACAGTTAATAGACTGTTCAGGAGAGAAAGGGGGAAAATACAAGACACAGTGCTTGGTAGCTAGATCAACAAACTCTCATTTGTAGATGTAACCAACCGTCTTATTAAATAAGAAACACAGGTAACCAATGCAAAGAAGAAAGCCAAGAGATCAGAGCTAAGAGCCTTACCCATCTGCTGCAGCTAGCCTCTTCAGCCAAGAGAGACCTATTTCCTGACTGTTTGTCTTTATATAGAGTTTCTGTTCTGCCTTCTCATTGGTTGTAAACCCAACCACATGACTGCCTCGTCACTGCCTGTTTGTACAGACCTCCAGGTCTTCTATGGTTGGTATTGAGATTAAAGGCGTGTGTCTCCAATGCTGGCTGTATCCTTGACCACACAGAGATCTACCTAGCTCTGCCTACCAAGTGCTGGGATTAAAGGTGTGCTCCATGAATGCCCAGCTCTGCTATGGCTTGCTATTAGCTCTGACCCCCAGGCAACTTTATTTATTAACATACAAATAAAATCACATTTCAGTACAAATAAAATATCACCATACTCAATAGTACAGATGTCTGTGTTATCATTGCTGTTATCACTGTGCCAAATATTACCAGCATGAGTTATTACAAGGGGAAATATCTCTTCATTGCAGAGGTATATAGTTAAAGTGATTTGGATATTTCAGTTGGCTTTAGACCAGTGGTTCTCAACCTTCCTAATGCTGCGACCCTTTAATACAGTTCCTCATGGTGTGATGACCCCTAACCATTAAATTATTTTCTTTGCTACTTTGTAACTGTAATTTTGGTACTGCTATGAATTGAAATGTAAATATTTTTTGGAGATAAAGATTTAGGAAAGGGGTCATTACCCCCAGGTTGAGAATCCCTTCTCTAGATAAGCAAAACCTGTCATATGTACAGCTCTGGAAAGAGAAAGGGCATCTGGAGAGCCTCTTGAGCTTATTTCTGGTTGCCTTTCGCTCTAGGAGGAACGGAGACAGCTGGTTTGTGTTGCCAAGACAGTGGCTAGATGGGGAGATGATCCAAAACTCACTGTGACTCTGATCCTCTTCACAAAGGACAGAGTCTATTTCTCTACCTGCTTTAGTTTGGCTGCCCTGATGATGGTGTCGGCCAGCAGTCTCAGGCAGCATGTCACTGTTTGAGTTCTTAGCTGAGGGTCTTAAAGTCCTCAAGGGTTTCTCTTCTTTCTTGCTAGGTGGTCACTACCAGAAAAGAAACCAAAAGTCCTTGCTGACAGGTCATTGTGTGGAGAGGGAAGACACACTGACCACAGGGACAGCTGTCAGACATGTCAGTGAGGCCATCCTTGACTGTCGAGCCCCAGGAGACCTGCCAGATGATTCAGTGGCAAGAGGGAGTCCATGGAAAACCAACAAAAAAACCTCACACAACTGGGCTCAGCCCAAACGACTGAAGCTAGGAACCGAGACCTGGAAAAATAACAGACCCAGATGTCAAGGAGCGGGACTTCCTAAGGGTATCAGCCCAAGGGATAGAACTGGGACCAGGATGCGGACAGGGCAGGAAGTAAGACTTCTTTTCAACATATGGGAACACTTTACATGGGAGAAGAGATAAACTTCAGTTTAAAAATGGTTATTATCAGTGGAGGAGGTTCTGTTCTGTTTGAATCGACATAATGAGACTTTGAACCAAGGATTGATGCAGGAAGGGTGGGTTCAAGGCTTATGTGTGTCCTTCCTCCCCTCACACGGTTTGGATCTTTGAGAACTTGTGTGACCATGCTTGGCTGGAAGTTCAGAGAATGTTTTCCATTTAGTATTCACAAACAGTGACAGCTTTAACGTTTGTTTACAAGATTTATAGCAGCAATGATTCATTGCAAACATCTGTGGAAGCCACTAGTTTTAGACCATTTGGTTAATAAAGAGGCAGAGTTTAAACTCCTCAATAAACTTGTCTTCTGAATTTGTCAGAGTCTTACAAACTCCTGTCAAGAGGAGTGGTGTTCCACTTAATCCCACCACCCAGGAAGTAGAGGCAGGCAGGAGGATCAGTGCGTGAGTTTGAGGCCTGCCTGGTGGTCTACACAGTGAGTTCCAGGCCAGACAGGACCACACCGTGAGACCCTGTCACCAAACAATCTCTTCTTCCTTGGAGAAACTGTAAATGGTGGATGAAGCTGGTGCAGCTGGTGGCCAGGAGGACCTGAGGATCTAGGCAAGGAAGGCCGCATCGGCTATGGTTATGGCCTCAGGTCAAGGCTGTGAGTTAGTGGAGGCAAAGCTACAGACAAGGAGTGGGTCCCCAAGCTCGGCCACCCGGTTAAGAGTGTGAAAATCAAGTCTCTGGAGGAGATCTGCCTGTCCTGCTGGCCACTCAAGGAGTCTGAGATCATTGATTTTTCCTGGAACATCCCTAAAGGATAATATTCTCTCTCTCTGTTTTTTTGTTTTTTTGGTTTTTTTTTTTTTTGAGACACTGTTTCTCTGTATAACAGTCCTGGCTGTCCTGAAACTCACTTTGTAGACCAGGCTGGCCTCGAACTCACTGAGATCTGCTTGCCTCTGCCTTTCCGAGTGCTGGGATCAAAGGTGCATGCCTCACCATGCCCAACCCAAGGAAGAGGCGCTAAAGATCACATCGGTGCAGATAGTCTTGGACTGGTCAGTGGATCTGGTTCAAGGCTTTGGTCACTTTTGAGGACTACATCAGTCAGGTTGGTCTGGGTGTTAAGTGCTCTGAGGAAGTAGCCTCTGCTGTTGTGGGATATCTGTACACTGTGTGAAGATATATTGTTGTGGTTGGTGTAATAAAAAGCGAAATGGCCAATAGCTAGGCAGGAGGTATAGGAGGGACTTCCAGGAAGAGAGAGAACTCTGAGAAGAATAATGGTGGAGTCACCAGCCAGAGGAAGATGAATGTGCAGGAGGGGAGGAAACAGCCACGAACCACATGGCAAGATGTAGATGAATAGAAATGAATTAATTTAAGTTATAAGAACTAGTTAGGGACAAGCCTAAGCTACAGGCCAAGCTTTCATAACTAATAAGAAGTCTCTGTGTCATCATTAGGGAGCTGGCTGGCAGGACAGAGAAAGACTTGTGACACTGCCATCTGTGGGACCATCATCTTGGTCAACTTTCCATTGTCCCTGTGCAAAGAGGTTCCTGGGGAAAAAGGTTGTTAAGCCTCACACGGTCCCATGGGAGGGGATGGGCTCTGCGCTGGTGTGCCTCATCCCTGCCACCAGAGCCCTGGGATCTCTTGGCCTCTGTGCCCAAGAAACTGCTGCTGTTGACTGAAATCCAACAGCCGCTGCTGTTGACTGCTATACATCTGCCAGGGGTGGCATGCCACCCTGGACAACTTTGCCAAGGCCATCTTTGATATAATCTCCAAAACCTACCACTATCTGATCTCACCTCCCATCCCCATCTCCCATCCCCCACCTCTGGAAAGAGTCTATGTTCATCAAGTCTTCCTTTCAAGAAAAAACCCGCCATCTAGTGAAAACCCACATCAGAGTTCCTTCAGAGGACCCAGGCTCCAGCTGTGACTACCACATAGGATTTTTATGCAAGAAAAAATAAAGTGAATTAAGTCTTTTTTTTGTTTGTTTGTTTGTTTTTTTCGAGACAGGGTTTCTCTGTGTAGCTTTCCTCCTTTCCTGGAACTCACTTGGTAGCCCAGGCTGGCCTCGAACTCACAGAGATCCGCCTGGCTCTGCCTCCCGAGTGCTGGGTTTAAAGGCGTGCGCCACCACGCAAGTCTTTTTTTTTTTTTTTTTTAAAGAATCTTACAAATTCTAAGACTAATTTTTTTTTCATTATTCACTTTGTCATCTCTGAAATCAGGATGGGTTTACAATTATTGTCAGCCAGGTGGCATATCACATGTTGGGTAGGGTTGATGTTCAGATTGCCTTGCAGAATGGATGCCAGGGGTTCACAAGTGAATCCTAGAAACAGTTGAGAACACGTTTTAATGAATGCTGCACCATTGGGACTCGGGACGTGGCTCAGTTGGCAGACTGCTAGGTCAGTGTGCATAAAGCCTTGGTTTCCATCCCAGCACTACAGAAACAGGGTGTGTCTTAGGGTCACCATTGCTGTGATAAAACACCGTGACCAAAGCAATTTGGGGAGAAAAGGGGTTTTTGGCTTGTGCTTCCATAGCACTGTTCATCATGGAAGGAAGTCAGGACAGGAACTCCAACAGAACAGAAACCTGGAGGCTGGAGCTGATGCAGAGGCCATGGAGGAGTGCTTCTTACTGGCTTGCTCCCCCAAAAAAACTCAGCCTGTTTTCCTTCCTTCCTTCCTTCCTTCCTTCCTTCCTTCCTTCCTTCCTTCTTTCCTTTTTCTTTCTTTCTTTCTTTCTTTCTTTCTTTCTTTCTTTCTCTTTCTTTCTTTCTTTCTTTCTTTCTTTCTTTCCTTCCTTCCTTCCTTCCTTCTTTCCTTTCTTTCTTTCTTTCTTTCCTTCCTTCCTTCCTTCTTTCTTTCTTTTTTCTTTTTTTCTTGGCTTTTTGTGACAGGGTTTCTCTGTGTAAGTTTGGAGCCTTTCCTGGATCTCGCTCTGTAGCCCAGGTTGGCCTCAAACTCACAGAGATCTGCCTGGTTCTGCCTCCCAAGTGCTGGGATTAAAGGCGTATGCCACCACTTCCCAGCTTGGTTTTATTTTTTTAAAATATTTCTTTATTACATATATATGGTCCTGGTGCCCATGGAGGACAGAGGAAGGTGTTGGGTCCTCTGGAACTGGAGTTACAGGCTTTTGTGAGGTACAGGGGATTGAACTCAGATCTTCAGCAAGAGCAGCAAGTGCTTTTCAGCGCTAGCCATCTTTCCAGCCTGAAAAGGTTTATTTTTGATTCAGTCTGTGATCAGATGGACCCACTGATTTGAGGCCTCCTGTGGGGATGCTGGGTGGCAATGATGGGGAACATATGGTAGAGTGAACACATCCCTCATAGTTAGGAAGCAAAAGAGCAAGAAGATGGGCCAATGACCCATGATGGAGATGGGGACACACTCAGTGATCTCCTCCAAGTCCCAACCTGTCAAAGATTTTACAACCTGCCAGGGCTACCACACCGAGAACAGAACCACTGATGCACTCATCTTTGGGGGATGTTCAAGATCCAAAGTGACTGAAAACGTTCTTTATTGTTTAATTGGGAGTGATTTTCTTTCATTGTCATTCATGAGCTCATGATGTATTTTATAATTGTTGACATAGGTTGATATTGATGAAATAGGATAACTGTTAATTAGCTAATCTGCAATAGGGTTTAGTATGTGTTGGCCACACCCAGTATAGAGGGTTTATATGGATGGTCTCAGTTCAATCTTCACTGGGCCTCTACTCGGTAAATATTCATTCTTAACTCTTAAACATTATTATTATTATTTTGGTTTTTATTTTTTAAAATTATATTTTTTGTGTTTTGTCTGCATTCATGTCTTTGTGAGGGTGTTGGATCTCTTGGAACTGTAGTTACAGACAGTTGTGAGCTGTCATGTGGGTGCTGGGAATTGAACCCAGAACCCAGGTCCTCTGGAAGATCAGCCAGTGCTCTTAATGGCTGAGCCATGTCTCTCTCTCTCTTTCTCTTTCTCTCTCTCTCTCTCTCTCTCTCTCTCTCTCTCTCTCTCTCTCTCTCTCTCTTTTGCTTTTTGAGACAGTGTTTTTCTGTGTGACCTAGCTGTCCTGGAACTCACTCTGTAGACCAGGCTGGCCTTGAACTTACAGAGATCTACCTGCCTCTGCCTCCCAAGTGCTGCCACCTTTAAAGGCTGCCACTACTTGGCCTAAAATTTTTTTTTAATGTATATAGATATTTGCATCATGCATGTATGTCTGTGCACCATGTGCATGCCTGGTGTCCCCCAAGGCCAGAAGAGGTCATCAAATCTCCTGGAATTACAATTACAGCAGGTCTTGATTGGTCCTGTAGTGATGAAAATTGAACTTGGGTCCTCTGGAAGAGCAGCCAGTGCTCTAAACCACTGAGCCATCTCTCCAGGCCCTCCAGCAAGTATTTTTATTAGCCAGTTAAGATTTTTAAAAAGATTTATTTATTTTATTTTATGTATATGAATGTTTTCACCTGCATGTATGTGTATCTGTCACTCCATCCTGGGAATTTGGTCCTCTGAAGTATGTGGACTTAACCACTGTGCTATCTCATCAGTCCCTCATTTACTTATTTATTTGATTGCTGTTCTTCCAAAGCTTATATTTAATTGAGAGCTTTCGTTACACCTAGCCTGTTATGCACCACAAGGAAGGAGAGAAACACTTACGGGTTCCAAAGATTTTAATAGTTTACCACATAATCGGATTGTTGATTGATCAGGGCTTTAGGACAAGGACTCGGGAGCCTTGTTTCTCCTGTCAGCCCAGAGCAGGGGCAGAAGTGGGGTTTACAAGCACAAAACCCACAAACATTTGCTGCCAAGTTTGTTAAAATTTTCACCCATCAGAAGCCAAAGATTAGGGACGTTCCTGTGTGTTCCGTCATGGTCAACCAACACAAAACGGGAGTTTTTCAGTCCAACCCATCAGATTCATTTATTTTTTCTGTTGTCAGGAGCAGTCATAATGTTTTAAAGAACTAAGGGGCATGGCAGACTATTTCTCTGGTTTAGGGAGGAGGCTGGTCAGCCATTGGAAAGTTCTCAGCTCCCCTAGGGCTTGGAAACTTGAATTGTGTTTCACTCTGAGGGTAAAATGGAGTCTAAAGTCAAAATGACAGTACTTAGGCCGAGGTGCTTTTACCTGCTCCCTTCACTTTTTATATTTTAAAGAAATTATAGAAACCCGTTGCACAGTGGTTAAATCTCTGTAGTAAGATGCCTGACTGTCACAGTTTCCCGAGTTTAGAACAGACTGTCCTCATTTTCTGAATGGACTTACTTTCAAAAGGAAGAAATTCCAATGTAGTAGGGAATGGTAGAGAGAGCTCAAAGGAAGGAAGACAGTGAGAGGGTGGCTGAGGAAGCTTCCGGCCAGTCCTCACAGTGAGCGAGCTAACTCACAGCTGTGCCAAGTGTGGGAAGCGTCCCTTTCCTCCGTGTCTTTGACAACATGTCTTTCTTGGTGGCAGCTTTTCTGACGTGGGTAACAGAGCATCTCAATGTGCTTTTCTCTTTGCATTTGAAGCTTTTATTTTTAAAAACCAAACACAAAGG
Source organism: Peromyscus californicus insignis (assembly GCF_007827085.1). Taxonomy (NCBI): domain Eukaryota; kingdom Metazoa; phylum Chordata; class Mammalia; order Rodentia; family Cricetidae; genus Peromyscus; species Peromyscus californicus. The sequence goes on from NW_026294584.1 coordinate 66,745,822, forward strand.
GCATTAAATTGTGAATGTATACTATAATCTCTCATCTTCTCAAAAACAACACAATAAGTTTTCTTTTTTGAGATAGGGTCTCATTATGCAACCTGGATCTCTCTATGTAGTCCAGGCTTTGAACCCAAAGTGATCCTCCTGCCTGTGCTTCCAGAATGCTGGAATTGAAGGCATCTGCCCCCATGCCCAGCTGACAATGAACTGTTTTAGTAATTCATATGCTGACTATTGCACACTTCTGTTCATTTCTGAGCATTTTATTTCAGGGGTGCTATTGTGATGAAAATGTTCCCCCCCCATTCATTGCTGGCGTATATTGGGAAGCTGTTGATTTTTGTATGTTGATTCTGTATCCTCCTAGTTTGCTAAAAGTGTTTATCAGAATTTTTAGGATATTGTAAGGATATGATGATGTAATCTACAAACAGTAATAATTTGACTTCTTCCTTTTCTATTTGTATACCTTTTATTATGTTTTATCGTATCTTATTACTCAGGTTAACACTTTGGGTTTTTCTTTTCTTCCTCCCCTCCCCCCCCTCCCCGGAGCTGAGGACGGAACCCAGGACCTTGTGCTTGATAGGCAAGAGCTCTACCACTGAGCTAAATCCCCACCCCCAACACTTTGGGTTTTTAAGCACTGCATTGAACTGGTTCCTTTAACATAAGATTGTTTTTTGCTTGTGGTATATGTTATTTTATTTTGAATTTTTATTTTTCAATGTTTTGTCTCCCCTTGTTGACTTTAAGGATCACTAACTGAAGAATCCACACTTTCGATTTATTTTGTTTTTGACTCATACATGGGTCGTCAATACCCTGGTGTTGTGTCTGGTTGACAAGCATTCTGATACAGAATCTATGTTCAGATTTGGCTTTAGGATATGTCCTTTCTCTAGGAATGTGCCAGGGATCTTCTGGATTGGAGAAACAGAAGCCATGGTTAGATTTGATACTCTTTTGATACTTTAGTATGCAAGTCTTTCTCACTTGAGGAATCTCTCAGTAGACAGCAATTTTAGGAGAGACTGCTGTCTTTTTAGTCTCATTCTGCCCTTTATTGCCCAAAAAGGAAGTCGTTTCCTCCCACCCCCTCTGGAGCTGGAGGACTAGCAGGGAGCCTCGGTGGAACCCACAACACATGATGCTCAGGTGAGGAGATGGTTAAGATTCACCAAATACTCTTGTGGAGGCTGGTAGTGTCATACTGTACTGGTAGAAGTATGTTGGCCAGATTATCCACGTTAAAAGACAGTGAGGTGCTGTGAGTTTAACTCACTGGCACAGGACTTAACTAAAATGTGAGAGGACACACACACATACACACACACACACACACACACACACACACACACACACACACACGCTTTCTAGTTGGATCGATAGACTTTTTACAGAGATGTAAACATTCTTACTTATCTCCCTTATTTAGCTCTGTAGTTTGTTTCTCTTTAAAAAGATGTGTGTGTGTGTGTGTGTGTGTGTGTGTGTGTGTGTGTGTGTGTGTGTTTGTGTGTGTGTGTGTGTGTGTTTGTGTGTGTATGTGTCTGTCTGTCTGTCTGTCTGTGCTGGCTATGTGTACAAGAGTGCAGGTGCCCAAGGAGGTCAGAGTCAGATCTCCTGCAGCTGGAGTTGCAGATGGTTGTGACCCATCTAACCATGGCTCCTGGGAACCAAACTCCTGTCCTCTGCAAGAGTGGTACGTGCTCTTAACTGCTAAGCAGTCTCTCCATCCCCAAGCTTCTTAATCATTCATTGAGTTCCTAATGTTATAGCCTGTTTTATAACCTATTGTGGTGGTTTGAAAGAAAATGGTCCCCAAAGGGAGTGGCACTATTAGGAGGTGTGGCCTTGTTGGAAGAAGTATGTCACTGTGGGGGCAGGCTTTGAGGTCATTCCTTAAGCTTCCCTCAATGTGACAGTCAGTCAACTTCCTGCTGCCTTCTGGACAAGATGTAGGACCCTCAGCTGCTCCAGCACCACATCTGCCTGCACACTGCCATGCTCCCCATCACAATGATAATGAGCTCTGAATCTAATCTAAAAGCAAGTCCCCAAATTAAATGTTTTCCTTATAAGATTTGTGGTGGTCATAGTTTCTTCACAGCAATAGTAAACCCTGGCTAAGACAACTTTAGATCATTAGAATCAAATTCTATTGACAGAAATTGGGGATTCCTACTGGTTCTTCAGTCGAAGTGGCATCAGATAAAGCAAAACATATTTCTTCTTCTCCTCCTCCTCCTCCTCCTCCTCCTCTTCCTTCTTCATTTTCTTTTTTTTTTTGGTTTTTCGAGACAGGGTTTCTCTGTGAAGCTTTGTGCCTTTCCTGGATCTCGCGCTGTAGACCAGGCTGGCCTCGAACTCACAGATATCTGCCTGGCTCTGCCTCCCGAGTGCTGGGATTAAAGGCGTGCGCCACCACCGCCCGGCCCTTCTTCATTTTCTATGTACCCTCCCAAGACAAGATCTTGTTACATAGCCAAGGATTTTTTTGTTTGTTTGTTTTTTGTTTTTGTTTTTTTGAGACAATGTAGTTTTGGAGCCTGTCCTGGAACTCTCTCTGTAGACCAGGCTGATAAGGCCTGAGCCTGGCGGTGGTGGCCCATGCCTTTAATCTCAGCACTCTGGAGGTAGAGGGAGTTGGATCTCTGAGTACAAGGCCAGCCTGGTCTACAGAGCGAGTTCCAGGATAACCAGTGCTACATAGAGAAACCCTGTCTGAAAAAAGAAGAAGAAGGAGAAGGAGAAGAAGAAAAAGGAGGAAGAGGAGGAGGAGGAGGAGGAGGAGGAGGAGGAAGAGGAGAAGGAGAAGAAGGAGAAGGAGAAGGAGAAGAAGAAAAAGGAGGAGGAGGAGGAGGAGGGGGAGAAGAAGAAGGAGAAGGAGAAGAAGGAGAAGCAGCGAGGCCTGGTTTGGGGAGAATTAGGTCCCTGGGGGTGGGCCTTGAGGGTTACAACTCTGTACATTTTTAGCCCTATTGGCTCTACTTTCCCATGCACTGAGATAAGAGGAGTCCTGGCATCAATCCCACCTCTATGGATTTTGTGTAATGATGGAATGTGCACTCTAATTTTTTTTTTTTTGAGACAGGGTTATATCTATAGCCCTGGCTGTCCTGGAACTCACTGTTTAGACTAGCTGGCCTAACTCAGAGACTCATCTCCTTCTGCTTCCTGAGCGTTGGGATTAAAGACTTGAGCTACCACCGCCAGGCTGGAGTGTGCTCTCTAAAAGCGGGGGGTGGGGTGGGGGGGGTATGTTATTCCCTCCCACTACCAAGTGGCTTGTGTCATGTATTTCCATATTTAACTAATGGGACACTGAATTGTAGACAACAAACCTCTGAGAATTTGCCTTTAATCAAAACAAACATTTCCCCAAGTTCTGACTGAGATTGACTTGGTCAGTAAGCATTTGTTGAGAGCTCCTGGTATTTGGTATGAGCCAGTCTGGTACAGGTGCTGGGAGACAGTGGGAAAGAAAATTGAAGGCCCGGGGTCCCAGAGAGCTGCTAGCTCTTGATTGATTCCACACATACGAAAAGACCCTCTCAAAACCAGACAAGTCTGGCTGTACTACAGATTGATACTAATATTGAAAGGATATGTGTGTGTGTATGTGTGTGTTTGTGTGTATATGTTATATGTGTGTTGTGGATATTATTTTAACTAGGCAAAGATGTGTTACATTTGTATATGCTGCAGAATATTACTTTAACTGTGTAATGGTGTTTTACTTTTTTGTTTATGCTGCATTTGTTTAATGATGTGTGTTTAATTATGTAAAGATGTGTTGGGCTGGAGAGACGGCTCAGAGCACTGGCTGTTCTTCCAGAGGTCCTGAGTTCAATTCCCAGCACCCACATGGTGGCTTACAACCATTTGCAATGAGATCTGGCGCCCTCTTCTGGCCTGCAGGGATACATGCAGACAGAACATTGTATACATAATAAATAAATAAATCTTAAAAAAAAACATGGGTTGCATCTGTTTCACCTTGCCTGCCTAAGGCACCTGATTGGTCTAGTAAAGAGCTGAATGGCCAATAGCCAGGCAGGAGAAAGGATAGATGGGGCTGGTGGGGCTGGCAGATAGAATAAATAGGAAAAGAGTTCTGGGCTGAGGAGGAGGAGGAGGAGGAGGAGGAGGAGGAGGAGGAGGAGGAGGAGGAGGAGGAGGAGGAGGAGGAGGAGGAGGAGGAGGAGGAGGAGGAGGAGGAGGAGGAGGAGGAGGAGGAGGAGGAGGAGGAGGAGGAGGAGGAGGAGGAGGAGGAGGAGGAGGAGGAGGAGGGGAGGAGGAGGAGGAGGAGGAGGAGGAGGAGGAGGAGGAGGAGGCGAAGGAGGAGGAGGAGGAGGAGGCGAAGGAGGAGGTGAAGGAGGAGGCGAAGGAGAAGAGAAAGAGAGAGATGCCCCGGGCAAGAAGCCAGGCAGCCGTACACAGACAGACACGGGAAGCAGTGAAAGTAAAATATACAGAAAAGTAAAAGGCTCTGAGGCAAAAGGTAGATGAAGAGAAACAGATTAAGTTAAAAGAGCCAGCCAGAAAGGAGCTAAGCTAAGGCTGAGCATTTGAAACTAATAATAAATCTTCATATCATGAGTTGGGAGCTAGTTGGGTGGCCCAAAAGAAAAAAAAGTCTGGTTCAAACTGTGGGAATGGGAGTGCATGCCATACACGGCCTGTGTGTAGAGATCAGGGACAACCTTAGATGTTAGCCCTCACCTCTCTTCTGCTACCGTGTACCCCAGGGTACCTGGCCTGTGAGCCTTTGAGGACTCTCCTGTCTCAGTGTCATATCTAGCTAGCTGCAGGAAGGTTAGAATTACAGACGTGTGATTCCATATTCAGTTTCACATGGTTTCCGGTAATCCAATCTCAGGCCCTCACCTGCTGTGCTATTTCCCCGTCCAGAAAGAATATTATTGAATACTAGATGAGATAGCAAAATATCTAATTTCTGTTCTTGCCTCTGCTACCTACATGCTGTCCTGTTGACCATGCCTTCTCACTAGCCTGAGTCTTAGTTTCCTTGGTAAAATATGAGTTATAATATTTCTATTTTTATTTCTTAGGGTGTTAGAATAATTAAGTGAGATAACAAAAAGAGTTGAAAATTGCTTAGATTATATACATTAGTGATTAACTCCAAGTTACCAATAGTGCAGTGATAATGCATTAAGAAAAGAAATAAAAGCACTTTCCCCTGAAGTCATTTATCCAACTGTGAGTCCAAATTTGAATTCTCTTTCATGCTCCCCAGGTATTCTGTCTTTTGTCTGTCTGTTGCATGAGTCTGAATCTGTGCTTGCTTGAAGGCTGCCCCGTGAATTTGTTTGTGCCTGGGTCTGTGTCTGTCCGTATGTGTGTCTGTCCTTAACAAAGAGCTTTACTTTGTGTTTCTTGAAGAGCATAGAGGCATCAAATGCGGAAGGAATGGGTTAGTTTACAGCATCTTTAACAGTTCTACAAGGGATTAAGTCGTTGGCTCCAACTAGCCAAGATAAGGAACATCATTGTTTATCAACCAATATCCATAATGGACACTTTGAGCCTTAATGGTAGGAAGTTGCTTTTAACTTCTGTACTCGGTTTCAGCAAATGATACACATGTATTATTCTGGGCCGGGACATGGAAGAGTACATAACTTAAAATTACAGCTACACATTTTCTTAGTTTGTAGAAGTCAATTATATGGGAAATCCAAGGCTAGTAAGACAGGTTGTTACATTGTTCCCTTAAGAGCAGGCTAAACAAACAGTTTGAATACACAGTAGGAGAGCACTGTTGTCTTCAGTGACCTCAAAGTATGTTATTAACTTTGGCTGTGAGCTCCAGCAAAAGTTCCAGTCTCTTAGAATGTAAGAAAGATTTTCAGAATTTTGTTTTGCTGCAAAAAAAATGTATACAAATGAGGCCACTATGTGTTTCTATAGATCCTATAGTTTCTAAAGGCTGCATAAAACATTTTGATTATGAGTTCTGTGATGGCTATTTTTGGTTGTCAATTTGACCAAAACTGGAGTTAACTAAAATTGAACTGAATTATTTGAGGTTCAAAGACCCACCCTAAATCTAGATCTTTTGAGATGGGAAGACCCACCTCAATGTGGGCCCTACCTTCTGCCGCTCTATGAAAGGACACGGAAGGAGGAAACTCGATTTTTGCTTGCTTGCCCTCACTCTTGCTGGCCTTTCATTCCTTCCCTGGTATCAGAGCCACCTCCTTCAGGATTCTGATGTATACTAAAGACCAGCACAGGCACCCCGCCTTGTATTTTCCACTGGGAGACAGCCATTGTTGGGATAGTTGGACCATAACCTGTAAGCCACTCTAATAAATCCTGCTTTTACCCGAGTGATGGTGGCACATCCCTCTAATCCCAGCACTCCGGAGGCAGAGGCAAACGGATATCTGAGTTCAAGGTCTGCCTGGTCTACAGATTGAGTTCCAGGATAGCCAGGGTATATAGAGAAATCCTATCTCAAAAACAAAACAAAACAAAATTTCTGTTTTTATGTGTATAGATTCATTCCATGAATTCTGTTTCTCTGGAGAACCCTGATTGATCCAAATTCCCAGCAATCATATTAACTAACAGCAGGTCCCAGGTTTAACAGTGTTCTTGCTATAGTTGAACACGTGCTATTATGTTCTAAACATTCCATAACCTTGAATTTTTACACTATTATCAACACTCCATCGCTTAAGAATGTCTTGTATTTTTATCATTTGCTTTTCTTGTAGGGCATGTTATCTTGGCTTCCTTGGAAAAGTCACAAAGTGTGGGCCTGTTTGTGCTTGCCATGTGTTCCTGAGGCACCAGCATAAAACTGGGCAGTTGGTGCTCTGGAAACATTCAACCCAGTGTTTGACTAGAGGAAGTTATTTGTATGAAAACTGAAGAGTCTGAATCCTGTTTATCCTCAGCCAAATGAAGAGATGGTGTAGTTAATGCCTGCCAGTTTCTTCCTCCTCCTCCTCCTCCTCTTTTCCTCCTCCTTCTCCTCCTTCTTCTTCTTTCTCTCCTCCTCCTTCTTCCCTTCTCTCTCACTTTTTGTGGAAACCAAGACAGTTGCTGTCATGGTGTGGGTGGGAATAGATGGAGCCGACAGGGACTTGGATTTCAAAGCTGCCTCTATTCTGTTAAAAAACTATCTATTCTGCTTCAGAATTAACTGAGTCAAGTACATAGGGAGCACACTGGAATGTAGGAATTAAAATAGAGTTTTTTAATAAAAGGTTTAATTTTAAATTGTGTGTGTGTGTGTTGGGGTATGTGCAGTATGTGCATGTGAATGCAAGTGCTCTTGGAGGTTAGAAGCATCAGATTTCCCCAGAGCTGGAATTACAGTAGTTGTAAGCCACCTGATGTAGGTGCTGGGAACTGAACTCTGCTCATCTGGAAGAGCAATATGTGCTCTCAACTGCTGAGCTGTATCCCCAGCCCTTATACGTTTTACTATAAATGTGCAAACTAATCCTTGGGATTTATCAAATACAATAAAAACTGCATCCGTTTTAATAGTTTTTTTCATAGCTAACAGTACTTCTCATATTCCAAGTTTCTCAAAAAGGGGATGGCCAGGCCCTTTCATTCTAGTCTGTCACACTTCTGTGCTGAAATCGCTATGGGAAAAACAGAACATATTTACTGGGCCTGAAGCCCAGGGATCCAGGTTTCAGCCTTCTCAATAGTGGCCTTGTCCAGGGAGTCCTACTTCATTTCTGGGGTGTGTATGTGTGTGTGTGTGTGTGTAGGTGTGCTAGGGACTGAAGCTAGGGCCTTGTACTTGCTAGACTCTACCACTGAGTGATATCCCCAGCCCTCTTTTAAATTTTCTTTGTGAGATAGGGTCTTATTAAGTCCTTCAGGTTGGCCTTGAAATCATTCTGTAATGCTGGTAGTTCTCAAACTTGTGATCTTCCTGTCTCAGTCTGCTGAGTCCTTGGATTACAGGTCTGTTCAACCATTCACACCTGACTTTGTCACTGGCTTCTCATCTCTCTACAGCCACGTGGTTCTCCACTTTAAACTTTCATTGAAGAGCCACTGCTACTCTCAGGACAGAGTCACAGATGCCCTACGTGTTTAGCCCCGAGTCCTTTGCCTGGTATCTGCAAATCTGAGAGATATGGCCCGAGCATCATGCTTTGCCTTAGGAGCAAGAACAGTGACTGAGGCTATAGCTCAGTTTGTTGAGTGTTTGCCTAGCATGCATGAAAACCTGAATTTAGGACCAAACCAAACAAAAACCTGCTGGTGCATACCTGTAATCCTAGCTCTTAGGTCATTATCAACTACATAACAAATTTGAGGTCAACCTGGGTTACACAAGAGCCTGTCTCGATTCCAAACAAATAAACAGGACGAGAATGGAAGTAAAACTTCAACTTTCCCTCCTTTCTGAATCCCCTTCTTAGCTCTTGGCCTTAGAGACCACATGATTAAACACACGAGGGGCTGTTTTTCCTGCTAGTGTGGTACTCATGGTCTTGCCCTCTCTCGGAGTCCCAGCAGGACTCTCATTCTCATTGGCTGTGATTGTCGTCTCGGATTCTGGAAAGGCATGGCTTCCACTCTGATGAAGGTCACCTGAGCAGCTAACCGCATTCCTTTGATTTTAGTGTCTCTTTGAAGGGTGAGCAGAATGAGTTTGACAATATGTCCCATGACTTCTAAGAAAAAGGTTTCTTAGCTGAAAAGTACAATAAAAGATAACAGTTATTTTTAATCTCTTGAACTTCTAAACTAATTTATTTTTTGTCTGCCAGGTTGTAGGATTGACTGGAGGTGACAGAGGCGATTGAAAATGGCATAGACTATAGTAGGGGCTGAAGAAGAGGTTCAGCAGTTAAGAGCACACACTGCTCTTCCGGAGGACCCCAGCTTGATTCCTAGCACTCGTGTGGGTGGCTCACAAGCACCTGTAACTCCAGTTCTAGGGGGATCTTTCTCCTCTGGCCTCTAGGGACACCAGTACTCATGCGCACATACCTACACAGAGATGTTCATAATGAAAACAGAAAGAAAGAAAATAGCATGCAATGAATCCTTCCACCAAATCCCGGGAGCCCTCAGAGGCAAACAGGACTTATTAAATATATGCAGTGTCCAGAGATCAGTGAACTGGGGTCAGGGGAAAAATTTGTCCATTTCTCATGTAGCCATTGAAAATTCCTACTATTGTCTGGAAACAGAATTGTTTATGTCTTAATCGGGGTTTCTTTTCTTTTGTTTGTTTTCCAGGCAGGGTTTCTCTGTGTAGCTCTGGATGTCCTGAAACTCACTCTGTAGACCAGGCTGGCCTTGATCTCACAGAGATCCACCTGCCTCTGCCTCTGAGTGCTGAGGTTAAAGGCATGTGCAACCACGCCCAGCTTTAAAACACCAAAGACTGCCCGGCTGTGGTGGCGCACGCCTTTAATCCCAGCACTCGGGAGGCAGAGCCAGGCGGATCTCTGTGAGTTCGAGGCCAGCCTGGGCTACCAAGTGAGTTCCAGGAAAGGCGCAAAGCTACACAGAGAAACCCTGTCTTGAAAAACCAAAAAAAAAAAAAAAAAAAAAAACCCACCAAAGACTGGCTTAGTTACTTTCATATTACTGTGAAGAGACACCACAACCAAGACACAGAAAAAAGAGCTTATTGGGGCTTCGAGTTTCAGAGGGTGAGTCCATGGCCATCATGGCGTGGAGCGCAGGAGGCAGGCATGGTGCTGGAGCATAGCTGAGAGCTTACATCCTGAGGCAACAGCCCTGAGGCAGAGAGATAGCAAACTGGGAATGGCCTTTCAGAACCCTCAAAGCCTGTCTACAGTGATACACCTCCAACAAGATCACACCTCCTAGTCCTTCTCAAACAGTTACACCAACTAGGGACCAAATATCAAACATGTGAGCTTATGGGAGACCATTCTCATTCAAAACACCACAATGACCAAGGCAACTTATAAAGGAAAACATTCAATTTAGCTTGTGGTTCCAGAGGGTTGTATCCACTATGGGATTAGGTAGGTGGGGAAGTGGGGTGAAGGCGTGGCAGCTGAGAACTCACATCTGGAACAGCAAGTAGGAGGCAAAGAACACACTCAAAAAGGATGATGAGTCTCAAAGCCTTAAAGCCCACCCTCAGTGACACACCTCCAACAAGGCTACAAGTCTTAATTCTTCCCAGACGGTTCCAATAGCTGGGGACCAAGTATTCAAACATGAGCCTATGGGGCCATTCTCATTCAAATGGCCATAGTTTACAAATATAACAAATTAACACATATAAACATTAGATAATAGAGTTTCAGATAAGTAAGAACTATCATTTCAACACTTTTTAATACTCTTCAAATTAAACAGAAATTCCTTAGGTTGACACAGTTTTCATAACCAGGATGCACAGCTATTTTTCTTCCTTAGTGTTGTAAGCACTTGACTCTTTTACTTATGATTGTAGTTTTTTTTTAAGATTTATTTTATGTGTATGAGTGTTTTGCACCTGAGGGGTGGTTATTAATTCATCAGTCTGTATTCCCTGTGGGCTGCAATGGCTTGACTCTGCGCTGTAGCCATTTACCCCGACTTAAGTTTAGAGATGATGAATTTCAGTAATAGCTGAACCTCTGTTAAAAATGTAGATAAAAGCTGGGCGGTGGTGGCGCTTGCCTTTAATCCCAGCACTCGGGAGGCAGAGCCAGGCAGATCTCTGTGAGTTTGAGGCCGGTCTGGTCTACAGAGCGAGATCCAGGACAGGCACTAAAACTACACAGAGAAATCCTGTCTCAAAAAACAAACAAACAAACAAACAAACAAAAACAAACAAAAAGTAGATAGAAGTTTATTGCATGGTGAACATAAGAAAAAAAAGATAAATTAGCCAAATGGTGGTGGTGCATGCCTTTAATCCTACCAGCACTCAGAAGGCAGAGGCAATCTCTGAGTTTGAGGCCAGCCTGGTCTACAGACTGAGTTCCAGAACATCCAGGGCTACACAGAAAAATCCTATCTTGAAAAACAAACAAACAAAATCCTATCAATACATTTACTTAAATATATAATATTTAACATTTATAGTCAGAAGTTTAAAACCCCAAGTGGTAGTTTACATTGTTTCTTATGTAGCAAATCGTCAGTATTTGGTAGCTTGCTGTTACAGCACATCCTGACTCAGATTACCTACCTACTTTGCAAGTCTTCAAGGGTCACACATGGCTAGCAGCATTAGAAAGCACAGAAAATCGCCGGGCGGTGGTGGCGCATGCCTTTAATCCCAGCACTCGGGAGGCAGAGGCAGGCGGATCTCTGTGAGTTCGAGGCCAGCCTGGGCTACAGAGCGAGATCCAGGAAAGGCGCAAAGCTACACAGAGAAACCCTGTCTCGAAAAACCAAAGGAAAAAAAAAAAAGCACAGGAAATCTACATGCAGGTCATTCCATTTTGCGCACATGAATGATGATGTTTCTTTCCCTGTATGGTTGCCTACCAGGCTGGTTGTTTCCACACATACAGCTGCGGAAACCATTTCCCCACTTACCGACACGTCCACTCTTTCTGCAGCAAGGAGCCATCGAAGGCTTACTTACGACAGTGTCTTTAATGCTTTAGTGTGGAAGTGAGGCCAAGGAGCCAACATTCCCAAGGGCTTGCTGTATTCAGAGTGCTGTGAAAATGCTTCATACATATCAGTTCATGCTCTCAAGCTAATTCCCAATATCCCTATGATTTACTTTTATGACTGATGGGGAAGCCGAGGCTTGTGCTGTTGTGGCGTTTGCCTAAAGTCATACCGTTGTAGGACCTACAATTCAACGAAGGCTCTCTGATTCTAGATCCATGAGCTTTGATTTTCAACTTGGTAAGCACAGCATCTATGTGGAAAAATGAATAAGCAATGAATATATAACTGGCAAATTATAAAGCCTACAATATCCATGCCGAGAGATAGATGGTGTTTTCAACCTTAACTCCCCTATATAGGGACTCTATATATACAGTCTCACTCCACTCTAAGACTTTTGTTTGTTGCTGTTAAAACCGTGTGTCTTTTCCAGGCTGGCTTTGATTTCCAGATCCTCTTGTTTTGTTTTTTGACGAGAGGGGGGTGGGGGAGAGGTGGGGAGAGAATACATTTTTTAAAAAAATGTATTAACTTTGTTGAACTCTTTTTTTTTTTTTTGGCTTTTTTGAGACAAGGTTTCTCTGTGTAGTTTTGGAGCCTTTCCCAGAACTCACTCTGTAGCCCAGACTGGCCTCAAACTCGCAGAGATCCACCTGCCTCTGCCTCCCAAGTGCTGGGATTAAAGGCGTGTGTCACCACCACCCGGCTATTGAACTCTTCTTAATTGTAATAATTTGTCTGCAAATTGTCTTGTGTTTGCCGGGTGCATACATAATTATACCATACGTGAAAAGAATATCTTTAAAATACTTTTTGTATTTATTAAATTGTATGTGAGTGTGCTGGTCTGCAGAGGCCAGAAGAAGTTATGAACCTCTTGATGTGGGAGCTGGGAATCGAACTCCCGCATTACGGTCCTCAGCAAATTGTCTGAACTCCTGAGCCAGGTCTTCAGTCACCAGAAAAGGATACTTGGTTTCTATTAATCTTCAGTCCTTTTATTTTCCTTGCCCTTCTGCACTACGTAAGGATCTCCAAGGACAACCATGGGCACACTTGCATTCTGCAACAGTAGGATGCCCAGCGTCAGCTAACAGCATCTGGAGGGTTGGTTTTCTGATGGAAGGTCCGTAGTAGGACGCGGAGACTTCAGTTCACCATCAGGATGCTGCATCTCTCCTAGTTGCGTTGCAGCTGCCGCGCCTCTTGGTTGCCAAGCAACGGCGTCTCCGGGAGAGCACGTGCTGCCTCTCCGCAAGCCCCGACTACATCTCCCACAATGCCGCGCGCAGCGGGCCCTGGCCGCAGAGTGGGGGAAGGGCGGCCGGGAGGCGGAGCGGAAACGGGGAGCAGAGTCTCCGGGCGCCCAGCGCTCTCCGTCCTACCTCCATCCCGGCCCGGAGGCTGTTGCGGCGCCGCTGACGTCCGCGGCGGGCTGTGGCTGCAGCTCCAGCTCGCGAGCTCCGCGGCGGTGGCCCGCGTGATTGACGGGAAGCCCGCGGGCCAGGTAACGCGGAGGGGAGGCGGGAGGCGGTGTCCTCGCGGCCCGGGCTTTGCCGCCGTGACAGCCGAGACTCCCGGGCCGGGCTCGGCGGCTCTCTGCGGGGATGTGCAGCCGCCGCGGCCGCGCTCACTCGTGCTCCGTTCTTGACAGCTCAGTTCTCCCGTTGGGTGAAGGACCATGAAATGGCCTTTAAGCCTGCCAAACTCTTCTCCTGGGAGGCTGGTGGGGGAGGAACTTCATTTGCTGTCTGGTGCAGGCGGCAGTGAAGGTTGAGTGACCAGGCTGCCAGGATTCGAACTCCCGGTGCTGCTTCCATCAGGCTAATCAAAGGCTTCAAGCCGGATATGTTTCATCCAGCGGATGGAGATCGCACATAGTTTTAAGTTGTTAGATTTATGAATAATAAACTATTACACCATGAGCTCTTCATTTAATGAAAAGATGTTTTGAATGTGATACGAAGTGGTGTGCACTTGTGTGTGCTCTTTCGTTCAATTATTATTAAGTTGTGTGTTGACTTTAGGTTTTACTCACCTTACATACAAAGAAGTCCTTAAGAAAGCGGTTCTCAACCTGGGTGTCGAAGGACCGTTTCACAGGGGTTGTCCAGGACCATCTGCATATCAGATACGTACATTACGATTCATAACAGTAGCAAAATAACAGTAGCAACGAAAATAATTTTATGGTTGGGGGTCACCACAACATGAGGAACTGTATTAAGGGGTCACAGCATTAGGAAGGTTGGGTGCCACTGCCTTAAAATATGCTGGCTTCTTAATTTCCGTCCTTTTAAGATGGCTGAGAATGTTCTAAGGTAATTGATGACTCTGCTTTCCTGAGGATCAGCTCTGGAGGTACTGTACAAGGACTCACTCACCTCCCCCACCTCTCCAGCCTGTCCTGTGGGAAATCCTTAAGAGGAGATTAAAGGCTTTGTCAGCACCCAAGACCTTTGCAGCTTTCCCTGTCAACTTTCTGTACTGTCTCACTGGTTTACAGTCTTCATCTCGCTTAGGATTTCTGTTTCCAAGTTGCAGTTTTTGTTCTCGAGACACATTGAACGGAGTAAGTCCGAGGGGGAGCCACTTCAGCGGTTCACGTTAGCCCTGCTGCTGATGGCGGTGGTTTTTGCACTGCTTTCTCAATTTTATTGACATTGGTGATGGGTTTTTCATGGAAATCTTTCTAAATCTGTAACTGAATTTCCTTTTCATTTAAGACGTTTGCTCTGTATGTACTCTGTTGAGTGGAGATACTCTTGTGCAGTTTATGAAATAATTGAGTATTATTTTGGATGGGCAGTTGTAATGGGGCAGCGGAGCTGGTGGGCCTGATGAATTGCCTGTGTAAACGTCTTTAGGAAAAAGGAAGACTTCCAATGATTGTTAGAAGAGTAACATAGTTAATGACCGGGAACTGGGGAAGAAGGCATGTAAATATTTCTGATTAGCCTTAAAATGGTGTGGCAAAACATTTTGAAGAAAATGTTGCTACTGGTGTTACCGAGTGTCTAGAGGAGACAGTAATGACCACAGAAGAGGGAGACCTTGGTTCTTGTCCTGCTCTGCCACCGTCTGTATGACCTTAGCTTTGCTTTCCCTGCAGATTTCCTTTGCTTGTGTCTAAAGCAGTGAATTGATCGATCCTGGGGACTCTTCTGTCTCAGACTTGCAGTGCTAAGGATTTTGAAACTTCGTTTTAATGTGGGGGAAGAAGATAGAAACTCCTTCACTCAGCTGCGTCCTTGTTCCCTGCACTCCAGGTTATGTAGTTCTCCGAGTCCAGCCTGATAAAAAGCGATTATGAAAGAGCTGGGAAGCTGCAGGAATCACGATCCCTACCGACCGTATCCCATTCTTTCTGTGCTGACATTTCATTGTCGGTCCTTTGCTGGTGGCCCTAGGTATGTGCTCTCGCGCATAACTTTTATTCTCACTTTTCTAACCCGTTTTCATTTTTGCTCGTCATGAGTTCATCTACTTCGGCTGTTGTTTTCTCTCTGGCCTCTTTTTGTAGAAGGCCAGAGAGAAAACAACACTCTGGCAGGGGTGCCCATGCCCACAGCTAGCTGTGGAAAGGCGTGTGGGCCATGTGATACAAGTTATGCTTGGCTAAGGTCAGACTGGTACTGAAGTTGTCTGGGGTGCACCATCTATTTTAGATTAAGCACTCACTGTAGCACAGTGATCAAGTGCTCTTTTTACTCTAGTGCTTCCTGTGTTTATCTCTGCCTTGCTTTACCCCCACCCCTTTTTGGGTTTATTTATTTATTTATGAGACAGGGCCTTACCATGTAATCTCTGGCTAGGCTGGAATTCGCTGTGTAGACCAAACTGGTCTCCAACTCACAGACAGCCACTTGTCTCTGCCTCCCTAGTACTAGAATTAAAGGCTTGTGTCACTATGCGGGTACTTTAAGGTATTTTATTACTCTTTTAAAAAAAAAATCTATTTTTGTATTTTTTTTTTTTTTTTTTTTTTTTTTTTTTTTGAGAAAGGGTTTCTCTGTGTATTCCTGGCTGTCCTGGATCTCGCTCTGTAGACCAGGCTGGCCTCAAACTCACAGAGATTCGCCTGCCTCTGTCTCCCCGAGTGCTGGGATCCAAGGCGGGCGCCACCACCGCCCGGCCTATTTTTGTAATCTTTGCTGCTTCTGTCTTTTCCCTTCCCCAAAATGCCATCTAAAAATGATAAAAATTTCTGTGTGTTACCTTAGCAGGAACTCTGTGTAGCTTTCTTCAAGGCAGTACATTTTATTTTATCTTTTTTTATCTTTATATCTTGGCAGTGTGGATTGAACCCAGTAGCTACATACCCCTAGGCCTAAGGCATCTTCAAGTTTAGACCTAATTATGGAGTAGGTAGCTGTCACCTATGTTGACTTTTTTTTTCTACCAGATAGTAGCTTCAGGCAGTATTATGTAGGGAAAATATTTTAGGAATGGACCTTTTCCCCAGAAATTCCATTCCAGGGCCAAATCCGGTGTGTGTGTGTGTGTGTGTGTGTGTGTGTGTGTGTGTGTGTGTGTGTGTAGGACTTAGTTGTGTATGGTTGTCTTGGACAGTGCTATGTGCACCTTTGCGAGCTGGTGAGCATACCATGTCTCTTTTATAATACACACGTACCTCTGTGGCTGCAAAGTCTTTAGGAGACTAACAGACAGGGGTGATTCTTAGAGTACCCTAGGCTGAGTGAGGGCTGCTGCTGCTGCTGCTGCTGCTGTTAGATAATATTCATAACAGCACAAAACGGAGCCCTGAAGCAAGGCAAAATGGGATTTGAATGAGAGATTTTAAGGTAGGATTAGCCATCTGTTAATGTTTTTAATGTTGCTATTACAATGTTTTCATAAAAATACATGGAAATACTTCATGAAAGGCAGTTTGAAATGCTCTATTTTTTAAAAAAATGGTTTTTAAAACTGCAACCCAGCAAGAAATCTTTATCTTCAGATTTCATAGACTTATAATTGCATGCATGTCTATGTAAAAACAAATATCCCGAGAAAAATCTGCAGTGTGTACATTTTTCCTCTGATGATTTTTGCTTTGTTTTTCAAAACATTGCTAATTGCAAATAATCTGTTCCCTGCTTTTGAAGAGCAATGGGGTCCTGAGTTGGGAGTTTGGATGTGTGAGCTGACTCTAGTCCTCTGGTGTTGCTGGAAGGTCCTTGTTCCCTTGGTGTTCTCCTTCCTTTCTTTTTATAATTCTAGTTTAGGACTGGGCGGTGGTGGCATATACCTTTGATCCCAGCACCCGGGAGGCAGAGCCAGGTAGATCTCTGTGAGTTCCAGGTTAGCCTGGTCTACAGACAGAGATCCAGGACATGCTCCAAAACTACACAGAGAAACCCTGTCTCAAAAAAAACAAATAAATAAATAAAATAAAGTAAAATAAAATATAATTCTAGTTTAAATAGTTCATGATTCATTGTCTTTTTTTCACGTAATAATGCTGGCCTAACATGTTTGTCTTTTGGTTTGGGGCTAGGGTGAAACCACTAAAATGTTGCTTAACTACGCGGCTTTTTGCATGATGGTGTGCTGTTTGGTAAGAGTGTCAGAGAACTTTGAACAGTACTTTCCTTTAAAGCAGTGGTTCTGAACGTGTGGATTGCAACCCAAAGAGGAGTTGCATATCATATGTTTACATTACAGTTCATAACAGCAGCAAAATTATAGTTATGAAGTAGCAACAAAATAATTTTATGGCTAGGGGTCACTACAACGTGAGGAAAGGTCGTAGCATCAGGAAAGATGAAAACTACTGGGTTTGTTTGTTTGTTTTGTTTTGTTTTTTAAAGACAGGCTCTCACTCTGTGGTCCTGGATGGCTTTGAACTTAGATCTTTTTGTTTCTGTGTCCTGAGTACTGGACTATAGGCATGTACCACTACACCCTGCTTCCTGTAAAGATTTTATAAGTTGGGATGGGAGTATTAAAGGCTGTAACAAATACAGAACTTTAGAGAAACTTCGGCCAGTTTTTGCTGGTTGACTCTTGTGCTCCGTAGGTAATGTTTTAGAATTGGACACATTGTGTTTAAAATGTTAGTGATTGTTTCCTGCTAACTTTCTGGCGATTGCCTTTGTTCTGCACTGGCCTTCTACTATCCTCTTCCTATTAGAAAACACAAGGTAAGAGTATCTTTGTGTTTGTAAAGACCACCGTGTCAGATCATTACTGAAGGGACATGAGCTCACTCGAGCATGTGGCCCTGGCAGGCCTTGCCCTTCTCCCCTATGCCCTCTGCCTTGCTGAAAACCATTAGATTACATTTCTAAAGCCAGCCACCAAGGTCTAGTCCCTTATTTGGACGCTTCCTCCTCCCGAGACTGACTACCAACGTCCAGATATCAAAGTATTCAAGTCTAGCAATCAGAAGGCCCTTTTGGTTCACTTAATTACATGCCCAATTAAAATTAAACACCTCATCCTAACCCGGGGGGTTCCCATTTTACCTTTATAAATGGCCGTTTTCCTATGTGCCGAGTGTCGGTCTCCTCTATCCAGAGGCAGTCCTTTGTCCTCCAGGACAAATGCCCCTCATCCCTCCCCTTTGCCCCTGGTCCCCTTCTCCCTCTGTCCCATCTTTGTCTCTTAGTCCCCGCCCTCTGTCCCTCTGGGGTAAGTAAATCTCCTTTGTGCTGAGAACTTGGTCTTGGGGTCTTGAGCTGACTCCGAGGTTCCCTATATTACTGATCCTGTATGTTACCAGATTGCCTAACAAGTTCTTAAGAAAGGGTCATCGGGGCTTTCTTTGTCTGGGGTTTCCTGTTATTTGTGAGGGAAGAATGTCATTTTTCTATCAAAGGTAGACAGTCTAGCGAGGGCCCACGTTCCGTACATCTCCCTCACCTCTGATCTCTCTCCCCACCTTGTAAAACTTTTATGCAGAACTTTTATTTTCCTCATATTTGTTTATACACCACTCCCCCTCCCCCCGAAAATGGAATGGCAGACTCCTCCCTTTCCTTCATTTTCTTTGCATGATTCTTTTAGAACTAGCCAATCGGGAATGACTGTGAGATCAGACCCCAGCCAATCTGGAAAAGACTCAGTCACCACGAGTGTTAGAATAAAAACGTGTGCTTGCTAGCCTGGTTTGGGGTCTTAGTGCATCTTTGTGCAGGAAGGAATTGCTTTGGCAAGCTGCTGTTCCTTGGCTCCTGTGATTACTTGTGGGACAAGGATAGTCTTTGTTTCTAACTCACTCGCTTTGGCTTCTCCAGACCAGGCCAGGCTTATCCATACTAGGGCTTGTGAACCCTCTCCTGATTTATTTGCTCTTTCCTTTTCTTTTCTTTTCCTTCCTTCCTTCCTTCCTTCCTCCCTCCCTCCCTCCCTCTCTTTCTTTCTTTCAGATTTATTTGTGTGTGTCTGTCTGTCTGTGTCCGTGTTTCTGTCTTCCCATGTCCATGGTGGCCAGAAGAGGGCTTCAGATTTCCTGGAGCTAGAATTATAGGTAGTGAGCCGCCCCAGCATGGGTGCTGGGAACTGAGCTGTCCTCTGAAAGAGCAGTAAGTGCTCTTGGGCATTGAGCCGGCTCTCCAACCCTGCTATTTGCTTGTGTCGAGAGCAAGAAGAAGCAGTTTTTCCCTTCCTTCAAAATTCTGGTCAGATGCAAATGTTAATGGTTTTAGTTGGCAGGAAATTGGGACCAGACTTTGTGCTTTGGCGGATCAGTTGCTACCTCCTCAGAGGGATTACCTAAGCCCGTACCTCATAGAGACTTTCACAGACACAGCCTGCTTCCATTTATTCAGTGTGGTGCCTTATAATAGGAAATTAGCTTGTTTCTGAGTTATCATTAATTGTCTCACTTCTGCTAAGGCAGTGGTTCTCAACCTTCCTAATGCTGCAACCCTTTAAGACGGTTCCTCATGGTGTGGTGACCCCCAACCATAACATTATTTTCACGGCTACTTCATAACTGTAACTTTGCTACTGTTATGAATCATGATGTGAATATCTGTATTTTCCAATGGTCTTAGGTAACCCCTGTAAAAGAGTTGTTTGACCCCAGAATGGGTCATGGCCCCCTGGTTGAGAACTGCTGTTCTAAGGTATAATTGTGAGGAACAGTAATCCTATTTTCACCTTTCACATTATCAACTCATGACACACAGTAGGTGCTTTAATAGATAATGTGAATGCATGGATGCACAGATGAATGAGTAAACCAAGCTTATTCATACATTAAATGAAACTGCATGTATAAGGTGTAGAGCTTTATTCATTTTTCCCACACTTTTTCTGAAAATACATTAATAGACTGTTCATTAATTTATTATTGGCCTGTTATGTTTCAAATACATATTATTCACATAAATCAAAGCATTACAAAGTTGCTATAAGAAGGATCTATAAACAAAGATTAAGGCTGGTAAAGTACTTGTCTAGCAAGCATCAGACCCTGAGTTTGATCCCTAGAACTTGCCTAAAAAGGCTGACCCCCCCCCACACACACTCACACTTACACTTTAAATAAATAAACATAGGTTATACCCATACCTGGGGAGGGAGCTAATGTGATGGTGGCATGTTTGTAATCCCAGTACCAGGGAGGTAAAGACAAGCAGATGCTTGCAGGCCAGCAATTCGAGCACTGGTGTGGAGTTACAGACTAGTGAGAGAGCCTGTCTCCAAACCAAGATGGATGGCCCCTGAGGAATGATACCCAAGGTTGTCCTCTGGCCTCCACACTCGAGTGTACCTGCACATACATGAATACACACACATGCACACACAAAGAAAAACTCAATTTTAGATCTTAATTTCTTTCTTTCCTTTTTTTTTTTTGTTTTTTTTGTTTTTTTTGAGACAGGGTTTCTCTGTGTAGCTTTGTGCCTGTCCTGGATCTCACTCTGTAGCCCAGGCTGGACTCAAACTCACAGATCCACCTGCCTCTGCCTCCCAAGTGCTGGGATTAAAGGCCTGCGACACCACTGCCCGGCTAGATCTTTTTCTAACATGGGTTTTTTCAAACACACACACACACACACACACACACACACACACACACACACACACACACAGAACAGGGGCTGGAGAAATGGCTCAAAAGCACAAAGTGCTCTGCAAGCATGAGGACCCAAGTTCAAATCCCTGCTATCTGTGTAAAAAAGCCAGGCATGGCTCTGCGAGTAATGCCAGCATGGGGTGGGGGTCAGTGACAGGCCAATCCCAAGAGCCTGCTAGCCACCCAGCATAGCCATAAAACTTCCAGTTCGGTGAAAAAGTCTGTCTCAAGAGAACAAGGCAGACAGCTGTATAGGCAGAAATCCAATACACCCTCTGCCACACACAGCAGAAAAGAACATGAAGTGAAGCAAAGACATCATCCTCAAGAAGTAGATCCCTTCACCAAGATCTACTTATCATATCATATATCATTACTGCTTGGGAGAAGGTGGAATGATGTGCAGGGATATGCTTAGAGCAGCGAGGCTTTTCTCAGTGACTGCTGATTGTTCCTCAGGCTCTGTAGGCCAGGTGACAGAGTCCAAGGTGAGTTCGGGGTGTGGGTGGCACCAAGGAGCAGAGGCACACGATTGGACGGCATGTCGGATAGGATCACTTGGCACACAGTGATGTATTGTGGGAGTTAGAGGACCAGCATGGACTTGAATGGAGGGAATGAGCTTTGGAAACCCATTCAGCAGAGGTAGCATTTCAGCACATACTTTACTGTGTGTAATGGCTCATGCCTGTAATCTCAACATTCGTGAGGCCAAGGAGAATTGCTGTGAGTTTGAGGCAAGCCCAGGCTACGTAGTCTGTTCCACGCCAGTTAGGTTGAGTGAGATTCTGGCTCAAAAAACAAAAACACCACCACCAAAATACATAGCCAGGCATGGTGGTACACGCCTAGTTATGGCATTCAGTAGGCAGGTGGAACTCTGTGAGTTCAAGGCTATAAATGAGACTCTGTCTCAAAAAATAAATAAATAAACATGTAAAAAAACTCCATAAACAACAACCGCCCCACCAAACAAACAAACAAACAAACAAACCCCACAACTCCACATTCCAACAAGCAAACATCCCCAGATCCTACACTCCTTTTGGAAGAAGAGCAGTGGGGGGCTTGAATGAGATGTGCCCTCGTAGCCTTGGGTATTGAATACTGTGATAGACTGGAGAGCCTTAGGAGGTGTGATCTTGTTGGAGGAGGTGTGTCACTTGTGAGGTTAAAGGCTCACATCATTGCCAGTTTGCTCTCTCTGCTGAATGACGGTTGAAGCTGTGAGCTCCTAGCGGCCTGCTCCAGCCACCATGCCTGCGGTTGACTGTCACCCTCTCCAGCCATAATGGACTCTTAAACCTGTGGAATCACAAGCCCAGTAAACTTCTCCTTCTGTAAGTTACCTTGGCAATGGTGTTTTGTCACTGCTATCGACAAGTAATGAATACAGTGGACCTGAGGGTTTTTTTTCAGCTAGACTAGAAGCCAGCAAGCCCCATCTATCCTCTGGTCTCCAACCCGTTGAACCAACTGAGGATGCAGGTGTGCACCGGCTGCCTGACCTGTTACATGGATGCTAGGATCTGAACTCCAGCCTCATGATTGTGCAGCAGGTGCTCCTAATCTCCGAGACATCTCTCAGCCTGCTCCAAGTTTGTTTTTAAAGGTATTTTGGCTTCTTGGAGGACAATGGATTGAAGTGGGCTTGAAGAATCCAGGAATCCACTTGAGAAGCAGCTGCAGGAAGCAGCAGGATGATGATTGCCAAGCTACACTCTGCTGTCCTTCTTCAAGTCCATAAAGGACTTTTCAGACACTTCGTTTCCTATGTGTCTCCTCTCTTTACTTCTTTTACCTCGTGCCTTGTCTCAGTTACTTTTCAGCTGCTGTGACAAAACACCATGACCAAGGCAACTTATAAAAAAAAGTGTTTAATCAGACTTAGGGTTTCAGAGGGCTTGGGTTCATGACGGTGGAGCAAAGGCTTGGTGAGTGGCAGGTATAGCGAAGAGCTCACATCTTGATCCACAAGCGGGAGGCAGAAAGAGCACACTGGGAATGATGTGAGTCTTTTGAAACTGCAAAGCCTGCCCCCTCTGAAGCCATACCTCCTAATTCTTCCCAAACAGTTCCACCAACTGGAGGCCAGTTATTCAGACCTATGAGCCTATGGGGCCATTCTCATTCAGTTTCCCACATGCTAGAAAGATGGTTTCCTTTTTTATTTTCTGCAGGTTGGAACTTTCTTCTAGGAGTGCTTAAAATAATGATGGTAATGATTTAAGTGGTGGCAATAATCTTACCTTAAAAATTCTGGGGATTACATGAGGATGTAGTTGCGTTTTACTTTCTGAAGTCATTAGTAGGCAGTATAGCAGTGCAGAAGTTAAGATTGAAGGGTATTTTAGGAGCTGGGGCTGTATCATAGTGGTAGGGCGCTTGCCCAGCTGGGAAAGGTCCCGCGTTCAGTCCCCAGCACTGAAAAAAAAAAAAAAGTAATTTTTAGATTGCAATCCATTTTGGCTAGGGAAAGACTGTTAGATGGTGGTGGCCCAGAACCCTTAGTGATGGTGTTGGTCAGTCAAGTTTCTAGGTAATAACTCTTCTCTCACCTACGTGGCTTTCTAAGTGCCTGGCTGGTATTTGTAACATAAAGAAAAATGGGCTGTTTAAAGTGCAGCTTCTGCAGTCATTTAAAGCTTTGAACATTATACAGAAAAACACAGTGAGTCCTCTTTTTTTCCTAATTGAGGCTAATACTTATTTCTTCTCTAATCACTGAACTTATATAAGTAAATTACTATTAGTTGCTGAAAGTTCGAACTCCTTGTCTGTCCATCTTCCTATACAAAGGCATAGATGCCAATCCCAGAGAACAGGAACGTGTTCACATTGACACTGAAGTGGTTCAGAGGAGTTGGCTTTTCTCCTTCATGGGGACTTGGCCATCTTGGCAGTAACAACTTGTGTTCTAGTAAAGGTCACTGGTTTTCAACCTCCTGTACCCAGGTCCAAGCAGCAGGGTTTGATGTCACTCCAAATGAACTGATTCACAACGTGGAATTTACACACCTCCCCTGCAGCTGTTGCTGCTGCTTTACTTTGTGAGGAGATTGGACATTTTGGGCACTGTTCTTCTCTGTCTTTGCTGTACATTGAGGACTAACGTCGTGTTCTGTAAAAAATATTGGTAGCAGCAGGCAGGTAGCACACATCTGTAACCCTAACACTTGTAAAGGCTGAGGCAAGATGACAGAGGCCAGACTGAGGTGCATAATATGATCTTTGTCTCAAAGCATTGACATTTGTAAAGACTGATGCTGACTGGGAGCATCACTCAGTGGAGAACATTTGTCCAGCATGTGGGAAGGTTCACCAATACATCATTCGAAAGAAAGCAAAAAGAAAAGATGAGGCTTGGCTCCCCTCCCCATTCTGTTTTATAGGTATAGGGTGTGATTTGGGATTATAAAAGATCTGGCCGGGTGATTTTTCCGTAAAACATTACCTGAGAAAGACCAAAGGCAGATGTGTACCTTTAAAAACCTTAGTTACTTCTTCCTGCGTGGCTTGGAATTGCTTGTGGGATTCTCAGACTAGTTCTCAGGTCTTGGGGCGCTTCAGGGAATCCTCTTGGACTTTGGAACTTGTGCCCTTTGCCAGGCATAAGCTGGCTCCTGGGCATCTGTTTAACTTGGGAAAGTTCTAGAGTGTTCTTTCTTCTGTGTGTTGTCCATGCCTACTTTCTTCTTTGATGTCCTTTCAGAGTACCCTAGTGTAGAGTGGGCCGGGTGCTCCCAGCCTCTCTCACCTTTGTTACTCACCAGACAAGCCCTTTTCTCTTTTACACTTCTAGTGTCTGTCGGCTGTACAAAGCAGTGGGTTTCACTGACCTTTTCATACACGTGGAGAATGTCTGTTTGTCATATTCACTCCAGCTGTTACGCTCTTTGCCCTCCCTCTTTTTTCTTTTATACTCCAAGTTCTCCCTCCTTCCATTTCTTTCTTTCTTTTTTTTTTTTTTTTTGGTTTTTCGAGACAGGGTTTCTCTGAGTAGTTTTGGTGCCTGTCCTGGATCTCACTCTTTAGCCATGCTGGCCTTGAACTCACAAAGATCCACCTGCCTTTGCCTCCAGAATGCTGGGATTAAAGGTGTGTGCTACCACCACCCGGCCCATTTCTTTCTTTCTTTTTTTTTTTTTTTTTTTTTTTTTTTTTTTTTTTTTTAAAGATTTAGCTATTTATTATAAGCGCCAGAGATGGTTGAGAGCCACCATGTGGTTGCTGGGAGTTGAACTCAGGACCTCTGGAAGAACAGTCAGTGCTCTTAACCGCTGAGCCATCTCTCCAGCCCCCCATTTCTTTCTTTTAAAGTTAACTGGCAGCTATGAGAGAAAGCATGGCACTTTGTGAGACTAGCTTGTTCTCCTTATTGATGGTTTCCAGTTCTGTTCATTTTCCTGTAATTAAGTTTGCTTTTCATGATGGCTGAATGAAACCTCTATTGTGTGTATATACTATATTGGTTAAAAACCTTTTCATAATAAATGTCTTATTACCATGAGGGATCATGAAGCAGACACTACCAAATTCCTTATCCTAGATTCCTTATCATGTTTAGCTCTGTCCAAGACCCTGACTTCCTGCAGAGGTGGGCATTTTGTGAAGTGGGCATTTTATTCTGTTGAAGGCTGAGTATTGTTAATAGTAGAAAAAACTCTTGGTCAAGAAAAGGGAATCTGGCCTGGGTGGAGAGCTAACATTCCAGTTGGGCATGGTCAATCCCTTGACCTAAGAACTACACCAGTAAGCCATGCTATAGAGAGAGGTGTTGACGGCTGGTGGTGGTGCCTTTAATCCCAGCACTCCAGAGACAGAGCCAGGTGGAGCTTTGTGAGTTTGAGGCCAGCCTGGTCTACAGAGCGAGATCTAGGCACCAAAACAACACAGAGAAACCCTGTCTCGAAAAAACAAAAAAAAAAAAAAAAAAAAGAAAGAAAAAAAAGGAAAGAAAGACGGAGAGGTGTAATAATTACTCCTTTAGTGTGACACTGTACCTTCCCTTACCTGATCCCACCCCTGGAGCGTAGTTTACCAGGCCACTGTGGTGCACCTTCATGAGCCTGCTGGCTGTTCTGAATCAGTCAGAAAAGTGTCACTTCTCTTTTTAGGTCTCGTTTTCTAAGCATGCTTTCCTTACGCCTTGAATTTCCCCAGTATTTTGAGCTTCCGTATGCTCTTTAAAGCTCCCCTCCCAATCATGTTGCTGCTTGTGAGTTACATGTCTCACTTCCATGCAGGCTGAAAGTAAGTCTGTTGAGATTTAACAGTTGTCTGCCCTGGGGGTTTTCTGAATAAACGCTAATAACAATTTTCTTGGGCTTTCCTTTGGGGCTATTCTTAAAATCTTTATATTAATAAGATCAAGAACCCCAAGAGGAGACCTGGATTCCCCCATGTCAGTCCTGAGCAGACACACTGTAGAGTCCATGTTGGGAAGTTCTTGCCTTTATGAAGGTCTCTTTTCTGACTGTTGGGTGTAATCAGATCTGATATTGGTCACAAAGTCCAGTGGCTTACACTGCACCATTATCTCATCTGGATTGAGCAACTTACTGAGGTTTTTTGTTTTTTTCCAATTGGGCACCAGTAAAAGACTTCCGCATGTGCAGCAGCCAGAAGTGAATTCAGAACCACATGTGCAGTGAACCCAGGGTGTTGGCGACAGTGTTTGCCCAGGCTGCATGGTGTAGCCTTGGCTCTGATCACATAGCATGCCATTCTGCAGTGTGCATGCCTTTGTGCTGTTTTAAACGCAGTGCTCATAGTCAAGACTGCGGCATGTTATCGTCACAGTGTTTTCACTGCCCATACGGTGTACTAATGGAAAACAAAGGCCTTGCTGCTTTCCTGCTTTCTTTCCTCAGCACGTCCGTGTCAAGTTAGCACACATTTGGATATGCTTTCTCTCCCCCTCTTCCTTTCTCTTTCTTAGCTGTCATTTAAATCTTCACCTGCTAAAAATACCTAGCTTCCTGTGTTCTCGGTTCTCCAGCGATGTCACTTTGCTGGTTTGGCTGTTCAGACTTTGAACTAACTGACCGATTCAGGAGAGTCCAAGTGTTTCATGGGGTGTTAAGATACACAGTGTAATCCGCAGCTTGTATTGGAAGACACAGAAGAGCCAGTATACGTCAATATAAATTTATGAGGCAGATGGATCTGTGTGAATCTGAGGCCGGCCTGATGTACATAGTGAGTTCAGGCCATCCAGGGCTACATAACAAGAGCTTGTCTCAAGTAAAACAAAAAGTTGTAAGTGTCTATTTGCTAGAAATCAAATTTCTATAGAGCATCCCTCATACCTCACTCAGTATGTGCTGACTGAAAACTATTTATTGCTCCATGGGCTTGGTTTTTTGTTTGGTTGTTGTCTTGCTGTGTAGCTGAGACTGACTTGACACTCCCATGCAGCCTAGGCTGGCCAGGAGCTTGCCACGCTCTGTCTTGTCCTCCATGTGCTGGAGTGCCGGTGTGTGCCTCTGCGGCTGGCCTGTTACCTTTACATTGTTGTACTGTGTTCACCTCTAGTCATGTTCTCAAACTAGGTTATATTTAGTTTGGTCATTCCCTGGTAAATGGATTAAAACTGAGTTTATTGTTCTCATTGCAGAAATGAAAGCGTTCCTAAAGATTGTTTGTAGTAAGCTATGAAGTAGTCATGGGAACGCACTATAGATTTTTATTTCAATTATTTCCCCTCTGGGTAATGAAACCAGATCTTTCTTCCCTGGGTACTTTGGTGCTCTATAAACACTATTTTTAAACTTCAGGTCTTTCCAAATTTCATGATTGGTTTTAACCTTTCACTTGATTACTTTCCATGTTACGTTGGATGCTTCGTAGGGTTAATGATTTTCACTAGTAATACCTTCCAGTGACACATCCAAATGTTGGCACATATTTTATTATGGAAAATCTTGTTAGCTGCCAGAGTCCAGCTCCGGATGAGGGCAGGGTCTGAAGATGGGTGGATGTAAGAGCAGTGATGGGAGGGATCAGACACTGGACATTTCTTAATTGCAGTTTTTGGAGAGACGGACAGACAGGAAGTGCATCTCGGTTGGCTTCTCCTACTCTGGCGGGAGCCGTCCCCGGTGGGACAGGTCCCAGCAGAGGACGTAAGGAGTTGGTGAGGGAAGGAGGTGAGCCAGGCCTTGGTGGTTGGGAGGATCTTGCAGCCTGACTGACTAGCAGCCAGAGTGCTTCTTTATTTATACAGAATTTAGTAAGCAGGAATACATTCATGATGTTCTAAAACATAGATCATATCATTTTTGTTTTTGGACATGTGTTTCACTTCCTCTTGCTCATCATCATTTTTGTCATTAATAAACTATGACAGCAGAGTTATCATTCCCAATATTTTTTCCTCAAGTTTTGACATCATTAACAAACAGAGTTATCATTCTTACTTATTAACCCTATAACCCAATTTTTTTTTTTTTTTTTGGTTTTTCAAGACAGGGTTTCTCTGTGTAGCTTTGCACCTTTCCTGGAACTCACTCTGTAGCCCAGGCTGGCCTCAAACTCACAGAGATCCACCTGCTTCTGCCTCCCAAGTGCTGGGATTAAAGGCGCGCGCCACCACCGCCCGGCCTATAACCTAATTTTTAAGAATCTACAGCCTGGTCTCAGGCTGGTAGCTTTTGTGGCTACAAGGACACTAGACCAGAACAAAATCTTCAAGCCAGCCCAGGCATATTGCCATGTCTCAAGCGGTGTATTATTAACTCTTAATGGTCAGAGTACCCAAGCCAAGTCTCAGGCCAAAGCTGCTGCAGTTATTATTTAAATTCTGGCATAATACAATGTTTCTATTTTATGTCTATATGTCTAATCCTGGCATTCTGTTGTTCCTTGGTCTTATGACATTACAGTGGCTCTACATGAGCTAACTCTTCTAAGAAAGGGAGGTCCTGACTGACATCATCTCATTCCGTTTTCTTTTCTTTCTTTCTTTTTTTTTTTTTTTTTTGGTTTTTGGTTGTTTTGGAGCCTGTCCTGGACCTTGCTCTATAGACCAGGCAGGCCTTGAACTCACAGAGATCTGCCTGCCTCTGCCTCCCAAGTGCTGGGACTAAAGGCGTGCACCACCACCGCCCAGCGACATCTCATTTTTTGTTGTTGTTATTTTTTGTTGTTGTTGTTGTTTTTGAGACAGGGTTTCTCTCTGTGTAGCTTTGGAGCCTGTCCTGGAACTCGATCTGTAGACCAGGCTGGCCTCGAACTCACAGAGATCCGCCTAGCCTGACATCTCATTCTTATATCATCTTCCCACTCCATTCTTTGCTCATCAATATAAGTCTCTGTGTAGGGCAGAGGTAACTTCAGCTAATCTAACTTTGTTGCTATACATGTCATGTAATTGCCTGAGTGTATAGTGGGAAGAGGCTTGCAGTCTGATCTCCTCTAGCCCACCAAATCTTGTTGACCTTTTTGAATTTACTTTGTTTTGAATATCTTGTTCCTGAGTAAGTACAGGGACAGATGTTTCAAGAATATCTCATAGCCTCATAAAGAGACCTCTGGCTTTTTTATATGTGTCATAATCTCCAAGGCATAAGAAAGAACTTCAAGTAGATAAAGCATATCTCCCTAAAAGTGGGAGGGGTAGTATGTTCAGGACTTTCCTGGGAAAGCTTACAAGCAGTATTTCTGGGAGAAGGCATAAATGATTCATATGAAATTTCCCATCAATTCAATATCCCCAAATTGTACAAATATTAGAAGTCCCCCAAGTATGTAACAGGTGGAAATGAAAACCAAAGGTGGCGTGGCAGCCATCATGTGGCAGAGCTTTGCTGGATCTTTGTCTCAGCAGCTGTGCTGGCTTTATGACTTTTGCTCTTCTCATCAGATATGGCTGTGCCAGTTAGGCATTTTGATTTCTCTATTTGCTTTTCATCGTTTCTAATATATATTTTTTTAAGACAGGGTTTCTCTGTATGAAAGTCCTGGCTGTCCTGGAACTCGTTTTGTAGACCAGGCTGTGCTCAAACTCACTGAGATCCACCTGCCTCTGTCTCCCAAATGCTGGGGATTAAAGGTGTGTGCCACCACTGCCTGGCCCATCATTTCTAACTTTCTTTTTTTTGCATTCCTGTTTTTGTTTACTTTAGAAATTACCTTTGTGTTTGTGTTGGTGGCCATGTTTGAACAGACAGACCTTAGAAATCTGGTATTGTCTGTGAACCTTAGCAATGGCTTTAGTGACAGATGAGAAGGCATTCAAAATTTTATGACTAAGGTGGTGTTGTGAAACCCCCAGAGACCACCAAGGAGTCAGTTTCCAGTGCAAGCACACAAGGGTCTTTTTATTGTCAGGTTTAAACCTGGGCCACCGCCAGGCAGATGGAGGGAAATGTGGCAGCAGTGGCGGGCCCAAGGGTAGAGAGTTTTTAAAGGGAAATAACACAAACTGGGAATTATATGCCTTGGCATCTTGGGATTGGGTAGAAGGGATATGGGGAAAGGTGATTTTTTTGAAACTATTGGTCTAGACTTTTGGTGCAGAACCACAACCTGCTGACAGGATTATCTGGATATCTGCAAGGGCCATAAACCACAGGCAGAATGTCTGCAGGAGCATCTGGATCTTGTTAAGTTTTACTCCCCTGTTTCTTAATTGACTGCTTCTAGGGTATCTGTTTGAGTTGTCATGACACATTCCTGAGGTTCTTCCTGGAACTGAGTATGGCCCCTGGTCACCAGGAGGTCTAAGATGGTGGCCCTTCCCTAAGATGGAGTCTGTAAAGTCAAGTCTAGGCCTTCATATTGCTTTCACAATGGCACATTTTTTCAGATATTCTCAACAAATTTATATTTATTTCTTGTTTGATTTTGAAAATGTATGTTGTTATGCCCAGATCACGGGGACCCCCAAAAGACCACAACGGAGACCGAATCCCATATGTAAAAGCAAAGAGCCTTTATTTCAAGCTCCCAGTTTGGCCTCTCTGTCTGTCTGATGCAGCGGTGAGAGCAGAGAGCCCCGAGCCCACGCGGGGTAGAGTTTTTATCATAGCAGAGGTTATGGGTGAGGGAATTTCCAGGGTTCAAGACCCTGATTGGCTGGTATTTGTCTAGGGTATAGATGTGTGCTGGGAATGCTTGGAATGTCAGGTATTTCCCCTTAGATGCTGGCCCTCCCTGAGTGGGGTCAGCTTATGGCTTTTTCTGGGGACAGGGTGGTACCTGCCAGTAAGCCTGTCATGGCAAGCTGTGTGGTCAAGCTGTTGGGCCCCCACATATTTGAGGCAGAGAAAGTTGTCAGGGAAAGATGACATCGTAACAAATCAGAACTCTAGAACTTTCATTGTTTATCCCGATCCCGATACAGGTGACACTGACCCCCTTTGTTCTTCATTTACAGTTATGTCACAGCAGAGGGAACCGTGCTGAAGATGGACACACAGCACTAAAGAGTTTTTCCTCTTTTCTCAAAAGTCGTGATTATTTGGTGTCTTGTTTCCAGTTACTGCTTCTCGATCAAGTCTGTTTGCTTCATCAGAAATGTTTTTTACAATCTCAAGAAAAAATATGTCGCAGAAACTGAGTTTCCTGCTGCTGGTGTTTGGACTCATCTGGGGGCTGATGTTACTTCACTATACATTTCAACAGCCGCGACATCAGAGCAGCGTCAAGTTACGCGAGCAGATCCTAGATTTAAGCAAAAGATACGTGAAGGCCCTGGCAGAGGAGAGCAAGAGCGTGGTGGATGTGGACAGCGGAGCATCCATGGCAGGCTACGGTAAGAACCACGGGATGTCTTTTGTCCTCTCCTTCCCAGCCGTTTCTGTGCAAATGCAGCTGCAGGAACTGAGCTCAACTCCTGGTGTGCTCTTCCTAAGTTGATTTTTAAAAAAGTACAGGTGTATATTTTCAAATGTAAACTAGGAATATAGTACTCATACATTCCTCACCCAGATTTTTGTTATTAACATCTCACATTTATTATATTTTAAGTACATTAGAGAAATTGTAACATTTCACTGCTATATTCATCTCTTTAAAATATGTATGTATAAAGTATATTATGTGCATTTAAAAATGAGTATGTAATACAGTGTATTTGTTTTATATATGTATATACGTTTTTTTGATTTTTTAAAAAATGTCTCAATATCAACATCATATGGAGAACATCTATGAAGTCCAAGAACCAGGATTTACCTGTAATTCCAGCACTGCTTACTGCAAGTCTCCCTTTCAAATCCTGATTCCTTTGTTTTAAGAGTTTTTGTTTGTTTGTTTATTTTATTTTTTGAGACAGGATCTCTCTGTTCTGACCATTTTAGAACTCACTATACATATACAAGGACCAAGCTGTCCTTGAACTCACAGAGATCCACCTGCCTCTGCCTCTCAAGTGCTGGGATTAAAGGTGTGCGCCACCACTGCCCGGCTTGTTTTAAGTTCTTTTTGTGTGTCTTCTATTTTTCCCCCCTCTTAGATGAGATGGGGAGCTAGAAATTGCCAGAAGGCTGAAACAGGAGAGTCATGAGTCTGAATGAAGCCCGTTCTATCAGTGCTGGGAATCGAACCCAGGGCCTCATGTAATGCTAGGCAAGCACTGTAAACCAAGCGTAGCCCTAGCCTGGTTTATTTAATCAATCATTTATTTTGAGCAGGGTCCTGAACTTACCATGTAGTTGAATATGGCCTTGAACTTCTTATCTTCCCTTCTCTCTCCCCCTAGTACTGGATTACAGGCCTGTGTCCCATACTAGGCAAGTACTTTATTAACTGAGTTATATGCCCAACTCTGTTTATTTTTGAGATAGGTTCTTGCTTTGTAAGTTAGGCTGAACTTGAACTCACCCTTTTCCTGCCTCCTGCGTGCATTGGGATTGGGCCTCTGCAGTACGTTTGTTGGTTGGGTGTCCCTTTTGGTCAGGTCACTTTCTTCTTTCAGCAGCGGTATTTACAGTGTTGAGAAGAGGCCTTCTTCACAGCAGGGATCATAACTGTTGTGAGTCAAGAGTACAATAGCTTGTCACTCCCAGGCTGCTCTTACATTCTTTCTGCCCTTCTGTGGTATCCCCTGAGCCTTGGAGGTCCTGTAGATTCCCTGTTTATGGTTCCAGGCATGGTGTAGCACACCTGTAATCCCAGCTTTAGGAAGGTGGAGATGAGGGTCCCTGGGGCCTGCTGGCTTGTCCGTCTAACTGGATTGGCAAATTCTAGGTACCGTGTGAGACTGTCTCAAAAATAAGCAAAGGCTGAGAATAAGTGGCTGTTGAATTGCTTAGTCATAAACTGGGCATCTATATCCCCTTACCCTTTTGGTCTTTTGAGACAACGTTTTGCTTTGTAGCTCAGGCTGGCCTTGAACTCAAGATCCTTCTGCCTCAGTTTCCCAAGTGCTGGGATTATAGGCACATATCATAGTGTCCAGCTGTATGTATCTCTGTGCAAATATATATACTCTTTTTCTGGAGAGCCAATATTGTTTTCCCTATTTTGAAAATGGTCTTAGAGTTTTATTGCTGTGAAGAGACACCATATAAAGGAAAACAACTCCTATAAAGAAAAACATTTAATTGGGGCTGGCTTACAGTTCAGAGGTTTAGCCCATTATCATGGGGGAAGCATGGTGGCATGCAGGCAGACGTGGTGCTGCAGAAGGAGCTGAGGGAAACCCTGTCTAAACAAACCAAAAGGAAAAGAAAAGGAAAAAAAAATAGTCTGCTTCCCTAGAGAGACTCCCTTGGAGAAAAATTAATTTGCAAGTGGCTATCAATTAGAGATAGCTTCTGGGTTAGGGATGGGGCGAGTGTGTACTTCTCCTTTTCAGCTCTAGGACCCCATCTGGTGCAGGCCCTGTGTATGCTGCCTCAGTCTCTGTGAGTTTGTATGTGTGTCAGTCCTGCTGTGTTTAGGTTTTGATTCCTTGATTTCCTCCATCCCCTCTGGCTCTTACATTCTTCCTGCCTCCTTTTCTGCTGGGCTCCCTGAGCCCTGAGGGGAGGGATTTGATGAAAGCAAACTGTTTAAGGATAAGTGTTCAAGGTCTCTCATTCTCTGCATATTGTCTATCTGTGGATCTCTGTATTTGTTCCCATCTGCTACAGGAAGAAGCTTTTCTGATGATGGCTAAGCAAGACACTGATCTTTGAGTATAGTAGAATATTGATAGGAGTTAGTTTGTTGCTATGTTCCTTTGGTGTTCCAAAGGGTTTAGATTTTGTGAAGTCCAACTTACTCTTTTTTTTTTTCTTTCATGTCTCATACTTTTTCTAATAGTAACACAGCCATCAGCAGCTTTATCAGCTGGTGTTAGATGAGTTTCCCTGGTGATCAGAGAGTAGGGGTTGAGCTGCTTTTTTGGTCCAGGATCAACACAAAATAGCACTATCAGTTGCCACTATTGACTACCTAATATCTGTGAAATGCCTGTGAAAGAGCAATTCATTTTGTTCTAGCTAGGAAATGTCTACTTAAGCCCCTTAATGTTCCACAAAGGTTAAGAATTAGAGCAATCGTCGTTTTTCTGGAAGAAATTCAAGTTAGAACTAGGTGGCATGCCTGCCGCCCTGACCAGGTCTCCTGAGTGTGCCGTGTCCGCAGTAGACACAGTGTATCTTTCCACAAGGTCACAATTCATGCAGTGACAGTCAGTTCGCAGGCTTTGCTGGCTTAATTGACTACAGTATTCCAGATGGTTCTAGGTGTATTGACTGTAAGGACATGAGATCTTTTATTCCAATCTTAATTGCTAATAACTCTCAGATCACATATTTTTAAAAAAATGCAGTTTATTATTGTGTGTATGTGTGTTCTGTGTATCACTGTGTGTGTGCGCGTGTGTGTGCGCGCGCGCACACACACACACACACACACACACACACACACACACACACACACAGGCTACAAAAGGTTGATGACACAGAGTTCAGAGAGGCCTCACCATGGCTGAGGTGAGAGCTAATAGAATGCAGTGCCTGAAAGTTGGACAGGGTTCTGAGCATCTCAGTGGGAGGAGCTGCAGAGAAACCTTCCGAGGAAGAGCTGGAGAAGGAAGAGCTGGAGAAGATGCCGAGAGACTGAGGCCAGGTGCATAGGACTGGACCATCCAGTCAAGGTGCAGGGTGGGGTGGAGATGGATCAGGACAGCAGTTGGATTAGATCTCATCAAGCAGTGCGGGGCATTGCTGACCTAAATTGCTGGAAGCAGTTTGGGGTTCTTTTTTTTTTTTTTTTTTTTTTTTGGTTTTTCGAGACAGGGTTTCTCTGTGTAGCTTTGCGCTTTTCCTGGAACTCACTTGGTAGCCCAGGCTGGCCTCGAACTCACAGAGATCCGCTGGCCTCTGCCTCCCGAGTGCTGGGATTAAAGGCGTGCGCCACCACCGCCCGGCCAGTTTGGGGTTCTTTGTCTTCCCTGATGCCTATGTGGCCTGGTTAGAGGACAGGTAGGTGACAGGGTTTGTCACCATCATCTCAATGGTAGCTATCTCTGTTACCTTTTTCTTATAATCCTTTATTTTATGATCAGTGTTTGGTGTTTTGCCTGCATGTATGTCTGTGTGAGGGTGTTGGATCCTCTGGAACTGGAGTTACAGACAGTTGTGAGCTGCCATGTAGATGCTGGGAATTGAATTCAGGTCCTCTGGAAGAGCAGCCAGTGCTTTTAACCTCTGAGCCACCTCTCCAGCCCCTTCAATGCCATTTTAATTTGCATTTATCTGATGACAAAGCATGATGAACAAGTTTTCAAGTGTTTATTGGCATTTCTTCTTGTGAGAACTTTTGAGTCCATTAGCTCATGTTGCATCCTTCTTGGGTCTGGTGTGCACCTTTCTGCTCATATGGAGAAGTTGATGATCAATGCCTCAGGGTTAGTGCTGGCCTGGTGGTAGTATCTGCACACAAACAGGATGCAAAGTCAAAAGTCTCTGCATTTGCCCTCAACATGGAGTCAAGGGCTGCTTGGTAACCTGGAGTCACCCAGGCTAAACCTGAAAGTCACTGTTTCAAACTCAGGAGGTCGCCCTGTGCCCTGGCTCCCCATTCCTGCTCCAGTCTAGAGGGTTCAGGTGTCTTGCTTGTTTGGTTGAATTGCTCACTTAGCCTCTTTACCTGCCTTTTCCAGTATTTCACCTGCCCGGTCCAAGCCTTCTGTATACACTGCTCAAGAAACTCAGCGGAGTGTGTCAAGAGATGGCTCATCCGGTGAGAGCACTGGCCTCTCTTCAGAGGATCTGGAAGTACCCACACAGGGGCTCACAGCCCTCTTTAGTCCCTGGAATCCGACAGCCTCTTCTGGCCTGTGGGCCCCAGGCATAGAGATGGTGTACAGACATACATTTAGATGAAGCATCCATACACCTAGAATAAATACGGTTTTTAAGAGTGAGTGCATTCCTTACAGAGAAGGATTGTTTTGAGCCAGACTTTAAATCTGATGCACTGCTCTCAGAAGTGGAGAGCTGCTGGTGTGTTTGAACTCCCTTGCTTTGGGTGTGGTGTTAGTGGTGAAAGTGACTCAGCTTTCCCTGTCTCGGGTCCGAGTGTGTTCTCTGTAGTACCTTTTCTTTCAGATGTCCTGATAATTGTTTACCTCTTTCCTGTAAACTGGAAAGACACGTACTAAGCGCTCTATTGCTATTTAATATGATTTATTCCACTTCTTCCCCTAGCGGATCTGAAGAGAACGATTGCAGTCCTCTTGGATGACATTCTGCAACGCTTGGTGAAGCTGGAGAACAAGGTCGACTATATTGTTGTGAATGGTTCGGCAGCCAATACTACCAACGGCACCAGTGGGAACTTAGTGCCGGTGACCACCCACAAAAGGACGAGTGCGTCGGGCAGTGTCAGATAGCAGTGAAGGCCACCTGCAGGGCTACACCACTGTGGAGTACATCCATCGCAGGACACCTCTAAACTGCTGCCTAGGACACAGTGATACTTGATAATAAAGGCTCGACACATTTCCAAGGAGCTCGCTGGATTCATAGGACGCTAATTCTGTATATAAGCTCGCAGGCACTCTTAGTTTGCTTTCCCACAAAGCCCTTCAATGCTGTTCTGTATACTTACTGGGAGTTTGGCAGCACAGTGGATGTGGTAAGCAGGGAAGTCATCTTTGTATACATCTTTAGTATCTGAGGTCAAGAAGAAACAAAGACACTAGAAAGACATGGAGTCCTTTCTATAAAATATTTATTTGAGTATATAACATGTTTTTCAGATAAGCGGACGATAACATTACTGAATTATTCTGTCGTCTGCCCTCATGATGTCCCTGTGAGTAGAAAACATGCTTAATTCCAGTACTATATTTTGTTACTCAGATTATGAGCAGGAAAAGGAAGTATCATGTTAAAAATCATGTTTTGAAAGAGACCCAAAGAATGTTTTCATTTGCACTATCCTTCAAAATAACTGAAGGTTAATTGTATATTTTTAAAAATAGCATTTGTAAGAGTATAATTTTGAAATGGGTAGCAACCACTGTCCATAGCCTAACCATTGGGGACTAGTTAATAGAAATGAGTAATCTCTCATCTCATACTTAAAAATTTCTTACATATATTCTGCATAATAATGCATATTTTTATGATGAAATGAAAAATAAAACATGCGTGATTTTCACAATCATGATTGTTGATTTGAAAGTAAATCCCAGTGTCATATGCTTGTAGCCATGGATACTCAGGAGGCTGAGGCAGGAGAATTGCAGGTTCACTGCCAGCCTAGGCAACAGAGCAGACCCTATCTAAAAAAAGGAAAAGGAAAATATTTAGCCCATTGACTGTTTCTGCTATTAGGAAGGTGTACATTATTTCCATATTTTGGTGAATGTTGCTTTGATTATATTGGTGGGGAAAGGAAGGGACTTGATGACGTTAACCAGATGTATATAATAAATGTATTTGTGCTGCACAAAACTGCTTGGAAAATGTTAATGTTAGTTGATGTTATGAGTATCCTGTGTTAGGAGATGTCAGATTAGCTACTCATTTTATATAACTGACCACTTTACAGAATTAAGAACATTAAAATATAAATTATGAAGACTGATTATCTTTTTAGGGAAATAGCTACTGTATACAGCACAAGAAATCTTAACTTGGTTAATTCTAGTATAGAAAAAACCATGTCTTTATTTAAATATCTTTTGTAGCAAATCCAATTGCTATATAGTATTCTATATTTCGTAGTATTTATTCTACATAATGACTGCTAAAGAGCAGCTGGCCTCTAGATTCAGACTAAATTGAACTTAGTTTTCAATATTGTTCCTTATTATAATATGCTACCACAAACAGTAGCAGTGATTGTAATATTTTGTTAAAATGAGTATAAGAATATATTGTTTCACAAAAGATAGCTTTCTGAAATGTCTTCCTTGTACCTTTATGTGAAGAGATTATGTCCCTTTGCTAGGTTGAAGTCTGAAGGGCTTGTGCAGTCTCAGAGGGGTTGTGAGCATTTCTGTTTTGTCATTGTTTTCAGGGATGAAATAAAATAGATGGTTTGTATTTACAGTTGTTCCATGTGTTCTTTAAATAGTGGCTGTGCATTTCATAAATGGTAAATGATTTGGTTTTTTTCTTCAAGTGCCGGGAATGGAACCTCGGGCTTTACACATGCAGATCAGTTCTCTGTACTGAGTTTCCCTCACAGCCTCAATGTTAATGACTAGAGAGCATCTTTTTTTTTTTTTTTTTTTTTTCTTTTTTGGCTTTTCTAGACAGGGTTTCTCTGTGTAGTTTTGGTGCTTGTCCTGGATCTCATTCTGTAGCCCAGGCTGGCCTTGAACTCACAGAGATCCGCCTGGCTCTGCCTCCCGAGTGCTGGGATTAAAGGCGTGCGCCAGCACTGCTCAGCTAGAGATAATCTTAACATAAGTTTGGATTTTATTTCAACTCCAAATAACTTTTACAAAAAACTATAAAACAACAAGAAAACCCAAGGGGCTGGAGATGTGGCTAGTTGGTAGTGTGATGACTTAGTGTGCTCCAAGTCTTGGTTCCATCCCCAACACTGTGTAAACCCAACACGTGATGGTGCATGCCTGTAATCCCAGCCGTGAGGGAATGGTTCTTAAGAACATTGGTTAGGTGATGGTAAGGGTCATAAGTTAAATGTGTGTGTGTGTGTGTGTGTGTGTGTGTGTGTGTGTGTGTGTGTAAAGTGAAAAGAACACCTGCATTTTTTCTAACCAGGGATAGCTACTGTTGACATTGACATTTTAGTATAGAATTGGAATCTCCAGGCTGGCCATTTAGCTCAGTGGTAGAATTTACCTTGTATGCACAAGGCCATGTCTTTCATCTTTAGCATCCTCAGTCAGTCAGCCTTCCTGCCCATATTCTCGCTTGGTTTTCCACCTCCACTTTGTCCTGGCTGCTTTTATGTCATGACCCAAGCTAGAGTCGTCTGAAAGGAGGGAACCTCAATTGAGAAAATGCCTCCATAAGATTCGGCTGTAAGGCATTTTCTTAATTAGTGGTTAATGGGGAAGGGCCCAGCCCATTGTGGGTGGTGCCATCCCTAGGCTGGTGGTCCTGGGTTCTATAAGAAAGCAGTCTGAGTAAGTCATGGGGAGCAAGCCAGTAAGCAGCACCCCTCCATGGCCTCTGCATCAGTTCCTGCCACTGGGTTACTGCTCTGTTTGAATTCCTGTCCTGACTTCCTTTTTTTTTTTTTTTTTTTTTTTTTTTTTTTTTTTTTTTTTGGTTTTTCGAGACAGGGTTTCTCTGTGTAGCTTTGCGCCTTTCCTGGAACTCACTTGGTAGTCCAGGCTGGCCTCGAACTAACAGAGATCCGCCTGGCTCTGCCTCCCGAGTGCTGGGATTAAAGGCGTGCGCCACCACCGCCCGGCCCTGACTTCCTTTGATGATAACCAGTGATATGAAAGTGGAAGCCAAATAAACCCTTTCCTCCTCAACTTGCTTTTTGGTCATGGTGTTTTTAGAAACCCTGACTTTTTTCTCCCTGATGCTGGTCATCAAATCCACAGCCTTTGTGCATGGTAGGTGAGTCTTTTATCACCAAGTTCTTTCTCCAGGACTACATTTAAAATGTAGCATTATCATGTCACTTTAAAGCCCTAACTTGGGCTGGGGGTGTAGCTCAGTTGGTAGAGTACTTGGCTAGTTCGTGTGAAGTCCTGGGTTCAATTCCCAGTACCACATAAAACAGGCATGGTGGCCCATGCCTATAATCTCAGCACTGGGTGTCCTAGTTAGGGTTACTATTGCTGTGATGAAACACATGGGGATGGCCATGCCTGACTGTAATTTGACCACTGAGGTCAGACAGGAGGATCCCCAAAGCAACTTGGGGAGGAAAGAGTTTATTTGTCTTTCTTTTCTACATCACAGCTTATCATAAAAAGAAACCAGGCCAAGAACTCAAACTGGGCAGGAACCTGGAGGCAGGAGCTGATACAGAGACCATGGAGGGGTGCTGCTCACTGGCTTGCTTCCCATGGCTTGCTCAGCCTGCTTTCTTGTTTGGAGGTTCTAGCAGGGGAGCGCAGCTACTCGTATACCCTTGACCGAAGACCGGTCCTCCTCTATTCGGGGAAGGTCGTCCTCTTCGACCGGGAGGGACGCACATGGAGCGGTGAGGGAGGAAGGGGACACCCGCCTAGCCAGCCAGATCAGCCGAATCAACCCTGGCGATCAATGGGGTGACAGATGTCGCAGCCAGATCGCCCTCACATCCCAGCCTGCTTTCTTATAGAACCCAGGACCACCAGCCCAGAGATGGCACCACCCACAATGGGCTGGGCCCTCCCATATCAATCACTAAATGGTTAACCAGTGCTGGGAATTAAAGGCCTGTGCCACCATGCCTGGCTCTGGTCCCAGTGTGGCCTCGAACTCACAGAGATCCAGAATCTCGGCCTCCTGAATGCTAGGATTAAAGGCGTGTGCTACCACTGCCTGACCTCTATATTTAACATAGTGGCTGGCTTTTTTCTCTGATCTCAGATAAATTTTTATTGGGGTGCACAAATAAAATATCACCACAGCTCCTGACAGACATGTCGGGGTACAAAGTTGTGAGTGTGCTAATTGTTACCAGGCCCAGGTCTAGTTGCCCACCTCTCAAAGCCAACACCTGGGAACTGAGAGAAGGAGGAGGAGGAGCAAAAATCAAATTTATTCAAGGACCATTGTTCTGAGAAGATAATCCGAGTATTATCTTCAAAGTTCCATCTTGGAGAACTCAGGAGTGCAAAAGGCATTTATGAAGAGGGAAAGTAGTCTCAGGGTAAAAGGCGCTGCTGAGGGGACTCATCCTTTGGGATGTATGTTTTTCTCTGCTCTGGATAGGACATTATAATTGAGCTTTACCTCCTTGGGCTGCTACTGTAATTTATTTTAGAAAAAAAGAAAAAAGAAAACAACCCCCCCCACACCCCCTCAAAAAAAAATTCTCCCATTTCAATTTATATTGTGAAATAAGATTTGACTGTGTAGCCTTGGCTAACCTTGAACTCATGCCCATCCTCCTGTCTTACCTCAGTGTTCAAATTACAGTCAGGCATGGCCCCATCCCCATGTGTTTTCAGGATGTTTAACCTCGTGAAAATTTACATGCCTTGTGTGGAACTAAAGAATAAGGATGCTACTCATTCCGACATTATCTGCAGCTTAATTTAGTCACCTAAGTACAGCCCCCACTTAGCATTTAAAATGCTAGGCCCAGGAGGGAATGCAGCCTCCACAGGAATGGCCACTGAGATTCCAGTCAGTCGCTGAGCAGCACATTAGCTCAGGTATGCATGTCATGTGTCTCGTGGCATGTTCCCGGTGTAGCTCTGTCTTGGGCAGTATTGTCTCTACTTTATCAACACGAGCTGTTATCAGCCTTTCTGGATTCTCAGCTTTTCATCTTAAACTTGAGAACATTTGGCCTGATTTGAGTTCATGTTCCTTGTGCTAAGGCTTTGAAACTAATAGTATAGATGAGAGCGATGCTGGGTGTGTGTGTGTGTGTGTGTGTGTGTGTGTGTGTGTGTGTGTGTGTGTGTGTGTGTTCCTTCTCTCGGGGGCCAGCATTTTCCACTTCCTGTTGTGCCATGTCTGAAAGCTTGTTTTATATATTTGGTCCTTGGTTTTGTTTTAAGGGGGAGTAGTATGTTAGTTTCCTGTGATCATCATAAAAATGATCACAAATTTGATGGGTGAAAACATTTATTCCCCTATGGTTCTGCAGTTCAGAAATCTGACATCAGTTATCCTGACCGAGGTCAAGGTGTTGGCGGGACCTGCTCCCTCCAGAGGCCCCTGGCAGAAAAATGCGTTCCCTGCCTTGTCCAGCTCCTGGGGCTTCATTCCTTGCGTTTTCTGGCTTGCAGCCCTCCTTTCCATTCCAGAACCAGCAGGGCAGTGCTCTCAGACACCCTCTGCCTGTGCCTTCGTACACAGACACTATTAGTTACACTCGGTGCCCTCGGGTATCGGGTAGAGTCTCCCCATCTTAAGATCCTTAATCTGCAAAGTCTCTTTTGTAACACCCACAGATTCCAGTGATTTGGGGCTTGTTTATTCAGCCAACCACAGGAGGCAAATGCAGCTCCTACTTTGTCATCTTGGCTAAGAATGGGAATCTTCTTTTCAAATACACATTTTTTTTTTTTTGTTTGTTTTGTTTTTTGAGACACGGTTTCTCTGTTTAGCCCTTGATTTCCTGGAACTCACTCTGTAGACCAGGCTGGCTTCGAACTCAGAGATCCATCTTCCTCTACCTCCTGAGTACCCGGACTAAAGGCGTGCGCCGCTGCTGCTGCTGCTGCTGCTGCTGCTGCTGCTGCTGCTGCTGCCGCCGCCGCCGCCGCCGCCGCCGCCGCCGCCGCCGCCACCACCATCTGGTTTAATTATTATTATTTTTTTAATGTGAGAACTTGGGTGATGTATGTCAGTAGTAGAATATGTGCTTAGCATGCTCAAGGCCCTGGGTTTCATCCCCACCTCCAAACAAGCCCTCTCTTTTTCAATAATAAAAATAAATGATCTCTGGCCAGGCGGTGGTGGCGCACGCCTTTAATCCCAGCACTCGGGAGGCAGAGCCAGGCGGATCTCTGTGAGTTCGAGGCCAGCCTGGGCTACCAAGTGAGTTCCAGGAAAGGCGCAAAGCTACACAGAGAAACCCTGTCTTGAAAAACCAAAAAAAAAAAAAAATAAATAAAAATAAAAATGGTCTCTGATAAAACCCCTTTCTTCCTCTTTTCTTCCTACCCCCCTTCTTTCCTTCCTTCTCTCTGCTTCTGCCACTGAGGTCTATTCACAGTTGTGGTGCTGTTAGTCCCACTGGTCAAGAATAAGACCACTACCCCAATTTAAAGCCAGATTTGAAGCAAGCTTTAATTAAATACTGGCCAGGTTGATGGACTCTGGCCAGGTCCATTCAGGGTTCCCAGGAAATGATGATGAGTCACATTTTGCTGAGACTTATAAAGGCACACCCATAAGGCCACCATATTTCCCATTAGGTCCAGTCAGGGGCAAACATACATCCTGACATACTTCCTGCCTGCGTACCTCTCCCCTACATGTGATCATCAGGTATAGTTGGGTCAAACAAACTTGTCTAGGGGAGCAAAAACTTGTAGCTTGTTATCCCCCATAAACAATAGCCTCTAGCCCTTCAGGAAGTATCTGTCCTTGGGCAAGGGGGCTTACAGGTTAGAGGCATTTTTGTTTCATGGATCTCTTAGGCGCAGTAATGAAAACATAAAATGTAACTTTGGCTCTTGGTGGTTGGAGTGGTAAATTCTCTAGCATTTGAGTACTTGGTCCCCAGTTGGTGCTATTGGAAAGGTATAGGAGGTGTGGTCTTGCTGGAGGAAGCATGCCACTGTGAGAGTCTCAGGACTCCCTCCATCTTGATGTCCCCTTCTGCTTCCTGTTTGTTGGTACAGATGCTAGCTCCCAGTGGCAGCCCCTGCCGCCATGCCTGGTGCTTGCTGCCTCTCTTCCCTGATCTGATGGTGGTGATGGAAACTTATCCCCCTGGACCTGTAAGCCCCAAGTAAACCTTTTCTCCTGTAAGTTGTCTTCACCATGGTGTTTATCACAGCAATAGGAAAAGTAACTAGTATGCCAACCTTCTCAATATTTTCTTAAAATTTGAAAGAGGACCTTAACTCCATTGCCCAGGCATGTCTGGAATATACAGTTGTCCTGCTCAAATCTCCAGAATAGCTAAGGTTACAGGCTTGTGGCTCCAGGCATGGTTAATAAAATCCTA
The DNA here is from genome assembly GCF_007827085.1 of Peromyscus californicus insignis. Lineage (NCBI taxonomy): Eukaryota > Metazoa > Chordata > Mammalia > Rodentia > Cricetidae > Peromyscus > Peromyscus californicus. The sequence continues at coordinate 66,789,683 of NW_026294584.1, forward strand.
TTATGTGAAATAATTTGATAGTTTCTAGTCAATAATGATAGTCATCCATGATAGATTGTTTTTGTTATGGAATGTTGAATCGTTCACTCATGATCAGTGTGGCTTTGGTGGTGGAAACCCTGCCAGGCCCGAACTGAGATAATACCTTGACATTGATGTTGTACTTGCTTTCTGCTAGGAATTCCTGGAGCGTTGCTGATAACCTAAGACAGACTGACCTATCTTTTTGCCTTGGGACTAAAAGGACCAAGCAGTGCCCATGAAGCCCCTGTGAAAGCAGTTAGGATGGGATCTAGAAAGAAGCTCAGTGGTCAAAAGCACTTGCTGCTTTTGTAAATGCTGAGTTTGGCTCCCAGCATTTCCAACAGCCAGCTTATAACTACCTGTTCAACTGTAGTGGATGGAGTGAGAATGTCCCTCCCCCACCCCCAGGAGCCTATATTTGAATGTTTACTTGGTCCCCAGTTGGTGGCTGTTTGGGAAGGATTGGGAGATGTGGCCCTGTTGGAGGAGGTGTGTCACTGGGGGCTGCTTGAGGGTTCAGAAGCCGTCCATCATGTCCAGTGTGCTCTCTGCTTACTGTTTGAGATGTGAGCCCTCAGCTTCCTGTTCCTGCTGCCAGGCCTTCACTCTGCCATCATAGACTCTGACCCTCACTAACCATAAGCCTAATTAAATGCTTTTCTTGTATAATTGCCTTGGTCATGGTGTCTTATCACAGCAACAAAAACAGTCACTAAGACTCTAGCTCCAGGGATCTGATACCCTTTTCTGTCCTACACACACACATACACACACACACACACACACACACACACACACACACACACACACACATACACACACACACACATACACACACACACACACACACACACCCCACACACACAGAGACAGACAAATCTTAACTACTAAAATAAATAAAAATAAAGATATTCTTTCTCCTCCCCAGAGTTTTGGGTTGAGGCAAACTAGCTTTTTTCCTGTCATCTGCTTGTAGAGACATCCCCTCCCCGTTTCTCGAAAATTATCATCAGCTTCAGTCTTCTGACCTTCTGTGACCTCATAAGCAGTGCCCTTGTCTTCTGACTGGTGTAGTCTCCCACTCCACCCCAGCTTCCATCACATTAGACTGAGTCAGGAGGATTGGGAATCAGCACCAGCTTGGGCTACCTCATTCAAATAAAGCCAGAACAAACCAAAACAGAGCCACAAAATCCAAGCCCTCAAACTTTACGATATTCTCCCCTTAAAAATAGTAACCAAGCCGGGCAGTGGTGGTGCACACCTTTAATCCCAGCACCTGGGAGGCAGAGGCAGCGGCAGGCAGGCAGATGAGCTGGAGGTCAGTCTGGTTTACAAAATGAGTTCCAGGAGAGTCAGGGCTGAGAAACCCTGTCTCCAAAAAAAAAAACAAAAAATAAAAAACAAGAAAAACAAAACCCCCCAAAAGTAACCAATGCCCCCAAATCTAACCATGGTTAAACCCCACACACTTCGACTATAGCCACTGTATTAGTTATCTATTATATTAGTTATCCATTGTATTAGTTATCTACTGTATTAGTTATCTGCTATATTAGTTATCTATTATATTAGTTATCTATTGTATTGTCTATTGCATTAGTTACCTATTGTATTAGTTATCTACTATATTAGTATCACTGTATTAGTTATCTACTGTATTATCTATTATATTAGTTATCTACTGTATTAGTTATCTATTGTATTGGTTATCTACTTTATTGGTTATCTATTGTATTAGTTATCTACTGTATTAGTTATCTACTGTATTAGTTATCTATTGTTTGTAACCACAATCACCAAAAGATTGACCACTTGAAACTTTTTTATTCTCCCGCAGCTTCTGTCCGATCAGGTGTGCAGGCCCCAGGTAGCCGGGCCTCCTTTTACCGTCCAAAGTGGTGCTTGCCAGGGCTGGCGGCTCTTCCCCAGCTCAGACTATACTCTCTGGCCTCTTGGACCTGGAGGACTTGGTTCCTCACTGACTGCTGGCCTGAGACTGTCCTGGGTTGCTTAACAGCAGGACTCTTGACGAATGGAGAAGTCTGCTAAAAGGCAGAAGTCGGTCTTTTTGTTTTGTTTTGTTTTAGTGACAGAGTCTCTCTGTGTAGCTCTGGCTGCCCTGGAACTTGCTCTGTAGAACAGGCTCAGATTCATGGAGATCTGCCTGACCCTGCCTCTGGAGTGCTGGGATTAAAGGTACCCCCCACCCCGCCCCCTGGGGCAGAAGTCAGTCTTTTACAGTCTAATCCCGAAAGTGATATCTAAATATCACCATGCTGTTGGCCTAAAGAGAATGATTACACAAGACTGTAAATACAGGAAGGAGGAGCATGGTGGAGGGGAAGTCTTACAGACGGCCTGCCACAGCACATCCTCCCTCTATCCACGAAAACTCCTTCCCTCCTTTCCATTCCTGAGCCCATTCAACTGCTGTGGTCAAGGTTGCCGGTGCCAAACTCAGCAGCCAGTTCTCTGCCACTGGCAGCCTTGACCACAGCAGTTGAATGGGCTCAGGAATGGAAGAAGGGAGTTTTCATGGACAGAGGGGGAATCCTTTCAGCAACATCTGTCTATTCCCTACCCAATCCACACCCCCCATCTTACCACATTCTTCCTTTCTTCTGTGAGTTTGGGGTTATTTTAGGCTGTGCTTGTTAGTAATTTGTAACTTTGTCTGTTTAGTTTCCTTACCTTCTGTGGTGGTTGGAATGAAAATGACCTGCATAGCTCATAGGGAGTGGCACTATTAGGAGGTGTGGCCTTGCTGGAGTAGGTGTGGCCTTGCTGGAGTAGGTGTGGCCTTGTTGGTGGAAGTGTGTCACTGGGGGAGGGCTTTGAGGTCTCACATGCCCAAGCCAGGCCCAGTGTCTCTCTCTCTTGCTGCCTGCTGATCCAGATGTAGAACTCTCTGCTTCTTCTCTAGCACCATGACTGCCTGCATGTCACCATGCTTCCTGCCATGATGATAATGGACTAAACCCCTGAACTGTAAACCAGCCCCAATTATGTGTTTTCCCCTCCAGGTTTGTCTGTACTATTGCATATGACAGGGTTTTTTTTTTCTTTTTTCAAAGGCTGAATACTGTTCCATTTTATGTTTATTGTACAATTTTTTTTTATCAGTTTATCCACTGATGGACACTCAAGACTGATGCCTTAGGCTGTTTCAACAATGAACATGGGAGCACAGATATGTGACACATTGATTTTATTTCCTTGGGATATAAACCCAGTAGTGGAACTGCATGGTAGTTTCTATTTATTAATATTCTGGGAAACTATATACTGATTCCTATAGTGGCTGTACTAATTTGCATTCTTCTCATAGTGTACAAAGGATCCCGATCATTCCATCCTTGGCAACAATTTTTTTTTTTTATAATAGCCACTCTTCCTTCCTCCCGTGTGTGTGTGTGTGTGTGTGTGTGCATACATGTGCGTGCATATACCATGGTGAGCTTATGGAGGTCAAAGACAACTTTTGTTTTTCTTTCCTTCCACCATGAAGCCTCTAGGGGATTGAACTTATGTCTTCAGGCTTGCTGGGAAGCACCTCTATCTGCTGGATCATCTCCTTGGCCCTGATAATAACTGTTCTGATAGGTGTGTGGTGAGTCTTTGTGGCTTTAATTAGGTAGTATTAAATTTTGATGATCTCCTTGTCTTTTGGCAGAATTAAGATGTCCCAAGAGCAAACGGTATGTTTCTTGGGGTCATTGTTTCCTGGACATTCTTGGCCCTTTAGGAAATGGTGTTTCAGGATCACCATACACACAGGGCTCTGCTACGAGATCACCATTGAACAGAGCTGGAAAACATGCAGCTTCTCCCCCTAATATAATCTCACGATGGTTTTCATAACAACATCAGCTGAGAACTGGACCATTGGCTTGTCTTATGTCCTCCAGAGGTTCTCTTAGCCTGTGTCTGAGCTCCATATGCTCACACCTCAGCACGGTCATGTTTGCAGGCTCCTGCCAAGGTGCTGCTTTCCCTGGTCCCACAGAGGATCCGTGTGCTGCGTCACTTTGCAGGGTAGGTGATTGCCATATTTCTCCCAGAAAGTCCAGTGAGTTTTAGGAACATTCACTGTTTGTGGGAGCATTATCAGCACAGAGAGACAAAAATATGTAACTTTTAAAATTAAAAAGGTTTTTTTTTTGTATTAGGATTCTATCTACAATATATATCTACAACTGAAGAATTTTGTATTTTTGTTCTCTCCCTCTCCCTCTCTTCTTTTTGGATACAGAGTCGTGCTGTATCATCACCATCCTCCTGCTCAGTCTCCTTTGCTGGGATTATAGGTGTGAAACCCCTCACCCAAATGCCAATATAAGATCTTAATTGCTGTTGTTGTTGTTTACTGATCTTTTTATGCTAAATGTTCTGGCTTGCTGTCTTTAACTTGGTTTATTTATCGTAATCTAATACAATACCCATGTTTCAAAATAACTGCAATACTGTTGTTAACAATGAGACTGCTGAAGGAAGGCAGTAATCTGAAGCCTGTCCCCCTGCTGCTTGTGTTGTGGTCCAAGAAAGTATCATGCAGAGATGGGAAGTGACAATATTTTGCTCAAGGTCTGGTAGAATAGCCCCTTGCCTGGATTTTGTCACCAAACCCACACTGGTTACTTGTTTCAGTTTATTTTCTAATTCTGTGCTTTAATTTTTCTTTCCTTCTTTTAAAATTTAGTGGGAGTTTTGCTCCTACCCCTTCCTGAAATATGTCTTTTTCTTATCTTCAGTGGCATTCCTTTCCTTTGTGTTTTATTTTTAAAGTTTTCTTACTCGCTGGGGCCGTCTGTGTTTCCTCTTCCTGCCACGAACAGGGGAGGCACCAGGCCCTCTCTGCTCCTCTCAATTCCATCCATTTCCTACTGAACACGTCTGGCCTGCTCTCCGCTGCCCCTTGACATAAGAATCTATCCTAAATTGGCCCTGAACTGAAACCTTCCTCTCAAGCACTAGAGTACAGGTGGCCCTGTTTTTGTTACAGCCTATGTCCCGACCACTCTCCAACGTGTATCTCCTGCCGATACTCCAGCTTGTTCACTTACTGTCCCGCTTGGGTCGTGGATGGGTGGCTTACATTTAACATGTTAAACACAAACTCAGGTGTTCAGCATCTCAGGTGTTCAGCGTCGCCTGTTCTCTCCCCTGTTTAATAAATGCCACCATTGTCATTTTGCTCAGGCCAGAATCCTGGCACCATTACCGTTGGTTCTTCCCTCGTTTATTCAGTAACCAATCCATCAGTATCTCCTGTTAGCTTCTGCTGTCAGGCATCCAGTCAGCCCAGTCCATTCTCTCTCCCCAATCCCAGCCACCCCAACAGCCACCACCCCGACATACACCACCCCGACAGTCCCTCCCCCAAAGCTCCGCAGCTGCCAGTTTGTCTGGGTTTTTCCTCCCTGCTTGTCCTTCACAGTTTCTTTCCACTAGGGAATGGAATGAGCTTTGATAAGGTACTCCTCTGTTCAAAACTTGCCAGCATATTTCCTTAGAATACCTTGAGTTTTGGCTAATTTATAGATGAGTCAAGACTGGCCGTGGTGGCTAGAGAGAAAGTCCTTGCAACATGATCCTGATGACCAGAGTTTTCTTCCTGAAAAGCCTGCTGAAAGGAAAGAACCAACTCCTTAGTTATCTCTGACCTGTACATAGGTACTGTGGCACAGTGGTGAGAACACTTACATATCACACACACAGTCACACAGACACACAGTCACACAGACACAGAGACACATAGAGTCACAGACACACACAGACACATAGAGTCACACAGACACACAGACACATAGAGTCACAGACACATAGAGTCACACACACACATAGAGTCACACAGACACACACACACACACACACACAGAGTCACACAGACATACACACACAACAGACAGACAGACAGACACACACACACACACACACACACACACACACACACACACGCACGCAGAAAGAGATAGAGACAAAAGCTTGACCAGACATTGATAACTATTAAAAGTGGGTGATAGAAACATGAGTTCATAATAGTTAATTTGTTTTCATATATTGCTAGGATGTATCATGTAAATTATATATAATATAAATTAATAACAATTATAAATAAATAATAACATCAAACACTAAATAATAAAATTAATAATGTGATATATATATATATATATATATATATATATATATATACACATATATAAAATTAAAAAAAACCAAACCTTTAAAAAGCTTCACAATTTCTGTTTAATTGCCTGGTCAGTTAAGGTAGCTAGGAGGTATTTGTGGCTAATGGGTACTTGGAAATGTTACTAGACTGAATTTAGCTGCATTGTGTGTAGACGAATTTCTAAACAGTCTTATTAAATAAGAAACACAGAGCCAAATACAGAGGTCATAGCCAAAGAGATCAGAGAACTAGTGAAGAGCCATGACTACCTTAGCTTACCACCTAACGCCCTCGATTCCCTAGAGAGAGCCTCTTCCCTTCTAACCTGTGTTTTTATTGCCTTTCTGTTCTGCCTTCTCATTGGCTCTAAGCCCAGCCACATGACTTCCTCATCACTGCCTGTCTATAGAGACCTCCAGGTCTCTATGGTTGGTACTGGGATTAAAGGCGTGTGTCACCACGCTTGGCTGTGTCCTTGACCACACAGAGACTCTGCCTGCCATGTGATCAGATTAAGGGAGTGGGCTACCACTGCCTGAATCCTGTTTATGGATATGTGACCTCGTTATGTGACCTCAGATCTCCAGGCAAACTTTATTTATTAACATACAAATAAAATCACATTTCAGCACAATTAAAATATCACCACAGTTGTGAGTTTAAAATCCATGCTAAACTTAAAGACTTAGCAAGAAAGCCAAAAATGTCAATCATCACACTAATATCTTGTTTTGTCATGCAATATAGTTGCTTCAGTGTTAATATAAAACTATCTTGGCTATATAGAACAAAATAAAATCTCTTTAAAACTGCACTTGTTTCTTTTTACTCTTCAAGTATGGCTGCTTGAGAATTTAAAACACATCCGTGTCTTATGCTGTGTTTCCACTGGGTCTGCCAGGCCTGATGATCTGCTCTGCTTCCCCTCAGCCATCATTGCCTAGAGTTCTCTAGTTCACACCTGTTCCAACCACAATGACCTCTTTGTTTAGAAGAGGCAAAATACCTGTCTGCCTCAGGACATGGCACTTGCTAGTGTACTATTGCTTGGGTGGCTCATTCTCTCCTTTTTTCCAGGGATCCACTCAAGCTGCTGTCTTATTGGTGATGTTTGCCTGACCTGGGACACTATCACTTCACTCTTTATTCGCCTGGATCGGCTTCCCCCTTTATAGCATGTATCACTGCCACAGCAGTCTACTTTCTGTTGCTGTAGTAGACTGCTGAGGCTGGGTACCTCATAAAGAAAATGGTATTTAGTTTTGGAGGCTCAAGGGCTGATACCTGCTATCTCTGGTGAGGGCTCCCTTGGCTTGTACTACGTCGTGATGTAGGATACCATGGTAGCATATGTGACAGGAAGCTCATATAGCTCATACAGCAAGACAGGAAACTGGAATAGGCATGTATTGAACTTGCTCTTTTATATAACAACTCATTCTCTCTGGGTCCTAAGAGAACTTCCTTCATTTCCTCTGAGGGCAGTAATGCAATGACCCAGTTGTCCCCAACGTCACAGACTCCATATCTTAAGATTCTAATACTTGGACATTGCCACACAGGTCATCTTATCATCTGTGCATGGGGGGACGGTCGATGGGAGATGATAGTTGTGGACCTCAAGCAGGTACATGGTGACATTTGTGAGATGAAGAAGTAAGGATTTCAAGTTTAATACTGACTATTCAGTTTTCCTAAACATATAAAAAGCAAAGGTTGCTAGAGTACAAGAAAAATTACAATGCATAAAATACTTTACTTAAGAAAACAAGTGCATTCTAATATGATAGAGATATAGATTTTAATCCTTTAAAAGAAATTAAAGTAAAATAAATGACCTTATTGACCTTATTCAGTGTTGCTATATTTGTATAATTAATAAGATGGGGTTTTAGAGATGTAAAGAGTTAATGAAAGCCGGGTGGTGGTGGCACACACCTTTAATCCCAGCACTCAGGAGGCAGAGGCAGGCGGATCTCTGTGAGTTCGAGGCCAGCCTGGTCTACAGAGAAACTCTGTCTTGAAAAAGCCAAGAAAACAAAAAACAAACAACAACAACAACAGCAAGAGTTGAAGAAAGTTAATAAAATAATAAGGGATTTTTTTTAATTGAAAAAAATTTTCAGACAATATATTCTGATCACAGTTTTCCCTCCCCAACTCCTCCCAGATTTTCCCCACCTTCTCACCCACCCAACTGCATACCCTTTTGCTAAGGGCCACAGGAATATATCATAAGAACTCAGCTGGTTATGGCAAAGTCACTACCTGAAGGGATCAAGGAATTCCTTCAGAGGAAGCCAAATTCCAAGGAGCTTTTGGTGTTACTTGGCTTGTTATATATCAGCTGTATTCTGTTATGAAAATCATGTGTGCCTTCATAGTTTTCCCAATTGATTTTTCCCTAAGAAGGGTTAACAGTGTGGACTGATCACTCACTGGACATACACATTCAAGGTATTTGGAGAACGGCCTCAGGAAAGGCTTCTTCTGGAATTGTATCTCCCTTAGCCACTTTCAAGGACTAATAGTAATAACAGTCCACATACAAGTCTCCTGACTTAAGGTAAATTCCACAAGGAGACACTGCCTAGGTCAGGTGGACTTTGAGTAATAGCTTTACTCAATTTAGCTCAGATCCTCCTTTTCTTACAACCTTACTAACTTTATAGACCTCTAACTCCTTACCTAACCACTTCTAGGAATATTTAGATAACCTGCGCTGATAGCTATGCTCAGCCAGAACCCCAGTTCAAGCCTCCCTGTAATTATCATCATTGGCAGCATCCGGCCAGGTCCATCCCCAGATAGAGGAAAGCACCTTATCAGAGATACCTCAGTAGTCTCTAAGAACAGACTTAAGCATTCAGGCTACCTGTTTGAGAAGGCCTGGTAGATGTGCCAATTAACTTCCCCCTTTCCCAACTCTTAACCTCTAGTTCCAGATCTCCCTTTATCTATCACCAGAGGCATTTAGCTGTACACAGGTTGCCTAGCAATGGAGCACACTTTCCCCCACCCTGCAGAAAAAACGGCAGATAGCTTGGACAGATAGGAGCCACAGGAAAAAAGAAGGCAGTTTTATTTACTTCCATTGACCTAGCAACTTACAGATTCTTAACATTTTTCTACCAATCATGTTTAAGACTATAGTGGAGCACATAAGATCCCTCTTCTTAGATATTACCTGAATTTAGCCTTTAGTTAATTCATTTCCTCGTTGGTCACTTCCCTTTGGGGTTGCAAATGATAATTAACGGTTATTGCCCCTCTATGTGATTCTTATCACCCTCTATTTGCCCTTGGAAGCCTGGCTTTGCACTGCCAAGGGATTACTGCTTGTAAGTGTATACATACTGGGACTCCCAGGGCACAGGAAGGAGAGGAAGAAGATTTGGAAGAATAAATGACTGGACTAAGAGCTCGGTGTGCTGAGATTCTATTTCCCGAAAATAGTCCTCGCCGTTAGTAGTTCTCTCTCCTGAGCCCCTGGGATGTATAATATTAAGGCTGGTCCCCCTAATATTATACAAGACCCTTTCTTTCTCTCTTTTTAGAAAACAAATAGGCAAACAACAACAACAAAACCCCAAACATAATAAAAATAAAGGAAAAACACAAGAAACACACACACACACACACAAAATCCATAAAAATACAAAATCAGAAACCATAATGTGCAAGCAAAAGGCCAGTAAGAAAAAAAAAAATGCCCAAACAAAGCAATATAAAACGTCTACAAAAATACCATTGAGTTTATTTTGTGCTGGCAATGGTTAATAATACCCAGTGGGACTTCATTGGAAAGAACTAATATTTCTTTGCCAATGGATGTCAGTTGGGGATAGCTCCTTGGTTAGGGATGGGGGCTTCTGTCACTTCCCCCTCTCAGCACTGGGACCCTGTCTACCTTGGGCCTGTGCAGGCCCTGCGCATGCTGCCACAGTCTCTGTGAGTTCCTATGTGGGTCAGTCCTGTTGTGTCAGGAAAACCCTGTTTCTGTGGAATCAGCCGTCCCCTCTAGCTCTTAAAGTCTCCCTGCCTACTTTTCTGCATGGCTCCCTGAGCCCTGAGGGAAGGGGTTTGATGAAGATATTCCATTTAAGACTGAGTGCTCCAAAAATTCCGGTTGTGGGTCTCTGTGTTAGTTTCCAGCTAGTGCAAGAGGAGACTTCTCGGAGGATGGCTGAGCTGTACACTGATCTGTGGGTGGAGCGGGATATGATTAGGTTCCATTTTATTGCTATGTTCCGTTAGCAGGACAATAAGAATGGGCTTTCCCCCAGGCCCGCGGCCGCTCAGTCTCAGGTTCTTGCATCCCAGCAGTGTTGGCCAAGGATTCTGTCTTGTGGAATGGGCCTTAAATCCAATTAGTTGGTAGTTGGCTGTTCCCACAACATTTATCCACTATTGCACCATCCTATCATTCAGGCAGATCACCTTTGTAGACTTTGGGGTTTGCCCCGGGTTTCTCCTCTGGAAGCATGTAGGGTGCCATTCAGGACCATGAACACTAGTCCATGGGTGAAGGCTTTCCTTCTCTGTGTCCAGTGAGGGATGTAAGTGTCGTCATTAGCAGTGGGGTCTTACTGTCCGTAAGAGAGTAAGACTCAAAAGAGACCAATACCCTCGGGAATAGCCTAGGCTGTTTGAGGGGTTCCATGGGGCCCTTTTATGTCATCTAGACATAATCCATTCTTGCACTGTGCATTAAGTTCAACTTAAGAGTCGGTAATATCTTTTATATAATAAATACAATCTTATTTCTCAAAGGAAATTTGAAGATTTCAAATTTCCCAATTCTCTTGTCTTAGCATTAAAAAAAAAATTGTGCTCACAGAAACTCAGTCGATTGGGGCATGTCATGGAGCTTAGAAGTTTTTTGTTTTTGTTTTGTTTTTTTTGACACACTGAAACTTTTGTAATGCTGGTTATTGTAACAAAACTTGATCTGCTATGAACTAATCTTGGAAGGCGGTTGTTTGTCATTCAAAATTCACAGGTTGTGGGAAGCAGGGAAGGTTGGTTGCTGGCCAGCTGTGAAGCCTGAGGAATCCTCAAAGAGATGCAGAGCCTCAGGCCTCTGTGCCTGTGCAGCTGGGATCACAGCTTGGGACCTCTGTGCGTGTGCACCTGGGATCATGGCTTGGAACTACAGGAAAGAATGTCAGGGGCAATCAGTAAAGCAAAGTTGGAAGGTCACTAATTCACTACAGGGCAGATGCACTTGAAGAGAATCGGCTGCAGATGTCAGGAGAGAAATTTATCCAGGAGCCTCAACCACAGAACTGTGAGCGATCTAGAATTATATTGTTTAAAGTCAATCTACAGCTAAGATCCAGGGAAAAGAAAGTGTTGGTGTCACTTACTCCTTGTAAGAAGTGCTTTTAAACAAAAGAAATCACAAGGTGATTTACAAGAGTACTGGTGGGTTTACACATGAGGATGATATGTGATTAAGACATCATGCATCAAAAATTTCAAAAATGACTATACATCCTTTACATAAGGAGGTTAAAGCATGTATACATAGTTTGTCTTAATAATCTTGTTCATGATACTTTTAGTAAATGAGACTAGTGTCTGTGGACATATCAGTTTCTTGTGGGCTGTGTTGTAACTTTTAATTCCAAATACCAGAGACTTAAGTCGGGTCCCAGCGACGAGATGAGGGGCTCTTTCCTTTCTCATGTGCCCTCAGTTCTTTTTGGTGTGTCCCATTTGAGAGTGCACGGGTTTGCGCATGGGGGCTAGAGATCAACTTTGGATGTTGTTCTTCAATAGCCATCCACCCTGGTTGCTATCGTTTTCGTTTATTGTATGTGTGTGCATATGTATGAGTGTGGTGATGTATATGATATATACATGTGAGTGCTCAGGAACACTGGTGTGTAGAGGCCAGAGGAAGGTCCTGAGCATCCTGCTCTATCACTGTCTGCCTTATTGCCTTGAGACACAGCACAGGGCCGATGACCAGCAAGTCCCACTGATTTCCCACTCTCTGCTCTGCTGGAGTTAGCCCCACTGGGGACCACACCAGGCTTTTACATGTGTTCTGGGGATTTGAACTCGGGTCCTTACGCTTATGCAACTGAGCTCCACCTTGTTTTACTTACTTAATTAAAAACAATTTTTTTTTTTGAGACAAGGCTGTGTATCTTGTGTCTTATGTAGCTTTGGCTGGCCTAAAATCACTAGATAGATCAGACAGGACCTAAAACCCACAGAGATATGCAAGCCTCTGTCTCCATAGCAGCAATGTTAAAGACCTATGCTACCATGTCCAGCTTATTTTTTTTTAAACAAATTGAAAAGATTTAATTTTAATCATGTGTATAAGTTTATATCTCAGAGTGGGTTTGGGCATATTCGTGCAGTGTCCTTTGATGTAAGAAGAGGGTGTTGGATCCCCTGGAGCTGAAGCTATAGGACGTTGAGAGCTGCCACATGTTGGTTCTGGGAACCAAACTTGGGTCCTCTGCAAGAGCATTATGAGCTTCTAACTGCTGAGCCAGCTCTCCAGGCCCAGATGGATTTTTTTTTTTTTTAAATTTAAGGACAGGGTCTTACTGTATACCCTGGATGGCCTTGAACTCAGAGACACACCTATCTCTTCCTCTCTAGGGAGATTACATGTCTGTATTACTCCTACCCCCACTCCCTGCCCCAAACCTCATTTGTCTCCCGTTGGCCTGGACCTCACTGTCCAGGCTAGACTGGAGTCCAGGAAGCTTCAGCGGTCCTCCTGTCTCTGCGTCCCTTACACTGGATTACAGGCACTCTCCACAACGCCCAGCTTTTATACTGGATGCTGGGGATTGAATTCAGGTCCACAAGAACTTGACTGATGGAGCTATGTTCCCAGTGCCCTACCCATTAACTCTTTCCAATCTTCCTATTCAGCCTCAAGACTATGAGGCAAGGGAAAGAACCAGAGAAAGAAAAGGGAGAATAGCTATTTTCGGTTTTAATTTATAATGTAAGATGTCTACATGTGTGAATGAAATAAATTAAAAGCAAGACCTTTTCCTTCTCGGAATACATTCACTTTTTCTGTGTTAATTTCATTCAGTCTTGAACACAACATTCCCTTCAAAACAAAGACAACATGGGTGTCTGTGGTAATTCAGATTGCAAAATGTCAGTAGATAATACTGACAAATCAGGACTAACACTATATTCGAGGCCTAATTTCAGGAATTTAAAGTCTATTCCCAATAGGGCTTAAAAAAAATCTCAATTTACACTCATTTATCACATTTTTATAACTATATGTAGTGTGTCAACCCCGGCGGCCTCCCAGGATTGTGGAAGCAAACTTATCCAGTGGCTGTCCTTCTGTGAAAGCCGACAGGAGGCAGCAGGTACTTTGTTGCAGTCATATCAGTGGGTCCCCCTACTGTTCTCAGTGTGCAGTTAGGGAGCTAGATGCTCCCAAGAATTCTTTCAAGAAGTTTGCCCCCTACAGGAATGAGAACACCAGTACACACTGTAGGCTAAGGGCTCCAGAAGTGCCTGGAGCTGTTTACAGTCTGGCAGAGAGAAAAGGTGTTTAGGAGGGCAGGATGCTTGCCCAGAGTTCAGAGGGAGAGAGTATTCAGGGTGGGATATACACATATACACACATATTACACAGGGTCTCACTCAGTAGCCCTGGCTGAACTCACTTGAACTCACTTGGAAGTATGTTGACCAGGCTGATCTTGAACTCACAGAGATCCTTCCATGTGCTGGGATTAAAGGTGTGCAGCACAACACCTGGCTGAGGGTGGTAAATATTGCCAGTAAGCATGAAGACACTGAAGTCAGAAATGGCCCAAGTGTGGGTGAAAGCTTCCTTTAAGCTTCTAGTTCATTTATCATGTGGCACACATCTGTATTTTCTTACGTAAAAAGGTCTCAGGCAGGAGTGATGGGGCTGAGTCACTGGAAGGGCACTGCAGTGCTTCCACCGCTTGTTCGTACCGCACAGCGATGAGAATTCCATGTCCTAGAGTACCTTGGCAGTGGTTTCAAGGACAGGTTCCACAGTGAACAGCAGTTTGTTTGTGGTTAAACAGATTCTGGGGCAGGGATGCAGCTCAGTGATGGATTGCTGCCCACACAATCCCCAGTGTGAACCCCCAGGTGTGAACCCCCCCAGGTGTGAACCCCCAGGTTGATCCCCAGCACCGAAGAGAAGGAAAGGGAGAAGCAGAAGGAGTAAAGGGAACCACTGCAGACACTAGACTGAGCAGGATGCAGTAGCTGGCTGAGGCTTCGAGCTGCTTCCTCAGTGGTCTGTGAATGCCTTCCGTGGGAGACACCTGCATTGGGAGACGTTGTGTGCCTGAGAATACACGGTTCAAGGGTGGACCAAGACAGACCCTGTGGATTGGACCTCTTGTTTGTTTTTAACCTAACACACATTTGTGAGCATCTCCTGGAAGCTTAAGCTTGTTTGCTCAGCCTTCTTTGTGTCTAGAGGAGGCCACATGACACTGTCCTGGTGAGTGACACAGTGGAAACTGTTATGACTAAAGAAGCTCCATTTTATGCTAGGCATCATCTTGGTACCCACCAGCTGCTTGTCTCTGATTCCAGTCCCTGGAAGATACGTTCCTGTAACCCTGACTCAGTGACCCCCACCCAAAAATGTACCACCGTGACCATCTACTTGTTATGACTGCGTTTTTTTTGCTTCTGTGACTTGCTTATGTGGATACCCAAAGATTGTTTTGAGTTCCTTTAACCACTCAACTTGGCAGAACAGGCTAGTTTTTGCTTGATTGTGTAGCTGTGGAAGGTCTTCTTGTGGTTTTCCCCTTTAAAAATCCTCCCCTCAAGCCCCTTCTCACAGCAATCTCAAATTTGGCTCAGAGGTTGATCATCCTGCTAGCAGCTAATCAATAAATCCTTTAATTATAATAGGATGGACTCTATGCTCTTTTCCCAGGGGTCCCAAACTGCATAACAAAACCCTTTTCCAGGGAGGTTTCTAGGAAACTCGAACTTGGCAGAATGACAGCTGATGCTGGTGACCCTCCTTTTCTCTTCCACGAATTTGGGTATAATTTCTGGAGCCACTGACTGTTCTTGCAACCATGGAGAAATGCCCTGAACCCATGCCAGCAGCTGCCTACCACTTCTGCAGAGTAATAAGAAAAACACTTTTGCCAAAATTTATGCTTAAGCCACTGTTAGTTGGGTTTTTCCGTTGTTTGCAGAGAGAGCATTTCTAATGTATATGTCCTTGCAAAAGGCAGATGGTTCTTATTTTATAATATTCTGTGAAGATTAAATGCACAAAACATCTAACAATTACTTACCCAGGCAATTTTCATAGCTCTTTGTCCATCCTCCCTCCTGGATCATCTTAGCTCTGCTTGAGAAGGAAACTGTAATTGGATCTTGTCTGGCAGGCCACACCCAAGTGCAGTGTTCTGATTAACAAAATGTTAATTTTTTAAATATAAAGTGACATAGAGTTAGGATTACATTTTCTGGCTGGCCTCATATTCCAATTTGTCATGCTGACTTTTTTTTTTGTGGCTATCTTTCTGCAGAAAAGTCACTGCTCCAGCATCTTCCTGGAGAGTGCATAATTGCGCGGAGCCTGTTTAATTATTTCCCTCTGGATTCATTAAGACCCTTTTGCCTACCCAGACACTCCCCTGCCGGTTTTCTACAAGCTCAGAGGGCCTGCCTTTTTCTGCTATTTGTCTTTGTTAGTTTAGCTGCTGCCTAAAGCAGGGCTGGGTACTCACAAAATGCCAGACTGGCACCAGCAAACACAGGTATGACTGTTGAGACCTGCGTGGAGACCCTTCCCCTGTGGGTGAACTTGATCCTAGAATCGCCCATTTATCTGATACTTGAAATATTTTTTTTTTGTCTTAAATCATCTCTATAAAAAGTGCATGTGTGGGGTTGGGGATTTAGCTCAGTGGTAGAGCGCTTGCCTAGCAAGCACAAGGCCCTGGGTTCGGTCCTCAGCTCCGGAAAATTAAAAACCAAAAAAAACCAAAACAAAACAAAAAATGCATGTGTGCCTGACAGCCTTCTAGGCTTGCTAGTGTATGGCTGAATGAAGACAGTTTAGTGGAAGGTAGTTAATAAAAAGAGAAGAAGTTAAATGGGACTGGAACCCACCTCTATAGGATCCTGAAAAGGGATGGGCAGGGATTCACTTTGTCCATATAATATGTTTTTGGACTTAAAATATGTATAGGGGGCTGGAGAGATGGCTCAACTGTTTAGAACACTGACTGCTCTTCCAGAGGACCTGGGTTCAATTCCTAGCACCCACATGGTAGCTCAGAGCTGCCTGTGACTCCAGTTCTAGGGGACCCAACACCCACTCACATAAGATAAAAATAAATAATTAAAAAATATGTATAAAGCCCTTTTATTATATATATGCATATATCCACATATATACATATATGAGTTTGTGTATGTGATTATGTGTGTGGAGTGTGTGTGTGTGTGTGTGTGTGTGTGTGTGTGTGTGTGTGTGTGTGTGTAGTACATCTTGGGTCATTCCTAGATGACATCCACCTTTTTCCAAGTAGGGTCTCTGTGGGACCTGGGGCTTTCCAATTAGGCTAGGCTGGCTACCTGCCTTTGCCTCCTCAGCACTGAATTACAAGCATGTGCTCCCTCACTCCAGCTTTTAACATGGACTCTGGGGCTCAAACTCAGGTCCTCATGCTGTGTGGCAAGCACTTACCAGCCGAGCTGTCTCCTCAGCCTGGAAAGCACATTTAAAATAAAACATTGAAGCTTATTGGATTCTCTTTCTTACTGTGTGCCTATTGTCTCTCCCAGGTACCATGAACAGGCATACCTTAGAGCTACTGCAGGCTCAGTTCTAGACCATTCTGCAAGAAAGTGTGTACTGCAGCAAAAAAAGTCTCACACAACTTGTTTTGGTTTCCAGTACATATACAAGTTGTGCTCAGTGTTACATGCACAACAGCATTGTGTTTCAAATAACAATGTACATGTCTCAATTAAAATATTCTGTTACCAAGAACTTGTTAATTATCACCTCTGCCTTCAGAGAGTGGTGATACTTTTGCTGGTGGAAGTGTTGCCTTGATGTTGATAGCCTGACTGAACAAGCTTGTGATGGTTCAATAGATAAAAATCAATAAATGTTATAAATTGTACAGTGGACTCAAGGACAGAAATCATGTGGTCACCTCTATTGATGCAGAAAAGGCTTTTAAAAAAAAGCCCAAATCCTTACATGTTAAAAAGTCCTGAAGAAATTCA
Organism: Peromyscus californicus insignis; assembly: GCF_007827085.1. Lineage (NCBI taxonomy): Eukaryota > Metazoa > Chordata > Mammalia > Rodentia > Cricetidae > Peromyscus > Peromyscus californicus. The sequence goes on from NW_026294584.1 coordinate 66,807,141, forward strand.
GAATAGAAAGAAAGAAATTATCTCGGCGTAATAAGGCTATATATGACAAATCTATAGCCAACATTATAAAGGAGGAAAAACTCAAAGCATTGCTGCTAACACCAGGAACAAGACAAAAGTGTCTACTGTCTCCCCTCTTACTCAACACAGTGCTAGGAGTCCTAGAGAGGTAAGACATGAGCTGCAAATAAAAGTGATACAAATAGGGAAGGAAGAGATCAAAGCATCGCCATGTGCACATCATGATTCCAAAAAAAGGAACCTTTAAGGACTTTGCCAGGAAACAGGACTGATAAGCACTTCCAGCAAAATGGCGGGGTACAAAATGAACACACTAAAATCGTTATCCTTTTTATATTCCAAAGACAACTATACTGAGAAAGAAGTCAGGGAAGTAAACCCATTGATAATAGTCTCAAACTAAACCAAACCACCCACCTTGGAATAACTCTAACCAAGGAGGTCTAGAATGGAAACCTTAATCCACAGAGATTGTGTTAAGGACACTGAGGAAGACACTAAGAAAGACTTCTCATGCTCATGAACTGGTAGGATTAGCATTGTAAAAATGGCCAGCTACCAAAAGCAATCTACAGATTTAATGTGATCCCAATCAAAATTTCAGCAGTGATCTTGACAGAAATAGAAAAAACAATCTTAACATTCATATGGAAATACAAAAGACTCCAGGTAGCCAAAGAAATTCTGAGCAAAAAGAAAACTGCTAGAAGTATCCCTATGCCGGATTTCATGTTATACTACATAGCCATAGTAACACAGGCGGCATGCTACCAGCACCAAAACAGACGTGTCGAACAGTGGATTAAAATAGAGAATGTGAGTGTTACAACTCTGAGGGGAAAGGTTTCTGCAACACAAGGGTTGCAGTTCTGAGGAGAAATTCCCAACACACATGTCACACTTCTGAGGGGAAAGGTTTCCCCAAAGGAACTGTTACAGCTTTGAGGGGAGAGGTTTCTCCTAGGTAAGTGCTGCGGCTCTGAAAAGGTATCCTGGCAGTTGGGAGCCAAGGAATACCATAAAATCACGCCACACAACAAACCTCACGTAAGACATTTCTTGGGAAAGACACAAGAGCGTGGCTGCCTCTGCCTGAGACAGAAGCAGCAGCAAAGAACTTAACAGAAGGCACAGAAGGCAGGCGTATATCTTTTTTTTTTTTGGAGGGGAGTTATTTTCCAGTGTGGAGATTTCCAGGGTGGAGATTACTGAGACTGAGATTGGTGGGATTTTGTGCTTACACCTAGAAGTGGGCTCGGACATCCTGCCCTACAGAAAGCCCAGAAACAAGGCCATGCAACCAAGAACTATCTGATTTTTGACAAAGATGTAAAAAATACACAATGGAGAAAAGACGGCATCTTCAACAAATGGTGCTTAGAAAATAGGTGTCTACATGCAAAAGAATGAAACTGGGTCCTTATTTTCACTCTGCATGAAACAACTCGAAATGGATGAAGAACCTCCGAGTCATTCCTAAAACTCTGAAATGGATAGCTGAGAAAGCAGGGAGTACATTTCAAGATAGAGGCATACGTAAGGACTTCCTGAACAGGACTCTGATTGCCCAGGAAGGCCAATGATCAATAAATGCGATCTCATAAAATTAAAAACGGGAGCACAGGAAATTGACAATCAGATTAAGAGAGTGCATATAGATTGGGAGAAAATCTTTGCAAGCAATGCATTTGACAGAGGGTTAATATCTAGAGTATATAAAGAACTCAATAAACTAAACATAAAAAAAACACACAACCCAATCAGTACACGGGCTACAGAGAGTTCTCAAGAAACACAAACGGAGCCAGGCCACCTTTAATCCCCACACTCGGGAGGCAGAGGAAGGCGGGTCTCTGAGTTCGAGGTCTGCCTGGTCTACAGAGCGAGTTCTAGGACAGTCAGAACTACACAGACAAACCCTGTCTTGATAATCCAAACACACACACACACACACACACACACACACACACACACACACACACGGACAATAAATACTCTGAAAAGCGCTTAATCTCCTCAGCCACCAGGGAAGTGGAAACTAAAACAACTTTGAGATTGCTTTTCACCCCACTCAGAATTGCTGTTCATGAAGAAAACAAACTACAAATATTGGCAAGGATGTGGGGAAGAGGAGCCCATTCTGTTCTTGATGTGAGTGTAAACTGCTGCACCCACTAGGGAAAGTAGTGTGGAGGTTTCTCAAAAAGCTGAAAACAGAACTCCGATATGACCCGGCTACACTATTTCTGGACACAGATCCTAAGGATTCTATCTCCTACTATAGACACACTTGCACACCCATGTTTATTGTGGTTCTATGCAAAGCAGCCAGGAAATGGAATCCGAGTAGATGTCCATCAGCTGTTGCATGGACAATGAAAATGTGGTGTATATACACAATGGGATTTTATTCATCTGGGAAGAAAAATGAAATTTGCAGGAAAATGAACAGTAAAATATTGAACTAAGTGAGGTAATCCAGAAAGACAAATGCCACATGTTATTTCTCAATGTGAATCTGAGTTTCAAACTTACATATTTATGTATTTAATATGGAGTGTCTGTAGAGGTCAGTAAGCCAGAAAGATCCCATAAGAGGGGGAGGGAAAGAGGCCTCAATGTGGAGAGGGGATAGTAGAACACGTGATATGAAAGTAGAGGGGGGATACTGGAAGTTAAAGGTTTCAGTAGGGACGAGGGTAGGGGTAGGGGTGAATTAACAAAACTAATGGTGTATTAAAAAGCCTTATGGAAATCCAATACATTGTATGCTAATTAAAAATAATTTAAAAAAGAGCCGGGTGGTGGTGGCGCACGCCTTTAATCCCAGCACTCGGGAGGCAGAGCCAGGCGGATCTCTGTGAGTTCGAGGCCAGCCTGGTCTACAGCGCGAGATCCAGGAAAGGCGCAAAGCTACACAGAGAAACCCTGTCTCGAAAAAACCAAAAAAAAAAAAAAAAAAAAAAAAAAAATTTAAAAAAGGGTTTGAGTGAAAGGCTAACAACATTACCAACATTAAGAAATTTAACATTAAAGAACATCTCCATTCCCAGCACCTGGGAAGCAGAGGCAGGAGGAATACAAGTGTGAACCAGCCTGGACACCATAGTGAGTTCTAAATCAGGCGTGATTTTATGGTGAGACCTTTTCTCAAAATCATTATCATTCTGGTCCCAAGACATAGCTCAGGTGGTAGTGCGCTGAAGTGGAAACACGCTGTTGGGAAACAGCCACAACTGACCTGGAGCATGCAAGTTGCTGTGAACCTTGAATCTGTAAAAATGCAATTGTCTGGTAAGCAAGATGATTAACAAAGGATGCTAAATCTGGTCCCCAGAGAGCTTCAATGTTCAAGGATTCTTTTCTCCTGAGTAATGGTGGATTTCTTACCCCTTTCCAGCTAGCCAGAGCAACTTATGGCTAAATTACTAATGGATGATAATTCCATCTTTATATAAAACGCATGAAGTTTATTTTAAAACGTTAAACAGACTTAGCTTGGAGCCAGGTGTATAGTTTGGTGGTATAGTGCTTACTTAGGTAGAACTTGAAAGGCGCCGGGTTCCAACCCAGGCGGCAAGAACGAGACTGAATTGTTTCCATTTGTTCTTTCTCAGACCTGTTATTTACTTTCTTCAGGGAACAGTTTTTCTTGTCACATGTTCTAAGCACAGAGAGGTGGGTGTTTGGTGTTTCCCTCTACCACTCTCCATCTAGTCCTTTTAGATAGTCACTTCCTGAACCCAGGGTTGGAGTTTTCTTGGCTAGGTTGAAAGCCCCCAAGCTTCTTTGATTTTCCTGTCTCTGCCCACCTTGAAACTGGGGTGTAAAGCGTCTGTGAGATGTCTGGTTCATTATGTGGGTGCTGGGTTCTGAACTCCGGTACTCAGGATTGCTCAGCAAGCACTCTTAGCCTAAACGCTCCAAGTGGCCACCTCTCCAAGACCACTTAGATTTCAAGAGACAGAAGAAATGAAAAGAGGTGTACAAAGCCCGATTTTGTGAACCCATTGTATCCAGCCAGGCACTGGACTTCCTTGTTCTTAAGGAGTCTCTGGGAATGCAGCAGTGACAAGCATAAAGTTTGAGGAAGGGAGCAAACAGCATCTCTTTTGCAGCCTGGGCCTATGCAGGAGAAGCCAGCTTGTAAGGCCTCAGGTAACCAGGTCAGGCGGTGATGCTCAAGCTAAGTTAGGCTCAAGGACCAAAGAGGTGCTCCAGGTAGACTAGTGGGCCACAAGGGCAATCTCGAGGGCTGGTGGAGAGGTTTGGCCTGGTCAGTCCAGGAGTGGAGCCGGAGGGCGAGGCGGGTCAGACTAGGGCGTGGCTAGGGAGGGCGCGGGATAAGGTAGGGGCGTGGCGCTAGGACGGGCAGGGTGCAAGGGGAGGGCGCGGCGCTAGGAAGGGGTGCACCTCTGGCGGGGAGGGCGGAACTAAGTGGGGCGGAGCCCAGGGGAGAGGGCGAGGCTAGTAGGGGAGGAGCTGAGGGGAGAGGGCGGTGCTAAGCGAGAGGAGGGACGAGGGCGGAACTAAGGGGAGGAGCTAGGCGCGAGCAAAGGGTTAGGGGCGGGGCCTTGGCGGGGGCGGAGCTAAGAGGGGCGGGGCCGGGCTGTTTCTGGCGGCGAGGCTGGTGCTCGCGCGCAGGTCGGGCGGATCCTACCTGGCTGCTGCAGGGCGGGCTCAGGGCTCGAGGCTAGGACTCCTTTCCCTTCCCACGGCCATGGAGCGGCTGACGTTGCCTCCCGGCGGCGCGGAGGCGGTAGACGAGTACCTGGAGTACAAGAGGTGAGGCCTTGACTCTGCTCCTCGGTGCGGACTTCGGTTCCTGGCTGGGTCTCGTCGTCGGAGCACAGTGGGGCGAGCAGGGACCCGGCAGGCGAGCGCTTTTAGGGCTCGGGAGTCCGTTCCTGGGCTGTTCGAGAGGCCTGGATTGATTTCACATTTCATCTTCTGTAATTAAATGTGCTGACACACGGTTCTAGTCTGTAATGAGTCTCTTCCGAGACCACTTGAGAGTCTCCCCTGACAAGAGGGATGATTAACTACTTTTATAGTGGGTGCTTTTTTGTTTCTCTTAGTGACAGTTGAAGAATTACATATTGAGCACTCGAGATCTATAAAAGTTAGTAGACATCAGTTTGCACATTTATTCAGTGATAGGTAAGGAGTGAACTGCCGAATGCACTCCCCAGCCCAGGGAGATGGTTTTAGGACTTGGTTTCCCAGGCTCCTCTCCCACAGCAGGGGACACAGATGCTTGCTTCTTTGACTCTAGGACGCACAAAGGCTGATACATCTGCCTCCAAATCCCCATCTCCTAAGAAAGGTTTCCTTTTGACAGTTGGGAAACTGGGAAAATGGGGATTGTAGACGTCATGGCAGGAGGATATGTGCGAACAAAGGAAAAGCCCAAATGTATGGAGCTTTCCCCAAGTCATTTGGGGGCATCTAGGCGGTTGGGTTTCCCAGCATACTGCCCCATTAGTGTAGTTTTGGGTAATGTTTAGAACTTTCTGAAGATTTTGAACAGGAAATGTGAGATGTAACAGCTTGATTACATTTGTCTTAGGTTTCTATTGCTGTGATAAAACACCATAATCAAAAGCAACTTGGGGAGGAAAGGATTTATTCCATCTTACAGCTTGTAGTCCATCATCCAGGGAAGTCAGGGCAGGAACTAATGCAGCGCCCATGGAAGGGCGCTCTTTACTTCTTTGCAGCTCATGGCTTGCTCAGCCTGCTTTCTTAGAGCACCCTAGATACCGCCAGGAGTGGCACCACCCACAGTGAGCTGGGTCTTCGCAAGCCTTCTAACTACAGGGTTGCCCACAGGCCAATCTAGTCGTGCGTATTTTCTCAACTGAGATTTTATATTTCTATATGACTCTAGTTTGTGTCAAGTTGGCATAAAACTAGCCAGCACAGAGTCTTCGTGGCAGGTTCACCCATCACATACTTAACCCTCTTACCTATAGCAGGCGTCATTTCGTTTTGGCTTTCTGGCTCTTCCCTGGGAGGAAGCCACTTGATCCTGAGGTTGACTGAAGACTTACATATTTACAAATATGGATTGGACTTTCACTTTTCTCTTGTCCAGAAAATGCTAGGGACAGGCTCATGGAAAATTAGTTTTTGCAAGCCTAAATGTCATGGGTCATATCCCTTTAAGAGAGATTATCATGTCCTTTACCATCAACAAGCTTTGAGAAACACGAGGACTTGGGCTACTTGATATAAGAGGATTATTTGGAGAAGTCTCCACCAAATAAATGATCTCCATCAGAAACGAACTTTCCTACTGTCAGCGGCCCAGGCTTGTAATTTCAGCTCCAAGGAAATGTCTAGGAGGGAAGTGAGTTCAAAGTCAGTCTAAACCACGTATGGAGAACCTGCTGGAAAACTAAGGACTGAAATGTAGCTCATCAGTGGTGGAACCATTGCCTAATGAGTGCAAGGCCCTGGGTTCTGCAAACACAGAAAAAATGTCAAACAAAAAGCTTCTTCCTAAGTTTTCTTTAGTTTTGACTTGCCTTGGGTGGGAGGCGTCTAGAGGGAGTATACAGCCTTTCTACTCAAAGTTTCAGAAGGTGGGGCCCCTGGCAACCACCTCACCTGGCTTACTAGGAAAGCAGGACCTCAGACTCACTCAGACTCACTGACTCAAATCAGCAGGTGAACAAGGCACCCTGGAGATGATGGATATACAATACAGTTTGAATTTAAATACCAATACTCTCTTACTTGAAAGATCTGCATTTGACCTAAGATCTTTTTGGTACTATTGATATTTTTTGATGGCTATAATAAAACCTTATCTCAGAATAAGTTCATTTTTAAAAACTATTGTGTATCTAGAATGTTTAAGCAAAGGAGAGAAAAATCCAAGCAGATAAAGGAGAGAACCAGAAAGGGTAAGCATTAGGGAAGAGGAAGGACTGAGTGCAGGTGATGGGCGCAGCAGTGAAGGAGGGTAGAAAGCTGTTTTTCTAGTTCTGACTCTGTCGTGGATTTTCTGTTTTCTTGGTAGGTAAGTGCACAGAAATATATTCCATGGTGTAAGTATAAAATCTAATGTGAAGCTGCACAGCTTCTGAATGGCCATTCTAACATTGTAGAAATTCATTGAGATATATAGGCTTTGGGTCTAGTTAATTTTAGTGTATGAAATTTTATTTGCAAGTTTTAAAAAGCTTATTAAAAAACAAGGGAGAAGATTGTGCTGATTGTATAGCTTATGAATTAGGTTTCTATTTACTTTTCTTTCTTTTTTTCTTTAGTTTTTCAAGACAGGGTTTCTCTGTGTAACTCAGGCTGTACTGGAACTTGCTCTGTAGATCAGGCTGGCCTTGAACTCAGACTCTGCCACCTGCCTCTGCCTCTTGAGTGCTGGGAATAAAGGCTGGATTTCTATTTTCTGCTGCAACCAGGTATTTCAAAACATGGAAAAGTATGTAATGTTCAAAAAATCATATAGACATTCTATAAACACTTCAGCCAGGTTATAAAATAAGTAGATAAATAAATTTATTTAGAAAAAAAGTAATTAAAGAGAGATGTTTTCAAATAGAAATTTCTTCCACTTTGAACAACTTTAAAATTGTTTTTAATTGTATTTTTTCTTTCTTCTAGCAAAGCAATTTTTCCCCATAGACATAGTGCAGGCTGATATTTTTTCATAAGATTTTGGAATCTTATGAAACCTCAAAACATCTGATCATCCATTATATACCATGAGTTTGAGCTTGTGTAATCAAAGCATCTTTTCAGAGCTCACATGACCTTCAGCTTGCCCAGAGGTCAGCTATGCCAAGAAGTTAAGCTGGCTTCTGCACTGATAGAGGTTTGATTTTAGGTACTGTTTTGTTTGTTTGTTTGGTTTACACAGGGTTTCTGGTGTAGCTCAGGCTGTCCTGGAACTCACTCTGTAGACCAGGCTGGCCTCAAACTCACAGAGGTCTCCTTGTCTCTGCCTCCTGAGTACTGGGATTAAAGATGTGAACCACTAGTGCCCAGCTTTAGGTACTGTTTTAAGAGGATGAAAACATAACTTTTAGAAGCTTAAGCTCAAGATTTTTATTTTCTCGAGACAGGGTCTTGCTGTGTATTCCAGACTGGCCTCTAATTCATCTTCCTGCCTTAACCATTTTGGATGGGATTGCAGGAGGGCGCCACATCTGGTTTAGGCTCTAGCTTTTAATGAGAGGAATGAATGTTTGCTTCAAAACTAAAGTAGAGATTGAGATGAGTATGTGGTAATCCACTGATAAACCCTGAGCACTGTATAGTTACTTTTCTGTTGCTGTGATAAAATACCATGGTCAAAAGAAGTTCAAGGAGGAAGGGTTTATTTGGGCTTATGGGTCCATTATGGCAGGGATGGCATGGCCTGGCATGGCATGGTGGCAGGAGCAGGAAGATGGCTGATCAGTTTCTGTCTGTACACAGGAAGCAGAGAGAGACAGAACAGGAAGTGGAGAAAAGCTACAATCTCTCAAAGCTGGCATTGAGCCATGCATTTCCTCCAGCGTGGCTGCATCTCCTAAAGGTTGCACGACCTCACCAAACACTGCCACCAACTGGGGACTAAGTGTTCAGATGCAAGAACCTGTGGGGGACGTTTCTCAGTCAGACACCATAATCAGTAAAGCCATGTTCAAACACTGTCACCTCCAATCTTTTATATGACACCATAATCAGTAAATCCATGTTCAAACATTGTCACCTCCAATCTTTTATATGGGAAGAGAATGGAGAAAAGATTTCTTTTCTTAGACATCACAGGGTTCATGGCTAAAGTACCTAAAATAAAAGGAAGGTTGCAAGGGAAACGCTTACAGAGTCAAATGCTATGTGGCATGGGAGTGAAAGAAAAGAAACACACAGGAATCCTGTGCTGTTATGCTTGGTTTGTGGGATGGTGGGCAGCCAGAGAGAAAGGACAGCAGGGTGAAAGGACCAGAGGACAGCAGGGAACTAGGGAACTCAGCAAGGCCTGTTGGTCTAGATGCTTCTCAGTGCTGTTGTGTCTTCGGAGGCTAGTACGTAGGTAGAGGGAGGCTCCTCCTGGAATGAGGGACCTGTTTCAGGGAAGAATATTTGGGATGGTGGGAGTGGCATTCCTGCTTTGGCTGTTTGCTCAAGAAGGTGCTTGCCAAATCCGGGGGGAGGGTTGGCACAGCCTGAACTCCATCAGAAGCGAAAGTGTTATTGTTACTGTTTGCAGTTTGGCTATGATTTATGTTGAAAGTAAAAAATCCAAAGTCAAAGCCACTTTTCATTTAAATATACAAGAATAATTTAATTTTAGAGTTGAATATTTTGGGCCTGGAAGATACTCAAGGGTTAAAAGCAATTCTTGTTGTTGTAGAATTGTTGGTGAGGACGATGGAGGGAAACCTTTTACTCCTGAAGAGTATGAGGAATACAAGAAAAAAGTCTTACCCATGCGTTTACAGAACAGGTTATTTGTGAGCTGGCGGTCACCAACAGGAATGGACTGTAAACTTATTGGCCCAGAGACACCGTGTTTTTGTACACATAGGTAAGATATTGTATCATTTACTTGTTAAAAATTTCGGTTTTACTTACGTATGGGAGTGTGTCTCTGGGTGGGTATGTGCACGTGAGTGCAGGTGACTGTCCGGCCGGAGGCATCAGATCTGCCTGGAGCTGTGGTTACACATGGATCTGAGCCAACTGAGGTAGGTGTGGGGAAACAGACTGCAGGAGCAGGGTGCACCTTAACTGGTGAACCGTCTCTCCAGCCCACCCCATCGCTGATTTGCTGAAGGCTAAGAAGGAGAGCTAGAGCAAAAACACGTCTTCCTCCTAGAAATAACAGTGTGAGGATTAAGAAACATTTGATGTCGACATTTGCGTAACTATGCACCAGAACTACGCAAAGGTTTTGGAACGGGTAATAAACTTTCATGCTGTGTTAGAACTCGTCACAGAGTCTGTCACCATGAGCAACTCTTGTCTTGCCGTTGGGAGAAACAGAGTCTTGTTTTTCCAGGGGTCTTTCAGTGTGGTGAAAGTAGCACCCACTGGCCCCATTATTAGAGAGGTGGGAACTGGTTGGTCACACTGACCCGTGCTGGTCAGGCTACTCATCCACCAGTAGACCAGCTTCTCCTCAGGGTTACGAATCACTCTTCACACCCTCAGGGAGTGCTGGGTTGGTGTTTTTCATTCTATATTTGTTTGCTCAATTCTTTGTGAGAGCGTCCCGTTATATATCCCAGGCTGGCCTGGAACTGTCTGTGTAATCCTAAGGAGTCTTAAACTCATGTTCTCTTTTCTCCCCAGTGTGGGGTTGACAGGTGTGACCACCATACCTGGCCCCATACCTTGAACAAATGAAAAATACAAAATTCTTTCGACTTCAAATGGTTGTGTTCACGAGTATCACTGAGAGAAGAGACTTGAGGGGCCAGTCATATGTGTGTTGTTTGAATTGCTGTGCATGTGCATTCCTTCGGATTTTTCTGTCACTTCACAGTTGTAAATATCAAAATGACAAAACTGCTTTGTAAAAAGTACAACACGAAGAAACCACCGAACCTAGTAGCTATTCTTAGGGACCAGGTTTTACTTTTTGTTCTAAGGAATTCATTGAAGGGGAACTGCCCTGCTTCAACAGCAACTTCCAAGGCTCCTTCTGAGAGACTCTTTATCTAGTTGCTATTTACAGAGTTGCAGTTTGCCAGAAGTTGTTAGGCAGTTGCTAGGATGAGTAATGTGTATAGATTGGCTTCAGACTTACCTAGACACCATAACTAAAAGCACTGTGGAGGACTGGAGGATGATGGGTACATGTTGATATCTGTCAAAACTGAAGGGGCTGGGCAAATTTGTGCTGTCTTATAATTTATGCTTGTGAACATCTAATGCCAGTTTCTATGTGGAATTTGTGTTGCTGTAAATGACCCTCAAAATCCAACCCAATTATGATGAAGAAATTTCTCTGTGGTATTCATCACTTAATGAAATACCTACCTAACATACGTTTTTCTGTTACTAAAGTGAAACATAGTTACTAAGGAAAACTGGGAATATATAAAAAGTAGAGCGCTCACCACCCAAAGCCTGCTGCTGTTAGTACTTTCTATTTTATCTGTATAATTTTTCTCTTTGCGTTGTTCATTTAGTTGTATGTTCTGTGCATGCATTAAAACATAGCACTGTTTTTTCATGAACAAACCACAGGAAGTGTGTGTGCGTGTGGCTGTTAGTAACCTCAGGCAGGTTTTTAGCAGTTCCTCCATGTCCCAGCTCGTCCAGAGCTGTTCTCCGTTGTTCTTGAAGCTGTGAGGCAGACTCGGGTGTGCCAGGCAGAAAGGCAGGTTACAGAAGTGGGGACTCCAATTCCTGTCCTTTCCTTGGCTTTAACCAGCCCAACTTCTAAATAGTTTATATGTAGAACTGTGATTCTATGAAGGTTTTTTATCTAAACAGAGTTTCACCTACTGTTTAGATAAATACCTATTCTGTTTAGATAAAAAGACTGCTCTCAAGTAATGGATTTATCCATTCTTTTATGCTTATAAAGATGCCTATTTATAATCGATATCTACTAGTACATGTACTATTGCTAACACTGCCTTTATACCAAACCCTTATCTATATGTGCAATTATTAACTTAGGGTGTATTTTCCAAAATGAATTTCTAGGGTGAAAGGATGGAATTTTAAAAGTTTTTTGAAATACCAAATGGAATTGGTTGTTTTGTAATACTCTTTTCAAAAATTAAAAGATTATTTTATGTGTATGCAAAGCTAAAAAACATACAACTTAAAAATATTTTATCAATACCATTAGTTCATTTTGATATTGAAAGTTAGAAATTAAATTATAGTGAAGTAAATAATATTAAAATTTTATTAAACTTATTTCAGGTTTAGATAGCAAAGCATAAAAATAAATTTAATTGATGCACTTTGATGAAAACCATTCTTTTAAAAAACCTGACATTTATATTTGTTCAGTATGTATGTATGTTTTCATGTATGTGTGGTACATTGGTCAGTGGGTCCAGAAGATCAAACTCAAGACATTCAGCTTGGCAGCAAGTCCCTCAACCCACTGAGGCATCTCACAGGCCTCTTTAGTTTTCTTGGTGTGCTAGGATACCCACTGCCTTGTACATAGTAGGTGAGCATTCTACCTAGCTTTAGGAATTTTATATAATTTTACCGTGTGTGTGTGTGTGTGTGTGTGTGTGTGTGTGTGTGTGTGTGTGTGTGTGTGGGAGGGAGGGAGGGAGGGAGGGAGGACGCCCAGCACACAGGCATGCCACGACACAGTGTGGATGTCCTGCAGAGGACAACTTAAGGGGAGTGGTTATCAAAATGAGGTCATCAGTCTTGGCAGCAAACACCTTTACCTTCTGAGCCATCTCTCCACTTCCCTCACACCTGAGTGTTTTAACAGTGTCTTCTTGTACAGTCCAGGCTGGCCTCAAACTCATGATCCTCTTGCCTGCCTCCACTTTCTGAATGCTAAAATTACGAGTATATACCGCTACACCTGACTTGATAGAAAGCATTTTTTTTTTTTTTTTTTTTTTATAAAGAGCTGTTTTGTGTGACTGGTTATACTTCAGTAGTGGAACATCTGCTGAACATACATGATGCCTTGGGTTTGATCTCCAGTAGTCCCCACAAAAGGAACTTTTTCATCCAGACTAAAGAACTGCAATGATCAGTATTTTAAGGGAATTATATTTCTTTATACGATTGTGAAACTTCTTAAATAACCAAAAATTAAAATTAGAATAAGTGAACACTACATTCTAAAGCGGATAGAAATGCTGAGTGTGGAAGCAGTTACTTTTACCTTATTAATACAAATAACGAAAGATAAAAACAGATTCAAAATAATTACATGTGCATTTAATAGACAGTTATGTAATGTTTGACACTATCCAAATTGTGTTTGTGTTTCTATTTTTTAAAGGTATAAACAGCATAAAACGGACTTTGAATCGCTTCCACAGCAGCGCCCCATTGACCTGCCTTGCCAGGTGGCGGGGTGCCGATGCAAGGCTTACCAGTACGTCCCTCAGAATGGTACCCAGCCTGTTCGCTGCAGCTGCAAACACTTTGCTGACCAGCACAGCCCTGCACTTGGCTTCATATGCAACGCCTGTGAGTTCCAGCATGCACAGTTGCAGACTGCTTTAATTTCTCTGTTAAATACTTCATGAATTTATGTCACAGTTTAGTTAGCTACAAAGCAAATTTCAATGGGTAGATACTCAGTCCTTGGTATGATTTATAATAACAAACTTCAGTGTTCTAGAATTTAAATAATTTAAGTAATAGGGATAGATTTTAAAGAATTACTAGACACCGCTTTATTTTAAAGTTTTAAACTGAGTTTAATTTAAGGTGTTATGGGTGCTTTGTCTGCATGCACATCTGTGCACCACGTGTGTGCTTGGTGTATGTGGAGGCCAGAGGAGGGTGCCAGGCTCCCGGAACTGCAGTTATAGCTGGTTGTGAGCTGCCGTGTGGGTGCTGGGAGTTAAACCCAGGTCCTCCGGAAGAGCAGCCAGTCTCTCCAGCTCTGACTAAAAGTGTCAGTAACAGGAGGGATGGCTCCGCAGTGAAAACCCTGACTGGTTTTGTAGAGGTCCCCGGTTCAGGTCCCGCACCGCTGTGAGGGCTTACAGCCATTTCTAGGCACAGACACTGTGCACATTCAGACATTCAGGCAAAGCACTCACACACATAAAATAAAATAAATGAACCTGGAGATGATAACAATGTTTTTAATAATGAGAGTTTAATCAACCTGGTGCCTTTTTGCTGTGGTGTGGGTTTTGGTGTTGGGGATTGACCCTAAGGTCACAGGAATGCTAGGCAAGCCCTCTACCACAGAGCGACACCCATGGCCCTAAATTTATTCTTTACAGACTTTTAAAAGAGGGATTTTATAAGTAAAAAAGATGCAAGAACCTGACAAACATTTCAGATTATGTGTGCTCAGCCAGTAAATTCTACATGTTGCAATTACAAATTCAAAAACAAATTTGGAGCATTTCTGACTTTGAGCATTCTGGATAAAGGATACTCAACTGGAGAAACATTTTTACTGACAATAGCAGGAGTAAATGTGTTTCATCTGCCAAGTATGGATGGAATTAGTTGTATAAAATTTAGGAGCTTTGGTTCCCGTACACAGGTATAAGTGATGTGAGCAGGTGAAGATTTTGCATTATATATTCTGGTCTCCATTCCAATATGGCTGCTTTAAAAAAGTGTGTGTGTGTGTGTGTGTGTGTGTGTGTGTGTGTGTGTGTGTGTGTGTGTGTATGCACCCGGTGCTGGTAAAAGCCAGAAGAGGGCAAGAGGGCATTTGATTCCCTGGAATTGGAGTTACAGGCAGTTGTGAGCCGCCATGTAGGTGTTGAGAACTGAACCCAGGTCTTCTGCAAGAACAGTATGTGCTTTTAATCCACTGAACCATCTCTCCAGCCTTTATTTATTTCATTTTTTAGAGGCAGAGTTTTGCTGTGTAGACTAGTCTGGCCTGAGAGTTGTGATCCTCCTGTCTCAGCCTTCAGGGTGCTTAGCTTCCAGGAATTCACCACAGTGCTCAGTGCTAATGTAGCTTTTGAGGAGAGGATCTGTATTTTCTGGCACTCCAGTTTTTACCTTAGTGTCCTTTGGGCCCAGTTGGTTTTTGAAACATTCCCCCCCCCCCCACGGCTTCAGTGTGCACCCCCTGAACCACTGCAGCATCTGTAAGAGTAACAGTGGCTGGAGATAAGAGATCCAGGGTCAGAGGACCTACCCTTAGCTGGCTTTGGCTAAGATGAATGTGTTAGGGTGGGCGGTTTAGTGTTTACTCTTAACATTTTGCCCTTGGTGTCTTAATTCAGGCTTCAAGTGTTCAGGCTTCCGCAGCTGCTTCACTTGCCCCTGTGGCCAGCCCGCGTATGCCCATGACACAGTGGTGGAAACACGACAGGAAAGGCTGGCTCAGGGAAAACCAGTGGGACAGGATGTTCCTTACGCAGCCATGGGAGGTCTGACAGGTTTCAGCTCATTGGCAGAAGGCTACATGCGCTTGGATGACAGCGGCATTGGTAAGTGAAAACATTGAAGTGTGAGCTTGGCACGAGGTGCACCAACAGTAATGATACCCCTTTGTTTTGGTTTTTGAGACGGGGTTTCTCTGTGTAACAGTCCTGGCTGTCCTGGAACTCACTCGGTAGACCATGCTGGACTTGAACCTTCTGAGCGCTGGGATTAAAGGCCTGTGCCACAATTGCCTGGCCTTAGTTAGCAGTTTATAGTCATGTTTTTTTTTTTTCCAGAAAAAGTTCCCTTATTTGGTTTTTATTTTTAAAAACCTGTTGCACTATACAACATACTGTTATAGAAAACACCAAAGAAAAGATGATTCTGTGTGCAATACTTAATCCAAACCTGAGTCCATGCCCCTGTTTATTGAAGTAGCTGGATGACACTTGTTTGATATGATATAGTTCCTTGTTACTCCGTTGTGTGCGACTTGCTATTGTAACGCTCCTGCTCTTTCTCCTCTCCCCGCTCCATTTTCCCTTTTCTTTCCTTTTCCATCTTTTCTCACTGACCTATATCAAGTCCTTTAAATGTTAATGTAACTAATAATCTTGTGTTTATTTTGCCGATATTTTTCTCTAATGTCATTTACCATTTGATTTTAACATTAAAAATGTTATTTTATTCTTATTTATGTGTTTGTGTGCCTGTGGGGGCCAGAAGAAGGTGGCAGATCCCCGGGAGCTGCAGTCACAGGCACTTGTGAGCCAGCTGCCATGGTGCTGGGAACGGAGCTCACATCCTTTGGAAGAGCAGCAGGCGCTCACTCTCTAACAGGAACCATCTCCCCAGCTCCTAATGTTAAATTTTTTTTTTTAAGTTTGTAACTAGGTTTTCCTGTTCCATTTTTTCCCATTTTTATTATTATTATTTTTTTCTGAGACAAGGTTTCTCTGTGTAGTGTTGGTGCCTATCCTAGATCTCGCTCTGTAGACCAGGCCGGCCTCGAACTCACAGAGATCCGCCTGGCTCTGCCTCCTGAGTGCTGGAATTAAGGGTGTGCGCCACCGCCGCCCGGCCTCATTTTGATTTTTATAAATGTACATCTCTTCATTTTATCTTAATATATAGTTTCTCTTTTTCATGAATCTGGAATTTATTTTTATGAACATGTGAGATATTACATCTAACTCAGTTTTTGTTCAGATTGATGGCTGCCACTCTTTCTCAAATGATCAGAGATGCTGCCATAGCCTGTCCGGACTTGTTGTGTGCCAGTATCACGTATACTCAGTTTTTTATTGTGTCATGGTAGGCTTTGATATCTAATACTCCTCTTGTTTGTGTTCATCTGTCAAAATTATGATTCTGTTATATATTTTTTTATTTTATATAATCATAATTTTTCTGTAGATTGAATGTACAGGATTTTCTTAGGTTCCTGTAACAGCTTCAGAAAACCCAAGTGCAAGTGCAGAAACGATGATGAAGGTTGAAGCTTTCTTTGTACTGCTCTAAGTTGTTCCAACCACTTCTCAGGATCTCATTTATTCTGTTATAGCAAGTCTGGGGGGTAAGCTGTCTTTCCTGTTTTACACGTGAGGAGTGGAGACGTTATACCTGCTGCTCTTCCTCATCAGCTAGTAGGACTGGGTGAAGCCTAGAGATTGCTCTCTACTCCTAGGTCTGCCTCATTCGTGTCTCTTTCTGTATGACCATTTTATTTCCATTATTGTAGGCTCAGAGTAAATAAATGAATTCATTTATGATTTAATTTTACTATTTCAGAATGTTCCTGGCCTATTTTTAAATTTTTTCATAAATTTGGCCCAATTTTTTAAATAAAAACTTTGCAATATTTTAATTAATAGCACATTGAATGTGCAGATTAATATAGAAAGAACTGGTAATTTATAATATTTTATCTTCATTTATTTTGGCCTTTCTCTACAGACAAGTGGAATTCTGAAATTATTTTTTTAGAAGGCCCACACAGTTCTTATGATTTCTATGTAATCTTTAAAAATTTTTAAAAATTGGGCCTGGAGAGATGGCTCAGAGGTTAAGAACACCGACTGCTCTTCCAGAGGTCCTGAGTTCAATTCCCAGCACCCACATGGTGGCTCACAACCATCTGTAATGAGATCTGGCGACCTCTTCTGTATACATAATAAATAAATAAATCTTTAAAAAAAAATTTTTAAAAATTACATTTATGTATTGTGTGTGTATATATGTAGGCATGTGTGTTTATGTATGAGAGCACATGTGGAGCCCAGACAACAACTTTTTGGAGTCCTTCTATCATGTGGGATCTCAAACTTGGGAGTTTTAGATGGATTTTCAGTATAGTTTGCAAATGATATATTTGCCTTTCTCTCCTGCACTGTTTCCAATCCTTTTATTAGTAGTTTTCCAACCATCTGAATAGTGGTGGTAAACTGGCATCTTGGCCTTTCTAATATTTATCCCTCAAGTCACTGCAGTGTAAAGAAAGAAAACTTTTCATCTTGGCCCTTGTCCTAGAGGGTTAGAGTCCATGGTGGGGGAGTAAAGGCCTGGCTGTAGGAATAGCTGAGAGCTCACATCTTGAGCCACAACTAGGAGACAGCTAACTGGGGATGGCATGGCCTTTTGAAACCTCCAAGCCCATTCCCAGTGACAGACCTCTTCCAATAAGATCACACCTCCTAATATTTCCCAAACAGTTTCATCAACTGGGGACACATATTCAAACATGAGCCGTTCTTACTCAAATCACCAAAACCCATGAGGGAAGGGGGTACTAAGGAAAGGTGGGTGAGGAGAGGAGATGCAGAAGTTTCTGTCCTGTTTGAAGGAGAACCCAGGGATGGTGAAGCTTCTGCTCTGAGCCATGTAGAGTTCTAGACAACGGTGCTCTCTGGCCGGGACTTGATTCCTTTATGATGTGGAAGCAGTCCATAATTTCCAGCACTCAGGAGGGCTTGGCAGACAGCTGAGCTGTGAGATGGGTCCGCCACGCAGTCTGTTGTAGTGGGACTCAGGTGACCCAGAGCATAGCTGGAGGTGGGTCCCCAGCACTGGAAGATTCAGGATGGGAAGTGACAGGCGTCGGAGCATGGTAGAATCTGCACTTGCAATGAGAGCAAATGGGAGACCACCAGGACCAGACCAAATTACAAATGAGGCCAGCCATTAATGCTGGAGACCAGAACCCATGCAGCAAGCGAGGATGGACAGGCCCAGCTGTAGCCTCCCGTGTCCCCAGAGTCGCAGGAGCGAGTGGTGGAGACAGCCAGGGGAAGGAATTGGAAGAATGAGCAGTTTTCTGTGCTGTGCACTTTAGGAGATTAAGACTAGCTTGTCAGCCCGTTAGATTGAAAGTTCATTTCCTAGGAGGAGGTCTGTGAGGGAGATAGGATGGTTTTATATATTTCTCTGTAGCTTCCTTCTTTTTGGTTCAAGAGTTAATGCCCTTAGCAATTGGTCTTTGTAGTTTGTAGTTTGAGGGTGGTGTATGTTTCCTTGTTCATTGAAGAAAGAACTTCCTTCATTTTTCATACTTGGTTGTCCTTCTTTGCTTTTCCGTCAACTCTCATAAATCACTGCCCCCAAACAACTTGGGGAGGAAAGGGCTGTAGGTGATAATCCATCCTTGAGTGAGGCCACCCTGGAACCTGGAGGCAGGAACTGAAGCAGAGGCTGGAAGAATGCCTTTCTGGCTTGCTTCCCATGGCTTGATCTACCTTATACAACCCAGGATCTTCAGGTAGGAGGATTTTTTATTTTTGAGACAAGATATCTCTGTGCATCTCTGGCTGTCCTGGAACACGCTCTGTAGACCAGGCTAACCTTGAACTCAGAGATTCACCTGCCTCTCCTTTCCGAGTGCTGGAATTAAAGGCGAGTGTCACCACTGTCCAGCCAATCATTTCTTTTTTTTTTTTTTTTTGGTTTTTCGAGACAGGGTTTCTCTTCGTAGCTTTGCGCCTTTCCTGGAACTCGCTTTGGAGACCAGGCTGGCCTCGAACTCACAGAGATCCGCCTGGCTCTGCCTCCCGAGTGCTGGGATTAAAGGCCTGCGCCACCACCGCCCGGCAATCATTTCTTTTTTTAAAAATAAATTTAAGCTGGTAAGCCAGGCGATGGTGGCACACGCCTTTAATCCCAGCACTTGGGAGGCAGAGGCAGGTGGATCTCTGTGAGTTCGGGGCCAGCCTGGGCTACAGAGTGAGTTCCAGGAAAGGTGCAAAGCTACACAGAGAAACCCTGTCTCAAAAAAACAAAACAGAAAAAATTATTTTTATTTTGGTGTATGTGTGTGTAAGCCACACATATACAGGTACCTTTGGAGGCCTGGAGAGCGCGTTAGATTCCCTGGAGCTGGTGTTAACAGGCATTTATGAACTACCTGATACAGGTTCTGGGAATTGAACTTATCCTCTGGAAGAGCAATACTCTTAAGCACTGAGCCATCTCTCCAGCCCCATCAAACATTCTAATTAGGATGCATCCCGCAGACGTGCCCCCAGGACAGTGTGATCAAGGCAATCCTCAGGAGAGACTCTCTCTTCTCCATGACTCTAGTTTGTGTCCAGTTGACAAACACTGGGCAGCTCACTGGTTCTCTAGGAAGGAGTGGATCAGAAGCTCAGCTTTGTTTTAGTGTTTCATGACTACATTAGGTCTGATACTTCTTTCCTGACAGTTACAGTAGCAACTAACATTTTTTCCTTCAGGGGAAAAATTTCTGAGAAATGCAAAAACACTTTTTTAAAGCGATGTTTTTCTTTGTGTGGTAAATAAAAATTTAAAATAAAAATTCCTTGGTCTGGAGAAATGGCTGAGTGTTTAAGAGCACTTGTTGCTCTTTCAGAGGACCTGGGTTTGATTCCCAGAATCCACATGGCAGCTCACAACTGTCTGTAACTCCTTTTCCAGGGGATCCAACACCTGGGCACCAGGCATACACATTAGACAGACGTACATGCAGGCAAAACACCCATACACTGAAAATAAAAATAATTTAAAATAAAGATTCCTGTTTGTCTACTTATTTGTATTTGGTGGTGTTGCTTTTGTGTGTGTGTGTATGTGTGTGTGTGTGTGTGTGTGTGTGTGTGTGTGTGTGTGTGTGTTGAGGTCTCAATGTGCTCTTCAAACTAGTCTAATGTCTCACTACCTAAATATGGGATTATAGGCATGTACTACTGTAGCCAGCTAAAATGCACTGGAGTTTTTCCTAATGATCTGCTGATGTTCTGATCTACTTCACAGTAGAAGTGATGAATTGCTTCTATCCTTATGAATAGAGATTTGATCTCCATTCTCCGTATCCTCTGTTTCCAGGTACACCCTCGGTTGAAGTTTTGAATGCTCCAGTTTCAGCCATGGACCACCCATTCCTAAGAGCCTGGCAAATGCCATCTACTTCTTCTCCACAAACACCAACAGATGGTAATGAAGTTACAAGTATTTTTGGGTGTAGTAACAATATAGAACTTGGATTTGCTACCCAGGCAACAGACCAGAGTAAGGATTGCACCAGTGTTCAATTTAGTGAACTCATGAGTTTTTACTGGGGTTACTAACAGGAGTGTGGTGAGGAGCAGGGATAACCCAAAACCAGTTGCATTACCAGGAAGACCTCAACTCAGAAAAGCCGCACACACCGGAAATCTCTTTCCACAGTTTGCCTGTCTCTGTCCGGAGCAACTGTTTACTCCTTTTTTCCACTGCTGGGAGAGTCTTGGGAATTCTTGTTTTTCCCCACTGGTGACCTTTTGTTTACCTCTTATTTTCCTCCGAGGGTGTAGAGGAAAAGCCTCTCCCTCCCTCCTGCTGGCAATGTTTCAATTTGGAGGGAATGTTGCAATTCTGAGGAACCTGGGGGCCATGCAGAGAGTCCAACCCAACCCCTAGCACTCACACGGACATCACAAAAACAAGTTTAAATTCCTTTCAGAACATAAAGCAGCTATTGGTTAATTTTACAAAATAAACACTATGAGGGATGGCTAAAACTATTTTAGTTCTGGAACTTTCCAAAGCAGTTAGTATCATTTCTGTGGTTGCCTATAGACAGCCTCAGTAGTGCATAGTACTGAATATTATCTCATAAAGTATAATATGGATTTCTAGTTACAGTCTGGAAAATAAGTGTATTTGTGTGTGTGTGTGTGTGTGTGTGGTGGTGGTAGGTGTAGATGTGGAGGTCAGAGGAGTACTTGCTCTGTGTGTGGTGTGTGTGTGTGTGTGTGTGTGTGTGTGTGTGTGTGTGTGTGGATGTGGAGGATCAAACCATCTGTTGTCCCTCTGTTTTACTTTCTGATACAGTGTTGTAGCCTAGGCTAGCCTGGAACTTGCTATATAGGTAGCCTAGGCTTGCCTCTAGTTTTAACTCTTCCTACCTCTACCTCTCAGTGCCTAACTCTAGGTTGCTCATATGGAATAGCTGTGTGGTATTATTTAATAAGAGCCAGTTGAATATTTGGAGAATTTTTGCTACTGGAAATTACTTTTGTTTTGTGATGGAATTCTTGCTAAGAAAGAATTTAATATGAGGACCATTAGACCATTTCTGGTTTGAATAATAAACTATTATTACTTGAATAATAAACTAGGTATAAAGGAGTTCTGCCTCCTCTCCATCTCCTTTTGGGGGACATGTAATGTTATAAATGCACAACTTGGATTTTTTTTTCTCATATTAGCAGGTCCAAGCACTCAGAATTCTTCCTTAAGGAAACCTGACGAGGATGATATGGCATACTTTGAAAGACGATACCAGGAAAAGGTAAGTGTTTGCGGAAATTTACTTGCATAAGGTTTTACTTGAAGCATAGACACCACTGAAAGGTTACACCACTGAAAGATTAGATCTTGTATATGCAGCATCCTGAAAATAGTTTGTAAAGGTTTAACTCATAGCTGGTATCAGGCGTTAAAGTTTCCTTAGAACAATTCAGATAGAAATAGCACTGATATGTAAATAGGACTAATCTACCATTTGATTCATGAAATTCATAAATATTGATTAAATACAGAAGTAAAATAAACATCAACCATCTGCATATTTTAAGTTATGTGTATCTTGAATTTTTTATACATGATTTAAAGATTTTTTAAATAAGTAGTTGTCAGGGGAGAGGCTGGTTAATGGGTGCAGGAGTGCAGCTGCCTGGGAGGAACACATTCTGATGCTCTGTAGCACACCAGGGGTCAGCAGCTGTGTACTTCCAAGTGGCGAGCAGAGAGGATTTGAATGGCTTAAAACAAAGAAGTGGTAGATGCTAGAGGTAATAGATATGCCAACTCCCTTAATGGAATTATCGTACATCTCAGGCTGATATTGACCCACACTGCACCGCATCAGTGTACACAGTTAACTAAAACTGCACATGGGTAAGCCTCTCCTTTTCTTTCTCTTGTCCCTCACGTGATGCCTCGCTAAGCTCGCTGTGTAACGGAGGATGCAGAAGTAGAATGGTCAATAAATTCTCTATGCAAGAGCACAGGAAGTGAAAAGAAAAACAAGATTATCTCAGCTGCCCCATGAGGAATCCTGAAGATGGGGATGGGGGATTCTGAAGTTGAGAGGGGCACCCTGGACACAGTGTAGCCTCTGAAGTCGGGAAGGGGTGTCCTGGACACAGTGTAGCCTCTGAAGTCGGGAAGGGGTGTCCTGGACACAGTGTATCCTTTGAAGTTGGGAAGGGGTGTCCTGGACACAGTGTAGCCTCTGAAGTGGGGAAGGGGCACTCTGGACACAGTGTAGCCTCTGAAGTAGGGAAGGGGCACTCTGGACACAGTGTATCCTCTGAAGTGGGGAAGGGGCACTCTGGACACAGTGTAGCCTCTGAAGTCAGGAAGGGGCACTCTGGACACAGTGTAGCCTCTGAAGTCGGGAAGGGGTGTCCTGGACACAGTGTAAGCCTCTGAAGTTGGGAAGGGGCACTCTGGACACAGTGTAGGCAGAGGTAAATGGTGGGACATTGTGTAATGATAGAAACTGTCTTTGTGCCATAATCACTTACCACACGTGACTGTAAGTTTAAATGTTCCTTAGTCACACTAGCCATGGCTTAAGTGCTCAGTAACCACAGTGTCTGGCAACTTCAGGGGACTACAAAGAAATAAATCCTTTTCGTCATTGCAGAAAGTCCTTTTGGAAAGCTCTGTTCGGGCTGCTTTAACAAAATACCATAAACTAAGTAGCTTCTAAACAGTAGATGCTTACCAAGTTTTTGAGGCCAGGAAGTCTGAGATCAAGGTGCTTGCAGATTGGGTGTCCTGTGAGGGCTGCCTTCTGGTCCATAGTCGGCACCTTCTTGCTGTGTGGCAGTGAAGGAGGTAAGGGAGCTCTCTGGCATTGTTTTCACGACACCAACTGCGTTCCTGAGTGCTTACCTTCATACCCGACCTACCACCCAAAGTTCACACTCCGGTGATTGGGTTCAGCACGTGAGTTTGGCAGGGTTCAAACACTTGGGGGCATAGCAAGGGGAAACACATAGCTGAAGGCCTTAGAGGCAAGTTGGAGTCAAAAGGCTGCTTTTGTAGTACCATTAGGGGCAGGACTTACAATCCAATCAATCTTCATTATCGGGACACACACTTACAGGTTAATTTTAGTTTTTCTGGGTTCTAAAACTCCCTTTGCGGGCCCCCCACCCCCACCCCAATGGGCCTGAGTAGTGTTGGCTGTGTTGAAAGCATGCCAGTGGTATTTGTTTGCTGGCAGGTAGAGATGGAGCTCATGTGATGAATTGTTTCCTGACACAGTTTTTAAACACTTTGCAATGTAATTAATGGAATATGAAAGTAAGAAGTCCACATTGAATGCTTTCCCTTTAGCTGGCATGAACTATGCATGTGGTTAGTACTCGCTCTTTACTCCAAAACCACTGAGCATAAGGGATGAGTAGGAAGCTGGGTTGGATGTTTCAGGGCCTCGTTCAAGGGCAAGGCTATGTGTTGCCTCTGTCCTTCGCTATTTATTTCGAACACTGACATGGGGACTCTTAATGGTCAGTGGAAGTTGGCATTGACAGTCAACTTTATGTATTTTATGTAGTTTATGGTATTTTGTTAAAGCAGCCCGAACAGAGCTTTCCAAAAGGACTTTCTGCAATGACGAAAAGGATTTATTTCTTTGCAGTCCAGGTGGGAGTTGCCAGACACTGTGGTTACTGAGCACTTAAGCCATGGCTAGTGTGACTGAGGAACATTTAAACATGCTAACATGGTTTACTGTCTGCTTTTGGAGATTATTGGTAAGGTATTTACTTTATGGATCAGGTTAAGTCATTTTCTTCCTGCTTTGATGAGACCTGGTCTCTTTTCCCCAAGAAAGGAGAATTTTACTTAGGAAACTAGTACCAAAGTGTGCTAGGGGTAAGACACTAGGTTCGTGTTGGGACATTTAGAAAAGCAGGGCAGGGTCTGGGAAAGAGATAGCTTGCCTTTTACCTCACTACATGGATAGTTGATAAGTACTGTTTGTCTTTCAACAACTGTCTGAAGTTTAATTTGTTTTGAGCAGGGCCTTCTACATGCGAATGCTGTGAACTTACAGTCATCTGGCCTCCGCCTCTAGTGTGCTGGGGGTTCTGTGTGTCCCACTTTGCCTGGCTTTGTGAAATAGTAGTTCAAATGAGCAATGGCTGCTTTGGCCTTTTGCTTTTGTTTGGCTTACTTTCTGCTCCCCTGCTTGTCATATCACTAAGAATCCAACACTTAGCCTTAAATGAGATGAAAAAAGTCTAGCAGTTGTTGAGCACTTATCTACAGATTGATTTTTGGGGAGGGGTGGGGGACCAGGGTATTAGGTAGCTCAGTGTGACATCAAACTCGGTACATTTGAGAGACTGACGTTGAACTGCCAATCCTCCTGCCTCCGTTCCCCAAGTTCTGGAACTGTAGGTATATGCCACCATGCCTAGTGTAGTATTCTTCTTTTTATTGTTGTGATAAAACATCATGACCAAGGCAATTTAACAGGAAGTAACTGGGCTTACAGAAGTTCTGGAGAGGGTGGCATCCATTATAGGGAGTGAAGGCAGGGTGGCAGGAACAGCTGAGAGCTCACGCCTCCAACTGCAAGGAGGTGGCAGAGAGCTAACTCAAAATGCTGTGAATCCTTAAAGCCAGTCCCCAGTGACAACTGCCACAAGCAAGGCCACACCTCCTAATCTTCCCCAAACGGATTCAAATGCCTGAGACTGCTGGGAACTTTCATTCAAACCCACCTTACTGAGTGCTTATGAAATACATTCATTTACATATTTGATTTTACTTATACCTTTGAAGAATCCTGAGAAGTATCTATACTGTGGTTAAAGAAACAAATGAAAAGAGGTAGGATTCAAATGTTCTGTTTAGAACAAGAGAACCAGAAAGAGGGTGAATACAGGTGACATTAAAGCAGAGGGGACACTGGGGAGGAAGGGGGCCAGCAGGAGGGGAGACGGGGATGGGGAGAAGGATAAACAAAATACATATGCAAAACGCCATTATGAAGCCTATGACTTTGTATGAGAATAAAAACCAACCAACCAACCAACCAAAACTAGCCTTTAATCCCAGAATTTCGGAGGCAGAGGCGGGCGGATATCTGAGTTCTCAGCAAGCCTGGTCTGCTAGAGAAACCCTGTCTTGAAAACCCAAACCCAAACCAAACCAAACCAACTCCCTCTCACTCCCCCCCAAAAAAACTACTGAAAAGGACCTCTAATTGTTGCCTTTGAATGGGGTGTTCTTCAGAGTCCTTCAAAGGACCTGACAGTGTGTGAGTGATAAGAGGGCGTGGTGTCCCAGTGAGGTGTCAGCCAAAGAGGATGAAGGGAAAAGGGAAGATGGGTTACCTGGATTTTATTACTGGCAATTTATCACTTGTAATTTGACAGATACGGTAAACTGGTTTTACCGGGTTCCAGCTAGTTTCTCGCCCTCGCTCCCCTTCCTTCTGTACCTCCTGTTCTGTTCTGCCCTTTCTCATGCCCTCCTTTCTGCTGGAAATCACACCCAAGTCTTGGTACTTACTAGCTACATGCTGTGCCGCTCAGCAACACCTTCCTCCTGACTTTTTTTTCTGGTTTCCTTAATTTATTTTTTATTCTGAGAATTTCATACATGTATGTAACTTACTTGATCATATTTATTCCTGTTCCATTTCCCCTTGGTTTCTTGATATGACTTCTGTCACTTAAGCTCAAAGTTTCTGTTTCCACTTTGGGCCCTTTATTTTCTGTTTGTCCCCTTGAAAGTTTGAGGCTGATATTGTGCCTGGGAGTTGTTGAGTGGTGATGACGAAGAAGTAGGTGTGCCTGTGTTATGGGGAGTCCCAGAGTCCGTACTGTCGTGGAAAGGCTCGTGTTTCTCAAAGTTAGACAGCTGCCACTTACTGTCCCCCGCTTTGGAATCCTAGGAACGCACCCTTAACGTGCTGGTGTTGACAGATGATACTGCTGAATTAGGTTTATTCTGTAACTGCAGGGAACAGGCATAGGCCAGAAGTACCATCACAATTTTAAGCATTTAGAAATACTTCAGTGACATTCACATTTATTTTTATCCAAGGCAATACTGATTTATATATTCCTTTTATCAAACTCCTGAAGAGCTAAAGCCAGTCATTTAAAGAATGCAGTCATGCTCCTTTAATGATCAGATTTTGGTGTTAATGTTCAGAAGTTAATAACTTCGGTGTGGCTATGCTAAATAAGGCATGACTAACGAGGTACGTACAGCCTTTATTTAGGATAATTTAAAAATTTCATCAGTAAATGTTTTAAATTTACAGCTAAAAATGGAAAAAGCTG
This sequence comes from Peromyscus californicus insignis, assembly GCF_007827085.1. Lineage (NCBI taxonomy): Eukaryota > Metazoa > Chordata > Mammalia > Rodentia > Cricetidae > Peromyscus > Peromyscus californicus. Next base: position 66,833,999 of record NW_026294584.1, read on the forward strand.
CTAAGCGGAAAGGAAAAGCTCCGTCGCCAGCAGGTACAAAGCCTTCTTGAAGTCTATCGGACAGATTGGAGCCGCCATCCGGATGCATCTTCTACTTATTTAAGTTTATTTTCTCTCAGCCTATGTAATTCCTAATGTATACATATGTCTTTTGAATTTTGCTTAGCTTATTGAAACAAGTGAAATGGAATTTGTCAGAATTCATGACTTAGCACTTTCAATGCTTTTTAAATAGTCCACTGTGTAGCCTAGACTGGCTTTGAAGTCACAGTACTCCTGCCTCAGCATATGTACACCTTTTCTCTCTCTTAGTGAATTATACATGTTATTTTCATATGATTAAAACCCTGAAAGTACAATAGGTATTTTTAGTTTATCATAATTTAACTTTTGCAGGCTATCTTAAAAATTAAGGGTATTATTAAAGGCTTTAAACAAATACATATGGGCCAGATTTTCATTCAAAATGGAAAGTTAAAACCATTAGTTTTTACTTTTTAAGCTTTGGAATGTTAACTTACGTTTTTAACTAAAAATTATATTTTAAAATTATAAGCCTCTTTCTAATAAAATCACTTGATTTTTTTTTTACATTGTCTTACCAAGTTGCCCATTGTGTATAAATGTATTGGACACCTGCTGTGTAGCACATATATACACATACATACATACATACATCTAAATGTAGTAAAAATTTAATTAAAAATAACCTAAGGCAGTTGCATGACAAATTGACACTTGTCATTCTCAAAATCCACTCCCGCTACCTTTCACTGACTCCAAATTAATAATCAGGATCAGGTCTTAGTGTACCCCATTGGGAAATAGTCTTTCCACAGGAGAGTAGTTATGGCCTGAATGGACTGCAGATTCTGGTCTAAGGGTGTTGGCTGGAACCCAGGAAACATGTCTGAGAGCAGATCTTGAGACTATGCTGGACAAAGAGTAGGAGGAAAAAAGAATACGAAGTTTGGTAGGAAAGGATGAGGTGGAAGCTCTCATACCGATACGCCATCTGAACTCTGACAAAGGTGCCTGCAACTGGTCCTAGAGATTGCAGGGACAGTGTGCAGAGGATATAGAATATCCATATGGAGTCCCTGAAGTTATTTGGAATAATACTGAATAAAGAGGTCAGAAACTCAGGGGTGGGAGAGTGTTAAAAACAGGAGGGGCAGCATGGCTGTTGTGGACAAAGAACTTGTCACTGCTGAGTAAGGCCAGTTCTCTGCCTGCCAGGAGGCAAGGACCAACCAGCCTCAAGGTGCTGACCCTGCAAGGTCACCCTGACTCTGGGCAAGAACAGGATATCTGAGATGAGTCTCAGTGATAGTCCAGTATACATGGTGCTTCAAAAACCAGAAACCTGGAACCAGACCAATGACTCATTGCAACAAGTATTTGCATGTAAAGCTGTTTGGGTAAAAAAATATACTGTGTGAGACACTGCACTTTGCAGTTCCCCTTCAGTGAATAAATCATCGATGGAGAGGTGGAAAAGATAGCAGAATGGAGTCGCACGCCATGTGGGAAGAGGCAGCACTACAGACACAGTGGTGGCCACAGGTGTGGGAACATGGCACGGTGTTGCTGAGTAGAGATGGAGCTCAGGCAAGTGCTGCCCAGTCACACCATTTCCCTGGCTCCGAGCAACCAATGGCAGGATGTCTGAGATGGAGAATGGTTCATTTCTGGATTGGGCCTCCTCAAAAGACCTCCATGGTTTGTGCTGCTGCTGGAGGCTGAGTTGTCTGTAGTCCATGTTGCTGCCCGAGGCCATGTTGATATCCATGGTCCTTGCTGGAAACCATGTGGAAGTCCATGATCTGTGCTGCTGCTGGCTGTTATGGGCAAGGAAGCTTCTTTTGCAGTAGTATCAATGACTGAAGAAGGCTTGAGAATGAGAGACATTGAAGGCTTCTGTGACAGCTCCCCCCACCAAAAAACCAAACAAACAAAACCCCAACCCAACAACAACAACAAAAACCCCGTCTAGACAGGAAGCCATTGAAGAGAGTCCTAGAAATTGTGATAGGGATCCTGAAGTCTAGCTCTTCACAGTTGATGATTTCTGGTGGGGGTGGGGTGGGCTGGGGAAGGACTCAGTTCCCTTTAAGGGGCTGGCCACTTGGAGTTTGAACATGTTCTAATGAGTACATGGGCAACACAAATGGGACTTGGTGTATTTTTTCTTTTATTGGGGAGGGCCCAAGGGTGGGAGGGTGGGTCTAGGGGGACTGGGAAGTGAGTGTGATTGGGGGTGCATTGTGTGAAATTCCCAAATAATAAAAATAGGATGTTGGAAAAAAAATTCTGGAGAAGCTATAGTCTGCATTTTCCCTAGGAAGGCCTGGATGATATCACTAAAGTCTTAAGACAAGCAATGGCCAAGAATGTCCTGGAAACAGAACTCACTGGGTCTGACCAATACAGATTTAGAATTAGTGGAAGATACGGCCATTATCCTAGACTCTGTCAGAGCAGATTGATAATGGAATATCAAGTTGTGGAATTTGACTGTCAGAGGCTTAATGTAACTAAATGGGCAACAAGGCACGGATGAGTCTGATTAAATTTAAGTTCAGGATCCAAAGGGAAAGACAGAAAGACAATTAAGATATGTGAGGTGTGTAACTACTCCTGCCTCATCTCTCAAACACAACAAATACAATACAATGGGGCGGTGGTGGCGCACACCTTTAATCACAGCACTCAGGAGGCAGAGGCAGGTGGATCTCTGTGAGTTCCAGGCCAGCCTAGGCTACAGAGTGAGTTCCAGGAAAAGCGCAAAACTACACAGAGAAACCCTGTCTCGAACCCCCCCCCAAAAAAAAAGCCCCCAAAACAACAAATATAATACAATAAACCCAAATCCCAAACTGTGGTAACTGGCAAGCAGAAAGCTCACATAAGTCCTGGTAATGAATACAGAAAAAACAACCAACCAACCAACCAACCAAACTCCACAGTTTCTTACCTACTTACCAGTTCCAAGGCAGTTCAGTCTTGGTTCTAGGAGAAAGGGAGATTCCAGATCCCTTACAGGAAGTGTCTTAGTTAGGGTTCCTGTTGCTGCGACAAAACACCATGAGCATAAAGCAAGTCGGGGAGGAAAGTATTTATTTGGCTTACACTTCCACATGGCAGTCCACCACTGAAGGAAGTCAGGACAGGAACTCAAACAGGCAGGAACCTGGAGGCAGGAGCTGATGCAGAGGCCAAGGAGGGGAGCTGCTTACTGGCTTGCTTCCCATGCTTGCTCAGCCCACCTTTTTATAGAACCCAGGACCAGCAGCCCAGGGATGGCACCACCTACCACGGGCTGGGTCCTCCCCCATTGATCACTAAATGAGAAAATGCCTTACAGCTGGTGTCGGGTTGACACACAAAACCACCCAGTACAGGAAGGATCCTCACTATCCCTCGAAAATCCTTATGAGGTCACAGTCAGAGGAGGGCAGGAAGGGGAACTTGTGACAGGGGCTATCACGCTTTGATGGTGGTATTATAAATTAGCGTGGCTTCTTTGTTAAACAGTCTGGCAATGTCTTCTACACACTTCTACCATTTAGACATCCCCTAGGGGACATTAACCCAAAAGAAATGAAAAAAACATAAGTACACACAGAGACTTGTAGACCATAGCAGCTTTATCTGAAACAATTCTAAAGTGCAAACAATCCCTATGACCACAGAAATGTAGAAAAACTGTTATGTATCCACAGTAGACCAGTACATGGGAAGAAAATGTTACAACCTAGTGATACATAGAAGAAAAGAGATGAAATTACCTTAAAATACTCATGCCATTTGAAAGAAGACAGATGAAATCATTATATATGATCCAGTTAACACTTTCAGAAAATGAAACCAGTATCAAAACACAGGAAGGAGAGCCATGGTACTGTAAATGGGCTTGGGGAAACTTTCGAAGTTGAAGGAAATGTTTCATCGTGGGGATGACTTCAATGATACACAAAAATATTGACATTAAATATTGATACCTGCAGTTTATGCTAATCTACTTCCAACTTTAGGAATTAGTTGGAGGGCTGGGGTGTAGCCCAGTGGTTTGACCTTGCGGGAGGATTTGGGTTTAATTCCCAGGTTTGCAAAACAAATCAGCCGGAGATGGTTTTCAGCTGTGCACATTTGTGCCACACGGATTACTTGCCCGTTACCGGATAACTCAGCCACATCATATCCCTTCCCCTCTTAATGTCCTGAGAAAAAAAGACTCTCCCGCTCCCCCGCCATGTTAGCCGTGGCTGTGAAGGTTCGGGGGGAGATGTGCGTAAAGCTATTTACTGATCTACAAAAAGACACTGTCCCTTAGCAAGTTATTCTCTTTTCCACCTTGGGAAAAGGATATCCGGTTTCTCCCCATTTTTAGCTTTTTTTCCCCTTTCTTTCTTTTGTAGTTTAAATCCCCTCGTGCATAAAAGAGGAAGGACCCACGCAAGCCCACGCCACGGCCTTACGTCACTGACGCCCGGTGAAAGGAAGCGGCCATTGGCCGACAGGTGCGGGGGAGCCGGCCTTTAAATTCCCAGCGCCCGGGCGCGCCGCTCTCTTCTTCGGAGCCTGCGTGGAGGGCGGACGGTGTGTGCGGCCTGGACGGCCTCGCGGCGCTCGAGGCCTCGCGGCGGCGGCGGCGGCGGCGACGACGACGGCCCGGCCACGTGACTGCGGCCGCGCGCCAGCCGCCATGGCGCAGCACCCGGCGGCGGCGCGCAGGCGCAGTGCGGGCTCCGAGGTGCGGAAGCTCGCGCGGTAAGCGATTGCAAGTGCGTCGGCCGCGGCCGAGGGAGGGCTGGCCTGCGAGGGGGGCGGGCGGAGCGCCGGGCATGTGGGGCCAGCGGCTTTTTGCTGGTATGGCGGAGGCGGAAAGCGTGAGGTTAGTCTTCGGCCTGGTGGGGAGCGTGAGCGGGGGGGCCGTCTCCAGGGCGGCGGCGTCCACGCATTCGCACTTTTAGGGTTCATGGTCCGGGCTGAGGCCTATCTCACACCCCACCCACCGCCGGCCTCCCGCCGCCCTCGAGCCGCCCTCGAGCCGCCTGCCGCAGCGAGCTCGACGACGGCACCCCGGCTGTGTGGCGTCGTCGTTCTTCCCCTTCTGGTGAATTCTGTGGTTTAGCCTTCCAAGCCCCCCAGGAAGCAAGTGTGGAGGGGCTTCCTTCCGCTTCTTCCTGGTCTCCTTTCAAGGCGCGATTTATCCCCACCATGCGGCCATCCACCTCTGCTAAAAACTGTTTATTTATTTTTAATTTTATTTATTTATTTATTTATTTTCGTTTTTCGAGACAGGGTTTCTCTGTGTAGCTTTGCGCCTTTCCTGGAACTCGCTTTGTAGCCCAGGCTGGCCTCGAACTCACAGAGATCCGCCTGGTTCTGCCTCCCGAGTGCTGGGATTAAAGGCGTGCGCCACCACTGCCCGGCTAAAAACAATTTAAAATAGTTCTAGGAAACAGTTTCTTGAAACAAGTGCCAGGATTTCCAAAGTAAAATTAATTTTTACTAAGAACATGGCAGTGGCCGGGCGGTGGTGGCGCACACCTTTAATTCCAGCACTCGGGAGGCAGAGGCAGGAGGATCTCTGTGAGTTCGAGGCTAGCCTGGTCTACAGAGCGAGTTCCAAGACAGCCAAGGCTACACAGAGAAACCCTGTCTCGAAGAACCAAAAGAAAACAAACAACAACAAACAAAAACCAAGCAAAACAAAATACGGCAGCGTTTCCCAGAAAATAGTTTCTCTAAACAGATTCCAATTTTGTTTTACAGCTACTCAGAACAGTTAAGTTGAATTTTAACACTCCCTTTTGACTTATAGTAAAGGATCCCGGATTTGAAGATGTTTCTGTGACACTATTTGGAAAAAAAAGCTTAAGCTAGACAAAAATGGAAAGTTTTAAATTTTTATAAATAAGCCCCGTTATTTCCTATGACGAGTTAATTTCTCTTTTCATAGTTGGGAGCATTTGAAACTTTGATGTACGTATTCTTTTTTTTTTTTTTTTCTTCTTGGTATGATGTAGGTATTCTTGAAAAATTGAAAAGCTCTCAAAAAATGTGCTTCAAAACATGACATATACTCTGTTTTAAAGGCAATTTTGTGAAAAAAAATTTTTCCCTGTGTTTTATAATGTATAGAATGTTTATCTTAAGTTGAAGGACAAACTAATCTTCTTGCCCCCACTGCCCCCTCAAACCCAGCAGCTTTGAAGGGTGGAGGCTGTTGATATATACCTTCTGTGCCTTTTTGAGAAAGAAATAAATCAGTTGGAATTGAATAGTGAAATACACTACATACTTAAATCATTTTAAGATTCACGAGTGGAAAGTGATTTCTGGTGTGTTGAGCATAAAATTGTAAAGTAGACGACTTCTTTTGAAATATTTTTCAGTTAAAATATTATGTAATGAAATGATTTTTCAAGTAAAAATTTTGATATATTTTAGTTTTTAATTTCGGAGTATTAAAAAAACACAAAAGATAGCCAGTCTCAGACACTTGTAGCATTTCTCTTTGTTTTATTGTGGAATACTTTCTCTTGTTTGAAAGGGTATTACTTTTTTTAAGAATGTGAGGGCTGGAGACCTCAGCAGTTAAGAGCACTGATTGCTTCTCTAGAGGACCGGGGTTCACTTCCCCTCCTCCATGCTGAGATTTGGGATGGTGTGGTTTTGTTAGAAGTTGGACCTTAGTTCTCTAGAAGCACTAACATAGCAGTTTATAACAGGCTGTAACGCCAATCCCAGGGCATCTGAAGCCCACTTCTGGCCTCAGCATGCACTGCATGCATGTGCTCCATAGACATGCATGCAGGCAAAACAGCCATACACTCACCCCCTCGCATGCACACGTGCACAAGAATATGCATGTAGTTCCAAAGTGTTGATTTATAAAGGTGGTCAAAATGTGTGTGAGTTATCTTACATGTAAATCTGTAAAAGTTTGGCTAAAGATAATGATAGGGATAGAGAGGATACATTTTGACATTGAAAACTACAATCTATTCAGAACAGATACAAGAAACAATCATGAGAAAATACATGGAAGGCAATTTTTGGTATAGAGTTTGAGTTTTGATAACCCCATTAGGACAAACACTTTTAAGAATTTGAACATAATATGGTTTAGATTTTTTTCATTGTTAATAGATATTAAAGCCTAATTCAAGGTGTTGAATTGTTAGTTTTTCAGAACTTGTCCAAATGGATGAAGATACACATTACAATAAAGGTACTGGCGTTAAATATTATTTGGGAGGTGTAAGAGCTTAATGGTACTGATTAAATCCTAATTTCTTTTTGCATTGTGATTTTATTTTAGTTGAAGATGTTGTTGGAAGTCATGTAGAAGATGCCGTAACATTTTGGGCCCAGGTAAATGGAAGCTTGGTTGGTTTCTCTTTTCTGCCTTCTTGTTTCCTAGCCCAAGCCTTTCCCAACAAAAACCAAATAAAAATCTAAGAATAAATGTATTTTTGTTTTCATTCTCAGTACCTAATCTTGATGAAGTCATGTAGCACAGACATAATTAAAAGACAGGTGACCACAACTTGAAGTTTTCCTGAGTTGAATTAATATGCTTGCAATACAGCTGAATGAAACATGAGAGGTATCAAGATTGGGACTTCAAAATTATGTTCAATAGGATCAGGAAGCCAAACACTGTCGTATTTCTGAAGTTATAGCCCCATCTAGAGGTCTTTTGTAGGATTGTTTTCTGAAAACAAGCATTTTTTCCTTATTACTAAAAAACTTGATTTAAAAAAAAATCTTAGCTTTCTGACCTGTGTGGTTTGTGTGTGTTGTGTGTGTGTGTGCATGCGCGCCTTTAACACATTCACAATATTCTCATTTTTATTCTTTGAGAATTTTATTCAACATATTGTGGTCATATTCACCCCCACCCCACTATTCAAAATAAAGTTTTGTTCTTGATCCTGTCATAGACCAGTTTGAACCACTTGGACTAACAGTTCCTGCTGATGTTGAAGGAATTGTAGACATCTCAGAAGCATGTTAGCACCTTTCCACAGCAGCATCTTTCCCAGTTGGCCAAGTATAAGTCACACTCAGAAACTGTGTTTTCCCAACTTTCTTGGTAGAAAGGTGAACAGTTCCATTTTGGGAGGTTTGGAGCAGTCTGGTTTAAGAAATAACATGAATTTATATTTAACTTAATTTGGTTGCATATGCCATTCATATGTCTACAAAATAATATTTTAATATTCTTTCCTGTTTCATATTTTTAAATTTTTTATTCTCTGAGAATTTCATACAGTATATTTTGATATTATTATTCTCTAACTCTAGACCTCACCCACCTCCCTACCTACAGAATTTCATGTTCTTTCTCTTTCTTAAAAACAAAACAAAAGCCCCTTGTATTCAATTTGTGTTGGTTGAGTACTCCTGAGCATGAGACCTGCTTAGGAATGTGATTGATATATCCAGTATCACTCCATTAAAAATACTGATTTCCTCTTTCCCAGAAGCTATAAATTTTGAGTAGCTTCTTTGCCAGGGGGTGGGACTTTCACGTTGACTCCCCTCTTCCAAGTTGGGATTTGGGACAGCATTGTTTTGTTAGAAGTTACATTGTGGGGAAGCTCAACATTCTGAATACTTGTGCCATTTCAAAAAAATTTCTTGAAAGCTTCTCACATATCATATGGCGGTAGATAGTAAAGATAGGGAGAGGATAAGCTCCATACTCTAGACACTGGGAGATGAAAAAGAAAACTCTGTTCATTTTTTTCTAATGGCCTACATTTTAATGTAAGATAAGTGTTATGTAATTATGAAATTTGAAGATTAATGAAATATTTCTGATTTCAATGATAGATTGAAAATCAGGTAAGTATATTCAGTTTTAAATACAAAGTTAAACAGGGCGTGGTGGTATACCCCTTTTATCCCAGCACTTGAGAGGCAGAGGCAGGCAGATCTCTGAGTCCATGGACAGCCAGGCCTATGCCCAGAGACCTTTTCTCAGCAAAACAAAATTAAGCACCAAAGTTCTTGGGTTTCAGATTTTTTTTTTTTTTTTCCGAGACAGGGTTTCTCTGTGTAGCTTTGCGCCTTTCCTGGAACTCACTTGGTAGCCCAGGCTGGCCTCGAACTCACAGAGATCCGCCTGGCTCTGCCTCCCGAGTGCTGGGATTAAAGGCGTGCGCCACCACCGCCCGGCGGGTTTCAGATTTTAAGAGGTGAATCTCTAATGTGCCATTACTAATGATTTTTTGATTTTGCAAACTATACATGATAAAGGAGGGAAGAAAATTGCATTTATCTACACTTCCCATGGCTTGGGAACTCTTTTTTGATGAAGTTAAGTGTACAGTGTGTAAATAGAAGTTATAAGGAGCTACAGAAGAATATGATTTAAAGTTCTTAAAAACAAGGCTGGAGGGATAGCTCAGAGGTTAAGAGCACTGGCTGCTCTTCCAGAGGTCCTGAGTTCAATTCCCAGCACCTACATGGCAGCTCACAACTGTCTATAATGAGATCTGGTGCCTTCTGGCATGCAGGCATACATGCAGGCTGAACATTGTATACATAATAAATAAATAAATAAATAAATAAATAAATAAATAAATAAATCTTTAACAAAAAGTTCTTAAAAACCATAGAAAAATTTGAATTTGTGGTAAATTGTATATTTAAGCACAACCTTTTTATTTTTTAATGTCATGTGTATATGTGTTTTGCCTGTATTTGTGTTTGTCTACAACTTGTGTACCTGGTGTTCATCATGGTCAGAAGAGGGCATTGGATCCCTGGAACTAGAGTTACAGACAGTTGTGAGTTGCCCTGTAGGTACTAGGGATTGAACCTGGTTCTTTTGGAAGCACTTAACAGCTGAGCCATCTGTCCAATTGTGTACATACTTTTTAAATGGTGTTCACATGTTGTGGGTTTGTGTTGAGTATTACTAGCACATGTGCCAGTTGGTGCCCGACACTGAATGACAAATTATACATTTAAGTTTATTTTATAGGAACCATATATATGTACTAAATTAAGTAATACTTCCTAGATCAGTGCTGTCACTGTAGAAATGCAATGTGAACCCTATGAGTAATTATTTCTAGTTTCAGCAGCCACATTGGCGCAAGTAAAAGGAATAGGTAAAAATTTAATACATGTTTTTATTTAATGTAATATATCCAAAATATTGTTTCAAAGTCTAATCAGCAAGGTAGGCATAGTAATCTCAGCTACTTGTAGGGCTGAACCAAGAGGACCTTGAGTTTGCAGCTGGCTTGAAAAATTTAATTAGCTCCTGTTCAAAAAAATAAGGGCTGGGTTTGTGGTTTAGTTGTATAGTACTTGCCTAGTATATGTGAGGGAGGACCATGGCTTCCATTTCCAATGCTAGAAGAAAGTACACTCACAATTGGTATAAAATGTGAGCAAGATACTTTGTATTCCTCTTTTTATATTACATCTTTTATGTTTGTTTTTGATTTTTTTGAGACAGGATTTCTTTGTGTAGCTCTAACTGTCCTGGAACTAGCTCTCTGTAGACCAGGCTGGCCTTGAACTCAGAGGTTGCCTCTGCCTTCCGAGTGCTAGGATTAAAGTTGTGAACCCCCCCAGCCTTATTACATCTTTGGAATCCCAGTGTGTAGGTTTATACTATGCATTGAGTCAGACTTGTCACATTTCAAGTGAGTATTGCTATTATCTGTTAATGTACTTCTAGACTCTGATTTCCATTGATCTTAGTCATTAGTTGGTTAAATTTGGAGTTATGGGGCTAGAGAGATGGCTTAGGGGTTAAGAGCACTTGTTCTTCTTCCAGAGGACCTGCAATCTATTTCTAGTGTGTGACCTATGTGACCACTTACACCCTCTGTAATTCCAGTTCCAGGGGATTTGATGCCTCCTTTTGACCTCCTTGGTACCAAGCACATATGGTGCACAGAGATACATGCAAGCAAAACTCTCATAGCCGTAAAACAAAAATAATTTGAACTGGAGAGATGGCTTAGTGGTTAAAATTATTACTCTTGTTGCTCTCCAGAGGATGCTAGTTCAAATCCCATGTCAGGCAGCTCACAGTTGCCTCTAACTCTAGCTTCAGGGGATCTAATAGCCTCTTCTGGCTCTTGCTAACACTAACAGACACAGAGACATATACACACGAATAAAATAAATTAAAAAAATTAAAAATGAGCTATTATCTAAATTGGGAGTCAGAGAACTTCGTGTAATGGCCAGATAGTAAATATTGCATAATTAATGGGTCATACATTCTCTGTTGTAACTCTTAATCTGTAACTCTACCATTGCAGTATAAAAGCATGTGAAAGAAAGTATGTAGTTGTGACCCAATAAACTTTGTTCACCAAAACAGGTCGGTTAATTTACCCACTTCTTTCTTCAGTCATCACCTTGAGGCTCCTTCAGAAACATAAAGTATAAAAAGTTAGGAAGTATTCCTTAGATGAATGCATCAAGAAGATTAAAACTACGGGTGCTATTTCTATACATCTGATGCCTATTCTAAGATGCAAATCATAATTTTTTTGTGAGATTAAGGTGAGATGAGATCAGAGACGTAAGTAGAGATTTGGAAACAGAGGCACGCCAGGGTGAAGATCTATTGTTGGCTTCCCCTGCCTGATTTCTGCCAGATAAGTCTCTTAAAAGAGAATACTTCAGGATTGTTGGTATTCTTAGCTGAATGGCAACTCTTTCCTTCCTTCTTTTTTTGGGGGTGGTGGTGTGTGTATATTTTTGAGACAGGGTCTCATTGTGTAGCACTGACTGGCTTGGAACTCACTGTGTAGACTACCTGACCCTCTGCCCCGAGTGCCGGGATTAAAGATGTGTGCTGTCATTTCCCACACCTAGTTGTTTTTTTCTTTGAAAGGAACTTCCATTATGTAGTCTGTGTAGTGACAGGAATAACTGGAAGATTTTGATGTACTCTGAATTTTATTTACAGATTTCAAGGACTGCTTCAAATACTTCCTGGGGTCAGTTTAAATTTAGTTTCCTTTTTTTTTTTTGTACCCAGGGCCTCATGCAAACTAGGCACATGTTCTACCAACTGTGCGATTACCAAAGCTCTTGTTTCCCATTTTTTTTTTTGAATGATGACATTGACATTCATCATGATGTCTTAGAACTGCTCTTTGAGAGGTTTTCTATCTCCAGACATTATGGGCTCATTGACTATTTTATTCTTGTGTTTCTATAAAGGTTGATGTGATGTGCGTGTCTGGTGATACTTGATTTTATTTTGTGTTGTTGAGGTGGAGTGTCACCCATAGCATCAAGCTGGCTTCAAACTCATGATGCCCCTGCATTCCTACCTCTCAAGTGCTGGGGTTACAGGTGTGCAGTGCCACTCCCGGCTCATATTTCATTTCTTCTACTTCAAAATAGTAGACAGGCTTTTTGTGTACTTCGCACTCAGCTTCCATTAATGCTAACTTCTTGTATAACCATAGCACAGTGACAAAAGCCCGGAAATTAATATTGGCACAGTACTGTTAATTGAACTATGTAATAGCCTTTATTTCAGATTTTACCCACCCCACCCCCCTGCTGCTCCAGCATCCATTCTAAGATCCCCATCGTATCTTTAAGAGTCCTCTAACCTTTGATACTTTGTCAGATAGCCTGACTTTAGATATTTTGGAAGACTCCTAGGGTTCTTTTTGTTTCTTTTATTGTTTTTTTTTGTTTTGTTTTTGGTACAAGGTTTTCTTTATATAACAGTCCTGACTGTCCTGAAACTCATTCTGTAGACCAGGCTGGCCTCAAACTCACAGAGATCTGCCTTCCTTTGCTCCACCCACCCCAACCCCCAGGTGCTGGGATTAAAGGCATGCACCACCATCGCTGGGCAAATCCTAGTATTTTTTTTTTTTTTGGTTCCTGTCCTGGATCTCGCTCTGTAGATCAGGCTGGCCTCGAACTCATAGAGATCCACCTGGCTCTGCCTCCCAAGTGCTGGAATTAAAGGTGTGCACCACCACCACCTGGCTGAATCCTAGTATTTTTATAGAGTAACTTTAATATGGGTTTATATGATGATTTCTCATAAATTGGCCAAAATACCCAAAGATGATGTGTGTCCAGTGTGCATTAATTATATTGGGGTTCCTGATATTATGTCTTTGTGGGTATGTTAGCTTTAATCTACCTGGTTGAGATGTTCATTTTTTTAAAAAATGTAAATAATATTTTTTCTTTTATAATTAACAAATGCTCTATAGAGAGATACATTGTATTGACTAGTTTTGTTTCTTTTTAACTTTTTACTTGTAATTTTTTCCTGGTATTGTACTGGCCTTACAGTTTTCTTTATTCCTGCTGCATTTATTAATTGTTCTTCTGTAAGGAAGTTTCTTCTCTGCCACTTACTTGTTCAGTAATTTAACTTATATGACGACAGACTAGTGGATATGTCACAAGTTGTAAGCCATTGCTGTTATTATTTGTTTTTGCTGTTTGAATTCTTCATCTCTGACCAATGGAACAGAAATTGGCTAAAATGATAGGTTGGTTCCATGTCTTCTAAACATGTCTTAATCTTCTTTTTCTTATTTTCTGTCACCACCAGTCCTGGAATTACCCAGTCCATAAGGAACCTGCTTAGTATAATTCAGTAATATTTGGCACTTTATTTGAAGTCTATGTAAGTGACCGTAAGCTTCATGTAGCTTAGTATAATTTCTTCTAAGAACTCATTTGAATTATGAAAATCGTAACACAAGAATTTGATCTAATTCCCAGTAATAAACACTAAAAGTCCTTTAAGTGTTACACTTAGTAGAACCCTCAATTATATATAATACCATCAGAATTTATTGAATCTCATGCTCTTCCTGTTTTCTTCTTAGAATGTTAGTAGAAATAAGGATATTATGAAGATCGGTTGCTCACTATCTGAAGTTTGTCCTCATGCTAATTCAGTTTTTGGGAATCTTGATCCTAAGAAGGTAAGCTTTACTCCTGGTTATAATCATTTCTTCTTGCATGTCTGCTTTTCTACATTTTAGAATTCATAGATTTTGGAATTTGGGGCCTGTTGAACAGAAAAGACAGATTTTAGAATTTCTATAAACTATAGTCATAGTAAATTTATTTATTAAAAATAACTGTGGACAGAAATTCCGATGTAAACTACAATATGGATGGCTTTTGATCAAGTGTGGGGTCTAGTGCATGTTAGGTGAGCCGTCTACCAACAGAGTTGCATCTTCATACCTCTATATTGATGTACGTCTTTTGTCTTATATATGTATGGCTAATACCTGCTCCTAGTCTGGCTAACTTAATTACTTTCTGGATATCATTTGAAATCTTATCTATATTAATATTTTCTTTTTTGGTATGTGATTTCTCTTTCCTGCTTCAATTCTTCACTTACAGAGGGATGGGGGGGATGAGGGAGGAAGGAGCGGATAGAAGAGAAGAGGAGAGGAAGGAGGAGAAGGGGATAAGAGGGAGCGGGAAGGAGGGGGGGAGAGAGTGAGGGAGAGGGAAGGGAGAGGGGGAGAGAATGAGGGAGAGGGGAAGGGAGAGATTGTTTGTGCTTGTGGAGGCCAGAGATAGGGTGTGTCTTTTTCTATTGCTCTCCACTTTACTTTTTTTGAGACATGGTCTGTCATTGAAGCTGGGGCTCAATTGTTTTGGTTGAGCTTGCTGGCTTTTTTCATTATTTCCTCCTAAGAAGCATTTTGGACTAATCTTTTTCTTAGTGGGGCTTCTCCAACAAGACATTATAATATCATACTATTGATAAATTGTATATGTTGTCAGGTAGGGTGGAACTTAGCAGGGCCATGAATCATTGTAATAACTAAGATTTCCTTGTACCATATTCCTCCAAATGTACTTTTTGTTTCCATGGAGACAATATTGTCTCAACTGAGGATGTGTGTTTTTAAGTGGTTATCACCCTGGAGTGAGTTTTGTATCTTCCACTTCCACTTTTAAGAGACATTTAACAATGGAAGGAGATTGCTTTTGGTTGGCACAGTTGGAAGGGTACTCCTGGCATCTCCTGAGAGATGTCAAGGGAGTGATGGCAAACAGCCTGTGCAGCTCTTCACCTCCAGGTAAAGAACCAGTCACAAATGTCCAGTAGAGCAGAGGCGGGAGCAGAATTCATAGTGTAATTTTTTTGCTCAAAAAAAAAATTAAACGTCATTAAACTAAAGTATAAATTTGGTATTAATAATACGGTCTAACTTTATTCAGTTAATCATGTAGCAGAAAACATTTGATTTTGCTGTTGTTTGATTAAACAGTGATTCAAGAGACAGTGATAAACGAAAAGAGAACTTTATTTATTGGCCAAAAAAATGGAGAAATGAAGTCTCTGCTTGCAGTTTAGCCTCTCAACTCCAGGGAACTAAGGAGTTACAGTACAGGAATAATGAGCAAGAGAGACCAGGAAGAAGTATTTGTCTTTTCTGTGAATAGGTACAAATCTTTGAAGAACTTAGGTGCTATGTTTTTCTGTGTCTTCTGTGGCCTGGTATTTTCATATATAACTAAAAGGTTAAAGTCTTAAAAGATACAGACAGAGATGTCAAGCCTTTCATTCTGGTTCCAGTCACGAATTAGACATTTGTAGGCCCAATGGAGAATCAGTGCTTCCATCAAAAGTGGCCTTCAAGTCCTTGACAAGTGATTGTTACTTATACTCTCACAACAGAGGCAAATGCAGAGCAAAGCTGATAATGCATTGGTCTCCAAAATTATTAGTGGCTTTGAAGTTAACTAAAAACACAGAAACTAGAGAGTTTTAGTTTTTTTTTCTTGGTAAAAATGTTTCTAATGTTATTATATAAAGTAAAAAGTATAAAAATTTTTCTTGATTCATAGGAAATATAGATTCCACCAGGTTCAAGGTTAGACTTAAATAGAATATTCTTTACATGTGGTGATATATTATGTACTCCAATAAAGCTTGCCAGAGAGCCAGCCACTAGATTAGACATAGAGGCCAGACAGTGGTGGCACACATCCTTAATCCTATCACTCAGGAGGCAGAAATCTGTCTGGATCTCTGTAAGTTCAAGGCCACACTGGAAACAGAGCCAGGTAGTGGTGGCACACACCTTTAATTCCACTACTGGGAAGCACATACATCTTTAATCCCAGGAAGTGATGGCAGGGCGGAGAAAGGTATATAAGGCATGAGGAAACAGGAACTAAAACACTTTAGCTGAGACCCTTTCAGGTGAGGACTCAGAGGCTTTCAGTCACAGGATTTATGGAGTTGGTGAGGTAATAGTTGGTGGCTGTGGCTTGCTCTGCTTCTCAGATCTTTCAACTTTTACCCCAGTATCTGGTACTGGGTTTTTTATTAAAAGACCATCTAAGATTCAAACAACATTGGCATATTTAGGTATAAAAATATTTTACCTAGCTGGGTGGTGGTGGCACACGCCTTTAATCCTAGCACTCGGGAGGCCGAGGCAGGCGGATCTTTGTGAGTTTGAGGCCAGCCTGGGCTACAGAGCAAGATCCAGGACAGGCACGAAGCTACACAGAGAAACCCTGTTTTTTAAAAAAAAACCAAAAAAAAATTTTACCTGTTTGAGACATTAAAACAGTAAGATACTTCTTTTTGGTTTTTCGAGACAGGGTTTCTCTGTGTAGCTTTGAGCTTTTCCTGGAACTCGCTTTGGAGACCAGGCTGGCCTCGAACTCACAGAGATCCGCCCGCCTCTGCCTCCCGAGTGCTGGGATTAAAGGCGTGCGCCACCACCGCCCGGCCAGTAAGATACTTTTTAAACTTTGTTTCTTTATATCCTCTTTTATTCCTTTTTAAAATTTATTTCTTAACTCATTTGTTTTACTGGTGTTTCTTTTCCCTTTGGAATATCTTCATTTATTCCTTGACAATCTCATATATGTTCAATACATCTAGATCCTATCTAGCTCCAAAACCTTTCACCCACTCCTCCCAGACAGCCTATAAATTCCCCTATCATTTTTATGCTTTTTCTCTCTGTGTCTTTTTGGGTCTTTTTGTAACCCAGTGAGCCCAATTAGTGTCCCCTTCTAGAACGTTGACTGATTGTGGCTAAGTCTGATGCAGGTAACTGCTGGAGTAAGTTGGTGAGTGCACGGCCCTGTTACGTCCAGGAGAATGCATTTCCCAGCACTTGTCCCCACCTTCCAGCTCTTAGAGTCTTTCTGCCCTCTTCTTCCATGATGCTCTCTCCACTTAGGGGTTGATAGAGATCTTCTGTCTAGAGCTGAGTACTCAGTAGTCACTTACTCTTAGCACTTGGACTAATAAAGTTGCTGCATTAAATGCTGCCCACTACAGAAAACCACTTCTCTAGCCAAGGTTGAAAGCAGCACTAATCTGTCGGTATAAACGTAAGTTGTCTTAGTTTGCTTTCCATTGCTGTGCCAAATACCACGACCAAAAGCACCTTGGGAAGGAAAGTTTATTTCACTTTGCAAGTTGTAGTCCATCACATCAAGGAAAGTCAGGGCAGAAATTCAAGACAGGAACCTAGAGACAGGAACTGAAGTAGAGACCATGGAGGAACACTGCTTTCTGGCTTGCTCAGGCTACTTTCTTACATAGCTCAGGACCAGCTGCCTACGGGTGGCCCTACCTACAGTGAGCTGGGCCCTCCCACATCAACCATCTGTCAAGAAAATGTTCCACAGGTTTGCCCACAGGCCAGTCTGGTGGGGGTGTTTTTTCAATTGAGGTTCTCTCTTTCAGAATTACTCTAGCTTATATCAAGATGACAAAAAACTAACCAGGACATACATATTTAGAAGGCAGTTTGACAACATGCCCATTTAGCAAAAGAGCAGTAGTAGGTGCTCCTCTATGGCCTATGACTTTCCAAGTTATAGCCTTTGACCAGGTTAACAGTGCCAGACATGAACTTCCTTCTATGGAGCAGACCTCAAACCCAGACAGAAAGTGGTTGGTTATTACCATTATTGCACCAGTGGGTACATCTTGCCTGGTAGGACAGTATGGTAGTATTCAGGGTTTACTTCTAGGCAGTACCATGAATGGCTTTTCTTTCCCAGTGGCCTATATAGCACATGGCACTATGAAAGATAGTAAGCAAGGAGGAAGTTTTCAGAGAAGTTGCAGTTTGATTTCTCTATGTCCTGCCACCAAAGTATGTTGGGTCTTCAGCAGTAGAGTCTTACCATCTAGTTATGATTATGAGCCAAGAGCAGTGCAGTAGCCTTTGCTTTTTGGGGGGCTTCCTTGACCGATCAGTCATAGGGTGTTGACTTATGTGTATTAAACTATCCCTTCATCTCTGGAATAAAGACAACTTGGTGATGGTGGATGATCTTTTTGATGTGTTCTTTAATTTGCAAGTATTTTGTTGAGAATTTTTTTGTGTGTAATTTCACCATGGGAGTCTCTAATTTTTTTTGTTATTGTTTCTTTATTTGCTTTTGGTATCAGGGTAATAACAGCTTAGTAAAAAAGAATTGGGTGATGTTACTTCTTTCTTTAATGGTAAGGTTTGTGAAGAATTAGTGGTGTTTCTTCTTTAAAGGTTTGGTAAAATTCACCAGTGAATCCATCTAGGCCTGGAATTTTAGTTAGGAAATTTTAAAATACTGCTTCAGACTCACTGTTTGTTATAGATCTGTTTAAATAATTATCTCGTTTTGGCTTAATTTGTTAGGTCATTTGCATCTAGGAGTTTATAAGTTCCTTTTAGTATTTCTAACTTAGTGAATGTATGTTTTCAAGGTAAGACCTAATGATTTTCTGATTTCATTGGTAGCTGCTGTAATGACTCCCTTTTCGTCACTTACTTTATCAATTGAGGTCTTTTTTTTTTTTTTTTTGGTTAGTTTGACTAAGAGTCTATCAGTTTTATTATCTTTTCAAAGAACCAAGTATTTGTTTAATTGATTCTTTATATTTTTCCTCATTATTTTATGTCCTAATGATTTCTTTTCACCTACTGAATTGTGATTTGATGTATTGTTCTTTTTCCAGGGTCCTAAGGTGAATAATTGACTTATTTATTTGAGGTTTCTCTGATTTCTTATGTAGGCACTTAGAGCTCTACAGTTCTTTTTTTCCTTCTTAGGATTGCTTTCATTATATCCTATAGGTCTTGGCATGTTGTGCTTTCATTTTCACTTTATTCTAGTAATTTATTTTCATTCACTTATTTATTTCTTCAAGGATGGACTTGATTTTCAACAGTGTTATTTCATAGCATAGTTTAGCCTTTCCTGTGGCGTCGTGGTTGGGTTTGTTTTTCTCTGCAGTTCCAAGAATTTCTTGAAATTTTTCTGTGGAGCTGATGTGGTGGTCAGAAATTCCTTTAGCCTATTTTTATCATGGGAAGACTATTTTTCCTTCTATTATACTAGGTAGCTTTGCTAGGTATAGTGGTCTGGGCTGGCAGTTGTTTTTCAGAACTTGAAATACACCTGTCCAGGCTCTCCTGGCTTTTAAAGTTTCATTGAATAATCTGTTGTTATTTTGATGGGCCTGCCTTTATTTACGGTGTGGTGTTTCTCTCTTGCTGCTTTTAGTATACTTTCTTGGCCCTGTATATTTAGAGTTAACCATATTGATGATGTGGGGTTCTTTTCTGGTCTTGGTGTTAATGCCTCTTGGATCTGGATTGGCATCTCCTTTCTTAACCCTGGGAGAGTTTCTGTTATGATTCTTAAAACTGTTTTCTGTGCCTTTAGAACTAGATTCTTTTCCATCTTCCTTGCCTACTCATAGATTGAGTCTTTCAGAATGCCAGGTATTACTTGGAATTCCTTCTGTTACCTTATTATTTTAACTTTGCCTTGTTTGATTGTTCCAGTTCCTCGATCTTGCCTTAAGCACAGATGGTCTATCTTCTCCTTGATCTGTTCTATTTAGTGAGACTTTTCATAGAGCTTTTATTTGACTTTGCTAGGTTTTTTATTTTCAACATTTCATTGTTTTTTCCCTCCGTATTTCTCTTTGTTGAATTTCCTCTTCATAGCTTCCTCATTTTATTCAGCTGCTTTGCATTCTCAATTAGGAGCTTGTTTTTGATTTCCCGGATATAATTACAATCATTATTTTGAGTTCTTTCTCTGTGATTTCATTTAACTCATTTTTGCTAGATACCATTACCGTAGGATTAGTAAAATCTGGAGGAATTACGTTCTCTCTCTCTCTCTCTCTCTCTCTCTCTCTCTCTCTCTCTCTCTCTCTGTGTTTCTTATGTCACTGGGTTAGAATTTATGCATGTAGTGTTATTTCTTCATTTGGTATAATTTTTTTTTATCAGCTGTATTCTTTCAATTGAAGTATTTGCAATGTTTCTGTGGGACTTGGATGTGATAGAGTTAAGTGTGTAGTTCAGAAAATAGTTCCCCATTTAGGAGCTCAGTGTGCTAGGTATAAACTATGTATTTATATTCTTAGCAGGATATAAACTTTGAGATCATCACAGCTACTTGATATTATCATTATGAAGATACTATACTAGCTAGTTAATGACAGTGGCCCCTTTGGCTTCCATAATTGCTGGAGGATAAATAACTAAGGGTAGTGTGGCATGTATTCAGATTTTAGTTATTAAAATTAGTAGTGGTAGGGAGGTAGAGTGGGTAAGGATGAGTATTAATTATTTGTCTTAGGGTTTCTATTGCTGTAATGAAACACCATGACCAAAAAGAAAGTTGGGGAGGAAAGAGTTTATTCTGCTTATACTTCCATATTCATCATTGAAAGGAGTCAGGACGAGAACTCAAACGTGGTAGGAACTCAGAGGCAGGAGCTGATGCAGAAGCCATGGAAGAGCGCTGCTTACTGGTTTATTTACCATGGCTTGATCATTCTGCTTTCTTACAGAACCTAGGACACCAGCCAACGGTTGGCACCACAGTGAGCTGGGCCCTCACCCATCAATCATTAATTAAGAAAATGCTCTATGGCTGGCTTACAGCCTGATCTTATGGTAGTGGTCAGTCTGTGGTTTGCGACTCCTAGATCCCTTCACAGGGGTCACCTAAGACCATTGGAAATATCATATATTTACATATGATTAATAACAGCAAAATTAAGTTATGAAGTAGCAATGAAAATAATTTTATGGTTGGGGTTACCACAGCATAAAGAACTTTATTAAAGGACCAAAGGAAGGTTGAGAACCACTGTCTTATGGAGACATTTTCTCAATTGAGGTTCCCTCCTCCAGATGACTACAGTTTGTGGCAAGTTGACATAAATCTAGTCAGCACAGTATTAGATTTATTTTGAAAAGAAAGAAAGTCAAGGTGTATAAAGTAACTAGGAAGTGAAAATTGGGGTACTGTTAGGGTCCACAGATAATAGAGGTTGTTATATCTATGGAATGTTGTAAGTAAGAAGTAAAAAGAAGAGGTGATAAAGATGAACAGAAGATGTAGGAATAAGAGGAGATGTTATTTGAGATGTGGGAGAAAAGTGTAGTAGAGACTGCTTTATATTAGACTGGTGGGCAACAGTCCTGAAACCTACTTGAACAATATACGAACAAAAGGAAATCACCATGAGACGTGTATGCAAGAGTGGAGATTAAATAATAGAGAATAAGAAATAAAAGAAATAGTTATGGAGAGTTGCTGGCATAGCTGTGCTGAGTTGAAGGTTATGTCTTCTGATTCCTCTGGCATTAGCAGGCTCCAAGGTATGTGAGGGGCAAGTAGGAACTGTCTCTGCAGCCTCAGTGTTCTTGGGGTTCTGGCATGTGGGGGAGGAGCGATTGTAAGACCTTTCAGTGGTAGTTACCTTGGATTTCTGCATTCCTCCATGGCCTTTCTTGTCCTGCAGGTTCCCCTAAAATTTCACTTAGTTCATTGGCAATTCATATACACATTTATAATGCATTCTGGTCACTTTCTCTCTATATGATCCCTATCAACTTCTTCCCTATCTGCCCCTTTCCCAGATTTGTGACTTTTGGTTTTGTTTTGTGGCCCAGTTCGTTTAACCAGGGAACTTTGTATGAGCATTGGAACCTGGTGGGATCACTAGTAGGTACACAACTAACTGAAAGGCAATGACTGTTCCTTGATAGAACCAGAGAGATTGTTCAGTAATGATATAGGCTTCCCTTGTCCTCTCCTTAATGTATGCCTGGCTGTTCATGGGCCTGTGCTTGTACAGACTCATTACAGTCATGTATGGTTGTTGCAAGTACATGATTGTGGTAGCTGAGTACTGTCCTTTCCCAGAAGACCAGAAGGTGGTCTTTTTTTTTTTTATTTACTTTTTGAGAGGTAGATTAGTATAATGGACTCTAGAATCAGAAGTCTGAATCTTGGTTGTGCTGAAGACAAGGCTATGACTTTGGATACATAGTGGTATACACAAAG
Organism: Peromyscus californicus insignis; assembly: GCF_007827085.1. Lineage (NCBI taxonomy): Eukaryota > Metazoa > Chordata > Mammalia > Rodentia > Cricetidae > Peromyscus > Peromyscus californicus. Next base: position 66,856,349 of record NW_026294584.1, read on the forward strand.
TACCTGCCTCATAGGCATGTTAGGAGGATTAGATAAGCTACTGTATTTATTAACATACAGTAGTATACAATGCTAACTTATATCCTGACCTACTTAGTGTGCTTTTCATTAAAATGACAAATGTTTCTTTTTCTTCTACAGATTTATGGTGGATTATTTTCTGAAGATAAGTGTTGGTACAGATGCAAAATGCTGAAAACCATCAGTGATGATAAGGTAGGAAATTGTATTCATATTTTGGGCTTAAGGAATGTCTATCTTGGTTCCAAAACCTTTTAAAAATGTACTTTAAAATTTTTTACAATTATTTATTTTGTATGTGCGTAATATGTATGTGGGCACAAGAGTGCCACAGTGCACAGCATTTGTGAGGCCTGAGGACAGCCTGAGGGAATTGGTTCTGTCCTGCCACCATCTGGGTCCTGGGATTGAACTCAGGTCATCAGCTTTACCAGCAAGCATCCTCATCTACTAAGCCATCTTGCTGGCCCTTGTTTCTAAAAGGATGCTTAATTGAGTTTATTATTGCTTATTCATAGTGATAATGACTAGATTAACAGACTTAACATTTATGAAATGGAGAGATGGCATGGTTGTTAAGAGCACTGGCTGCTCTTCCTGAAGACCTGGGTTCAGTTTCTAATACCCACGTGATGGCTTTACAACCATCTGTGATCTTAGTTCCAGGGCAGTGCCCTTGTTGGGCCTCCTCAGGCAGCATGCACACATGTGTGACACATACATAATGCTGGCAAAATACCCAGGCACATAAATAATAATAAAACTAAAAAATAGAAGATAAAATTTGTGAGTTATTTTTGCAGATTAGTTGGCTCTTTCTGCCCTATCTCTTAATGATTCTTTAAAAGTTATAAGTAACTTTTAAAGTTCATTTTATTAAGATTGATGAATAGAAAAAGAACATTTATTTGATCTTGAAGTTAGATGTATTTTGTATTTGGTGTCAAATATTGTTGACAATGAAGATTGGTTTTCCACTTCTAATCCTTAAGTTAAATGTGATTAAGTTCTTTTGTGTCAAGCTGTTTTATTTCTTACATTGAAAGATTGTGGAAGATTTATTTACATATTTATATTTCATAATTTATTGCATATATAAAAATGTACTTTGTTAATATTCATTCCCTCCAATACTCTGTCTTATTCCCTTCCCAATTCTTCCCAACCCATTTTTTCCCTCGCAATAAACTTCCCTCCTAAGGGAGATGAGATTTTTCTGCAGAGCTGTTTGGGGGCAAATGTACATTGTGGGATCATGGAAACAGCTCTTCAGGTGTTCCATAAGTGATTTTTTTACATCTGCTTTCTAGACCTAAAATATATTTCATAATGTTTAGTTTGGTAGATATTTTTTATTAATAAAATGCTAAGTAGAAAAGTTTAATGATTTCTGTGGCTGGTTTGTGTTTTAAAAATATCATTTAATATTGCTATAGATAATGTTTTATCTTGGTGAAAATGAATTTTCTAATATAACTTTTTCCATAATTTGACAGTTGAATATTTTGCGCTTGCCTTTTGGGTTGACTGAGGTTTTAAATTAAGGCATTAGATGATGATTGACTTTGTAATATACTTTTAGAAAGTTTTTAAGGATTAAAAAAATGTGTATGGGAGCTCTTCCTGCTTGTATGGATGTGTGCCATGCGTATGCAGTGCCCACAGAGTCCAGAAAGTGTTGGATTTCTTGGAACTGAAGTTACAGATGGTTGTGAGCTACGATGTGGATGCTAGGAACTGAACCTGAGTCTTCTGGAAGAACAGCCAGTGTTCTTAATCACTGATCACTTAATCGCTATCCCAACAGCCCCCAGAAAGATTAAAAACAATAGATATAGGGCTGGAAGTAAGGGTCAATTTGGTCAGTTTCAAGGTCTAGCCAGAGTGGGTTTAATTTTGTTAAAGAATTTTTATTTTTATTTTTATTTTTTTTTGAGACAGGGTTTCTCTGTGTAGCTTTGTGCCTTTCCTGGAACTTGCTTTGTAGACCAGGCTGGACTCGAACTCACCGAGATTCGCCTGCCTCTGCTTCCCAAGTGCTGGGATTAAAGGTGTGCGCCACCACCGCCCAGCAAGAAATTTTTTTCCTGTGGGAAAAAAAATAGGCTTTACTGTTTTCAATTTGAATTTAAGACTGTAGATTGATTTTAATATTAAGAGATTAGAAAGGATCACAGTGCTATATACTCATGTTTGTATAAAAATACTAGTGGTTAAAAAAGACAAATGACAAATGGTACTATTGGAAATTATTCCCAAATGCAGAATTTTCTTTACTTTGAGGTTGTCATTAGAGCTGTTTCTAAAGGCGTTTGTCATCTGAAGCAACATTTATAGCTCTTGTTAGTTAATAGATTTTATAATCTAGGTTCAGTACTACTGTTTGCCTTCAATTTTTTTTCTAGTGCCTGGTGAGGTACATTGACTATGGAAATACTGAAATTCTAAACCGATCTGATATAGTAGAAATTCCCCCAGAGCTGCAATTTTCTAGTATTGCCAAGAAGTATAGACTTTGGGGACTACAGATTCCTTCTGGCCAAGAAGTTACCCAGTTTGACCAGGCAAGTCACACATTTAAATTCTTAATGTATTATACTTGAAACTATATACTTGAAGGCATATGCACTGTTAAATGTCATTAGCTTTGTTTAATGTAAAAGCTTATATATTTTGGTAGAAAATGTGAATTATAAAATAATTCAGGGTTATGATACAGTTCATGGTAGAGCACTTACCTAGTATGATCAGACCCTGGGGTTGATCTTACCGAACAAACAGACAAATGAGCATAAACACATAAAAAATTATATATTTGTTCTCATATTTGGTAGGTAATCATTCTTAATGATCAAATAAGTGATTTTATATACATAAGTAAATAAATGTGAATGGTTTCTTCTGTAAAAATTTAAAAGGACTTTTATATGATAAAAAATTCTGTTAACATTGTTTTTGTGAAAGTATTGGGTTTGTTTCTGTTTTGGCAGTACTGGGGATTGATTCTAGAGCACCCCTCAGTGGTCTTTAACCCTGTCTATAAATATCAGTAGTTTGAAATTTTTAGTATTACAAATAATCAGATTTATGTTTTAGGCAATGTGATGACTAGTTTTAAATGTAGCTGGACACAAACTAGAATAATCTGGGAAGAAAGTCTCAAATGAGAAATTATCTAGATAAGGTTGGCCCGTGGGCATGTATGTTAGGGCTTGTTTTGATTGCTAATTGACCTGGGAAGACTCAATTCATTGTGGGCAGTACCATTCCTTGGCCAGGGTCTCTTGAATGATATAGATAGTACAGGAGATAGCTGGGTGAGAAGAGCAAGCAGGCAGCATGAGTATGTTTATTTCTTTCTACTTTTAAGCATGGATGTGGTGTGGCTGGCTGTTTCAGCCTCTGTAACTTCCCTGCAGTGACGAATGTAACTTGTACTTGTAAGGCAAATAAACCTTTTCTCTCCTGTTTTCCTGGGAGATGCAACACATGTTTACTTTTCCTGGGGAGATGCAGCACATATGTCTACTCATGCCAGATAGGAATCCCATGACAGACCAAAGTATGGATACCACCAAAGCCCAACTTGATGAACCAGTGGATTTTATTGGGGTTACTTACAGGAGCAGAAATGGTGCAAAGACAGCTGCATTATCAAAGCCCACCCCAGCCTGGGTGACAGTTCACAAAGCTGGGAACCTGGGGTTCACTGCACACCCTGCAGGCAGCTCAACAGGTTAGAGAGTGTCCTTTCCAGGTGCCTCAGTTGGTCTAAACCTCTGAGTCAGCTTGCTGGTTTTTGCTGCTTCTAGGCAGCTGTTTGGGTGTCAGAGTCTATTTTGCAGCTTTTTTTTTTCCTTGAGAGTCGTCTTTGTATGTCAGCTTGTCTGAGTCTTTGTGCCAGCTTCTCTCATCTCAGAGTCTTCTTTGCAGTTCAGTTTTCTGTTCTGAGAGAGACTCACAGTTTTTATTGCTTACTCTAGAAGGGAGGGGCTTAGAGAATTTGGTCAGTTTCAGGGACATCCTGAAGCTTTTTAGTTGTTTACCTTTCTACCTAAGGAGCATCTTCTTGCAGAATGGAATGTTTCGATATCTCAGGAAATTGTTACATAACACCACTTCCTCCCCCTCTAAAATTTCATCCTCCTGCTCTTAAATTTTTTTTACTGCTGCTCTTTAGCAATGATCCCTGAGCCTTGGAGGGGTTGACTATAGACGTTCACCCATGACTAAGAAATAGGGTACCATATCACAGTAACAGTCACTTGATCTCATAACCCCAGTGGTTATGAGTTGAGGCTGATAACAGTAATGATATCTGGGCATAAATACACATGTTTGGAAGGCAGTTTGACAGGCACATCACATACATCCAGAAAACCCATAGAAGTTGCTTCCGAATTGGGACTTAGGACCTCCCAGCCATAGGTTTTTGTTCTGGCTTACAGTACCAGACATGAACTCCCTCTTGTGGAAAGGACCTTAAATCCTACTGGGAGGCTCTTGATCTCTCCCATGATAGCAGAGCCACTATTGCATAAGCAGGCACATCCTGCCTGGTATGTTGGTGTTTTAGCACACGGGGTCCATGACCAAGCAGGAATGTTGGGGACAGCTTTCTACCAGCAGTGGGCATGGCCTGCTCTGACAATACAGAGGTCTACTAGCAGGGTGGGAGTTTCCAGTATAGTCCCGGCTTAATTTCTCCATGTCCTACAGTGAAAGCATATACATATAATATCTTTAGCAGTAGTCTTACCACCTGGTCCTGGCGTACAACCAACAGCAGTAGTTTTGTGTGTGTGTGTGTGTGTGTGTGTGTGTGATTTGTGGGGTCTTAGGGGCTTCCCTAGCCAACAACTCACAGGAAGGTAGCACACTCCTGGCACTGGGGTTTTTATTTAATAACCTTAGAGTCTCTGGAGTGTCCTTTTTTATGCATGTAGGGTACCTTTTGGATTTTTTTTTAAAATTAACCCAGTCCCAGTAGTGTTGTGAGGTAGGTAGAAGTACCATTTTACCTGGTTGTCTCTCCAGTGGCTTTTCAAATCTGCAAAAACATTTGGAGGTTAGCATTATGTTATCTATAGAGCAAGACCCTTTCCAGAAGATGAGCAGGACAAGGCAACATCCTGAACTACTGTAACATAACAGATAGTGAGTGGGGTTACAAAGATAACCTTGGTGAAACACTCTGAAAGTCTGTTGGCATCCGTTTTCAGAAAGTGTCAGGTGATCCAGAAGTTTACAACTAAGAAGATACAAAAGTTGAACATAAGCAAGCTCTATTACAGCATGGAAAGACTTCATTCATTTGTATCATCTGTTTTATCCACAAATCAGGGTTTGGTACACGTGTATAGGAGATGCTAACTTAATTAGTTCTCTGTAATCTTCACTCCTATTCTCTGAATTGTTACATTTTTACATACCCTGGAGCTTTCTCTGGGAGCTTCCCTACATTTCTCCACACCTGATAAATTCAGTGGGCCTGACTTTATCTGCTCAGACCTACTTAGGGCCAAAGGTGAATGTGGTCCTGTTTGACCTGCTGGCTCCCTGGATCAGAGTGACCCTGGGTTGGCACATCCCTTTAGCCTCCCTGTTCACTATACCTGGCTGTTGGCGGGGAGTTCCTGACTGGGCAAACCATCTCCACCCCTAGCATAACCTTTTGCTGGAGGGAAATGTATCCTCCACAGTCTGGGGGGATAACTACCCACCTCTGGGACAGGCTTGATCATCCTGTATTGTTCTATCATGGGTGTCTTCCGTGAACTGCTCCTCAGGCAGAAGCTCCTTAGCACACCATGTGGCTTTCTATCAGCTTTTTCCTTAGGAACTCCAGCCCGACACAGATTTTGTTGCATTTGTCTTCGAGGAACCCCCAGACCACTTCCTTGCCTTTACCCTTTAACTGTCTCCTCTAGGGGGCTCTGTCACTTTATGAATTCTGTCCACATGTCGGTCTAAGTCACTGAGCTCTGCCAAAGCCTTTCCTACTTTACAAAGGTCTTGCCCCACCAAAGGACTCAGCAGAGTCACTAAAGCTCCATACTAGTCTAGAGGTCCCTGCAGGATGAGCCTTTTCTTGAACTCCTCTGTGAACATAGTGCTATTTGGCCCAGTGAGCTGGGTTCAGACACAGCTTCTCTCATTCCTAGTTCCCTCAATAGCATCTATCCCTCCTCTACGATCCTCTAGTTCCTGGTATTTATGGGGAATTCTGACAGAGATAACCGAGTGTTGTATGTCTTTGATAAGTCAGTCCTTTAGGGATTGATTTTCTTCAGACTGTCTCAGGTTATGCAGCTTTTGCCATAAGAAGGTATGGTAAGTAAAATTATTATTCAGTTTTCCTGCCACTATACCCAGCTTGTATTTCTAAATTTTATGCTTGAAAAATTTATAAAGCCTATGTTTCTTTTAATATAAAATACTTTGCCTGCTCCTCCTTTCCCCTTTATCTATTGGAACCCTTCTTCCCAATACATCCTCTTTCCTTAACAACAACAACAACAACAACCAGAGTTTACACCCTAGAAGAAAAAAAACGACTCCTTCACCTCCAGGAGCCACCAACTACCAATAGCTCCTCAGCTAGAGTGGGGCCTCCTTTGCCCCTCCCCATTCATAGTGGAAGATTGTTGGGGTTAACTTGTGCAGGTCTTATTAAGTAATCACAGCTATTGAGTTCATGAGTGCAAGGGGCATGTCAAATCCAGGAGATACTTGTGTTCCTCATCCTCGTGTTTTTATACACTTGCCTGCTCTTCTGCTATGCACTTTGACAGTTTTGAGACTCAGCTTTCACTGCAAAAAGCAGCCTATCTGAACAAGGTTGAGAACCTCACTAAATCGGATACAAACATAGTATTTAGAAGGCAGTTTGATATGTCCATTTAGCAGGACAGCATTGGCGATCTTTTAGCATATATAGTTTGGATCACTTCTGATCCTTTAGCTGTATTCTTCTAGGCCTAAGTGTTCTTAGTCTGTTGATAAATTGAAACACAAATGAAATATTTTCCTTTGTAATACTATGTATTTTATACATTGAAAAATTTCTCAGGATTCCACAAATAGTTCATTAGACTGATAAAAGAGCCCATGTACAAGAAAAGTTTGGGTCTGTTACGTGGTTTTTATTTCTGTCCTCTATACTGTTACAGAGTTAGAGAAATAAAATAATTATCTGTATTAGTTTCATACAATTTTTTCTGGATCTTGACTTTTTTTTAAAAAGTAAGGTTAGCTTTTATATTTTAGTTTTTGGTTTGGCTTTTGCATCCTCATTTTTATGATAGTTATTGACATAATTCTCACTTGGTTGGCATTTATCATAATCTTCTCTTTTTTTCTTCTTTCTTCCCCCTCCCCTGCACTTCTTTTGGTAGTGGTGTTGATGTTTGAACACAGGGCTTCCTAGGTGCTAGGCTATGGTACTCCCACCTGACTAGTCATAGGTTTTCCTATTTACTGAGACTATAGTTAAAAGTAAACCTTTCCTTTCTTAAGAGAGATGCTCCACTTATTTTAATGGCCTCTGTTTCAAGGAGGATATGAACAGGCAAATATGAGCAGTAATCACGCATTTTACCTTTTTAATTCATGCTTTATATATTCTGAAAAATTAGTAATTTCATTTATAGTGTAGGCTGAAAAATCAGGAAAGGAATTTAAAGAAATCTAGAAGAAAAGAGTACTTAGATTGTATCAAAGTAGTTTTAGGAATTAAAATTCTTAACAGCAATAAAGTTCCTGGTAAAATGAAGTCTTAAGATACTTTGCAATCTCAAATATGTTTTATTATATCTTTTCTCAGTGTCGTGGGTTGGTAATAATTAAAAGTTAGCAAGTACCTAGTTTTTCGTGTGGCTTCTCTCATATGATGGTGCTGATATAGCCTCCTTAAAGTTCTGTTTAAGGAAGTTTTAAGTTTTGAATAAACAATTACTAGTGTTGCATAGTCTATAATTTAAAATTGTTGATTTTAAAAAAGATTCTGGTATTTTGTGCTTTGAAATTCTTTTACATTTATTGTGTGTATATGTACATGTGTGGGCATGCATGTAGCATAGCATATGTGGAAGTCAGAGGATAACTTGTGGGAATTTTTCTCCTTCCACCATGTGGCTTGAACCCACTGAGTTATTGTAAACATCTGTTTTGTGCTTTGAGATTCTATTTTAGTCTTTGTTCTTGTCTTAGTTTAAAATCAAAGTATCTGATTTTGCCTTTAAAATAATTTTTAAGTTTTCTTGATGGTGCCTTTTATAGGTACCAGAAATCCTTTTTGAAAATAAAGCTCCTTTGAACATCATTACAGCTGTGGTGGGGCTCACTAGAACATCATTACAGCTGTGGTGGGGCTCGCTAGAACATCATTACAGCTGTGGTGGGGCTCGCTAGAACATCATTACAGCTGTGGTGGGGCTCGCTAGAACATCATTACAGCTGTGGTGGGGCTCGCTAGAACATCATTACAGCTGTGGTGGGGCTCGCTAGAACATCATTACAGCTGTGGTGGGGCTCGCTAGAACATCATTACAGCTGTGGTGGGGCTCGCTAGAACATCATTACAGCTGTGGTGGGGCTCGCTAGAACATCATTACAGCTGTGGTGGGGCTCGCTAGAACATCATTACAGCTGTGGTGGGGCTCGCTAGAACATCATTACAGCTGTGGTGGGGCTCGCTAGAACATCATTACAGCTGTGGTGGCTCGCTAGAACATCATTACAGCTGTGGTGGTGGCTCACACCTTTAATCCCAGGCCTTGGTAGTCAGAGGCCAGCCTGGTCTACAGGGCAGACTTTGAGGACAGCCAGGGCAACTCAGAGAAACCCTGTCTCAATAAACCAAACCAAAACTAACATCATTACATTTAGTTGGAGTCAAGACCGTCGAAACAATATGCTAGGTTAAAAAATTATTCTAGGATTATTAAATATTTAGTATTCATTAATTCAATTATTAATTCAGTAATTAATTAGTATTCATTAAAAATTTATAAATATGGGGCTGGAGAGATGGCTCAGTGGTTAAGAACAGTGACTGCTCTCTCCAAGAGGACCTGGATTCTATTCCCAGCACCCACATGGCAGCTCAGAACTGTCTGTAACTCCAGTTCCAAGGTACCCAACACCCTCACATAGACATACATGCAGGCAAAACACTAATGCACATAAAATAAAAATAAATTTTTAAAAAGAAAAAAACATTTATAAATATGGTTGAATAGTAACTTTACTTCTGGAAAAGGTTTTCACAAACATTGAAATAATTCATGCACATGCAGAGATATATTTTCATAAGTCAATATATAATATATATGTATACAGATTTTAGGAAAAAATATGAGTGGAAGCAAAGTAAGAGGAAAATGTTAATGTGAATGGTTTATATTTTGTTTTTTTTCCCCCTATCTTTCTTAGGGCAGAACATTTTTGGGGAGCTTGATTTTTGAAAAAGAAATAAAAATGAGAATTAAAGCAACCTATCAAGATGGAACAGTTATTGCTCAGGCTGAGTATGGCACAGTCGATATAGGGGAAGAAGTGGCAAAGAAAGGATTTGCAGAAAAGTGCAGACTGACCCCTGGCGTTGATGTCTGTGAGGCAAAGAAACCAGACTCCAGTCAGCTTGCTCTCAGGAACCTCAAGAACCCTATCCCCTTGTGGGGGCGCAGATCAAACCAGTCAACTTTCAGCAGGCCAAAGGGGCATTTTAACGGGAAGTTGACTCTTGATGTGAAGTATGAGACTAATGCAGGAAATCATGTGACATTTCCAAAGTAAGACGGGGTTGTCTTAGTCAGGGTTTCTATAGCAGCAATGAAACACCTTGATCAAAAAACAAGTTGGGGAGGAAAGGTTTATTTGGCTTACACTTCCATATTGCTGTTCATTATGGAAGGAAGTCAGGACAGGATCTCAAAACAGAAGGAACCTGGAGGCAGGAGCTGATGCAGAGACCATGGAGGGGTGCTGCTTACTGGCTTTCTTCGCCTGACTTGCTCAGCCTGCTTTCTTATAGAACCCAGGACCATTACCCACAATAGGCTGGGCCCTGGGCCCTCCCCCATTGATTACTCATTGAGAAAATGCCTTACAGCTGGATCTCATGGAGGCATTTCTTCAACTGAGGCTCCTTCCTCTCTGATGACTCTAACTTCTGTCAGGTTGACACAAAAGCATCCAATACAACTGCTGTTTTAAAACTTTAATTGGCTGGGCGGTGGTGGCGCACATCTTTAATCCCAGCACTCGGGAGGCAGAGCCAGGCGGATCTCTGTGAGTTCGAGGCCAGCCTGGACTACCAAGTGAGTTCCAGGAAAGGCGCAAAGCTACACAGAGAAACCCTGTCTCGAAAAACCAAAAAAAAAAAAAAAAAAAAAAACTTTAATTGATTTCAAATTTATGGTAGTATCCTTTATAGAACTCAGTTCTTAGGCTTTTGGAATCCTTAACAGTACCTATGACTTTGTGATCTTACATAATTCTGTCTCTCTTTTTTAGCAGGGATATTTTCCTTAAAAACCTTGAAAATAAAATTTTCTTGAATTGATTAAAGTTCCCTTGCCAACTTTTCATTCCAATTCTTTTGAATGTCTTTATAAAAAATAAAAACATACCCTAGTATTGAAATTATTCAGACAAAGCCTAGAACTTACAATAAGTTTTGCAATTGGGGCTGGAGTTTAGCTCAATGGAGTACAGACCTAGTATGCATGAGGCTCTGGATGTAATCCCCATCCTCTTAAGGGAAAAAAGGTTGAAAGATTTTCCTCTGGCTATAAGAAAAATTTTCACATGTTTAAGGAATTTTTTGTGTGAAAGCTTGTGGTAAGATTTAATTGCTCTGTAAGGAGTTCATTTCTTTAAAAATATTCTTTTGGCTTTTTTTTTTTTTTTTGGTGCTGGAAGTAAAACCCAAGGCCTGATGCTTGCAAGGCATATACTTTACTAATTGATCTCTACCCTCAACCTGTATTTTAAATTCTTAACTGATCAAATAATTGTTTATACTTCTGATGTATGGTATGTTGTTTCGATTCATGTATTCCATATAAGTAAAAGATCAGAGGACGTGAGATGTCTCTCACCTCAGGTATATGTAATTTGAGGTACCCTTTTAGATAATTTTCAATTATCTACTCGAGGCAGAAAGCCAGACTAGATACTCATGTATACCAATACATTATTTAAAAACATTATTTTATGTTTGGTGTTTTGCTTACATGTGTGTCTCTGTACCATATGATTGTCTGGTGCCCTCGGAGGTTAGAAGAGAGCATTGGATATCCTGGACCTGGAGTTACAGAAGGTTGTGAGCTGCCATGTGGGTGCTGGGAGGGAGTTGAACCAGGGTCCTCTACAAGAGCAGCCAGTGTTCTTAACCACTGAGCATCTCTCTAGGTCAGTAATTCTCTACCCTTCTAATGCTATAACCGTTTAATACAGTTCCTTTTGTTGTGGTGACTCCCAACCATAAAATTATTTTTGTTGCTACTTCATAACTGATTTTGCTACTGTTATGAATCATAATGTCTTAGGTGACCCCTGTGAAAGGGTTGTTGAATCCTCAAGGGATTGCGACCCACAAGTTGAGAATCACTGCTCTAGCTCCAGTGTATTCTCTCTCACCTACGGTGATCCAAGCAATGATGTCATGGCAGTTTGATGGATTTTTACTGGTGGTTTAAGAACTAAACAAATAAGGTGCAAGGGAGGAGGGAGTAGAAAAAACTGACACAGAACTATTTATTGTTCATGTTGTTCTTTGGAGTTGATAGTGGTAAGAGGAATTTGGAATATAAGAGAGTGGAGGCATTGTTTTTGATGTATACCCCAGTTAAAACAACCTAGTTTGCATTAAAATAATCTGTTTTCATGTTTTGATACAGAGTCTGACTGTAGCCCAGACTGCTCCTGTAGTCTGTGCAGTTGAAAGTGGCCTCAGATTGTGTATGCAGCTCCTTTGGCCTTCCAAATTCTGGGATTTCGGGCTTGTGCTAACATGCTCAGCTTAAATTATTTTTAATGTTAAGCTAGGGAATAGTTTTAGTGTCCACAATTAATTATAAAATGTATTATAAAAAGCCTATGGTAATTTCAGTATGTGGGTTCCAACAGCCTCAGCATATTTTTAAAAATTAATGAATTTGTTTTTAATAGGGAAAGTTTGGCTGCTGGTGACTTTAATTTAGGGTCTAATGTCAGCTTGGCAAAAATTAAACAGGACCAGAAACTTATAGAAGAGAATGAAAAGCTTAAAACAGAGAAAGAGGTTCTTCTGGAAAATTATAAGGTGTTAGAATTGAAAGTTGAACAGACTGCCCAGGAGCTGCAGGTATGTCAGTGGCTTGTGGTAAAGAAAGTTACACTGTGAAATCTCTGCTCTTACTGCTCCTCCTTGTTACTTTGTCACTCTGTGTCCATCCAGTCTCTCTTGATATTTATGTGAGGAGAATTTTTTTCTTATATTTCAAGCTAACCATGTTTATATTTCACTGACTGTTTGAAATATAATTATTTTTCATTTATATTTTCTCTTATGTTCTTTAATTTTGTGTGTGTGTGTGTGTGTTCATTGTGTGCAGGTGCATTTTCTTGTGTTTGAACATGTGTGTGGAGGCCAGAGGTCGATGTCAGATGTTTTCCTCATTTCCACTTTAGTTTTTGAGGCAGGTCTTTCACTGAACCTGGAGCATGCTAATTTGGCTGGACTGCCTGGACAGCAAGCCCCAAAGATCCTTTTTTTCTGCCTCTCCACTGCTGCATTACAGATGTGTGCCACTGCTGTGCTTAGCTTTTTTTTTTTTTTTTGTGGTTTTTCGAAACAGGGTTTCTCTGTAGCTTTGGAGTCTGTCCTGGACTAGCTCTGTAGACCAGGCTGGCCTTGAACTCGCAAAGATCCACCTGCCTCTGCCTCCCGAGTGCTGGGATTAAAGGCGTGCACCACCACCGCCCGGCTGTGCTTAGCTTTTTAATGTGGAGCTGTGGACCTAACTCAGGTCCTCGTGCTTGTTTGGCAAGCACTTACTGACAGAACCAGCTCTATAGCCCCTAAAAGCTTGTAAATTATGGAAAATCTCAAAACATTGCAGAAATAGAGAGTTCATAATTAATCCCTTTATTGTTCATAACCAATTTTTTACAGTCTTTGGTTTTTTTTAGTCCTTTGTTAAATCTATACATCATGTAATGTTTCAAAACAAGCATCATTAATAGTATTTCATATTCTTAAGAATGTATCTATTTCTGTGCATAGTGGTACATTCATACCTTTCATTCCAGCACTGGGAGAGGCTAAGGCAGGCAGATGTTAGTGAGTCTGATGCCAGCCTGGTCTATATAGCAATCTCCAGGCCAGCCAAGGCTACAAAAATGAATATATATAGTTAATAGAAGAAAATGTTAAAGAAACTAGAGTTGAGTATGGTGGTGCATGCATTTTTAATCCCGGCACCCAGGAGGCAGATATGGGTGGATCTCTATGAGTTTGAGGTCAGCCTGGTCTACATAGTGAGTTCTAGACTGGCCAGGGTTACACAGTGAGACCCTGTCACTACCACCACCAGTACCACCACTATCACCTCCTCCTCCTCCACTTCTTCAAACAACTACTTCAAACAAATACAGGTATCCTGGGTTAGATCCCAGCCCTCCCCAACTGAAAGCCAACCAAACTATATCATACTATGTAGTTCATAGTAAAATAAGCAGTAATTGCATAATGCCATTTATATCACATTTCCCATATTGCTTCATGGAGTCCTTAAAATTTATCCCTTTCAACTAGGGTCCTAGACCTGGTATTAGCTGGATGTCCAACAATTCATTTCAGTTCTGACACTAACAGATTATATATATATATATAACTCTTAACGTTTTGCTTGAGTCTAACCAAAAGTCATTTGAATGCTAGAAGTATGGTGTCATAATTAGTTCTCACTATCTTAAGTCTACTTTTTATGTTTCAGAAAGAGAAAACTACCACCATGGATCTGACTAAGCACTTAGAAAACACTCTGAAAACGTGTGTAGGAACCAGGCTGAAGAATCTGGCAGCTAAAGTGGAACTATTGAAAGAAATTAGGTACTTTACAGAAAAATTATATGTGTTTTTTTTCAATGTAGTTCTGGTTATTGAGCCCAGAATCTTGTGTATACTAGGCAGATTCTTTACTACTGAGCAAAAATTTCAGCTTCAAAGAATGTTTTATATGTGGATATATATGTGGTATTTGTATGCATACATGGGCGTGGGTGCATGTGTATAGGCCAGAGCACAACTTCAAGATCATTCCTCAGGTGCATTCCTTGTTTTTTGAGACAGTTTCTCACTATCCTGTACTCACCAGGTAGGCTGTTCTGTCTGGCCACCTAGATCCAGGGATGCACCAGTCTCTACCTCCTTAGCACTGGGATTACATGGTACACCCCTAGGCCTAGCCTTTCAATGTGGGTTCTGGGGATCCAAGTTGGGTTGCCATGCTTTTGTGGCAAGAACTTTCCCAACTGATCTCTTCAGATCCTCCCCTTCAATTTTGTGTGTGTGTGTGTGTGTGTGTGTGTGTGTGTGTGTGTGTGTGTGTATAAATAAAACGTAAAAATTGCTAATTAGTTGGTGCTTTGCTAAAATTGTGTGTATACTGTTTTTGCTTTTGAGATTTATGTTAGGGTCCCTGAATCACTCCAGAGACCACCAGACACATATGCAATCAGCACGAATGTTTATTTTTCAAGAGCAGAACAATTCCAGCATGTAGGGTCTACCATTCATACAGAGTGGCACCCTGGGAGAAGCACGCAGGCTCCTTTTAAGCATAGCAAGGGGAATGTCATGGAGGGGAGGTTAGTCTAGGGGTTGATTGATGGGTTTAAACAAAAAGGTTTTGGGTTGCTGTAGGATTGGTTGGTGGCCCTAGTGGTTAGAGACTTTCTAGGAGCAGGGTGGGGAAAGCTGTCTTTAGCTAGCAGAAGGGTGTTTGCTGATTGGTTGCCATGGGGTTGTGGTTTTTCCAAGAACTGCCTATCCAGTTCCAGTAAACTGAAACTGAGGCCTAGTTTCTGATAGGCCATAGGAGCCTGTCATGGTGTTTGTTTGAATCTCTTAGTTTAGTCTTTGGCTTTTGATGACTTCAAAGAGAAAGTTCCAAACCTAGGATTAATTTTACAGAATCTTTTGGTCAATTTTCTATTTGTACTTAAAGCCATAGTGTCTTAAGTTTGTATTTGAGAGTGAAATTAGAAACAACCTCCCACCCACTTCAGCTTGATGGGGAATCAGCATGTTTAACTGTACTATCTGAGGTTTTTTTCCAGTTGACTGAAACTGAAGGTTTTTTTTTAAAATTTATTTATTTTATATCCTGGTCACAGTTTCCCCTCCCTCCTCTCTTCCCAGTCCTTCTTCCCCACCCCTCTCTGTTCCCGTCCCCCAATCCACTACCCCTCTGTTTCAGTTTAGGAAAGGGCAGGTCTCCCATGAGTAGCAACAAAACACGGCATATCAAGTTGCAATAAGACTAAGCTCTTCCCCGTGTATTAAGGCTGGACAAGGAGACTCAGTATGAGGAGTAGGGTTCCAAAAGCCAGTAAAAGAAAGACAGCCCCTGTTCCCACTGTTAGGAGTCCCACAAGAGGACCAAGCTACGCAACTGTCACGTGTGTGCAGAGTGCATAGGTCAGTCCCAGCAGGCTCCCTGTTTGACGGTTCAGTCTCTGTGAACCCCTATGAGCCCAGGTTAGTTGATTCTGAGTTTTCTTGTGGTGTCCTTGACCCCTCTGGTTCTTACAATCCTTTCTCCCCATCTTCTTCAGGATTCCTCGAGCTCTGACTAATGTTTGGCTGTGGGTCTGCACCTGTTTCTATCAGTTGCTGGATGAAGCGTCTCTGATGACAGTTGGGCTAGGCACTAATCTATGTATGTGTATAGCCGAATATGTTTAGGTATCATTATATTGACATTTTTTTCCCTCTAGTCCTGTTTGGTTCTATCCTAGGTCTTTGGCTCATCCAGCCTATGGGTCCTGGTGTTCCAGGCAGTGTCAGGAGTGGACTTACTCTTGTGGCATGGCTTTTAGGCTAGACTGTTCATTGGTTGGCCACTCCCTCAATCTCTAGGCCATCCTTACCCCAGCATATCCTATAGGCCAGACAGACTGTAGGTCAAAGGTTGTGTGGTTGTGTTGGTTTCCCACTCCCTCCACATGAAGTCTTGCCTGGTCACAGGAGATGGCCAGTTTAGGCTATGTGTCAGCTATTGTTTAGAGTCTTATCTGGGGTCATCCTTGTAGATACCTGGGAGATTCCCTTGCACCCGGTTTTTACCTGACCCTGAAATGTCCCTCCCTTTCCAGTAGTCTCTTTCAGTATTCTCCCTCTCCACCTCTCCAACCTGATTGCTCATGTTTCCATCCCTACCTGCCCTCAGTCCATGCACAAAATTTCCCCTTCTCAGGGAGATCTGGGTATCTCTATGAACCCTCCTTGTTAATCAGTCTCTTGGGGTCTGTGGATTGTAGAATCCTTTATTTTACAGCTTATAACCATTTATAAGTGAGTACATACTATGTTTGTCTTTCTCAGTCTGGGTTACCTCACTCAGGATGATTTTTTTCCTAGTTCCATCCATTTGCCTTAAAATATCCTGGTGTCCTTGTTTTTTTTTTTAAATTTATTTATTTATATTATTTTATGTGCATTGGTGTTTTGCCTGCATGCATGTCTGTGTGAGGATGTCAGATCTTGGAGTTACAGACAGTTGTGAGCTGCCATATGGGTGCTGGGATTTGAACCCAGGTCCTCTGGAAGAGCAGACAATGCTCTTTAACTGTTGAGCCATCTCTCCAGTCCCCCCACCCCCGTGTCTTTGTTTTTAACAGCTGAGTAATACTCCATTGTGTAAATGTGCCACATGTTCTTTATCCATTCTTCAGTTGAGGGACATCTAGGTTGTTTCCAGGTTCTGGCTATTACATAGTTGAGCAAATGTCCTGGTGGCATGTTTGAGCATCCTTTGGGTATATGCCCGAGAGTCCCAACTGTGAATGACATAGCTGGGTCTTATGGTAGATTGATTCTCAGTTCTCTATCTTTTTTGACTTTCTTTTAGGGATTTATTGAGTTCTTCCAATTTTTTGTTTGTCTTTTTCTCAGTTTCTTTAAGGAATTTTTTTTCATTTCCTCTTTAAGGACCTATATCATCTTCATAGTAATTTTTAAGGTCATTTTCTTATGATTCAGCCCCTGCTGTCATAGGATAGCTGGGCTTTGGTGATGCTGTGTTGCCCTTTCTGTTATTGTTTCTTATACTTGCGTTTAGGCATCTGGGTTTGGGATGATTACAGGTATAGGTGTTGATTCCTGTGTTTGTCTTTGTTGGATGGGTGTTTTGTTCCTTGGTTTCTCTTTCCTCTGGTCTTCTGGTTTAAATGCCAACAGTTCTGGTGACTAGCGAGTCTTCTGGTCCAGTACGGTGTCTCTTCTGGGATTTTGGGAGTCTGGGGTCCCTAGATCTGGCCTGGCATCTGGTGAAACTGAAGTCTTATTCCAAAGTTGTAAACTAGGATATGGGGCCCGGGGAGAGAGTGCAGTTTGAGGTCCCTAAATCTGGCCTGGCCTCTAATAAAGCAGAAATCTTTTCCTGTAGTTGTAGGTCAGGATATGGAGCCTGTGTGTGTGTGTGTGTGTGTGTGTGTGTGTGTGTGTGTGTGCGCGCGCGCACGCGCGCACAGTCGGGTTGTTGGGCAGGCTTAAAGGGAGTTAGTTGGTGGTGGGTAGTGTCTTGCCTAGGGTCCCTAGGTCCAGCCTGGCCTCCCATAAGTCTGCCAGGGCTTTGGGCCCTAGTGTGGAGCCCAGAGGAGTGCATTGGAGGTTTTATTAATAAGAATTTCTTTATTATACTCTTTCTAAAACATTTTATTTGTAAAATGAGAAGAAAAGGAATTAATTAGCAAATCTTACACAGTGTTTACTCAGTAGTTCTCAAAGTCTGTTAGAATTATATAGGTATTTGTGTTAATGGGGGTTATGTTATTAGGCATAATTTGTCCCTCTTTTCTAATGCATGGATTAAATAGTTGTTAAAAACAACCTAATTCTTTTTTCATGCTGTGTTCTGCACTTTAAACTAATGATTCATTTTCACCTATACTTTGATGTCATCATGAATGCATATATTGCATGTTGATTTCTTTCCCCCAGTGGAAATTTATATTCTCCAGTATAAATCCTCACATAGTTTGTGGTCTGTAAATCTTTTTTTGTTTGTTTTTTGTTTTGTTTTTTGAGACAGGGTTTCTCTGTGTAGTTTTGTTGCCTTTCCTGGAACTCACTCTGTAGACTAGGCTGGCCTCAAACTCGCAGAGATCCACCTGCCTCTGCCTCCCAAGTGCTGGGATTAAAGGCATGCACCACCACTGCCTGGTTGGTCTGTAAATCTTTTAAGAGTTGGGTAATTTGGACTCCCAGAGCCTAAATAACTTTTGATATAATACTAAAAATCAAGTGGCTACATTGGCAAAACTCTGAGCCAGACTTGAACCAAAATGGCAATATACTTTAATTCATTCTTGAGGAAAAAATGTGCTAATAGAATGGTGGCAGTCTATTTGGGAGCTAGAAAAAAATATAGATGAAACCTGTTAGTTTTGTTTATTACCTAACCTCTCTGATTGCTTTGTTTATAGATTTAAAAAAACTCAGCGTATACTAGGTAGAAGGACTTTGCCCATGGCTCTGATAAATGAGACAGGCTATGTCTAAAATTTTTAGATAAGTATTTATAAATCTCATTATAGACTAGAAGTTAAAGGTCCTTTTGACATTTTAAATTCTGCAGATTTTGAAAGTCATCTTTCTATACAAAGTTTTAAAAAAAAATGTTTCTTTCTGTTAGATATGGTAGCATGTGTCAGTAGCAACAGTTCTGTTGGAGGCTGAGGCAGGAAGATGCTTGGACCTAGAAATTCTGAGGCCAGGCTGGGCAATACAGCAATATCTTTTGTAGTTTTTGTTTTGTTTGAGTACTGGGATTAAAGATACGTACCACCACACCTGGCTGACAGCAATATTTTACCTCAAAATACATATGAAATTATTTGTTCCATGCATTTTAAAAGGTTTACTTATTATGCATATGGATGTTTTGCCTGCATGTATATATGTGCACCACATACAAGTCTGATGCCTGTGGAGGTCAGAAGGCATCTATTCCCCTAGAACTGGCATTACAGATATTTATGAGCTGCCATATGGGTGCCAGTAGGAACTGAACCCATGTCCTTCACAAAAGCAAGTCTTTTAACCATTGAGCCATCCCTCCAATTCTCCTCTCAATTTTTAATTAGAACTTTGTATTGTAGTTACATATGATTTTCCATAAAGTTTTAAAAAGTACCTAGTCATAGGCCAGTGCTGTAAATAGTAACTTTTAGATGTTTTAAATGAATTTTTCTCATATGAACTTTGCAATTTCTTGATGTTTCCCCATTTTCTTTTTCTGTTTTTAAATAGGCACATTAACATCAGTATTCGTTTTGGTAATGACCTTTCAGATGCTATGCAAGTGCTGGATGAAGGCTCCTTTACTACTCTAGAATCTTTGAATGAGTTAGAAAAAATTTGGGCCGAATATAATGTGGCTCAGGAGAAGATCCAAACTTGTCACAATGAGGTGGGTTAAGAATTTTCTCTCCTGTGTTGGTTTATTTATTTTTATTTTTTTTAATCTGTTGAATTTTTTGAGAAAGCAGCGGGTCTGATACTCTAGTCATACTTTAAGAGAAAGTTAGGATAGGTAATTGGCAACTAGATACATGGTTAACAAAAATCTTTTCCTCTTCGGTGTGCATATTTAATATTCAACTAATTTTCTATTCCCCTGAAAATCTGATAAAATGTTTCAACCATGTTAATAGTCAAGATTGTTTATGGTAAATATTCCTGAATGGTAAATTGTATCTGCATTAGGAAGAACTATAAAACACCTAATGAGTATTCTTACAACTGGGTATGTCCTTCAGGGCTACTGGAAGCTAACCTGTGAAGGAGTTAACAGAAATACTGGCTTTGAGGGTCTCATATGAGGCTTTAACTAGGGCAACTTCTAAACCTGCTAACCTGGACCTCATGTTTTGGTCTGAGCTGTATATGTATGTTACTCTAGTTGGACTCAGTTGAGAGGCTGTGAAGAAAGGAGAGCGTGAAGACAGAAGTTCAAAGGAACAAGTTCATCAAGGCAAAAATAATAGGAAAAATGAGCTTAGCAGGAGTGTTGAGCTTAAATGGTGTATTTGAAGTGTGGTATTAAGCTTTAGAAATTACTATTGTCCATATAGGTAAATGTGTGAAAATATCTGGTGTCTAATAGTGACCATTCTATTTTCCTTTCTTCAGAATGAAGGTAGTCTTTTGATCGCCAAAAGAAATGAAGTACAACAAAAGCTGTTTGTGGCTGTAGATGTTTTTATTCTGGAAGTAGATGAATTACCACTTGATAAACGCTTAAAAACATTACAGGTTGGAATTAAAATATATTAAATATACATTAAAATTAAGTTTGAGAGGTTAAATCAGTATTAACATTGAGATTTTAGATAGTACTGATAATTGTAAAAACTTTTCCTTCGCTGATTTCTAGTTCTTAATGGCATTAAAATTTAAATTAACTTGTTTTATTATTATTTAATTTTTTCCCCACACAATACATTTTGATCCATATTCTTTCTCACTCTGTCCTCCCAGATCCATCCCCACCTCCCTACTCAATTTAATGTTTTTTCTCTTAAAAAAAAAAAAAGACAGAGCTGGAGAGATGGCTCAGCAGTTAAGAGCACTGTCTATCTTCTGGAGGACGCAGGTTCAATTCCCAGCACCCACATGTCAGCTCACAACTGTCTGCAGCTCCAGTTCCAGGGCACCCAACACCCTTACACAGGCAAAACAACAATGCACAAGAAATTAATTAATTAAAAAAAGATAGAACTCCACAGATCATAACCAAAAAAGCACACACGAATATATGTAGATTGTTTTGTGTTGGTCAGCTGTCCCTAAGCATGAGGCCTGCTCTGGAGTGTGGTTGATATATCCAGTGTCACTTCATTGGAGAGAACTGCTTTTCTATCTCTCAGCAGGTATCAGTTGCAAGTAACTTACTGGTTAGAGGTGGAATTTTGTGCCCATTCTTCCTCTGCTGGGATTTTGTCTAATTTGAATTTATGCAGGTCTTGTGCATGCTGCCACAGTCTCTGTGACTTCCTATTGTATACCAGCCCTGTTGTGTCTGAAAAATGCTATTTTCTTGAAGTAACCTACTACCTCTGGCTTTTACAATCTTTTTCTTCTTCTCAATAGATTATTGAGCCTTGAGGTAAGGGGTTTGATAAGACATCCCATTTAGGGCTGAGTGTTCCAAGGTCTCTCACTCTCTGCACACTATCCAGTTGTGAGCCTCTGTGTTAATTATCATCTACTGCAAGAAGAAGCTTCTCTAATGAGGGTTGAATGATTCAGTGAACTATGGGGATAGAAATATGTCATTAGTAGTTGCTTTATGGTTATGTTCATTTAGTAGAATGTACTAGCTTTTTCCCCAGGATGCATGCTCTTTCTGGTTTCTGGTTCTTGGCTTCATTAATTAACAGTGTCAGCTGTGAGTTCCACTTATGGAGCAGGCCTTCAATACAACGAAAAAGTAGTTGATTATTCCCATCATAATAGTGCCATTGTTGCACCAGTGTATCTTGCAGCAAGTTGCTGTTATAGGGTTCATTGTTGGGTGAGATTAATGATTATTTTCCTTTTCTGGTAGCATGTATAACACCTTCCAGTATCACGAATGCTAGTTAGTAGTGGTCAAGCTTCTAGTTGGGCACTATCTTGATTTCTCCATGTTTGATGTCATAAGTAAGTGGTATCTTCAGCAATAGGGCCTTACCATCATGTTGTGGAGGGCAACCAATAACATTAGCAATAGCCTATAATGCTTGTGGGGTCTGTGGGACACCTTTGGCCAATGACTGCAAGATGTAACACATTCTGGTATTAGGGGTTTTACTTGGTATAATGATATCTAGTTGGGGCATTGCCTTTCCCATTATATGGTGATGCCATTAAATTTCCTTTCATATATTTTAGGACGCTTCTAAAATAGTACTTACAGCTTTTCAAAGGGCCTTTATCCCTCTCCATATTCTGTCCTTTATCCTGCCATCCTTCTCCCTCCTATTTAATCCTCCCATTTAGTTTCCTCTTTATTCCTTTATAACATTATATTCTAAATTTCCTTCCTTGGAAGATCCCCTTCTTCCCTCTTGTCATTGATGGTCTGCCCAATCTCTGTGGATATTCTAAATGAAATATCTAAAGCTTAAAAGCTAACATCCAAATATAAGATAAAACATGCACTATTTGTGTCTCTGGGTCTGGGTTACCCCACTCAAGATGACTGATTCTAGGTTCATCAGTTTACCTGCAAATTCCATAATTAAAATCCCCCCCCTTTTTTTTTGCTTTTACATCCTGACCACAGTTTCCCCTCCCTCCTCTGACTTCATTTTTCTTTTTCTTTTTTTTTTAGTAATTTTTTTTAAAGATTTCTTTATTATGTATATAATATTCTGCCTGCATATATGCCTGCAGCCCAGAAGAGGGCACCAGATCTCATTATAGATGCTTGTGAGCTACCATGTGGTTGCTGGGAATTGAACTCAGGACCTCTTGAAGAGCAGCCAGTGCTCTTAACCACTGAGTCATCTCTCCAGCTCATTTTTCTTTTTCTTTTTTTGAGACAGGGTTTCTCTGTGTAGCTTTGTGCCTTTCCTGGAACTCACTCTGTAGCCCAGGCGGGCCTCAAACTCACAGAAATGTGCCTGCCTCTGCCTCCCGAGTGCTGGGATTAAAGGTGTGCGCCACCACTGCCCAGCTGATTTCATTTTTCTTAACAGTTGAATAATATTCCATTGTGTAAATGAACTAGTCTCATCCATTCATCAGTTGATGGACATCTAGGCTGTTACCAATTTCTGGCTATTATGAATAGAGCAGCAGGGAACATGGCTGAGCAAGTATCTCTGTGATAAGAAACAGTCTTTTTTTCTTTTTTTTCTTTTTTTTTTGGTTTTTCGAGACAGGGTTTCTCTGTGTAGCTTTGCGCCTTTCCTGGAACTCACTTGGTAGCCCAGGCTGGCCTGGAATTCACAGAGATCCGCCTGGCTCTGCCTCCCGAGTGCTGGGATTAAAGGTGTGCGCCACCACTGCCCGGCGAAACAGAGTCTTTTGAGTATTTGCCGAATACAATAGATCTTGTTTCATCCTTTTGAGGAACTTTCACACTTATTTCCATAGTGGCTTATACCAGTTTGCTCTTCCATCAGCAGTGGAGAAGTGTTCCTCTTTCCCCACATCCTCACCAGCATTTGCTGTCATTTGTTTTATTAACTTTAGCTATTCTGACTGTGGTAAGATGGAATTTTAAAGTTGTTTTAATTTGTATTTCCCTTATGTCTAAGGACATTGAACATTTTTGTTTAAGTATTTCTCAGCCATTTCATCTTCTGAGAACTTTTTAGTTCTATATCCCATTTCTAATTGGGTTATTTGTTTTATTGATATTCAGTGTTACTTTTTATATGTTTTAGATACAAATTTCTATCAGATTATAATTGGTAAATATATTTTCCCATTTTTTTAGGTAAAGCTTTGTTAGAAGAAGCTGTCCCTTAGTGTACATTTTTTTTAAAAGCTACATGAAGTTTTATTCATTAATTCTTGGCCTTTATTCCTGAAGTATTGGTCCTGTTCAGAAAGCCTTTTCCTGTACCAATGAGCTCCAGTCTATTCTCTACTTTATCCTGTCAGATTCAGGGTGTCTGATCTTATGTGGAAGTCCTTGGTCCATAAGTTGAATTTTATAGAGGGTGATAAATATGGTTCTATTTTCATTCTTCTACATGCAGCTGTGCGGTTTGATCAGCACACTCTCTTTCCTCCAGTGTGTATTTTTGGCTTCTTTGTCAAAAATCAGATGTCTGCAGGTGTGTATACTTATGTCTTTGTCTTCAATTCTATTCTATTGATCAACGTGTCTGTTTTTGTGCCAATACCATGCGGTTTTGTTTTTTTTTTTTTTACTACTGTAGCTCCCTCATACAGTTTGAGGTCAAGGGTAGTGCTACCTCCTGCAGTTCTTTTATTATACAGATTGTTTTCTTTTGTGTGTGTGTGTTTCCATATGAAGCTGAAAACTGTCCCTTTAATATCTGTGAAGAATTGTCTTGGAATTTTGATGGGGACTGAATTGAATCTGTAGATTGCTTTTGGTAGGATGGCCATTTTACCATACTAATCTTCCTAATTCATGAGCATGAGAGATCTTTCCATCTTCTGATACCTTCTTCAGTTTCTTTCTCCTGTGTTTTAAAGTTTTTATCATAAAAGTCTTTCATTTGCTTGGATAGAGTTAGCCCAAGATGTTTTAAATTATCTGAGGCTTTTGCAAACGGTGTTGTTCCCTGATTTCTTTTTCAGTCTGTTTGTCATTTGTATATAGGAAGGCTACTGATTTTTGTGAGTTAATTTTGTACCCAGCCACTTTGATGAAAGTTTTTATTAGTTGTAAGAGTTTCCTGGTGGAATTTTTAGGGTGGCTTGTATATACTGTCATATTATCTGTAAATAAAGATATTTTGAGTTCTCTTTTCTCTTCTGTATCTCCTTGATCTTCTTCAGTTGTCTTAATGCTCTAGCTAAGACTTAAAGTGCTATATTGAATAAGTATGGAGAGAGTGGATGACTTTGTCTTGTTGCTGATTTTAGTGGAATTGCTTTAGTTTCTTTCTTAAATGGAAAGAAACTAAATGGTTGATGTTGGTCATGGGCTTGCTGCAAACTGCCTTTATTATGTTGAGGTATATCTCTTTCATCCCTAATCTCTCCAGAACTTTATATCATGAAGGTGTTGGATTTTGTCAAAAGCCTTTTCTGCATCTAATGAAATGATCACGTGCTTTTTTTCTTTCTATTTTGTTTATATAGTGGATTACTTTTATTGATTTATATATGTTGAGCTATTCCTGCATCTGTGGGATGAAGCCTTACATGATCATGGTGAAGTATCTTTTTTATGTGTTCTTTGATTCAGTTTGCAAGGATTTTGTTGAATATTTTTGTATCTATGTTCATAAGGGAAATTGCTCTGTAACTCTTTCTTTGTTGTGTCTTTATGTGGTTTAGGCATGAGGGTAACTGTGGCCTCATAAAAATGGGTTGGGCAATGTTCCTTCTGTTTCTATTTTGTGGAATAATTTTAGGAGTATTGGCATTAACTCTTTGAAAGTCTGGTAGACTTCTGTGCTAAAATCATATGGCCTTGGGAATTTTTTGGTTAGGAGACTTTTAATGACTGGTTCTATTTCCCTAGGGATATAGGTCTGTTTCAATTGCTTATCTGATCTTGATTTTAACTTTGGTAGGTGGTACATATTGAGAAAATTATCTGTTTTTCATTTTCCAGTTTGGTGAAGTATAGATTTCTAAAGTATGTTCTTTTGATTCTCTGGATTTTCTTGCTGTCTGTTATTATGTCCCTCCTTTATTTCTGGTTTTGCTAATTTGGATATTTTCTCTATGCTTTTTAGTTATATATATACTGTTTTTAAGAGTAGGGATTCAACATTATGATATTCTGATTCTTGAATCCTAGCACAGTGCTTAAATCCTAACATTTGGTCAGTTACTTCAAACAAATATTTCTGTCTTTAGGACTTATCAACTTCTTTAGAAGAAGTGTATGGAAAGTCCAAAGAAGGAACTGACTCTGAAGAAATACTTAGAAAGTTTTATGACTGGCAGTGTAGCAAAAGAGAAGAATTCGCCAGTATTAGGACTGAGACAGAGGCTTCTCTGCAGCATCTCGTGGCGTGGTTCCAGAACAGTCAGAAGGTAAGCCGAGCTCCCAATTAGGATTGTTTGTGGAAGGAAATGAGGATGTATGCTTGTTCTCATTCTGTCTTTTTGTTGTTCAATAGCTGACATTTTCTACTTGTAGCTCTCAGAGTTAAGACTGAGCAGTCAAGATTTTTCATCACTGTTGACTTAAACTGTTTTTTTTTAATATTAAAAATCATGTTGATTTTTGGTTTCTGTTTTTCTCTTTTTATTTGAATTGATCATTTGTCTTAACTACCAGTTTTCTTTAAGCATACTATGCTTATGTATTTTTTTATCTTTGTTATGTAAGTTTTACATTTGTTCTTTTCCTTGAATTTTACTTTTTCTATTCATCCATGGTATAGCTTCATGCTTTCCTTGAATTTTACTTTTTCTATCCATCAATGATATAGCTTCATGCTTTACTTCAGGTATATAGGTACAATGAATGCTAAGTGAATTAATTGAGATGCACTATGGTTTTATTTTTGCAAATAAGGTTTTTGATCTATCTTTGGGTGAATCACTAACTTCAGAAGACATGATTGACAATATTGATGAAATTTTAGAGAAGACTGAGTCATGTGTTTGCAAAGAACTGGAGATATCTCTCATTGTGAGTAATGATGTTGCTGTTGTTTCCTTTGAGACAGCAGTTTCATTTGCTAGCTGGATTGTGTTAACCAATAATATGACTTCTCTTGTTAGATAGAATTAAGACTGACCTTCCCTTTCCTCTTTATAGGCCTGCTTGAAACAGTTACACTGTCAAGGTCCAATCCATTAAAATTCAGTGTCTTGATTCTTCCACAGGATACTTTTTTCATTTGAATAGGACATTTCACACTAAGAAAGACTAATGTTTAATTCTAGGAGACCTCTCACTACTTTACATGGATTGTCTTTCTGATTTCTGAGTACAACATACCCAGTGCATTTAAGAAAATACTCATTAAATATTGTGAAAATGAAGTAAAATCTGGGCAAACTCTGGACAGACATACACTAGGACCCCCTTATTTTACCCAGTCTGTATTGCCATGACAGTAAGTATAGGTGTTGTAAGCTAGACCTTTCAGCCTTGCATACTGGGATACTTACCCGTTTTTTCAGCCTGCTTTCCAGAGTCTCAGTGATAATACTTTCCATTTTCTTTCTTTTTTGAAATTGTATTGATAATGCATTAAAATAAGTTAGGATTTACTGTAGTTCTTTACTACTAAATAGATTTTGTTGGTTTTATGAGACTTGATTTTAGAAGTTGTTGGTGAGAGACAGTTTCTAAAAGTAACTTAGAGTGTTGAGGTTGTTGTTAAAGTTTGTTCTTTTATTTTAGAATATTGCTTGCCCTGATATCCTTTCAGACAGCTTGAGAAATAATTTATAGTATAATTAGGATAGTATGAGAATCTTTGATGCCAGTATTTTGTCTAGAAAAAGATTTGAGAAATAATTTGAAATGGATATAGCAGTTTTCAAAGACAGTTTCATTTTGAAGTCTATCCATTGTTATGAAAGGTTTTAACCATTTTGTTTATGCATATTCTTTCATCTAGGAGCAAGGTGTTGTAGACAAGGAGATTATTTTAAGTGCATACAGTCAAGTGCTGCAGAAGATCCATTCTGAGGAAAGGTTCATTGCCACCCTGCTGTCCAAGTACAAGGACAGTGTGGAGGTTGGAGTTTTCTTTCTCTTACTGGTCTTAGGAATTGTTACTTTGTATTTTTTATTTGTTGAATTTCTCTCAAGTAGTTTAATATTCAGTGTGTTAATTAGTACTTCCAGAAAAATGGTATAGCCATTGTTGCTTGGTGTATAATTGACTTCACTATGAAATATGAATGGTGATTTTTGTTGATAATATATATTTCAGTGAGTCTTGGAATGATTGAATTTCTTATGAACTTAAAGATACCTTTGTCATCATTTTCGGTGTAGCAGATTTACTGTAGGAAATTTGCTATATGCAGAAAGTTAGGAAGTAAAAACATTGTTTTTAATATTTTAAGTATAAGAGATAGTTATACAGTATTCCCTGTGAATAGACATATTCATCCACTATGAATACACATGTGCTTTGCATTGCATTGTCTTGTGAGCATTTTTGAAGGCATTTTCATAATTTTCTAGTATGTTATGAATATTTTCCCATATGATCAATGATTCTTTACTGTCCTTTTGAATGATTTTCATTATTGCATAAATATATAATGTTATTTAACCTTATCATATGTTGGATGTTGAAGTTACTTCTTTTTTTTAACCATAGAAGTAATATTTTACATATCTTTGAACATAACTTTATGTATAACTTTTCAGATTCCTATAATTTATAATTTTTAAGTTAAAAAGAATGAACATTATTGAAACTTGATACATATTGTCAAACCGCTTTTGAGAAGGATCATTTCAACTTAGACCCTTAGCAAAAATTTGTTTGTAATCATGTTGGCACTATGTGTCTAATTTCATGTCTCTGTTGAATTGAAGAGTATTTGCTTTGGTGCTTTGAGCACTGAACCTGAGATTCTTCTAAACAGAAATGTGAACAATTAGGAAATCAGTTGGTAGCATTGCCTTGTAGAAAGTTATGGAATTTTCTTAATATTTACTCTGAACCCAGGTACTTGCAAAATAATGATGTTCAGTGACTGTTGTCTTCTGTGTTTGAAAATATGATAATTCTTTCTCTCATATAGTTTAAAAATCAGATCATTGATTGTTTAAATAAGAGCCCCAGTGTGGATTACTTGCTGTCCATTAAGAAGACTTTGAAAGGCTTAAAAGCTCAACTGAGATGGAAATTGGTTGAGAAGAGTAATTTGGAAGAAGTAAGAATTGCTTGTAGCTAACATGTTTTTGTTTTTCATTTTGGTTGAACTATTTCATAAAGCTATGTATAAATACTCTCTAAAACCAGAGAACTATTGTATTCATATTTTTTGTTACATACATTTATCTTTTTAAAAATTTACTTACTTTAATTACATTACTTAGCGTATGTGTATGTATATATGAGTGTGCCTATACCACTGTCAGAGAAAAACTTGTAAGAGTTAGGTCTTTTCACCATGTGGGTCTCAAGAACTGAACTCGGCTCACAGACCCCAGTACTTAATCTTTTTATCTGTGTATATGGAAATAAATTTGAAATGACATTCATACTGGAAACATGTGTCCCATGTAATTAAGTATTTAAAAAATTAAATGTTTTACATTGCTGCCTTGATTTTTAGTAACAAAAATTGTAGAATAAATTTTAAAACTCCTTCTTCCCCTATGAACAGTTATAATGCTTGTTATAATACAAGCCTGTACATTTAGGTAGTAGAATATTCTCCCATGGTTGGGTTTCTTTGTTTTCTTTTTTTGGTGTGTGCACACATGTATGTGTGTTCACATGCACATGAAGGTCAGAGGACAACCTGGGGTGTCATTCCTCAGGCACTGTCCACCTTTATTTTTGTGTTTTTGGAGAGAGTATGTTACTGGCTTGGAGCAGTTAGGCTGAGCTCCAAGGACGCCCTGTCTCTGCCTCCCTAGAATAGGAATTAAAGGTTCACACTGTGAGTTTTTTTCCCTGGAGATTGAATTTAGGTCCTTTACTTACAAGGTGAGCATGTTACTGACTGAGCTGTCTTTCCATCTCCAAAGGTCAAATTTTGTGACAAAGTATTTTTAAAGATCATACTCTCTTTTGTAAACTTATTTTAACACTGATTATAATATTTCTTGCAAGTTTTAAAAATTGTTTTCACATGCTCATAGAACTGGAGGGATTAGGATTTTCTAATTTTGACTACACTTCTTTCTTAGGCTTGAAACTTTGTGAATAAACTAATAATTCTCTGAACTTTCTTGAGGATTTGATTTATATACAGAAGAGATCTAAAGTATGTTTTCATTCAACATGATTATCTCTCTTCTTCTTCTTAACATGAAATGGGAAGCAAAATGGGAGCTGTTTTAGAACTAATTTCAGTTTAAGAGGTTTCTAGTTTTATTGTATTCTAGGCTGTGGAGAAGGTAGTCTTTTTCAGTCTTTTCATCTTTTGGAGAAATGTATCTGATGAGATTGGGCACATTCATTGTAGTAGGACTGCAGACTTGTAGATGCAGCTTTTTAGTGTCATACCTTTTAAGGCACCTTATTTACTAGAACTCCATTTATGTCATAATGGAGTATTTCTGAATCATAGCTTCTCCCATAGTAGATAATTTAGATACTCACTCATATTTTTGTTGTATGTGCTTTTAAAAACCTGATTTCAAGTAAAAATTTCACAGACTTCAATTCAGTTGCTGTTCCTAATATTTATTTTAAGATTAAAGCACTGGCTGTTCTTCCAGAGGTCCTGAGTTCAATTCCTAGTGCCCACATGGCTGCTCACAACTGTCTGTAATTCCAGTTTCAGGGGATCTGACACCTTCACACCAATACCCATAAAATAAAGTTAAAAAAATGTTCTTAAAAAAAGATTGAAGTTAGTTTTTATATTCATGAAAATGTATAGGAACTTAAAACAAATGTAATACGTTTTTGTATTTAAATACTTTTTTATAGTTTTGGGGAAAAGTTAGTGTTAGAATAAACTGATTTATTTAATATTAGAAGACCTGCTATGTACTAGGTATACTGCTAGGTACTGAAGGATGCATGAGAACCACACAGAATGGTTTACTACGGAAGTCACATTAGTTTTTAGAGGAAGACTTGTTTTCATCTAGTGCAATAAGCCTATTGACCACTCTTTCTCTCCAATAAAGTCTGATGACCACGATGGAACTGAAATTGAGAAAATAAAGCAAGAGATAACTCAGTTGCGCAGTAGTGTCTTTCAGGAGATTTATCATGAGAGGGAGGAATATGTAAGTATTTGATTCTCTGAAATTTTTTTTTTTTCCTCGAGACAGGGTTTCTCTGTGTAGCTTTGCGCCTTTCCTGGAACTCGTTTTGGAGACCAGGCTGGCCTCGAACTCACAGAGATCCGCCTGGCTCTGCCTCCCGAGTGCTGGGATTAAAGGCGTGCGCCACCACCGCCCGGCGATTCTCTGAAATTTTAAATTAGATTTTACTCAAGAATTTGAATTTAAAAACACAAACTTAATATAGTCATATACTAGAGGTATCATTGGCACAGTAATGTTTACATGAATTTGCAAATTAATAAAATATGACAAAATTCATGACAGTTATGCCAATATGGAAATCTCAGAATATTATAAAGAAGAAAAAAATCACTTACAATGTTCTCAATGGTAAAAGTAGTAAGCTAAATTCAACTTCTTTATAGTTTTTTTCCTGCTCGTTTTTAGAATTGAGCTTGATTACACACAGTTCTGTATAGGTTTTTTTTTTTTTTATTTAAGGCATAAAGATTCCCACAGATTAACACAAACACCCTTTAGCTTAACAAGCAATAAAAACATGAATGGAGCAGCTTGATCCACCTGAGAGATGTAACCAGAAAATAGTTGTACCTTTGTTTCCACTTTACTCCTAAATTCTGTGGCCATAGAAAAATCAGCCAGTCTACTGTTTTTCACAATGGAAAGATAGTTTCATTTTGTGTCTGAGAGATATTAAGAAAGAGTTAGTTTAAGGGACAGTTGTTTAAAGCAAAAATATTATGCAAATAATAGACATTTTAAGTGTCAAACTTATTTACTAAATTTATGTAACTATAGTATACCTTTGAATCTTTGAATAAAAATAAGGCTTCTATGATTGACTTATGATTTTCTTCCTAAGTTAAATTATTATTTTAAAATGTTACTATGTTCTTAATATTTTGAGAAATGACAGTTTATTATTATAATATTTTTTTACTTTACTTTGAATATGAAGTGACTCATGTTTTGCTTGATAGTTCTTGAAGTAGAAATAGAAATTAAGGATTATGTATCTTATTAGATATAAGAAACAGATGGTAATATATTTTCCTGAAGAGCAACATGCTACAATTGAATACATATTGATCTACAATAAAACTACTTTTTAACTAGGAGAAGCTGAATAGCTTGACACAGAAATGGTTCCCTGAACTGCCTCTGCTGTACCCTGAAATTGGATTACTTAAATACATGGTAAGCTTTGTTTCCTCTGAAAGTTGCTACCATGCAGAGACTGTAAAAACAGTGATGTTCAGATCATGTCAATGTCACATCTGTAGTGTCATTTCTATGAAAATACTCCAGATAAATATTTGAAAGGATTATTAGAACCTTTTCTCAGGACTGTCTTAAACCAAGTAGTTTAAAGTAAAGATACTGATGTGAGTTTGGTTTTCTTGGCAAGCAGGACTCCAAGGGTAGTGGTGTTTACAACTAATTGATCACAACCAGCTACTATATGGTTGGATTAGTCTTTCACCCTTATACCCAGGTCGGACAACTGATAGGCACGTCAGGACCACTATGGACTTCCACCAGAGTTTCCTCTGGCTTTGCCCTGCCCAGGCATAGTTCACCATCTTTCAGGTCCTAACACGTGCACTGTGGCAGGATGGGCTGGTGGTGCGCCCTCGACAGACTGGAGAGGCCTCAGGATCCCACCTCGGGCTCCCAGGTGGGACCCTTCACCTTCATTGAACCACTGCGGCTTTCAGACTCAAAGAAGAGTTGAGAAACTAACTCTCTGGGGAGAATCTGTATACCCCAGTGTTTTAGATTGCCTGGTGGCAATAGAGAGCTAGGTGAAACACCATTGTCCTCAAGTTTTTAGAATTGCTTTCCAGATCCCTTAGGTTCCACAATCCACATGTACAAGTTCCTAACATAAAGTGGCAGAATAGGACTGGAGAGATGGCTCTTAGGTGGTGGCTCGAAACCATCTATAATGAGATCTGGTGCCCTCTTCTGGTGTACAGGCATATATGCAGTCAGAACACTGTATACATAATAAAATCTAAAAAAAAGTGGCAGAATATTTGAATATGTGTTTTTTGTTTTTGGTTTTTGAGAAGGGGTCTTGTGACACAGTCTGGGCTAACCTTGAACTTGTCATTCTCATTCAACCCTGGTGTGAGGTCTAGGATTACATGTTTAAGTGACCATATCCTGCTTTCCCAGTATACTTCTAAATCATATCTAGAATACTTATAATACCTAGTAAAATATAAGTGTTACATAATATTCGGTATACAATGTTTAGGGAATGCATAACAAAAGTCTGCTTTTTTGGCACAGATATAATTTTATTTTGAATATTTCTGTTTAACGATTGACTACAAGGAAGCAGAATCCACAGATACAGAAGCCAATTGTGTTTAGTTATTGAGTTTGTCATTAATGCATAGCCAGGGATTTAATTCAGTAGGTATAGTGCTTGCTTGGCTTGCATAAACCATTCTTTCAGTTTTCCAGCAATGCATAAAATACATGTAGTGGCACATATCTGCAGTCTCAGTATTTTGGAGGTAGAGGCAGGAGGATCAGAGTTCAAGGCCAGCCTGGGCTACATGAGACTCAATCTAAAAAAAAAAGTGTTAGTAAGTTATGATAATAGCTAAAACATAATCTATAAAGAAATGTTTGTATAAATATGTGAGTTTATTTTCATAAATATGTAAGATTAAATTTCTTGAATCACAGTTGGTAGTGTAGTTTCATGGGTTCCATCCCCTGTGCCACAAAAATAAAAGTTCTTCAAACAATTATCATAAAGTCTTCCCATACTGTATTTAAAAATGAGGTGTGAATTGGGTATCACAACTTACTATTATAGTTTCAGAATTTGGGAACCTGAGGCATGAGGATTGCTTTCAGTTTGAGGCCAGCCTGACTTGTGTACTGAGTTCCAGGATAGCCTGGGATACCAAGTGAGAGCCTGTCTTAAAAACCTAAATACGAGCTGGCCGGTGGTGGTGCACACTAATCCTCGCACTAGAGAGGCAGAGGCAGTTGGATCTTTGTTTGAGGCCAGCCTGATCTACAGAGCTAGTTCCAGGACAGCCAAGGCTACACAGAGAAATCCTGTCTCGAAAAACCCAAAAAACAAATCCCAGAGAAAAAACACAACAACAGCCCCTCAAACACCAAGACATGATAAAAACCAAAACTGTAAAAAAAAAAAAAAAATGTTTATTTTTCCTTGAAGCTAGTAACTCTAGCTTTAGAGACTGTCTTGTGTCTGGTGACTGTGTGTATAGCTATATGAAGTTGAAAATTATTTTATTTATTATAGAAGAGTATAAAAGGTTCAAATCATGGTTTGTGGATGCCTCCCAATGACTTTACTATGTTTAAGATGATTTTGAGGTATAATCCTAGAAATCCTTTGTAAACTGATTACGTATTACTGAAATTTAATAACACAAGACCTAGAAAGCAATCCTATAACCTTGCCTTCTAAAACTACACTGCAATAAAACTTGGTCATTGTTTGGCCTTGTTTAGGCATCTATATTGTTGAGAGTTCATGGGAAGGTCAGCTTCCTGTCATATGTAGACTAAACAATATTGCATCAGATTTCCTGGTCCTCTGGGCTCTTAGGAAATTCCTGCCCCACTTTCCGTGTTGTGCCCTGAGCCTCAGGTGTATGAAATGTGTTGTAGATGTTCCTACTAGAGCTGGGCACCCCATGGTCAGTGGCTCTTTGCATTTGACCAGTTGTGGTGCCTGTAATGGTCTTCATCTGCTGCACAAAGAAGACCCTTTAATGAAGGATGAGAGTTATACTTATTGGTGGGTTTAAGGATAAGTACTAAGAATACAGTTGTAAATTATAATGGTTTGGAAAGTGGCAGTAGTAGTTTCATCATAATGTGGCTAGAGGAAATCTCACAAGGCCCCTCCCTAGATAAAAAGCTACAGGTAATTAAAGGCTGGTAAGTTAGGGAAAATTAGTCTTCCCCAGGGATAAGCCCCTTAATTTGTTATTCACTATCAACTGGCCAGCACTAAGAACATATATATGTGAGCAACACTAAATGAACTCAGCAGGTTGTATTTGTGTGTGTGTGTAACAAAAATTAATGAGGCCATGGATTTGAGAGTGGGGAGATATAGGAGGGCTTGGAGGGAGGGGGCATGATGTAAATATAGTACACATTTATGAAATTAAAAAATAAGTTAAAAAAAATGAAGCTCGGTGGTGGTGGTGCATGCCTTTAATCCCAGCACTGGGAGGCAGGGACAGGCAGATCTCTGAATTCAAGGCCAGCCTGGTCTGCAGAGCAAGTTCCAGAACAGCCAGGTCTACACAGAGAAACCCTGTCTCAAAAATCAAAGAAAGGAAGGAAACAAACAAATCTACTAAAGAAAATAAAATCTAGTTTTAATATAAAAAAAATGGTAGAATTAAAATTTTTGAAAATCATTTTCATATTTAGGAACACTAAGTAGGAATAGAGGTGTCAGGATTACTTTACAACAGTCATCATTTTTAGATTTTTCATTAGTGTTCTCTAACTGCTTTGACTTGTCTTCATTTTAATTTTTAGGGCATATGTGAGGTTTTTCAAGTAAGTATTGGAGTTTCTTGCAAGCATGTCTTATTAACCTCAGTCACTTCTACAGTCTGTTGTAAATTCACAGCAGTGACTGTGTGGTAATTACAAAGTAGGCAGGAGAAAGTCAAGAGTGAGGGATTAAAAAGAATCCAAACTTTAAACATTTTTGTTGTATTTTTCAGTTAGGTTGATGATCTTCATTGCATTTTATAGTATGCCCCTAATCATGTTGGTGATTTGAAAGCCCTAAGGAATTTTTTGACTGTCTAAACATAATAAAAATTTGTGCCTAGAATTCTGGTGGTCTTCTTACTATGAGCTTAGAGCGAGACCTTCTTGACACTGAACCCATGAA
Source organism: Peromyscus californicus insignis (assembly GCF_007827085.1). NCBI lineage: Eukaryota > Metazoa > Chordata > Mammalia > Rodentia > Cricetidae > Peromyscus > Peromyscus californicus. The sequence continues at coordinate 66,892,121 of NW_026294584.1, forward strand.
GGAACTTAGCAGCAAGCGCCCTCTGGTGTGCTCTGAGGTTAACGGGCAGCCGGTTCTCTTAAAGGTAATTTTAAGTTCTGATTTATGGAAGCTTCAGAAGTATAAAGGAAGTGGTGATGTTATTTTTCAGGGAATAAAACAAACCCACTCTTTCTAAAGTATGTAAGTTGACTGGCATGATGATTGTGTTTGAGCTAATTTTGACTTTAAAGTTTCTCTCATTTCCCTAAAGAGTACTGTCTTTACTAGGGTTACTTGATTTTTTTTTTTTTTTGGGTACACTTACTACATTTTGTTCAATAGCCTTTAAAAAATTCTTGTTTTTCTAGATGTTTCTTGAAAACTTAGCTATGTTTCCAACACAATCTTGTGCTGCTTAATTTCTTTGAAATTTTTTAAAATTTCATTTTATGTGTTTTGTCTGCATATGTATCTTTGTTCCATGTGCATGTCTGGTACCTGTGGAGGTTAGAAGAGGGCACTGGATCCCATGGAACTGGAGTTCATACAGTTGTGAGACACCATGTGGGTGCTGGGAGCCAAACTCCTGTCTTTCACAAGAGCACCAAGTGCTCTTAACCACTAATCATCTCTCTAGCCCCTTAATTTCTTCTTATGAGCCGAAACTGAATGAACTTGAGAGGGTATTTAAGTTGGCCTTAGTTGCCACATATTTGGGAATATGGACCCAGTATTCAATGCAGATGAAGTACTTAAAATAGAAAAATAAATGTAATTTAACTTACAATAACTTATATTTAAGTTGGAACAATAAATTAGAATGGAATTTTTAATGTTGAAATTACCAATACCTTTGTTGTTGTTGTTGTTGTCCAGGGCTATTCTGTGGATGTTGACACAGAAGGCAGGGTGATTCAGAGAGCAGCCTCCTATCATAGAGCTTGTGGAGATGCTAAGGAAGAGTCTGGATTACTGCCATTGATATTCCTGTTTCTGTGTAAGGTAAAGTTCCCAAGCTAATCTATTGTAGAAATCATTTATTTCAAGTAAATTTTAAAGTAGTAATTTTTTCTTCTTAGTATAAAACAATAGTTACCTTATAGAATCACTGTGCAATACAAATATATTGGTGAATTTTTCACTTTGAGTTACATTTTCTATTTTGCTTCTTAGTCTGATCCTGTTGCCTACCTGATGGTCCCATACTACCCTAAGGCAAACCTGAGCTCAGTTCAAGCCAGTATGCCTTTAACTTCAGAAGTAAGTAAAAATCATTTTCAGTAAGTAAAAATGCATTACACGAGAAGCTAACATCTAATATGTAGCACCCAATACTACATGCTGTCGTGTACAAATATTTGGGCTGTGTTATTCTGTTTTAATGTTGCATCGGCTCTGTGCATATGAGAAAACAAGGCTGAGAAGGATTAAGTGACTTGCACAGAACCTTTTCATCCAATAGAACTGAAACTTGAAATTAGGTCTTTCTGGTTCCAGAGCCCAGACTTACACCATTAAGCTATGCTGTATGTAACTGCCTGTGATAATAGTTGATATTTTAAGTAGCAGTTTTAGCTTTTATCATTATAAATTTAGAAATAGTTTATAAGAATAAAAGAGGTTCTGATTCTTCCCAGTTAGTAACATTATTTTATTCTCACCTAGCTGCTTTATGTGGTGGTTATTTAAGTTGCCTTAGAGAGGTAGGTGTGTGTGTGTGTGTGTGTGTGTGTGTGTGTGTGTGTGTGTGTGTGCACTTGTGTGCCTGCATGTGTGCAAAGAGCACTTAGGGTGTTACCAGTTACATAGAGCATTACTTAACTTTCTATTGCTGTGATAGAATACCATGACTAAGGCAACTTATAAAAGAAAGCATTTAATTGGACTTAAAATTCCAGAGAGTACATGATGACAGAGTAAGGCATGGTGTTGGGAACAGTTTGAGAGCTCCTATCTTTAAAGAAAGGGAGGAGGCAGAGAGCACACTGGGGAATGACTCGAGTCTTTTGAAACCTGGAAGTCTGCCCAGGGTGACACACCTCCTCCAATAAGGTCAGTCCTCCTAATCCTTCCCAGATAGGTCTACCAACTAGGGATGAGTATTCAAACATGAGCCTATTGAGGCCATTCTTATTTAAACAACCACACACAGTTAAGCTTTATCTAGCCTTTAATTCTCTGTCTGTGATATATCATTAATTTGAAGGAAGCTTTACTTCAGTTCTGGGACAGTCTTTATTAGAGACAAAATTTATCCATTAAAATGAGTTGTCAAAGCCGGGCGGTGGTGGCGCACGAGCCGGGCGGTGGTGGCGCACGCCTTTAATCCCAGCACTCGGGAGGCAGAGCCAGGCGGATCTCTGTGAGTTCGAGGCCAGCCTGGGCTACCAAGTGAGTTCCAGGAAAAGGCGCAAAGCTACACAGAGAAACCCTGTCTCGAAAAACAAAAAAAACAACAACAACAAAAAAAATGAGTTGTCAGTTTTCGAAACTCCATCTCGTTCACATGTACTTATTTGTAGGAAGCTTTAAAAGTCATGAAAGGTGTTGCCAAAGGCCTGCATACATTGCACAGTGCTAACATAATTCATGGATCACTTCATCAGAACAACGTATTTGCCTTAAATCGTGAACAAGGAATCGTTGGAGATTTTGACTTCACCAAATCTGAGGTAAAATATCATAGCTTTACTGGACAGAAACCACTTAATAAAGTGGTTCAGCACTTCCACACAATATGGTAATTTATTGGAAGATCTGCACTTTTAGTTAAGGGGTGTCATGTAGTACAAATAGTATCTGTAACAATCATCTAGTTGTGATGATCGTTGTGTGGTTTTGCTGTAAGTACAGAAACAATCTGACCTACTGAATGGCATTGACAACATTGACCATTATTTTTCTCATTAGGAAACAGTTGCTAGGAAACATGTAAGAACCTCCCTCTGCTTCTACTCTTTTCTTTCATAGATTAAACTTAAATATATATGCTTTGCTATTATTAATATAGTACATTTTTAGAAGCCTGAGAACCATGGGTGTTTTTGTTTTAAGTCTAGGTTCAATTATGTGACTTTTAACTTGGTGCCTCATTATCTCCCAATAGGAGAGAGATGATAAAGTCCAGACAATTTGTAGAGATGACAAAGTCTAGACAATTAAGAGACTGTGATATTTTTATGTGTATTTGTGGAGTAGGCAGTCTAGGATTATAGATGATCACAAGAGAGAAATTTCCTCTTTGTTTATTTTAATTTACAAAGATGTATATGTTTATTATATATAGCCTGTTGTTTTGAAATATGTATATAATATAAATGGCTCTATGAACAATTCCCATTTAAAATACAACAGCTTTATTGAGATAGAGTTCATACATTTTTAGCATAAAGTTCATAAAGTGGTGTATTAATTACCACTATATAATTTAGATCATTTTTTTTTTTTTTGTTTTTTTGTTTTTTCGAGACAGGGTTTCTCTGTGTAGCTTTGCGCCTTTCCTGGGACTCACTTGGTAGCCCAGGCTGGCCTCGAACTCACAGAGATCCGCCTGGCTCTGCCTCCCGAGTGCTGGGATTAAAGGCGTGCGCCACCACCGCCCAGCAATTTAGATCATTTTTATCACATCCCGAAGTAGTCACTGATTAGCAGTTACTTTTCATTTCTGCTTCTGTTCAGGCCTTGGAAACTAGAAATATACTTTGTACTTCTGGATTTTCTTATTCTGTAATCTCACAAAAGTAAAATTATGCAAATAGTTGGCCTTTTGTGAATCACTTCTGTTACTTAGTGTAACATTCAGAGTTAATGTATGTTGCTGAATGTTTAAGGACATAATTCTTTTTAAGGCCAAATGTATTTAATTATATGTATATGTGAAACTTTAGTGTGTGTTTTCATCAGTGGATAGATACTTAGATTTACATTTTTTTTGTTTACTTGAGACAGGGTCTCTCACTGGGTAGTAAATGCTGACTTTGAACTTTCTTTGTAGCACAGGTCTCGAACTCCTAGTGCCCTTCTGCCTCAGCCTTTGACATGCTGAGATTACAAGTATGTATCCTCAAGCCTAGCTCTAGGCTTAGTTTTTCGGTTATTATGAATTAGGTTTCCATGAATATTAGTATACAAGTTCTTTGTACAGACATTCTCATTGCCTTGGGGAATGGAATTACTGAGTCATATAATTCGGTTTCCTTCCTATTGAAAATTCTTAGTGTTTGATAGAACACTTAACAAGTTACACAGTCATGAATAGGGATGTGTGATAATTTGTATTATAATTGGTGTCCACATAATCTCAAAACACATTGTAAGCAAACAAAACTGGCTTAGAAAAAAGTCAAAAAATGTCTTAAGTGGCAAGAATTTTTGATCAAGTATCATGCAAGATTACGTCTAATGTAGATATTCTGCTTGAATTTTTTTCCATCTAAATTTCAAGGGCCCCAGTATAGAGAATCTAAATCTTTAAGCATCACTACTTCTGGAGTTTTTATTGCCAAAAACTGTTGGAAAATGGAACTTGTAGCTGGGTGGTGGTGGCGCACACCTTTAATCCTAGCACTCAGAGGCAGAGGCAGGAGGATCTCTGTGAGATTGAGGCCAGCCTGGTCTACAGAGTTCCAGGACAGCCAGGGTTACCCTGAGAAACCTTGTCTCAAAAAACAGAAAACAAACAAACAACAACAACAAAAGAAAAACCCTAAAACAAAGAAAAAAAGAAAATGAAATTTGTTTTTGGCTATATGAAAAATATTCAAGGTACCATGGATTCTGGGAATAAGAATACTATATTCTTTTCTCAAGAGACAAACTTAGGCCATTTTTAAAAATCAGATTTTAAGTTATTTCTAGCAGTGAAAAACATGAAAAATTTAAGAAAATTATATTGATTCTGGTAGGTTTACAATAAATATATCCAGTTTACTGTTTCCCTTTCTTGAGGAACTTCCGAAGTACCTACTGTTTTCCATCTTCATAAGCCTTATGTAAGGATTCAGTTTCTTCACATACATCCTTGTCAATCACTGCTGTTACATACTTCAGTCATTTTGTTGTTCACAAGTTTTAGAATAATGCTGTATGTATATAGTCTTCGTGGTTTTCATATGATAGCTCAAAAGAATGAAAAAGTGAATATGAAACTAATACAAACTTGGATTGTACAAGGATTTTTATACTGACTAATTTTTTGAAACATTTATTGTCACATATTAATTTATCTGAGAACACAAGAAAATAAGGACTTCTAACCTCAATTTTAATGATTCTTGTCAGTTTATTTTTGAGCATATCATTGGTACAATTGTAGATGTGACTGTTCCAAGAATCACTCCTTTTTATATTAATTTGTCATCTGATACTCTTCCCCAAAGTGCTATTTTAATCTTTCATTTAACATTCCCAGTTGATGCCTTAGCTGCTGGGTTTTAGATTATACTTAGAGAAGTTGGGTTAAAGATAGTAAATGGAGAAAATATGTAATTAATACTTAGGGATATGTAGTAGGCACTGTGCTAACTAACATTATCTTTATAACAACTCTATAATATAGATATATCCACTTTAAAAGTTAGTTTAGACATGAAGAACTTAAAATTTAAGACTACACAGCAAATAAATGTGAGAGTTGGAATTGCAACTAATGGCAGACTGAATTTAGGTGTCATAATTTGTCATTGATTGCCCTTTGATTTCTTAGAATATGGTATATTTAGAAAATGATCATGAAGAAAAGAAAGTGATTTGTACAATTTAATTTAAACTATTTAGAATGCTCAGAATTAGAAAATAGTACTGCTTTGTGAATTTGTTAAAACACACAAACAGGAGTAGGGAAGATGGCTTCATGGGTGAAGTACTATCCATGTAAGCCTGACAACCTGAGTTTGATTCCTGGAACCCATGTAAAAAGTCAAGAAACCCTGATGCAGTGGCACATACCTGTAATCCCAGCACTTCTACAGTGAGACGAGAGGTAGAGATAGGAGAATCCGAAGCTTTCTGGGCAGTTTGCCTGGAGTAGGTAGTATAGCAGCAGAAAGAGCAAGAAAGACCCTGCTTCAACAAGGCAGAAGGTGAAGGTTTTCTTCAGGAAGTTGTTCTCTGACCTCCACATATGCTCAGTGGCACACATGCTTATCCATCCCACAAACATGCCCACAAACATACATGCCCACAAACATGCATGTGCATGCGCACATGTAAGATTAAAATATGCAAAACAGTGTCCATGATCAAAGAGTCCAGAGTCATTCATTTTCAGTCCACACCTACAATCTGAGTATAACAAAAGTAAAATTTGTAAGAGTAGAAAATAAGATACTTGAGAGGTAGACAATGAAATATTTCAGAAAACCTTTAAATTGAGAACAGAGGCTCTCGCACAAAGCCCTTAACTGTTTTGTCTCTAAAATGCTTACGATACTGTTTTTGTAGAGTCAGCGAGCCTCAGTGAACATGATGGTTGGTGGACTGAGTTTGACATCACCTGAATTGAAAATTGGAAAACCTCCTTCTCCAAGTTCAGACTTATATGCTTATGGCTGCCTTTTATTATGGGTATGTTGTTTTTTAAAAATCATCAATAATTTACATATGTTTCAGAATGTAAAGGTATGATTGTAGTGATTTTCAGCCATTTTTCTTGATGAAGAATAATGGTGTACTTTTTAAAAGTAGAATTTGTGTGTGGATGTGTGTGTATTGTGTTTGTGTGGAGGTGTACATGCACCTGTGTGTATGCATGTAGAGGCCAGAGACCAACTTTGGATGAGTTATTTAGGAGTCATCTACTTGGCTTGTTGAGACAGGGTCTGTCATTGTCCTGGAGCTTACCAAGTAGGCCATGCTGGCTGCCAGTGAGTTACAGAGTTCTGCCTATCTGCCTTCCCCACACAGGGATGATAGACATGTGCAACCAGATGCAGGTCCCCGCCCCCCCCCCCTTTTTTTTTTGTTTTTTGTTTTTTTTTTGTTTTTTTTTTTTTTTACAGAACAATAAACACCTTTATTACATGAGCTATGAATGATGTTTTATTTGCCTTTCCGGGCTTTGATCTTCCTCAGATAGAACTCCAGCTCCTTGCCTTCTAGCACGTAGCCATCTGCTCTGCCACACTGGCCTGGTCTTGAGGCAATACAGGCAAGAAGCTTGCCCTGCTGGAACTGCTCCTCCAGAAGACTGCTGATTTTAGCGTTCTTTTTCCTTTCATCATATTTCTTTTGGATTTTCTTTGATCGTTTTTTGTTTAATATTTCTTCCTCTTCAGGAGTCAGCTTGGCCCCCTTCTTGTGGCCCAGGGGCAGCGCATAGTGAGACTCATACCACTGTCGGTATGGTGTGCTGTCGATAAGCACAATGCAGTTCTTCACCAGGGTCTTGGTGCGGACCAGCTCGTTATTGGATGCGTTGTAGACAACATCAATGATCCTTGTTTTCCGGGTACAACACTCAGAGCCCCAGGAAAAGTTCCCCACATCCAATCTTAGGGCACGGTACTTCTTATTGCCTCCTCGGACTCGGACTGTGTGTATACGACGAGGGCCAATCTTCGTGTTGGCAGCAGGCCGTCCCAGCTCATACTTCCGCTTCTTGTGGTAGGGCTTCCTCTTACCCCCGGTCTTGCGGCGCTTGTGCCAGTTGTCTCGAGAGATGCCCATCGCTCGGCGCTGGCTGGAAAGAGCCCGCCCCCTTTTTTTTACATGGGTTTTGTGGCTATAACTCAGAGCTCATGCTTGGGTGGCAAGCACTTAATTACACGCCGATATTGGGGTAAATGCTGAAAGATCAGAGAGACAAAGGAACAAGCCAATGCTGTGTCTCACCTCACCAACTCCATGAATCCTCTGACTGAAATCCTCTGAGCCCTCACCTGAAAGGCTCCAACTGAAAAAGCCTCTAGCTGAAAGGGAGGCTTCTGCTGAAAAGCCTTTAGTTCCCGTCTCCTCATGCCTTAATTACCTTTCTCCACCCAGCCATCACTTCCTGGGATTAAAGGCCTGTGATTCCCAAGTACTGGGATTAAAGGTGTGTGCCACCACTGTCTGGCTCTGTTTTCTCTCCTAGATTGAATCAATCTCATGTAGTCCAGGGTGGCTTTGAACTCACAGAGATCCAGACGGATCTCTGCCTCCTGAGTGCTAGGATTAAAGGTGTGTGCAACCACTGCCTGGCCTCTATGTTTAATCTAGTGGCTTGTTCTGTTCTCTGATCTTCAGGTAAATTTTATTAGGGTAAACAATATATCACCACAATAAAGGGTCAGCTCATTATGTTCTTAGGCTCTATGGCATGGTATGTGTTCTTGGTACAGAGTTCTGCTGCTGTAGCACCAAAGCATAAACAAGTGAATGTGACCTGTTCCAATAATAGTTTATTAATGGACACTGAATTTGAATTTTATGTAGCTTTCATATCTTATTAAATAGTATTTCTTTGATTTTCCTTTAAATACTTAAAAACATGAGAACAATTTTTGGCTTACAGTTTGTACAGAAGCAGATAGTAACATTGATTTGGTACAGAGGTCATAGTTTGCTAATCTCTGTTCTAGCCCTACAGATGAACAAAGAAGAATCATTCAATTTAAAAGCAAAGAAATGAAACTGTGTTTATTTGCAGATAACATGATTAACAATGTAGAGTATTTTTAGGAATGTACATAAAATCTTCTAGAACTAATATGTATTTTATCAAAGTAACAATTTTAATTGCAATATAATTATCTTTCTTATTTACTAGTAGGAAATTTAAAATTATAAAAATATGGCCCTCGCCAGGCGGCGGTGGTGCCCGCCTTTAATCTCAGCACTTGGGAGGCAGAGCCAGGTGGATTTCTGTGAGTTCGAGGCCAGCCTGGTCTACAGAGTGAGTTCCAGGACAGGCTCCAAAGCTACATAGAGAAACCCTGTCTCGAAAAACCAAAAAAAAAAAAAAAAAAAAAATGGCTCAGAGAGATGGTTCAGTGCTTAAGAACACTTGTTCTTGCAGAGAACCTGAGTTTGGTTCCAAGAAACCATATGTTGTCTTGCAAACCACGAGTAACTCATATTCTAGGGGATCTGACATTCTATTTTGACTTCAGCAGGCACCAGGCACACATTTTACACATGCATGCATGCAGGAAAAAAAAACGCACATGAAAGAATTGAAAAAGTCATGAAAGTAGCTGGGGAGACAGCTCAGTGACTGTGAGGGCTTACTGTGGAAAAATGAGGACTTGGGTGTGAAGCCCCAGAACCATGAAGAAGCCAAGCATGGCTTTATGCTGTGCCTGTAATTCCAGCATAGGTTGGTTCTCCACTTAAAATGGGGAGCTTCTAGTTCAGGGAATAAGGAAGAGAGGAATAGAGGAAGACACCTGATGAATGTATGCACATGGGCCTGTGTGCATGCACTCCCTTACACATTCATAGAAAATCACGAAAATACCAATATATGAAACTTTGGACAAGTTTAATAAAAATATATATGAGACAAATAAAAAACCATAAAGCATTTCTAAGAAAAATTAAAGATACAGATAGAAAAATACACTATATTTATGGACTGGAAAACCTGATGTTTTATGAAAGTTCTACTCAAGACTGGCCTGTTACATTCAAAACACTTTCAGCTGAAATGCTGGTAGTTGCTTTTGTGTGTGGAAATCAATAATCAGGCATTATAATAAATGTTACAGTTTACGTAAAATGTATAGGATTGGTAGTATTGGACCCCAAAGTTTAGGGTCTCTAGTGGGCGCCCCAAGAACCCAGACTCCAGTCCAGTTGATGCAACAGCACTAGGAATTTATTGGCTTCTGTACAGAAGGGCAAGCTCTGCTCCTAAGAGCAAGAGTCGCAACTTACTGCAGCCCCATAAGGACTTTTAAAGGAAAAATCCACAAACCCCACAAGATTACAATTCCCATACAAGGTCACTTCGATTGATTTATGTCTAGAAGCTAATTTCATAAAATCATTGTCTGGTTACAGAGTGATCACAGAGGGGGATACAGTTACGTCAGTGTGCACATTTTTCTTGAAACCTCAAGGGGGGTATCAGGGTGGGAGTGAAGTTTACACACAGGTCACGGTGGTCCTTCCTGGAACACTTGCAGCTATCCCAGTCACAGTTGAGCACATCTCTTAACAGAAATCTTTTTACATTGTTATATTGTTACAGGGGTGATTGAGTAGTGGCTGAGTCAGGTGACCCTGGGAACTAGATTTTTAGTTTCTCATTTCCTGGTCCTTGAAGTTTCTCTCTTCCTGAGGCTTGGGGGTGTAAGCCTGAAGGGCTAGGGTCTTTCAGTATTAAGCAACAGAGTTTTGTGAAAGCAAAAATTGGAAGGCTTGTAGGATCTGATTTCAAGACAATAAAATCATAGTTTATGAAACCAGACTGATATTATTGTGAAGTTAGACATACAAATGATGAGTGTTATGTGATATTTCGTTTGTATTCTGACAAATAAAGCTTGCCTTGAGATCAGAGAAGCAGAGCAGCCAGCCACCAAAGTCTTCTTACCTCTTTGAAATCTCAGACCAAATGGGGTCAAGATCCTGTCTCCACCCACCTTATATTCCTGTCTCCACCTCCCTAGTGCTCGGATTAAAGGCATGATCTTCCCAAGTGCTGGGATCAAAGGCTTGAGCCTCCTGAGTGCTGGGATCAAAGGCTTGTGCCACTATCACCTGGTTCTATAGTTAACTAGTGGCTAGATCTGCCCTCTGATCTCCAGGCAAGCTTTATTTGTCAGAACACAAACAAAATATCATACAACAGATGAGAATGGTATAGAGCAGTGGTTCTTAACCTTTTTAATGCTGTGACCCTTAATATAGTTCCTCATATTGTGGTGACCCCCCCAATTATAAAATTATTTTGTTGCTACTTCATAACTAATTTTGCTACTGTTTTAAACCATAAATATCTGATTTGCAACCCCTGTGGGATTGTGACCCACAGATTGAAAAGCAATGGTATAGACAGTAGTAAAAATAGATCTATTCATGTATGGCCAGTTGATTCTTGACAAGGAAGTTATTTGAGTGAATGGAGTACTGGAACAATGGATATCCATATATGGAGAATAAACTCTGATTAATTTCTTGTACTATGCTCAAAAATTAAAAGCAATGTTTATTAGATCCAAGTGTAAAACTCTAAAGCTTCAAGTAGAAAACACAGGAGAAAATCCATTTTTTAGATTTTTTTAAAATTTCTTGGAACAGAGGTTTTAAAAGTATGTTCTCAGGGTTTTCTGAATTTCATTTGTATCTGTTGTAATGTCTCCCTTTTTATTTCTATTTTTATTAGTTTGGGTCTTCTCTTGGTTAATTTGGATAAAGCTTTGTCAATTTCATTTATCTTTTTAGAGAAACAAATCTTCATTTCTTTGATTCTCTGTATTGCTTTTGGTTTTTTGTTTATTTCTATTTTATTATTTTTAGCCCTAATTTTTGTTAGTGTCTTCCTGTCTACTCTTTGGATTTAATTTAATTTGTTGTTTTTCCGAGGCCTCAGCTGCATCCATAGATTACTAGAGATCTTATGGTTTTAGACGTTGATACTTAGTGCTGTAGAATTCCCTCTTAGGAGTGCCTTCAGTATATCAGTCTGTGGATTTTGTATGTTATGTTTTCATTTTCATTCAGAAGGAGGAATTTTTTATTTTCTTCTTAATTTCTTCAGTTATTCAATTATCATTCATCAGTGTAGTAACTCTGCCACTGTTAAGCCAGAACAATTTTGTAATCCCTTCAAATTTATGTGTGTTATCCTTTTGTAGCCAAGTTCTTTCTCTGACTCAGATGTGTCCAACCTTTTTATATTGTGGAAGACATTGTCATCAGTCTAGTTAATAACAACAACAAAACCACACCCAGAATCTCACAATGAATTAAGTAAATCTGTGATTTTTGGGCTAATTTATAAATATTATTGCCATGTGGCCCATGGGCTCTAGTTTGGACACGTGTAGGAGTAATCCTTTCACCTTTAATAAACATTGTTCTTTTTAAAAACACCTGTATTTTGTCTATTGAAGAAGGCCACTGTCCTATTTATGGTTTTTACTGCTGTGAAGAGACACCATGAACATGGCATCTCTTATAAAGAAAACATTTAATTGGGGTGGCTCGCTTACAGTTTTAGAGGTTCGGTCCATTATCATCATGGTGGGAAGCATTATGGCGTGCAGGCAGACACAGAACTGGAGAGGTAACTGAGAGTCCTACATCTTGTAGGCAACAGGAAGTGGACTGAGATACTGGGTATTAGGAAGCCTCAAAGCCTGCCCCAACAGTGACACACTTCCTCCACCAAGGTCATACCTGCTCCAACAAAGCCATACTCCTAATAGTGCCACTCTCTATGAGTTTATGGGGACCAATTTTACTCAAACTACCACAGCCATACAAACAATAAACAATAAACAATGACTTTTTGAGACTATCTTCTTTCAGTGTAATGCTTTCAAAACCCATGCATATTGTCTAATGTAGTTTTTGTATGAGTGTACCCAGTTAATTTGTTCACAAGGATATTTGGATGGTTCTAGCTTTTGGTTATTACAAATAAAGCTGCTTGTAACAGCTTTGTGTGTGGTTTTGTTATAAAACAAATTGTCTTTTTAGGGTAAATATCTCTGAGTGAGACTGAGGGGTCAGATTATAATTGTGTGAATAATTTTTATAAAGAACTGCCAAACTACTTTGCAGAGTGAGCATCCTTTTTCACTCTACTCATATAAATGAGTTTCAGTTGTCTACATCATTGTCACCACTTGGTATTGTTATCTTCTATTTTAACCATGGTCTTAGAAGTGTAGACGTGTCGTGGTTTAAGTTTTTATCTCCATAATGGACATATTTTGTTTGTTTTCTATATACTTGATGAAGTCTCTTCATATCTTTTGTCTGTTTGGGTTGTATTCCAAATATTTTTTTTTTTTTTTTTTTGGTTTTTCGAGACAGGGTTTCTCTGTGTAGCTTTGCGCCTTTCCTGGAACTCACTTGGTAGTCCAGGCTGGCCTCGAACTCACAGAGATCCGCCTGGCTCTGCCTCCCGAGTGCTGGGATTAAAGGCGTGCGCCACCACCGCCCGGCTTCCAAATATTTTTTTAAAAAAGCATTTAAAATCTCCTGAAGACATGCTTGATAATCTTTGGTTATATGTATACCTAAGTATTAAGCTAGTATGAATGGGATTGTTTTTCTAATATCTTATTCAGTAGATGTTTTGTTGGTGTATAGCAATGTTATGATTCTTTTGTGATTTTTCAACCTGATACTTTGCTGAATCTTTGATCAGATTTTGGAGTCTTCAGGTGAGTTCTTTAGGAGCTTTTAAATATGGGGTCATATCATCTGCAAGATGGATAATTAACTTCTCTGGGTTTTTTTGTATCCCTTTTATTTTTTTTGCTTTTGCTACAAATTTAGCACTATATTGAATAAAAGTGTTGTGAGAGGACATCATTATTATTGATTTTAGAGAAAATGCTTTAATATTACATTAGATAAAATAGAGAAGTACAAAATATTCAGACGTGTAGACTATTCTAATAGCTACAGAATACACATTCTTCCACCACCCTGTGAAACTTTGTCCATTCATTTGAGAAGATTTCAAACAAATAATATCTTCCATCAGTTTTCATGCATGTGACATGATCTCACTATTTAACCTACTGTAACAAATTTCCTCTCAGGTTTGCCCCATAGCTTTTGTGTTATTTCTCTTCGATGTTGCTATCAGGGTGAATTGCTGGAGTGGGACTTCAGTTCCACATCAGCCCATGCCTGCTTGCTGAAGAGTTGTATACTTCACTTTTGTGTTTAGATTATTGCAGTTCTTTATATAGTCGAGATAGCAATCCCATTAGAAGAGTATTGGACAGTTGTTTCCCCATTGGAGGATGCTGCTTCACTCTGTGATTGTTTCCTTTGTTGTACAGAAAATTATATAAAAATGGAGTGTGTGTGTGCATGCGTGCACATGATGTATATGTGTAGGCACACATGTCACAGCATGTGTGGAGGCCAGAGGACAGTTTCGTGGACTTGATTCTTTTCTTTCACCTTTAAATGGGTTCATTTAATTCAGGTTGCTAGGTGAGGAAAATGCCATTGCCTGATGGGCATCTTACTGCCCTTACAGAAGCTTTTAAATTTCATGTAATATCATTCAATTCTTAGAATTATTTCTTGTGCCTTTGGAGTCTTCATAAAGTGCATACATGTGCTTATTTATCAAAGCGTTTTACTCCCAACAGTTTCAAAGTTGCAAGTTTTACATTAAGGTCTGTGATATCTTTTGAATTAATTATTGGGCAGTGTAGTGGTCTGAATGATATGTCTCCCATAGTCTCAGATATTTGAATACTTGGTCCCTAGTTGATGGCACTTGTTTGATGAGGCTATTTTTGTGTGGGGGGGTTGGGATGGTGAGAATCTTCCTATTGAGTAGCATACTGTTAAAGCCTCAGTTGCCAGTACCTCAGTGTGCAAAGACAAACTGCTTTAACAGTAACATCACCCAATATCAATTTCAACCCAGTTACATATCACCAATGATTGTAAACTGAAAATAGAGAAATTTAGAGTATAGAATATTCTGTAAAGTTAGAAATTATCTAGGGTAAGTGTGGACAGAAGTCAAAGAATGAGATAAAAAATGGAACAACTCCTCTATCCAAAGTAGAGATAGAAAAGAAAGGGGCTAAGATACTCATGGGAAAAACTGATTTTAAAAATTACTACATGCTTTTAATTCCAGCATTGAGGAAGCAGAGGCAGGCAAATCTCTGTGATTCAAGGCCAGCCCTGCTTACCTCTATTGAGTTATCGGCCAGCCTAGAACTAGTGTAGGGCTACAAAGTGAGACCCTGTCTCAAAAAGTTAGAAAAGGAAAAGGTATTAATTATTGATAAAAAGAAGGGAGGTATGGGGAAAGGGAAAGAGACAGAAGCAGGAAAATGGGGAAAGAGAGGAAAGGTACATGGGATGAAGTTTTCAGAAACATTAGGGAGAGTCGTCATGGTGGTGCATGCTTGAGATTCTAGCACTTAGGAGGGAGAGACAGGAGACTCTGGCCAGACTCTCCAGGCCAGCCTGGGATATGCAGTCAGACCCTAATTTTAGAAAAACAAAACTAGAAACAGAGAATAAAACAAAGCAAATACAGTATTAGACAAAACAACAACAGAAACAACAGTCTATATCCTCATTGCTGAGGAGGTGGAGGATGGAGACACTGCCTTTTCCTCAGGCATGTCATTTTCAGTTTATTTGCTATGAGATTGGGACAGTGAGCCATTTTTCTCTCCGAAGGCCAAGAGGTAAGAACAGAAATAGCTTATTAGAAGCTGAGCTCTTCTCTGCCCTTCCTACCAGGGCTTCGGTGACCACTGCCAGGCGGAATTCTTGCCAGCATTTTCCCAGGTATATTTGGAACTGTTTAAATGTAGAAACTACCCTCTAGCTCCTACTTGCTGAGTCTGTGTATTCACTCAGTGTACATCCACTATCAACAGAAGCATTCTGCCCCTGCATGTGTAGGTGTGGGAGATGCTGGGAATAGGCATTTACAGTTGTTCCTGGGACTCTGAGAGTGTAGGAAACAGTCAGGCCAAAGTAGTCTGTGCTGAGAGGAAAGGCATAGACAGAGACTGGTCCTGTGTGCTCTCTGCCTCAGCCTTCCTGCTCAGTCACTTTGGCTCCTCCTCAGAGGTTGGGCAGCTTTTCTTTCAGCATGATTACATTTCTTACCACATAAACCTGAGTTCCAGGTCTGTCAAGTCCAAACCAGTTTACTGGGTCCCCAACTTCTCAATGTGATTGCTTATTCAGGCAGTGGAGATGGAGGAAGGCCTTTGTGGCTTGAAAATCTAAAAATCCAGCCACATCACTGATGAGCAATTTAGAAAATACAAAGGCTCTTGTCTAGTGTCTGTTGTACAGATCACTGACCTCCTGTTTTAATCTGTATTTCACAGAATGCCAAATGGAATACCCACGGAGCTTGCCATAGCTTTCCTTTTCTCTTTGTGCTGAAAGCCCTACTGAAGATCAATCCCCCTTTCTTTTCCCACTGTCTTGCCTGGTGCCCAGTGTTAGGAGTTTCTGTTTCTTCTTCAGACCTGAAGTTCAGCATTTCTGCATTTCCCTGCTTTCTAGCTGCTGTCGATGCTGCACTGCTGTGCTTTCCATGCTCTTGCCTCTCCTTGCAACCATAAACCTGATATTTTATTTCATTATTCATGGAGACATAGGCAAATGCCCCCGCCCCTCAGAGGGAAAAACCTGCAGTGAGTATTTCTAATCTAAATGAATTACAGTGAAAATAAATGAAGAACTCCAGATGATAACAGTTGTATTTGTCTTAAATTCTGGTGTGTAGATGACAAGTAGCAGTGATAGATTACAAGAAATAGTCAATTATTTGTTTATACTTCTCCATTTCTAAACTCTTAAAGAAGAATATACATATAGTCACTTACTATAGACAGAACAGTTATACCTAGATTTATGTTTTCACCACTAAAGAATAACTTTATATTATTCTTTATTCATTTTAATTTTATTATTATTATTAAGAGATTTTTCTATTCATTTTACATACCAACCACAGATTCCCCTGTCCTCCCTTCTTCAGCCCCCCAGTGTTCCTCCTCACCCACCCCCCATCCCCACCTCCTCTAAGGCAAGGTCTCCCATGGGGAGTCAGCAGAGCCTGGTACATTCAGTTGAGGCAGGTCCAAGCCCCTCCTCCCTGCACCAAGGCTACACAGAGTGTCCCACCATAGGCACTAGGCTCCAAAAAGCCAGCTCATGAACTAGGGACGGGATCCCACTGCCTGGGGGCCCCCTAAACAGTTCAAGCTAAACAACTGTCTAGCCTATCCAGAGGGCCTAGTCCGGTACCGTGATGGCTCCTCAGCTATTGGTCCACAGTTCATGTGTTTCCGCTAGTTTGGCTAGTTGTCTCTGTATGTTTCCCCATCATGGTCTTGATGTCCCTTGCTCATAGACTCCCTCCTCTCTTGTCATGGACTGGCCCATGGGGGTACCACGACCGCAGGAGAACCAGGGCTTGGGTAGTCAAGAAGGCAAGGATTCAGCGAATGACAGACAACACACTCAGAAGGGGTTTGAATCTGTTGTAATTTTACTTCTGCAAATCAGTAGTTTATATACAGAAAAGAAAACTATCAAGTCATACAAGGAACAACAAGAGCTTGGCAATAATTCAATTACATCATCTTTAAAAAACAGCAAGCACACAATTATTAATCGGCGCTAGATATATCCCTTCTCCCACAAGAACTTTATGACCCAAAGAGCAGTCTGTGTTTTTTAAACTTAGTACAGTCCTCAGACTTGTGTAGACTTATTGTGGTTGCAGCTGTGTCCCTTATCTTATCCCAGCAGTTTTTTAGTTTATAATACATTTTTGGTTTCCATGGCCCACTTAGCCAATTTGGATGCTGCAGACCCTCTCTAAGTCTTTCTTCAGTTCTTTTACCACATATATCTTTTAATATAAAACCTTTTTACCTGCTGGAATATGGACTCTTGTACTTTTACTCCTGTAAGAGGAAGGGGTTCTATTTTAATCCTTAAGTTTCCCATGCTGAACTTCCTCAACAGAGGGGCCCACCATCTGCCTTCTATGAGATAACGTTTTCTACCATAAATCACTTTAGTTGGGATTCTTAAAGGATTCCTAGTGGGTGAGTGTTCATTCCCTAGAAGTGCCTGAACTTTTATACTTTCTTTATCTAGCGGCTTGGGGTCTTTAAGAAATAGCTCATTCTGTTATGTCTGATTAAGACCCATGTCCAGCTTCCCCTTTCCTCCATAGTTCACAACCCAAGCATTCATTAATTTTGGCTGTGCTTCATAGATTAATTAGAACATTATCAGAAAAGCAGTTATACAGAACCCATAGCCCAGGGAGCTCATGATCTGTGAAGTACATCTTCTTTGAGAAGAAAGCGTAACGCGGGCACTCTGCCAGGGACCTCCAGGGAGCTTAGTCCTGTGGGACACGTATCTCCCATCCGCTATTATTGACATAATTGTTCATGTCACATGGATGACACTGGAGTTGATGTGGCACTCTCTCTCATCGATTGGACACCTGGAGCTCGGCCTGGCACCCAGCCGTGTATCCCTGCATCTACTTCCATCAGTCACTGGATGAGGGCTCTATGATGACAGAGTATTTGGCCATCTGATCACCAGAGTAGGCCAGTTCAGGCACCCTCTCGACTACTGCCAGTAGTCTAAGGTGGGGTCATCCTTTGGATTCCTGGGAACTTCCCTAGAACTCTCTTTCTCCCTATTCCCATGATGTCTTCATTTATCATGGTATCTCTTTCCTTGCTCTCCCACTCTGTCCCTGTTCCAGTTCAAACCTCCCGTTCCCCTATGTTCCCGGTCCCTTGCCCTCCATTATCCCCCTCGTCCTCAGTTTGCTCATGTAGATCTCATCTATTTCTCCTTTGCTGGGCGATCCATGTGTCCTTCCTAGGGTCCCCCCTGCTATATAGCCTCCCTAGAGCTGTGGGTTGCAGTTTGGTTATCCTTTGCATTATATCTAGTATCCACTTATGAGTGAGTACATACCATGTTTGTCCTTCTGAGTCTGGGTTACCTCACTCAGGATGATTTTTTCTAGTTCTATCCATTTGCCTGCAAATTTCATGCTGTCATTGTTTTTCTCTGCTGAGTAGTACTCCATTGTGTATATGTACCACATTTTCTTTATCTATTCTTCAGTTGACGGGCATCTAGGTTGTTTCCAGGTTCTGGTTATTATGAATAATGCTGCTATGAACACAGTTGAGCATTGAGTCCTTGTGGTATGACTGAGCATTCCTAGATTTATGTTTTCACCAATAAAGAATGATAATTTTTTTTAGATTAAAAAACCCTGCTTAGTGTTTTCTGCATTTCTGTCCTGTAAAATTTTACTAATTTTTTTTTCTGTTCTTCATGTTTGTCTTTAATTGATTTTATATAATTTTTTAATGTAGTTATTACAGACTTCTTTTTCTTTTGGTTTCTCGATGCAGGGTTTCCTCTGTGTAACTTTGTCCTGGAACTCACTCTGTAGACCAGGCTGGCCTCGAATTCATAGAGATCCTCCTGCCTCTGCCTCCCGAGTGCTGGGATTAAAGGCGTGCGCCACCACCGCCCAGCTACAGACTTTTTATAAAGCTGATTTCCAACAAAAATTGGTACATGACATTTTCTTTTTTAAAATTCTTATTTATTTATTTTTGAGATTATAATTACAGCATGTCTCTCTTCCCTTTCTACTCTACAAACCCTTCCACTTATCCCTTCACAATCTCCTTCAAATCCATGGCTTCTTTTTTTCACTACTTGTTATTGCATACAAATATGTATATTCATGTATACACATACTCCCTTAAATATAACCTGTTCAGTCCCTATAATGCTACCTATAAATGTGTGTTTTCAGGGTTGGCCATGTGCACTGGACAACCAATTTGGTGGACTCTTCCCTGGGGAAGACCATCTCTCCTATTCACAGCTTTCCTCAGTTGCCTATATAGTTCTTTGTGTAGGGTAGAGGCCTTATGGACTTTTCCCTATCCACTTTGGCACGTCCATTAGTGTCACTCTTTTTCAGTTTATGTTTGGGCAGTCATGTTGGTGAGACTTTTTGGATGTAGCTTCTGACATTACTAGAGACACAGTCTCTCAGCAAACTCGCTGATCCTTTGGCTCTTAGATTTTTTTGCCCCCTCTTTTGCAATATTAACTGAGCCTTGGGTATGGGAGTGTTTTGTAGATAGATGTATTTGCTGGGATTGGGCTCCACAACTCTACATTTTGATTCATTGTGGTTTTCTGTAATGGTCTCCATCTGTTACAAACAGTTTTTTTTTTTGATGAGGGTGAAGACTACCCTATCTGTGTGTATAAGGACAAGTATGTATAGATTGTTGTTGTTGGGGATTATGCTGGTTTAGTTAAGTAGTAGCTGTAGATTCTCCCAACAGTCGCGACTGTACTAGCACTGAGTCGTTAGCTAGGTTTCCAATACTAAGCATGGTTTCCTTGTTGAGTGGGTCTTAAATTCAATTAGAGAGCTGTTTGCATGTGTGTGTGTCACTATTGCACCCTCAGGGCTATCACATACTGGTGTTGATGTGCATTGCAGGTGTCATAGCTGGGCAAGACTGTATTGCCCCTCTTCTGCAATATTAACTGAGCCTTAGGTGTGGGAGTGTTCTGTAGAGTTAACATTTTTTTATAGAGTTAATTTACTTCTTTGGTTCAGTTTATTCCAGAGGATTTTTTTCAATTATGAATGAAATTTGTATCTTTCGACTTATTTCTCATTTTGTTATTCATACATACATACACACACATATGAATGAAAGGCATATAGGGGTTTATATGTTAATTTTTTTTTCAAGACAGTGTTTCTCTGTGTAACAGCTCTGGCTGTCCTGGAACTTTCTCTGTAGACCAGGCTGATCTCCAACTCACAGAGATCTGTCTGCCTCTTCCTCTTGAGTGCTGGGATTACAGGTGTGTGTCACCACCACTGGGCTTAAATGTTAATTTTTAAATCCTGCCTCTTAGTTGACAGTGTTTATCACATCTAAGAATTTTCTAGGGGATTATTTGGAGTCTCTTTAGATGTATAGAATCATATCACCTGCAAATACATTTTGAATGTATTTTTCCTTTCAGCTTGTATCCCTTTTGTTTATAGTGCTCTCGCTAAGACTTAAGCACTGTATTGAATAAGAGTGGGTGAAGTGGATACTTTGTGTTGTTCTGATTTTAGTGGAAATGCATTTAGTTTTTCCTCAGTATGATATTGAATATCGGCTTATCATATATCACCTTAATTGTGTTGGTATATATTCCTTCTTAGTCTCTTTAGGGCTTTTTATCCTGAAAGAATGTTGGGTTTTTGTCCAAAGCCTTTTCTGCATTCATTGAGATGATCATGTGTTTTCTCTTTTTATTGTATTTATTGATTTGAAAGTGATGAACCATGCTAGCATGTCTGGAATAAAGCTATGGTGAATGATCTTGATGCATTCTTGAATTTGGTTTGCAAATATTTTGTTAACTTTTGCATGTATGCTCTTCAGGTGTGTAATTTTCTTTTTTGTTGTTGTGGCCTTGTTTGGTTTGGGTACAGCTAATCCCAGCTTCATGAATAGAATGTGTAGCACCTCTTTCATTTGTATTTAATGGAATAGTTTGAGAAGCATTGATATCAGCCTTTTGAAGGTCCGCCAGAAGTGCTTCTGGCCTGTGGGCAACAACCAAGTGTACAAGTAGATTTCAGCATTGGATGCATCTGGGTTTGGACCCTTTGAATTCTGAGGTTTTTTTTTTTTTTATGGCTTCACTCTTGTTATCATAGTTCTGCTTATTTATTTATGTCATCTTGGTTTAATTTTGGTAGGTAGTTTGTGTCTAGAAATTGATTTCTGTGAGATTTTCCAACTTAGTGAAATTTAAGTTCATAAATTATGGTCTAATGATTTTTAAAGAATTTCATTAGTAATTTTAGTAATGTTTCCCTTTTTATCTCTTATTTTCTGAATTTGGGTCTTCTCTGTCTTTTAGTTTGGTTGAGGGTTTACCTTTCTTATTTATTGTTTTAAAGAACCAATTCTTTGCTTCATTGATTATTTATATTGCTTTTTGTTTGTTTGTTTCCATTTAGACTTGATCTTATTTCTTTTCCTTTCTTTCTTTCTTTTTTGTTTTTTGAGATAGGGTCTCACTTAGTAGCCATGTCTGGCCTGGAACTTGCTATGTAGACCATACTGGCCAGAACTCACAGAGCTCCACCTGCCTCTGCCTCCTAGGTACTGGTATTAAAGGTATGCAGCACCATCACACCTAGCTTGATCTTATTTCTTTACATTACTGACTTTGGTTTTAGCTTGCTCTTTTTTTTTTTTTCACCAAGACCTCAATGTGTATCATTAATTTATTTATTTTAGATAACTGTTTTTAATTAATTTTTTGAGAGATTTTATTTAATTTTTATGTGTATGAGTGTTTTGCCTGCATGAATGTTTGTGTACCATGTGCATGCAGTGCTTGTGAATGCCAGAAGAGAGTTTTGGATGCTCTGGAACTGGAGTTACAGACAGTTGTTAGCCACCATGTAGGAGCTGGGAACCACACCTGGGTCTTCCAGAAGAGCAGACCCAGACAAGAAGGTCTTCTTGATGGTTGAGCCCTTTTTCCAGTCCTGGTTTTGTTTTTAATCTCTGATTTTTTTTTAATGATGGACCTGCCCTTTCCTAAACAGAAACAGAGGAGTGGTTTGGGGGATGGGAATAGAGGGGTGGGTGCGAGAGAGGGACTGGGAGGGGAGGAGGAGAGGAGGGAAGGGAACTGTGGCCGAGATGTTGAATAAGTAAGTAAGTAAGTAAGTAAGTTTACTTAAAAAA
The DNA here is from genome assembly GCF_007827085.1 of Peromyscus californicus insignis. NCBI lineage: Eukaryota > Metazoa > Chordata > Mammalia > Rodentia > Cricetidae > Peromyscus > Peromyscus californicus. The sequence continues at coordinate 66,914,545 of NW_026294584.1, forward strand.
TGTAGTCTAGTAAAGGACACTGACAGTATAGTAAGAAGTTAATTACTGTGGGTATGAGTAAAAGGAACAAAAGGAGAGTAAGACCAGTGGTTAATACTGGATTGATGATAAAGGAACACATAGGAGGAGGGAGCACAGAGGTAAGGAGAGGACAGTAGAAGCTAAAGGTGGAATGGAAAGAAAGAAATGTAGTGAGACAAACTAAATGAATTCCAGGCCTTGGAAAGTTGAAAAGATTCTGTAAACCAGGTTAAAGTCACTCCACAGGAAAATGAAATAGAAATTATTAGAGAAAGGAAGAATAAAGGGGAGAGGAGGTCAGGTAGCAGATGTTATGTCTATCAGTAAGTAATCCTTGCATCAGGTCACAGATGATAGTCAGACCTCCGTTAGTCTTCAGGAGTCCAGTTGACTGCTGACACACCTCTGGGCTGTCCTCAACACTGAGCATGCTGCGTGTTGATATTTTACAGATAATTTGTCTCTAACCACGTTTCTGCCTTGTTCTACTATGCAGGTGTGCTTCACAGTTTTTTCCTTGTAGACTAGAGGTATTTGCTGGTCATGTTTCAGCTTATTGTCCTGTGACATTGACCTTGAGTTTCCTGACATTGACCTTGAGTTTCCTGACAGTATGGTTTATGGAGGGTTTGGGGTCACGAAGCCCCTGATCCACTTAGTGGTCTCTTTTTTTGTAGTAAAGTATTCATTGATGAAATTACGATTTGTATAGGCTTTATCTCAAAAGAAATAAATATGTGTACTGGGAAGATAGATCCATTGATAAAGTGTTTGCTATGCAAGCGTGAAACTCTGAGTTCAATCCCCAGAACCCATGTGAAAAGGCAAGTGTTTGGTGCATACTTATATCCTGACACTGAGGAGGTGGGGACAGGTGGATGGATCCCTAGGACTCGATGGCCAGCCTAGCTAGCCTAACCTGGGAGTTTCAGGATGATAAAAGAACCTGTCTCAAAACACAAGGTAGATGATGATTCTGAATGAGAATGGCCCTAATAGGCTCATATGTTTGAATACTTTCTCCCCAGTTGGAGGAACTATTTGGGAAGGATTAAGTGTGTCCTTGTTGGATAAGGTATATCACTGGGAATGGGCTTTGAGATTTCAAAAGACTCCAGCCATTCCCAGTGTGTCTCTCTGCCTCATGCTTATGTATGGAGATGTGAGCACTCAGCTACTGCTTTAGTGCCATGCCTGCCTCTCTGCTGCTATGCTTGCTGCAATGATGGTTGCAGATTCTAAGCCTCTGGAACCATGAACCCCAAATTAAATACTTTGTTTTATAAGTTGCCTTGGTCATGTTGTTTTATCACAGCAATAGAAAAGTAATCATATATAACTCCCAAAGAGGGATAGCTGAGGTTGACCTCTGGTCTCTGCATATGTGTATACACACATGCTTGTGTACCTATATTTATCCTCACTAAAATAGTAGTAAATATGGACTATTTTGTGGGTTTGTGTATAGGAAAAGAATAATCATTAATCAGTGGTTGTTAGGGCTGGGTGATGAAATATATAGGACTCAGAATACCTTTGCAAATGTAAAAATTTTAGTTATATTTAACAGTGTCTTAGTTAGCTTTCTATTGCTGTGATAAAAACACTATGACCAAAAGAAACAGGGGCAGGAAAAGGTATATTTTGTTATACTTCCATATAGGAATCCATCGTCAAAAGAAGTCAGGGTAGGAACCTGGAGGCAGAAACCAAAGCAGAAGCCATGGAGGAACACTGCTTACTGGATTGCTCCTCCTGGTTTACTCAGCCTGCTTTTTTAGGCCCGCCTGCACTGTTGGGTACCACCCATAGTGGTCTGGGCCCTCCTCCTACATCAATCATTATTCAAGAAAATGCCCAACAGACTTGTCTGTAGACCAATTTTTTGGAGGTATTTTCTCAATTGAGAGTCTTTCTTCCCAGATGACTCTATCTTGTACCAAGTTGACATAGAACTAACCAGGACAAATAAAGTTTATTGAATATTTCAAGAACAGAGGGTAAGTGTTAGAATGAAAGGAAACTTGATTTATTTCCTTAGTATTTAAGTTTCGAAAATTGGTTAAGCAAACAATATAGATTACTAAGTTCTAGAACATTTTCTTTTTTAAAAAATAGATTTATGCCACCTGGGACCATGTTGATTGCCAGGGGCCATGCTGCAGCTGGGGCTGTACTAATCTGAGGGCCCTGTGCTGCCACTGGGGCTATGGTGGCATCTGGGCCCGTGGTCCTGCTGCAGCTGTGTCTGTGGTGATGTCCATGACCCATGTTGGCACGGGAGTCATTGGAACCATGCTGTGCAGAGCCAGCCCCACTCTTCACTGGCCCTGCCCCTACCTGGATATTACAACTGGCAAGCTGGCCCTATCCTTCAGGGGAGGGCTCACCTCTGCAGTCGGGAAAGATGGTCCTACCCCTCACCATAAGCATTCCCTCACCTGGGAAGCACACTAGAGCTGACCCTGGGGTTGGGGACACAGGTAAACTGACAGCCCCCCCCCCCCCGCCCCTGTTATCTGCCATATGGTGGCATGGGTTAGGGAAAGATACACTCTTCCCTCTGCTCTTTGCTGCCTATGGCAGGCAAGAGAGCTGGGCCCGAGAGTGAGAGAACCAGCCCTGCCCTACAACTAGAGCACACAGGAGAGGGGGCTCTGCACCCTGCTGCGACAGCACACTAGAGCTGACCCTGTTGTCAGGGTTGCACGTGAGCCAGCCCTGAGGGGGTGAGAGCAGGAGAGCTGACCAACTCCCTCCCAACCCCCCATAGATACCCTCTTCAGCAGTTGGGAGAGGGGGCCCTATACCTTGCCTGGGCAAAACAGCTAGCTAGCCCTGGCAGTATGAGTGAGGGGACCTGGAGCTGAGGGCCTGAAAGCAGAACTGGCTCCACTCCTTGCTGTAGGCTGCATTGGGTGAGCTATCCGAGACATTGTGGTATGTTGTTATAATCTACAAAGTGTTAGATTTTATTCCTGGTTATCCCAAGGTACATGCAGTGGGCTATGGGTTGATTCTATATGAAAGTGATCCAGCGTGGACTCTCTAGGATTAGTATTTAACACTAATTAAACCTTCCTAATGTTGCGACCCTTTAAAATAGTTCCTCATATTGTGGTGACCCCAACCATAAAATTATTTTGTTGCTACTTTATAACTGTAAATTTGCTACTGTTAGGAATTGTAATGTAAATATCTGATATGCAGAATATCTGATATTCGACCTTGGTTAAGAATCACTGATTTAAGAAAAAAAGAATCACTGATTTAGATACTTTTAGAGCCTATTTACTTTTGTGTTCTTTTGTAGCTTTCTGTTCAAAATCAGGAGTTTGAGACAAATGAAGATGGAGTCCCAAAAGTGGATCAGTTTCATTTGGTAGGTTTCCATTGGCTATTTACTCATTTGAAATGTGTAATAATATAAATCTATAAGTATTTGATTGAAAATGTTCTCTAATTTTTACAAAAATTTAAATTAGTATTAGTAATGAGGTATTGAAGAAAATTTAAGTACCCTACTTATGCTGCTGCCAGATAATTAACAAATCATATATGTAATAAGAAAATATAGTGCTTATTATATATTCCAAGGATATTTTGTTTTGAAATGAGTGTTTTACTCTTGTTTTTTTTGTAAGTGCCTAATTATATCTTTTCTTTGAAATTCATATATGTCATTGATATGACTTTGTCATCCATATATGTTTTCAGCCAACTTATTTTGAGCACTTGTCTGGTACCAGGAATTGAACTAGGTACTGGGGCTACCAGAATTGGAGCAGGGAGTGAATGTAATCTTACCCAGGCTCTTTTCCTTGACTAACTACAATTTTTTTTTTTGCTTTGCTTTTTTGCTCTCTTGCATTGTAGATCTGGATGAGAAAAGTTACCAGTAGCCATTCCACACAGCTTGAATGCTCTTCTCTCTTGAGATTTCCTCCACCAAATACATTAGTGCATCACTCCTGTATTCGGACTCTCCTCACACTCATGGTCTCAGGATATGGGCAGAAAGTATTAGATTATTATTATTATTATTATTATTATTATTATTATTGCTAGACTGTCACATAGATGGCATTGTCTTAGTTAGGGTTTCTATTGCTGTGAAGAGACACTATGACCATGACAATTCTTATAAAGGAAACCATTTAATTGGGGCTGGCTTACAGTTTCAGAGGTTTAGTTCATTGTCATCATGGTGGGTGGCATGAAGCCAGACATGGTACTGGAGAAGGAGCTGAGAATTCTACATCTTGATCCACAGGCAGCAAAAGCAGCTATGTCCACACTGGGTGTAGCTTGAGCAAAGGAGACCTCAAAGCCTATCCCCACAATGACACACTTCCTCCAACAAGGCTACACCTACTTTAACAAAGCCACACCTTCTAATAGTGCCATTCCTTATTGGGGGCCATTTTCTTTCAAACCACCACAGGCATCTAGCCCACTTCACAGTAAGAATCCTGTTCCCCTCTGAAACCTCACGGACCAGACCTTCCAATTTCCTTTTTCTTATCTTCTTAACTCCCACTAGAAGCCCAGTATGCTCTGCTTGCAGCACTCTAGGGGATTTTAACACCAAGTTCTAAACTCTTCCCATGTCCTTCCTGTGAACCAGTTCCAGAGACCCAGGAACTACAGGGTCAGGTTTATCACAGCATTGTCCCCTGATTTCAGGACTGATTTTCTTTATTACTCTTTTTCATTGCTGTGAGCAAAAACATGCCAAGAAGCAATTTAAGGAAGGAAAGGTTCAGGAGGTATTTTTCAGTTGAAGTCTTTTTTTTTTTTTAATCATGGTTCGTTCATAGTTGGCAAAAAAATTTCTTAAATTTTTGATGCATCTTCAAATTTAGTCAGATATGGCATGTCTTTCAGTAAAGCTTTAAAAAAATTAAAAACGGCTTTAAAAAGAGATAACAAACTTTAGAGTTTATCCACTGAGTGTATAACTTAGTGGTTTTTAGTATAGTCATATGTGTCTGACCAGTACCATAAACTCACTACAATTGTATATGCTGCCTCTCAGTATCTGCATTTCTTTATTTCAGTCTTAATCAACCACTATGCTATTCTGGGCATCCATATTAATAGAATCATAGTTAATGGGTATAGTGTGCTTTGCTTTCACTTAGCATGCTTTTAAGGTTCATACACGTTCTAATATTAGCATTTCATCTCTTTCATGGCTAAGTAATATTCCAGTGATAGATTTACCAGTTTGTTGATACCTTTCTATTTATGGACATTTGGGTTTTATATGCCTTTTGGTTATTATAGAAAATGATACAAATATTTATATATAAACATTTAAGCAGACATGCTTCATTTCTCTTGGGTAGTAGTAGAATTACTGGGTCTTGTGGCAACTGTTTATTTAGTAGTTTGAAGACTTATTAGATTCCAAAGCAGTTATTTTACATTTGTAGTAGCAGTATATGAGAGCTTCAGTTTCTCTATATTAACACTGGTTATAAGACTTTTTGATTCTAGCCATCATAATGGGAGTACTATCTCACAGTCTTCATTTAGATTTGTGGTGTCTTCCTCAGAGAATTGCCTATGCAGACTCTTACTTTGTTTTTTACATTTTAAAAATTGGGTTACCCTTTGATTTTTGAATTTTAATGGTTGCTTATGTATTCTAGAAATACATAACATGTTGGGCATGTGGTTTGTAAATATTTTACCTCATCCTGTGAGTGGTATTCTTATTTTCTTGATAGTGTCATTTGAATCATGAGAGTTTGTAATTTTCATGAAGTATAACTTTCCCCATTGTTGCTTGTACTTTGGGGATTATTTTCAAGAGTTCTTTGTCAAGTATAAAATTGTAAAGACTTACCTCTATATTTTCTTCTTACATTTATATAATTTAAGGTTTTATATTTAGATCTTTGATCTATTTTGAATTAAATTGTTGTATATATATATATATATATATATATATATATATATATATTTTTTTTTTTTGGTTTTTCGAGACAGGGTTTCTCTGTGTAGCTTTGCGCCTCTCCTGGAACTCACTTGGTAGCCCAGGCTGGCCTCGAACTCACAGAGATCCGCCTGGCTCTGCCTCCCGAGTGCTGGGATTAAAGGCGTGCGCCACTACCGCCTGGCAATTGTTGTATATTTTAAGAGGTAATATTCCAGCTTCAATCTTCTGCCTGTGCCTGTCTATCCCAGCACCATTTGTGGAAAAGACTGTTTTGTAATCATTAAATGTTCATGTCATTCTTGTCAAAACCAGTAGATAGTTGTGTGGGTTTCTTTCTAGATTCTGAATTTTCTGCCACTGTCTTACAGATGCTTCTCAGTTATGATAGGATTATGTTCTTATAAACCCATTGTAAGTCTAAAATGCATATGGTCCACATTACCTGCAGAATTTACAGCTTAGTATACAGTGCACTGCAGAACATTGATTATCTTGATCAAGCTGATTTAGAACATTTCCTTGCAGGATGATAATGTCAAATCCCTCCTCTGTAGCTTGATATATTTCAATCACATGCTGATTTAGAGTGCAGATCACTGAGGATGTCCAGCATCCATGAGAGTGTTATACTACGTATTGCTAAAATACAAATCCTACCATCAGAAGTCAAGGACTGACTGCTTGTGTCTGTTCCTTTGCTGGTATCATGTTGTCTTCATTACTGGTATAGAGATTTGAAATTGGGAAATGTGAATTGTTACAGTTTGTTCTTTTTAAAGAGGGTCAGGATTATTATTATGATTTGTAAAATTCAGAGATAGTTTGTCAATGTCTACAAAGAAGTTGATTAATAAGGATTGTTTTCAAGCTTTGGCCCCTTATCAATATTGTTTTTTGATCCATTAAACATTGGATGTTTTCCCATTTATCTAGACCTTTGATTTCCTTCAACTGTATCTTGTAGTCTTCAAAGTATGTGCTTTGTAACTATTTTAATTATTCTTAACTATTAGTTCTAATAATTTTAGTGGGTTTCTTAATGCTTTAACATAACTCTGTACCATTTGCAAATAGAGATGGTATTTCCCCAGTAAATAAATTCTTTTTTCTTATTACTGTAGATATCTCTTTCCAATGAAATGTAGCTGAACTAGGAAATAATCACTAAAAATCTAAATAAAAAACTGTTAGCCTATGTCAGTAACTAAAAGTGGTTTTTAAAAATTGAATTTTTTATCATTACAGATTTGTTCTTTTTACCCTTAGTTTTGTTTTGGATTCTTTTAAAAAATGTTTCTCTTTCCTTGCAGGATGATAATGTCAAATCCCTCCTCTGTAGCTTGATATATTTCAGAAGTTCAATGACTGCTGAGCAAGTTTTGAATGCTGAATGTTTCTTGCTTTCAAAAGGGAAATCAATTCCAAACCCAGAAAAAGAGATTGAGTATGCTCAGCATAACAAAGAAGATGAATCAAAGATGGAGAGCTTGGATAGATACATAGAACGACAAGAAATGGTGACGCCAACCCTTGACTGACAAGTAGTCCTCTATTGTTGCTGTACATGTCCCTTTAAAAACTTTGTTCTGTTAGTTCGCTAGACAGAAAGGTGTGTAAATGTTCCAGAACTAGTTGGATTGCATCTTTGTATTTGGATTGTAAAAAATAAAAAATGTTTTGGTTGTGCCTGAAAATCACTCATATTCTTTGAAATTTTGCCTAACTTAGCATTGTTATGGAAAGGGTTTCTGTTTGGACTTACTGAAATTAAGTCATTATAGTGTTAGTACAAGTCTTCTATTGACTTATGCTAGTTAGTAGTGATAAAGGCTGAGGTTTTTAGAAACAAAGGATATTTGGCATCCTGTTTTGTATCTAGTTCTGGCAACATAAAGATAAATTAAAACATCCTTTATACTTATATGGCCCACAGTTTGAAAAATTTCAAGGTTTAGAGAGATCTTGATAATGCAGTACAGAAATATCCAGAGATAGCAAGAAGGAAGCTTCCTGGTTAGTACCAACTTGGTTTCTTCATGTCCTGCAACTAAGATGTGTTGTAATTTTCATAATAGCATCTTAGTATCAAGTTCTGATGGGTACCCAAGGGCAAAGACAATAATAGCCTATATATTTTTTTTGGCATCTCTATGCCTGACCAACAACTTGAGAATGCTCTGTGTGTGTGTGTGTGTGTAGATGTACCGGTCTTATTAAATACACACAGAGCCAAATGCAGAGTTAAAAGCCCAAGAGGTCAGAGCAGTAGCTGAGAGCTGAGACTTAAAACCGCCTTCTTATCCTTTGCTGCCGTCCTTCCCCTCAGAAAGAGACCTACTTCCTGTGTATCTGTCTTTTTATTGACTTTTTGTTCTGCTTTCTCATTGGTTGTAAACCCAACTACATGACCTCCTCATCACTGCCTTTTTATACAGACCTCTCGGTCTTCTATGGTTGGTATTGAGATTAAAGGCGTGTGTCTCCATTGCTGACTATGTCCTTGAACACACAGAGATCTGCCTGTCATGTGATCAGATTAAGGGCGTGTGCTACCACTGCCAGACTTCTGCTATGGCTTGCTATTAGTTCTGACCTCCAGTCACTTTTATTTATTAACATACAAATAAAATCACATTTCAGCACAAATAAAGTATCACCATATGTGTGTTTGTGCGCGTGCGTGCGTGCGTGCGTGCGTGTGTGTGTGTGTGTGTGTGTGTGTGTGTGTGTGTTTCCCTACTTCTGATTTGTTTGTCTAGGATTATTTATTCCTTTGCTTTCCTAGTTGTGGTTAGATCTTCAGGTTGAAGTTTTGTGCCCAGTTTTTTTAGATTTAACATTTTCTTTGGACAAGGTATCCATTACTTCTGTCTTGCCTTCAATGTCTGAGATTTTCTTTCTCTCATCATATGTATTCTGTTTGAGAGGCTTGCCTCTGCAGTTCTTACTGAGTTCCTAAAAATATCATTTCCAGGTTCCTTTGAGTTTGAATTTTCTTTATTGATTTTATTTCTACTTTTGATTCATTTCCTTCCACTGCTCGTTTGTGTTTTATATATTTCTTTAAGATATTAATTCATTTTCTCTTTAAGGACTTCTATCCTATTCAAAAAGGCTATTTGAAGATTCCTGTCTTGTGTTTTATACATGGTGCATTTGTTAGGGCCAGCTGTAGTAGAATTCTGGGCTCTAGAGGAGACATCTTGCTTTGGCTGCTACTGAATGTGTTTTTTCAATGGCATCTGGGTTTGGGATGATTCAGCTTCTAGATGCTGTTATCTTGTTTTTGTCTTTGAAGGGTGTATGTTTTGTGCCTTGGTTTGTTGCCTTCTGTGGTTCTTAGAAGGATGTGGTAGATGGGTGTTGCCAGGTAGGGAATTGTTTTGGGATCCTGCTAGACATGGTGACTAGGGTTTCTGACAAGAATGTCCTTCTTGGAATTGGGAGCTGACACTTTGAATTGGGGATGAGCTAGAGGCAGAGGTTGGGGGAGGGGTTTAGGGTGTCTACAGGAGGTAGGAAAACAGGGTGTTCACCAGAATCTACTTTGTCCCCTGAGAATTGGGGCAGAGAGTGAGGAGAGGCCACAACAGGTGACTGTTACAGAGCTGAACATGAGACTGGAGACCTGGATTGGAGGAGAGGAGGGAGAGTGAAGATCTGAAGCTTGTCTACCTGCTCCCTGGCCTCCTTGCTTCTGTGGCAGGCTGAGCTGGCAGGTCCAGGAAATGCCTCCTGGAGTTATAGCCTGAGACAATGGCATGATTGGAGGGCATGATTGGAGGGGATGATTGGAGGGGATGATCTGCATGGTCCCCTGGAGATGGGAGCAGAGAGGAAGGGGAGGCCTCAGCAGGTGGTGTGCTGCAAAACTGGCTGTGAGCCTGGGTCAGTGGATTTGGAGAAGAGAGAGTGGTGAGGATCTGCAGTTAGCCTACCTGCTTCTCTGGCCAGTGTGGCTAGTGAGGTTGCCTTTCATATTTCTTGTAGAATATATCTTGTAGAAATTTATTCTTTCAGCTTTTGCTGATCTGAGAATGTCTTTCTTTCACTTTCATTCCTCCCCCCCCCTTTTAGCATGGCAATAAATATTTTAATTTTGTTGTTTTATTTTTATGATAAAGAAGTTTCAAGTTTAGTTCCTTTTTTGTTTGTTATTTGAATACAAAGCTAAGCCACAACAGATACAACCGAAACAGTTTATATTACACTTAAACCCTCCTGTTGCATCTTCTGCTATGTCTGACCACTGACAGGGCTAGCACATGGTTTGTGGAAGATTTTCCTAGGTGTCACCATCATGAGGCTGGGGAATGGGCAAAGGTGTTGGGAGAGGGGTAGGTTCTCATGCCTGGCTCCTGAGCCCCAGCCCCCAGACTGAAGATTGTTCCAGGCTTTCTCTTGGGCCACCATCCAGCTCCCAAATCGTGATGCAGAGATTTATTATTAGTTTTGAATGCTGGGCCTTAGCGTGGCTCTTATTTTAATCTGTATTTCTTTGTCTATGTTTTGCCTTGGGGCTTCTTACCTTTTTCCACTCTGTATATCTTAATTTCCTTCTGTCTCCATGTCTGGCTGACGGTGTGTTGCTCTCTTTCTCCCCCATTCTCTTCTTCTCTCTTCTCTCAAGCCTTGATTTCTCCGCCTATGTATTCTCTCTGCTGCCAGCTCAGCCTATCCCTCTCCTGCCTAGCTATTGGCCATCCTGATTTTTATTAGATCAATCAGGTGCCTTAGGCAGGCAAGGTGAAACAAATGTAACACATCTTTACATAATTAAAGAAATGCAGAATAAACACAGGTAACACATCTTTAAATCATTTACAAAGGCAGCAGAAACCAATGAAACACACCTATACACAGTTAAAGTAATCTGCAGCGTAAACTAATGCAGCACACCTTTACATAGCTATAATAATATTTTACAATATTTCCCCCTTTTTGTCTAAATCAAAAGAAGGGTTTTAACTTTAACGTAGTAAGACTCATACAATAAGAACAGTTATCAAGTAAGAATTACATTTACAATATCCAGTCCATTTGTATTTGGCAAATTCAGAGAAAATACTCCATTATTAATCCTATGTTCATGAGTCCAAAGTTTTTTTTTACCTAATTTACTTTCTATCATAACTAAGGAAATCTATAACTATGACTGACCCGTCCCGCGGGCCAGGTTATTTGATGAGACCCGAGGAGGCACCTCCTGAAAGATCAATGGGGGCGAGAGAGAAAGGAGACCAGGCGCATAAAAGAAGACAAAGTCAGTCTGAGTCACGTCAAGGTCTCGTTTATTGCACAGGGAATCAGGTTTATATATGCTAGGGGCTAGGAGAAGAAGATAGGGGTATGGAAAGTTACTAGGAGGAAGTTAGGGTAAGGTAGGGTTCAGGAAAAGGTCTCTTTGTTCCAGGGCCTGATCAACGGACCATACAGCAAACCATTATGTTTCAAGAAGTTGATCAAAAGGTACATACTGTGGTCTTATTGAAAAATGGTTGCTATTGAAACTGTTAACGGAAGGCTAGGTACACAGCTTTTTCCCATGAGAATCAGTTAGGCTACTTGGCTCCTGACAATTCCCCCTTCTTTCTATAAAATGGCCAAAGCAGGCTTTGGTCATAAATCGAGAGGGCCCCTGTCTTAGGCTATATGGAGTGCATCCTGTGGCTGGCAATGTGCCATCTTGAGCCGGTCTCTGGCGACCTCTGTACGTTGTGCTCCCAGCACAGGCCCCATACTATTCCCGTCATTGAGTACCCTCTAGCCTTTAGTTTTAAGGGGTTTTTTAGGTTTGTAGGCCGCTGAACCTGAGCCTTTCACCTGTTCCGATAGTTTCCTCATGAGTTTCTATCCGATGGTAGTGTACTGAAACAGTTTTTGATAGGGCCGAATCGATCTGATTTTTGATGAATTGTGTTCGTCGTTGAAAAGCCCAAGGACCAAAGGTGAGGAGGAGAAGGAAAATGATCAAGGGGGCCAAGAGGGTGGGGATCAGAGTAGAAAGCCAAGGGGACCCCTTTAGCCAACCCCCAAACCAATTGTTTTGATTTTCAAAATCATGTTTTCTTTGTTCCAATCTTTCTCTTAGTTTATCCATTGATTCTCTAACTACCCCAGTGTGATCAGCATAAAAGCAGCATTCTTCCTTCAAGGCTGCACACAATCCCCCCTCCTTTAAAAATAGTAAATCCAGACCTCTTCTGTTTTGTAACACAACCTCAGAGAGCGAGGTTAAAGACTTCTCCAGAGCAGAAATGGATCTTTCTATGGCCTCTAGGTCAGTAGTCATAGCCATTTGTAACTGCACAAGGTGGTGGTTCTGCACGAGGGCAGTAGTTCCTGTACCAATTCCTGCAGCGATGCCCCCAATACCTAACAATAGGGCAATAGTCATAGACACAGGTTCTCGAGTGTATCTGCCTCTCTGCTCAAAGAATTCCATCACTGAGCTTTCTTGATGATAAGTTACTCGAGGCCATAACTGGACCATCACACAAAATTCATGGGAATCATCAAATATCTGAGCAGATACGTAAGGGGTCAATCCTGTGTTACAGGCCCAGTAGGACCCGTTGGGTGCTTCGAGATAATAGCTCCCTTTATAGGGAGTCAGAGTTTGTTTACAGAGGTGACTATGGGTCGATGGAATCTTGCCCAAACAAGAACCTTGTCCGGAGACTTCAGGGAGTGTTAGTTTATGTGGCTTAGTCTGACACCTATTGCTCGGGGAAGTGAGGTTATTGGCAGCAGACTGAAAGGCAATCCCTTCATAATAAGGGGGACTGGAAGTAAGGCAGAGCCAGCAACCCAAGGTTTGGTTTGGATTTGTGGCATTTAGGGCCAGATAAGCTCCCTTGACCAAATTAAACAATCTATCTCCTGTTCCTCCAAAAGGAGTAAGGAGAGTACTGTTACTGGATGGAGTCTGTACTCACGGTGTTTGTATGGTAGGGAAATGGGTGAGGATGAGGTGAGGGGGGAGGAGGTGATGGCACCTTTTCATGATTAGAGGGAACTTTTTGGTCAGAGAGAACTACATTGGGTCCTACTGGCTTTGGGTACAGGTTTTCTATTGTTAGCAAGATCTTGAAAATGACTCCTTTATCTGTGCCATCAAGATACCAGCGGAGTCCCCATGTTTTTCCTGAGGGCCATTCTCGATTTGCCCTACCCTGAGGGGTGAAGGTTATGTTTAAAGGTAATGATAGCCCGGGATTATGGGCTTTCCCAGTATAGGAGCTAAAGCAAAAATGTCTATCCGTGCTAGGTTTACTGTATCCCCTTGTAACTGAAATAAGGTCCCAAGATGAAGTTGGTTCCCAGTAAGCTGCCCCTGTAGTTTCACAACCCCATCGAGCACAAAAGAAGGTCTCAAATCCCCCACATCTGGCAGCCGTAGCTCGGCTTCTGCCATCCTTAGGGCAAACATAAAAGTCAGATTGTGCTAACCTACAACGAGCTGTAGGACTAACACAGCCTGGGGCAGTCATCATGGCAGGGTCATTATCATGGAATGTCCCACAAGGGCTTGACCAAGTGGTTTTAGGACTGCAAGGAAATTGATGGCAGTTTGGAATCGTTTGGCCTCCTGTACCATTTAACTGGTGTTGGCCAATATTAGGTATATCCCAAGAATCCAATCCTGCAGCCAGCTGACAGAAGTCAGGAGTGAGTGATGGCCACCAGGAATAGGGAGCATGGTTTGCAGTAACCCTCCAGACCTCCTCCCCCATTACTGTGAAAATTCGCCAGGTAAGCTTTTTAATAGCGTAGGGGCTTTCCTTGGAGATGCAGGAGAGGGGAAGGGGGAAGAGCAGTAAGCAAATGATGAAACGGGTTGATTTTCCAAGGCCAGCGACGATCAGGTCCTGCCATTGAGATGTCCGTGGCTCCCTTTATTTTCCAAGTCAGAGGCATTTCTGAAAGAAAAAGAGAGAATTTTTGTCTCAGGGTTGTATCCTGGACATAACAGTTATTTTTTTTCTTAGTCTAGGGAAACAATCTGTGCAGAGTAAGGCTTAATCAGTCTTTCTGGTAGCCAACGAGCCCCATTTTCCTTGGAGTCATAAATGCATGCAGACCCCTTTCCCCAGATTATAACTGGATCAGGACCGCCCCATTTTCCAGTTATTGGATCTTTCCAAAGGGCCTGTGCATATCCTTGTTTGGTTTCTGGATGCCAGTGTCACTCAGCCGCACATTTTCCGAAAGCATCCAATGTCAGAAAATCTAATACAAATAGGGCATGAGAAAGCAAAGCTTTGTGGTTTCCCTTAAGGGGAAATAGTGTCTCTTGTGAGCTGAGTTTATTAAGAGTATTTTTTAAAGTTTGGTGAGCTCTCTCCATGATACCTTGGCCTTGAGGGTTATAGGATATTCCAGTGATGTGTTTAATTCCTAATTGTAAACAAAATTGTCTAAATTTGCTACTAGTATATCCCGGACCATTATCAGTTTTTATACATTTCGGCTGACCCAGCACTGTAAAGACATGTAACATATGATTGATAACATCTTTGGTGGCTTCTCCACTATGAGCGGAGGCACAAATAAATCCACTGAAGGTATCTACAGTAACATGTATAAACTTTAATTTGCCAAAAGAAGGAACATGGGTGACATCCATCTGCCATATTTGTCCAGGTATAAGCCCTCTGGGGTTTACTCCATAATGGGGTTTGGGTAAGAGCATCAGGCAATTTTTACAGCTTTTTACAATTTCCCTAGCCTGTTCTCTAGTAATTGAGAACCTTAGTCTCAGAGTTTGAGCATTGAGGTGATGAAGGCGGTGTGCCTCACGAGCAGCTGCTACCTGATCATGTTCCAAGTAAGAAACCAAGATAGAACGTGTAGCAGAATCGGCAAGTTCATTTCCCTGAGCTAGGGGGTCCAGGTAGGCCTGTGTGGGCACGAATATGGCCAACATAAAAGGGTAGCGACCTCTGTCGGATTAATTTTTGTAATTCAGAAAACATTTGGAAGGTGGGAGTAATGGGTTGAATTATTGGGACCATTTCTAAAGCCTGTAAAGCCCCTACCACATATCTACTGTCTGAATACAAATTAAAGGAGCAATCTTCAAAATTTTTAAAGACAGCAAGGGCAGCATATAGCTCCACCAGCTGAGCTGACTTGAAAGGAGTTGTCATAACATTCTTTTGGCCATTGAGGACATAAGCAGCTTTACCATTACTTGACCCATCTATGAAAAGCACAGGGGAGTCCGGGGTGGGCTCCATTCGGGTATTTTTAAGAAAAACAAAGGAAGTGAGGGAGAAGAATTGTAGGAGTTTGTTACTGGGCATCTGTGTGTCAAGTTTTCCTTCATAGGTGCAGACAAGGATGGCCCAGTCAGGACTACAGGTGCATAACCATTCAAGTTGCTCTTTGTCATATGGCATAACAATAATATCAGGGTCATGCCCAAAGTATCAAGTGGAGGCTTTTATTCCCAACATTATCGCTTGGCAAACCAGGGAAGGGTAGGTGGGAAGGATTTTTCTTTTAGTAACAGGAAGATGTACCCACAGTAAGGGTACGGGCTCTTGCCAGAGCAGGCCTGTAGGGGCAAAATCTGTAGAAAAAATGATCAAATACAATGGGAGGTTCGGGTCAAAATATCCCGTGTGTTGTTGAGTGATGGCCGTTTCAACCTTTTGTAATACCCTCTCTGCCTCCACCGTAAGGTATCTAGGGGATTGAGGGTTGGAATCTCCTTTGAGAATATCCTCAAGGGGGCGTACCTCTCCCTTGGTTATTTTTAAATAGGGTCGCAGCCAATTGATATCCCCTAAAAGCTTTTGAAAATCATTGAGACAACGAAGTGTATCTTTTTTAATCTGGATTTTTTGTGTATAGAGGAGGTCCGGGTGTAACTCGAACCCTAAAACCAGGAAGGGGTATTGGGTTTGTATCTTCTCTGGAGCTATATGAAATCCTCGGTCCTGAAGTGTGGTAATTATCTTTTGAGCTACATTTTGTGTTTTTTCTTCAGATTCCCCTGCTATTAACAAATCATCCATATAATGTATAATATAAACTTCAGGGTATTTGACCCTCATTGGATCTATAAACTGAGCTACATACTTTTGACATAGCGTAGGGAAATTGGCCATTCCTTGGGAGTCATTGCTAGGAGCTGGGGAGCTTGGAGTCTCTGTTTGCTATAGTAAGCTTTTTATCAAATAATGTAAATGCCATATTCATCAGATCCTTGACAGGTTTGAGGACCATTATCTATTAAATGTATCTGAGCCAAACAAATCTAGGCCCAATCTTGAAAATATCTCTAAGTTTGGTAACATTAACCAGGCCAATTTGTTCTCTTATAGATATATTAGTTAAATATACCTCTCAGTTTTTTTTTATTAAAATAGAACAGTTTATGCTTTAAACTAGTATCTGAATAGCCAGATGACTAGTATTAACTTGTATTCCTTAACATAAAGGACATGCAAACTCAGACATTCAAAACCAAACATACACGTGGCCACATTTTTCATTCATACCTGTAGAGTAGACAGACATTTTTACAACTATGACCCTTTGGAGTCTCAATGTAACAGCAGAATAGCAAGACAAAGAAATCTGAAACATGTTTCATTTTTTTATATATCTCAAGTCATTTTTTTTTAAATCATTATTTAAGCCTTTTTATTCTCAGACTTTTATACCTTGCTTTTAGGTATTTTAATAACTTGCATTTTCATATTTTTTAAAACATTTTTTTTCTTAACCAACAATAATTTGAAACCAATTCTCTTAAATGATGGCAAGTATTTGTAACCCATTGAACTCAAATGACCAAAACCCATGTAAATTTTTATTTTTCCTGTGGAAACAAAAGCATAATTTTCCCAGTATCTTGAACTGGTAATTTAACATTTCTTTTTAAGCAATATCAGGACAGAGAAGGGTTAACAAGAGAAGCTGCTGGCCGGCAGAAGAGACCTTAAGGTTATCACAGTAAAGGAAGGGAGGGGGAGCAGTGGGCATAGAGCGTGTCCTTGGCTGCCAGTGTTCCTGAAAAAAAGTTTTTGTTAACTCCTCTGACTAAAGTCAGATTCTCTGTTTCAGTGTTCACACAGTTTTTGTCAATTGCAGGCAGTCCCCATTGCCCTGTCCAGAGCTCCTGTCTTTGCCCGCCTGTACGGAGAGCATGCACCCCCACCCTCGTGAGAGCAGCCAGTTGGCTGCAGTCCTGATAGCAAGAGAGCTAGGGAGGGATGGAGGTGGCCTTTGTTATGCCTCTCTTCCCTCCTCTTCCTTTAGGAAAATAAGGGAGGTTAGTAGACAGAAACAAATAACATTTACACAGACAATCCAAGAACCGGAACATCAGCACTGAGACGATGGCCTCATTCACAGCCAGCAAGCCCCTCCTGCAGTATGCAAGCCCCACCTGGCAGGAGCTACCTGTTTATCTCAGTTCAGGGAGTGGGGGTGGGGGACCCAGTTCCCTCTATTGTGGCTCACACATCCTTCCCATGGGCTAGGCAAAGGTCTAGTGGAGAAGAAGGGAACTGTCCCATAGCGTCCGTCACAGTCAAGTCAACAATGAGAACAGTTAATACATTACACACAAGACCAAGGGCACACAAAAAAACTTTGCCCCAACAAAACAACCAACAAAGCTCCAAGAACAATGACAGCCTGATGTGCTCTGGGTGGGGGGGGGGGGGGAACCCTCCAGGCTCAATCACATCAAAAACAATCCAGACTCGAGGATCTCTGTCCTTAATCAAACAGACATCAGGGGCTTCCACATCCCTGTCAGTCAGACATGCACCTTTTTTTCTTGGAAGAGAAGGAGAGAGTAAAGTAACAATGATCACAACAAAACATCCACAAAAACCCCACAAAATGGCTCTGACAATTTCCCGGGACAAAATACAAAATGGCACTTCCTCCCACCGTGGGAGAAGATACCCAAAGATGCTCCTAAACCAAATGGTCACCTCTGAGGTGGCCTTAGGGCTCTGGGACATCTCCCTTTGCCGCCAGGTTCACTGTCCGGACACGTCTGTCCCAGTGAGCCTGCAAAGTACAAATCAAGCCTGCAAAGTACAAAACAAAAGTAACAAGACAGAGAGACACAGACAAGACAGAGAGCGCTCTTACCGGTAGATGTCAATAAACCTCTGGACCCTTGGGTGTCAGGCAGGGGGAGTTTGAGAGAAAATTCTCTGCAAGGGCTAGTAAATGTGAAACACGCCCATCTCCCTCTGTTTTCTTTAGAACATCTCTAATCACACCATAAAAACTAAAAAAGGCATCGGGACATTTTCCCATCTCTGATTAATTTGTTAATATCTTTTCCAACCTTGTTCCAAGTCAGAGGGTGAATTCCTGGTCCATTAATCACTAACCAGGGGCATTTCTCCTCCACATATTGGAAGAATTTCATTAAATCCTTTTTTTTAAACTCTTATTCCTCTCTCCCTAAGATTTCCTTTCATCTCCTTTAGAAAAATAGCCTCTTTAGATAAATTTTTGCCCATGATTGATGGGACGACACACTTAGCTCAAGACTCTCCCGCGTTGCACGAGTGATGCGGTCCAGGCGTCTCTACCCTGATCCTCTCCGGGGCCCCTTCTGTTATCCGTCGTCCGGCAGGTCACCGTGCCTTGAGCCCCACGTTCGGGCACCACTTGACCCGTCCCGCGGGCCAGGTTATTTGATGAGACCCGAGGAGGCACCTCCTGAAAGATCAATGGGGGCGAAAGAGAAAGGAGACCAGGCGCATAAAAGAAGACAAAGTCAGTCTGAGTCACGTCAAGGTCTCGTTTATTGCACAGGGAATCAGGTTTATATATGCTAGGGGCTAGGAGAAGTAGATAGGGGTATGGAAAGTTACTAGGAGGAAGTTAGGGTAAGGTAGGGTTCAGGACAAGGTCTCTTTGTTCCAGGGCCTGATCAACGGACCATACAGCAAACCATTATGTTTCAAGAAGTTGATCAAAAGGTACATACTGTGGTCTTATTGAAAAATGGTTGCTATTGAAACTGTTAACGGAAGGCTAGGTACACAGCTTTTTCCCATGAGAATCAGTTAGGCTACTTGGCTCCTGACATATGACTATATAATCTTCAACTCCATCAAAGACCCCCAGAATGATAGGATATTATATGAATAAGCAGGAAGTACATACAGTAAAGCGACTTCCAAAACTGTAGAAACCACAGAGAAGCTGGTTGCCTGGACAGTCACTCAAGATTCATTTGCAATGTTGGGGCACCCAATCTTTTGTCTACATGCCTAGAATTTCTGGCAGAATTTTCAGTGAAGCAGGAATTTTGATGGACTGTCCCACCTAATGCTGGCAAAGTTCAGCAGTTGATTTCCTGTGTGTCCTACAGAATGTCTGGCAGACTTTTCTATGAAGCAGGAATTTTGAAGGACTGTCCTGCCTTGTTTTGGCAAGTTTAGATACAATTTTTTTAAAGCTGTGAAAATCTAATGCTATCCACTCCTCCCTATAAAGTTATTGCTGAGAAATGTGTTGTTGTCAAGTTGAGACATTCTTATTGGTTGTTTCTTTTATCATGGGGCCCAGAGAACCTTTTACATTTTACCTTTGAGAGTTGGGACAGAAGGTGTCTTTGCATAGTCTGAATGGTGACTTTTGCACTTTCTGTAACTGGATACTTGTATCCATTTCCAGTTGTGGGAAGTTTTCTGTTATTTTTTACTTTCATTTTCAAGTTGCAATATTCTGGATATTTGATCTTTTAGTATCATCCTAAAGATACAGTTAGCTTTCCTCACTTCATTCTTCTCTCTATTCCAGTTGTGCATTTTCAAACAGGCAGGTTTTGAACTTACTCTTTTGTGTCATTTGTTTGTCAGTGATATATCCTATTGTGTTTTCAATTCTGCTGGCTATTTTTTCCCTTAAGAATCTCTATGAGGGTGATCCTACTGAGAAACCCTGGTAATGGAGAATATGGAATCTGAACCGGCCATCTCTTATAGCCAGGCAAGGCTTCCAGAAGTGGGACTGAACTGCATTTGCTTCAGTTGTTGGCTGAGGGGGTCCCATGGATATGCCCAAACAACCCAGGCTAATGCTAAGACAGAGGGTTGCTCCCTGTACAGTGACAGTGTGTCTCTCTAAAGAGGACAACATCCACTGGGCTTGTTAAACATGGAGAGGTGAAGCTTATGCTTGCATGGAACCTTTGCCCTTTGTCCTAATGTCTTTGGTGAAAGAAAGTATTCTGTAGACTACTGAGAGAGGAACATGGACACCAACCCAGCCCCAAACCTTTGACTTACAATCTGTTCTGTCTGTATGTGCTGGGGCAATTGTGCCTGGTGGCTCAGAACTTGTGTGAGTGGACAACCAATGTCTGATGTAACTTGAGGCCCCCTCAAGACCATACCCAACAGTGCTTGGATGGCCAGGAACTAGAGACTGGAGTAGAGTAGTATGGGTTGCCACCTGTGGTATCTTAGGGTCTTTAGCACATCTGTCTAGGACTTTCTGGCTTCTACCGTCTCCATTGTGAATTTAGGTATTCTAATACGTCTGCCTTTACATGTTACTTGCCGCTTTTAATCTTCTTTCTTTGTTCTGTACATTAGGTGTTTTGATTATCATGTGCCGAGGGGACTTTGTTTCTGGTCCAATTGATTGGCATTCTGAATACTCCTTGTACTGTTACAGGCATCTCTATCTGTAGGTTAGGATAATTTTCTTCTGTGATTTTGTTGAAGATACTTTCTGGTCCTTTAGCTTGGTTTCTGCTGCTTCCTTTATTCCAGTTATTCTTAGATTTGGTCTTTTCATAATGGCCTAGAGTTCCAGGAAGCTTTGTGTCAGGAAATTTTTAGATTTAACATTTCCTTTGACAAATGTATATATTTTTCTATCCTATTTTCAATGTCTGAGATTCTTTTATTTATCTCTTATATTCTCTTGGTGACAGTTGCCTTTGTAGTTCCTGTTCAAATAACCCAATTTTTTTATTTTCTGATTTGCCTCAGTTTGGATTTTCTTCATCAGTTCTACTTCTGTTATTAGAAATGAACAGTTTATTGACTTCCCTGCACTCTTTGTGTTTTCTTGGATTTTATAAAAAGGGGTTAATTCATATCCTTACATGGTGTGTGTATTTTCCTGGATTTCTTAATGAGATTTTTTTTCATTTCTTTTTTAAGTGCCTCTCTGATCTTCATACATGCTGTATTTAGTTCTTTTTCCTAAGTATGTTGGAATATTCAATGCCTGCTGTGTTACAATTACTGGGCTCCAGTGGAGACATTGTCCTGTCTGTTATTGATTGTGTTTTAAAGCTGATGTCAAGGTATCTGGAATTGGGATGAGTACAGGTCTGGGTGATGATACCTGTTTTTGTCTCTGTTGGGTAAGTGTTTTGTTCCTTGGTTTCTGATCCTCCCTGAACTTTCAGAGAGTGTGGTGGCTGTGTGTTGTGTGTTAGGAAATTTTCTGTGGATCTGTTTCCTTGTCCTGCTCAGCTGGCATTTTTCCAGGTGTGCTTGCTAGTGTTGGAAGCTGGGATAATTGGATGAGTTGGGGGAAGAAAGGTTGGAAGAGAGCTCTGTGATCTGTTGGGAATGGCGTGAGACAGGAAAGGGAGAACAGAGACTACAGAGGTGGGCACGAGCCTGGGGAGAATTGGATCTGGAAAGCAGAAGTAGAGGGGTGTATCTGCCATCAGCCTACTTGTTACCCTGGCAGGAGGGGCCTTTGTGTTAGCAGGGGTACTGGGGTGTGGGACAAATCAAGGAGTCAGAGAGGGGGAGATCTGTGTGATCCACAGGAAATGAGAATGCTGGGGCCAAGACAGCTGCCACAGGAGTTCTACTGTGGAAGTGGAGATGAGGCCAGGGAATTACATCTGAAGGGATGGAGAGCTAATAATAACATCTTCAAAAAATCAGTTTAATTAAATAGAACTTGAAATAGAGACATGCTCAGATTGGATGGATGATTCAGTGTAAGCAACTAGCCTGTGGCTGCTTTTGCATTTACATACTTTACATGTGAACTGCAGGGTAATAGTCCAGAGGCTGACAGAATCCATTAGGACGTGTGATAAAGAGCTGGCGGGACCACAGTTAGTCCAGCTGAGCTCCAGTGAGAGGGAGACTGCTTCTCAACATCCTTCCCTTTCCATTCCCACTGCTAATCTGCTCACTGCAGGCCAGGGTCCAGGACCTGCTTTGAAGGTTGTCCCATCTGTGAGATTGGTGCACAGACTCTTTCAAGTTTAAATTGTTGGTTCTTTTAATACATGTTTGGTGATACCTTCCCCACTGGACTGTGAAGGTCACCAATACTATGATGTATCTTGTCTTTGAGCCTAGTGTATCCCAGGTTCCACTATTGACCTTGTGGGAGGTACCTGGGATTTCTCTGGAATGTGGCAAGTTTGGCCATGTGGGCCACTTTCATGTGGGCCACAATCATTTCTCAGGCAGAAATCCTTCATATTTGACTAATAACATCTACATGTTTATTTGCCCTGAAGTTTTTCCTAGGTATGTGGGGATTTTGTGTACTCTAATTAAACCTCTATGTGCTGATGGTCAACCTAGGTGTCTATTCATCCAAGTGTTTCTATGGGAGCACATATGAGGAAGGAGTCTAAAACCAGCTCTGGAGCCTTCATGCTTTCCTGGTTTATATGAGACAAAAGTCAGGCTAATTTGAGGAGGCTTGGAGTTCATTGTATGTAGCTCCTCCTGTCTGTCCCTTTAGTGTTAGAGGTGGTGGCGGCTGCAGCTCCCTTCACATCTCTGTGATTTGAGGAGGCCCATCTTTTCCTCCTTGTAGCAGAGTGCAGAGTATCTGTTCTGACAGCTGGAGGGTTGAAGGGTGGGTAACCCTGCAGAAGACAAAAGTCATGGTTCTGATTTTTAAGACATGGGCCCCTGCTCTTTTTGAAAATGTTGGGCCCCTAATTCCCATGCTGTGATTTTATACCTCCAGAGATGATGAAGTTGAGGCTTTGGGAGGTAATCACATCATGAAGGTAGTATCCTCATGAAGAGCATAAATGATCAGATAAAAGGACACCTTGGATAGGCTCCCATCGTGAAATAGGAAGTTGCCCTCAGCAGATATGGAAACTGCCATTGACTGGGATGTCTTTTTATAGCAGCCTCACATGGGCCCAGACACTCCCAGAAAAGGATCACAGGAGATACTTTGAGAATTCCAGGGAAGGAAAACTGAAGGAAAGCACCACTTTAGCAGCTGTCTATGCAAAAATAAGCAGGCTTCTTTGCCCCAACAGCAAATGGTGCTTGGAGGTGACTGTCAGTGAGCTTCGGTCCCTTTCAGGAACAACTGACTCTGGACATAGAGGAGGCAGGAGCCGGGTGGCAATCTCCTGAGATTTCAAGGCATTCTGTCGATCCTTGTGTGTGTTCCAGTCTTTACAATATGTCCTCCATGTATCCATGATATGGCAGCGGTTGCAGTTTGCTCCAGGGCATTGGCACTGGGAGGTGAACTTTCAGGGAGAAATGTGCGTTCTCATCCTCATGTAAAAATATGTAAAATATGGTGTAAAAATATGGTGTTTATCACTCTCTTCTGTTCTTCATTCACCGAGTGAGAGGACAACAACAAGTTCTCTGAGAAGTCCCATTCCCGGATGCTGGGGTATAGTGATATTTTATTTGTACTGAAATGTGATTTGTATGTTAATAAATAAAGTTGCCCGGGGGTCAGAGCTATTAGCAAGCCATAGCGAAAGCTGGGCGGTGGTGGCGCATGCCTTTAATCCCAGAACTTGGTAGGCAGAGCTAGGTAGATCTCTGTGTGTTCAAGGATACATCCAGCATTGGAGACACACGCCTTTAATCTCAATACCAACCATAGAAGACCTGGAGGTCTGTACAGACAGGCAGTGACGAGGCGGTCATGTGGTTGGGTTTACAACCAATGAGAAGGCAGAACAGAAAGTCTTTATAAAGACAGACACACAGGAAGTAGGTCTCTTTTGGAGAGGTAGGACCACCGCGATAGTGAAGGGTAAGGTTTTTAGCTCTTAGCTATTGCTATGACCTCTTGGCTTTTATCTCTGTATTGGCTCTGTGTTTCTTATTTAATAAGACGGTTGGTTACATCTACACTGGGGTCTTGCTCTTTATCTTGCTACCTGCAGAACCGAGAAAGTTCACCTTCTTTTTTCTCTCTTTCCTCTTGTTCTCTTTTTGTTAATTTTTCCATGTATGATGATTTGTTGAAACACATACTCAACCATATATAATCTCATAACATTATTCTGAAATATTGACCTGGGGTAGAGGGTAGAAAATAGCTTTCATATTTTTCTCCAACTTATTCTAAGAGGAAGAGCCTTACTTTTCCCAGTTAAGCTGATATTTGTCTAGACTGCATGCATGTAATTTTGCTACTATAGCTATTGTCTCTACAAGTTCATTGTTATAGCCCATTGCCATTAGTCTTGGTGGTGCACCAGAACTTGAGGTTAAGACCCCACTACTGGAAACACTACAGTCATTCTTCACAGGACATAGAGAAATCAAAGGTGTCATGGAAAGATGTTTTCTCCATATTGACTAGAGTTATAGTACAGAAATGTTCTATTTAGGTTGATGGAAGGGACCAGTAGGAATCTCCTCCAGCTGTATTCCTGTGAGTTATAAATGACAACCAGCATGGCAAGATAGACCTGTTGGTGGAATAGTGGATGGATGTCATGGGAGGGACTTTCTTATATGCTGTAAAAAGACACAATCATCAAGGAAATTAATAGAAGCAAAAGTTATTGGGGCCTTACAGATTCAGAGGATGAGTCCATGGCCATCATGGCAGAGATCATGACAGCCGACTGGCATGCATGGTGCTGGAGCAGCAGTTGAGAGCCCACATCTTGGGATAACAGCATGAGTCAGAGAGAAACCTCAGAGTTCATCTCTAGTGACATACCTCTTCCTATGATGTCACACCTCCTAAACCTTTGCCCACAGTTTTGCAATCTGTGACTTAATTATTCAAGCATAGGAGCTTATGGACCCATTCTCATGAAAAACACAGCAGTGATGAATCACATTCTCATTGGAATTAAAATCCAACCTGGCACAGCCATAACTGAATGGAATGGCAGAAGTCATAAAGCCAGCACAGCTGCTTGACAAAGATCCAGCAAAGCTGAGCCACATGATGGCTGCCACGCCACCTTTGGTTTTCATCTCCACCTGTTGCATACTTGAGGAACTTTTAATACTTGTACAATTTGAGGATATTGTATTGATGGAAAATTCCTTATGAATCATTTATGCCTTCTCCCAGGAATGCTACTTCTAAGCTTATCCAGGAAAGTCCTGAACATACTGTTCCCCGCCCCCTACTTTGAGGGGGAGATATCCCTATCTACTTGAAGGTCTTCCTTATGCCTTGGAGGTTGTGACACATAAAGAAGCCAGAGGTCTCTTTATGAGGCTATGAGACATTCTTGAAACATCTGTCCCTCTATTTATACAGGAACAAGATATTCAAAACAAGTAAAATTAAAAAGGTCAACAAGATCCAGTGGGCTAGAGGAGTTGGCCACAGTTCAGATTACAAGCCTCTTCCCACTGTGCACTCAGACAATTATGTGGCATACAATTCTGCCCTACATAGAGACATATTGGTGAGCAAAGTATGGAGTGGAAAGATGATGAAAATATGAGGTGTTAAGACCTCCCTCTCTTAGAAGTTAGCTCATGTGGAGCCACTATAATGTCATATGACAAAGGAACAACAGAATGCCAGGATTAGACATATAGACAAATTCTATGAAGATATAAATGTGAACATTGATTATATTATGTCAGAATTTGAATAATAACTATAGCAACTTTAGTCTGAGGATTTTTCCTGGGCACTCTGACCACTAAGAGTTAATAATACATTGCTTGAGACATGGCAAAATGTCCAGAGTAGTTGAAGATTTTGTTTTGGTGTAGTGTCCTTGAAGCAACCAAAGCAACCAGCCTGAGCACAGGCTGTCATATGCCTCTAGATTCTCAAAAATTGGGTTATGGGGTTTATGAGTAAGAATGATAACTCTGTTTATTAATGATGTCAAAACTTGAGGGAAAATGATTGGAAATGATAACTCTGTTCTGTCATAGTTTATTAATGATGACTAAAAGATGAGCAAAAGGAAGTGAACACATGTCTAAAAACAAAAATGATATGATCTATGTTTTGGAACATTATGAATGTATCCCTGCTAACTAAATTCTGTATAAATAAAGAAACACTCTGGCTGGTAGTCGGTCAGGCTGCAAGATTCTCCTGACCACCATGGCCTGGCTCATTTCCTTCTCCCGCGGACTCCTTACATCCTCTGTGGGACCCATCCACCGCCAGGGCTGGCTTCCGGCACCAACCCATAAGAATAAAGCCATGTTGGTCACAGTGTAAATCTATAACCAGTGGCTGGCAAACTCACAGGCCCCCAGGGTGAACCTACCACAATTACTATGTTAAATGATCAGATCACACTGCCCTCTGAATTCACATTTATATACCTTGGAATTCATATCTCTCTACTCAAAGGTTAGTGAGCTCTCAGTCCTCATCAGAGAAGTCTCTTAATGCAGGAATCTGTGTTTCACACTAGAAACTGTGAAAATTCAGATGAAGTGTCTTAGGAGTTCACGGGGAAATTGTGATATTTCTACAACACCTTCCTCTGAGTCTCAGAGCCCTTTCCAGAAGAGGGGTGGGAAGATTTTAAGATCCACAGGTCCTGGTATTTTCAATAAAGCACTGTCTTCTGGACATGAGAGTCCTGCTGCATTTAGGAACTCTATGATGAAGCCAGTCAGTATTCTAGCATGGAAGGGAAAGGAGCCCACTGGCCCCTCCCCTAACTGAAAAGCTGTTGACAGTTGGTGGCTTCTAGAGAAGGAAGAGTCAGTTTTTCTTATGGTGATGATGTAACGGTAGGTTGAGCAAAACTTGGTGAATAGCCCTACACAGGTGAGAATATGGGCATGAAATGTTGCCTTAGAAAGGACACACACACACACACACACACACACACACACACACACACACACACAGACAAAGACACCAAATTGGTACAGTTGAGTTTGAGATCAGGGAGGATAGGAGAAATGAAGAGGACTATGTTAAAAATAAACTACTTATGTATGAAATTCTCAAAGAATTAATTAAAATATTGAATACTTCATGTTTTAATGCTGCTAAAATCTCTATGAAGACTTTTTATGTTTTAAAGGGAAAGTGTGAGAATTCACTGTCCCTGAATATGCAATGGAAGTCATTGTCACTGCTATTCAGCTCTATGTGCTTTGGAAGAAAAGATTTTGGCTGCAGAGGCAGGTGATGGGTGGGCTCAGTTCACTCAGTTATGCTTTTCAACATTTTCTTTTTCTCAGGAAATGTGAACTGCTGCCTGATGTATCTTAATGAAGCCTTTGACAAAAGTTTCTTCATCTTTGCGAAAAAGGTAGTGTTGTTACCATTTCATTTTCTTTGTATTTTGGGGAGTCAATACTTTAACTATAAAGTACTCTGGTACCTAAATAATTCACTCTTTTGTGTCATTTGTTTGTCAGTGATATATCCTATTGTGTTTTCAAATTTGCTGGCTATTTTTTCCCTTAAGAATGAGGGTGATCCTACTGAGAAACCCTGGTAATGGAGAATATGGAATCTGAACCGGCCATCTCTTATAGCCAGGCAAGGCTTCCAGAAGTGGGACTGTACTGCATTTGCTTCAGTTGTTGGCTGAGGGGGTCCCATGGATATGCCCAAACAACCCAGGCTGATGCTAAGACAGAGGGTTGCTCTCTATACAGTGACAGTGTGTCTCTCTAAAGAGGACAACATCCACTGGGCTTGTTAAACATGGAGAGGTGAAGCTTATGCTTGCATGGAACCTTTGCCCCATGTCCTAATGTCTTTGGTGAAAGAAAGTATTCTGTAGACTACTGAGAGAGGAACATGGACTCCAACCCAGCCCCAAACCTTTGACTTACAATCTGTTCTGTCTGTATGTGCTGGGGCAATTGTGCCTGGTGGCTCAGAACTTGTGTGAGTGGACAGCCAATGTCTGATGTCACTTGAGGCCCCCTCTAAGAGAGGGAGACCATACCCAACAGTGCTTGGATGGCCAGGAACTAGAGACTGGATATCCCAGAGTTCTTGGGTAGAATAAAATACAACTGGTCTTAAAAAAACAATGAAATGATTCCTAATGAAATTCTGCTATGCTTACAGATCATGTCCTGTCCATTTGTCAATATAGAGGCTTTCTCTGGCATTGTATTGGAGCAGAATCAGATACCTACAGCCAGACATAGGGGGAGAAAGAGTCTAAATTGGAGTTCTTCTTTGGATCCCTCCCCTCAGGTTCATTGAATACCAGAGAAGAGAGGGTAGAAAGATTGTAGGGCAGCAGGAGAACACTGCCCCACTGAATCAACTAGCACGTATGGGCTCAGAGAGACTGAAGTGAGGGGACTTTATGGATCTCCACCTCCATGTCAATGCTGTTACTGTTAACTTGGTGTTTTTGTAAGGCTCTAAGTGTGGGAGGGGGTATATCTTTGAATTTTTTCCCTGCTGTTTGCACTAATTTCCTCTTGTTGGGGTACCTTGTTGAGCTTCTGTGTAAGAGCATTTGGAATGTATTATTATTTTTTTCTGTCACGTTTGGGTGTTTCTTGGAGGTTTGTTCTTTTCTGAAGGGAGACAGAGTGGGAGTGGATGTCCTGGAGAAGGAAAGTGTATGGGGGAGACTGGAAGGAGTGGAGGGAGGGGAAACTATGTTCTGGAATTACAGTATGAGAAAGGAATCTATTTGCAATGAAAAAGAAATAACTAAATTGTTGTTGTTGTTGTTTTCTCTTTTGTGGTGCCCACCACCCAGCTCCCAAATAAGTCATACATGGTGGCTTATTCTTACTTATAAATACTCGGCTTCAGCTGTTCTTGTTTCTAGCCAGCTTTCCTTAACTTAAATTATCCCATCTACCTTTTGCCTCTGGGCTTTTCCCATTCTCTTACTTCTGTAAATCTTACTCTTACTCTGTGGCTTGCTGTGTAGCTGGGTAGCTGGGTGGTTGGCCTCTGGCGTCCTCCTCCTTTTCTGGCTACTTCTTCGATCTTTTCTCCTCCCAGATGTCTCCTTCTATATAGTTTCTCTGCCGGCCAGCCCCACCAGTTTTCTCTGCTGCCTCACTATTGGCTGCTCAGTTTTTTATTAGACCATCAGGTGTTTTAGACACAGCCACCAGCTTCACAGAGTTAAACAAATGCAACATAAACAAAAGTAACACACCTAGGCCGGGCGGTGGTGGCGCACGCCTTTAATCCCAGCACTCGGGAGGCAGAGCCAGGCGGATCTCTGTGAGTTCGAGGCCAGCCTGGACTACCAAGTGAGTTCCAGGAAAGGCGCAAAGCTACACAGAGAAACCCTGTCTCGAAAAACCAAAAAAAAAAAAAAAAAAAAAAAAGTAACACACCTTAAAATAACATTCCCCAACACTAAATAACTAAATAATAAATATATAAATAATTTCACCAATAGAAAAGAAGAAAACAAAGAAACAAAGGGGAAAAAAGCAGAAAAGAATCCAGGTGATCACACTGGTTAGAGCATAGAATTGTTAGCTTTTACATGTGGACAAGATCGTTGGTCTTAGTGGTTACTTGGTCTCTGCAAATTGGTTCTGCCACTGTACACTTGTGGTTCTCACATCCTGCTCCTCAGTGGCTGGGTCTTTTTTTTTCTGGGTCTGTAGCCCAAGCTTAGAGAGATTGGTAGAAAGAGCCACTTGGTCTAACAGTTCTGGTGGCCCAGTGCATAGTTATTGACTTAATAGACAGAGACTTGGCCAAGCACTGCATTTAACCCTGATGGGCCTAGTAACAGGTTTCAGTTTTCAGACTAGTCACAATTTTCCCTTCCCCAGCCAGGAGGTGTGCCCATAGAGTTGGGGGAGGGGCAATGCTGACACCTCTCTCCTGTATTCTTCAGTTTGCCTTTTCATTCTGTTACACTAGAGCAGGAATTGTGGTTTCCTCAGTTCTTGTGAGGGTAATACGATGTGTGACTAGCTTGGTGTCCATGAGGGGAGAGGATCATTGAAGGATGTTTGCCAATCCCACCTTTCCCTACTTGTGCCCTGAGCACATCTGGAAGGATGGGTAGCAACACTGAAGAGGCGGGCAAGGGCACCTTTAGTAGGGAAAGCCTGAGAGCACTGAAGATAGAAAAGGTCTGTTTTATTTAGAATAAGATTCAAGGCAGGGGATGAATGGTAGGGGAGAATTTTGTATAAAGTCAAATGTTTTTAACTAATTTCTTTGGGGGAAACATGGACTCACTGAAGAATTTTCATCAGCTTGAGCTCCCTGAAAACCCATTTCTACCCAGCACCTGGGTAGGGAGGCTAAAGGAAAAGAGGCATGTAGTAGGGAAATGGACAAGGAGCTGAAGCCTGGGGGAGAGTTTCTGAGTGGTCAGTGCCCTGCTCTGGACTTGGTGACAATGCAGGAGAGTCCCACAGTAGAGTAGCTTCTGTGTACCAGGCCCAGGCTCCCAAGATCTTGTCTTCCTTCTGCATTCTTAATAGACCTCAGCAGTGGGTTGGGGCTGCCCAGTTCTCAGACAGTTCATTTTAGCTCTTAGGAGTTTTGACTGAGTACACACAGTTCTGCTTATAAGGAGCTGGAATGCAGCTGGGAGAGAGGCTCATGCCTTTGCTGCCGTCTTGCTGCCTGGAAGCCATCTTAATGTATTCAAGAATCAGGAAACTGAAATGGTAATTTATAAGTGGTGTCTATAAACATTTTGTAAGCTCTCTTCTACTCTGTTTTTCCTTTTCTTTTCTTGCTTCCTTTCTTCCTTCCTTCCTTCTTCCTTCCTTTCCTTTTTTCTTTTCTTTTCTTTTGAGACTGAGTCCCCCCATTAAAGCAGAGTTCTTGTCCCAGTGATATCAGCTTCACTTAGGAGCTTGTTTTAACTGTGACATCTAATTTCTAAGAACTAGAATGTCTGGACAGTGAGTCTAGCAGTCAGTTTTAACAAGCCCTTTCAAGACTCTGATGAATAGTAAAGGACACAGTGGGAGAGCTGGGGAGAGGGTGGTGAATGGTATTAAGTTATGGTTAGGAGTTATGTGTCTCTTGCACTGTGGGATTGCTATACATAATGTACTGATCATTTCCTTTACAGGGTTTGTCCTGCCTTGCTTTTCTATTGCTGTGACAAAACACAGATCAAAACCGACTCAGGTGAGGCAAGGGGTTTTCCTCTCACAACTGTCAGGACGTTATCTGTCAGTGAGTGAATTCAGGGCAGGAACCATGGAGGAAAGCTGCATACGGCCTTACTCAGCTTGCTTTTTTATACAACTCAGGCCCACTTACCCAGGGGTAGTACTAGATACAGTGGGCTATCCCCTCCCATATAAGTAACAATTAATTAATTAATCAGTTAATCAAATATCCCCTCAAATATGTCCACAAGTTAACCTGATGGAGGCAATTCCTCTAGGGAGGGTCCTTCTTCCTAGCTTACTCTAGTTTGTGTTAATTAAAAACTCTCTTGAAGAGGATTTTGGAAGTTTGATTGTAAAGATATGATAAATATCTCAGCAGATAGAGTCACACTTGACCCTAACAGAATTTGTATGTTTATCAAAATCAATAAATATGTAAAATTTTAGACACCAGTTAAATAAAAAAAGGAAATCCATTGGCACACATTCAAACCTTTGCTACGTTTTATATTTTTATTAGTAGAGCTTAAATTAGGTTGATTTCTTACTAATTGTGGTAGCTTGAATGTAATTGGACCTCATTCTCATAGGGCGTGGCACTATTAAGAGGTATGGCTTTGTTGGAGTGAGTATAGCCTTGTTAGAGGACCTGTGTCACTTTGAGGTTTCCTATGTTCAGGATACCACCCCGTAAGTCAGTCGACTTCCTGTTGCCTGCAAGCTGTAGCACTCTTAGCTCTGGCACCTGCATGCTGGTTTGGATGAATGCTTTGTTCCTTGGTTTCTGCTTTTTCCCTGGACTTTCAGGGAGTGCAGTGGCTGTGTGTTGTCTGGTAGGAAATTGTCTGTGTCCTGCTCAGCTGGTGTCTTCTCAGGTTATGCCTGCCGGTGTTGGAAGCTAGGATAATGGGATGAGTTGGAGGAAAAAATGTTGGAGGAGATCTTTGTGATCCATTGGGAATGGGATGAGAGAGGAAAGGGAGACCAGAGATGACAGAGGTAGGCATGAGACTGGGGAAATTTGGATCTAGAGAGGCAGAAGTAGAGGTGTGAACCTGTCACCAGTCCCTTCACATTTAACTAATAACATCTTCTAGATGTTTATTTTCCCGACAGTTTTTCTGTGGTACTTGGAGGTTTGGTCTAGACTAATGAATCCTCTGTGTGCTGATAGTCAACCTAGGTGTCCATTCATTCAAGTGTATCTCAGGGAGCACTTATAAGGAAAGACTCTAACACCAGCCCTGAAGCCTTCATGCTTTCCTGGTTTATATGAGACAAAAGTCAGGCTAATTTGAGGAGGCTTGGAGTTTGTTGTATGTAGCTTCCTGCCTGTCCCTTTAGTGTTAGAGGTGGTGGCTGCTGCAGCTCCCTTTACATCTCTGTGATTTGAGGAGGCCCATCTTTTCCTCCTTGTAGCACAGTGCAGAATATCTGTTACTGAGAAGTGGAGGTTTCGTGGGTGGAGTAACCCTGCAAAGAGCAAAAGCCATGGTCCTGGGTTCTAAGTCAATGGGCTGGTGGTCTCTTTGAAAATGGTGGGCCCCTAATTCCCATGCTGTGATCTTATAGCACCAGCATTGATTAAGTTGAGCTTAATCACATGGGCTCAGATAGTTCCAGAAACCAGGATCACAGGCGATGCTTTGCGAATCCCAGGGAAGGAAAGCACCACTTTTGCAGCTTTCAAGGCAAACCCAAGCAGGCTTCTTTGCCCCCAGAGCCACTATGCTTAGAGGTGTCTGTCAGTGAGCTTCGGTCCCTTTCAGGAACAACTGACCCTGGACATAGAGGAGGCAGGAGCCAGGTGGTTGTTATTTGTTTTTTTCCTTTTGTGGGGGAGCCTACCACCCAGATCCCAAATAAATTCACACTCAGAGGTTTAGTCTGCTTATGAATTCCCGGCCTTATCTTGGCTTGGTTTCTTGCCAGCTTTCCTTTTTCTTCTGAGCTTTTCCCATTCTCTTACTTCCATAAATCTTACTCCTACTCCGTAGCTTGTTGGTGTGTGGCTGGGTGGCTGGCCCCTGAACGTCTCCTCCTTCTCTGGCTCCTAGATCTTTCTTCAATCCAATGTAAAGCATTTAAAACTAGTAATTGTCTTATAAAAGTAGATTCAATAATCTCCCTTTTTATCTTATCATATCCACACCGCCCTCCTCCCGGCAGCCAGCAACTGGGAAGCAGCAGCTGCTGCCTCCGGGGTCCCACCACCACCGTTTGTGGCTCAGCCCTGCCCGAAGCTTCTCCTTAGCAAGCCTCCTAGGCCAGCCTCAAACTTGGGATCCTCCTGCCTCTGCCTCCTTCAGTAAATCCAACCAGTGTGCCACCACA
Source organism: Peromyscus californicus insignis (assembly GCF_007827085.1). Classification (NCBI taxonomy): domain Eukaryota; kingdom Metazoa; phylum Chordata; class Mammalia; order Rodentia; family Cricetidae; genus Peromyscus; species Peromyscus californicus. The sequence goes on from NW_026294584.1 coordinate 66,948,100, forward strand.
ACTGGCAACATGTAGCTTGGGTCTGAGCTGGGGCCCGCAAGGCCACAGGCAAGTAACTTTTTCTCGAATTTGTAACCCATGTTGGACTCCAGATGTAGACAAATTGCTAAACGGTCTTATAAATGAAAACAAACCCGGAGCCAGGTATTGGGGTGAATGCTGAAAGATCAGAGAAACAGAACCAACCTCAGCTAACCTCACCTCGTCAATTCCTCAGCTGATCTTGTTTCCTCAAACTGGAAGCCTCTGAGTCCTCATCCAGAATGGATCTCAGCTGAACTGCTGCTGAAAGCCTAAAAGTTTAACCAGCCTAATTCCTGGTCCTCACATCTTATATACCTTTCTGCTTTCTGCCCTCACTTCCTGGGATTAAAGGCATGTGGCACTATGTCTGGCTGTTTCCAGTGTGGCTTTGAACTCACAGAGATCCTGATGGATCTCTGCCTTTGGAATGCTAGGATTAAAGGTGTGAGTGCCACCATTTTCTGGCCTCTGTATCTAGTGGCTGTTCTGTTCTCTGACCCCAGATAAGTTTATTAGTGTGGCAATTTTCTGAGATTTCAAGGCATTTTATAGATCCCTGTGTGTGTTCCAGTCTTTACAATATGTCCTCCGTGTATCCACGATATGGCAGCGGTTGCAGTTTGCTCCAGGGCATTGGCACTGGGAGGTGAACTTTCAGGGAGAAATGTGCGTTCTCATCCTCATGGAGGAATGGTGTCGTTGCAATAAGGGCCTGAGTGCCGTGTAAAAATATGGTGTTTATCACTCCCTTCTGTTCTTCATTCACCGTGTGAGAGGACAACAGCAAGTTATCTGAGAAGTCTCATTCCCGGATGCTGGGGTCTTGCTCTTTATCTTGCTACCTGCAGAACTGAGAAAGTTCATCTTTTTTTTCTCTTTCCTCTTGTTCTTTTTTTTTTTTTTTTTGGTAATTTTTCCATGTATGATGATTTGTTGAAACACATACTCAACCATATATAATCTCATAACTTTATTCTGAAATATTGACCTGGGGTAGAGGGTAGAAAATAGCTTTCATATTTTTCTCCAACTTATTCTAAGAGGAAGAGCCTTACTTTTCCCAGTTAAGCTGATATTTGTCTAGACTACATGCATGTAATGTTACTACTATAGCTATTGTCTTTACAAGTTCATTGTTATAGCCCATTGCCATTAGTCTTGGTGGTGCACCAGAACTTGAGGTTAAGACCCCACTACTGGAAACACTACAGTCATTCTTCACAGGACATAGAGAAATCAAAGGTGTCATGGAAAGATGTTTTCTCCATATTGACTAGAGTTATAGTACAGAAATGTTCTATTTAGGTTGATGGATGGGACCAATAGGAATCTCCTCCAGCTGTATTCCTGTGAGCTATAAATGACAACCAGCATGGCAAGATAGACCTGTTGGTGTAATAGTGGATGGATGTCATGGGAGGGACTTTCTTATATGCTGTAAAAAGACACAATCATCAAGGAAATTAATAGAAGCAAAAGTTATTGGGGCCTTACAGATTCAGAGGATGAGTCCATGGCCATCACGGCAGAGATCATGACAGCCGACTGGCATGCATGGTGCTGGAGCAGCAGTTGAGAGCCCACATCTTGGGATAACAGCATGAGTCAGAGAGAAACCTCAGAGTTCATCTCTAGTGACATACCTCTTCCTACAATGTCACACCTCCTAAACCTTTGCCCATAGAGTTTTGCAATCTGTGACCTAATTATTCAAGCATAGGAGCTTATGAGCCCATTCTTATGAAAAACCAACATTGCAGTAATGAGACACATTCTCATTGGAATTAAAATCCAACCCACAAGATTAAAAGCATGCTTCACACCGTAAATCTAGACTAGAAACGGTGGCTGGCAAACTCACAGGCCCCCAGGGTGAACCTACCACAATTACTAGTTAAATTATCAGATCACACAGATCCCTCTGAATTCACATCTCTATACCTTGGAATTCACAGCTCTCTACTCAAAGGTTAGTGAGCTCTCAGTCCTCATCAGAGAAGTCTCTTAATGCAGGAATCTGTGTTTCACACTAGAAACTGTGAAAACTCAGATGAAGTGTCTGTGGAATTTGTAGGCATAAACGTGATATTTATATTAAACCTTCCTCTGAGTCTCAGAGACCATTCCGGAAGAGGGGTGTGAAGATTTTAAGATCCACAGGTCCTGGTATTTTCAATAAAGCACTGTCTTCTGGACATGAGAGTCCTGCTGCATTTAGGAACTCTATGATGAAGCCAGTTAGTATTCTAGCATGGAAGGGAAAGGAGCCCACTGGTCCCTCCACTAACTGAAAAGCTGTTGACAGTTGGTGGCTTCTAGAGAAGGAAGAGTCAGTTTTTCTTATGGTGATGATGTAACGGTAGGTTGAGCAAAACTTGGTGAATAGCCCTACACAGGTGAGAATATGGGCATGAAATGTTGCCTTAGATAGGACACACACACACACACACACACACACACACACACACACACACACAGACAAAGACACCAAATTGGTGCAGTTAAGTGTGAGATCATGGAGGATTTGGAGAAATAAAGGAGACTATGTTTAAAATTCACTATCTCTCAAAGAATCAATTAAATTGTATTATTTAAAAGTGCATTGTTTAATGCTAAAATCTCTATGAAACCTTTTTATGTTTTAAGGGAAAGTGTGAGAATACACTGTCCCTGAATATGCAATGGAAGTCATTGTCACTGCTATTCAGCTCTATGTGCTTTGGAGGAGAAGATTTTGGCTGTGGAGGCAGGTGATGGGTGGGCTCAGGTCACTCAGTTATGCTTTTCAATCATGTTTACTGCCTTGTGCATTAATAAGGCCTAGGACAAATGTTTCATCATCTTTGCAGAAAAAATAATGTTAATTTCCCTTTTATTTTCTATTTTTCAGAGTAAATACCTTAACTATGAAGTACCTGATACCTAAATAAAACATGAATAATGGAAAGTCCTGGCACTCAGTTACTTAGAGTTAAGATTTGTTGTTACTTCTCTCTGCCCTGTGGTCCTTATGTGACAGCACTCATGTGTGCTAATGACACCTGTATTTATTCAGGTGCAACCTCCTTGGCACAGCGAGAGCAGAAAGCCTACACCACAGTGTCCTAATACCATTCATATCCCTGAGTGATGAGATTCACAAAATTACAAATAGAGACTACCTTCCTTGTAGAATCAGTATAGTTACTGAAAATATAGGCAAAATGAAGATGAATTTTACAAAATGGTTTAAGAGCTCTTTCCTATGTTAGGTAGAACTGTATAAGGTATTAATTTTCATTGGTTTTGTATGAAATTGTAATGAATATTCTTGCTGTTTGCCCATTCTCCTAGAGTGTTCAACGTTATTAACACTCATTGTGTAACCTTTAGGTAGATAGGCAGAGGAGCTTGGTTCAGGGTGTATTGATGTGTATTCCACTTGTTCCTGACCTCCTTGTCACTGCAGAACCTTTTCCCAGCCTCCACATTGAGATCAGGTGTGAAGACTGCATTCCTTGTGTGCTAAGGTGTTTCCATCTGTAGCTGTGGCTCTAACTGCAGATGGTAGGAACAGAGCCAGGATGGTGCTCCCAGAGTCTCATCATTTGAGGGCAGAGAAAAGACAAGTGATGTGAGTTCAAGGCCAAGCCTGCCCATGTAGTAATACCTGGTCTCAAAAATCCAACCAGATATTAGAACTGAACATGATAATGATTGAATAAAGAGTTGGATATTCTGGATATTGAAAACTACATACTAAGAACTCTTACTTGATTTGGGCACTCAAAGTACTAGATGACACTTAAGATGTAACAATATAAACCAGTTCTTTATGTAGCCCTAGCTCTCATTTCATTGGTTTTTCCATAGAGAATTACATACATATCAAAAGCTTTGTTCCTGACTCAACTATCCATGTTATTCCATAAAAAGTGACAATGCTTTAATATTTATGGAGATGATACAAAAGCATTGTAAGTGCATTTGAGTTGTGGTGAAATAGTTGAGTTTATATCTAAATATAAATAGGAAATTTAAAAAAGTATTTATAGGCTAATTCCTGGCTTTCTGGAGTCTGACACACTCAGCTTCCAGAATCAATCTGAAACAGAAGGCTGGCCAGGGTTCTGCTGCTCCAGTGAGAAGTGAGCATGCTTGCAGGGCTCTCTTCTGTGTTTCTCTCCTTCCAGATGAGGGCAGCACAGTAGGGATGGATTTAATATGAGAGATGGGGCTTGGGGAAACGTGTGGGTGGAATGGGGTTGTAGGACAGGATAGAGCATTATATCCTGGGATGTCTGCTGATATAAAGGCTCAAGGTATGGGCTCGGTGTCACCATGGAAACTACATGTCGAACATGATGTTGTAATGTCTGTGTTCATGTCTCCTTATGAGAAGAGAGATCTAGGTGTGGAGACAGGAGTGTTGAAATACAATACAAACACAGGAAATGTGATTCACTTCATAAATATTATGAGTATCTAACCAAAGTCTTCCATTAAATGGTTCTTAAATTTTACATTTATAATTTGTAGAATTAAAAAAAATCTCACCATTTGCATTATCCTTCCATCTCTAGCTCATTATTTTCCTTTTCACGCCCTCTCTCAGATTCATGGCATGTTTTTATTATTGATACACATTTATAGATAAATGCTTAAATATATGCTTACCATAGGCTGCGCTGTTCAGTGATGATTACACACACACACACACACACACACACACACACACACACACACACACACACACATTTCAGGTCTGAATACTAGGTATTGGATAACCAGGTAGGGGACTCATCTACATTCATTCTCCCTCTATCTGCAGTGCTTAGTTACCTGTAGCTCTTTGCCTCCGTGGGTTTCCCTTACTGACAAGAGCATGGCTAACGGTATTGTCCTTGTTTCTGTCCCACTTTGGCTCCATATTTTGTCGTTTCAGGGGTACAGCTTCCATGTCCTTTTTGGAGACACCCTCCCTGTGGCTATGAGGATCAATATGGAACACACCAACAAACTGCCACCTCTACTTCCCAGGATCAAGAGGGGCAAGACCAGAGTTGCAACATGTCAGCTTCTAGTTCCTCTAATTGAAGGAACACAACACATTTCACTCTTCCTTGGACATGAATCTGTTCTGGACTGTGTTGTGGTACCATATATAGGATAACAGTGGAGGTCCATTCATCCTCATGTGGAGTCTCACTGGAAGACAGTTTCCAATGCCTGGTGTCCTGTGATCCACACTGAGCCTCTCCTTACTCCTCTGCCTCTCAGCCTTCATTAGCAACTCTCTAAGATTGGTGCTAATATGATTTTCTCACTGGATGGGGTTGGGAGCTGTCCCTCCAATTTAGAAGTTTTATTCCAGTGATTTTACAACTAGGTGAGGGCTCCTGCCTACTTGGCACCTTTCACTAGTTTTTTTGTTTTGCTTTTTAAGAGATTCCAGAAAATGGCAATGATACAAACTATGGACAGAGGTGCACCGATCTTCAGGAGGAGGTCTGAGCATACAGACATGTGCCCTATACTTGAACCTACCTATCTTTCCTGTTTGTGAGTAACTATCACAGCCTGTTCTTAAGTAGTTCAATGTTAGAAATATAGGGACAGGGCACATTCCAGGAGAAACCATGGTAGTAGATCAGTTGTTTTATTAACAATTATATACACAATGTTAGGGCAAAACGTGTACAGTAAGACTGATGACTGCAAGGCTTTACATCTGCATTGTAAGAGATCCATAGAAATCAGGTTATAATTCTGGATTCTTGTAGATAGGCTCCTGTGAGGGTTTAAGGAAACCTAAGAACCCATGTTTAGTCTTTGAACATGCCAACAAACATACCTCCAGAGGAGGAAGTCCTGGGATTTCCATTACACATTTTTATTAAAGTTGTGTCTGTATTCCTGGGTCCAGTGGGTTCCTTGATGTTTCTAATCAGGTCAAGTTGAGGGCCAAAGTCACCAAGAGAGGGTGGGGAACCTGAGATATCAGGACATGTGTGTTTGGACCACAGTCTGGACATTTGTGAGGGTGATGTCACATACCAGAACACCAACTCTGATCCTTGTGGTGATTCCAGGTGCTTCTGAGGCTGTAGTGTTGGCCAACACATACAAGATCACTTGTCCTGGAGCTATTGAAGACATTTGGGCATATAATAGCTCCTGGGTGCAGCCCACATACCCATCATGCCAAATCTGCCCAAGTTGTTTCTCTGGTGTGTCCCATACATGATGAAGACCATGTTTTGGGGTCATGGGTCTTTGTGGTGAGCATATTTCCTGCATTTCATGAAGAGAGTATGTGGCCCATAACCCTTGAATTTGAATTTGACCCAGGCTTCTTGGTGGAAAGGGAGCCAAGTTCATATTGCAATTGATTCCAGTCAGTCATCAGCTTAGGAAGGCTTCTTTATGTATTTAAGATGTTTGGTGAACAGAGTCAAGCCTGATAAAAAAAAATCAGGTGAAGTCACTAGAGGGCCATGTGCCATGAAAATATTCTTGACATTAAGGCATGACCATGTTTCTAGTCATTAACCAGAGTAGGTCCTTCTCCTATTTATGGCCATGGTTTGTGGTCCTGGCTCCCTTAGTGTGAGCAAGTACAGGGTCATGTGAAGAAAGGGTGTGGCCTACACACCTTTGAATTTATGCTGGACCCAGAGTACTGGTAATCAGGGAGCTGGCAGGGCCCTATTGATGTCACTTTCTGGCCTTTGCCCTTGTTAATTCCTCAGACAACCACCTCATGGTGTCATAGTGTGTAGAACCTTAGTGAAGGAGTGTATGTCCTGGGTCAGACCCAAGGTCCAATTGTTGTTCTTGACCTGGACACAGAGGGTTTCCTGGGTGCGGCTTACACATCCTTCATCCCAAGCTATTATCCCTGTTATTTGACATCCACGTGTGGTGCAGATTACTTGAAAGCCATGGCATTGCCTTGACACACGTGAGATAGTTGCCTGTGTTGGGAGAATCACAGGTATAGCCCACAAACCAGAGTGGAGCCAAGAGGAGCTTCCAGATCAACTCCTTAGTGATTGGAGTTCATGGCCTATGATCTAATGTCACTCTCTGGTGAGGATTCCAATTGTCTTGGTGATCTTGGCATGTCCTGGGTAACAAATGAGGCTATGGTTTGTCCAACAAAATATATTGACATAAAGATAATGCTTGGTTTCAGACCAGGTCATGGTTATTGGGGTGTCCATTTCCTTTGATCATTAAGGTGAGGTTTGGTCCCTTCAGGGTCTGGCCCCTTTTTGGTGGTATTTTGTCCTGGGATGCATAGAGAGAGGGTGTGGCCCCCACACCCCTGAAGATATGAGGTCAGGCTGCTTGGGGTTTAAGGAGCTGCCAGGTTTCCTTTGAGATTCTTTTGTGGTTTTGCCCCTGGCCATAAGTTAGGTCATTGTCAAGATTTGAATCTTGGAGGATATAATCTCTCCTGATGTCAGTTATTTAGAATAAGCCCAAATTTGGGTTAGTCCAGGATTCTTGGAGAACAGGCTGTAGCCTGAGTTGCAGTTGAAAACTGTTTGTTCCTAAAGAAATCAGTTTAATCCAGATGAGTTGTGTCTCAGACAGCTAAAGGGTACATTATGACATCCTTTATGGTAAGATATGTCTATATAGATAGGTCATTTCAGTGAGGCCTTGGCACATTATGAAGATGGTGTGCTCACATGTGTTCATGTGGTCTGCATTGAATGAAGTATGTATGTGTGATCCATATACCTATTACTCAGAATGTCAGCTTACATTAGTGGTCAGTTAGGGATTATTGCAGTCGGGTCATAGATTATGGATCAACAAGCTGAGATGAGTCTGCATTGAAGTCTTGATTGGTTTTAAAAACTGAAAGTAAGTCTTTGGATCCAAGTGCCTCTTGGTCCACAGTCTAAACACACTAATGCCGAAAAACTGCTGTTTTCTTAGGTAGTCTTCTTTGTTTGGGCCCAGGGCTCTTGGGTGAGAGTGAATCTGGCTAATTGTACAGTAGCATTTTGTTATGGACTTCCTGAGTGTCAGGGTTTGGCCCACGAACAATCCTTTTCCTGGTTTATCCTGGACCCATTTCAGGTCTCATTTTGGACCCTGGCATCTTGAGTATTGGAGTAAGCCCCGGGCCAGGGCTCTTTTTTGTCCTGGGACCCCAATATTTCAGGTTCTGATACGTCCTGACACACTCCTTTTTGTTTGGTTTGTCCTGGCCCTGTCTCATTCTCTATTTTCCCACATGTCTTTGTGCTTTGGGCCCAGGCTCATTCAGGGTCAGGGATAGGCCCAGGCCCACATCTCTTCTTTTTTGGGCCCATGCCTTTCAAGTTCAGGGATAGACCTATACCTCATCTCTTCTTGCTTTGAGTCCAGGACTCTGCAGTGTTAGGGATAGGCTCAGGTCCACCATCTCTCCATTTTCTTTGGGCCCAAGCCTCCTCAGGGTTAGGGATTTGCCCAAGCTCACATCTCTACATGTTTGAGCCCAGGCCTCTTCACAGATAGGGATATGCCCACTCCTATGTCTCTCTTTTATTCAGGCCCAGGCTTCTTCAGGCTTAGTGAATGATACAGGCCCACATCTCTTCTTCTTTAGATCTGAGACTCTAGTTTTAGGGATAGGCACAGGCCTACATCTTTTCTCCTTAGGACCAAGGCCTCTTCAGTGTTAGAAATAGGCCCAGGCCCACATCTCTCCTTTCTGTGAGCCCAAGCCCCTTCAGATAAGGTATGGACCAGGTCTACATTTTTTCTTAGAGCCCAGGCTTCTTCAGTGTCTCAGATAGGCCCAGGCCCACATCCCTTCTTTGGGCCCAAGTATTTTCAGGGTCAGGAATGACCTAGGCCCACATTTCTTCTTGTTTGGCCCGTGGGCTCTTTAGGATCTGGGATAGGCCCAGTCCCACATCTTGTATTGGCCTGGGCCTCTGGGTTTAGGGATAGGACCAGACCCACATCTCTCTTTTTCTTCCAGCCCAGTTTATTTCATTTTTAGGGACTGGCCCAGGTCCATATATCTCTTTGTTTTGGCCCGGGACTCTTCAGGATTAAGGATATGCTGAGGCCCATATCTCTTGTTTGGGCCCAGGCCTCTTCAGGGTAAGGGGCCGGCCCAGGCCCCCATCTCTTTCCTAGGGCCTGGGCTATGCAGGGTTGTGGAATGGCTGAGGCCCACATTACTTCTCTGTTGTGTTAAGGCCTCTTCAGCATAAGAGAAAGTCTTAGGCTGACATCTAGTCTTCATTGGCTCCAGGACTTTTCAGAGTAAGGGATTGGCCCAGGCCCATATCTCTTCTTTTTCTGGTGTGGGCCTCTTCACGGTTAGTGATAGGCTCAGGCCCACATCTCTTCCTTCTTAGGGCCCAGGCCTTTTCATGGTTAGGGATTGTTCCCAGGGTCCTATCTCTTCTTTGGGCCCAGGCCTCTTCAGGGTAAGGTTTAGGCCCAGGTCCACATCTCTTCTTTATTTGGGCCTAGGCTTCTTTAGGATAAATGTTAGGCCCAGGCCCACATCTCTCCTTAATTGGGCCCAGGCCTCTTCAGGGTAAGGTTTAGGCCCAGGCCCACATCTCTTCTTCATTGGACCCAGTCCTCTTCAAGATAATGGTTAGGCCCAGGCCCACATCTCTCCTTCAGTGGGCCCAGCCCTCTTCAGGGTAAGATATAGGCCCGTGCCCACATCTCTTCTCTGGACCTATGCCTCTTCATGTTTACATAATGGCCCAGGCCCACATGCCTTCTTGTTTTGTCCTGAGCCTCTTTGTGGTTCTGGATAGGCCCGGGCCCACATCTCTTCTTGTTTAGAATGGTGAATCTTCAGATGAGGTAATTAACCTCTGCCACGTGTCTTCTCCATTTGGGTTGGGGCTTTGTCAGGGTCAGGGAGTAGTCCAGGTCCAGTCCTCCTCTTTTTTGGCCTGGGCCTCTTCAGAATGAGGAATTGGCCCAGGCCCACATCTCTTCTTATTTTAGGCATGGGCTTCTTCATTGTTAGGGATTGTCTCAGTACCACATTGCTTTTTGTATTGTGCCTGGCCTTTCAGGGTCAGGTTTTAGCCCAGGCACACACTTTTCTTGAATTTCCCAGGGCATCTATCATTGAGCCACTGGGATATGCCTACATATCTTCTCACTTTGGGTCTGACCAGCCCCAGGGTAAACATACCAGTTTCTTTACAGTTAAACTAGTGAATCATTTTGAGTTCTCGTAGGTCAAAAGATACTTTTACATTAGTGTTCATATGTGGTCAGCATTTCTGAAAAGAAAAAGAGAACCATCAAAACAATAGACTTGTGGATAGTTTATAGAGGAAAATAATGGTGCTCTTTTCTGGCATGTCATTGGAAACATGCACAGACACAGGCATCTGTTCCCCACTTTCAAGATGATACAAATTATACATTATACCAATAGAATGATGAAAAGTATAGTGTAAAAAGACAATTAGGAAAGCCCTTCTTGTTGCACACAGCTGTCTTTTGAGCTGGTACTTAGGGGAAGTAACTAAGGTCCTAATCCTTTTATGACCATTTAGTGAGAAGAAGCTCAGATCCCGTCCTCCTCCTCCTCTAGGGAACTTCACTCTGGGAAGAGCAATTCCAGGGGGATGAGTCCTACTCAGCCCCAATGTGACAAGTGTGATTCATGGACTACCATTTCTGATGCTCAGATTATCGGCAAGTTTGTATAGATATCTGAATTGTAGTGTGTCATCTGCTGGATCCTGGGTACCAAGCTGATTGTTAAATTTGTCCTGCAACCTGTCCCTTCACCACTATTAAACACAGCTGGAAGGAGGTTTTCCCAGAAAGCAGGATGTCATGACATTCCCCAACCCAGCCCTGCCATGGTAGTCAAAGACTTCTGAGGATGTCACTCACCGGAGAACAGAGTAGCAACAGAGCTTCCTCATGTGCAAGTTTGGAAGCAGGAGTCCTGAGGGGACAGGTGTGGCTCTGCCTCAACTGTTGTCACGTTTTCTCACAAATCCATGTGGAAATCAGTAGAAGTAAACAACTGGCAGGATCCCCTCACACATGCACATGTATGTAGAGATTCACCCACAGATAGAGTAACACAAGGTTCACAAATAAAATAGAGTCTATAAAGTCGATGTGGAGAGTGTGACATCACTGTGTATGACTGAGTAGGGAAGAGCTGAGTAAAGATGGTTGTTTTCAGGGAGGTTCTTGTCTTGAGAAGCCCAAGAGAAGGTCCCAGGGAAGCACTTCCTCCCTTCCTTGTGCAGACTGTGCCCCCGAGGGATTGCCACAGGTTGTTGCTGAAAGCTGTGGATCTTTAACTTCTACAGAAGTTCTAACCTTGAGTCTTAGACTAGGTGCCTCCTTGGCAGTGTCTTCTTGCTGAGTCTCTTCCTGACATGTGTCTAGTGTCCTGTCCTGAAGATGTAGTGTGGCATGTCACTCTGCAGACATGCTTGTTTTTACTGCTCTTTTGATTTCTTACCAGGACTCTTGCTGTGTTAGATTAGGAATACCTCAAGAACTGCCTTGAGCCCCGGTCACCAGCATTCAGGGCTTTGTTCCTACACCTGCTGGGATGGTTGTAATACCTGAAGGCACATGCTCATACGTATTTATATACCCAGATCATGCATGGTATGTAACATACCATTTAAATTTAAATGTGGATAGTGTGCAGGGTTAGGAAGGTGGCTTTAGTTCTGTTTCATATTGTGTCCCCAATGTCCTTCATTCTGGGCACAACCCATAGGTGGAAAAGACAAGATTAATGATGTGAAGAAGCAAAGGCTCTTCAGAACCCCTACAGTAGGAGTCTGTGAAGCATTTCCTACCTGCCCTGGACACTATGGGCTGCCATATGGGCTGACTGTTGACCAAGGCTTAGGGCACAACAGCTTCATCCTGCACCAGTCAGTGTTACAGTTTGGGTGTGGTCAGCCCTTGACCATATTCTCTGGTGAGTTGTGGGTGTCATCCCCCTGAATCTTTGTTTGGTAAGTTCCTTGCCATACACCCCAACAATACTTACTGATTTTTTTTTTTTTTTTTTTTTTTTTTTTTTTACTGCTATAGCACAGGACCTGTTAGTGGGCACCTCAGAGACCACATTGTGCCTCACATCCTTTATCATCCCAACTTCCCAGTATAATACACTGAGGTTTAGTTTGGCCTTCATCCCAGGTATCCTGTATGTATTCCTCCCTTCACATAGCCCAACCTCACTGCCTACCTGCAGTTCCTCCTGAATCCCAGTCCACCCCAGTAGACACTGAATTCCCTCACATCAATACCTTTTCCTTAGCAATGAGCTATTATATGAGGTAACAGAGGCCTGACCACACATCTGTCCAGCTTCTTCCTCAGTATCTGAGTGTAACTTGAGGAACAATGATGCTTTCCCACACTGTGCTGAGCACACTGTCTCAGCAAAATGGGAGGTTGTCTATGTGGCGATGTTATCATCTTCTTAACAACGCCTGAATATAAAATTACCCTGTCTCAATAACAAAGTGTATATTGTTAGGAGAGATATGTGACAGCCTTCAGTGTCATCTGTATGCACTTTCATACATATGACATGGACCTGCAGATAGGAGCACACACAAAGTAAAAACATGCACATATATACAGAATGAGAGCGTAGAGTGATGTCATGGTGTTTCCTCTGATGGTGACATTGATGTGTGTTCCCATATTGTGTCCGCTATCTGAATACAAATGAAAACATTGCTACTTCAGGGACTGGAGTCCTTAGGGAAGCAGACCTCAGTACCCAGATGCCCTTCCTACCTTCCCTGGACAAGTTATGAGTGATGGTCTAATATGGACATGCAATCAGCAATGGTTCCTCCTTCCTTACCTAGGCTGGAAGCTGAGTCCTGGTCCAGAGATGCTTGTCCTGCTTCATTCCAAGGCCTTTCTCCCTGTTTTGAGGATGGGGTTCTCTCCCTGTGGTCTTGAGGGACCAGTCCTACTGTTGTGAGACATCAGATCCCTGCTCTTTCTAGTTCTTCTTAGGATGAGCTGTCCTCAGTCAGGAGTACCGTAAGTCCCTCACTATGTCTCAGTCTCCCCATTTAAGTTCCCAGTGAAGAAGTGCCTCCCACCGAGTGAGTCACTCACATGATGAATGTCAGGTAGTGTCCCTTCCAGAAAACAGTCCAAACTTAGCCAGATGCTTGGGTCTGCTTTGACTCCCAGCCCTCCTTAGTGGACTCTGTGTCGCCCTCAGGCAAAGAACACTGCTGTTCCTGGGTTAGGGATTTACCTGTGAGGTCAGAGAGACCTCACCTCACTTTACTTTTAGAATCCCAAAGGGCATCCTGGCCTCCCAGCTTGGTCCATCCTTCTTCTTCTCCCATACTCTGTCAAGCATCTTTGGAAACCCTTAGATTTGGGTTAGTCGCTGGTAGTGTTTCACAGAGACACCTCCCTGGGAATCACCGACATACATCTTGTGTCAGCCCTCAGTCTTTTCTGAGGTAACTTCATCCTTGCGAGGAGGCACACAGTTGACAGTGCTGCTTCCTCATCTCAAATGTCTGAGCTCACACTCTGCCTCATCGTCTCAGATTCTCCATAGGCATCATGGTCTATTGCTGGCACTCACCTTCAATGTGCCACGTTCTATCCCTGGGATCTGGCTCCCAAAGTAACCATACCTTGTTTCCTGCCTTAGCTCTGTGCACCGTTACTTTTAACTTGAGGTGTTCTGTGGGTTATTAGCTGAGTGTTTGCCTGCAAGGCCAGTGGCTCTTCGTTTTAGAGGGGACAGTATGAAAATAGATGGATAAATAATGAATAAATAAAGAGCATCCATGAGTCACAATAGAACCCATTACCGGCAGAACCCAGCTTGAGGTACAGAGACTCCTGGAGCACATGCTCTTACTTGTCCCATCCTCAGTGGGCCTTCTACCCGAAAACCTCTGTAAATGATCATTCTGTCCAGGTATCTTTCAAGCCACTGTCCCCAAGTCCATGCAGGTTATGCAGTGTTGGGAGCTAGTTCTGTTAGCCCTTCTCTGACCTGGGACTCTTTGTCAAGTCCATGATTCTCCTGTGCTGGAGCTGCAATCTCTCAACCACCAGGTTTCCAGTGTTTCTCATGAAGGGATGGTGGATGTAGAACATGACTTACACCCATCACTGGAGATTGCTGGACTCTCACGCATGTGGGATGACTGTGCAGTCTCTGTAGTTAATCAGAATGTTGTAAAGTTGAGTGGATAATCATGAAAGCTTTAAATCTTTTCCTGAATTAGCCTGGTTCTATCTTTGGAGACAGAAAGTCCAGCTTCTGGCATGAGGATGTTTTAAGGAAGTCCCACTGTGTGTATTTGCATTCAGATAGTGTCCCATGTAGCATAACTCATGAGCATGAGGACCTCTGGGTGTCTTTTGGAGATTTTGTGAAGTCAGATCACCTGATGGAAGGACAGGCTTCTACAGCAGATGAAGGAGTAGCCATAGTTGGGTCCTGAGTCTCACCATGTGGCTCTCTCCTACACAGGCTCATCGTGGCTGTAGCTGGCCATCTGAGATGGAACAACAGTTATATCTGAGAATATTTGGGCACAGAGAGACCTTGCCATTCATTATTGTGAGAAGTTGTTCCCTCTACTCAAAGTATCACCATCTCTTGCGGGCCATTCCTGATTAAAATCCTAGAATGAGAACTTAGAGTGGAGTTCATTTTCAAGTCACCCGCACTAGCATTAAAAGGTACACTTGTGTGTAAGTTGTATGTTGAAGGTCACACTTAAGTGGGTTGGGGTTAAATGACTGCCATAAGTTTGCTTCTCAGTGAGCTGAACATGAGTGTCATCCTTCCTCCAGCCTAATGTGTCCCAGTATCTGTAGCTTCGTGTCTTTGACAGTAGTAACAGTGTGAGCCTTGTACTCTGGTTCCTGGTGGGGATTCAGATCTCTCACTACCATTTTCCATCTCATTAAGAACCCAGATTTTATCCCGCATGTCTGCATTAAAACTGACAGAAGATGCAGCATAGTTATCACTGTGGTGAACAAGAACAAGAGGGACATTATTGGAAAACACAGTATAAGTTATAATTTAGTGCTATTCATGTATACAATGTTCAGTAGTTGCTGAAATGCAGCCCTGTGTCTAATTTTGGAACTGGAGGTTGAGATGATGGAGGAGTTTCCCACTGTGTCTGTTCCATGCCTTTCCTATTCACCAGCTGACAGGCACTGGGTGGTTCCCATTTCTTGGCTATTGTCAATGGCATTGCTGAGAGCATGTGAGCACACCTCTGAAACACTGGCTCTGTGTCCTTTGGATCTGTACCCAAGAGTGTGACAGCTGGATCTCATGGTGACTATGTCTTTGTTTCCTGAAGGGCTTCCATGTTGTTTTCCAAAATATCAGTACATTCATGTATATAATTTTTGTTACTATTCATCATTGAAAATTAATTCAAGTTAAATAAAGTACCATAAATCTGGTAGTGAGTCCAATGTTGAAAAGCTCCATTCTTGATGTGTGCAACTGCTACTATTATGTAAAGGGACAGAGTATCAAACTGCCTCCAAATTCCTATGTTTACTCCTATAAATTAGTACAGCGTTCCAACCTAATCAGTTTTTTTGTACAGTGTAGGGTGGTTAACAGAGAAACTCAACATGTTTTAAAATGCTGAGAGTAAATGCAGTGGAATGTACAGCCATAAAAGGGACATCTCTATTATCCCCCTTTCCCCGTGAGCAGGGGCCACCATGAAAGAAGAGAGATTGTAAGAGCCAGAGGTCAGAGAGGACCAGAGTGAAACAGCTCTTCTGGACATGAGCAGACTGCTGCAGTCAGGAACTCCCAGCAGCTGTGCCTGTCTGTGCAAGACCTGTACAAGATCAAGCCAGTCACCATTCCAGCACTGAGGGGCCAGGGTCTCAAGTGTCCTAATCATTGTCTGAGGAGCTGTAGGTAGATGCTTCGGCCGAAGCAGTCAGTTTCCTTTAAGGGTGCAGCTCCTGGCAGATCTCCTGTGGCTCAGCGGGAGGCCCAAACCCAGCAATATATCTGCAGCTCCAGCCAGAGTCAATGGGTTGGCTCTTTTTTTTCTAATGAACAAACAAAGCTGGGAGGTAGGTGGCTGATGGTTGACCTGGAAGGAGTTAGGGGGAGGTATGAGGAGTAAATAGGATCAAAATACATTTTAGGAAATTCTCAATAATGAATTAAAAAAAATAATCAGCTGAATTGAACCAAACGTTGAAAAAAGAGACATGTTCAGATTCACTGGCACTGATGAGTGTAACAAACTGGGCTGTGGCTGTTTCTGCATCCACAGACTTTAAGGTGTGAACTGCAGCCTAATAGTCCAGAACCTGAGAGAAGCCACTAGGCCACATTATGATGAACAGCGGGTGGAGTCCAGCTAGTCCAGCTGAGGCCCCAGTGTCCAGGAAGCCTGCCTCTAACCCCCACTTTCCTCCCATTCCCAGTTGTTCCTGCTCACTCCAGGCCAGGGGCCAGGACCAGCTCTGACCTTGCCCAGTCTGTGAGCAGATCATTGCTCAGACTCTGTCGAGTTTGAGTTGTTGGTGATTTTTGGTGGTGTTGTTTTTTAAACAAGTTTGACAGTACTGACCTCACCCACTGGACGGTAGAGTTCTCCATTACTATATGTTCATGTTGTTTTTGGGCCCAGTGGATCCTAGGTCCATGTTTTGACCTCCTGGGTGGTACCTGGGACTTCTCTTGAATATGAGAACTCCGGCCATTCATCTGGGCCACACTCACTTTTCAGGCACAAATCCTTCAAACTTGATTAATATAATCAGCTGATGTGTATCCCCTCAGCAATTTTTCCTTGGTACTGGGGATTTTGTCTATAGTCTATTGAAGCCTCTGTGTGTTGGCGGTCAACCTTGGAGTCTACACACACAAGTGTTTCCCAAAGAGCATTTCTGTGGGAGGCTTCTAAATCCAGCCCTGGCTTCTTCATGCTGTCCTGGGTTGATATGAGAAAAAGCCAGGCAAATTAGAGGAGGCTTGCAGTATGTCATATGTTTCTCCTCCATTTTGTTTCCTACAGAGTGTGAGGTGGTGCTGGTTGTAGCTCCCTTCAGATCTATGGTTGAGGAGGCCCATCTTTGTCCTCCATCTAGAAGGGTGCAAACTACTCTGTTTCTTACAACTTGAGGTTTGCTGGACAGAATAACCAGGGAGAAGAGCAAAGGCTGTACTCATGGTTTCTAAAACACTGGGCCTGTGCTCTATTTGAAAACACGCTGTGATCTCCTAACTCCAGAGATGTTGAATTGGGTTCTTTAGGGGTATTCACATTCTGAGGGGAGTCACTCTCATGAATATGGTAAATGATCTAATAAAGTAACACCCCGGGAGTGTTCCCTTCATGAGCCAGGAACAAGCTCTCAGCAGACAAGAAACTTAGGATCTTGAACTTGGACTAATAGCCTTCAGATTTGAGAGAAAACAATTTCTGTTCAAGAGATGTTCGTGTTGTCATCATCATGGAGGACTGGCGTCATTAGTGTAAGGGCTTGTTGGAGCGAATTGGCTCGCTTGTGCCATGTGACGACATGGTGTTTATCGCTCACTTCTGTTCTACAGTTCACCAGGCGAGAGGACAGCAGCAAGGTGTGTGAGAAACGACACCCACATCTGGCATCTGGCTCTTTATCTTTCCACCTGCAGAACTGAGAAAGTACATTCCTTTCTTATTTCTTTTTTTCTGGTCGATTTCTTAGTCTATGATACTCCATTGAAACACATACTCATCACATATAGTTCTATAACTTTATTCTGAACTTTTGACTGGTGTAGAGGACAAAAGTAATACCCCATTTGTCTCCAATTTTTTCCTTCATTTTCTTACTTAAGATGGTATTAATTTGAGAAACTATATTAATACAATTTTAGTGCTGTAGCTATCGACTACATAAGGTCGTTGTTACAGACTATTGCCATTGATTTGATGGTGCAACAGAACTTGATGGTAAGATCCTATTGCCCAGTTGGTGACCTAATTCTTAAGCATCTGATCTTATGGGCCCCTTCTCATAAAAACAAAACAAAACACAACACAGTGACCAAACACTTTCTGATTGGTATGAGATCCAACCCACAGGGGTAAAAGCATGCTTCATACTGTAAATCTGGACTGTGGCTGTAAACCTGTGGCTGGCAAACTCACAGGCCCCCAGGGTGACCCTACCACAATTACTATGTTAAATGATCAGATCGAACTGCCCTCTGAATTCACATCTCTGTACTCACAGGTTACCGAGCTCTCAGACCTCATCAGAGAAGTCACTTAGTGTGGCGAGTTGTGCTGAACGCTCTGAACTGTCAGCAGTCAGAGACTAAGTGTCAATGGAGTTCTCAGGCACATATGTGGTGTTTATATCACACCTCCTCTGAGTCTGGGAGACCATTCTGGGATAGAGAGTGGAAAGATTTTAAGAGGCAGAGGTCATGGAGGACTCGAATAAAACAGTGTCCCCTGTTTGTGACATTCTTGCTGCACTGAGGAACCCTGAGAGGAAACGATAGCTAGCTCTTACCTGTGTTTGTGGTCTTTGGTCCTATTGGTTGCTTGGTCTCTGAAAGGTGGTCCTGCCACTGTGCTCTTCAGACAGAACGCTTTTCTGGTTCTTGTGTCCGGCTCTTTAGTGGGTAGGGTTTTATTCCTGGTTCTGCAGCCCAGGGTTAGAGGAAGGTGATAGAAACAGCTACTTTGTATAACACAGTTCTGGTGTTAGGTATTGGCCAAGTAGTTAGGTGTTGTGGAATATTATTTTAACATGTACTACATTTGTTTATGCTGTGGGACATTTGTCTAATGATGCAAAGATGAGCTGCGTTCTTTTATGTTGCATTTGTTTAACTCTGTGAAGCTGTGTTACTGTGCCTGTCTAAAACACTTGATTGGTCTAGTAAAGAGCTGAACAGCCAATAGGTAGGCAGGAGAAATGTTAAGTGGGACTGGCAGGCAGAGAGAATAAATCGGAGGAGAAATCTGGGAAAAGAAGATCAGAGAGCAAAAAAGGAGGAGAGGAGGTCGTCAGGGGCCAACGAACCAGCTACCCAGCATGCCACGGAGTAAGGAGTGAAGAAAGGTGTACAGGAATAGGGAAAAATAAACGCCCAGAGGCAAAAGGTAGATGGGGTAATTTAAGTTAAGAAAGCTGGTTAGAAATAAGCCAAGCTAAGGTCAGGCATTCATAAATAATAATAAATCTTTGTGTGTGTTTATTTGGGAGCTGGGTGGCAGACCCCCAAAAAACAGAGAGCCAAAAGAATAAAGAGTAAAAATAAAAACCAACAACAGTTAGGGACTTGGCCAAGCACTGCATTTAACCCTGATGGGCCTAGTAACAGGTTTCAGTTTTCAGACTAGTCACAATTTTCCCTTCCCCAGCCAGGAGGTGTGCCCATAGAGTTGGGGGAGGGGCAATGCTGGCACCTCTCTCCTGTATTCTTCAGTTTGCCTTTTCATTCTGTTACACTAGAGCAGGAATTGTGGTTTCCTCAGTTCTTGTGAGGGTAATACGATGTGTGACTAGCTTGGTGTCCATGAGGGGAGAGGATCATTGAAGGATGTTTGCCAATCCCACCTTTCCCTACTTGTGCCCTGAGCACATCTGGAAGGATGGGTAGCAACACTGAAGAGGCGGGCAAGGGCACCTTTAGTAGGGAAAGCCTGAGAGCAGTGAAGATAGAAAAGGTCTGTTTTATTTAGAATAAGATTCAAGGCAGGGGATGAATGGTAGGGGAGAATTTTGTATAAAGTCAAATGTTTTTAACTAATTTCTTTGGGGGAAACATGGACTCACTGAAGAATTTTCATCAGCTTGAGCTCTCTGAAAACCCATTTTTACCTTCCCACGAGGATAGGGAGGCTAGAGAAAAGGAGTCAGGAGATGCAGAAGCCCGTCACAGGGCCATGGCTGTGGACCGGAGCCCGTGGGAGTGTTTGTGAGATTAGTAAGGGCCATGCTCTGGACTTGGTGACCAAGTACACGTAGAGTAAAGTGGTAGAGCAGCTCCTGCGTGCCTGTCCCAACATCGTGTCTCCCTTTTCTGCGTGCTTCATAGACCTGAAGTTGACCTGGGGCAGCACTGTACATGACATCCATAAGGACATAACTTTTTAAGGTATCAGCTAAAAATGACAAAAGTACACACTTGGGCCATTTCTACTTTTGATATTTTTATTTAGTTGGCCTTAAATTAAGTTGATTTGTTACTAATCATGCTGGAGACAGGCTTAAAGCAAAGCTGGGCAGTTAAATGGAGCGAGAATAGACCACTTCATGTGTACTTACTACTTAAAGAACCCGAGCTTCATCTCCTCAGTGTGTTTTCATGAACACTTGTTCCTTGGAATGCACAGCACAGGAACCTTGGGTTAGATGTGAAATAGTGAATGCTAACTTGAGACTGAGCATCAGACAGGACAGAGTATGAAAAGGGCCACAGGACAGAAGCTTGTTCAATGTTACTTAGCTCACACTTGCCCAAGTGTGAGTTTCCCCACATAATATTTAGCAACTTATCCCTGTGAAATCATGGTGGAGATCAATTTTTGTGGGATACTAAGTTCTGTAGTCCTCAATCTCATGTTTAAAATGGCAGTATTAGTGAGTAGTGAAAAGAAATCTGGGTTTGAAGTCACCTGTTTAATGACATAAATGTCTGTAGACTGTCACTGCAAAGGTAAACAGATGTGTCCACTCTCATGTGGGTGGTCTGTGTGTGGTGTAGCGTGTAATCCTCCACAGTAAGGACACCAGCAGAGGAGTCATGGAAGAGGGATCAGGAGGTTAAGGAAAGACATTGTGCTCCATGGGAGAAGCACAGTGAAACTCTGCTGATTGGAAGCTGGAAGAAAAGGGCAAATAAAGAAAGCTCAACGTGAGGACTTTATTAAAATCATTGATGAAATGTTCTGCAGTTTTAGGTCAGGGTCTTGAAAATGAGAGGACTAAGACTCTAAAACATCTTTGACTATGTCAAAGGGAAGCCTCTGGTCCACATCATAGCGTCACCACTACGTCATCTTAACATGTGTTTTAATGTCAACATCTGAAGCATTTCTTTTTTTATACTTACTTGTTTTAAAAATATGCATTTCTTTCATTTAAAATATGTTTGTGTGTGTGGTGTATGTGCACATATGTGTGGGTGTACACACCAATGCACACATGTAGTAGATGCAAGAGACGGACCTGTGCTGTCCTACTCTATACTGTTGCCCTACTTTCTTGAGCTGGGGTCTCTCACTGAACCTGGGTCAAGCTCTAGTGACCCTCCTGTCTCCCCCACACAGAGGTCATAGGTTATAGACACATGAGGCCACACCTAGCTTTTTACTTATGATCTGGCTGTTGGATCTCAGGTCCTTACGCTTGTACAGCTGAGCCCTCTCCCCAGCGAATTTCTTTTTCTTTTTCTTTTTTTTTTTTTGGTTTTTCGAGACAGGGTTTCTCCATGTAGCTTTGCGCCTTTCCTGGAACTCACTCTGTAGCCCAGGCTGGCCTTGAACTCACAGAGATCCCCCTGCCTCTGCCTCCTGAGTGCTGGGATTAAAGGTGTGCGCCACCACTGCCCGGCTCCTAGCTAATTTCTTGGCCTTCCCCAAATACTCACTTTGAGTCCTCAACCTACACAGCATACATTGATATAGGTATTCTGCATACTAGCTCTATTTTTGCTGTAAAGGACCACCATACTGATTTCCATAGTGACTACTTACATCCCCACCAATAGTGTATGAAGGCTTCTTTCTCCAGTGTCTTGGCCAGAATTTGGAGTTTGTGCTTATTGATATCCATACTGACTGTGGCAAGGTGGAATTTAAGTGACTTGAATATGCTAATGGATAAACATTTTAGATGTGTTTATTAGCCATTTGTAATGTGTGTGTGTGTGTGTGTGTGTGTGTGTGTGTGTGTGTGTGTGTGTGTGTATCTGTGTGTGTGTTATATCTATTTGCCTGTAAGTGTGGAGACCCTGAGGTTCACAGCTGGTGTATTTCCTCAATTGCTTTCCTTATTTCTTTGTTTACTTTTTTTTGAGGGAGGGTCACTCACTGAATCTGATGCTCATTGACTTGCGCAGGCTGGCTAGCCAGAGAGCTCAAGGCATCTGTCCTCCATTTCCCCGGAGCAGAGGTTGCGGGAGTATGTTCCCTACCCCTGGCTTTTTACGTAGGTGCCGAGAATTCAGACTCACGGTCTGTCTCCTGCTTCTGCGGCCGGCACTTTACTAACTGGTGGTTTGAATGAGGAATGTTTACACAACTCACATGGCAACCCTTGGTCCACAGCTGCTGATGCCGTTCGGGGAGGTCTAGGAGGTATGGTCCTGCTGGTGGAACTGCACGACTGGAGGAGGCTTCGAGAGGCCACAGCTTTGGCCGACGTGTGGTTCACTCTTTGCTTGGTGTTTGAAGAGGAGGATGTGATCTCCCAGCTTCCTGCTCCAGCCACCATGCCCTCAGCCTGCATGCCTCCCTGCTCTGATGCACTTTTAGCATTCTGGACTGTGACCCTCCATAAATGCTTCCCTCATAAGTTGCCTTGGCGCTGGCATTTTAATCCCAGCAATAGGAAGTAACTACTGCACTGAGGGAGCCGTTTCCTCAGCCCCTACTTGTATTTCTTTTGAGCACCGTCGCTTTAATCCCTTTGCTCATTTGTTGGCTCAGTTATTTGTTTTGTGTTTAGTTTTGAGTTCTTTATATGCTCTGGATATCGATCCTTTTTCAGACGAATAGCTGGCAAAGCTTCCCTCTCATTCTTCAGGCTGACTCTTCACTCTGGCAATTGTTTCTTGTGCTGTGCCTTTTAATCTGTTACAGCCCGTTTGCCAATTCTTGCTGGTATTTCCTGAGCAATTAAAGTCCTCTTCAAAAAGTCATCTCCTTTGTATATATTCGAGGTGCTTTTCTTACCCTTTCCTTCAGTCGTTTCAAAGTTTCTGACTTTAAGTACTTTGATCCCCTTTGAACTGACATTTGCACAGGACGAGAGACAGGGATATAGTTTCATTATTTTACACGCAGATATCCAGTTTTATCAGTATTGTTTGTCAAGAGGTTGTCTTTTCTCCCATGTATGTTTTTGGCTCCTTTCTCAAGAGTAGGATGGATGCCACAGTGCTGGAATTACGAGTGTGAGACATGCCCAGCCCCCCCCCCCAAACTTACTGTGACCATTGCAAACAAATAGATAGATTCAGTGAGGCTGGTGAGGGAACTCAGAGGGAAGGGTGCTTGCCACCGAGCAAGAGCAAGACAGCCTGAGTTCCAGCCTGTGACTCTAAGAGTGGAATGAGAGAACTGATTGTCCAGAGTTGTCCTCTGGCCTCCAGACTTGCATGATAGCATGCATATGTCCCCATACATAGAGTAAATGTAAAAAAAAAAAAAAAAAAAAAAGGAAAAGAAAGAAACTATTAAAAATAAAGTAGACACAGGAAAGAAAAGAATAATATGGATGTAACACTGTGTGCTTACTTCTGGGTCTTCCCATCAAGAATATATAAAAATTGTAAACATATATGGATTGTTCCTCTTCTCAGTATGTAGCAGCCTTCTTTATCTCTTTTGACTAATTTTGGGTTGAAGTCTACATTGTGAGAGACAAGTCTGCTTCTGACCACTTTCAACTTCCACCTCCTTGTTTAACCGTTTTACTTAGTGTTTCTTTCTGTCTCTAGGTGTCTTTGTCACAAGGTGATTTCTCACCAACAACAAACAGCTGGACTTTGTTTTCCAACCTATTAGTCTGCACTGTTAATAGTAAAGGTGGACCATTAACATCTATGGTGCATATTCAGTTATTTTGGGTTCTGATTTTTGCGATTTTCTTGTGGTTATTCAAATAGTACTTTTTCTCTTTCATCCTTATTCATCATCATTAAGAATGGCCTCCCTCACTGAAGTGAGCACATCTGGTCTTTTCCTATTCCTCATTTTGTTCACCTCTTCCTCTCCTGAAATGGTTTCTTTCCTGAGCTCTTGTGTCTGTGACTGTCACCCTCCTGTTAGTGTCAGGATTTCTTTTGGCATGTTCTCAATCGCTGGCCTCGTGGTCATGAATTGCTTTAGTTTTTATCTTGCCCCTATCTTTGAAGGGTCTTATATCTTCACTGGTTTTAAAAGATTTTTTTTTTATTAAATATAGAAATTTTGGCCAGGCAGTGGTGGCATACACCTTTAATTCCAGCACACTTGGGAGGCAGAGGCACGTGGATCTCTGTGAGTTTGAGGCCAACCTGGTCTACAGAGTGAGCTCCAGAACAGCCAGGGCTATACAGAGAAACCTTGTCTTAAAAAAAAAAATCTTGCCTGTGGGGTGTTTACCCACCAACCCCACAGTTCCCCAGAGTTTTCTTGAGTGCGAGCAGCAGGAAATATTAGATAGAAGGATTTATATTGCCGAAATAAACAGATAGAAAATAAAGGATAGCCTCAAGAGGGCCTGGAACCTTTTCCAATGGGCCCCAACTGTCTCTGCCCCAGGGTATTTATAGAGACGCCAGGGGTGGAACAAAAGACCTCCTCCCCCAGCACAGCCAAGTGCAGACCATCTCAGACACCTGCACTCAGGCCCGTGGTCCTAATCATCCTCTCTATGAGGACCTGCTGGGTAAACCCATGAGGAACCTGAAAATGGGCTCCCACATTTGCCTGGCAGTAATTTACTTTGAGAGCTTGAAGCACATCAGTGCATTTCCTGGCTTTAGGTTTTATTTTGAAAGGTCTCTTGCTATTGTGATGAGCTTGCCTTTGTAAACCAGTTGGTATATTTCTTTTGTAGCTAATATTCTTTCTTTGGTTTGCAGTCTTAGTATTTTAAATATAATATAATATAATGTGGGAAGCTTCTTTGGACATATCTTCTTTGGCATTCTAAATACCTTTGGTACTTGGGTGTCTATATCTTTTTCTAGATTTGAGAAATTCCCTGCTATAATTTCATTGAATAGGTCTTTATTCCTTTAGTTTCTCAGCTCCTTCTTTACTCCATGGATTCCTTTACTATTACTATTATTATTATTATTGTTATTAAAGGCAGAGTTTTACTATGTAACCCTAGGTGGCCTAGAACTCACTATTGTGGATAAGGCTGGCATCAAACTCATAGAGACACTCACCTATGACTCACAAGTACTGGGATTAAAAGCATGCCTGGCTTCCATTATAGATTTATAAAGTTAGTCTTTTGATCATGTCCTAGGTCTTTAAGGCTGTGGTCATGTTTTTGCTTGTCTGAACGTAACACTTCTCAACCAGATCTTCAACCTGATATTCTTTCTTCTACTTGATCCAGTTTATAGATGATACTTTCAACTATTTTTTGTTTATTCACTTGTTTGTTTTTAACCCAATTTATTGAATGATTTTTGAAATTTCTGTTGTTTGTTTGACTTTAAAGGCATAGCTAATAGTGGCAAGAATTGACAGATAGGATTTGCTTCTGCTCAGCAACGCAAACAATCAGAGTGAAGAGATAGTTTACCGAATAGGAAAACACCCCTGCCAGCTAGCTAGTCACGTGATGGGTAATACCCAGAGCATATAAAGAACTTGATAATAATACCAGAAGACAATAAATACAATGGAATAATTAATTAAACAGAAGTTTCTCAAAAAAAGTACGAATGGCCAATAAATGTATGGAAAACTGCTGCACATCTTTAGCCAAAAGTGCCTGTAAATCAAAAGTAGGCTGAGATTCCATAACTTCAGACAAGATGGCTGTCATCAAGGAAAACAGCAAATTCTGGCCAGGATGTGTGCATGTGAGGGAGGGAGCCTTAATGCTCTGGGTGGGAATGGTGGTATAATTGCCATGGAAACCCATATGCAGGTTCCTGAAAAGTCTAGAACAGAGCTGACAGATCTTCCAGCTACACCACACGTGGATGCACACTGGAAGGACTGTCAGTGTACGGTGGGAATGCCTGCACGCTCATGTTTTCTCAGCAGTAATCAAAACAGCCACCATGTTATGGGCTCGGCCTTAATATCCATCAATAATAAGAGATAAAGAAAATGAGGTGTATGCAACATTATTTAGCCATAGGAAGAACAAACACGTCATTTGTAGGAAAATAGATGGAACCAAAGACTGTGCAAAGTAAAATTTGTCAGACTTAGACAAATATTACATAATTTTGCCCATGTATGGAATCTAGAAGAAAGAATAGGGATTATTTGGGGTATAGGAAGGTGAATGAGGCGATATAAATGTTATTTATACACATAAAATGTCATAGTGAAACCCATCAATTTTTATAATTAATACATGCTGATAGAAATAATATTTTAAAAATAACCAATCAGTAACAGAGTAGCCAGAAGTATACATCAGAGCCTCTTTAATCAGTGGTGTTGGAAAAGCTGAATAAATGTCCACACGTAAATTATTGAAACCTGTTCCTTCTCAGCTGTACCAAATGAACTCAAAATGGGTTGAAGACCTAAATGTAAAACTTGAAACGATGAAATTGGTAGAAGAAAAGAGAGATTTGAAGCACTTTGCTCTATTGTTATAGGCAGTGATTTCTTGGCCAGGACCTAATGCACAGTAAACAAAGGCACAAATGGAGGGGTGAACGACACTGAACAAAAATCTGCACAGCTGGCTCTTGAAGTAGAAGCGACAGCCTACAGAAGAGTAGACAATATCTGCCACATATCTAACACAAGACTAATATCTAGGGTTTAGGAGGAACTCAAACTTAACCCAAAAATCCAATTAAAAGTGGGCAAATTATCTGAACAGACACAATTCGAAAGACTTACATGTGGACAACAGATACACGAAAAATGCTTAATCTCTATTGCTTCGGAACAATCCTTTTCTACACTATGAATATGTATTATTCTCATTTGCTAGTAAAAAGATGATTGGCCGATCGCTGGGCGGATACTATAACGCATTCCAACTTTCTTGTGTTTTCTGAGACTTTCTTTGTGTCTTAATGTATGATATGTTTTAGAGAAAGTTCTATGGGCTGTGAGAAGAACGTACTCTGCAGTGTTTGGGTGAAATGTTCTGTAGAGGTCTGTCCAGTCTGTTTGACCCGTGATGTTATTTAACTCCAAGGTTTTTCTGTTTATATTTTGGTTGGGATGACCTGTATGTTGGTCAAAGTGGAATATTTAAGTCACCTACTATTACTGCATTGGGATTAATCTGTGTCTATAAATGTAGTATTTGTTTTATGGAATTGGGGACATGTTTGGTGCGTGTATGTTGGGAATTGTAATGTCCTCTTGCTGTCGCTCCCCTAATAAGCCTGAAGTGGCATTCTGTATCTCTTTTGACTTGTTTTGGTTTGAAGTCTGTCTTATCTTGTTCTCTAGTTCCATTTTATTTTAACCTCTTTTTTACCCTTTCATCCCAAGGTAGGGTGATGCTGAAGTTTGCTTTCTGGAAGCTGCAAATAGATGTATCCTGTTTCTGAATCTGGTCTGCTCTTCGGAGCCTTTCTATGTCAGAATTGAGACCATCGATATTCAGACTGATCATTGAAAGGTGTCTATTAACTGCTATCATTTAATTGATTTTGTTGCATTTGCTTGACTACTGTTCTGCCATCTTTTGGTTTTTTCCCCACTGTACCCTCTGAGGTGTGTTTCTTATTTTCTTGAGTCCAAAGGATTCCTTCCAGCATCCTCTAGAGAATGTGTTAGTGGTCATAAATGCTTTCGTCTGATTTTATCATGAAACACCTTTTTCTTCTTCCGCCAGTTATGGCAGTTTTTCTGGGTATAACAGTGCAGGTTGGTAGTTATAGTCTTCCGGAACTTGAAACACTTCATGAATGCTCGTCTGGCTTTTCACACACCTGCTGTGAAATCGTCTGTTCCTCTGGTGGCTCTGGTGGCCTGCCCTGGGATGGGACTTGTGGTTTCTCTCTTGCAGCTGCTAGCACATTGTCTTTGTTCTGTGTATGTAATGTTTTAACTATAAGATGAAATGGGAAGTTTCTTTCCTGGTCCTATTTAGTGTTCTATGTGCTTCTTGTATCTGGATAAGTGTCTTTTTCCCTAGACTTGGTGGAATTTCTGCTGTGATTATGTTGAGAATATTGTCTATGTCTTTGACTCCTAAGATTTGGTCTTGAGTTGTTTCTCAAAGACCTTACATATTCTCTTTGTATTTTTAAAAAATGTTACCATTGTCCTCAACCAATGTTCCTCTTCCTGTCCTTTCAAGCCTGGGTTCTGTCCTCCTGAAGGTCCATTCTATTGATGAAGCTGTCCACTGAGCTTTTTATTTGATCTACTGACACTTTCATGTCCTGAATAATTTCAGTTTGTTTTCCCTCAGTATTCTATCTCTTCATTGAATTTATTTTCATCTCCTGTGTTTAACCCCCACCCCCGCCTTTTGCAGGGGGTGGGTTTTGTGACAGGGTTTCTTTGTGCATAGCGCTGCTGTCCTGGAACTCACTCTGTAGACCAGGCTGGCCTTGAACTCACAGAGATCTGCCTGTCTGCTTGCCTCTGTCTCCCATGTGCTGGGATTAAAGGTGTGTGCTGCCACCTGGCTGACTCCCTTATTTCGTTCAGCTGTTTGTGTTTTTATGGAATTCATTCAAGTTTTGTGTTCTTTCTTTTTAACATATTTATATCCATTCTTTTCAATTCTTGGTTCAGAATTTCATCTAGTTTCCTTTCATTGAGAGTCATTACTCTGGGATCAGCAGTTTCTTTTGTTTTGAAAAATTCTTATTTTATGCGTATGAGTCTATACCTGCTCATTCGTCTGTGAACCATGCCTGTGCCTGGTTCCTGGGGAGACCAGATGAGAACATCAGATCCTTTGAAATTGGAGTTGCAGAAGGTTGTGAATTGTCATGTTAGAGTGCTGGGAATCAAACCTAGGTCCTCTGCAAGAGCAGTCTGTGTTCTTAACCACAGAGCTTAACCCATCTCTTCAGTCTCTGGGATCAGTAGCTTCTTAAGGAGACGTGTTTCTTACATTTTGTTGTTGCTGTTGTTGTTGGGGCTTATACATCAGGAGGTAGACTGCGTGTTGACTTTTAAAAAGATAAAAGTATTTAGGTAATGTACTGGCTGGTTCTGTGTGTCAACTTGACACACGCTAGAATCATCAGAGAGGAAGGAGCCTCAGCTGAGGAAATGCCTCCATGAGATCCAACTGTAAGGCATTTTCTCATTTAGTGATCATTGAGGGAGGGCCCAGCTCATGGTGGGTGGTGCCATCCCTGGGCTGCTGGTCCTGGCTTCTATAAGAAGGTGGGCTGAGCAAGCCATGAGGAGCCAGCCAGTAAGCAGCTCCCCTCATGGCCTCTGCATCAGCTCCTGCCTTTGGGTTCCTGCCCTTTTTGGGTTCCTGCCCTTTTTGGGTTCCTATCCTGTGATGAACAGCATTACGGAAGTGTAAGCCAAATAAACGCTTTCCTCTCCAACTTGCCTTTTGGTCATGGTGTTTTGTCACAGCAATAGAAACCCTAAGACAGGTCGCCTCTCTCTTGGTGGATACATTTATAGTGTACAGGAAGGACTAGGTTGTCATGGGGTTAAGTTTCCGTTTTCCTCTTGAACTGATGTTCTGGTCAGAGGCACTATCCGCCGCCCTCCTCTGGGAGTAGAATGCTGTGCAACAGCAGTAGTCACTATCCTGGAGTAAGTGGAACCACTACGAAAAAGAGCGGCAGTCAACTCCAAGACAGTTCCCCTTCAGTGCTAACCACTGCAGCCAGGACAGGGACATTGATAGGACTGTGTACGCTGATACATTAGTAGCATTGATAGGACTGTGTGCACTGATACATTAGTAGCATTGATAGGACTGTGTGCACTGATACATTAGTAGTTGTGAGTGTGAGTGGAAAGAAGACTACACAGGAAGACTGGTGACTAGTACTGGGCTCATAAATTAGAGATGATCTATGGAGAGAGCAGGACGACAAGGCTAAAGGTAGAATGAAAGGGAGGTAAAGGTGTTCCAGCAGATAACGCAGCAAAGGACCCTGAAAGCCAGGCCAGACTGTGTTCTTTGGGAAAAGAAAGCAAAAGCAATATAGAGTGATAAGAGGGCTAAGCAGCTTACTAAAATGACTATAAAGTGCAGATGGAGAGAGCTGGGTGGAGATGCAGGATATGGGAACTGACTCACTGGCCTGGTTGCTGCATTCTCTTCTGACTCCCATATTCCTACCAACCTCCTAGAACTCTGTCTCTTCCTTGGAGTCCCAGTGTCCCCTCCGTGTCTTCCCTAGTTCAGATCCAGCGGTGGCGCACGCCTTTATCCCAGCACTTGGGAGGCAGAGGCAGGTGGATCTCTGTGAGTTTGAGACCAGCTTGGTCTACAAAGCTGTTCCAGGACAGCCATGGCTACACAGAGAAACCCTCCTGTCTCAGAAAACCAACCAGTGCTGTGTTTGCGCATGGGCAGTGCTTCGCAGGCAGTCTCAGCTGCTGGTCACGCCTTTGCGGTTTCCTTTAAGATTGGGTTGTTGCCCGGGAATTGAACCCGGGGCACGGTAGTGAGAGCTCTGAATCAAACCACTAGACCACCAAAGAGATGGCTCAGTGGTTAAGAGCACTGGCTGCTCTTCCAGAGGTCCTGAGTTCAATTCCCAGCAACCATATGGTGGCTCACAACCATCTGTAATAGGATCTGATGCCCTCTTCTGGCACGCAGGTATACATGTAGAGCACTTTTACG
The DNA here is from genome assembly GCF_007827085.1 of Peromyscus californicus insignis. Classification (NCBI taxonomy): domain Eukaryota; kingdom Metazoa; phylum Chordata; class Mammalia; order Rodentia; family Cricetidae; genus Peromyscus; species Peromyscus californicus. The sequence goes on from NW_026294584.1 coordinate 66,978,808, forward strand.
TAAAATATAAACAAAATTCATAAAAAATTAAAAAAAAGACTGGGTTGCTACGAGCCTGCGCAGCGCGTATCTTGCCAATGTCTTGCTTGCTGTTGGAGTCCTTGTGAGAGTTACTATCTATATTTTGGTTCCCACCAGGTCTTCAACTTAAGAGTTTCTTTTCTGCAGTCTCTCAAGATCTGTTTATCAGGCTTCGGTACATATCGTCACATATCATCCATGTTTTTGAAATGGTGTCTTGCATCTTTTCTGTTGCTCTCCAGTGCTGAGCACCCAGGGCCAAGTGGAAAGGGTTTTTCCCAGCTTCTGCTATTGACAGCATTGCCCTGGGTACTCTGCCATCACCCCCAACACACACACACACACACACACACACACACACACACACACACACACACTACACACACACACACACACACACACACACACACACACACACACACACACAGTGCACCATCACCACTTTTTTTTCTTTTTTGAGTGTCCATTGCTTTCCTGGTAGCTCTTCCCAGCTTTCTGCAGATTATTCTCTAGAGACTGGCCGTCTGTTCTTCAGTGCTACTCCACGTCTTCGGTTCTAATGTGCTAATTTCTTTGAGAGATTTTTGGTTAACAGCGTTTGTTGAGGTGTGGAACGGGTGTGTGTGAGTTTGCCATACGGCCACGAGATGTCGCTCTAGACCCGTAGTATCTGTGCCTGGTACTGGCCGGGAGTGTTTAAGCCGTGGGTTTTTGAGTGAAAGCAGACTTGATCTATTTGTTGGAGGACGAGTGCAGTAAACGTATCCTTCATTAAGATCTAAAGGAATGCAGAATCAAATGCTGTGCCTGGGAAGACTCCCTAAGGATTTATGCATTGGTTATCTATTTTCTTTATTGTCTAAAAATCACTACGACGGTTTCTTGCCTTGACCATGACTTTCTTACTGAAAGGTTAAAAAGTTATACAGCAATATGTGTGCTAGTAACTATTTGAAAAGGTTTTTAAAACTTTCAGGAAGATTTGGGTTAGTTATGGACATGCAGGTTTCAGATTTTTCTATATACTCAAAACTCATTACAACTAATTTTTCTTTAGTGTGATTATATGATTAACCCCATCTCTGTAAGTGTGAAACCTGTTAAGACATTGAGCCTGTTTGTAAGAAGGCATTCAGTAACAGTTTTTTTTTTATGAATAAGTGGGAAGAATAACTTGAGACTTTGACTAAAGACTATTTTGTAACAGTTGGCAAATGCCCTTAAGAATGATCTTGTCCCTTCTTTATTTTATTTTAATGATTATACCATCAAATTAATAAAGCTTATGCTTTAAAAATAGGCCTTAGACTTATTTTTTATTTTAGTTGTGAAAAATAGTTGTTTTTATTTTTATTTTATTTAAAAATTTCATATATGTGAATTGTATTTTCATAGTTTCCCCCTCCCCATAACATTCATGGCCTCTTTTGATTGTATTGATTTTTTATATATGAATAAATAAATACATAAATACAGCCTGCTGGGTTCATGCAGTGTTGTCTGCATATCTGTGTTTTTAGGGCTGACTGTGGGGTTGGATAACAAATGAGGTGCTCATGCCTGAAGAAGACTAATCCTCCCCCTTTGACCAGTCATTACTGCCTGTAGCTCTTCATCTAGGGCTGGGGCCCTTTGAGATCTCCCCCATCCATCTTGTCACGTCAGCACATCAGCTGGGGTTAGCCTTGTTTAGGTCTTGTTTAGGCAACCATACTGTTGAGATTTCATGGGCACAGCTTCTCTGTCACGTGTGGAAGACAACAATATCAGAAGATGTCCTGGTCCTCTGCCTCTTAGAGTCTTTTCACTCCCTCAAGTGTGGTGTTCCCTGAGCCTTAGGTCAGGGGTTCTGTTGCACATGGATCCAGTGGGGTTAGGCACACCACACTCAGTAGTCCTCTGTGTTTTGACCAGTTGTGGTTTTCTGGAATAGTTCACATCTGCCACCAAAAGAAGTTTCCTTGATGAGGGATGAGAGTGACACTTATCATCTTTCTGGACCAGAGCACAGGATATGCAACTTGGGCTAGGCTGGATGTTGAGAACAGAGCAGATGGGACTCACCAGATTGGACCAGTGCAAACAGGATGTTTAAAAACAAAAAGGGTTTTGTTTGTTTGTTTGTTTGTTTTGTTTTTTAAAGGAGGTAGAGTTTAGCCATTTAAATTCTAATTTAATAAAAACAATTTTTCCTTCCCTTTGAAAGAAAGTTGACACTAGAATATCACCATCTCTCAATTTTTCCCACTTTTTGGAAAGTAAAATAATAGAGAAAAATCCAACAGTATGGTCAGTTAATAAGACTACCTACTAGAATAACTGTGAGGGGGAAATGTCCAATTTCAGTCATTTTTAAAGAAGAAATGTTTGCTAGGGTGTATATGGAAATGGGTTTCCTGTAGCATGGAGCAGCTCACAGTGAACATTCTTGGGATCTGGGCCCAAGGTGAAGAAATCCTTTCCCCAAAGAGTGTGGTGTGTGAGAGGACGGGGTGAAGACAGTAACAGACACTGGGGCTCTCCTGCTCTGCAGAGGAGAACTGTGGACAGTGAGTTCAGAGGCCTGGAGACTCACGGGATGCTTGCCGGCTTTGCTGCAGTTACAGTGTTTGTGGTTCTAGAGACATGGCCTGCAGGGCTGTGGTGGGGAAGGCATTTTCTTTCCTTCAGAGTCAGGCATTGCCTGTTTGCCGGCCCTGCCTCCTGAATCCTGGGTCTCCACTTTCTGGATTCTCTCTTCCTTCCTTCCTTCCTTCCTTCCTTCTTTCCTTCCTTCCTTCCTTCCTTCCTTCCTTCCTTCCTTCCTTCCTCCCTCCCTCCCTCCCTCCCTCCCTCCCTCCCTCCCTCCCTCCCTTCTCCTCCTCCTCCTCCTCTCTTCCTACATCATCTACTTATTTTAGAGAAAATTGCTGCCAAAAAATATTTTTGGTTACAACATGTATTCTGGGGACATAAACTATTTCTTGAAAACCTTCATGCTGAGATATATGTTTCAATTACTACCAGCATGTTTTCATAACTCTCCAGATACTGTGCAGATTAATGTTTTGATATTTATTTGCTTTTCCTTCCTTGAGCATCCTGATTCATTTTTATCTGATACCAGTTCCATTTATGGCAATCAGCTGGTAACTGCCTGTCACAACTGCTTTGACGAGCCGCATATGAGAAGAGCAGGCGCGGTCTTGGTGGTGATGCTGGCACTCGCCTGAGTCACAGCTTGCATCATCGACTGCAATCTGATTTGTGATTCACAAAACCTTATTTCCACTGCATCCTCTCTAACCTCCCACCTAAGCTTTGGCTATGGTGATAAATATGGAATGACGCTTGGTTTTAGTAGAAAATCTAAGTAATTTCCGGTGACAGCAATGAAATATTCTGAAAACTTTAAACAATAATCTTTGTCTGCTTTAATTAATTGCTTTTGCCCTGCTTTTACAACTTGTTTAAAGTTATGCTTAGAGGGTTTATCAAGTTGATTACTAACTACTGATCTTGACACTATTTCATTGAATTTTTACAAGTTGGGAAAGTTTATACCCTGGGGATCTGAACCCAGGTGGCCATAGGTAGCTTTAACTAAAGTGATTCTGGCCTCTTATACAATAGTTGATTGTAAAGTGTGCTTTGGAGGCTGGGGATATGCTCAGTGGTACTTGGTCTAGGGTGTTTAAAGAACTGGGTTTGATCCTCATACCAGAAAGCCAAACTACAAACAAAATCAAAGCAAATATATCAATCAGGGTATTAGTTTAGCCACTTAGGAACATGATATCTGCACCTTTGTGGGTTACATTATGGTAACTTGATACATGTATATAATCTGTAAAATAATCAAATAGGGTGGCCAGCAGTTCCATCATGTTAAACCAGACACAGGTAAATATGGAGTGTTTTCTCTTCTGTACAGAACCTGGGTTAAAATTATATATGTACATGTATATAGAAGTGTATATTTATACATGTGTATAGGTCATAAATTAGAAAGGGGCTCATGAGAGGTAGGAAGTGATCTTAAGGGAGATGGGGAAAGAGGCGAGCACACACACACACACACAACACACACACACACACACACACACACACACACACACACACACACACTAGAAGACGGTAGCCAGCCAGAGAGGCCAGCAACATAGAGAGGGCACTAGGGGGTGGTGGTGAATAGAAATTCTATGAAGAACTTCCACCTTACACCGGAGCTTCTTCAAGGCTTGACAAGGGTCCTTGGGGGTGGGTCGTGCTGTGTCTTGTGCCTTTGGTGTCTATGATCCTGGGATTTTAAGGTGTGGGTGGGAATATACAGAAGAAAGCACTGATGGGCCGAGGGTTGCAGTGTTGACAGTTACCACCCTAAAGCTGTGGGATACAACTGGGACTTTCCTCAGCTCCTGATGGATAAGTACAAGTGAAACTGGGACTTTTACTGGCCACTACAGTTCCAGCTGAGGCCTGGGAATGACACTTACTTCCAAATGGACAAGGGCAGGTGTGACTCAGGCTTATGGTGATGGTAGCCTTTGTCCTGGAAGCCGAAAGATGTCTTCTGCATTGTGAGGCACGCACTGGCCCCAAGGCTTCTGATGACATCGGAGGGACAGCCACTGGCCCCTAAGGTAAGATGATGTCTGTCAGTGGCTATTGTTGCAGATTGGATTCTTGGGATTGGGAGTGGCACAGTGTGAGTTCCTTGTTTACAGCAGGGCTGTCACTCCTGGACTAGACAGTCCCCAAAGTGGATGGAAGACCCATGAGGACCAGGGCATATACCTGGACTCTGCTGCTTGGATGCGGGTTCCCTGTGGCCTTTTCGCTTAGCTTTTCCTGGCAGGATGGATTGCTGAGGAGGTTAGCTGAAGTTCCTTCTCTAGGCTGCCCTTCTGCCTCTTCATGTTGTCTCTCTTCACTTGCTGGTTTACAGCACTCCTCCCAGGGCTGTTCTTGGAGTTTTTCCTTTGCTTCCCTGGCTCCTATCTATGGCGGAATCAAGGACAGGGCACGTCTGTTCAGCTGTCTCTGCCTAGTCTCCTGCGTTCAGTGTCAGCACTTTATGAAGTCTGTGCTGTTCTCTACTTCCCAATTAAGGTTACATAGACTCGAGTGGCCCGGTGTACAAGATGGGGTGGACACCAGGCTTTCCCGTGCAGTTTGTCACCTACTTGTCACAACATCTCAGCAAGGTGCCACCGCTGCTCTCTCACAAACGGAGGAAGAGGAGCGACACATGAGACACAAGACTCTCTTAAGACCTACTTATCTTATGTGTATGTGTCTTGCCTCATTGCACGTAAGTGTGCCATGCATGTGCAGGCCTGCAGAGGCCAGGAGGGCATCAGATCCCCTCGAACTGGAGCTAGAGATGGTTGTGAGTCACCATGTGGGTGCTGGGAACTGAACCTGGGTCCTCTGCAAGGGCAGCAAGGGATCTTAATTGCTGAGCCATCTCTCCAGCCCTGAGATAAGAGAATCTTGGCATGGATCACATTTGTTATGTTGGGAATTGTGTATATAATTCAACGTATAGATAGGAAATCCACACTGGGTGACTTATAACTGTAACTCTGTTTCCAGAAATCTAACTCCCTCTGTGTCCTCCATGGCACTTGCACACATGGTCGCATATACATGAATACACACACACACACACACACACACACACACACACACACACACACATGCACACACACACACACACAGGCACAAAATACAGAAATTTTAAACAGTCTTTGTTTAAAAAATATAATGTATAGAATAAGGATGGATGCTGAAGTCTCAAAGCTCATGGATCTTCATCTGGAAAGCCTTCGGCGTGATGTTAGACAAGGCGCCGCTGTGGTAGAAGTAGACAAGCATTGCTTTCTAAGTGGGTCAGTCCCCAAGCAGCCGCTCTCAGAAATCTGAGTGCTTTGGCGCTATCAGCCCGCCCTGAAGCTTTCTCGGTTGAGGGCGAGTCCACCGTGAAGTATGATTCCACTCTTCCTGTATGAGCCTGTTGACCGACCATGAGGATGAAAATGTAGAATTCCCCAGGCTTTGAAGTGGTGTGGAAGGCCCGTCTCCGCACTCCAGATTGTTCCTGTCTCGGCTCTCAGACCGTTCGGCTGCTTTGGTAAGTGAGACGCTGCTATTTTTAGTTGGGAAGATGGTTTTTTTGAATCACTGGCATATTCACTACACATTTGAGGAAATAAATGTTAATTTATATGTGCATGTTTAATTTTCATAAAGCTAACATACTGCATTTAGGAGACATGGTCCTTTTAATGGAAGTAGTTTCTAATTGAAGCTAGTTTTTCAGGCCAAGGCCATTGCTAGGTCCATTTCTGTAGAGCTAGTAAATAAATTTAATGTGGAATACGGACTTTCCAGTTTTGGCTTGAGTAAAAGACCAAAGTGAGTCAATTAACTCTTACATCAATTTAAGGGAAAGTAGGGACTGCCATTCTGTTTATTAGCTTTCTCTCTCACTCTTTATTATCAGAGCCGAATGAAAGGGAAGGACAGAAGGATTATTACATGCGGGGCCAAAGGGAGTCTTACCCCATGCAACCTAGTTCTTTGTGTTTGATAGAAACTTTTGAAAAGAGGAGTATTTTGACAGAACATTTGAAGGATGTAATTTGTTTTATTTTGTTTTAAAGAAAAGTTTTCAAATGTAGTTCTGGAGGGTCAGTGGGTAAGAGCACTTTGACTGCTCTTTCAGAGGATCAGAGTTCAGTTCCCAGCACCCATTTTGAGTAGCTCACAACTGCCTGCAACTCTGTCTCCTAGGGACCTGATAGCTTCTTCTGGCCTTTGTAGACACCTGCACTCACATGTGCACACACACAACTCACACATACATACACACATACAACATACACACACATAAATAATAGATCTTTAAAAAGTGTTAAAAATAAGAAAATATGTACCGTAATTACCATAGTCCTCACCAATGCCATTGGACTGTCGACGGTTTTGTCTACATCACATGTTTTGTGTTTACATACCTGAGAGCATCGGTCATCATGCAGTGTAGCAAATTATGGACTGTGACTTTTGTCACTGGCTAGATGCTCCATCACAGTTTTCTCATTATTGTTAGAGCAAGCTATATCTTCTTTGAGCTCATCTTCCAAAGAGCCCACCAATCTTACTCTAACATTGTGTGACCATATATACCTGTAGGGAAAATACATTTTGTCCGTATGGCTACTCAGCTATGAAGGGACTTGGGGCACTAATGATGTGTGCCCTTTGTTAAAACAATCCAACATTATGAGAGTGGAGAGACTTGTTGATACTAAGAAAGAAAACCAGAGACAACTGACCCCCCAGTGACTTAAGAAGCTGAGACACTGGAGGCCATCATAGCCTAGAATTTGAGAATGAACTTCTAGATAGAACTTTTGATAATGTTAGGTTGCTGACAGAATCAACAAAGGAAAATTTGGTAATTTATATATTGCTTTAAACATTGACAAATAAGAGGTATTAAATTATGTTAAACTTGCTTTTTGTTGGTTTCTCATATATGTATGTGTGTGTAGTGTGCATGTGTAGAGTATGTGCATGTGTGTGTGTAGTGAATGTGTAGTATGTGTGTATATGTAGTGCACGTGTGTGTAGTGTTTGTGTGTGTAGGGTGTGTGTCACACATCAGAAAATTGAGCTCTCTGGAGGCTAAGGCAGTAGGATTGCTGTGACTTCCTGTCTTATTTATCAGTATACATAAATGATGTATAGTCTACATATCTAGTACCAGATCATCCAAGGCAAGACCCTGGCTCAAGGAAACCAATCAAACTAGTACATATGCTAGGTCACTCAGTGTCCAAAATACTGTCATTTTGTTTATTAGTCATGTTGGAAGATAGGAAAACACTTTGGAAGGAAATCCACATGAAAGAAAAATATTCATGAAACGCTTCAACTAAGACAAGAAGTAAATTTGCCTTAGTGAAAGTTATTGCACCAAATAATAGAAAAATAATAAAAAGCTATGACTGAGTGTAAGGAGGGTCCAGTCTGTGCGATCACTAAGGGTGGCATCTTCATGAAAAGCCAGGAAGGAAGGAAGACAGACACTAGCATGATGACCACAAAGAATGCCCAGAACACCTTCAACTTCCTTCCCAAAATGTTCCAGAAGGCGTTTCAAAATTGTGCTTACAAGTCATGGTTGGAAGAAAACTAAATTGATCATGTAAACTGTAAAACACCAGTCATAACAAACCTCCAAAATGACTACAATAAAAAAGGCAGATAATCACAAGTTTTGACAAAGACATGGATAAATTAGAACCCTCATTTTTTTTGTGGTGAAAATAAAGATAAACAGTAACCTTGGAAAGCAGCCTGGCAGTGAAACTACATGTCCAAGAGAAATAAAATATTTGTAGAAAAATTTGTATATGAATATCCATATCAGCATTATTCATAGTAGCTAAATAGTGGAAAAACCCAAGTATTCATCAATTGATTAGTGACTAAATAAATGCAGTATATCTATAAGTGGGATTTAATTGGTTATAAAAAGAAATGAGGGGCATATACTTATAACAACATGGACTAACTATGAAAATATGTTAAATTAAAGACGTGAATAATTCGCCTTGTATGACATATCTATAATAAGGAGCTCCATAGAGACAGGAAGTAGATTAGTGCTTTCCAAGGACTGGGTAGGTGGTGGTAAGTGTGTTCTCAGAGGAGAGATTTAGAAAGGACTTTCTTTTGGGGTGTTTCTCTTTGAATGAGAATCTTATAGAGCTGGTTGTAGTGGTGACTGCACAACTCTGTGAATATGTTGAAAACCAAGAGTCATGACTTTAATGGGTAAGTTTTGTGAACTTACACATTAAATTACATATAAAATTGTTAAAATAACTAATGGTTCAACAATTCATAAAGATATGAGTTTTCACTATGATAAAAAGTAAGAACAAAGAAAAACCATGAGTGCCAGAAGTCATTGGTCAAAGACAGTAGTGAGGCAAGGCATGTTGGCTGTCATGGACAGCACCCAGGCACTGCCTTTTATGGCACTGTGCGTTGTAAGGAGGCTATGGGAAGAGAATGTGTTAAATCATAATGTTTTAAAAAGAGTAAATCATGATTCTCATGCAGTTACAATGAATATGTATTAAAGGCTTTACATGCAGTGAAGGAAACTGGCAAATGTTCTAACTAGTTCAAAAGAGAATTCAGAGAATAGACATCCTAACACATGTTCTTCAACAACTCTCCGACAATGATCCGAGCTGGAAATAGACAGTGTGGCAGAGTGTGCCATCTGTAGATACTGCTTAGCAAGGGAAGAATCAGATGGCTTGGGGGTATCCTCTAGACCACACAGTTTTATACTGAAATATACAGTTTTCCTCTATGCAATTATTTGTCCCAAATAATTTATGACATAGATGGTGGCTGAGGCCCCACCAGGGTGAGAAACAGCGGCAGCAGAAAGCACATGAATATTCAGTGGTTTGTGCCCAGAGCTGTAGGCCTGACAGGAATGATGGAGATGGGTACCAGAGCTGAGGGAAAGGCTGATTTGTCCAGACAGGAGGCAGTAACTCGAGGAGGAGAGGGGCAGGAAGGGAAGAGAAGGGCCACCTCGGTGGGCATGAGGGCAACGTAAATAGATGGGCCTCGACACACACTCAATCTGAGGCATGCAGGCACAGAGGGAGTCCAGGCTGGATTCTTGCTTTTAGAATCAAGTTCCAGTGTTACCCAAGGAGCACTTTCAAAAAAATGTGACCAATTTACCTAATAACCGATTCATTCACATCCATTGACCAAATTCACCAGCTTGTTTCAGTTCGCCATAGTATTGGCAAATTGCTCATTGAGTCAAACCATCTTTTGAAAAATTGGTCTGTTTCCAAATTCTTATTCCCTGGGCAAATGGGTTTGCCAAAGTTGAGTGGCTCTTTTTGTAAGCCACATTCTGCATGCATTAATTTACACATTCATTCGTTGACAGACATTTCGGTACTTACTGTGTGTCTGGCCCCGTTCTGCAGCAGAAGCTTCTGCCAACAGAGTTGTAGAAGAAAATGCTCTCAGTGATACATAATTGACAAAGATGCTTTGATTCGTAAAGATCTACTCCAAATGGGAGTCTAAGTGAGTAATAAGACGGTTGTGGTGATTTGAATAGGGATGCCCCACAGAGGCTCATATATTTGAATACTTGGTCATTAGGAAGTGTGCTACTTGGCAGAGATTAGGAGGTGTGGCATTGTTAGAGGAAGTGTGTCACTGGGGGTAGATTTTGAGGTTCAAATTCTCAAGTCAGGCCCAGTGTTGGGGATGTCTTTTTGTATGCTGTGAATGTGTGTTGCTCTGATTTGGTTGATAAATAAAGTGCTGATTGGCCAATAGCCAGGCAGGAAGTATAGTATAGGCAGGATAAGCAGAGAGGAGAATTCTGGGAACAGGAAGGCTGAGTCAGGAGTCGCCAGCCAGACAAAGAGGAAACAAAATGTGAAGGCAGAACTGAGGAAAGGTACTAAGCCATGTGGCTAAACATAAATAAGAATTATGGGTTAATTTAAGTATAAGAGCTAGTCAATAGTTAGCTTGAGCTAATGGCCGAGCAGTTTTAATTAATATAAGCCTCTGTGTGTTTACTTGGGTCCAAGTGGCCACAGGGCCACGGGAGCCAGGCAGGACCAGGAAAACTTCAGCTACACTCTCTCTTCCTGCTGCCTTTGATCTGGATGTAGAACTCTTAGCTACCTCTTCAGCACCCTGTTTGCCTGCACGCTGCCATGCTCTCTGCCATGATGATAGTGGACTAAACCTCTGAACTGTAGAAAAGACTCCAATTAAATGCTTTCCTTTATAAGAGTTGCTGTGGTCATGGTGACTCTTCACAGTAATAGAACACTGACTAAGACAACAGTGCAGTGGACCGTAACAAGACACGGGAGAGTGGCTTAACATCCAACAAATATTCACAGAATCCTTCCTCTTAATTTGCACAGTGCTCCATTGGTTAAGAGGCAGCAAAGGGCTAGAGATGTTGCTAGAGCCCTTGTCTAGCATGTGCAAGGCCATGGGTTTAATCCTCAACACTGCCAAAAATAGAAACATCAAGAGATAGCAGCTTTATAAAAGGAATGAACAGATCGGGTTTTACAGATTCCTACATAAGTTAGTTGACACGGGTCACTTACTCTTCCTGCAGAAATAATGCTAAAGCAGGAGTTAGGTTCCCAGTTCAGTGCTCAGCAGTTTAATCACAAAGTAGGAGGGAGTGTGGCAGGAGAGAGAGTGTGTGCTCTGGTCTAAGAAATGAGGACTTGGGGATCCTTCAGGCCTGGCTTTGATTCGCTGTGATCCTGGACATATAGCTGAAGGTCTCTGTCTCTCAGCTCTGACTTGAGGATGAAAATCTCCACCCAAAGGCTGGCTAATTAAACAAGAAGGTGTAAAGCAGATCCAAGCTGCCTCTCCCAGGCTGTATGTACCCCAGGAGAGCTACAAATGTGGCCCGATGCACTTGTAGATCACCTCATGTTGTAGTGTCAAAAGGCTGGAAAGTCAAAGTTCTCAAAGAACTTCTGTTGTTATTGCTTTCTGCCTTCTTGAAAAGAACAGAGAAAGTATAAGCTGCTGTTTCAGGGACTCTGGTTCCTCAGTCCCCTGTGCTGTAGTATTGGCCAGGGCACCCTAGGGGACATTTTACTTGCCTAAGGCTGGTCCTTTTATAGCAAATGGTCTTTGAGTTATTTGTGCTTTTATAGTTTGGATGCACTCAAGCCCGGTTCTAGTCTGTATTACATGTTAGCCATACATTTCTGGGAGGAGTAACCAGGGATGCCACTCATTTGATTCAGCTGCAATCCACTTGTCACCAGGCTCTGAGAACACAGGCCTCTCTGAGGAGAAGGTAGGTCTTTCCTGGTACAGAACCTCCTCCGCCCACATTTCTCCCCAAATGTCACAGATCAGGAGCGAAGTCGCATTCGATCCGGGCCCTCCCTCAGCAGACAGAAGACAGTAGTGGGGTGCACATCACTTCAGGCTCTCCACTTCAGTGTGTTGGCATTTTTTTTTTTTTAACCATGTCTTTGAAGCTGTAGGTGAGCAATGGAGCCTTCAGCATGCTTCCTCAGTGCAGACCAGGATGTGGGCAGCGCTGGGTAAAGCAGGCCCGTCTCTGAGGGGCTGAAAGCCAAGAGAAAACAGTGACAAGACAAGAAAACAGACACAAGGGGAGAATGGTGACCGGCTGGAAGACTTTGGAAGGCTACAGGATGTGTAACACACCAACACCATCCTCGTGCAGTGGACGGTAAGTGCTGTATGAATATGCCACCGAAGACTTTTCTCTGAGGCTGTGTTTGTAATCGAAAAGTCCTTCGAACAACAGTGTTTTGACAAAAGGGAACTAACTGACTGGTAACTAATCATGATAGACCTCTGCAATTGAAAACCACAACACCTGATAAAAAGGCGACTATTCTTTATTATTGATTTTGAGTGGCTTTCATGTTAACTCGTAAAGTAAAAGAAACTTAAGATGCAGATGTGGGCTTACAGTATTCTACCGTTTGTGTAAGAAAATGAATACAACCATATGCGTGTGTACACAGGTGCTTCTGTGGAACATCTGTCTCTCTGAGAACTGGGTAGCACTGGGTGTAATCGGGGAGGGCAACCAGGAGGAGAGTTTTTTCTTTATATGCCTTTTATTTCTCTATTATTTTCAACTCTATGGCTGCTCAAATAATAAAGAAGGTAATTGTTAAAGATGAACCAACTTAAGCTGTGACCCGAGATCGACATCTAGGCTGGATGAGAAGGTGGAGATTTTGTTGAGAAATGGAGAAGCTCAATATGTAAATGTTTGCTCAGGATTCTTCCTCCCAATTAGGGTGGTTCTTCAAACTTACAGCCTGTTTGGGTGTGTACTTTATCAAATTGAGAGAGGGGAGAAGTGTGCAGTCGTGTTTGCAGAGAGCGTTGGTCATAGAGCAAGCTGGAGTTGTCTCTGCAGTTGCTGACTTCCGATAAAGCGGCCCGATTCAGTGGTGAGGAGATGCACGCTCCCTGATGATCTCATCTTTTTACTCACTGGTTCACTCAGAATATCCAGTACCTACCGTAATCCCTGCACCCGGATTATAACAGTGAACAAAACCATTTCCATATGGAGTTTATATCCTATTTGCAAAATAGGCAATGCATACATAAATAAAAATCCAGAAACTTGTAGATACCATTAAGAGGATAAAGCAGGAAGAGAGGACAGTGTGTGTCTTAGGTAAAAGAGTGGGGAGCCGTTTGGGGTACCCAGAGAAGTCTTGAGGGGGTAACAAAGAGAAAAGACCAGAATTGGGACACGGAGTCAACATGCAAAGGTCACGGAGGGACGGTTTTAAGTAAAAGAGCACAGAGCTGGAAGTGCTTGGCCTGTTGGGGACCAGCTAGGACAAGTGAAATGGAACAACCAGGGTCGGGACTGGGGAGGAACACAGAGGTGGGCGCTATTAATGCTTTTCAAACTCCTGTGCACATCAGCCATCTTGGAGTCTCGCTAAAACACAGAATCTAGTTCTTTAGGTTTATGATGCAGCCTGGGGAGGTGTCTTTCTTTCTACATAGTTCCCTGTAATGGTGTCCTGGCTATACTTTGTGTAGCAAGGGGTTGGATGACACAGTACCTGTGGTTATGGAAAGGGATTTAAATTTTGTTCTTTGTTTGACAGACACTGAAGTTTTAAATGGAGGAGTGACAAGATCCTATCTATGATTGCAAAGATTCCTCTGCCTGTTCTATGGAGATAGAACGATTTATTTGTGGGGCAGCAGGAGGTAAAGGGGACTTTGCTGAGTGACTTGGCTGGGAGTGAAGGGCTTGCACTAGGATAGTAGTAGTGGTGGGGGTGTTGGGAAGGTTGGGGATGTATTTTGGAGGCAATGCCAACAGAACTTGCTGGTGGTTAGGAACAGAAAAAGAGGGAAGGAATTGATTGTGGGAAGCTTACCCATTTCTCTGTGGGAGGCCCGCTCCCACTTTTTCTCCAGGGTACTCTTGAGGGAGGAGGGAGAAATATTTAGATAGAAATACAGAGGGGAGAGAAACAGATAGAAACACAGGACAGCCCCGGATCAATATCCACTGGCCCCTTCTGTCTCCTCAAAAGGGTCCTTTATTGGAATGCCAAGGGGAGGAGCAAAAGACCTTCCCATAGCACAGCCAAGTGCAGCCCTTTCCAAATACCTGGCAACCATGCACATGGTCAAGCAATCCTCTAATGCAGCCCTGCTGGGTAAAGCAAGCTCAGATCTCAGTAGGAAACCTCTGTGGGCCTCCACAATTGATGGTGTTCCTGATTATTTAGTCAGAGTGAAAACCAACAGGGAGAATGAAGGTGTCACATCTGAGGCAGCAAACCAGAGGGGGAGGGGGAGACTGTTTATGGCAAGTTATCTGAGGTGTGCTTAGTGAAAGCTCTTTTGCTCATGGTGCTGGCTGTGGAGGTCCCTTAGACCTTGCTTAATGAGGCCAGCCTTGAGTGTCTCTTTCAAGGAATCTCCCACAGAAACTGCATCACTAGAGGTCTTATTGAAGGGGCCCTCCAACCACTGCACCAGGGATTGACCTTGGTGCTCCAACTAGGAACCAGGGAATGGTGCCTGGTGACGGCACACCCGCCCTCAATGGTGCTCAAGCCACCTCAGGAAAGAGCTGTCTGCATTGCCTGGGCTTGGATAATCTCAGCCATCTCTAGCTTGGGGAACTCTTTGGGCATCTACATCACCTCTGCCAAGGCTCAGGGACATCACTGAAGAGGGGACAAGAAGGATGTAAGACTGAGGGAAGGGGTGGAGTGAGGTGGGATGCTGTCTTAGGAGCTAGGCAGTACTGCTGCTTTCTGGATCTTACAGTGGGTCTGTTTACTAGCACAGAGTAGGTCTTTACTAGCACAGAGTAGGCATGTCAGTAGCTTGATGTCAGTAGAGGAAAGGGGCCCATGAGGCCTGAACCCCTCCCTGAGAAGTTCTAAGTAGATAATGGTAGCTAGGCAGGAAGGGCTCGTGAAGCCCCACCCCTCCCTGAGTCTAAATGGGCAGCTGAAATGATTGCTAGGGAGGGAGAACAAATTCTTCAGTGGAATACCATCCGTAGAGGCCTATGCTTTTGTAAACAATCCCTCGCCAGGATCTTGTGAGAAACCCTAACAAAACACAGTGGGGAGAGGAGGCTGGGGAGGTGGATCAGTGGATAAAGCACTCCTTGCACAAGTTTGTGCCCCCAAGTTTGGATCTCCCCCAGAAGTAACATTGGGCAAGCGTGGCGGCCACCTGTAACCTCAGCGCTCTGGAGGCAGAGACAAGGGGAATCCCCGGGGACAAGTCAGGACTAGCCAGAAATTGTCTGGTTCAAAGAGGGACCCTGCCTCACTGAAAGTGGAGAACAATGAACGAAGACCTCTGACGTCAACTTTGGGCATGGCCCCTACACACACCTGTGAATATGAATACACAGATGCATATATACCTCACACACATGCACATGGAAAAAAGAAAAAAAAATGCTATTGGCCACCCAAACCAAACAAAACCAAAAAGAAAATCCCCCAAAGAAAAACCACACATCCTCATGACAATAGGAAAGGGGAGTATCTGGGCAGAGGAAGTGGGGCAGCAGGAATGGGCCGGGGACAAGACAGGGTGACAGGAGGTGGATTGATCAAAATGCATTATACCGTATTCTTGAAAACTCCTAAGAAAGCCTTTATCATATGTAATTAATATATGCAAATAGAAAAAAAAACAATTAATACACAGCCATGGGACCAAATAAGATAAAAAAGAGCATCCTGTAGGCGTGGCAGTAGATAGACTCCTGTTGCAGGCCTTTTCATGATCTGAGACTTTGAGGTGACATGCATGCTTTCCTTGCAGCATCTGGATGCACACAGCTGCAGCCCAAGGCCATGCCAGGGAGACGGCAAGTAAGCAACCTTGGTGTGTGTTTGAGCCCGAGCATCTACTGCTCAGAGACAGCAGCTTCCTGTAAGGGCTGTCTTCCTGGCCTGTCGGTGGCCCTCCCTCAGTGTCTTCATGCCATCTCTGCTTTGTGTTCCTCTCAGAGACCATACAAAACTCTCTGGTGTCTCCTGGTGTCTCTTCTTGTGAAGACACTGGTTCTGTTGGACCCAGCTACCCTGTGGTGCTTTGAATGAAATGGCCCCCATAGGCTCACAGGGAGTGGCACTATTAGGAGGTGTGGCCTTGCTGGAAGAAGTGTGTCAGTGGGAGTGGGCCTTGAGGTTTCAAATGCTCAAGCCAGGCCCAGTGTCTCTGTATCTGCCTGCTGCCTATGGATCAGAGTGTAGAACTCTCTGCTCCTTCTCCAGCATCATGTCTGCCTGTGTGCCTCCTTGCTTCCTACCATGACAGTAATAGACTAAACCTCTGAACTGTAAGCCAGCCCCAGTTAAATGTTTTTCTTTATAAGAGTTGCCATGGTCATGGTGTCTCTTCACAGCAATAGAAACCCTAACTAAGATGTACCCTTATTCCATGTTAGTCCACCCTACCTCCACAAAAGCCTGATATTCATATACAGTCACATTGAGGTTAGGGATTCAGTGTATGGACTGGGTCAGGGATACACAAATCAGAACCTAGCAGAGGTTTGTAGATGTAACCAACAGTCTTTTAAAATAAGAAACACAGAACCAATGCAAAGAAGAAAGCCAAGAGGTCAGAGCTAAGAGCTAAAACTTTACCCTTCCTCCTGCAGTGGTCCTACCTCTCCGAACCAGAGCTACCCCTGTGTTAAAGTCTTTATATAGAGTTCCTGTCCTGCCTTCTCACTGGTTGTAAACCCAACCACATGACCGCCTCGTCACGGCCTGTCTGTATAGGCCTCCAGGTTTTCTATGATTGGTATTGAAATTAAAGGCATGTGTATCCAATACTGGCTGTATCCCTGAACACACAGAGACTTACCTAGCTCTGCCTACCAAGTGCTGGGATTACAAGCGTATGCCACCACTGCCCAGCTTTCCTATGGCTTGCTAATAGCTCTGACCCCGGGCAACTTTATTTATTAACATACAAATAACATTTTAATACAAATAAAATATCACCATAGAGGTTGTCTTTCTGCCTCTCAGCATCTATGCTGGTACCTAGGCTCCCTGTTTACAGGGTAGAGAGACAAACATGAAATCCATCAGTACCTGGTATCTGTTGCAGACCAACTCAGTGACTTTGGAGAGATACCCTAACCTCTCTGAGATCTCTGGCCTGTAAGCTGGAGGTCAGCCTGCCTTTCGCAGTGCCAGGAGAGTGACAGGAGACAGGGCACGTAGCACCTCCAGCCCTGACTGTGTCAGGTGTAGATGCTCAAGAATGGCAGCTTTATAGGTTTGCACTTTGCAGGCTACTTGTAATTTTGCCCTTGGCTCTACAGTCTCCACTCACAGGTTCATCACACACCAGCAAAAAGGAACCATCGGTAGCCCTCACAGCGAGAGGGAAAAGGCTTCGCGTCCCCAGTGCTTTCCTGGTACACCCTGCAGTGGACGGTGCGGGCTGCTGTGTGCACTTGCCTATGGCACAGGTAAACTGTTTTGCTCAGATGTCTAATCCCGGCTCTTCGTTATCTTGTGGCTGCCATTCTTGCAAGCTTTGGTCTCCAGCTTACATTTATGATCTCTTTTAAGTAAACATCGGAGAGTAACAAAACCTCATGCACAGCTAATAGGAAACAGCAGGGGGAGGAAGAGAAGTTATTTTCCTCTCCATTACCAGCCTACCTCCATTAAAACCCCAGCTGAGATCAAGGTTATCTGCAACCAGCACAGAGAGGAACCGGGGCCAGCCACAACACATCCCACAAAGACATTCTCCCGCTAGGGCTTTCTGTTCTTTGGATTCTGGGGGTGCATCTCTCTGACTGCAGCCACTCGGTTGCAGAATTCCAACTAAAAAACCCAGAGTGTATCAAGAGCAGCACTACAGCAGCCCGTCTGGTTAAACATTGAGAAGTTGGAGTGTTTGGATTGTGAGGGCTATCTCCTTGCGTTCTGGACTTGAATATGTCTCTACAATTTTTTTTTTCCAGTTTCTTTCAGCTTGTACTTTATGTTTGGGTGTTTTGCCTGTATGCATGTCTATGCAAAGTATGCACGCAGTGCCCACAGAGGCCGGAAGTGGGTATCGGATTACCTGGAACTGGAGCTGGAGCCAGTTGCCAGCCACCATGTAGGCAATGGGATTGAAATCAGGTCCTCAGGAAGAGCAGCCAGTGCTCTTAACTGCTGAGCCGTCTCTCCAGCCCAAGGCTTTGCAAACCCCTCAGGAGCTCCCCCCACAGAAGTGAAGCTAGTTTTTTATTTTATTTTATTTTTTAAAATTTTTCCAAACTCAAAGTACCCAAGAGTTTGGGTTTGCTTCTTGTTTTATTTTTCTTTCCACAGGTTGCTGACAGCAGACCTCTACAGGCTTCAGTCAGAGTCCTGGTCACCTATAAGAAGGTGACAGAGGTGGGGCAGAGGGAAGACCGTGGCTTCCAGGATGGGCGGGGCAGATGGGCGGGGCAGCCTTGAGTGACATCGGCCACAAGTGTGTGTGGGATTCTATCAGGCAGAGCCACAGACCGTGAGGAGAGGTGGCAGCATTGCTCCTCTGATCAAAACACATGGTAGTTACTGCTGTGAGGACGCTGGCATGGTGGAAACAAGGACCTGAGATGCTGACCAAAGTCCAGCAGAGTTTGCTTCAGGCCCGCTATTAGGACTTGCCGCTCCTGGCTCTGAGTTCTCCATGAAACTTCCTCTCATTTTGGGTTAGTTTTTTTGCCTTTGGGAGCCTTTCTTTTCTAAAGTATTTTAAGTGATGCAATCATTAAAAAAACTCCCCTGGAGTTTTTAGTTTGTCCTTTATTGAGTAACGAGCCATTGTGCCAAGGACTGGGTTCCCCCCAAATTTATACACAGAAGCTGTAACTTCCAGTGTGATACTTGGATGCCGCGTCTCTGGAAGGTGTTTGAGCTTAGATGAGAGGATAGGATGGATTGGTAGACACTCGTGATAAAATTAGAGTCCCCCGGAAGAGAGACCAGAGCTCCCCTGCTCTCCACAGTGAAGGGGACACTGGGAAGGCTCCGTGTCAAACCAGGAAGAGGAAATCAAATCCACACCGAACTTTGAGTTTATATTTCATGGCCTCCAGAAGAATGAGAAGGAAGGCCATGCTGTAAACAGCCATCCAGTCTGGTATTTTGTTACAGCAGCCTGAGTCAGTCACTGAGATGTATTAGCAACAAACATGTTAGTTTTTAAAAGACAAAAATGTTAAGCCAGACCTGGTTTGTCTGTTTTAGAAAAACACAAGGTCTGCATAGTGCTGAAACTGACCATGCATGCATCCACTCTTTCATCCATCCTTCCTAGCTGAGCTTGAGATGAAGGAGGTGTCTCTGACTCTGGTGTCTAGTGACACATGAGCACTCCTGGACGATGGGATCAGATCTGTGTTCCCAACATTTCATCCTTAAGTCTCACAGGCCACTTAATTACTATTTTTAAATGAGTGAATCAGAGGGGAGGAGAGTTCATGTATTGCCTCAGAGAGGAGGTGATTTTAAATGTTCCAGTGGGCTTTTCTATCAACACAGACAGCAAGAGGTGTAAGCCATCTGGGTGGGCATCTTCACCTGGTTCTCTGTCCTCATTACATATCATGTCCTTTCGCTATAGCCTTAGAACCCACTGTCCACACAGTAAGTCATGCTGGTGTGCAAAGTCCCAGAGTCTTTGATACCCAGGGAAAGGCAGATCTCTCTGCTTTCAAAACCAGAAGAACTCCTGGTATTTTGATCAGGAGGAAGAAAGGAGAGAGAACTTTAAAAAAAAATTTTTTTTGCTACATTCCTTTATATTCATTGCTTCATTTATAACTCTAAAAGATGTATCACTATTCCCATTTTAGAGATGAGAGAACTGAAGCTAAGAAAGATCAAACGACTTGCCAGGCCTTGAGGGTAATTGTTTCTGACTCCCAAGTATTGCAGTCTCAAGGTCAGCTCTGTCCAAGTCTCTTCAATCAGAAGGAGCAACCGGTCTTTAATTAGTTGATTGTTACGGTCTTACTCTCCGCCATGTTTCCACACTGACTTTCATGAGCTTGGTGGAAACAAGGAAATGTTATCTGCCACTTTTTCTTCACCTTGGTGTTTGTGCCTGTTCGTGTAAGGGAGTCAGGGTGTGCAGGTACCACAGGGTGCATATGGAGGTCAGAGAACCTTGTGTTCCAGGGTCTCTTGGCTGTTTGCTCCTGTATGTTCCAGGCTAGCTGGTCCCCGAGCTTCCAGGAATTCTCGTTTCTCCCTACCACCCCCACACTCTCACCGTAGGAATACTGGGATTGCAGGTGTGTGTTACTGTGTTTGGCTCTTAAATAGGTTCTGGGATTTGAACTCACATCCTTTCACTTGCATGGCATGTACTTTACCCACTGACTCATCCCAGTCCTGCAAGATTTTCGTAATTCACTTGAAATCCATTTGAGAAGACACTGTGTGACATAAATATACAAATCTACATAAATATAAAGATAGAAATAGTAACTCAGTCCACTTCTGGTAAAAGGGAGACTAGATCCTAGAGAGAGGAAGAGGGGATTGGAGGGAGTAGCTGGGAGGAAATTGAAGTTTTTTTAGGAAGGCCAGAAATAAGGGATCAAGGGCCGGCAAGGGTGAAGAGGGTCCACTTTCCATACTTATACGCAAGACTTACAGTTGATGTTGCCTGTAAGGATTCTTCCAGCTCTATCTCGTGGATCTCTGAGCATGGGCACTGGTCAGCTGAGAGGAACTGGATGGAGCTCCAGTCTTCTGGAATGTGATAGAAGTCCTGAGATTTTCTTGTTTACTTCTCTGCCGGACTCCCACACAGTCATCAAGCACAGCCCAGAGAATGAATTGGCCACTCTAATGACCACGTGAGCTGTTCTCTAATTGTGGAATTTTGTTTTCCTTATAAAATGCTTTTGACTGTGCATGTTGCAGAAAACATCACAATTGGCAGATTTCACATTCTGCACCACTTTCAGTCAGCACGGGTAAAATTTTGGAATCGTGGCATGTAAGCATCTTACCCTATTTTGAGTTGGGCGTAGATGATCTCCTGTGATGGGAGACCTGCTTCCTGGAACAAAAGTCACATCACAGTGAGATTTGTCCATATAGTCACCTTTCGACAGTATATCCACCCAGAGAGGCAGGAAAGAGGGATCTAGACAGAGATGTTAGAAAACAAAAAGACAAGTCTGGACCCCAAGCAGAGCTGGGGTTACAAGCTTGCACTGCTATGCCCAGTTTTTTATATGGTCTCTGGGCACCAGAACGCCGGTCCTCATACTTCCACAGTGAGCACCATTTTGAGTGAACTGTCTCCCTAGCCAGATAGGAATGCTTTTCTGTGCTGAAGGTGAAACACACCCCTCTCTGTGGGCCAGTGTGAGCTATCAGGGTCACCCACAACCATGAGCTCATGGGGACTGTCCACGGGCTGTCATTCTGTCTGCTTCAAGGTCCCACACAGCAGACTCTTTCCTCTCATTCCCAGTGACTCCCCATAGTGATGACTGCTCCTTGGGGACAGCGCAGTCTGTAATCCCAGATCTACTTGTGGCCCAGACAGACAGATCCCTGGAGCTCATTGGCCAACACTATAGCCAATCAGTGAGCTTTAGGTTCAGTGAGAGACCCTGTCTCAAAAAAATAAGGTGGAGAGTGCAGAAGTCACTTGATGTCTACCACTGGCCTCCACATGTGCAGGCACATATTCATGTACCCCATGAACACATAAATATACCTCCACATGAAAAGGCACATATTCATGACCCCCATGAACACATACATATACCTCCACATGCACAGGCACATATTTATGACCCCATGAACACATACATATACCTCCACATGCACAAGCACATATTCATGTACCCCCATGAACACATACATACACCTCCACATGCACAGGTACATATTCATGTACCCCCATGAACACATACATATACCTCCACATGCACAGGCACATATTCATGTACCCTCATGAACATATACATATACCTCCTGTAGCTAGAGTTTTCCTGCCTGGCCCACAGTCAGGACAAATCTCTCTCACCTGCCAGTCCCACAGCCGCTTGGACCCGACCAAGTAAACACAGAGACTTATATTGCTTACAAACTGTATGGCCATGGCAGGCTTCTTGCTAATTGTTCTTATAGCTTAAATTAATCCATTTCTATTAATCTATACCTTGCCATGTGGCTCGTGGCTTACCGGCATCTTCACATGCTGTTTGTCATCGCGGTGGCTGGCCATGTCTCTGACTCAGCCTTCCACTTCCCAGCTTTATTCTCCTCCTTGTCCCGCCTATACTTCCTGCTTAATTAATGGCCAATCAGTGATTTATTTATTGACCAATCAGCAACACACTTGACATACAGACCATCCCACAGTAACCTCCACATGCACAGGCACAAATTCATGTACCCCCATGAACACATACATATACCTCCACATGCGCAGGCACATATTCATGTACCCCCATGAACACATACATATACCTCCTGCCCCGACAAAACCCAAAATATGTTCTAGAAATGTGGGTACTGAACTCTGTCATCTAAGAGGAACACAGACAGTCCTGTGTTTGGTGCTTCCTTCCTGAGGTGTGTCTCATCATGATCATCATGGTGGGGATGGGGAGTGGGACCCACTTTGCCAGCCCCTGAGGCTCAGGCTTGGCAGGGAGCTTCACCCTGCCCCAGGGCCCCAGGGCTCCAGGGCTGGCTGGTTACTACCTGTTTGTGGATACAGAGCCTGCTTTTTCTCTTCAGTTGCTTCCTGGGATGTTGAAGTACCCTCTCACCTGTGCGTCAGCCCACCACTGACCCTCCCTCCTGCACATGCACAAGGTTGAGGTCCTCGGTCACTGCAGTCCTTTATCAGCAGATAGAATGTTCGAAGTAGCCGGGGGTGGGGGGTGGGGGGTGGGAGGACAGGCTACCCTGCTTCCTTCAGCTAATCTTATCTGCACACTGCCCCTGGCATTTGCTGCTTCTTAGGAACATAAATTGCTCTGTTTACTGGATTTTATTTTTTCACCTTAAATAAGATCCTTCTCCTCTGTGCGAGCCAGCTCCCAGGACATGATGAGGAAGACCAGCCCTCAGCCCTTTGAAGGGGCAATTGCATAAGAAAGGAATGCCACTGCCTGCTCAAGTTACTGATTTTTCTTTCCGCTTCAAATTCGAATAGTCCTAGAGCATTTGATGAACTCACATAGGTTTTGAAAAGGACCCCTTAGAAATAGAGTGGGAATCGAAGGGGGAGGTGCAAACATCAAATGGAGTTTCCTGGTCCTGTCGCTTGAGATGGCATCTGACAGCTTCCTGGTTGGAGGAGGAGCACTCTGAAGAAAAGTCTGACAGTCCCGAGAAGCGCCCCTTGATAGAGTGGCAGGAAGCTCTGCCTCTTGTCATCCTCTAGGCACACAGTACAGAGCAAGCATCTAGCCAGGGGAGGGTGGTTTGATATGGCCTCCTGGTTCATGGCTTCCGGCACACCACTTTGGCCTAAAGTTGTATACGAGCTCTACAAGTCAAGGCCGATCTCACCCTGGGAGTGAACACAGGAACATTGAAACAGGGGGCCACACTCCAGTATAAATATAACTTTGCCAGCATCCATCAACTGCCAATAACTTCTCGGGTAGGAGTGGCACCTCACTAGCCCCTCCCCTCATCCATCAACGTTAGAATGTTGAGAGTCTTGTTCTTATGCAGACAGCCACACCGCTGTGAGGTCACGTCCAGAAGATGATGTTTCACGACATTCCTCCCCATCCTCCAGCTCTTACAGTCTTTCTGCCCCACGTTCTGTTTTTTTTCTGGGATGCTCCCTGAGTTGTGGGGGTGAAGAATTAATATAAATTTCCCATTTGTGTCTAAGCATTCAACAGTCACTTAGTCTCAAGCACTTTGGCCAGCTATGAGTCTCTGCATTGACTGCTCTGGTGGATGCATTCTTATGTATGCTTTTTCCATAGAAATAAAGAATTTGCAGTTCCCATTTTATAAATAATACATGTTCACACTAAAACAATTTTAAACATGTAAAAGTGGAAAGAGAAATGTATAAAGCACTCAATTCTATCATCAAGAAATGATCTTCTTCTCTGTTATCTTACTAGCCAGACTAGATACTGATATTTCGTGCACAAGAATGGACACAGTATCAGATACTTGCAGGTGGCTGGCTCTGTAAGAGGACAGAGGGGATGCAGGGGGGTGGAGTAGAAACTCAGCACAACCACATCCTGGCTGTGACGTGGGTCAGGAACTTGTCATCCTGGACTACAGCCATGACTACATCATGGAGTAAGGACAGAAAAATACATTTCTTGCTAAGTACTATGCAAGGGAAAGATTTCACAAGATAGATGTTCAATAAATGCTTTGTACAGTGACCGCGCACGCACGTGTGCGCTCACACACTTGGGTCCAGGCAGAGGAGAGGCATGAAAGAGCTAGCTTAGTGAAGGAATGCTAGCAAGCACATCTGGATTCCACCAAAGAGGGCCCTTTGCCGTAAAGATCCCGAGAATGGAGAGAGCCCTGCGCTGTCTCATGTGAGATGCCTCCCCATCACCCTTTTCTGGAGGAGCAGGGACTCGCTTCTATCTGTGCTCCTGGGGCACGATTAAGGCATTTATCACAGTAGAAAGTCACTTGAAATTGTTATGTGGAACCTTACACTTGGGCAGATTTCTCTAGGGGAGGATAACATTTCACTTATCTTCATATCCTCGAAGGTGCTTGCTGGAGTGAGCCAGGACAGACGCATCGTCTGTGGGTGACACACTTTATCATCAGCTCACACAAAGCCGTGCTGTTGCCATGCGGGCTTCTGTGCGAATATGCATGTGGGTTTCCTTTTGCAGACATGTGTTGTGGGAAGCTGTGGGCACAGACTATAGCATGGAGATGCTGTTTTAATGAGCTGGAGTTTTTTTTTTTTTTTTAAATCTATTTCACACAATACACAGAGATCCCCTCTGTTTATACTGTCATTCAGCATTTTTGAAAATCTACACCGAGGAGTTAATACTTCTTGAAAGTGTCCACTGGAAAGTTCCCCAAGGCAAAGGGAGGTAACTGCTAGCCAGGGTTGGGTGGGGGCAGTGGATCAGACCATGAAACTGCCAGTGATAAATCCATATTTTAAAAAGTTCTTCATTTAATTTTTTGTTTGCCTTTTGGGCTGGTCTCAAATTCTTTATGTAGCTCCGGCTAGCCTCAAACTTGACAGCAGACCTCCTGCCTCAGCCTCAAAGATTTTTTATTTAATTTAAAAAAATGTGTCACTGAACATCATTCTGTATTCAACTTTGATTTTTTTAATCATCTTAAGGTTTTTTTTCAAATATTAAGAACAGATTATATAAAACCCTGTAGTTAAAACAAATGACTTGTTTGTATGGGTGTTTTGTCTGTATGTCTGTGTACCATGTGTGTGCCTGGTGCCCACAGAGGCCAGGAAGGGGTGTCAGAGCCCCTGGAACTGGAGTTACAGACAGTTGTAAGCCTCCATGTAGGTGCTCAGAATTGAACCCAGGCTCTCTGGAAGGACAGCCTGTGCTCTTAACCACCGAGCCATCTCTCCAGCCCACCTCCATTCAATTTTATATGTCTCAGTTTGGAAGTTTGATTTGTCATATTTGTTGGGGTGTGCGAGCAGTCTTTTCCTCCCTTGCTCCAAATGTCCGGTGGTATAGTCAAAACCAAAAATGGCTTATGATTTAACAACGACAAGAGAAGGAGTCAAGGGTGACGTTGCAGTTTCAAATGTGGGCCACATAGGTAAGGGGGCATTACTAACAGAAAACAGATAAATGGCAGAGGAAAGCCTGATGTGTGTTTGAGTTAGGTGACGAGGCGTTTGGTTTCAGAAATGAAGGTTCATATTCCATTTTCAATGTTCCATGCCCTTGTTCAGAGCATGCAGCACATAAAGCAGGTGTTAACACAAAATAATGATGATGATGATAATAATAATAATAATAATAATAATAATAATAATAATAATAAAACATCCATCTGAAGGAGTAAGCCAAGCTTGCTAGCAGGTGTCTGTGGGATGAGCTGGTGATGGGAACACTCCACAGTTGGGGTATCCTCAAGCAGATCTTTAACCTTAATATCCTCATAAGATTCTAGGTTACATGTTAATCATTAAATAAAATGACTTTTTAAAACTAAAAGCATATTAAATTTGGGAAGTTATGGACTCGCTTCCTAACTGACAACTTTTTAATTGAAGTCAATTAGCTACTAATCAGGATGCATTATATTAATGTAGGAAACTGCTAAATAACAAGTAGAAGTAATAAAAATATCAAAATTTGTCAATATGGAAATGAGAACAAGGAGCAGGAAAGGCACACTGCAATTCATCTGTTTTTTTTTTTTTTTTTTTTTTTTTTCTATACGAGTCAATTGTCAACTCTGTTTTTCCCAGCTATAGTCTTAGGTCCTCAAATGATACTTAGCACGCACTCCGTCCCCAAAGCTGAGCACGTTGTTAAGTGCACACTCCATCACCAGAGCTGAACACTTCCTAAGCATGCACTCCATCACCGCAGCCGAGCTGCTTGACTATGGTTTCATCTAAAGCAAGTCATAACATGATTTTACCCTCTAGCACTCTGAGTAAACAGGCTTTAAGGAGACTCACTGTGTCTGTACCTTGATCTGGTCCTCCTGCCTTCCCTACATCCTCTTCAGAATTCCAACCCAGACTGAAGACCAGCAGCTCTCTCCAGGAATTCTTTAGACCGGCAATGATGTCGAGTCTTGTGGATGGGGCAGCTATGGAATCAATTCTCAGTCTCTCCAGTGGGAGACAGCCATTGTTGGACTACCCGAATGGCACCCTGTAAGCCAATATAATAAATCTTCTTTTAATAGATATTCACTCTGTTAGGGTGGAACTAGAAAAGAATCATCCTGAGTGCGGTAACCCAGACCCAGAAAGGCGAACATGGTGTGTACTCACTTATAAGTGGATATCAGCTGTAAAATAAAGGATAGCTGTGCTACAATGCACAGACCCCGAGAGACTGGTTAACAGGGAAGGCTGTCAGGGTTTTTAAACATGGGTTTGGGGCCTGAACTTGGGTACTCATGCTTGCACGGTAAGAGCTTTATTGACTGAGTCACCCCCTTCCTCAGCCCTGGAGAGATGATTTTGACATTGCTTCAGCGAGAGCCCTGCTTTTTGAGCCAGTCTCCAGCTGAAGACCCTGCTGTTCAGGAGTAGGGGGCACCCATCCATACTGAGAAGGTGACCCCGAATTCCAGGTCCCTCCCAGCAGTTGTAACTGAGGCCTTTAGTATTTTTACCCCAAATAACTGTGGTATCTATCTTAGCAGGAAGCTTTAGTTTGGGTTAGCCTTGATGACTTTATGTTGCTCTCAGTAACTCATTAATAAATATAAATAATTTGAAAAGATGACATCTGTTAGGTTTCTGTGTCATTGCATCTGACCCCGGGGAAGTAGGTTTGGGAGAGTTTCTTACAGATCTAAGGCTTCTTGCATTTTATTTATTTATTTATTTATTTATTTATTTATTTATTTATTCATTCATTCATTCATTCATTCATTCATTCTGAACCAAGCTCTCACTGTCATCCTGGCTGGCCTAGTGCTCGCACTCTTCTGCCCTCAGCCTCCTAAGTGCTAGAATTAGAGGCATGTGCCTCCACGTCCAGTGACACTACATTTGGGTGACCTGTTGACTTTGCCAGAACAGTGCTCGGGTCTCACTCGGTACAGCCAGAGGCGAAAGGGCTCCCGTCAAAGCTGCTGGGGTCTCTGCTGTGGCTTGGGAGTTTATTTGTATTTTGAGAACTTGAGGACTAATTCAAAAATCTGTCACGTATGGAGTGGTTTAGAGTTTTGGCGAATCTGAGAAAGAATTAGAATGCTGCTGAACTTCGGAGAGAGCTAAATCAAGAAGCCGCAGCAGGAGCGCGTGTGGAATAAGGATGGACTCTTTTTCTCCTTGAGGGTGCCAGGCATGAAAAACGCCAAATGGCAATTTCTTTTCTCTATCTGCAGCTTCCCCCAATGTTTGTCTATCAGGGTTGTCAAAAGTGAGCACAATCGCAAAACACATGACTCGCTCACTTTCAGCCTGGACATGTCTTCCTTAGCCCTCCACTTCTGACCCCGTATAGCTGCTTCTCTGGGACGGAGACTTCAGATAGGGTACAGGACTTGTTGATACCAGACAAAATGGCAGCTTAGTTCTTAACTGTTTAATTAATTCCTGTTTAATTCCTGACCCACCAAATAAGACACTTAAAAGTATTTATTCTGAAGATTTATATTTTCCCCACCCTCTACTGTTTTGAGACAGGGTCTCATATATCCCAGGCTGTCCTCAAATTCCCTGTGTAGTTGAGGATGTCCTTGAACTTCTGATCTCTTTTTTCTGCCTCTTGAGCGCAGGTGTTATAGGTATGCATAGATAAACCGTATCTGGTTTATACAGTTCTGAGGACCGAACCCAGGGCTTTATGTATGCTAGGCAGGCACTCTACCAGCTTGTATTCTAGAAAACTGAGGGATTTTTTTTTTTTGCAGCAGGTATCAAAATGATAGCCAGAAACTTCATATGTGCTATATATGCATATAGTTTTTCTTGCCTTTTTTTATTTTTCAAGACAGGCTTTCCCTATGTAGCCCTGGCTGTCCTGGAACTCACTCTGTAGAACACTCTGGCCTCGAACTCAGAGGTCTGAGTCAGTGCTGGGATTGAAGATGTACGCCACTATGCCTGGCTCCACATGGTTTTCAGATTTTCTCTGCATTGAAGTATGCATGCATGTGGTGCATAGATGTATAGACTAGATAGAGAAGGAGTCTGAGTTGGCTTTCTACTGTGGTAATGAACACCATGACCAAAAGCAACTTGGGGAGCTGTAGTAGTTAGAGTTCTCTAGAGAGACAGAACTGATAGAATGAATAAATATGTATCACTAATCAAGAAAATGCCCCCAGACTTGCCCATGGCTCACTCTGAGGCATGTTCTCAGTTGATGTTGTTTCTTCTTCTCAGATGGCTCTAGCTTGTGTAAAGTTGATAAAAACAAAATAAAACTAAAACTAACCCTCACAGGGGGGCTAGTGAATTTATGGGGAAGAATTTTGTGTATAGTGTGGTAATGCCTCTCTTGACTCCCAACTGTGTGCAGAGCAAAAGAGAACCCACCAAGGATCAGAAATCACTGTGACTTAAGGCAGTGTTTCTGCTCTTTAAGTCAGCCAATGAACCGAGCATTAGGCTTCTTTGTATGGCTCCTCCCAAACTGTAGAATATAACCAGAGAGACAAATGGGGAAAATAGAAGTGGATTTTAGTGTAGCATATGACTGGAGTTAGAAACAGACACAGACACATGCAGCTGAATTAATAATCAGTAAGAAAATGGCACGTTAGGGTCTCTGTGTGCACACGTGAGTGCATATGTATATTTAGAGGCCAGAGGACATTCATTGATGTCATTCCTTAGGAACCAATCCCTCCCATCTTGTTCTTTGAGACGGGGTCTCTCAGTGGTCTGGAATTCACCAAGCTGGTTCAGGCTTACCAGCAGGCCCTGGAGATCTGGTCTACCTTGCTAGTGCTGGGATTGCAAGCACACACTGCCACATGTGGTTTTTCAAAGTTGGTTCTGGGGCCGGGCGGTGGTGGCGCACGCCTTTAATCCCAGCACTCGGGAGGCAGAGCCAGGCGGATCTCTGTGAGTTCGAGGCCAGCCTGGGCTACCAAGTGAGTCCCAGGAAAGGCGCAAAGCTACACAGAGAAATCCTGTCTCGAAAAACCAAAAAAAAAAAAAAAAAAAAAAAAAAAAATCAAAGTTGGTTCTGGGGCTTGAACTCAGGTCCTCTTGAGTCTTTTTACCTACTGATCTCTCTTTCCAGGCCTCAGACAGTATTTTCTTGTTTTGGAAGGTGAGGGTGGAGGTACCATAGACAGTGGAAGGTATCGTCTCAGTGTGTTTCCTCCTGAACTGGATGTTGAAACCTAATCTCTAACACAGGAGTGCTTACAGACAGGGTCCTTCAGAGGTGGTTAGGGATCAGAACCCCTATGAAATCAGTCCAAGGGGCTTTTCACCCTTCCCACCACGTGAAGAGGCATAGAAAGTGTGATATATGAGGACCGGGACTTTCTGAACAGTCGCTCCTGGGTTTCCTGACCTCTAGAACGGTAAGCAATACATTGCTTCTGTTTACAAATGGTTCAGTTTGTGACGGCAGCTGGAATGGACTAAGATAAGGTATAGCATAGCGAGAGATAAAAGGCATTTCAGACATACAAATGTTAAAGCCTGCCATGTGTCTACAAACTCCATGTTTTCTGTGTCTTTTATATTCTCCAGAATCAAGCTCTTGGGTGGAATCTATAAGGTATATTTACTAACATAATCTGTTACCTTCTTGGGTATATTGGAATGAATAAATATTGTCAGAACCCTAAAAGGGAAAGATCCAGTTACTGTCAGAAGGGCACATGGAGCTTCTGTGTCTGTTTCCTGCTTGGAGACTGGAACAGGTTTGTGCAGGGAACTCCAAGAGAAGCCAGAGTGGCAGTGGGTAAGAGTTATTAAAACTGCCAGCAGTTCTTCTGTACCCTCGGGACAGAAGTCAGTCCTGACTCTTTAGGGTAGACTAACCCTTTAACAGCCAACACAGCTCTTCAGTAGGCCTTTGCTTATGCAAGGACACAGGCAGGGCACTGTTCTAAAGCAAGCAGGGAGGCTTAATGCAACCAGAAGTCAAACTCCTCCACTTGAGGTGAATGTTGCCAGTAAACTGTGAAAATTGTCTTTGGTTGAATGAAATAAGATTGTCTTAGTTTGGGTTTTTATTGCTATGAAGAGACACCATGACCATAGCAATTCTTATAAAGAAAACATTTAATTGGGGCTGGCTCCCTTACAGTTTCAGAGATTCAGTCCATTATCACCATGATGGGAGGTATGGCGGCATGCAGGCAGATGTGGTACTGGAGCTGAAAGTGCTACATCTGCAGGCAGCAGGAAGTCAACTGACAGTCACACTGAGAGAAACTTGAGCAAAAGAGACCTAAAGCCCACCCCCACAGTAACACACTTCCTCTAACAAGACCACACCTCCTAATAGTGCAACTCCCTTTGGGGGCCATTTTCCTTCAGACTACCACAAGGATATTTATTCTTTTGGTTGGTACAGTTTAGTGGTTTGATTGTGTCTGCTTGGGAGTTGGAACAGCACCATCTGGGATCCAATGGGCTTCTGGGATCCAATGGACTTCGTTAGCCAGTTCCTCATGGGCCAGTTGCCTGTAGCATGTGCTCTCTTTCTTGGGCTCACTCTATTTGATGCCCGCCCTTTCCTCAGAAGATAACTCATCTTCCTGGCATCTCCCAAATCCTGAGTCTCCACAGAAATTTAGGATTCACCTGCACAGCCTCATGCACAGCTCTCTCAGGAGCCCCATGCAGGGAATCCTTTCAGCCCTGCTACACATCGCCTTGTCCTTATTCTTGAACCGTGGTGCAAGCTTCAGTGACTTCCTCCATTCTGCATTCTGTAAAACTTTCATCATGGCCTGGAGAGATGGCTCAGTTAATGAAGGCCTGCCACATAAGCATGCGGACCTGAATTTTGGTTTCTAGTACCCACATAAAAGCTGCGTTGTCCTAGTTAGGGTTATTGTTGCTGTGATGAAACACCATGACTAAAGCAACTTGGGAAGGATTTATTGGCTTACAGTTTCTGCTGTTCATCATCAAAGGAAGTCAGGACAGGAACTCAAACAGGGCAGGAACCAGGATGCAGGAAGTGATGCAGAGGCCATGGAGGAGTGCTGCTTACTGGCTGGCTTAGCCTTCTTTCTTATGTAGCTCAGGATCACCAGTCCAGGAGTGACCCTGCCTACAATGGATTGGGCCCTGTGTCGTCAACCACCACTTAAAAAAACGCCCTGTTGTTCTGCCTACAGCCCCGTCTTATGACTGGTATGTTCCCAGTCAAGGTTCCCTCCTCTCAGATGCTCCAGCTGTGTCAAGTTGACATAAGACTACCCAGCACATGGGTGTAGTTGTGCATGCCTATAAATCAAGTGCTGGGGTAGGGTGTGAGACAGAGACAGCGAGATCCTCAGACCTCTAGTCCCAGCTAGCCTACCCAATTGGTGAGATCCAGGTTTAATGAGAGAACTTGTCCCCAAAAATAAGGTGTGGAGGGGCAGCAGAAGACACCAACATCTACCTCTGGTCTCCAGAGTCACATGAACATACATGCATGCACACTATGCACACACCACAGAAACAGGCACATGCATGCACAACCTGCATCACACAGATGTTAACAGGTTGAGATGTTGACTGGCCTCTGTACCCCAGCTTCAGGGGGGTTCAGGCAGCTGCATAACTGAACTGAGTGTGTGTGTGCTTTTCTAGGTGGCCCTGCTTGAACTGGGTGACCTAGAGTCTCCATCTTCCAAAGCATTTTCTTTTGACAGGTAAATTTTTCAAATATTGTTTTCTATTTTTATACCCTGAAGCCTTTGGTGGGTGAGATCCTACTCTTAAGCACCTTGCACATTGTCTCAGTGCAAAGCCTCCAGTTTCTCGGGCATTGGCCTCGTTAACAGTTAATGGGCTTCATTTCTATCTACCTACAACTTTAAATTCTTCCCCGACTCTTCTCTCACCAAACCACACATTTTCTCATCTTTCTTCCCTACTCCTTTTTCTCTCCATTCCCACTATAAATTTGTCTCAAAGCAGTGTGCTATAACCATGCAACAGCCTGAGTAGTATGGTTTTCTTCTACCAGTTACATCACCATTATGTGTGAATCCAGCTACACTCAAAGTTTCAGAATATGGAGAGAAAAATAACAAGATTCTTTGCCAGAATGCAAACTGACCTTTAGCCTAATTTCCAAAAGATTCCCTATTCTCCTTTTGGAACTTCATGAGCTGGGCCTTCATTATCTTCAATTTCATAGTCATCTGGTCTCCTGAACTATCAGCAGAATGGCCCATTTTCTCTGTTGAGATAGAATGCTTCTCCTGTCTGCAGCTCCAAAACCTTCCACATTTCTCCACAAGCCAGGCCTATGAGCCACACATTAGCTTTTCACAACAGTGACCATGTTTTTCAAACTGATTTTGTATATTGGTTTCTTTTCTCATTCATTGTGGCAGAAACACCTGACAGAAGCAGCTTAAGAGATGTTTGTTTTGGGCTCACCGTTTCATGGCAGGGAAGGCATGAGGTGGGAGCAGCTGTGTCCATGGCGGGGGACCGTGTAGTATGACTTGTTCACATCATGGTGGACAGGATGCAGGTTGGGCTGGAACCAGTACTGGGGAATAATCCTCAGAGGCCCCTTCCTAACGATGCACCCCTGCCAGCTGTACTTCCTACCCCAGTGGTTCCGTAACCTCTCCCAAATGGCACCAGTAGCTGGCCCAAGTATTCAAACACATGATCAGATCCAAACTCTAACACCAAATTTATCTATCAAGAAGCTGTAGCAATGGCCACTGGATAAAGGTTTAAAAACGAGAGGAAATGATTGACTTAACAATGCTAATTCCAGCCCCATTCCTCTGCTAATGTTCTAACCACTGCTTGACAACGTCTTCTAAGTCATGTCTACGAACCCTGCTGCTATGACATTGCTCACCCTGGCTGTCCCATACACTGTCATCTGCTGTGAACAATGAAATTGTTCTCTGTCATCCACTTGGGGCACTCAGAAATGTGTGGGGAAGGACTCAGGGCAGTGGAATGAAGTCTCCCTTTTTTGTTGATTCAGTCCTGTGGAAAGGGCCAGACCTTCAGGATGTTTGTCCTAAACATTCTGGGCACTGGGCACAGTAGCTTTCCAGGCCACCTGTAAGGATAAGCCTTCCACTCCTGCAGGAAAATGCTCCTGAGTCTCCTAAGAGAGCTCTTGTTGTATCTACATTGCTTCTACATTTCATTTGCTGATGTCAATACTGGGTGCTCAGCAGCAGTGTGATATCGGTAATATGTGTAGATATCTACCTTGCAGAGTACTGGGAGGGTTTAACTTGGTTATCTCAGGCAAGTAAAGCTTTTAAGCCAGTGTATGGCCAATAGCAGTAAGTGTGCAGTGGGTAGTAGTGATGGTTTTCTTTGGGGGTGCCTGCTCTTTGCTCATTGAGCAATGATGAAGACTAATTTCTGCTTTAAAAAGCTCTCTCTCTACATGCATTTCTAGTCCTCTGGAAACCTGCTCCTCTAATTGGAGTCCCCAGGACAACAGATGTTTCTGATCAACAGAGGAACCGTTGCTAATGCCTTCAGGTGTCTGGGACTTGGGTTCATTCTGATTGGGGTTATGCCAGCCATTGAGGCAGCATAAACAAACAGAATCCATGTTGAAGGAATTTCTGAAAAGTCAGGCTTCATTAAGATTGCTGCATAAAAAGTACCTTCTCAAAGAGTCTTCAATAATAATAAATTTAAATGACTTAATCCAGTAAGAGATGCAGAAACTAATGCAAAGAGACTAATCGTTCAGCAAATTGGATGAGCTGGTGATTTGATTATTCTCTCTCTCTCTCTCTCTCTCTCGCTCTCTCTCTCTCTCTCTCTCTTTCTCTCTCTCTGCATGTGTAAGTTCTAGCTGATAATTGATCTGCATCTGAAGGACTTGGCTGAGGAGCAGTAATATCAATATGAAAGTATTTTAGGGTTTCATGTTAATATTCATTTAAAAAATGAAGACAAACAAGTGTAGAGTAATGCAGGAAAAAATGTGGAGCTTAAACTTTCTACATCTGAAAAGTAGGAGCTTTGGGTGCAGCCGGAAGGCCTAGATGGACAAGGAGTACTGCTGGGGTCCAGAGCAGGACTGGTAGTTTTCAGAGGGTGTTGTGTAGCTACTTGTTCAGAATTTCCTCCTAGAGGAAAGGGCTCACAAGGATGCTCACAGAACTTAGAGGGTTTACGAGACCCCCTCATGGAGGTTATAGACATAGTAAATGGGTGCAGGGGGAAAAGAGACTCTTTGGTGAGCTGCCCTGCATGTTTAGGTGGGTTTCTGGGTGATACAGCGGCTCCAGAGCCACCCCTGCTCCTGGGCAGTGACCCACAAACTCATGCTTCACTAAGCTGGAGCTGGGTGCGATGGTTTCTTTTCCTTCTGTCAGTGTCTTAGTCACTGTTCTACTGCTGTGAAGAGACACCATGACCACAGCAACTCTTTAAAGGGAACCATTGAATTGGGGCTGGCTGAGAGTTCAGAGGTTTAGTCCATTGTCATCATGCCAGGAAGCATGGCGGCATGCAGGCAGACGTGGTGCTGGAGAAGGAGCTTGAGAGTTTTGTACTTGTATCCTCAGGCAGCAGAGAGAGGAACGGAGGGAGAAAGGGATAATGGGAGAGAGAGTGAAAGGGAAAGAGAGAGAGAGAGAGAGAGAGAGAGAGAGAGAGAGAGAGAGAGAGAGAGAGAGGAGACTGGACCTGGCTTGAGCATTTGAAACCCCAAAGCCCACCCCCCAGTGACGCACTTTCTCCACGGCCACGCCTCCTAATCCCTGTCAAGTAGGGCCACTCCCTAACGACCCATCACTCAAGTCTATGACCCTATAGGGCCATTCTTATTCACCCCACCACAGCCAGCGACCTGCCTGGGGTGGATAAGTATTTGTCCACTTCTCTGCAGGAAAAGTCACGCGGTGCAGAGGTTCATCTCTGGCCATACTTATCTCCTTGGTGGACCTGGCATACAAGCCAGGACACTTTCCCTCGGGGCTAGGCTCTTGCTATTCTGATCCCTGGATTGCTCTTCATTGGAGGTCTGCCCCTTACCCGCTTAGATCTTGCATGTCTTTGATTTAGTGAGGCTTTCTCTGACCATTTTATTTGAAATGACAACAGACACCGCTTTTCTTTCCTGATAAATTTTTTTGTAGACTTTCCTATCAGCCACAAGACAGGACTTTCTCTCCCTTCTTTATTGAGTGCCATCTTCTCCAGCAGCTGTTGTTTTATACAGGCTGGAGTTTTGCGTCTCCTGTCCCTGTCTTCCTGGCACACAGTAGGAGCACAATGGAGATTTGTCCACTGACTGGTAACTTTAATTATGTTCATTTTTAGAGAGCCTGCAAACCAATCCAATTCACATTTGCATTGAGAGGGGGATTAATAGAAGCCAGATAGTGGCAGAGACAGGACTTGACTCCGACCCCAGGCTCACCTGAGCCCTGGTTCTGTATGGGCTGATGGGATGTGGTGATGGTTTCTATAGCACACGGCCATGAGATCCTTGAGAGGTTCCTGGTCCTTGTCTCTGACTCCTGGCACATAGCTTCTCAAACCCTTGGAGTGTCTTGAGCAGCAATGGTTTTAGACCATCTTTGTTCTGATGGAGTGACTCTTGGCAAGTCCCTAGGTAATTTCAGGGTGGGGTTAGTCACCAGAAAGACCATACCTTGTTTATAAACTTAGAACATTTATCTAATGTTCCCAACTTGCAAGGGACAAGGAGGAGCTAGAGACTGGTTAATTATTTATGGGCAATTTTTTAAATTAATATTTATTTTTGTTTTTATTTAAGAGAGAGAGAACACCCCCTGTGGAAACCAGAAGAGAGCATCAGATCCCCCAGGAGATGGAGTTACAGGTTGTTGTGTGCTCCCTGACGTGGTTCCTAGAAACTGAACTCAGATCCCCTGGAAGAGCAGCAGGTGCTTTTAACTTCCGAGCCAGCCCCAATGGGTAGCAGCTCAATCAGTCATGCCTACCTAAAGAGTCTTCTGTGAAATCCCCTGATGACAGCAGCCCACAGAGCTTCGGAGACGGTGAAAGTTTCCATGTGCCAGGGGCTTGGCACACCCTGACTGCACAGCGGGCAGAAGACTCTTTTAGGCCCTGTTGTCCACACCTCTTTACCTGCTTGTACATTTGTATCCTTGACAACACATGGAAAATGTAAGGAAAAATTGAATCCTGGAGGCAGTAATGGGGCTCCCTGATTCATAACCTGCTCATCAGAAGCCCTGGCGACCTGACACTGGGGATGACATCTGAAATGAGGGCAGCCTCCTGGAACCGAGCCCTTAAATCTGGGGAGTCTGGGCTGTCACTGTCAGAATGGAGCTGAGCTGTAGGGTACTTGGTTATATTAGGGGCTTGGAGAGGTGGCGTCAGAAAAGACGCCACACATTTGCCACCAGGCTGAAAAAGCTTCTCAACACTGAGGCAGCACCAGGGCTCCTCAGCACGCTCCCTGTATCCCACCATACACGCCACCTAGACCTGACTAGCCATCCAAGCAAACAAAGCCTTAGAGCTGTTCTCAACTCCTTCCTCATAGTCACCTCCTGCACCAGACCCATCATTAAATCTGGTCAGTTCTGTTTCCAGAATCATCCCTGATCCAGCCGTGCCTTTCCTTTGCTGCTCTGGTGGAAGCTACCATTGTCATGTACTGGGATCATTCAAATGGCCTCGTAATCTAACCAGACTGCTTCCTCAGTTCCCCTATAGTTCGTTCTCCACGTCACAGGATAAAATGGCAAGAAGCTGCATATTGCCATGCTGGGAGCAGGAGTCAGGCCCTGCCTTCCAGGTGCTGCTCCTTGGGTGCTCTGGCAGCGTCCCCCTAAGGCTGCTCCTGCACATTATTCCAGCATCTGCCTTTTGATGGCATTGGACTCTAGGTTGCTAAGGAAAACCTCAGCATTTCTAGACAAACTGTCCTTTTAGACTGATCCCTGAGTCCTATCTGCCCAGAACATCCATTGTTCCCGCACTATTACAAGAAATATATATATATATATGTATATGTATATGTATATGTATATATATATATATATATATATACATAAAAGCACCATTCAGAAGCTAAATGTTAATTGTTTAATGTACTATAAATTGTTTCCTTTCACTATAGCTGTGGTTGCATTTTGTATTTGTGTCATAAACCCCTAAGGAGTGACAGGCTTCAGCCAGACAGCCACTGGTATTAGCTCCTTGAACACAGGATTGGACAGAGGCCATCGGGGTTGCCAGGGGATTGTGCTGAAGGCGGCAGACTGGCTGGGCCCCGAGCTCTCTGCTCTGGATGGAGAAAGGTGGATAAAAGGACACAGGATCAGCAGAAAGTTGCGGAGTTCCTTCTGCTGCCTTCTCTTCCCGTGCGATGCTGTAGGCAATTAACCCATGCCAAGGGAAGTCTGGTCAGGGCACATGGTGTGCTTCCCCCCCCAAAAAAAAAGCCTCCCCCCTCACCTTAACAGAGTCCTTCTGTTTCAAATAATTCTACAGACTGTCACATTTCGGCCTTGGTACAACCCTGGAAAGTTGTGGCATGAGTTGGGAATTTGCTAACAACTCTGTGGCTTAAACCCAGGTCTATGGACTCTAGGTTTCTTTCTTTCTTCTTTTTTAAAATCATTATTCTAACATAAAAAAAAGATAGTTTTTGCATGGACCAATTTGGGTTGATTAACATTAGGACTTGGAGTGGTACGTTGAGAAATGGTTTGAGACCATTATGGGCTCCTTAGGAAATGATGTTAGGATTGATGATTTGTCACTGGCACAGAGGTAGATGTGGTGGCGTAATGCTGTTCAGTCATGTTAATGTGTAACTACTTCCTCCAAATGAAACATTCCCTCATGGAGAGAAGAGACCCATAACACGCAGGAAGCTAATAAAACTGACAAGGCACAGGAAACTCACGAAATTGAGAAGGCTCCACCCTGAAGTCATAGATGCAGTAAGCAATTGCAGGAGAGGAGGGGACTGGTGGAGCTGACGGCAAGTCTCAAATGGAGCTCCAGGGATGCCAGAGCTAACACTGGTTCTGGGTGAGCTTTTCAGAGATGCAGGTGCCCTTGAATTACTCAGACTCTTACCTGTAAAGTGACTCCAGTAAACCTATGGCTTTTCCAACTAGATTTGGATGGGATTGCTTTTTCTGCCATTAATGCCCTACCTGGAGTGAGTGGACATGTATTTATGTCTCTCCAAGAAAAGTCACATGATAAAGTACTTCCCATCCCCTGCCCCTCTCCATGTATTGTATGGCAATCCTTTCTTTGTATTCTTTGTTTGGATCAGAGAGTAAGCTCACAAGTAATACTGTCTGTGCAGTTAACCCTGTTGTTTTTTCCTGTCTTGGTCTTGTTATGAGTAGCTCTTCTGCTGTGATTACAGTGACATAGATAGCTATAGAAGTGTGTGTCTGTGACATTTTTAATGGAGAAATTTGATGTGTTTTCTTCCCTCTGAGAAAGAGCAATAACAGAAACCAGTAACAGTTATTTATGTAAAGGTAATGCTGACCTGTTTGGTATTACAAACAGATTCTTGGGGGCATATGGTGACATTTTATTTGTATTAAAATGTTATTTGTATGTTAATAAATAAAGTTGTCCAGGGGTCAGAGCTATTAGCAAGCCGTAGGAAAGCAGGGCAGTGGTAGCGTACACTTGTAATTCCAGCACTTGGTAGGCAGAGCTGGGTAAGTCTCTGTGTGTTCAGGGATACAGCCATTATTGGATACACATGCCTTTAATCTTAATACCAATCATGGAAAACCTGGAGGCCTATACAGACAGGCTGTGAGGAGGCGGTCATGTGGTTGGGTTTACAACCAATGAGAAGGCAGGACAGGAACTCTATATAAAGACTTTAACACAGGGATAGCTCTGGTTCGGAGAGGTAGGACCACCGCAGGAGGAAGGGTAAGGTTTTAGCTCTTAGCTCTGACCTCTTGGCTTTCTTCTTTGCATTGGTTCTGTGTTTCTTATTTAATAAGAAGGTTGGATACATCTACATTTGGCGTCCAACGTGGTGGCAAGAGTTTCCACCTAAAAACTAAGAAAAGATTCTAAAACAGAGCTAAAAACAGTTCCTAATTGTCTCTCTCAAATGAGCGGCAGCTGCCGGTTTGAGCTACTGGTGGGTTCCTAGAGTGTGCTCAACCTGCCGTATGGCGGGAATGAGGCCTCTGCAAGTGGCACATTAAGCTGCTTGGTGGATTTAGCCTTTGCTAGTACAAAACAAAAAAAAGAGGTTTCTGGGCTACATGCTGCTTGGATAAAAGCATAGACCCATGATAGCTCCCAGAGCTGGTGGTAAGCATACCGC
This sequence comes from Peromyscus californicus insignis, assembly GCF_007827085.1. NCBI lineage: Eukaryota > Metazoa > Chordata > Mammalia > Rodentia > Cricetidae > Peromyscus > Peromyscus californicus. Next base: position 67,019,069 of record NW_026294584.1, read on the forward strand.
CGCCATGTTGGGAAGCTGAGGTGGGCGGAGCCAGCAGCCACAGCTGCTGCAGTTTAAGGCAATAGATTCACAATAAGACAGATTCAGATGTAATAGTTTAAAATGTGTGTAAAATATACATAGGCTTAAAAGAGATTAAAAAGGTGATATATACAGTTACAGAAACAAATACATAGTTTTAAAAAATAAAGTCTTTAAAGAGACACTAAAATTAATATAAAATATAAAGATGGATATCACACAGAAAATCTGGATTGTGTTGTCTTTGGGATTCTTAACTACAGAGAGATATTTGATTGTAAAGGAAGCTGAGTTAAACCAATATGCATATTTTAAAGGTACCTTGACTTCAAAATTTGGATATAAGGATATGTTACTTTGGAAAGGAGACTCTGCTTTTGTTTCCACAGAAAGCCAGGGGCTATGGATTTGTTCCAGATTAAGACACATCAGGTTTGACCAGCCAAGACCACCTGAAAGGTCTCCGATGACACCATGGCCCAGATGATCCAACATCCAGAACCGTTTCAAGGCTCAGATGATACAGCCTCACGGACTACTCCATGATCCTAAAATTTTCTTTGTTTCCCCAGAAGATACAGCGCCCCCCTCCAGCAGGAAGTAGTAAGAGAAGCTACGCCCAAATTCCCAAATATACCAAGCTGACTTTGGAGATGTGTAAAGGTTAAAACCTTCCTTTTTAAGAAAAGGGGAAGTGCTGTGGGATGGTCTGTATGTCAAATGTGTTGCTGATTGGTCAATGAATAAATCACTGATTGGCAGTGGCCAGGCAGGAAGTATAGGCGGGACTAACAGAGAGGAGAATTGAGAGAACAGGAAGCTGGGTGGAGGAGACACTGCCAGCCGCCATCAGGATAAGGAAGATGTAAAGTACCGGTAAGCCACAAGCCACGTGGCAAGGTATAGATTAATAGAAATGGATTAATTTAAGCTGTAAGAACAGTTAGCAAGAAGCCTGCCACGGCCATACAGTTTGTAACCAATATAAGTCTCTGTGTTTACTTGATCAGGTTTGAGTGGCTTGGGACTGGCGGGTGAGAGAGATTTGTCCTGACTGGCAGGAAAACTCTAGCTACAGGGGCAGACCAAGCAGTGTGTAAATCTGACTGCAAGGCAGACTTTGTAGGCATGTCTTTAAGAGCACTGTGAGAAATGATAGGAATTGGTTGCTTAGTTGTCATCAATATGACTGCCTTCGTCAATGTTCTATTACTGTGAAGAGACACCATGGCCACGGCAACTCTTGTAAGGAAAGCATTTAATTGGGGCTGGCTTACAGTTTCAGATGTTTAGTCCATTATTGACATGGCAGGGAACATGGCAGCATGTAGACAGACATGGTGCTAGAGAGGCAGCTGAGAGTTCTACATCCAGATCAGCAGGCAGCAGGAAGAGAGAGAGCCACTGGGCCTGGCTTGAGCATCCAAAAACCCAAAGCCCACCCCCCAGTGACACACTTTCTCCAAGAAAGTCACTCCTAATTCCTGCCAAGTAGGACCACTCCCTAATGACCCAGCATGTTTTGGGGTGGAGAGTTCCTGTTCAAACCACCACAATGGCCTTTTCTCTATTCATTCCAAAATCTTCATGGAGAGGTGGAGACCTAAAGTACCGCTCATCCTAGGTAAGTCACTGTGTTGGTCTATTTTTCATTACGATAATGAAATACTTTGGGCAAGCTAAATTTACAAAACAAAACAGGTTTATTTGAACTCCCAGTTTTTTGGTTACAACAACAAGAGGATATATTTGGTGATTAGCCTTTTACTGGCGGACTCCTCAGGTGGTGCATGGTGTTCCCTGGCAGGAACCAAGGAGTGTGTGTGTTGTTCTGATTTCTTCCCTTCTTATAGTGTCATCAGGGTAAACCCTGAGGGCCCTAGCCTTATGGCTTTATTCATTTCTAGCTATCTCTCAAATCCTTATTTCTAAACATTGTTGGTAAGGTTTCTCCACCGTATTAATATCTCACAATGAAAGTTAACTTGAATACCCTAAGCCTTGGTGAACACATCATATCCAAACTGTCTCTAAACCATATTAAGCCCCTGAAAAGGAAAATCACCAACAAAGCAAAGCTGCACAGGAGAATCCTGTATCTGAAGCCGTCTCCATCTCCCAGTGAACTTCTCATGCATTTCCATAAATCTTCTATCTAGCACCTTCTCTCATTAGTCCACAACTAATGGGATGGGATTCTTTTCTCCCTACGTTCTCTGGCTGTCATTTCTTTGCTTAGAAGCTCGCCTCCTCCTAGAAGTACTTATTGCTCAGAGGCCCTGTCTCCAGATGTTGGCACTGCCTCCCTCAGGAAGCTCTCCGCAGGCATATAACTGGACGAGGTTTATCCTCTCTTTGAATTACACCCATCATCCTCTCTGCCCAAGAACTTGGCTTATAGAGCTCTGCCTCCTGCTGCATCTTATTGTTGTCAGCTGAGCGAACACCTTCTAGACTGTGAGGTTTGGAAGGATTCCTTAGTCTTCTCCCCATACTCAGTTCACTGCCTAGGCTAGAGTATTTATTGAGTGAATGGACTCTTTACAGTGGCCACCCAGGAGGTCTCACCTCTTTTCATATTTGAATGATTTGCCATGTACAGTGCCTGTACATGAGCTATTTGCATTGATGTGTAGTCTTTGGCCATTCATAAAGAATTGAGGCAAGGAATGGTTGTAGCTTGGACTATGAGTGGCAATAAATATATAAATATGTGGGTTAACTTGACATATAAAGAGGAAGAAAAAATACAGGATGAAATCACCACATAGATGGAAGGAAGGGAAGTATCAGGGATAGCTTTAAACTTTCTATTTTGTTTAACTAGATTGATTGTGACAGCCATTAATATGGGGACCTGACGCCATCTTTATTGTATCTGTGTGTGGTACAGGGGATGGAACCTAGGGCCATGAGTATGCTAGGCAAGTGTTATACCACTGAGCTATATCCCAGCAGAGACTAAGGTATTTTAAGGAGGGTGATCAGAGGTTGGTGTTGGAGGTAGAGCTTTGAGGTGGTCAGGGCTGGAGGTCTAAACTGAGGAGTCATCAGTGAGTAGACAGAGCCCAGAGTCACGGATTGGACAAGGAATAGAGAGGAGAAAAGGAGATTGCTTAACATGAAGCCCTGAGGACATTTCACAGATAAGGGCCAAGAAGAGAAGGATGAGGAGCTCCATGAGCCAAGAAGGAAATTAGGTAAATTGGAAGTCTTGGGCAAGTCAAAGAAAAAGAGAATTGGAACAGATTGTGCTAGGAAGAGGGAGTGATGAAGGACAGAGTGATGAGGGGGTTTTGTTTTGTTTTGGTGTTTGTGTGTGTGTGTGGTGGGTTTTTTTGTGTGAGTATTGTATGTGTGTGTGTGTGTGTGTGTGTGTGTGTGTGTGTGTGTGTGTGTGTGTGTGTGTGTGTGTAGAGGGCTGAGTCAATGCCCGGTGTCTCTGTTGATTGCCCTCCACCTTACATTTTGAGCCAGGGTGTCTCAGTGAACCTGGAACCCATGAATTCAGCTCTGTTGTCTAGTCACTGAGCTTCCGGGATCTGCCTCTGTCTGGCTCCCCAGTGCTGGGGTTAAAGATGGGGCCACTGTACATGGCTTTTACTTAGGTGCTGGGGCTCTGAACACTGGCCCTCGGGTGTGCTCAGTAAACACTTCATTGACTGAGCCATGTTCCTAGTTCCTTGTTTCTGTTTAAAACTACTTACTCTTATTTTATGTGTATGTGTGAATGCCTGCATGTATGTTTGTATATCATGTGCATGTCTGGTATCTGAGGCGGCCAGAAGAAAGTGATCCCTTTGAGTTGGAATTACAGGTGTTTGTGAGCTGCCCTGAGGTCCTGGGAAATGAACCCAGGTCTTCTGAAAGGGCAGCAAGTTCCCTTAACCATTGAGTCATCTCTTTAGCCCCTCCTGTTTCTCTTTCTAAGTGGGTAAGAAACGTAAGAATGTTTGCTTACTGTCGGGAAGGACATGGTGGATCTGAGAATGTCAAAGATGCAGATACACAGAGCACTGACTGTTGGTATGCAGCCCTCAACGAGCCAGGAGTCGGGGAGCAGTGCAGTGACTGGCCTTTACAGACGAGCAGGCAATCTACAAAGCTCTGTGAGTAAGAAGACTCGGGAGTGTGAAGGCAAGGACATTCCCACCTGAAGAGAGCTGCTTCCTCAAGGACAGCGGGTTGGCTTTTTAGAGCAAGGCAGCAGGTTGTGAAGTCAGAGGTGACAGGAGAGAAAATTTGAGGTGGATGTGAGAACTGGGAGGGAATTTTCTAGCTATCCACTGGATGGGGTTATGGGCTTGTATTAGCTAACTGTATTGCTTCTGTGCAAAATACTTGACAAGAAGCCACTTAAGGAAGGAAGGATTTACTTTGGCCCGCTCTTTGAAGGCATGCATTCCATCATGGCAGGAAGGCACAGTGGTCCAAGCAGATGGGCGGCTGGCCACGTTGCCTTTGCATTGAGGGAGCAGCTACCGATAAATGCTGCACACAACCAGTTGTCTTCTTTTTACCCACTCCGGGACGTCAGTCCATGCAACGGTAGCACCCCCATATAGAGTAGTTCCCCCCACTCAACCTAATCTAGATAAACTTTTCACAGACAGGCTCAGAGGTTTGTTTCTTTGTTGATTCTAAATATTGTAAAGCTGACAGAGCTGGAGCCAACATCTCCTTGAGCTTGGTTTTCGCTGATTTTTGATGATACCAATTGGTCCAGCTATGTCTGGGGTTTTCCTTGAGCTTGGTTTTCGCTGATTTTTGATGATACCAATTGGTCCAGCTATGTCTGGGGTTTTCCCGTCAGCCAAGGTAAGTCTGGCAGAAAATGCTAATTAGGTTCATCTGGGTTATGAATTTTGCCAGATAATTGGCATTAAAAGACAGAGGGGCAGGGAGTATTGGATGGTTTTAAAAACTGTTTTTTAAAGTAGTGATAATGGGATTGGAGAGGAACAGGAAGGCTGAGTCAGGAGTCGCCAGCCAGACACAGAGGAAGCAAGATGTGAAGGCAAAACTAAAAAAAGATACCAAGCCACGTGACTAAACATAAATAAGAATTATGGGTTAGTTTAAATGTAAGAGCTAGTCAGTGGTAGGCCTGAGCTAATGGCTGAGCAGTTTTAATTAATATGAGCCTCTGGTGTGTTTACTTGGCTGCAGGACTGGAGGGTGAAAGAGGCTTGTCCTGACCACGGGCCAGGTGGGACACAGGAAAACTCCAGCTATAGGGAGATGGCTTTAACGAGTATAGTGTTTGCTGTGCAAACACAAGGACCTGTGTTTGATTGTTAGTGGTCACTTCAAATTCACTACTCATGATGAGTGTGTCTGTAATTCCACAACTGATCATGGTGAGTGTGTCTGTAATTCCACAACTGTTCATGGTGAGTGTGTTTATAATTCCACAACTGATCATGGTGAGTGTGTCTGTAATTCCACTGCTGTTCATGGTAAGTGTGTTTGTAATTCCACAACTGTTCATGGTGAGTGTGTCTGTAATTCCGCAACTGATCATGGTGAGTGTGTCTGTAATTCCACAACTGTTCATGGTGAGGGTGTCTGTAATTCCACTATAGAGGAGGGGAGCAGACAGGCAGATCCTGGAGGCCTGTTGTCCAGGCTGTCTAACTGAATCTGTAAGCTCTTCTCAGTGAGAGATGTTTGAAAAACTAGGTGGGGACAGATAGAGGAGGAGGACACTTGATGTAGCTTTCTGGCACATACGTGTATACAACACACAAAGATTTAAAAAAAAAAATAGGGATTGGTGGTACAGGCTTTGTGGTACCATAGCACCATTAACATAAGAAAACTCTTATAAAACAACTATAATGAATAAGGAAGGGATGACGGGGAGACAGGAAGGACATGATAATTGAGGAGAAAGCAGAGAGCTAGATGGTAGATATTCCGAGGGGGTTGAAGGGAGGTGCTGTGGTGTTACTTAAACCAGCTAAGAAGAGGGATAGTGACTGAAGAACTAGCTGACTGAAGTGCTGACTGTTAGTGATGGCCAGACTGTGGCTAGAACTCATGTGGTGAAAGCAGTAAGAGTAACTTCAGAGAGGGCGGGAGAATTGAAGTCAATACAGCCATACAAACAATTAAAACACAGTATGTAGGAGGCACAGATAGTTTTGACAAGACAGAAATTTTTAATGCTTTTATCTTGATGAATTACTTATAGTTTTGGTGATTAGAAGATTGATAGAACCAAGTTTTTTTAAGAAAAAAATCATTAAAATATTTAATTTTATTAACAGAATATTTACATTTTGAGACCTTATTTAATCATAGTGAATGCTCCAAGTTTAAAAAGCATTAGGCAGTAACCACATGCAAGATGAAAACAGTGTAAACTATACAATACTTTATGTACAATTTTTACAAAGTAACACTTTTTTAAATAATATAACTGGACATAAAAATATACACTTTAGAGAAATTCACATCAGTAATTGTATAAAGCTCTCTTCTAGGGTCCTGAAAATTTAGGACAAACATTAGCTCTGTAAATAAAGTGTTACTGTGACAGTCCTGAAAGGCCACTATGTATATTTATCCACACATAGATATCACATTGACATTTTTCAAGGCTACCAGCTTTACTCTATAATTTTTAGACTATGTATTCAAGTGTTGAGGTCCTTATGGTTATGCAAACATCAAAAAAATAGTGGTGTAAGAAGCAGAACACAGATGTATAGGCTCTGACCACCCCAATTTAAATTCTAAGTGGCTGATATTTCCATACTTCAAAACAGTAGTGAATGTTTTAAATAAAATTATGGCAAACAAGCTTGGAACATGATTCTGGTTTTCTACAATTTTCACAAGTTTTTGTTGTTTTAAATGCAAACAATTCTTTACCATTTCTTTATTCTAGTGCATCTGCATTAAGGCTTTGAATTATTTGACTCAAGGTTTTACAATATTAAAATCTGACTCAGGCTTTTACAATGTTAAAGCAAACAGGTCCATAACCGTACTACCTACCATGTCACTGAGTCAGCATGAACAGAGGTAAAAGCTCAACACCTTAAGGAAATGGTAGCAGAGACATGCTAACAGTGGAGTTACATATATAGCTTTTAATTAAAGATGTATAATAAAACAGTTTAGTGGCAAGAGATTGGTGCTAATAAACAAAAGGTTTTAATTATAATTTACCTAGGCGATTGTTCGGTACTTAGGTTAATTCTGTGATTCCTCCGTAGTTCATTGTCTTCTCATTTGGGGAGCCTTCCCTCTGCTCTCATTACTTTGATTGTCTTTGGGGGTTCTGAGGAAAGTGCCACCGGCAGCTGCTGTTCCTGACAGCCCTTCCTGAACCCACAGATGTGCTGGGCACTTATAAATGGCTCCACAGGCCCTAGTGGAAGAGATCGGTTTGAGGAGTCAGATCTCTTCTCAGTCAGGGTTCCAGGGAGGAGAATTTGTCTCCCTTAACACATTCTGTATCTGAATTCAGCTTTGTGGACACAAGGCAGTTTAGAGTCTTAGGGACTGAACTGCTTCCTTGGGAGAGGAAGGAACCAGGAACCATCAGGTATAGGTACCTGGGATGCTTTGGAAGACCTCTCTGTCCTGACCTTCACTCCTGGGTGTTGGAGGAATTAGAGCAGTCACCATGGACCTTGCCATCTTTGGTGTTAAAAGGTAATTTCCAAGGAAGCATAAAGTCATGATATTTCGAACCATTGTAGGAATGAGCATATGGTTCACATTTTATTATGATGTTATAACTGGTTTAGAAGAATAAATTAAAAAGCACAAATTTATATGGAGTCAAGCTGTTGGCAATATGCAAATGAAGGCAAACCCCTGTTTCTACTAAGTGGGAGGAAAGTAATTTGAGTCTTCAATGACTAGGACAGAATTTGTCTGTCCTTAGACAGGGTTAGCTGCTATTTGCAGAGCTGAAGAATAGCTTGAGTAGTTCGGAATCTGATAATGTATAAGATGAGTTATAGATGATGTAATTTCCACGGAACATGATTTCCCTGAGTGAGAAAGGCCCCCCCTCTCCTTGTGGGGCCTGCTCCTTGTTCCGCCCCTTTCCTGCAGAGCTGTTGATTTGTGTCCACTTCACCTCTGGGCTTCTGAGCTAAGACTTAATCACCATGGGACAGGGCCATGGAGGGAAATGCCCAAACCTTTCAATATTTAAAGCCATGGAAATAGCGAGTATTTCAATTTATTAAATACATTGGATTTTCTTCCCTTTCCACTTTATTGCTTTGAAGTTATAGGTCTTGAAGGAAACGTGTGGTGGGTACTAACAGAGCTGAAGGAAGAGAAGAAGAGTACGTGTGCCTTCAGGAGGCAGGATGTGATTTGTGGCGGCTGATGCGGTAGCTGGAGCGTGGCTTTGTTCTCTGTGGCAGATGCTCATGGATGAGAGGCTGTGATTTGTGCGTGGGTGCTCACAGTTGGGGACGGGAACTCCTTTGAGACAGTTTTTCCACAACCCTTTTATAATTACCTGGTACTTGGCAGGTGCGGTCCACACTGTGAAGAGGGGTTCTTCAGCACACCGTGAACGGGGCAGCAGTGAGGGCAGGCTGAGTGTAATGGGTGGCTTACCTGGCTCTGTTAAGTCCTCGTAGCTCACTTCACTGGGCACAGTTCTCAAGGCTGGCCGAGCACAGGATCGGATTGAATTGTTCTGGGTGGATCTGTGCCTGAGTACTTTTCAAAAACTTCTTTGAATGATCGCAGTGTATATTGGGTGTGTGTGGGGGGGGGGGGGCGATGATTGGCCTTGGTGGCATGTCTGCAGTGTGGGTGATGGTTAGACTCAGTGGAGTTGCCTTTTTTGAGGTATAGATCCGGACACACCCTTGAGGACAGCTGTGCAGGTGTCCGGTAGGACATAGAACTGGGAATGTTTGACCGACCAGCACTTTCAGGGAAAGGGCTATGTTTCTGAGTCGGTGGTGGTATAAAACTCCACAGGCTTTGGCTCACACGGCAGTCAGAAATGTCAGTGCTTCTTTGCTGAAAATAGGTCTTGAAGAGCAGTTTCATTTTGTCCAATTGATTCATTCCTGTTTGGAGGTGGTGTCTCCAGAGATCATCTGTGTAGACTGGTCATCTCCTGATCAGTGTGTGAAAGCAGGCTTCCTTTCCTTTAAGAGACCTAGCTGTGATCAACAGGAGCAAGGCTGCCTGGAAGGTGCCACCCGAAGTCCTGCCACCTGACGAGTTACGGTCGTCTAAAGGGCCTTTGCTGACATGATTTGAATAAAGGCCATCTTGAGCAGGTTATTTTAGATTAACTGGGTGGGTCCTAAATAGAGTCACTAAAGTGCTTAGTGGGGGGGAGGCTGAGGTAGGAAGAGAGGAGGGAGGAAGAAAGAGAGAGAGACAGAGAGACAGACAGATAGACAGACAGACAGAGACAGACAGATGGAGCTGAGACCCATCAGTTTAGAGAGAAGATAGTGTGTGGATGAGGGCAGAATCCGGCCAGAGCCATGAAGCTCCAGCAGCCCTGGAGGAGAAGAGAGTCGCCTTCTCCCTTAGAGACAGAGCCAGGCTCATGGCTCAGCCACTATGTTGATTCTGGCCCAGGGAGACAGATTTTGAACTTCTAAAATGTCCACCAAATTTGTAGAAACCTGTTACAGCAGCCTCAGGGGAGACAAACACACATCTCCAGGGAGGCGGGGGGGGGGGGGGGGGGGGTGCAAGAGAGATGCTGACTCAGCGGGTCTGGGCTGGGTCTCAGACGTTGTGGGGTGCCTCACACCGTGACTTCTTGGGTGACACTGTCTTGTGGGTCTGAAGATGACACACTCTGAGGAACAAGAGTAAGAGTCAGACATGGAGACGGCACAGGGTGCGTACTGAAGCAGATCAGACAATTTCATGAAAGATTTTGGTGCCTATTCTTGCCATGTCTGACTTCTCCAATCACAGTGTGTCTCCCCGGACAAAGGGAAGATTAGAATTCAGGTAGCTGCCTAGATAAGTGAGATAAAAATTAATTGGATGAGGTCCTCATTTCCCTGCTGCAGCTGTTAAGACCTAGGTAAAAATGATGTGAGACTATTTCAAAGTAGCCAATGGACAACAGCCTCAGCAGTCCCATCTGTAATGGTCATCATTTCTGAGAGTCAGAGGGAAAGTCTGCACCTAAAGCCAATGAGTGTGGGCACATCAGGTTCATTTCAGAAGCCATGAAATCTGGAAATTAAAACGAACCTCCCCACAAGGTCAATTTTAATGCTCAGTTGCTAGCCAGGAGTGTCAGTGGTCCAGGACTGACTTAAAAACAATCTTGAGTTTAACCTTGGCCTTGGGATGATAATTAATTTGGTATCTGTCTTCTACTGGAGGTATTGTGGGTGCAGATCAAGAAAGAAGGAACTGCCAGGCCATGGTGATACAAACTTTTAATCCCAGCACTCGGGAGGCAGAAGCAGACAGATCTCTGAGATTGAGGCCAGTCTGGTCTACAAAGCTAGTTCCAGGTCCTCCAAGGCTGCTACACAGTGAAACCTTGTCCCCCAAAACAAAAATAAATAAATACATACATAAATAAATGAATGAATGGAAGGAAGGGAGGAAGAAAGGAAGGACTTACGAATTTATTTAAAACGCAGACTCCTTTGGGAACAGACATGGTACAAATGAGAAGGCAGAGAACAGCAGTGACTTCTGGGTAATAATGAATGCTGTCCAACTTCCCCTAGAGAGGTGTCCCTAGACTTTGGGAGCGCCCCTGTTTCTGGAGATTTGATTCCAGGCTCCTGCTTCTCTTCTTTATCACTCTTCTCCATAAAGCCTGGGAATGCTGGCAGGCATTTCATTGTTTGTAGGGACATAACACATATAACACAGGCAAGTCTGACATGCCAGCCTGACAAACGGGCCTTGATGCCTCAGTCCAGAGCTAACGTGCCAAAGGCAGCTGGCCTGCTGGTTGTCAGTGGCGTTTCATCTGCCAAAGGCAGGATGACATAGTGGGCCTTGAGTGCATGTAGTGGCCTTCTGCTTCACTTCCTGGGGCCCTTCCCCTCCCTCTCCCCTTCTGCTCCCTCTGCAGCCCAGGACTGATTTCTAGCCTGCCAGTTGCCAAGCTCTGGCTGCTCAGTGTTCCTCCCTGAAACTGCTCCTTCCTAGAAAGGGCGTTGAATAACCTTTCTCTAGACTATAATCACAAGACTGAAACCTTGGACTTGAAAGGCACTCATCTGACTTAAATAATTCATACTAGGTGAGAATTGATAAGCACGCTTCAGGGGTGATTTGCATTTGTAATAAGAGCTTGTTGACACAAGCGAATCTGTTATTGGTATATTAATATGGGAGAAAAATGTTTTGAAGCTGGGAGTACCTCCCCTTCTCCCTTGTGACTGCCCACATCTAGCCTAGTGGGCAGTGTGGGCATCTGGTGGGAAGTTATCCTCATTCAGGTGGCAGGTATTAGGACGCTGGACATCTGTCATCTCCTTTCCTCTCCCTGTGGTCCCCTGAAAGTCTTAGCCACACTTTGCTCATGAGGAAACTAAGAGTCGGAGAAGACGACAGAATTGCCCAAGTCACATCACACAGGCAGTGGTGACTCCCGCTCTACTTTGCCCACAGTCTCAGATACAGCACAAATCTACAGGAAGACCTGGGCCTGAAACTCTGGGTGCCGCTCTGAATGATGGAGCAAAAGACATGAGAGATGAGGCTAGGGCCATGTGAGCCTAGTGTTCAGCAAGGACACCCCACTTCCCTGTATAAACACCCAGGGGCCATCCTTTCCTGAGGGATCTAGACTGGTGTCACATCGATATTTCCCTTTTACTGTTTCTAGAGGCCACAGGTCTGGGTTTCCTCAGAGTCCCAGTAGGCATCTTAGCTGTCTGGGGAGGAGACAAGGGAGTATGGTGAGAGGACCAGGCTGTGAGGAGTGGGCAGAAGTACAATTGGTTATTGTTAGTATATTCAGGGAGAAGAGTCTCCTGGAGGGAGCAGGAGAGCAAACCAGACCTCCCCTTTGCCATTGGTGTCTCAGCCTCCTATTCACATCTCTACTGGAAATAGAACTTATAAATGGGTCAGCTAATGAACAATGAATGGATTCTGTCTGTGCTGAGTTAGGGGCTGTTTGGGTCATAAAAAGTCAGGGAAGGGAAACTGAAAAATTAAATAACCTGATAACCGAAGAGACATTCTCTTCTCTGGGCATTTTGATTGTCGCCTTTATGGGTGAGCAGACTTTCTTTCCCTGCCTGAGGCTCTTGGTGAGCCAGGGTGTTGGGGTGTCATACCCTGAGACTGAAGAGAGGCTGTTGCTAGGTAGTTGGGGTGATGACTGTATTTGGCCTCCCATGCAAGTCAGCTCTCACCTTCTGCTCCACAAAAATGGAGCTGTTGGTTTTGTATTGCATGAAATTACCTTCTAATTATCTCCATATCACCGTCTGCTTCACGGCGGTGCTGCACTGGCTGAAATCCCCCTGGCAGGCCGGGCATCCTTTGGATTTCTTCTCTTGCTTGTGCTGAAGTCCCCCTGGCGGGCAGGGCATCCTTTGGATTTCTTCTCTTGCTTGTGCTGAAGTCCCCCTGGCGGGCAGGGCATCCTTTGGATTTCTTCTCTTGCTTGTGCTGAAGTCCCCCTGGCGGGCAGGGCATCCTTTGGATTTCTTCTCTTGCTTGTGGCTTCATTTTTCTTCACGTCTTCCTCTTCGGACGGCATCCCCTCCTCTCAACTTTTGTGGTCCACGGTAAATAACAACCCCTGTGTGTTAGCAGGGCCCTCCTGTGTGTCAGGTGCTTGGTCTATTGACTTTCTAGTCCTTAGAATCCCCTGGTTAGAATTCTCTTTTACCAGTGTGGAAGATTGAGGCTCAAAGAAAAATTGATCTGTTGAAGTCCATCCAGGTGGCAAGTGACTGAGCTGGCTGATTCCAAGGCCACTCTTGTCCCCAGAATGCACCGGCTGATCCGCAGGAGGGGAGCTTTGGAGGAGATGGCTGTGTGTTGGAGGACAGTCACAGTTTTGAGGCCCAGCCTCTCTTTATGGAAACAATTTTAAAAATCTCACAAAACCCCAGTTGGGTTTCAGGATTGCTCAGGGAGGCCACATTGCCCAGGAAGGTCACATGCTCAGGGAGGCCTTCAGATCATTCAAGACCCCTCTTTCTTTCCAAAGCAGTGGCAGCATCCAGCTCACCAGCAATTGGACCTCATGGCTATGGGACAGAACATTTATTCTCTGCTCTTTGGGAAATCTCATTGTTTCAAACATAGGTGTTTGTTAGGAGGAAATAAAACTGGGAAAGGAAAAAGTGCTGTTTGTGGCAAAGCTTGCCTCTTGCTCTGTTTCTTTCTCTTTCAGTGCTGGCTATTCCTGTGATGCCTTCCTTGGTCATTATTTCCATCTGAAGAAATGTCTGAGGAAGACAACTACCAGTGGTTGTACAGAAGGATGTGTCTGCCTGATTCTCCCTGTGGCACTCAGAGAGAGGCCTGGGCTGATTGTGTTAATGGGAAGCTCAGAGGCAGAAGACAACTTGACCAGCCTCACCTGTTGGCAGACCTGCATGCCCACTCAGGCTTGGGTGATTCCAGCCTTTTCTCTCTGGGTCTGCGGGCTGGCTGAGCCCAGGAAGAAGCCTGACTATGGAGCAGAGATGGAAGAAACGGACATTAGAAAATGTGTGTGTGGGGGGGACTTTAGTATGGAGTACCTGCTGGGGACTGGAGCTGTAGTTAGAGAAAGGGGGTGAGGCAGAGATGGGTGGGTAGAAATGGTAGCGATGTCAGGTAACCGGCCCTGAGTGCATATGTGGCCCCTAGGTTTGGGTAAATTCATGACCTGTAGCCAGGATGTTGTGCAGAAGGTTTTGTCTTTTCTTACAGGTTCATTTGAGGTTCAGTGAGGCTGATATTTGCACAGATCATGGAGCTAGGAAATAATAGAGCCCAACTGGTGTGCATCTGATGCACATGCTTTTCCCTTTGTGGACGATGCCTGGATAGAATGTCAAACCTTGAGGTACCTGCCATCCCCATCCCAGACTGCAACAGGAAAGGAACACTGATGTGCCTTCTACTAACTTCTCAGACCTTCACAGGGAGCAAGGTTGAGAGGCTGGATTCTCACACTGAAGGAGCGATTCTTAACTGAGGTCTGGAAATGCCAAGGACAGAGTTCAGGGGCATCTGTGAAGTTTGTTGAGTGAGGAGCCTCTTCTTTGTGTTCTCTGACTGAGATGTAGAATTTCCTCCAATGATAAAAGAGTACATCAGCAGCACTTAGGACTGTGCCATCTGTAAAGGTGACGAACGTTTCCATAGCCTGTGGTTTGACCCCTCAGAGGTCACCATGGGCTCCTACCACTACTGCGTAATTTGGGAAGGTAGTAGAGATCACTTGGTGGAGTATGTCTCTGTCCTCTAGGAGGACAGTCCAATGAATGAAGGGGTGGTACTAATGGCTCACTCATTGGCTCATTCATGATTCCTGCACCCATACTATGTCAGCCATTATACAACCTTGGGGTCTTTGTCTCAAGGGACTTCTCGTCTAATGGAATGTAACAACTCTTAAACTACAGACATACAAGAAATGAGGCAGACTGGGGACATGAACATGACAAGGTACCTCGAAAAAAGAGTGGACTTTCTGTAGAGAGAGAGGGTGGTGGTTTTCTGGATAGGCTATTAATAGAAATAACACTTTCTCTCTTTTAACCAAACAGTGTTTATTGAGAATCTAGGGTGGTGGCAATATGATGATTAACAAGATAAAACCGTTGATATTGTAGTCTGAATGCTTATGTTCTTCACAATTCATGCGCTGAGATCCCCATCCCCAGGGTGATGGTATTGGGAGAAGGGGTCATTAGCGAATGACCAGTGCCCTTGAGAAGAGCGGATCTATTATGTGTGGACACAGAGGAGGGGCTGGCTATGACCCCTGAGAATCAAACCCTCACCATAAGTTGGCCAATGCTTTGGTCTTAAACTTCTCAGCCTTGAGAACTGTGGAAATAAATTGCCAAGGTATATGATTCTCCTTGTCTATGACTATCTGTTAGAGCCTCTTAGATTCATGAAGACATTTGCTTTTCTATAGAGACGTGTGTGTGTGTGTGTGTGTGTGTGTGTGTGTGTGTGTGTGTGTGTGTGTTGAAATAAATTCCATGAGATAATTAGGGATTGTGTTTTGAGGAGGAGCCTGATGTGGACAGAGCATCCAAAATCCCACCCATGGACTCTGTGCCCTGCCTTCCTCTTCTGACTGATTCTAGCATTAAAAGTAGGACTCACATTGCAATGTGAGGTTTTCTAATTAATTTTATTTTCTTCTCTTTTGCAAAAGGATGTAGCGTTTAAGTTCATCTGCTAGGAAGGCAGTGACCTCATGGATTAGTGTACCAGGGAGCCTGGAGGCAGCATCTAAATGGTGTGAGGGACTTTTATGGGGAATTCCCTCAGCAGCTGGTCTACAGGGCCATCAGGCTCCCTTTGCATTTACAGAGCTGCTTGCGTCAATGGGATGCTTAAAAAGGCGCCATCCCTCCCAGCTGAGTTGTAAGATCCTGCCTTCTAAATAGTGTTTCTTTTTTCACGAGACAGTTCTAAAAAGGTCAGAAGTCTACTCTTTGGAGTTGTACTGTTATGCTTTGGTTTTAAATGTCATCATCTTCTTCAGTGTTTAGATAATGGTACCTATAATAAAACTAATGGCATCGCATTAACTGAATGCTCGCTCACTGTGCCGGCAGGCTTTGCATACATCACTTTTTAATTCTCACTCCACCCAGAAGCCGGGAGGTTCGGTGGGGTGAGTTGTTCTCAGATGTCTTCAACTTGAGTCTCAGTTCTGCCTTTACAGGCTGTTTGACCTTGGGCAAGTTATTGAAAGGTAAATGATCTGTAAAATGGGACTTATCATAGCTACTGTGCAGCCAGGGCATCACGAGGAGGGGAAATGCATTACTGTCTGCAACACTTTTGCTGCCGTACCCAGTTTATGGTACGGCCCGTGGCAGCCATTATTGGTACAGAGTGACAGCACTAATGACCCATTGGCCAAACAACAACATCAAAAGCTTAAATGAAGTCCTCTGCCTCAGGACACATACTAAAGAAGGGGCACTCTCCCACTCCTGCCTTACGGTAACTGAGACTACTGTCTGTTGTCCTACATGGCTCCTATGTGGGTAAGTTTGAAAGATGCACCATATGGATTTGTCTTTGGGCCTGGGCTCCACAGGACCATGTGCCAGAGTGTGCTGGAGAAATCTGATTTTTTAGCAGTTTTGCCCTCTAGTCATAAAGTAGACCTTTCTCTGTGAATGGCATCTCTCTAGACCCCATCTCAGTATGAGTTGACAGTATTGGCAGAATCATGGGGTTCTTGCCAGACTGATTAGTTGTTTTGCCTTGGAACCTACTTCCCAAACCTCAGAAAGAAAAGGCTGTGGTAACTTCCTAGAAACTCACTGCCTGGAGATTGAAGTGGGATTTTGGAGCCAAACAGGCCTGGGTTTGCATCAGGGCATTCCCTGCTCAGTTGATCTTGGGATTGGTGATTTTTCCCCTTTGAGACAGGATCTCACTAGGTAGTCCTGGCCGGTCTGGAAGGCTGTGTAGCTCAGGCTGACCTCAAACTCACAGAGATCCACCTGCTCTGCTGGGATTAAAAGTGAGTAGCTCCACACCCGGGCTGGTGCTCCACATTTCTGACGCTTAGTTTCTTTGTGTGTAAAAATGGGATAATTATCCTGTCTAATTCCTAGACTTGTTTTTAGGATTGAGTGAAGTCACACACAGCAATAGCAACAGGAAATAAGTCCCTTGAACTGCAGGCTGATCAACAGCTACTGGCAACGGTGGTCCTGATATCACCAGTAGCATGCGTCGGGCGTTTATATACAATTGCTTCAAAACGTAGAGGCTGTTGAGTACTGTCTCTCCATTTTCCATGGCCCCAGTGGATTCCTAAAGCCCTGTAGGTTACTGACTTGTGTGTAAATATGTACACCACTCACATGCCGTTCCTCAACACCGCTCACGCTGTGCGGCTTTTGTAATTTGAAGTACTGCAGGGAAATGAGATAGGTTTTTTTTCCTTCACAGTTCCATATGTGGACTTTTTGTCATATTATTTATAAATTCATCACATCCTTGCTTTCTTTTCTTAGTAAGTCATGGCCCTGTATCTGTTTACTTAAAGGAGCTCCCCTTACAGCTTCTCTGACATTTTAGACCTGCCGGCATCACTACTCTTGGGACCACAATGAGACAAATCAAGGTTACTTGAATACAAATACTGCAGTGCTAGGATAGTTTTTGAAGCCAAGACCGCTGTTATATAACTAATGGGGAGGTAGTGTATGGAGTGTGTTTACCGTGGACTAAGGGATGGTCACATCCTGGATGAGAGTCATGAGCGGCATGAGACTTCAATTCACTACTCAGAATAGCTTGCAATTTAACATATGAATTGTTTATTTCTGGAATTTTCCATTTAATATTTTTAGATCAGAGTTGATCACTAGGTAACTGAAAAAGAGCCTGCAACAAAGGCAGCCTGCCACAATTCAGTTCTCCAAATGAATCATTGGCATTTGGTTTCATAGGCATTTTCTGTAGAGACCCCGGGTTAGACAGAGAACTGTCTGGTTGCCATTAGGCATATGGGATGACATAGTGTTTTTAAGTCCCTTTGCCCTTTGTACCTCTCACCTTGAGTTAAAAGCAAATGCTGACTGTTCAATTAATACCACCTCTTGGAATCCCCTAAAATATATTATCTTTACCATCTAGGAAACAATGGAGCCCAGATCTCTATTGTGAGCTCCAGCCTTGTTTATCAGTTCTGTATTTGGCTTCTCTACGTGGATGGGTTATGAAAATGGCCCAAACAGAATTTACCATATGCTCCTTCAAGCTGGCTCACGTATCTGCTCTCAGTAAATAACAATATTGTTTTGCACAGGGTAAGAATAACTCAAGCTGCCTTTGTCCCTGTTGTTTCTTTTAGCCTGCCAGTCACCAAGCCCTGTGCATTCATTCTTCTTCCTGAGGTTCTCTTGAATCCCCTGCTTCTCTCCATCCCATTCCTGTGGCCCTGGTCCAGGCCTGGCTTTCACTGGAACATTTAACCTCTTACCTGTTGGTCTCTGTGCTGCTCTAATCCTGTTCTCTTTCTCTACTGCTGGTGGATACTCTTTCAAAGACACCCCCCACCCATGCGAACCCTTCTAGAGACTTCCTACTGCACCTAGGATGATGTCTCAAGTCTTTGCCATAATGGACAGAGCCCTGCCTGCCTGGTGTACCTGCTGCCTCTGGATCCGGCAAGGTGGGCTCCCTTTGAGCATACAGCTGCCTTTCCTGGGAGTGGCCTCTTCTGTCCCTGCTCCCTGAGCCCATTTCTCACGTATTTCAGGTCTTTGCAGGAGTAAACACCTCTCCAAATGAGAGTATCCCATCCTGGTGCTTACATCCAACCAGACTGACCACCTTGTTGCATGCTTACAGACCTTGTATGGTACTTATCACACTCGCAAAAGCACTTGCTTTCTGTCCATTTCTTTGCTAACTTGTAAGCTCGGAGGGCGGGGAGGGTGGGTCGTTCACATTTTTGGTTTCATCTTGGTACTGGTTGACACTGAGGAAGGCTCCCGTGCTGTCTGCTAGGGGACCCTTTGTGGTGGCTGCCTGGCCTTTTGCTATCAAGGCTCCAATATTTCTGTCTTCCTGTGCGGCTTGTTTTAGAAAGCAAAGTTCGTTTACAGTTCTGAGTCCCTGGGCTTATGCTCGTCATCACCCGGGCCATGGACTCTCTGAGCCTGCCCAGAACAGTAGGCATCAGGAGGCTGGAGGGCCAGCCTTAACGGCAGCAGCAGAGAGCAACAGTTACTTTGGACCCAGGCAGGTGACCTATGTATGGTGCTTCACCAGCGGGGGAATGTTGTGAGACCCATGGAGGGAAGCAGGGTGTCGCTGTGGTGGCGGAGATGGCATTTTTCTGCTAACACCTGGTGGGGGAATGTGCAGAGCAGTTTCTATTCGATTCAGAACTGTAAAAATATGGCATTTTAAAACTCTCAAGTGTTTTGGAGCTACATCCACGCCTACAGCTGCAGCCTGGTCACCTGGGCAGAACTGCGTGGGTTTCTATTTAAAAGCCGCAGAGTTCAGCGGTCACAGCAAGGGGCAAGCCCAGATGGCTGTGCCTTGCCAAGTTCTTGGGCTCAGTACACACCATGGGGCTGAAATGCTGCCAGAGTCTCTCTTTTGTTTTGACAATGACAAAA
This sequence comes from Peromyscus californicus insignis, assembly GCF_007827085.1. Classification (NCBI taxonomy): domain Eukaryota; kingdom Metazoa; phylum Chordata; class Mammalia; order Rodentia; family Cricetidae; genus Peromyscus; species Peromyscus californicus. Next base: position 67,038,376 of record NW_026294584.1, read on the forward strand.
GTAGTTGGAAGCTCTGGACCTCTTTGCTTCCTAAAAATGAGGCAGCACAACCCTGCCCTTGGCCTGCAGAACAAAATAGAACGTGCTGTAAACATAAGAAGTGACATTTGCACAGCCCTGGAGTTTCCACATACCATCTTGGCTGGTCTTCACACCGGGAATGGAGAGGGTAGGTTTCTGAGTCTCAGTTGTAGGATGGAGGTGGACTGAGGGGCAGCTGAAGCTCTGAGAGGCTGAGATATGTCCCTGATCACACAGCTTCCTGTGAGACCCACTGAACTCACTGGGACTTAACCTCTGCCTGGGGCTTTTCTTCTCAACCCTTCTTCACACTTTAGGAACTGAAGCACAGAAAGGTTCCTTCACCAGCTGGGGTCAGGTGAGACCTTGACTCCAGAGTCCAAGCTCTCAGGGAACATTTTGGGTTTCAAGGTGTTCAGTCCTCTGGACAAGATACCATGACACTGATAACATTGTTTTTTCAATGTGAATCTGCACCAAAGAAATGGAGGATCCCATCCCTCCAAAGCTCCTTGGAGAGAACTCCACAGTATCTGAGAAACACAGCTCAGGTGTTCCATCCTGCTACAGGGAGTCAATATGTAGTCAGGGCAGGCTGTACACTACCTGTAAGCCCACGAAAGCAAAACAAAGAGGTTGGGAAACACAGGAGTTTAACAGTCATGTCAAAAATACACAATGTTTTCTTTGTTTGCCTCCTTTTTGTTTTTTGAGCTAGAGTCTCATGAAGCCCAGGCTAGCCTGAACTTGTACTCACTGTATAGCTGAGGATGACCTTGAATTGTCAATTGTCCTGCCTTTACTTCCCGAGTGGTGCTGATATATACATGCACTACCACGGCCAGCCTAGAGTTCAAAAACACAACACAACACAACACAACACAACACAACACACACACACACACACACACACACACACACACACACACACACACACACAGAGAGGCATGCACACATGCACCACACCACTCAACTAAACCATAGGTCTGTGGACAGAGCTGAGTGGTACCTTGCTTACCTACCTGCTCAAGGCCCTGGTTCAATTCTCAGTATTGGAGGTAAAAAGCATGTGCACCTCATATACGTTTCTGCTTTCTCTGCCTGCGTGAGCTTAGATAATTCTATACTAATTTAGAGATGGTCCTTCTTCTGAGATAGTATGAGTGACTGCTCTGGGAAGGGGTATGGCTGATGTATCCAGCTGTGCCTGGCTTTGGTTTCTGAGGACACTCACAGTAGCCCTGCCCTGTCTCTGGGCCAGTGCTGCAGTAGTCGGGCCTGGTGTGAGATGTCTCCTGGCCAGCGTGGAATGCCTGTGTGCATGCATGTCTACACTTGGCACATGCCGGCTGCACTCCTGTTCTATAACGTAGAGGGTTTAGAATCTGTGCGCTCCTGGATCTGGACCTGGGTATCTCTTACTGACAGCCTCATCTGCACACTGACAGTGCTCAGATTTTAGACTCTTACCCTAGATAACACTGATTCAATAACCTGCTTTTCATCTGCCCACTCTTTCTTCACAAAGCCCAAAGCAATCACTGAGTGTCACTTTCCTTGTCTAGTCACTGTCCAGCCATGCCTCTCTTGGGTCACCTTGACTGGATGGTACCTTGCATGCTTAAATTGAGACTCACATGGAGAGTCACTCGATCTACTCATTGAAATGTCCCTGGTTGTTCTGATTGTGGTCACCAGGCGGGTGGTTTTCAGCTCAAGCTTTCCACCTCTGCCTGGATTTGAATTCTGACTTCAATTCCCTTTTGTGAGCCTGGAGTTACTCATTTAGATTAACTCTAACTGTAGTTTTTTTTTTATGTTATTTGCCCAAATTGTCATAACTGGGAAATATTTAGGAAAATAAAAATATTTTATATCTCAGATAAATAGGAAATCTGTTGCTATTGTCACAAGTAGCTGGCTAGGGATTCTCTTGTTCCATCCACACCAAAATCACACACAGACAAAGGGCAGCTCATGACTTCCTGTGGTTTACAAACAGGGTTTCTAAATATGGCGCCTTAGAGTGCCGCACCTTCAGAGTCAGAGGCTTATGGCTCCACACTTCAGAGTAAGGGGCTTATTGCTCAGGTATTGGAGCTCTGACACTCCGTGGCTTCTGAGTTTTGGGCTTTGGGCCTCTCAGCGCTTTAACCCTTGACTTTTCTCTCAAACACAGGAGTGAGGCTTGCAGTCCTTGTCGCCTTGGCCCCCATCTTTGCTTATTTGCAGCCCCTCTGTTCGCCCTAGGCTTAGCCTCTGTGGTCTGTCCCGAGGCATTCTCCGGCGCTCTCCAGCTACCTCCTGGTGTTATAATGTAGAGCTTCAGCTACTGGGGTCTTTGGCTCTTGGTGGCTTTCTGAAGCTCTTGCTTGCTTCTCGGCATTAAGGACTCAGGGTGCCCAGCTCTTGCTCTTCTCTGTGAATCTTAGCTGTTCCCTTGGCTGCCTCCACCACTGCCGCCACCGCTGCCGCCACCGCTACTTTTGCTGGGACTAGAAACTCTGACTTCCCCGTGTGCTCTTTGTGCAGCCAACCAAGCCCGTGATAGAGAGCACAAGCTGATAAACCATTCAGGGAAAGACTTCACTGGGCCTAGTAGTGTAACATCAGTGGGAGTGGATAGTATTGAGACCTCCCGACTAACCCTGAAGGAGTGGCAGACATCTTAGATAGCTGGAAGAGGGGACCGGCACACTAGTGTTCGGATTGTAATTCCACCAGTCACAGCCTTGTGTGTTTATAGCTTCCAGTTCCACCAATCACCATGCTCACAAAAGATCAATTTCAAACCTCACACAGGTACAACCCCCTTTCGGTCAATCACGGACACAGAGGTGGTGTTCTCCCTCCTGGCCAACCTTGCTAAGGACTGCTGTTCCCAGTCCCAGAGCAGCTGTAGGCAGGTCCATCACGAGGTTAGGGATGAACTGAAGTTCTCCAGTCCTGGTGCTGAGTGGAGCAGGTGTGACTGGAGCATGAGCTCCCGTGCAGAGGTTTACGTCTCAACACCAGCTGTGGTTGCAGGGGTCTTTACAGCTGGACTGTGGCTTTCTCCAAGTGTCCTTGTGGTGGTCAAAGCAGCCGGATGCTGCGATAGTGGTCTGGTTGGTTGATAAAAGTGGAAATTGCTCTGCTCAGTTGAAAGATACCCTGTAAGGCAACTGGACACAAGAGATGGGTCTGACAACCATCAGTCAAACTGTCATAGAAGGGGAGGAACTCATTTTATGAAGCCACCATTACCTTGATATCCAAATTAGATATGGATATAACAAAAGAGAAACTGTAGCCTGGATGCAAAGAAATAAAATCTCCCCAATCAAATGCCTGCAAACTGAAATCAGCAACACATTAAAAAATGCACCACAATCAAGTCGGTTTTATTTTAGAGATTCAAAGGTTGTTCAGTGCACATAAACTAAAAAGTATGATACATTACATAATTAAAATTAAGCACAAAAATCACATGACATCTTATTAGATGTAGACACAGTCTAATAAAATTCAGGATTACTTCATCCTGAAGAAACTAGGAATAGAAGAATCATTTGTCAGCATAATAAAGGCAACAGAATTACCAAATGGAAAAGACATACATAAAAAGAAATGAAAATGGAGCACACATACACGAAAAACTACTCAGCATCCCTAGCCATCAAAACTGCATTGAGATTCCGTCTAGCTCCAGTCAGAACGGTTATCAGAAAATAAGCCGAGAGCAACAGATGCAGTCAGTCAGGGAGGCAGCTGGAAACAGCCCTGCCGCCCTGTTGGTGGGCACATGGAGGGCTCTAACTACTGTGGAGGTCAGGATGGCGGCTCCTTCAGAACTAAAAGCATGGGGCTGGAGAGATGCTCAGCGGTCAGGAGCACTTGCTGCTCTTGCAAAGGACCTGGGCTTGGCTCCCAACACCTATCTGGTGACTTTCAACTACCCTCAACTCCAGTTCCAGGGATTCTGATGCCGCTTCTGGCCTCCTCAGGCATTAGGCATCCTCCCAGTGCACATACATATGTACAGGTAAAACAGCCACACACCTATGACGTAAAATATTTCTTCAAGAAATTTAAAAATAAAGAACTATTATTAACTCAGAACGTTAGCCTGGAATTTGCTATGTAGCACAGGGTGATGTCAAGTTCATAGTCTTCTTGCCTCATCTGGATTGCAGGTGTGTACCACCATGCCTGGCTGAACGTTAGCATTTTTGACATTACTTAACCATGATTAATTCCTTGCCATGTGCCCTTAGGGGGAGCTGAGTCCTCTGTATGTCTCAGCACTACATAATAAAGTACAAGAAATTAAAAACTATGCATATGTAAATTTAAAACAACAAGGTATGTTATAGTTGTTGACACAGCTTTGTCTGGAGTGGAATGATGGGCTGTCAGGAGATCAAGGTCAGATTTTCAGAAACTGAAGACAAATCTGTTAGGAAAAGCCATCTGACTTTGAGAAGCATTTGCCAGGATTCTTGCCAAGAGAGAAAAGAATAAGTCGGATCAAGTGTGTGATGAATATTACTATGTGACATTTTAATCTCTCTTTGCCACCAGACCTTATGTTAGTGATGATAAAACCAGGAAGCACTCAGGGGTCAGTGCCACACTGTGGCTCCCACAAGCAAACACATGGAACTTGAATTAAAAATTATAAACCTGAAAAAAAGTTATAAGCCTGTCAAAAGCTTCTCAAAGAACTTAGGTGCCCCCTGTCCACGTTAGTTAGCTTTCTATTTCCTGTAACAAAATATCGGAGTTGATCAACTTGAAAGGGAAGAGTGCCAGGCATGGTGATCCACACCTTCGATCCCAGCACTTGGGAGGCAGAAGCAGGTGGCTCTCTGTGAGTCTGAGGCCAGTTCCAGAACGGAGAGAGCCTGTGAGAAGACAACAGTAAAAATAACAAAGGAAAGAACCATCTGGGCTCACGGACTGAGAGGTTTAAGTCTGTGGTCAGGTGACACTATGGTTTCTGGCTGTGGGGAAGTGGTTTGCAACGGCAGGGAGTTTATAGAGGAGCAAAGCTGCTCACCTACAGCAGTCCAAGACCAGGGAGAGGGCACAGCTTGAGATCTCAACATCAGCTCCCAGGGCAACCCTCAATGACACAACCTCCTACTGGGCCCTACCCACTAAAGGTTTCCTCACCAACTAATAGCGGCATATGCTGGGGACCAAGCTCTTGGCACAGATGTCTTTTGAGACATTTAGATCTAAACCGTCACACTCGCCATCCTCCAAATGGGACATTCCCAGAAGAGTGATTTTCTGAGAAGGCTGAAAAGGAAACATGGATCTTACAGGAAAGGGCCCAGTGGGTTACTTTTCACCTCACTGCTTTAAAGAAATTAGCTGCAAACGCAAGTCAAAGAACCAAGGGTCTCTTTGAGGAGATCTAGGGTACAGGCCATAATTACAAGAAAGACAAGGAGTTGAAAGTGACTCTAGCCGTGGTGATGGGATGGGGTGGCTGGTCACATTACATCCATTGTCAGGAAGCAGGACACAGTGATCAGCTGGCTCCTCCCTCCTTGTCTTTTCTATTCAGTCTGGGACATCCTCCCCTACCCCCCACTCCCCACCCCCAAGCGCTCACGGGATGATGCTGTCCATATTAGTCTTCTCTCCTTAGTTGAACCTCTCTGGAAATGCCCTCACAAACATGCCCAGAGGTGTGTGTGTGTGTGTGTGTGTGTGTGTGTGTGTGTGTGTGTGTGTGTGTGTATTATGTGATTCCAAACCAGGCAGGCCGACAGTGAAGAACCCCTTGGATACAGAAAGCTCAGCTTTCCATCTGAGGCATAGGACACACAGGGTTCAGGCTGTGTGCAAACAGGAATAGTATAAGACAGCTTCAAATACTTTGTCAGATCCATCTTCAATTTTTTGTGAGTGTGTGTATATGTGCATGTGTGTTCTTGCATGCATTCATGGATGTGCTGCGTGAGCATTTGATCAGCCTCAAGTGTTGGTCCTCACCTTCCACTTGGTTTGAGAGGGTCTCATGCTGCTGCATCTGCTCTGTGTGTTCTGGGGACTTGAACTCAGATCCTCAGCTCGCACACAAGCGCTTTCCCCACCGAGCTGTCTCCCAAGTCAAGATGCCTTTAATGTAAGCTATAAGGACCCTTCAAATAGGACCTCTCTGATTTATTCCAAGATTTGTTTCCTTCTTATTTAAGGGGTAGGTAGTATTGCGAAATTTAGAATCTAAAAACCGAAGCTTAGTAAACAAAAGGGACATAGACAAAACTAACAGGGGTAGTATTTTCAATACATACTTAAATTACAGGTGTTTGCTTGTATTAGTGTATGTGCGCACACACTTGCATGTGTGCCATGGCATGTGTAGAGGTCAGAAGGTAACTTGCATGAGTTGATTATCTCTTTCCATCAGGTAGGTCTTGGTGATCAAACTCACGTTGTCAGGGTTGGCAGCAAATGCCTTTACCCACTGAGCCGTCCTGCTGGCCCAAGAGTAATAGTCTTTACAGTTGTATTTAGAAGCCAAGGAAAAAGGAGAGAAAAATCATTGCAAAACGTTAGTTCAGCTTATATTTTAATGCAACTTCAGTAGGAAAGGCTAAGCAATAGAAGCTGTTTATCCCTAGTTGTTATCACTGAGAAGCACTTGGCAGGCCCTTACGAGAGACCCAAGGGAGCCCACAGAAGGCATGCTGATGGCTCAGGAAGCATTCTTTTTTTTTGTTGTTGTTGTTGTTTATTTTATGTATATGGGTATTTTGTCTGCATGTGTGTCTACACACCAGAAGTGAGCGGGGATCCTGTGGGGCTCCACTTGCAGATGGTTATAAGATGCCATGTGGGTGTTGGGAGTTGAACTCAGAACCCCTGGAAGCACAGCCAAAGCTCTTAACCACTAAGCCATCTCTCCAGCCCACAGGCAGCATTCTTACTAGACACTGAATCCACCAAGGCCTTCATTTTTGCACTTCTTAGCCTCCAGAACTAAGACCAATTAATTATGCTATCTGCAAGTTACACTCCTTAAGCTTAATTGTCTGACCTCGGTCTCCCTGTGCAGCCCAGGCACTCCTCCTGCCTCAATCTTCCAGGTACTTGATTCACAGGCCTGCACCACTGACCCTGACCTGTAGTCTTTCCTTACAGCATCCTCAAGAGACAAAGACTGGCAGGGGGCTGGAGAGATAGCTCATAGGTTAAGAGCACTGGCTGCTCTTCCAGAGGTTCTGAGTTCAATTCCCAGCAACCACATGCTGGCTCACAGCCATCCATAATGAGATCTGGTGCCCTCTTCAGGCCAAAAAAACACTGTATACATAATAAACTTTAAAAAATTAAAAAAAAAAAAAAAAAAAAAAAGACTGGCAGGATGCTGTCCAGCTGGGAACCTGGTCGGCTCTTGGTTTTGCTTCGCGTAGCACCAATGGAAGTCACTGTGGGAGTCCTTATGCAAATTTCACAACGCGACCTTTGGGAGATCACTGTCAGCTAACGTTAGAGTTTCTCCTCTGCCCACCTCATCCCTCTCCGACTCTGAGGCAGAGGTTGGTCTCCAGAACACACGTTTGACTGTGGCATATTTTCTTGGTGGTAAATATTAGCAAATTCAAGCCAGACGCTGCTTCCTAGGACCAGAGTCTCCTGAGAAACTTTCAGTGTTGCAGAAGTGACGTTAGAGTCTGAGGAAACAGACCCTCTGGAGGTAGGATCTGGGCAGGCTTGGAGGTGCCAGGTCTCTTGCAGGCCCCTCCTCCAGGCCCCCTGGTGATGCTCCTGTGCAGGGGAACCAGTCCACCACGCTGGCTTTGTAGTGCAGTCACCCACCACAAAGCTGCTCCTGGGCACAGGATAACAGCGGACTTCTGACAGCGCTTCCCCACCACAGAGTCCTCAGCTACATCTCGTTTTCACCAGTAGTGAGGTGAGTTTCACGGGGTACCTTCTTAGCCTCATATCTGATCAAAGGCCCTGTTCTGTGTGATGCCTGTCACTTTGTTTGATTAAGCCTGAGTCCCTCAGGATCTGGCAAACCTCCAGGATCACAGTTCAAGGCCGGCTGAGGTTCCTTACTCATGATGAGCAGGTGTGTCTCAAGGAGTCACTGAGGAAGGCCGGCTCTCCTCAGATCCATTGCTCTTTAGAAGCATCTCCTGAGCTTAGCCTGACTTTGAATATGAAAGTCACCCCTGTGTACCCATAGATGATTGGTTTCAGGACCCCCTGAGGATACCAAGATCTTGCATATAAATACACACATACTTTTATAGACTTTAATCTTTAGATGACATATGCCCACTGAACATAGATACTGTGTAACTAATCATTATAATCGCTCAGGAAATAATGACAAGAAAAATATCCCCTGTGTATGTTTATTAGAGACACAGGGTTTTTTTGTGGATATTTTCGATGCAAGATTGGCTGAATCTGTTCCTGCAGAACTCTGAAGCAGAGGGCCAATTGTTCCAGTTGGAGGGCAGTTTTGCATATGAATACAGCATTTGCTCACACTAATACAGAGGCCACTCTGTTGTTTGCTAGGGATGTCATAACAATATCACAGACTTGGTGGCTCCTCGCAGTTCTGGAGGCTTCAAGTTCAAGATGCAGGCACCCACAGCTTCGGTTTCCCCTGCGGCCTCTCTCTCCTTGGCTTGCTGGTGGCTGCCTTCTGAGTGATCCCCATCCCGCCTTCTCTCTACATGCCATCCATCTTTTAGGTCTTTTGTATATCCACATCGCCTCCTCTTCTAAGGGCACCCATCAGATTGGTTTGACCCACACAGATGGCCTCATGGAAATGTAAACATTCCTTTTAAAGGCTTTGTCCCCAAACAGTCACATTCTGAGGTACTGGATTTCAGTCCATCACAGACACCTTGTTTCCCTTGGCTCCCAGTGTGACCGGCTTGGAGCAGAAAAGAAAGCATCCAGTTTACCTCAGTATGGGGAGGACGAAGCTCCCTGCAGAGGGTTCTAGGGACACGCGGCAGGAATCGGATGACGTTGCCCCATCTTGACAGAGCCCTTTCATGCCCATCTTTTAAAGGAAAGGCAGTGGTCTAAATCAGGCGGCCAGCCCTTGTGTGTCCGGAAGCTGTTTAATTTAACACCCTGCTTTGTAGTCAGCATGGGTCTCAGGTGTAGTGATGGAGCTCAGCATTGCCTGGGGCACCATCTAACATTGAGCATCTGCCTTTGGCAACTCGCACTTTGTTGGCAGGGGAGCTGTCTGTCAACAGCCCCCTGGAGCCCAGAGACAAACATATATCTTAATTACATTGGAGGGCACATGAAGGGGCACAGAGACCAGGGCAGTGACTCCAAGATAATACATCTTTGAGGAAAATCTCTGTGTAATCTGTCTCTCTGACCTTGAATACCTCGTCTTTGAGGAAAACACACACACACACACACACACACACACACACACACACACACACACACACACACCCTAGAATAATGCTACATATTTCTTTAATAAAAAAGTTATTTCCTGTTTCTCATCATGCCCTGCCTGCCTTTTATAGTATTTTTGTTTGACAACCAAAAGCCAGGGGGTTGTATTAAAATTCTTGTGCTTTCTTTTTAATTGCTGTCTGGGGTGTGATTTCAGTAAAAGGGGCATGGTGACTGTCCTGGATGTTCACGCCGTGTCATTAACATTACTTCCAGGGTCTAACTCTATCTAGCAGCAGGGGAAAGTGATACTTAATTGGATTTTTGCAATCTTTGAGGTGACAATTGCTCTTTTCTTTAGAAGCTGTATGTTGAGTTCAGAGTTGAACCAGCACTCTGTCTACCTATTAACTTCACAGACAGTTAAACAGAGGCATCTAAAACCACATGACTAACTGCGCTCAAAGCAGCTGAAAGCCAGATAAGGCAGTCTCAAAATCCTTCATTTCTGCAAATTGTGTGTGCTAAATAACCTTTCAATGATCAATAGTTATGCAAAATACACCTTTGTCGATAATCCTGTCAATGCCGTGTCCCAAAGCTCAGATTGATTGATTGAGAAGGTGATTTTGGAAGGCTTTCATAGAACTGTCAAGAGGGACTTGAGAAGATGGCCCCCAGGAGAGGCAAAGGAGAGAGAAGAAACAGCATCCCTGACCATTAATGATACCTGTGAGCCAGGGAGGCCTCTAGCCTGGTAACCATGAGAACCACCCAAAGGCTTTGAACTAACCTGCATGCCTGGCCCGACCCCAGACTAAATCACACTCTCCGCACATTGGACACTTGTATTTGTTAAAGCTTCCTCGATGTTTCTCCTAGGAGAGCCTGGGTTTGCAACTTTGCTGTGGAGAGATGGCAGTGACTTTGCCAGTGATTTAGAGCATCTCCTAGGATCCTGGGTCTTCGAAACCACATGTACTGAAGATTTCTCTAAGGTGAGCTAAAGAATGCCTGCAACCCCATTGAGTGTTTTTTTTTTGTTTTGTTTTGTTTTTAACAGCATCATCAGTTTAGAACTCGTGGCTTTGAGGTATAGCTCTTGCTGACTGCCTTTATCCTTGACTTGAGAGACACCTGTTTGAATTTTTATTACTGAATCAGTGTTAACAAAACAGAATTAGAGATTTTATGATAAATGAACAGTGAATTTGTGTCACTGACAGGGTTTCAAGGACATGGGTTCCTGTGTGTTAACAGACTTCTTGAAAGAGGTTGTAGGTGACCTCTCCATGGAATTTTTTTCTCACTGGCTACTGTAGGTGTGAGTTGAGACATGAACCACGATTTACAGGAGTTTGTCATTATTGTAAGGGCTTCTCTAACCAGTACTTCGACACAGAAGACCCTGTATGCTGCTTCTGGGATCCTGTAGTCATGCTAGAGTGGTCCAGGATGTATAACAAGTCAAAACAGCAAGGAGTTCAACACAACCCTGGAAAGGACAGGGTTGGGAGAGGAATGGAATGGGGTTTGAGAAGTAGAATAGCAAGTGTGGAGGGGATTTGTTGGAATGCCCTGTTAAAGATACCGAGTTGTTATCTCTTTGTAAAAATACAACTTGCAAGTAACAGATATAGAATCATCTCTGGGAGGTGTGGGCAACACTGTTCTTCATATGTGGATTCTATTATCTAGTAAGACAGAGGAGTGGCGTCAGAGGACAACTTGATAAAGAAACATAAAGGGACAGGAGAAAGTGCTTTCTGAATGCATCTGGTTTATGGAATGGCCTTGGGTGTAGGGGAAACTATTTGGGTTCCGAGTTATTAGGTCACTCCCTGCTATGAATTTATATTCAAACACGGCCACTTCAAAAAGCACAATAGGATATTCACAAATCACCATGAACAAGCAGAAAAAAGATGTTGGTAAGTGCTGTCCCATTGTGGTCTTTCTGCATTAAAAACAGAGTGGGGGCCGGTCAAAGGCAAAGCATTTCCTAGTCTGTCATGAGAAGCTGAGTTCAGACCCCAGCACTCACTTGGAGCAGTTCGTATAAAAGCAGATGGCACCCAGGTTAACGTCAATGCTGTAGCTAAGTAGCGGCTCTGTGCGCTTTTTCTTCCAATTTTCCTTTGTTCCCCCACTTCAGTTCCTGTCTATTCACACACCTCCTTGGGTCCCTAAAGGGTCAAACACACGGGAAACTAAAATCAAAACAAGACTTGACCTGAAAAGCAAGGCTTTCCTGGTGTGTACTCCGGGCCTGCAGCCAAGGGCTGCACACACTTCGTCAGCTGAGTTCCTGAGATGGACAGGCACACAGGAGAGGTGTGGCCTCAAGGAGTTTCTCTGAGCAACGGACTCCTTGCTTGTCAACTAGATTTCTTTCTTTATTTTAAATGAAGCAGTTCCTTGGAAGTGGAGTCAGAGGGCTAGGCAATTTTCTCTTTGGGGACTGGCAGCAAAGGAGAGCAGGAATGTGTTAACCATAAATGAGTCAATTAATTACGCTCTCCTCCCTCTCATGGGGTCAGCGTTGGCAACAGTGGGTCCGAGTTATTTAGGGAATTAGAAACCAAAGATGCCCTTATAGAGTCAATTATGTGGAAATTAATTGCTCTCTCAGATGACAACGTGCTGTCGTCCCAGAGCATGTGGGAGGGGTGTCTTTTTGTCTCAGGTTTGTCTACAGGCTGCTTTCCATGATAATCGAAACCCTGAAGCCATTTATGGGAAAGCTAAGGTTTCTTTTACTTTGTATCTTTGACTATAACAATACTGAATGCTAAGAATATGTGGGGGTTTGTTTTGCTGAGTGATGATTGTCCGTATTTGAATAGGGTTCACAGAGGTGTGCCAGAACTCCCAGCAACTCCTGGGGAGGCCTGGATGGCAGGCAGAATTACCCCTGGAGAGAGAGAACCCTGGGAGAATGATCAGAGATAGAAACCCAGCAAGTGGAGTTCAGAGCCCATAGTGCTCTGTTGTAGATGTTTGTGGCAAGAGGTGGCCTCTGACAGGCAAGGAAACAGGCAGTGATGTGACCTAGAGGCAATCTCTGCTTGAGGAGGACCAGGGAAGTAACAGGGCAGAGGACTCCCTGCTTCCCTCAAAGCACAGGCCCTTTCTTCTCTCATCCTCAGTACCCAGCACCTTTTGACTCATCCAAGGCTGTATCCACATGTAGAGAAGGGAATAGGTCCAGATGTTCACTGCATTTCATACACATCAGTGAAGGACCAGAATTCTCCAACATCACCCCTAAGGGAGTGGACAAAGGGTCCCAGGGAGGCTTCTCAGCAAGAGAATTTGTAGAGCAGTTAGAAAAGCCACGTGGCACTCCGGCCTCTGGCATGGAGAATCTTCTAACAAGTCATGGACTGCTATAGCACAACGATGTAAAACAGCCACAGACACAATGGTGTGTCCCCACATGTACACAAATATATTTACTTGTGCCATTAGAAACTGCCTTTTTAAATTTCCAAACTGGTTGGTCATTGATGACATCGTGCAGTTGAACTCAGGGCTTCTCAATCTTGGGACTGCTGGCATTTGAGGCAGATAACTCTTTGGGTATGGATGTGTGGTATCTTGTACTCTTAGGATATGTAGTAGCATTTCTGGCCTCTATATACTAGATTCTAGTATCATCTAAAGTTATCACATCCAAAATTGTCTCAAGTCATCACCAAATGTACCCCAAGGGACAAAAATCCTCTAGTGTAAAAAGCACTGATTTATCTTGCTGTACATAGAAGATACTGTAAACTGCATATAAAACACATTTGCTATTCATTCCTTCTGAGGAGGAGACTGGTGATAAGATGTTGCAGCTTTAGCTCACCTGAATTATTTTAACTTATTTTACAACGAGGTCACCTTTGTTTGTTACCTGTGCAATGAAAAGAAAATGAAATTGGGACTGTGTTTATCTGGGAGGGACCTCTCCGGTCTCATAGACAACAGTACTCTGCTGCCTTAGATGGCCTGCGGCCCAGTGCGTTGGACTGGAGTTTCGGGAAGGCTATTGATGGGCTTTTACCTAAAATGCCTTTCTTCCCCTGGGATGGAGAAATGGTGATTGAGACCTGTCTTGCTTCAAGGAGACAAGAAGGCTGGAGTGAGCTCTGCAGTTCTGGGAAAAAAAAAACAGAGGCATTAGAAAAGTCACCCAACACTCAGATGTGGCCAAGTCCCACATGCCGGAGAGTGCACAGAAGGGCAATGCTGACCACTAGATTAAAGGATCAAAATTGAAGCATGAAAGGAATGTGGGGGTTTGGGGGAGAAATGAGCAATATCAAGCCAGAGGTAAATGCTGATGTGTGTGTGTGTGTGTGTGTGTGTGTGTGTGTGTGTGTGTGTGTGTGTGTGTGTTGGTGCATGAATGATCGTAGCTGAGTGGGGCTATGGTTCACTGAGAAGGTTGGCACCAGAATCACCAGGGAAAATGAGGGGAAATAGTTTAGACCTCACTGACTAAGGGGCTGAGAAATGCTTGATTCACACTGAGATTCTAATTTGGAAAACTACTCTGAGGTCAGTTTGTGAATAGAACAGTTCAATTCGGAAGGCTAGGGAGTAAGACTTGCATGATGCGATTTCCCAGCAGCTCCATGTTCTGTTCTCTCTGCTCCCCAGGTGACCATAGAGCCGGCGTGATGATGGTAATAGTCTGAGTGGAGCGTTGGGCTGCTTGTGAAATGAAGACACTCCTCATAAATTTCATTTTTAAATGTTTTAGAAATGGGCTAAATTATATTACCAAGTCATAATGAGCCACTGTTCTTGTTCCAAATTGGCATTTAAAGATATTTAAAGAAAAGAGACACCACTGACTCATCTCACAGTGACTTATTGAACACCTCTGACCACAATCAAAGCCATGAGAAAATCCAAGATGAAGGAGGATGTCTCCTCTCAGAAGAGGGCTGGACAGACATAGAAACAGCTCCTGGTACCTGGAGTGGGATTTCAGCAAAGCTGGGAAGGAGGCTGAGGCACCATGCTGTGGAGTCAGTAGGACTCACCGTAAGCAACCTTGTAGAGTGTGAGGCAGGGGGATGCCACATTTGGACCATCACTGCTCACCACTCTGCTAGGCTCTTTTAATCTATTGTGCAGGTGATCAGAACATTCAGACAAAAAATAAATTGGATCCTCAAGCATTTTCTGAATACTTTATTATGAAAAATTGCAGCATCTAGAAACTTAAAAACAATTATGTTGTGAATGTTCACATCCCCCGCCTGAGAAGCCAGCAACTGACTGACAACAGGCCCCCACATTTGCTCTGTCTTTCCATGCCATTTTGTCAGTGTTGAGTGTCCGTGACCTTCCCCCCCCCCCCCCCGCCCCCGTGCCTCCATGTATTTCTCCTAAGAATGAGGCTAACTGTAAAATTAAGGCTTTAGTCTTACAATTACCTTTAAGAAGGAAACTGTGAGTTTGTAATATTATTAAGCTACAGTTTAGGCTCCAAGGTTCCACTGCTGTTCCCAAATGAATCTCTAAAGGAACCCGGAGCTGCTGCAGTCACTGTTCAGGCCCCGCCGACTCCTCTGCGTCTTTCTCCCTTACTGCCGCCGTTTTGGATTTTTTGTTTTTTTTTTTTTTTTGTTTTGTAATTAGGTTCTAGGCTAACATCACATACTGCATTTGGTGGTTATTTCTCATTAATTTTTCAGATGCTCCTCTCCTCTCTTTGAAGAATCAAGCTTGATTACCCTATAGATTTTGGGTCTGACTATTTCTTCCTGGAATGTTTAGCTTGTTCCCTCAGCCCCTTTTTATTTCCTGAAAGTGGGATGCCTGGAGACTTGACTGATGGGTTCTGATTAAGACTTTTGATATTAAATAGAAGCATTTTAATTGTATCACTTTAACTCTTCTAAGGTCTTTTTAAAAATATTCTGAGGAGAAATAGGAGTATATTCAGTGCCCGAAGCCAAAGAGCTAGTTTTGGTATTGTTTGACTTGAGTGCAGAAAAGCTGCAGACCGGAAGCCAGGATCTCCGGCTCCGCGTGGGTTGTCATCTCAGCGTTCAGATGTGTGTTTATTCCCACCGCAGTTCCAGAAAGCATAGCTGGAGTTGAACTGGGCCATTGAGAAACGGAGGAGTTTTCAGATAGATAGAGAGTAAATAAGGTGGCCCCTTCCCCTTTGAATTCTTAAGACAGGAAAAGGGAAGGACCACGAAAATCTGAGAAAGGATCATGTCAAAAAGTTTACAGGAGCCAGTCTTAGGGGATTTGATAACTCTACAACCCATCCTTCACTGTGGGTTTTAATCAACCTAAAAGACAACGTTGCCAAAGGGAGAGGAAAGGAGTGTCACTGGTAGCTTTTTTGAAAACCATTTATTTATTTCTTCATTTGTGTGTATAGGTGTGTTTGTGTGTCTGTGCATGCAAGTGTGTATGTGTGTGTGTGTGTGTGTGTGTGCACATGCACACACAAAGAGGGTGCTGGATGCCCTGGAGTTGGAGGTAAGGCATCTGTGAGAAGCCTGCCTTGTTAAGTGTGTGCTGGGATCTGAACTGTGGTCCCCATCATTGCTCAGCAAGTACTCTTCCCAGGCATCTCTCCTCATTGGGACTGCTGAGTTAGAGAAGGAAATGGAGCTCTTGCTGTAATAGTTTCCTGAATTAGACTGACAAGTTCTGTGGTGGTTAGTTTTATGTGTCAGCTTAACAGGGCCAAGAGGTGGCTAGGTATATCAAAAAGTATTTTCTGCTATTTGTCCTGTATGGATGAATGAAGAGCATTTATCCAACTTGGTACCACAAATTCATAAGCTCTCAAAATGAATTGCATAGTAACATACAGAATGCTTTTTGATGTGTATGAATTTGTTCTCACACACAAAGTAAAAGCTTGTCTTTTGAGATAACTGTGAGTCTCTGTTAAGAAAGTTCAGATGACTAGCATCAGCTTTATGTAAGAGTCCCATAGCATAGCTGGACTTTTGGGGTTGGAAATTGTGGTGGTTAGCTTTAATTGTTAAGTTGATACAATCTAGACTCACCTGGGAAAAGAGTCTCAAGGAGGGATTATCTACATTGGATTGGCCTCTGGAGATGTCTGTAGAAGGATTGTCTTAATTAAGGTCATTGATGTGAGAAGAACCAGCCCAGTGTGGGTGGCATCATTCCCAAGGCAGGGGGAGCAGACTTTTCTAAGGAATTGAGCTGAACATAAGCAAGCAAGCAAACAAGCATGCATGCATTCACTTATCTCTGCTCTTGACTGTGGCTCTGATGAGACTAGCTAGTTCCTGCCTTGACTCTCCTGCGACAGTGGATTTTATAACCTGGAATCATACAATGGAATAAGCTTCTTTCTCTTTGAAGTTGCTTTTCATCAGGATACTTTACCATAGTGACAGCAACAGAACTAGAGAACAAACATTAACTAGATAGCTAAGAATTCCTGCCAAGGGCATTTAGGAGGGAGTATTTTTAATTGCAGATGAAAACAGCAACAACAACAACAAGAATAACCGTATTTTTTGGTTCTGGCTCTACACAGTTCTTGGGGTAGTGCTAAAAGTTTTCAAATGAAGGCAGTTCTCCATGCTTCCTGGCTTTTACTTACACTAACCTTATTTCAATTGAAGTTTTAAGCACATTCATTGTAATCTGACTCATTCTGACTGGATTTCCCCCAAATACTTGTTAAGCACCTATGAACACACATGGATAACATAATTATTTGGGTTGTAGAATGGCTGGTTCTGTTTTAGGAATGTGTATTTCAGCATAACCTTCTCTTAAGTTGCTCATGATTTAATTCGCAATTGCTCTAAGAATTAGGACCAAGAACTGGCTATATATTCCCTTGTCCACGGGGAATTTCTACTGTTTCCTTTAATGGTGGGGCTGGGTAAGGGAACTCTGGCCATGCTGTCTGTGAGTCTCCCAGTTCTAGAAGGGATAATAAACAGGTTATGTTGAGTGCAGCTAACAGTGTGTCCTCCAATTTGTCACCAGGATGGAGCCTGGGTAAGGATAGGCAAGTCAATAACTGAAAAACATCCTTGCAGGATTTAAAGACACAAGTGATGTTTTAAAATTGGGGGAGAGAGGGAAACACAAATCAGATTTACCGTAAAAATTAGAAGAAAGAATTAGAACACATTTGTTTGGTGGTTATTATTAATGTACAGAAGTTATAGGAAGAGGCTTATTGAAATGTCGACATCATTGTCAAATGAAACTCACATCACAGGCAGAACAAGCTCACAGCAGGGGAGTCAGGTAAACAAGACACAGCAGCGGAAATGCTATGGAAGGCAGTACAAAGACTTCTGGCCGGAAAGCTGGTGGATCCCCTCTCCGCTGCACTTACATCCTTGGTCCAAATGGTGGGTTTTATGGGGGTTCTCCAGGACCTCCATTGTTGTTTCTTTAGAGTTCTGCAAAGCACTGAGTCGAGACTGAAGCTGAGGAGGTCCTCCTGGAATACAGACCATTGAAAATGGAGAGAGGTGAGACATGTAGATGAGCCTCTACAAAGACCTGGCCAGTGAATGATGCATTGGACAGAGAGTAATGCATGATTAATTAAAATAAAATGAATTTGGGATATAAGATATAATAGAAGAAAACTCCTTATTTACAAAAACCAATTTGAAAATAAAGATTGAAACTGAATGTGGTGGTTCATGCCTGTAATCCCAACAGTTGGGAGGCAGTAGATTCGAGGCCAGCCTATGCTATGGAGTGAGACCAGTCTCAAACACCGAAACAAAATAGCACAACTATTATACTCCAGATAAGAGTAAGAGACCTATGATTGGATATGTCTGGTTGAAATTTGTGAAGTATAAGAATTATTATTCCTTTCTTCTGTTATGGATACTAAACATGATCACTCTCTACAACAGAATAAAACAGAAGTATGGTGGTTTGAATAAGAATAGCTCCCATATGTTCATATGTTTGAATGCTTGGTCCCCAGTTGGTGGAACTGTTTGGGAAGGAGTTGGAGGTGTGGCCTTGTTGGAGGAGGTTTGTCCTTGGGGATGGGCTTTGAGGTTTCCCAGCTGACTCTCTGATGCAAGCTTTTGGATGAAGATGTAAGCTCTTAGCTACTGTTCTAGCATGTGCCTGCTTGCCTGGAGCTATACTCCTGCCACAAGAATCATGGGCTCTGACCCTCTGAAAAGGTAAGCCCTAAATAAATATTTTCTTGTATGAGTTGCCTTGGCCATGGTGTCTCTTCCCAGAAGTGGAACAGTAACTAAGACAAAAAGAAAACCTTTTGGTTCTTCATTGGCTTCACACAAATACAACACCAATTGATAGGGATTAGATCTAAACCCAGGCAAGTCAGACAAGAAGAGAAGCTGTCTGAAAAGGATACAGCTCCAGGCTGTGCTTAGGCCTTTGGTCACCCAGAACATCAGGAAAATCAGAAGCCTGCTTAGGACAATGCCCCAATGCTGTCCTCACCCCAGAGTCACTTGTGGAGTGTTGTGAAAATCACAGAGGAGTAAGTGTCATTCTTGACTAATCTAATCAAACCAGAAAGCAGGATGATGTGGCCTCTGTGGAGATCTGAAATTCTACAAAACTTTGCAGGAACACAGGAAATGATCACACAAACCTCATGCTTATTCAGGTTTGTGTGTGAAGGCAGCAGCTGGGCACTCTCATTTAAGATTTTAGAGAATGTACCACCTACATATTCTTCCTGAAAAATATATCTGTGCACATCCATCAGTTCACTGAACGCTGAACATGATTGAAATCGCAAGTGATAACAGAAAAACTTGTCATGCTGGAGAGCAGTACCACCAAGAGGCAGGCGCAGGTGTGAGAACTGGGTGAGCTGCACTGTAATGTTGAGCACAACAACTTAAAAGTTATGAAAGAGAATATTAAATGATGATGGGCTTAGCATTGCAAACTAAATTAATGAAGACCTTGGGATTATAAAGGGCACAAAGCAAAAAGCCTCAGTTTTTGCCTTCCAGAGCAGGGTATGTGAAAAGTGTATATATCACTACTGAAGCTTAAAGTGGACTGTACTCACATCAGTGCAGAATATCCACACTGAAGTGTGCCGAGAAAGTGATGATAGGAACGGAGGATCTGCACAAATGTCTGCTGTGAGAATTACAGGGCCCCCGGGTCCTAGTTGGAGAATGTGGGGTCAAGGGAGAGTTTTTTCATGTTGTACAGAGTGGATGCCGGGGGGGAAGTGTTTCAGTCTGTTTTCTTCTGCTATAAAAACAACTAAGGCTGGTACATTACAAAGGACAGGAGTTCATTTACTCACCGTTTCGGAGCCGGAGGCTGGGTGGCTTCATCAGTTTGACTTCTGGTGAGAACCACACAGCAGATGGCGTCATGATGGTGGGAACGTGTATGGAAGAGAGCACATGGCTAGATTGACGCTAAGGATTCTGGGGTCAGGCTTCATGCCTGTGCCTTTAAAACATGGTTTTTTTTTTTTGTTTTTTTTTTTTTAACAATACCCTTTTACAGGTCTCAATTGGGGTCCCGCAGGAACTGCATAAAACCTTCCAAAAGTGACTTCCCAGTGATGTAACCACATCCTACTGTGCTCTGCTTCACAGGGGTCCCACAGGCTCAACACTACCACACTAAGTTTCCAGCACCTGAACCTTCAGGAGACACGCTCAGACCACAGGCATTCCATAGTAGCACACCTGGTAGCAGAAAAGCAACAGAGAAGAAGTGGACAGTCTGAAAAAAAAAAAAAAATACGACGGCTGGAAGTGATGGGACCAAGGCATGGGGGACGGGCCACAGTAAACGGGAAAACAGATAGTTACACTGTTACAGAGGGAAGGCAGAGTATGCGGCTGTAATAATTATAGCTTTGTGCCTGGGGGCTGGTATTTGCAAAAAACAAATTATTATGGATTATTATGGTAAGAACGATGGACATGAAATCCACCCTCACAGGTTTTTAAATGTGTGGACCCATACTGTGAATTACAGGCACAATGCTGTCCACCTTTTGCATTATTGATGTTGTGTATCCCCCCCCCCCCGCCCCCTCCTTTCCTCCTAACCCCCATTGTGCTCTCTACATTTGTGAATTTGACCCTTGCAGATGCCTCGTGTGAGTGGAGTCAAGCAGCACCTGCCCAGATGCTGGCTTCCTCGGCTTAGTATAATGTCCTCAGGCATCATCGACATTGTCACCTTTACAGGGGGTTCAATGAAGACAGCAGGAGGTGAGTCAGCTAGGACATTTACAAGAGTGTGGTCAGAGTACAGACCCGAGAGATTTAACACTACACAATACAGAAAAAATGTAAAAAAAAAAAAAATGCCTTGGGCCTATCTAATAAGGAAGAAGTAGAAAGAAATGAAAAACATGTGTAACAACAGGCATGGGGTATACTACAGTGTCACCATCAGAGGAATAAAAACGGTCTCGGGTTTTAGATTTCTACTCAGGTGCAGATCTCAGTCCGGTGCATTCAATGTTTAACTAGTTCAGGACCTAGACTTACAGAGGACTCGTTTTTTTAAGGGTTTCCTTGGTGACAAGGGTCTGCTAGCTTTCCCTCTTCCCTCTTTTGCTGTCTTTTCAGATGTGGAGGCCAATTTTCCAAGAGCGCCTCGTTAATCTTCACTCTGTCCTGCATCGATGGGCAGCTCACAGTGGAACCCCCAATTAGTAGGAGGGCAGACTCAGAGGTGATACCCTGCCATCATACTTTAACCTCAGATGTCAGCACCAGGACACCTGTAACGAGGCACCGGGAGACAGAACCGTGGCTCTGGAAATGGTTCTTGTAGGTGTTGTCGGGTGGAGTGCTGGATGATTTGTTCTTGTTCCAAAAAAAAAAAGGCAAATCACACCGGCTTTGTTACCTTTTTTGTGCATTCTATTTACTTGGGTGTGTCTATAAGCAATGACTGTCCTTAAAAGTTTTCCAAATGAGGCAGCTGTTTACAAGGAGGATTGGAGAAATTCTACCTAAATAAAGACAACATGGGAGACTAACAGAGTCACTTGGGTCAAGAAACCAGCACAGGGAGTTCGTGTCTCATTACCAGCAAATCGGCCCGTGTCACTGGAGGTCAGGGGAAGAGTTACGAAGTTACAGAGCCCG
The DNA here is from genome assembly GCF_007827085.1 of Peromyscus californicus insignis. NCBI lineage: Eukaryota > Metazoa > Chordata > Mammalia > Rodentia > Cricetidae > Peromyscus > Peromyscus californicus. The sequence goes on from NW_026294584.1 coordinate 67,059,900, forward strand.
TGAAGGTGATTCATGGACTAGACTTGGGACCGACATCACCCCTCAGCTGTATTTCTGAACTCACTTTTTACAGCTAGCAGAACATCTTTCTTTCCAGCCTCATAAAGTGTACCTATACAGACGGCCTCTGAGGTCCTGTGAAGAAACAAAACAAACAGAGAATCGAGGCTGAAATCTCCTGGCGGGCTTGTAACAACTTTCATTGGCTATGTGGTCAGTGTGAACTGTGGAATCGAGCAATGTTCTCAGTTAAACCTACCTTAGACACGAATCTTTTACTAAAGTCTCATGTTCTTCCTCATTCTCTTCCTTATAGCCTATCCTCTTCTAACCTACCAACACGGTCACTTATGTCCATGCACAGACAGGAGTAGGCAGAGGCCAAGAGTCTCTAAGATGTCCCCACCTTTAACTGGCCTCAAAACAAGAGATCACAAATAAGCAAGACCGTACATGCTGTCAAACAGCATAGCAGGACCTACTGAAAAATTCTTGACTTCCTGTTCATTGGATCAGACCATAAGAGACAGAAATGAGATTCTACAAACTCAGGGGATGTGGAGTTCATCGGAAAGAGAAAAGGACCAAACTACAGGGAAGAAGTGGTCTTGTGAAGTACCTATTAAGATGGGATTTGAAGTCCAAATGGACTGGGTTTGAGTCTCAACTCTTGGGTTCTCTATATGTACCTTTGAGTGAACTAAGCTCTGCAAAGCTTGATTTCTTTATCTGTGAAAAGGGGACCATTGATGCTTACACCAGAGAACTGTTAATGGGGATTGCATGAGATGGGCATAAGAAGTACTTCTGCAGTATCTGTTACTGTGGGATAGTTGAGCAAACTGTGTGAAGATGTGTTGCAGTTTTACCTTGTCTTTCTAAGACACCTTCGGTTTGGTTTAATAAAGAGCTGATGGCCAATAGCTAGGCAGGAGAGGGTAGGCTGGGCTTCCCGGGAGAGAGAGGAACTTGAGGTTATGAATCCAGGTGCACAGGAGAGGCCAGTGAGACACAGAGGAAGTCAGATATACAGAATGGAAGAAAGGTGAAAAGCCACATGGCAGAATGTAGATTAACAGAAGCAGGTTAATATAAGTTATAAGAGCCAGTTGGGAACAAGCCCAAGCTAAAGCTCAAGCTTTTATAATTAATGATAAGTCTCTGTGTCATTATTTGGGGGCTGATGGTCCCTAAAGAAAGACCATCTATAATGTAGGCAAGTGATAAAAACATGGTAATTAGCTGTTTTATTCACTTTCAGAGTACATAACAGCTTTTTAAAGCTGAAATACATTTCTTCTAATTTATAGAAGAGTTACTATGCTCAGACCTCATCCAGTCTGCCTGAGATGTTTCCTCAGCTCTCGAGTGAAGTGGGCAGCCCAGAAAGAACTGGTATATATTAGTGTGAGTGAAAAATAAGGATTTGTAGATAGATGGCAACCTGATTCTGATGAACAAGGCGTACAGGGTGTTACGTAGCAGGTTACTCCAAAATAAAGCATCCCAGGCACTGGGCCAGGCTCATGAGACTTGGGCAAACAAACTCATGCACCAGGGAAGCTGAAACCTGCAAGAGTCGAGGGCATCCCTCCCCTCTGCAGGGTCTGGACACAGAAAACAATGCTAGGGGCGGAGACGCTGATCAGCCAATCTGCTGAGAGGAAGGTTTCTCCGACTGTCTAGCTGCCTGCAAGTTGTTCAGCGGGTTCCAAGAATGATGCTTTGTGGATAGTCGTCCTTGTTCAGGTGGGATTGGGTGATGCCTTCGAGTCATTTCTGTGAGTAAGCCCTCACCCATACTGTTAGTAACCCCACTAAAAACTCGTTGGTTCATCAAAATCGGATTTGGATAAGATTGTTATTTTGATCTGTCATGGGCTCCCTTTCTGAGATGAGTGTGTGTGTGTGTGTGTGTGTGTGTGTGTGTGTGTGTGTGTGTGTGTGTGTGTGTTGTGTCTCCCCAGAAAAAGTCCCTCACATGAAAGAGGGTAATGAGGTTGGATTTCATCTGATCGCTAAGTGAAACACAATGAAGACTCCAAACAGAGGGCTGGTTGAAGAAAGGATGTTTGTTGAAGATTCATGTGATAGAGGAGTAAATAATTCAGCCAGTAACTGCAGTCATCCAGGTGTGATGCAGTGTGGGAGAAATGTGCACACGACATGCACACACACATACACACACACACACACACTCCCCCACACAAGGGATGATGCCAGCTGCTGCAAGTGTGAATCTGGAAGAACTTCCGACATCATCATGAACGGCTGGCACCAGATATGAGACACTCTACATCAAAGTTTCAAGCTGGTGTCAGGAGCAACAGTAGCCAAGAGAGTCTTCTTGGGAGAGGGAACCATGGCTTTAGGATGCTCCATTTGATGATTTAAAAAAAGGCTAAAGCGAGGATAGGATTACTTACACAAGACTGTGCCGGACAGTACAGTCTTCTCTGTTATGAATAAGACGGGAACGGGAATGAGGACAAATGGTGACGGGAAGCCAGGGCAGAGCTACTGGTCTGGATGCTAACAAGGCGCCAGGAAATTCAGAGTTTGATGTCGTGTAAGCAACAGAGAGGGCTGTCCAGCCAAATTCTGCCAAGGAAAATGATCTCAAAGGAGCAATCAAAAAACATGCAAAGTCTCTAAAAATATTCATGTGAGACCGTGTATTTAGATAACGAAACAGTCTCTTTAAAAGCCTTCTGGTGTGATGATATCCACAACTGACAATCTTTGGGAGGGCTCGGGCTCGTTAGTTCCTGTTCTTGTTTAAGAAACACTGTCCACCAGGCATTAGAATTAAAATGCTTTTCTCTGCGTTTCTCAGTCAACAGCAAAGGGGTGCATGCGCTTGCGGTGGACTGTAGTTCCTTACGCAGCTGACACCCCAGGATTGTGCTTCCCTGCTCTCACTCCCTCTTCCCTCCTCTTACTTACTTTTTTTAGGAACTAAAAAGGATTTATCTATTTTTATTTTATGAGTACGAATGTTTTGTCTTCATTAGACAAATGTGCCATATGCATGCCAGGTGCCTGCAGAAGCCAGAGGAGGGTACGCGATCCCTTAGAACTGGGGTTACCGAGAGTTGTGAGCTGCTGTGGAGGCACTGGGAACTGAACCCAGGTCCTCTCCGAGAGCAGCAAGTGCCACTAACCACTAAGCCATTTTACTCTCACCCCTCCTTTGTCTTATTGTGGATAATGAAGCAAATGCCCACAGAGCAGCGTCTCTGGGAAAAGGGTTCTATTGAGAGAGAGGAGAGATGGAGGTGGGGATATTAACCTTAAATGTTGGTCCTGCAGTCCTGGGAATGTGACCACTGTTACTCTCAGGGAACACAGTTCTTAGGCATTCCTTTGGATGCTGTTCTCTAGTTGGTTTGGGCTTCTTTAAGTGCCATATGTCTCTGCTTTTCTTCCTGATTTGCTGCTCTGTCTGATGAACACTTTCTGGCCTTACCTGTATTTAGCTGACCATTTTCCATGGGCCTTGGATGAATTACTACCCTTCCTGAATGCAGTCAATAAATCCTCATTCCCTCCCCTGCACACTTCCAAAGCACACAAGACACCGCTCTGTAATTGCCATTCAGTGTTCTGTATTCAGAAATCCCCCCTCTCCACTGCTTCTCCAACTTTATGGACTGGAGGAGGACGGGCACATGTGGGTGGAACTGGTCTGAGTGGTCCCTCTCAGTCCTCTTGTGGTCATTACAGCTCTCCACAGCTTCCAAGCTTCTGTGTTCCCACCATGAAAACAGAGCAGCCGAGGGCCACTGCCACCAGCTCCAGAGGATCAGTGCTTTACTATGACAGGTTCTATTTCCTTTTTGAATCAATAGTTATACACACGGTGTTTAAAAATAGTTTTGTAGAAGTCAGGGCTCATTTTGATTGCTTTATTTTGATTCCCGAAGAATAATTTATAGTATTCTTTTACTGTGTCAAGAAAGGGTGATTTAAATGCTCTGTGCTCTGGAATTTAAGGAGGTAACCCTTAGCACTCAGTATTTGAGGTATATGCTTTTTAACAAAATTTATTTTACTCTATAATAAATGGTTAGCTCTCTTTAGGCTTCAAGTTTAGGCATTTATCAATTGAAAGATTCTAATTATTTGATTCTTCTATGCACGTTTTTATTTCTCTGGTTTGTTGAAGATGAGACTGATTTGCAAATTTTTCCATCACAATTATATTTATCTATTTCCTCTCCCTGCTTACAAGCTTTTTTTTTTTTTCAGTTTCATTAATTTCAGTAGATAACCATACTTACTGTGCTGGTTTGAAAGAAAATGGCCCCCAAGGGGAGTGGCACTATTAGGAGGTGTGGCCTTGGGGTAGGTGTGGCCTTGTTGGAGGAAGTATGTCACTGTGAAGGTGAGCTTTGAGGTCTCATATATTCTCAAGCCACACCCAGTGAGACAGACCACTTCCTGTTGCCTTCAGATCAAGATATAGGGCTCTCAGCTACTTCTCCAGCACCATGTGGGCCTGCACACTGCCATGCTCCCAGCCGCCATGCTCCCTGCCATGATGATAACGGACTAACCTCTGAAACTGTAAGCCACCACCTCACTTAAATATTTTCCCTGGTAAGAGTTGCCATGCTCATGGTGTCTCTTCATAGCAATAGAAACCGCAAGACACTTTCTGAAGTTTAGTCATAACTACTTAATATGTTTCAACTTTGTAAGAAAAAAAATCTCTATTTAAAAAAAAAATTAAGTTGCTAATTTTGACCTAACTGAACTCCATCTGTGGTGGTTTGAGTGAGAAATGACCCCTCCAGGCGCATGTATTTGAACACTTGGTCCCCAGTAGGTGGCGCTGTTTAGGGAGGTTACAGAATGTCTAGGAGGTGCAGCCTTGCTGGAAGTATGTCCTTGTGGGCAGGCTTTGAGGGTTTTATGTCTTGTTCTACTTCCTGCCATGATTCTCTGCCTCCTGTGTGTTGATATAATGTGATCAACCAGCTTCCTGCTCTGAACATGAGGGCCAGGGACGTATGCCTGCCATCTCAGAACTTCAGAGATGAGGGTAGGATTAGGAGTTTGAGGCCAGGCTAGACCACACAGGACCATATCAAAAACAAGCCAACAAACAGGAGAAAGTATTGTTGGGGCCACAGATGCCCTTGGGCCCACTGGGGAAACCAGAAATGTTAAATACACAGGGACCTCGTCTCAGTGAAGGAGATAAAATACCCATTTTCCCTCCTAGAAGGCTGGGAATGGATTTTGTTAACTACCTGGTGACCTTTTTGCTATCTATGGAGGCAGACCTCACCCAAATTCCCCAGAATGATTATTCCAGACTGTCCTTCCCTAGACTGTTATCTTTAGCTCCCAGAGTTAATAGAACCTAACCTTAGGGGGGATGTCACAAATACTTTATGGCCTGCTGACCACTTTGCTATCTCAGCCAGAGACCTCACTAGATTCTAGGCCCTTTGGCCAGAACCCACTTGTAGCTGGAAGTTTTCCTGTCCCGCCCGGCCCACAGCAGCTTATCAAATAATCACTAGAGGCATAATATTAATTACAAACTGTTTGGTCTATAGCCCAGGCTTCTTGCTAGCTCGCTCTTTCATCTTAAATTGACCCATTTCTATTAATCTATGTTTTGCCACGTGTCTTGTGACTTTGCCTGTGTTATATGACATCTTGTCCCCCTGGCGGCTCTTGGCCTTCCTTCTCCTTGTATCTCTCCTTAGATTTCCTGCCTGGCTATAACCTGTCTTGCCATGGGCCATAGCAGCTTCTTTATTAACCCATGGTAGCAACACATATTCACAGCATACAGAAAGACTGTCCCACAACACCCACCCTCATGGTCACGTGTACTTTGCAAAGGCGTTTCTATGTAGTCACACCTTAAGCTTTATTGTGAGTCTGGAATGGGGATGATTGTTGCCTGAAAACTCTTCCCCAAATCGTACTGTTTTAAATATGATGACAATGAACTGCCTGGCATTAGACTCTGCGGGTCTGATCCAGGCTGATGAATCAGTCTGCACTGGGTTTTCATTCCCATCTCTTCACAGATAACTGCCTGCATTGAAACCTGCAGATCCCCCTCAGAGTATGAATGAACACCTTGTGGTGACGAAGCCCCACGGATCTATTCCTATCTTGTGATCTGGAAGGCTGAGTGGTCTAGGTACTCCAGGCCTCCCTTTCTCATTGCCTGGATTTGGCTAGGAGATGTTGTAATTCTTAACTCTCTAGGGCATCTGCCCATTTCCTGAGGGCATCAGACAACCCTAGGGAAGGACATAACTGCTTTGGTGGTAGAATGAACTTATTCTAGGCCCCTCCCACGGTACCCACCCCTCACCCCTGCCAGCCTCTTAAGTTACACATTCTAAAGGCAGAGGCCCACCCACTGGAGTCTGCTAAATAGGGAGACTCGGGGATCTACTTTCTAGATACAGCTCTGCAGGCCTGATGGTTGTACAGGGGACAGGGATGTGATGGTAGGTGCCTGTTTTAGGCCATTCTAGATGCTTTCACGTGCTCTATGAGGTTTGCCTTCTCAAGACGGCGTGGGGCTGCAGAGTCCTCCCGCTTGGCTGACATTTCTAACTCGGTGTAGAGACTTCATGCTTTTACTGTTGTGTATACTGATGTGGATGTTGATTAAGCATCAACAATGAGGGTTTATTTTTTTTAGATGTTATAAAGATGACAACAAGTAACCAGTGAATGGCCCTTTTCTTCTTTTTGCGGCATCTTCTGACCCTCCAGCTTCAGAATCCTTCTCTCTCCTGTTTGAGGTCTTCCCTGGCCTTTCTACTGCTCATTCCGCGCGAGCCAGGCTGCCATCCTGCTCGCCCGCCACCCCTGCACATGTCTCCGTGTGGGATTCTTTGACTCCGTGACAGAAACTTTCCGTCGCCTCCCTGATCCCCTTTCTCCTTGCATTTCTTATGAACCCACACTCCCTGTTTTGCTTTCTCGTAGGTTTTTGGAAGGCAAGAATGCCTTTGAGTAAAATGAGGAAGGTTCTCAGTTTTCCTTGCTGGCAGGGATGGCTAATGAGGTACAAGCAGAAGTCGCTGGTTGGAACTTGTGAAGGGCACTGACCTAGAGGGAAAGTGTTCACCTTAGCACTGCCCATCATCCTCTGCTGGGAGCATAGGGCCGCCCATGTAGCCATCTTTGAGGAAGGAGCCACACACTAAGGATGAAGTCATGGGGAGCCTTGGTCCTCAAACGACTCTAGAGCACCGGGCTCCAAATTTCTTGTCCTCATATGAAAATTATCTTCTGTGAGCACTGCATTTAAGGTTTTCTCATATACACAATTCACATGATTGTCTAGCCTGGGATATTTTGATTATATTTGCCTTTTCTCTATATCATAATCATATAATAGATAATTCACATTCTGTTAACGTTATCAACTATATGGTTGTACCTAAAGTGTTCCATGATCTTGATTAATAACGTTGTACCATAAAAACACACGAAAACGAACATCAGGGACTATTACATGCATGCAGTTCCTAAGGTAATTGTATGCCATTACATTAAGTTTTAAAATTGCTTCTGTAAAATTTTCATTTAATTAAGAAGATTCACGATGTTGGAAATCTACCTGTGTTACCATCTGCCTTCCTGTCCCTGTCTGTCAGTACTAAAAGCTCAGAGTGGAGCCAGATGGACTGTTTCTAAAATAAGTCTTTGCCTTTTAGACAGCACCTCAGTGTTGAGAGTCTTCCTGGGATTGTGTGTGTTACGTGTGTTTCTGTGGCTCACGGGCGAGAAGCCCAGTTATTACCTATAAATGTCTCTCCACAATGCACCTAAATGTATCTGGTGTTTATGACTTGTAAGTTGGGATGGTGTGCTGGATAGTTCTGTATCAACTTGACACAAGTTAAAGTCACCTGAAAGAAGGGTACCTCAAGTAAGAAAATGCCTCCCTAAGACCAGATTGTAGGCAGACCTGTAAGGCATTCAATTAGATGAGATGAAAGAGGACCCAAGCCACTGTGGGTGATGTCATCTCTGGGCTGGTGATCCTGAGTTCTATAAGAAAGCAGGCTGGGCAAACCAGGAGGCACAAGCTAGTCAGCAGCACTCCTACATGGCCTCTGCATCAGCTCCTGCCTCCAGGTTCCTGCCCTGCTTGAGTTCCTGTCCTGACTTCCTTCAGTGATGAACAATGGTATGGAAGTGTAAGCCAAATAAACCCTTTCCTCCCCAACTTGCTTTGTGTCATAGTGTTTTATAACTGCCTGGGAAACCCTAAGACAGAAGGAAAGAATTGGAGGACCAGAACCGGAAAGATGGATTCATGAAGCAAAAACTCTTTATGATGCTGTTTTTAAACCTTTACTTTAAGAAAGATTAGAAACTGAAAGTGTGGACTTGCTCTATTTAGCTTTCTCCTAATCTCCTCTTTGATGATTCCTCTTTAATGAACCACCAACCACAATGTAGTACATTTTTGCTGAGTGATTTGTATAGAACTCATAGTTCACTTCAGCACATTAAAAGAGAAAAGAAAATTCAAGTACAGTTACCAAGACAACAACAACAACAACACAAACAACAAAGAATACCATAAAAAGGTTATGTGTGGGTGTGGGTGTGTGAAGGGGGAGGGGTTCCATTTCTCCAAATTTGAATCTTTCCTAAAATAAATGTCTTATAATAGTTATAATTCAATAAAAACTGCTAATGTGTCCCCAAACATAACAAAAAACAAGAAGGCAAAAGTTTTATGGAGTCAGGTCCAAGACAGCATCTTATTTAGTTTCCTTCAAGCCGAGGTGGCAGCTGCTGAGAAGGTGTGTCTGTGTGTTGGTTCCCTGGTGAGGCTGTCGGCCCAGGAAGCACAGAGCTGATGCTAGCACCCTTCTCCGGTCTGACACCAGAGAGCCTCACAGATGGTAAGTGGGAATTAAGTAGGAAGGAGCGAGGGAGGGGGGCTACATTTCCCCTCAAACAACCAATCATCACCAGAGTGTGTTTCTCCTCTTCCCTTAAATGGAGTGAATTTCTATACATTGGCATCAGATGGAGGATGCAATGCCTCTAAAGTTGACATCAAATACTCCTTTTGCAAGGTCTGCAAGCTCGTGTGTCTCTGAGGCCCTGCCAATGCCCCCACCACATTCCATCTGTTCATTTTGGGTGACTGCAAAAACCCTCCAGCATTCTGGGTGTTGGTTATGCTATGGTGTGCCACCTGATTATGGGTCTCAATGATTCTTTGTGGCTCCTCCAGCTGAGCAGATTGCACTGGGGACTTCAGCCCCAGGCACTTTCTGTCTATCTCTGCAGCGTCTCAGTGAAGACTGTAGGCTTCCTCTAGAACACGTTCCAGCTGAGATGAGCATGCTGCTTCCTGCTGTAGTCACGTGACACCGCTGCAAGGGCATCCCCCAGTGGTTTGTGTTTGTGCTGGGCTTGGATACTAAAGCAGGTGCTTGATGGTCATGTTTGTTTGTTTGTTATTTACTTAGGGGATTGAATCCAGGGCCTTGTACGTGCTGAATACATGCTCTGCCTCTGGGTTGCATGCACGGTCCCTTAAGCCTAACTTTGAAATGTGAGGAGGAATCGCTGCTCCCAGTCATGACCTTTGGGAACCATTGTGGGAGCTTAAAAGGTCTTGGCACCCCATGAAGTAACTTAGCCTTTTCCTTTGAATTTCAAAGATGACTCACTTGATGTGGCTGTTGGGTTAAGTTTCAGGATGACATGTGATGCTTAAAATGCTCTTGCCTGTAGGGGTGAGCAGCCTGGTCCCCTAAATAGTTTTTCTTTTGTGCTCAGGGACTGAAGTAATTATTCCCTTTCTCAGACTACGCATAAGTCTTTTTAGTCAACCTCTCTATCTGAGGGGAGATTAAAGCAGCCTTCAGAAATGGAATGTGCTAGAAATTGCTATCAAAATTGTTAGAGAATGCAAAATAGCCACGTGTGTAGTGGAAGGAAGCAAAACATGCCCCAGTGCAGGCATTAACGGGAGAAGAATCGATTTCCCAGCATGGACTGTGGTGGCCAAGAAAAGGATAGAGGGGAGAATTTGAAAGGTAAAGGATGTGTTCGGTACTGGTATGCTGTGGATTAATTTCCTCCAATGGTGCTGAAGGCTTGGTTGCCAACCTGCAGCATTATTTGGAGGTAGCAGAAGTGGGGTCTGGTGAAGGTCATTAGCTACTGGGGCTGTTTCCTTGAAGGATATACTGAGACGTTCACAGTACACAGGAGGCCCAGAGCTGTGCTGTGGGATGGTGTGTATGTCAAATGCTCTGATTGGTCAATAAATAAAACACTGATTGGCCAGTGGCCAGGCAGGAAGTATAGGCAGGACTAACAGAGAGGAGAACTGAGAGAACAGGAAGGTGGGAGGAGACACTGCCAGCCACCGCCATGACAAGCAGCATGTGAAGATGCCGGTAAGCCACGAGCCACATGGCAAGGTATAAATTTATAGAAATGGATTAATTTAAGCTATAAGAACAGTTAGCCAGAAGCCTGCCATGGCCATACAGTTTGTAAGCAATATAAGTCTCTGTGTTTACTTGGTTGGGTCTGAGCGGCTGTGGGACTGGCGGGTGACAGAGATTTGTCCTGATTGTGGGCCAGGCAGGAAAACTCTAGCTCCAGAGCTGGTCCATGTGGGAAGAGATCCAAGCCAGGATTGGAGCCAACACCCTGTAATAGCGCATTGGAAGAGCTTTAGGGCATTGCAGATGCCCCAGTGTAGACCCTGTCCCTCCACCTCTCACATATGTACCATATGTACATCTTAGGTGTCTCCAAATAAGTGACATTATGAATGCCCCAGCTTCATAATCAGCCACCAAATTAGTGTCACACTGGGCTCACTCCACTCATTACTGTAAATGTGAGCAACAGTCCCTTTCAACTATTTCATATATCTTGGGAGTCTAGGTAGGGAACAGAGTGTTTAATATTGAGACTGAGGAGATGAAATGACCATGGTTCCTGAACTAATAGACGGGGCTAGGACCAGGGCTCAATTTTTGTGACATGAAGTCCAGTGACCGAGAGGCCTGGGTAGTTTGGGACATATTAGCTCTTGTTTCGAAGTGTTTCCAGTTTCCACCATTACCAATCAACATCATATGTCCCCACTTCCTGCTTGTGTAGTGAGGGAGGCTGTGTGGGCCCTCCTGGTTAATGATGAGCAGATGCCTATCATCTGCAGGTAAAAGTGACTACCTGTCTGCCCAGATCCTTGGCAGCTCTTATCCCCCTAACCCGGAGACTAAAATGCGTCTTAGTAGCTCCTGAGTGGATGGACACGGAGCACAGATCCCAACATGAGAGCAGGGAAGGACTTTCGTGCTGTGTGCCAGTGGGGGTTTGAGTTGCTTGCTGTGGCAGAACACAGGCCAACTTGGCTGAAACACCAATGGTGAAGGGTGAGCAAACCAGACAAAAAAAAGTGCAGGCGGAGCCAAGGGAAGCAGGAGAGAAATCTAAGGGAACCCCTACAGAGGTTGCAGGGTTCGGACACGACTGTGATTATGTAGGAGAAACAGGCTTTGAAGACAACTAACGTTCAGAGCCCATGGATGGGAGAATGGAGGTCACTTTGGTTGGAAGGTAATAAATATGGCATTGATATTTATTATTTTTTAATTTATCATATAAAGTAACGGGTTTCATCATCGCATTTCCAAGAATACTGTGCTTCCTTTGATCCCCCCGCCATCCACTCCCCTCACCTCTGCCCTTCCTCTGCTTCTCTTCCCCCACCCAAGTAGCCCTCGTTACATATGTTCTATTATCTCCTCTTCCGTTCATTAAGAATCCTTTTTCTTTGTCAAGGTCCTTTTCTAGTTTCACAACTTATATCCATACCAATCCACACATGTATACATGTCTGAAAACTAAAATCTATGATCTTCACATGAGGAAAAACATGCAGTATTTGTCTTTCTGAGTCTTGGTAACCTTGCTTAATAACTTCCAGGTCCATTCATTCCCCTGCAAATGTCATGGTTTCATTTTTCCCTTTTCTGAGCAAAACTTCAGTGTATATATGTGCCATCTTTTTTTTATCCATTCATCTGCTGATAGACAGCTAGACACTTCCAGTTCCTGGCTTTTGTGAATCATGCGGCAGTGAGCAGAGATGTGCAAATCCCTCAGTGATAAGACTTACAGTCCTTTGACTATATTATGCCTCGGAGTAATTTCTTTTCTTTAAAAAATGAAAATAGCTCCTGAACAAATATTAAAATCAAATATATTGACTATAAATATTTATGCCACACAAAAGTTATAGAGGAAAAAATCTAAATTAACACAATGGTTTTTGTTGTTTCACTCTCACAAAATAGAGATGGATGAACTACTGGACATGGATGAAATACATTTGGTTTTTTTTTAAGCTATTGAGTACTCAGCAGGCAGTATTAGGGGCTGGAGTACAAATGTGATGATTACCATGGACCAATGCGGAAGCTTCCCACGTGTAAAGGGGAAGTTGACAACATGGGATCGGATGGGCTAGGGAGTTAGAGGCAGAAGCAGCCATCATGACCCAAGGATCAATATTATTCCGAGGAGGCTGAACAAGAGATGAAGATGGCACCTAGTGAACAGCACCAGAGCAAAGAGGAGTAGGGAGGAAGAAAGTGGTGAGAAGCACACACGTGGTCTCTGATATTAGCACACCATACAGGAAATCATTCGTAAAATTTAACTGTTTTTAAAAAAGTTTACGTTAACAAAATCATGGGCTTAATTAGGACATTCCCATACATGTATGCTGGTATACTTTGTATCCCTCCCCTGCCCCACCACCCTCCCCGTCTCCCTTGACTTCTCTTGCTGGTCCCCTTCCTCCCTCTTCTGCTTTCAGGCTGCAGAGGTCTCTGCACCCCATCCCCATGCACACATATGCGTACATATGCCACATACCTTCACACATGTACACACACATACACACACGAGAGAGAGAGAGACAGAGAGAGAGAGAGAGAGAGAGAGAAAGAGGGAAAGAGTTCAAAAATCAAAATAAAACAGCTACAAGGTTACTTAGGAGGGTGTTGGATATGTGTGTGACCTTGATTGTGGTTGGATATGTGTGTGACCTTGATTGTGTTTGGATATGTGTGTGACCTTGATTGTGGTTGGATATGTGTGTGACCTTGATTGTGTTTGGATATGTGTGTGACCTTGATTGTGGTTGGATATGTGTGTGACCTTGATTGTGGTTGGATATGTGTGTGACCTTGATTGTGGTTGGATATGTGTGTGACCTTGATTGTGGTTGGATATGTGTGTGACCTTGATTGTGGTTGGATATGTGTGTGACCTTGACTGCAGTGATGTTACCACAAGTGTTTGCATATGTTCAGACAAATTGCACCCACCGAATGTGTGATTCCTTGTCAAGTAGGCCTCAATAAAAGGCGTTAATTTTGTTTTAGAAGAAAGCCACCGGTTTGTTGGATTATGTTTTGCATCCTCAGGAAGAGGTATACTTTAGAGGGGAAAAGCCAAAACAGTGTGGTGGTTTGAAGGAGATCTTCCCTATCATTAGGCATTTGAATACTTGGTCCGTACTTGGTGGCTTTGTTTGGGTAGGTTTAGGAGACAGGGCCTTGCTGGAGAAGTTACATCACTGCAGGCAGGCTCTGAGGTTTCAAAGCCATGCACGGTTCCCAGTTCACTCTCTCTGCTTTGTGCTTGTGGTTCAAGATGTGAGCCCTTAGCTTGCTGCTCCCGCTGCCATGCCTTCACCCAGGGACTCTCACCCTCTGGAACGGTAAGCCCAGACAAACTCTTCTTTAAGTTGCCTTGGTCATAGTGTTTTAGCACAGCAGTCGGAAGGTAACCAATACAAGCAGTGACAGGAGAGTAAGGTTGAGAGAATGAAAATACACAACGGGCTGTGGGCTACACCATGAATCATTTTAATATTCTTACTAAAGCAGGAAGTAAGAGTGTCCCTTGGGAAAAGAGTGGGAATGTTAAGAGAAAGAAGAAAGTCTGAGTAGCTATTGTGGAAAGCGAGCCTGGAGGCTAGAGAAGTGAGCGCAGACGGATCAGGTCTTCATGGAAAGCATTCTGTGGCCTGAAGGAGAAAGCCGAGAAGTCTTTGCCTACACATGGGACTGGGCGTTATAGACATAGTGAGAATCAGGGAGACCCATGAGCCATAGAATAAAATTAAAGACTTTTGGAACCATTATAAAGTGGAGATCTTTCTGATTTAGTTACTTAGCTCAGGCAGTTAGGACACTGAGAGGGTAGACTGGAGTCTTTCATGAGTTGGCAGCAGGTCAGGACTGACGACAGTATGTTAGAGTTTGGTGGTGGGCAATAGAAATGGGTCTGACTCGCTCCTCCCCAGAGAATATACTAGAGGTAAAGTCTCGGAAGCAAGGGGAGTCTGAGGACTCAAGCTGAGAAAGCTGGACTAAAGGATCCCAGGATCTAGGCGGCAGGAAGAGTGTGCCCTCAGAGCCTTGTTGGAGCCAAGTGAGATATTTATTCTTGTTATTTTTCCCTCACTTAGTTCTTGGGAGAAAGAAGTAGACTGACTCAGTTTTAGAGTACAACTTGATAGGTAGCTCATCAAGACTGTCTGAGACATGAAAGAGGCGATTTTTCTCAAAGTGATGCCATTCTCAGAAGACAGATGGCTACAGAGGAGTGAGACCAGGAGGTACCCTCTCACGTAGTGGTGCCACAGTCGTGCAGGAGAACCGCTGAGATCAGGACTCTGGAAGCAACTGAAGCCATGCACCTGGTAGTTGTGCATTCCTCCCTTTCTCCATCTGTAAAGAATATATACTAGAGACTTGAATGAATGTATGTGAAATGAAGGGGGGCTAACAAAAAGATGCTTTCTAATGGTCCGTTATTACGGACATTCACCCTGCATGCATGCGTCCCTACCACACCATATGGTCACCATACTGGACACGTAGTCAGGTAGCTCTTAACTGCTATTGCTTCCTCGGGCTGCTTTTCTCATGTTGATTTTTGTCAATCATCCACTCCTTCAACCTGCAAGATAGCTAGCGTAGACTAAAGCCCAACCTCTAGCTAATGACAACAATTTTCTTTAAGGTCATATTAGAGGCAGTTCCCCAGACAACCACTATTGAGGGGTAACTTGTACTGAGAAAACACAGATCTTGGAGTCTAAAGTTCTAGTTTCTAATCCTGACCTGGGCTCTTGTTCATTCGTTGACTTGGGTAAATTAGTTAACAATTCTGAGCATCCATTTACACATCTGTAAATTGGGAATGATAACACTGTCCTTGTGAAGTGATGTATGAAAGTGACATGTGAACTGTCAAACAATATACAAATAGTAGGCATGTACATCCTGTTAATGATACTCTACAGTTGCAGATGATTCTTTCAAATCCTCAACAGGAGTGGGGCCTGCCTGTGCTTGCACATACCAGCTAGATGTATTCAGGGTCTTTTAGTCTTTCTGTTGTTCATTTTTCTGAATCAGAGTCTCTCTGTACCTAGACTGGCCTTGAACTTGCCACTTTGTTTAAGGCAGGGATTACAGATAAGCTCCACCACACTTAGTCAGGTCTGACACTTTTGATGGTCATTATGGAGACCAGGGTTTTACTTCCACAAGCAGAAGCCCGGAGCTGCCTATTGGCCTAAAAGGCAGTCAATGGCAGTGCCCGGCACTCTGACTGATTTTCTGGTCCTGTAGTCACACTCATGTAAGAATGTCTGTGTAAAGTGTGGAAATCAAGGCCAGGAGTTTGTGCTGAAATTCTGAATCTGAGTGGAGTATAGCTTTGATTCATTTCCTTATCTGCTAAAAGAGGGAACTGATGGTCACTGTGTGTCCTCGGGAGAGTCATATCACCGTTAGAGATCTGTTTCTTAGTTTGTCGGATCTTAGGGAAGGGCTGGATGATGTTTAAGTTGCTTCTGGTGTCTGAGCCAGTCCTCATTTCTTTGAGGCACCTGTCATAACCTGAGACTATTTGTTTGCTTCTTTGAAGTTTTTTTCCCCACTATTATAGTAACTCGAATGGAAGTTCCACAGCAATAGCAGCCACAGCGTCTTTGTCGACTGTTCTAGCTGGCTGGTGCTTCACGTATAAAGACACTCACTAGCAATTTCCTGAGTAGTGAAGAGGAGCCAAGTGGAGTAGAAAGGAGCTATAATTTTCTGGAGGTTGATTATTTTTACATACATAGTCTTTCTGGTACACATGGTACTGCCTAGTACTGATATTAATTTTATATTTTGAAAATACATTTTACAGATTCAGTGAAGATAAACCGTATTTCTGTGATGCATTTGTTTAAGGACAATTTTAATACTACAGACACTGAAAATGCATATTTACATATGTGAATGACCTAGACCCATTTTGCCGAGCACGTGTATGTCAGAGAACTTGACTTCTGCCCAGTCACATGTTTTTTTATATCTGGCATTAAATACATGTGTGAGCGCTTGAGCTTGCATTGATGTTTGGTCTGCAAAAGGGAAAAATGAAACATAAATACATTGTCTTTGACCTTGAGATCATCAATTAAGCCCAAACAGGTTTAGAAAAGAAGCTTTTAGTTTCTTAAAGATATTAAGATTGCTCAGAGCACTGAGAGAGCAGAAGCCCAGACCAATTACAGCCCACTTTATGAGCCCTGGCAAGGGTATATATTTGATTCTTGTTGTTTGTCCTCACAGAGTCCCTATGTTTTCATAAATTAAGACCAATCAGTCATAGGAACATGAAATTCCATTTCTAGTCTAGATGACTAATGGCTTGGCTCTTGATTCTCAAGTTCAAACTCCGATGAAACAAAATAGTAGGTGTGTTGTGTTAGCAAATGGACCCTGTCAGGTCTGGCCATGTGCGTGGCCACAGGGCTGACCCTCAGCCTGACCTCCACTTGTAGTTTTTTAAAAGAAGAGAATAATAAGTCTGACCGTGACTGGGAGAGAGGCTGATGGCTCCTCCTGCCATCCTCAGCCCCACTGCTAACCAGCAGTTGTAAAAGTCTTGGATTCAGAATGGCTGCTGAAGACTTGGCTAGCCTACAGGGCATAGGGTGTGTTTTTCCCAGAGAAGGGAAAATGTCAGTACCAAGGGCTTGGAGTGATCCATCTGTCACTCATAATGTTCATCCTTCTTTCCTAGAACCCCTTATTTCAGTGTCAATGCGTGAACAACGGGCTTCTTAATTTAATTGTGTAGGCTGATTCCAAACCTGGACGATTCCAGATATACTTCTGGAGACTAGAGTAGGAAAACAGGAAATACAGGGTAAGAGAGAGAATGTGGGGGGTCAGCGCAACAGAGGTTAGTATTAAAGAGGAAGCCTTGAGTAAACCTCTCCCCCTCAGCTACTGTTATTTGAGGCAATAGCGTTTGCATTTGGGTGAGCACACACAGTAATAAGAGCTTCCTACCCTTCACAGCCTGGGACTTTCAAGCCCAGCTGTTTCTTCTGCTCCTCCTTAGTGGAAACTTCCTCGAGTACAGGGCAGAATGACTGGCCCCCAGGGCTGAAGAATGACTAAGCATCGGTGGCCAGTGGCAATGAGTAGAAGAGCTTCAAAAATTCCAGACTGGTGCACAGCCTGAGCTGGCCATCCCCCGTGATTAGATTGCTGACTACCCAGGTTGTCATTGGAAAGCCTTCAGCCAGTGACTGATGGAGGTAGATTCAGAGACCCTTGGCCAAACATTGGGAGTCCCTCCGAGGAGAGCAGGAGGGACTGTAGGAGCCAGGAGGGTCAGGGATGTTGCAGAAAAACCCACAGAAATGGCTAGTCTGGATCTTGGGAACTCAGAGTCTAAACCAACAACCAGGGAGCCTATATGGGACCAACCTAGACCCTCTGCATTCATGTGACAGTTGTGTAGCTTGGTCTACTTGTGGGACTCCTGACAGTGGGAACAGGGCCTGTCCCTGGTGCTTTGGCTGGCTCTTGGGAACCTATTCCTCATGCTGGTTTGCCTTGCCCAGCCCCAACACAGGGGGAGCTGCTTAGTCTTAGGGGAGCTTGATAGGCCATGCTTTGTTGATGCCCATGGGAGGCCTGGCCCTTTCTGAGTGAATACGGAGGAGAGGTGGATTTGAGGGGAGCAGTGGGAAGCTGGGGGGAAGGAATAGGAGGAGCGGGGAGAGAGCTGTGGTTGGTATGCAAAATAAATAATTAAATAAAAAAATCCCGTCCTGGGCTTTGAAACAGCCCCTCCAGCCTCTTAGATTCACTGTAGCATTGCCGCTCTGGATGAATTCTTCCACTTGTTTGGGAGCGATATGTCAAGTGAAGCTGTTCACTTTCTAGACTACAGCAGTGTGTGGGAGGAGGAGCTGATAGAAAGAGTCAGCAATGGATGGAATCAATAGTGTTGAGCTGATCCAACATGCACCACCAGGGAGAATTTTCTAGCAGAGGAGTGGTGAATTAGGCCTGCATTCCAGAAAGGTCATCCTGGAATAAAGATAAACTCAGAGGTAGAATGATTAGATCAGAAGCAAGAACGTGGTCTGGACTAATGCAGCTGCAGCAGGGCTGGCTGGCTGGGTGGGGCCGCTAGAGGAGACACTGCAGACAGATTGCAGGTCTGGTGACTCACTGGATGTGACGTCAGGAGAGAGGGGGAGCTGACTGAGTTGTCTAGTCATGGTGCCACCGTCCATGATGATTGGCACCGAAGCTAGATCCAGGTTAGGAGAGAGGACTCTGCTTCAGTGTGACTGCAGGACACGTGGCAAAGCCCATACGCCGTGGGAATAAAGACCTAGCACGCAACAAATGTGGATATGACGAAGATTTAGGAGTCACTGGAGTAAAGGGAGATCAACCAACAGCCACGGTGACCACAGTCGTCACCAGATCATGGTGGTGGTTGGGCTCACACATCTTCACTCCTGCCAACTGCTGCTTCTCTTCCTACAGAGCCTGAAAAAGGAATGTCAGCCGAGACAATCAATAGCAGAAGCCAGATACATGCCTGTGTGCAGATTCAACAAAGCCCATGATGAGGTCAGCACAGCCCTTCAGCAGTTGAGAACATCTTCAGCTCTCAAGTGAGGACATCATAAAGTACACGACAACATGCTGAACCCTAGCCCCGTCTGCAGAATGACTGTCTTGTGAAAATACTGCTGACTGGCCACGGTCTTTCATTCTTCAAGGCGGTTACACCACGCTACTGCCGTCCTGCTGTCTCAGGGCTGCGCCGTGATTCCTGTGCACGCAGTCAGATGTGATGATTCAATATTTGTGCGTCTTGGGGCGTTTGGGAATAGGATGTGAAAGCATTTCTTAGTGCATTAACTTTCTGGGAATAGGAATGGCAGCAAATTTTAAGCAGCTCACCATGTCCAGGCATCATTGCAAGTGAAATCTACTAATTACTAATTTAATTCCATCTTGGAATTAAAGGGTGCTTAATTTGCTATCTGTGTGTCATAGGGTGCTAGGTTATATCAAAGTATAATTGATACATATGTTGTATGAACCTGATGCCCCTTAGGACCTAGACACAACACACAGAGGTTCCTCCCTGTGGTTTTCCATTGGGAAAGACCTTGGGTAGTATATAGGATTGTGGACCACACCCTCATTAAGACCATAGCTTTGTTTGGGACTAAAATTGCTCTATCACAGGTCACTAAACTAATGCAGTGTAGGATACCTTCATAAAGTCTTTAGAGTGTCTTGAACCCAAAGGGACCTTTAAGAAGGCCTTTCAGTGACATTAGTCATCAAGACAGCAACCCTGCACGTTTAGGAACGTAAAAGGCGCTTCTAATGAGAAGACGGCATGCTGCACAGGTTTGAAGCCGAGGACCTGGGAAGAACGCTGCAGATCGGGCACGATAGAGCAGCTCCATGTTTACTGAGCAGTCCCCTAAGGTTCTGGGTACACTTATAGTGACGGGAATCCAAGCCACACACACCCCAAAAAATTCAGAGTTGTTTCTTCCAAGGTACCCAGTTAGGAGCAAGGGTGGCCTTTTAAGGAACACACATAGCAGTGAGCTTGAGTTCCTGGAAGCTGGGGAACTCTTCAAAGGTTAAGAAAGAAGCAGAAGACCTGGATCAATCTTCATCGAATAGAGAGTGTCTCATTTCAAGGGGACATTAGGACATCAACTTGTCCTAACCTTTTCATTAACAGAGAGATGAAGTGGCTTGTGTGGGACAGTCTAGACAATGGCAGTGTTGGGCCTGGAAATGCAGGTGGCTCCTTGGAAGCCGCAGGCTGCCTGCTCCTCCTAACTCAATTGTGGCAGGAGGGTAGAATGGGGCGGGGGATAGCTTGTGCTGAGGTCTGTTGTAGAACTCTGTCCCTCTGGCATGATATGGCTAGTGCTACCTTGAAGTAGTAGTGGCTCTGATTACCCCCCAGAACACTCTCACAAAAATGACCCATTAATGTGCTTTTGTGGAGGGAATTGGAATCATAAGACATCACGTGAGACCATCCCTCCCCAAGAATATACAAGCTGTCACCATTTCTAGAAAGGAGCATTTTCTTCCATGATGTATCTGTCCATAATCTCACCCATGCTCCAATTAGGCCACCCCTTACTCATGTTCCTGTAACTAACTCCAATAAACTCAGTGGTCTACCAAGCTAGGCTGGTGGACTCCTTTCTGTGGTCTGTCATTGGTGACTTCCGTAGGGTGAGCAGACGCTTGCTCATGTCTCCCCAGGTAAAGTTAATGTGACAAGAAACTCAGTCACGGCTATATAGACCTTGGGTGTGGAGAAGAGCCCTGTTGGATTCTCTGAGTGGGGACCTCATGCATTCACCAAGTGGAGATCAGCAGCTTGGTGTAGAGGTGCTGTTCACCAACTTTCCCTCAGCTCACATCTACATCCGCCACTGTAAGAATGTCACAAAGAGCACTGAATTGTCCTGCTGACACTGTTGTCAAGGGCAGGGTACAGTCACCAAAACTGCTTTCCAGAGGGTGGTGTTGGGACAGAGACAGGGTGCAGGGCTGCCTGAGTATGGTGGGGTGGACTGAGTCTTCGGGTGGCTGTGTACTGCTCTCCCAGCGGAACAAAACAACCCAGTGATTGTTCTCACTCAGTCACGACACAGCTTCCTAGTAATTAAGCCAGGAAATACCCAGAACAGTTCAGTGGAGACAAATAAAGCCCTCCTCTTTCACGCTTGAGTTTTTAGAAGAGCTTACTTCTAAAAGTAAGAATGTTTTAACACACTGGAACTTGGTGCAGTTCGGGGTCCTTTGAGAACCCTCTGGAACACCTTGAAAGCTGTGGCATTGTGGCTTCCGGTGAGCTGCGTTTGTCCTTCATGCTAGCTCAGTGTTAGGTTGCTCTTTGTCGAGCAGGCTGAATGTGTGTTTCTAACGATACCTTTCTCCTGACCTTTCCCGCCTGCTCAGTTGCTGCCCTTACAGAGCACCTGTGCCTTGTTCAAACGTGCTGCTTACTAACCTACTTAGGAAAACCCATCACTTAGCTTCATGGGAGCAGAATCCCCTAAAAGCCTTGGGATTTTGTGCTCTATTTGTCACAAGACATCTGCCCAGATTGATGCTGTTTACAATGAGGGTGCTAACGCCTGTGAGTCATTTGTACCAGTCCAGAGCGTGAGGGAGGTTGACTCTCAGGGATTCAAGCATCTTGGGCTGAATTGTACCTGGACGTCTGCAAATTCATCTTGTTTGAATTCACAAACAGTTGTCTTCCACAAGGCATGTTTTCATTTTATCTTAATAACAATAACAGCAATAACAAAACCGAACACTTTTTCTTTGCTTTAGATCCTGAGATATTTTTGTGGAAATAATCATTTCAGGTTTACCTAGAATACATAGCAGTGAAGAAAAATAACTAATAATTATTAAATGTCTGTATCTTCTAGTCCCCAACTGGCATGTACAGGGCATACCTCTCCCTGTTTTCTTTTCTTTGCTCTTGGCAGACATTACTGATGAGTCATGACAAGCTTGAGATGAACCTGAGCAGACCCCACAATCCTCAGGGTAGCACCTCAGGAGAACACTGTTAACTGACCCCATCCAGACATAAGATTTTAGAGTAATAGAGAGAATGGCCTTTGCTATTCTAGTAGTACCAGGCCTTTGGCATTGATTTTATTTTATTTTTCTCACAATGAAGATTCAAACAGAGCACATTATTCCTTACAGCTGTGCACTCTGAAACTAAGATTAGATAAGTCGTCACCCACATTTGGTTAGTCTAAATCCAGACTCTGGGATAGAAGTTTGCTGTCTGAGCTACATTATACAGTTTGGTACCTAGAGGTAGGGTTTTATGTGGCTTCTGAACCAAAGCTCGTTACAAACACGGCAGCATCTCCATCCTTTGCTCACCTGTCTATTCTTTCCACAGACAGTTTCTGAGGGTTCAGCATCATGGCAGGCATTAGCCAGCGAATAAACAGATATGGTCCATACCCTGGAGGAACCTTAGGGGCTGTGTGGGAAAGACTGGTGTTAAACTAAAAGACCCAGGTACATGTGTAGCTAACGTCTGAAACACTGCAAGAGGGAGGAACAGAGAACTCTGAAAATAACAAAGAAGAGCTTAAATTCTCTTGACTGTTCACTGGCTACATCTCTGAGTCAAAGATACTTAAGCTGATCACTAATAGGTATTAGTAAGTGAAGGGACCAGGGCCAGGTTGTTTTTTTGTTTTGTTTTGTTTTTGTTTTTTTTTTGTTTTTTTTTCTGGGGCTCGTGTGCTAAGACCTCTGCCCTATATTTACCCCATCATCCTATGTTGACTCTTGTCTGGCTTTAACCAGACCTTCAGGAAGTATGTCCAGTCTGATAGCCAATCAGGGTCCTACCCAGCCACAAGCAGGAACTGTTCTTGGTATTTTCGGTCAGACAGACCCCTGACATGGCAACCACCTTCGCTGACCAGATGTTGTGAGCCAATCATAAAATGATTCCTGTATCAATAAGGGTCTATACCCAATCACTTCAAAGTACACTTAACCACAGCTGGATTTCCCCTGAGCAGGCTTAAAAGGGGCTGCCTTACCCTCCTCTGGGGTTGAAGCCCTTTTGGGTGGGCCCCAGCATGCTAGCTTTTCTTAAGAATGAAGCTTGTTTCTGCAATTGCATATTGGGTGTCTTCTGATCATTTGGAACAATCTAAGGACCCTGCATGAGGAGAAAAGTGGGAGCAGCATTTAGGAAGAGGGAATAGCATGTGGAAAGACATCAGCAAGGGTTTGGTTGGTTGAAGGTTCTTGCTTGTCTCTAGGAATCTTGTCCTCATTTAGTAAAGGAAAAAGTGATAAAAATGACTCAGGACTACTTTTTATAGGTGCTGTCAAATAACAATGAAGATTGCTGCCTTTAGAGAACACACACACACACACACACACACACACACACACACACACACACACACACAAACCCCTTTTAAAAGACAATACAGTGAATCTTCTCCAACTGCTGGTCTGTGTCTGAGGATTCAATCAACCATGGCTAGAAAAACAAACCCAGAAAACCAAAAAAAAAACCATACTTCTACAGTTGCGTCTGCAACTAGATGCACAGATTTTTTCCTGTTGCTCTGCTCCTTTTGAGTTAAATGTATTCTTTGACAATGTCATAGATGCACATAATGCATCTTAATTGCTCTTATGCCCCTTCCTCTCTTAGCTCCCATCCACTCCTGGCCAGCCCTCTTCTTCCTTCCTGGGCCCTTTCCCATTCATTTCTTTTTCTTTTGTTTTCTGGCTCACTGGATTTAACCAGGACCATCGGTGTGACCATGAGTTTGAAACTGTCCTCTGGAGCTTGGTGGACTCCCCAGTGGGGACACAACTGGTGACAATGACATCTCTCCCAGACTCTTTCAGCAGCCAATATCTCAGCAGGGAGGGGTGGGTCTCATAAGTCCCGCCCCTATCCATGACTAATGATTGACAAGACCAGTCTTGCACAGGCCCATTGCACATAACCACGCTGCTGATTGTAATGACTGTGCCAGGCCCAGAAGATATTAGTTAGCACCAGAGTAGAGATATGTTGTGAGCCAGTCTGTATGCCTCACCCCCCTCCCCAAACATAGTAAGAAATATGGTCTTCGTGCACCCTATTCCTAAAGTAGAGCTCTCAAGACGTTTGAAGTTTCTTGGGCGATAGGTGATAGTATATACTAGATGCTCTTAAGTCTCTGGGGATTTTCTGAGTGCCAGGACCATCTTTTGCTTTAATGGCTGACTCTGGGTGGGCTTCAGAAGGGCATGGTCACTGGGAAGACTGAGCCATGATTTAAAAAAAAAAGAAATCTGGAACTTCCAGTTCTAACCTCATTCTCTGTGCCTATGTGGGGAGGACTCCACAGAGGTCCCGAGAGCTTCCAGGTTGGTGGGCAAATTCACATACCAGGAAGCTGGCATGTTGCAAGCCCGAGATGCTTCCTGATAAGACGACACACACGTGCAGATAGGAACCCATGATGGATCAAAGTAACGAATGTCCCCTCCCGAGACGGTGATGGTTCAGGAAAGCGCAACCCTGGAGCTCTCTCTGCACAGCATGCAGGCAATCCCCAAGTCTCAGGGGCCTCCTCTGGGAGGCTAGGCCTTCTCCAGGCAGCCCAGCTCCTCAGTTCTCTCCCAGCAGCTGATTACTCCTTCCATAAAGCTGGGGAGAGAGCTTTAAAAACTTTCTGAGTTTCAACTGTCCCATCCATGCGACATTTTGTTTGCCCCTTGAGTCTCATGAGCCTCCCACTCCGTCCTGGAGGGGTTGTTTTAGTTTGGAGGAAACTTCTACATTACAGGGGCCCTTGCAAACCCTGTAATATGTACCTTTCATCTGGCGGTTTCATTTCATCATCTTTAACATATTTTACAATAAAGCTGTAAATATAAATGAGTGTAGTGAGTTGTCATGGAAAGTTGTCCTACAGGAAGCCCTAATCTGTAGCCAAGTTGGACGGAAGTGTGTGTCCTGGGTACCCAACATTGACAACTGACATTTTGAGTTGCTGGAAAGAGAGTGGGGGGGAGGGGAATCTTGTAGGATTGAAACCTTAACCTGAGGTATATGCTCTATCTCTGGGGAGTCAGCATCAGAAGTGAATCATTATGTTTCATGATACCTAATTTGTGTCTGTATGATATTGGAGCCTTGCTTGCTATGGGAACACACTTGGTGTCACAAGTGTGTGAGTAGAGAAAGTCTTTCCTCTATTTCTCCTCTGCAAGAACATTGAAAGACCATTCCCCCAAAGCTCGCAACCACTGATCGGGTGCAGGTTGTACACAGCCTCAGCCCTTGGTACACTCTATGGGGGTGTGCCATGGATCCAGGCGGCATCTCTCTTCTTCCCTCTCCAGCCTAAAGATCATGAGGGATGAATCGGTGCCCTGAGCAAAGTGAGAAAACCTGTCAATCAGTAACATTTTGGTGTGTGATAATAAAAGGCTTACACTTCAGCAAATTTAAGTTTTAAAATGCATAAGGTAGATGCTAGACATTTGCCACAGTGTGGATGACGGCGTGACTCAGAATGAACTTCAGGACAGAAAACAGAAGAAAAGCACAGGTGCAGCTAGACTGCACGCCGTACGTGATGAAATAGTTAATAAATAGAAATACTAAGTAGGCTAAGAAAACACAGATAAGTCACTTAAGTAATTAGATAAGTGATGATTATACTGGACATACCGTAGACATTAACAGGGCCCATGGAACTAAGAAAAGGGAGCAATGCCATTTACAGAATTTGAAATGGCCACAGAATCAACAAAATAAGCAAAATTAATGTCAGAAAACAGACTCATCATATTCCAGCTGATGCCTATGTCCAGAGATATATGTTATCCTTGAAGGAGACCCCTGCACACTCCCGGATCCCGGATAAGGCACAAACCACACCCAAACCTCTGTTTTTACATAGAGATCCTTTGTTAAGCAGGGAAGACAAGTTAAAGTGGCTGCTTTCTGATTCAGGCAGAAGAAGAGCAGCAAATGTAATTTTTAAGCAAGTGTAATTTTTAAGTAGAGAAAAGGGGGAGGTCTGTGCTAGAATTGGCTAGGATGCAGTGGTATATTTTGATGGACTGTGTTAATTAGGTGAACAAAAAGGGGCTTTTGATTACTGGACTTTTAATATTTTGATAGCTGGACTTTGGTAGTGAGCCTCAGGAGGAGGAAGTGGCCAAATGAGGGACTAGACCTTAGTGGCTAGCTTTAGAAATGTAATCTAGTGGTCTTTAGCAAGGCAGAGAGAATGGGGGTGGGGAGGCAAGGCCTGCCAGAGTCACGTACTCGAGTGGACCAGTGTCCCTTCAACCCTGGGTGTCCCCAGTTAAGGAGAGGGAGGTGGGTGAGTGCTTTATTTATAGAAATAAAGGAGCAATCGGAGTTCTAGAGCCTCAGAGGAAGGTGTGTCCTGTCTACGTGGATTGGCAAACACGACTCAGCGTTTGCCACACAAGTAACCACGGAAGGAAGGCGTTTCTAGGTGGAACTTTTCTATTGGTCAGTCCACGTGTGGCTGTAAGAGGTAAGTAACGCACAGAAACTCATGCAGCCTTCCCCAGTTTCTGCCACTGATTTTCTTCAGCTACCCTATTTCCCCTGTCATTACAGGGCTTTAAAGGCACAGGAAGCAGCAACACATAACAGCGTGGTCCACTCACTTCCATTGAGCCTGGATCTGATCACCCCTACTAAACTGATCACTAAGCATCCTGTCAATCTACTGATCCTTGACTGTGACAGTGGGTAAGACAATGGCAGCTTGGTGAAGACACTTCACAAATGACCTTAGTCTGAAATTCTTCTGTGGGCAGGCATGTTGAGTGTCTGCCATCAACAGGGGCTATCAGGAAGACTTCAGACTCCGGCACTGGACAGGTGGTCTAAAATGTTGTGCCACCCTTGGGTTCTCTTCAAAGTCCATCCCCTCACGGGAGATGGGAACATAGGACAGTGTCCTTGCCTCTTTCTCAGAAAAGTAAACCAACTAACTGTTCTGTGGACTAATGCAGGATACGGAAACACTATTCTAAGAACTATTGTCCTTGCCTTGGACAGCAGTAAGTCACTATAATCAAAGAGCAGAGTGTTCACCTGCCTAGTTCTGCTACATGAATGTGGTTGTGTGGTGACGGGAGTGGTATGTAGGTATTAGGTAGCTGCAGGCTCTGTGGTGCTCTATGGTAGTCAGCCAAGAGGTACAGAAATTTAATGCTTGAAAGTGGCTGTTTTTAGGCAACAGTGTGACTTCTTCTGAACATCAGAAGAAAGGGAACATTGAAAATAAATTTTCCACCCAGGAAATCACAAATATCTGGAAATCATGGTTCTGAGTGAGTAGAGATTGTTAATGATGAAGTCCTTTGCCTCATGTTCTCATGAGTCAAGTTCTGAGTATTTCTGGCTTGAAGCACTCCTCTTGAATACTGTGCACACTGGTTTTTATTGTTTTGGATCTGTGGCTGATTGAAATCTAACCAAATCAAAGCATTTAATGGATTGCTTATTTTATTTTTCTAAAGCAGTATTTCTCAACCCTTTAAACTTGTGTTCCCTTTAATAATCATAAAACTTACTTCTTCCCACATCCCAGAGTTACATATGAACCACTGTTTACCACAGCCACACAGAATTGTTCATACAATGAAAGAGTAGAGACCGTTTTGTTAGACTTAAATAACACTGAAACATTGAATGCACTTCTTGACCCAGTTCCAAATATTATGACTTAGAGCCTTGACTATGGGTCTTTTTGCACCCTTATGAGCCAGGGCCACAAACAGTCACACCAATGAAAACTTAACAAAATGTTTCCACTTGCCTTGTTTAGCTGAGCAACAGGTGATGTTTCAACAGACAGAAGCTCAGGGCTGTCTCTGGGAGCTGCTTTCTGATCAATGGGCAGTGTCTTGACAATAAAGCTTAATATGAAATCTCACTCTGGGCATTATTCCAACATCATGAAAAAACACAATCTATCACCACTTTTTTTCATCTTCATAAACATTCTCTCTTTGGCAACACTCACCCAAGATGGAGTCTGTAATGCTGTCCCTAGTTCAAAGTGGTGTCCGTGTGAATAGACACCAAGGTGCAAGCAAGAAGGGGTCATAGAAATCATTTTAGTTCCCCCTTTAAATGATGTGGAAATCATAGCAAAAGATACATTTAAATGTCGCACTTTCCTATCTGTCAATCCGTATTTCCAAGGACTCCCATGTGTAGCAGTGATGCTTCACTGTGCTTACTATCGGACAATCGAGATTTAAATGCATACACATTTGTGAAAGCATGGACATAAATATGTTCCACTAGAACTCTGTGAGGTGGAGGCTATTTTAAGTCTGAAATGTCTGCCACAGCTTCAGTTGTGAACATTTGGTCCTAGGTGGGGAGGCTGTTTTGGGAGTCAGGAGGCAAGTCCCAGCTAGAGAAAGCAGGTCACTGGGGGCGGGGCTTTGGGGCTATGTTAGCTCTAGTCACTTCTGATCCTGCTGTCACTTTCTGCTTAGCTGGGAAGTAAACAGTTTTCCCTGCCACACGTTCCTGCCACCGTGATGATGTCATGCCCTGGGCATGAGACTGTGGATGGAACTCTCCAAAATGATGGGGTGAAGTAAATCCTTCTTCGACAAGTTGTCCCTGGAAGGTGTTTTTGTCACAGTGACACAAAGTGACTAATATGCTCTTGTTGTCCTCATTTTACAGAATAGAAAATAAAGCTTAGGAGAGTCACGTGACTAGTCTTAAATTAGTTCTACAGCAAGTGGCAGAGCTGAGATTAAATTAGGTGTTTTGATTCTGAAACATACAACATCTCTACTTGCTATTGGTTACTCTTAGTTATCAACTTGACCACATCTGGAATCAACTGAAACCCAAGCAGCTGGGCACACTTGTGGGGGATTTTCTTGATCAGATCTTTGGAGGTGGAAAGACACACCATAAATCTGGATCATTTAAGGCTGGGAAGCCCACCGTAAATCTGGGCCACACCTTCTGGTGCCAGCCTACTGAAGGACATGGATGAAGGAAGCATTTTGCTCTCTATCTACTTGCCCTTGCTATCGCTGGCAAGCTCATCTATCTTGCTGCTGAGCCATTCCTTCACTGGGATTAGAACCTACTTCTCTGGGATTCCAGCATAGATTTAAGACTAGCTGAGACATCCAGCCTTGTGGACAGAACAACCACCACATTGTTGACCTTTCTGTTGGGAGATAGCCATTGTTGAACTAGAGAGACCACACAGCCTGTAAGGCACTCTAATAAATTCCATATGTATATGTATATATATATATATATATATATATATCATATGTAATAGATTACATTATTATATTTTCCATATATACATCATATATATATACATATACATATATTCATTCTGTCATTGTTTCTGTGAAGAACTCTGACTAATACACTACTGTACTTGTAAATGAGTTTGGAAAGATCAATGAGACTGTTTCAGACGTCTTTGAATAGGATGCATGCCGTTATTTGAAGACAGGTCACATAGGTAAAATAAATACACAACTCCTGGAGTGACCTTGTGTGCAATCCCATCTCACACTGTCACAACAACACAAAGTTGACAGCACTGCGAATTAGGAACTCTGTAAATTGGGCCAAGGTCTTCAATCTCTTTGGACCCTTAGTTCCCTCATTTAACGACTTGGGACATTCAAATCTATGCAGGCGATTTATGAGGGTGAAGCCTCGCATGGTGCCTGCTGCACAACAGCTCAAATGGAATTTACTCCGGAGGGAAGAGAGCGGGGGTGGGGGCTGGGGGGTCTCTGGCAGGCAGAGCTCCTGCAGATCATGAGCTGTTGTTGGGCTTAGCATGAGCCTGTGCCTGAAGCTGTGAGTTCTTAGTAACTCTAATGATGAGAGACCCAACAGCGAACACTATAAAATTTGTAAACATTAACAAAAGAAAATTTGATCTCACCAACAGAAAGCAGGGAAGTAAAGAGAAATTATGAATAAAGTATACTAGAAAAAAAAGCATAGAAAATGAGAATCATGAGTGGAGATAGCAAAAATGTCTTAATAGGATGGTATTTAAAATAAATATATGTATGTTAAACTCAGTGTATTTGGCTAAGAGATGCCTCTCCCTCCCCTCAAGATAGGTACATTCTGGTCCCTAGCAGTTGTAACTTGCTGGCTAGTTTTATGTCAACTTGACACAGCTGGACTCATCTGAGAGGAAGAAATCTCATTTGAGAAAATGTCTCCATAAGATGGGGCTGTAGGCAAGCCTGTAGAATATTTTCTTAGTTAGTAATTGATAGAGGAGGTCCCAGCCCGTTGTGGGTGGTATCACCTCTGGACTGGTGGTCCTGGGTTCTGTAGGAAAGCAGGCAGATCAAGCCATGGAGAGCTGGCCAGTAAGCAGCTTCTGCCTCCGTTCCTGTCTCTAGGTTCCTATCCTGACTTTCCTTCATGACCGACGGTGATCAAACAACCCCTTCCCTCCCGAAGTTGTTTTTGGTCATAGTCTTTATCACAGCAATAGGAAGCCAGCTAAGACAGTAATGTAATAAGGGTTTGAATATGGGAAGATGCTCCTGGGCTTATGTTTTAATAAGGGAGATACAGCATGTGTGGAAGAGACACTGAGGTGACCATGGGGACAGGTGACCACACTCCATGGAATGCCAGCAGCTACCAGAAGGTCCTGCCTCTGCAAGGAACGAGCAGCCTTGGTAACAGTTTGATTTTGGATTCTGGGCACCATGACCCAGGCAAGCTGATCCGTAGCATTAACCATCACAGGACTTCTCACGAGTACACATACCACCACACATACTTGTTCTATTTGACTGATGATCCTGAATAAGACGAGATCCCCAATAAAGAAATGCTCAACACATGCCACATGAAATACGACGTCTTAGCCTGCATTCTGCTGCTATGCTGAACTACCACAGATTGAGTAATTCAGAAAGAAATGGGAACTGGTGTCTTAGAGTTCTGGAAGCCAAGGAGTCCGAGATCACGGGACTGAATCTGCGGCCCTTCTTCCTTTTTGGTGCATTATAACTTGGTGTCCCAGGGCCAGAGAACACATGCTCAAGAGAGAGGGTTGGAGCAAGGGAACATGCAGGGGGTCAACTTGTTCTTGCAGCAAGCTGCTCCTACTGCGGTAGCCCCTCCCGCACCCCCCAACTCTTCCTAAGTTCCACCTTTGAATACCGTTACAATGGCAACTGAATTTCAGTGTCTGCTTTGAAGGGAATATTCAAACTGTTGAACGTAATAATAGATGAGGACTGTAATCCTAGGATAGTTCTGCTATACAGCCACGGGTAACAGGCATACCTGCCACAATTGCGTTAGTGAAATGTATGCCTAGCAAAGTGTTTGCTTTGGGAAAAAATATGAAATTATTGAAAATTTTAGATGGCCAAATAGTTGTGAGACTTACCCGATCTCCTAGCCCTGGACTCTGACACATATCAACAACACGTTCCGTTTCGCACAGGAAGGGTTCCAAGTCCATTTTATTCTTTAAACTCGATGTTTTCCACGTGGACCACAACGGATGCAGTTTGATGTCAGGAGGCCACCCGGGTGCTGCCCACCTCACCCCCACCGTACCTCTCCCCAGTGTCCTCATTCTCCTGCTGCGTGGTGAGGACAGCTTTCCAGTGTGTTAAGTTTTGAGTGGATCTCATTCATTGTCCCCGACTGCAGGACTGACACAGTGTCACACACAGAGAGTGACTGCATGTCACTTGTGTGCATGTAAGTGAACAGGCTGTCAAGAGGAGCTGGTGATGGCGGGCCTGTTTCACGTGTTGATAGGCAAGTCCTTTTATGAGAAGTCCTCTTTGGTAGAATGGAGTCACTTGGATTGACCAGAGCAGATGGAAAACTCACTGTTTGTATCAGCTGGTGACAAGCAGTTTTCTCAAACAGGTGAGCCCAAGAGCTGTGTGCAGGACGGGATTTCTCTAGGGCAGATGGACACACTGCCAGTCCCTTAGGGCTTTGCACCCCTCTGTCATGGACTCTGCATGTTGGCACATATATGCCTTTTGCGTGCTCCCACATGACAGAACCTCGAGGGGAGACACCAGGCTTCCTCAGTCCATAGGTGAGTATTTGTGGATTTGAAAGGCTTGTCCGTAATGTTGTGTATGAGAGTGAGGGGGGCACACAAGTGTCACGGTACAAGTGTGTCAGAGGACAAATCTCACCCTCTGCCTTGCCGAAGCATGTTCTTTCTCCTTTGCTGTGTATTCTGCTGTCCTGTTGTTTCTGCCGTGCTGTGTGTTCTGGACTAGCTGCCCATGAATGCCAAACCTCCTTGCTCTACCCGGTTCTTTCTGCAGGAGTGCTGGGATTCCAGGTGCGAACCACCTCATCTGGCTTTTTTTGTATGTACCAGGAATCAAACTCAGGCCAACAGGCATGTGTGGCAAATGCTTTTACTCATTAAGCTATCTTGCCTCTTCCCAAACTTTATTATTGTTATTATTGTTATTGTTATTATTATTATTATTGTTGTTATTATTATTGAGACAGGGTCTCACTTAGTCCAGGGTGACCTTGGACTTACTACGCATTCAAAGCTGGCTTTAAACTCCTGACCTTCGAGCATCCCTGTCTTGAGCTTAGATTTCAGGCTTGAGACACCATGCCCATCTGCCTTCAACTTTCCTTGCTTTCTTTTATAGCTGTAAACTGAGGACAATGGAGTGGCTTTGTTTGCATGCTTTGATTTTTAAAGGAACACTGTGGGAGAAGCTGATATGGGGAAAGGGGGTTTTGACGAACACAGTCAAGGGCTATGTATTCTCTCCAATAACAAGAGGAAAGAACAAACCCTCCGGATATTCTCAAGCTGCCTTTCCTTCTTCTCTGAGACAGACTGAGTTACATCTACAAATGTTACCCAGACTTCACTGGGGCTCCACGTGCAGTGAATGACTAGACTGTGTGGGACTCTGTGGCGCTGTCCCACGGACTACGTTTCCGGTTCACTGGCATTTTGACATCACCGCAATTTTGAAAGAAGACCCATGTCCACTTCTGGGTCGTGTTCTAGATGGAATGCTGGATGTGGCTTAGAGGAAAACGATCCCGCAGTAAGTCTTCAGGGCTCTTGCTTGGGGACTGCCAGCTCTCCTGACGGCAGGGAGTCGTGTTTCTTCAGCCTTGTATCCGTGTGAGCCGGTACATGGAGGTGCATTGTATCCGTGTGAGCTGGTACATGGAGGTGCATTGTTGACGTGTGTGAGAGAGCAGCTCCCCTCTTTTTTGCTTTTGTGTTTTCCTTCCTTGCTTTGTTCAGATGATGTAAGGCTGAGACATGTGAAAGCTGTCTGGGGAAACGCATGTGCTTGTTCACTTCAGCGAGTGGAAGGGAATTTCCCGGTTGCTGACGCACTGGGAGGAGGCAGAATGGGATATCACACACTCATCTGCATCACTGATCCTTCAGACTTCCCTGCTGTCCTGGTAACTCAATGTTCTGGGCAGTCCAGTTTCTAATTTGTCAGCAAGGACAATAAATTGTTAATGATTGTTGGCCTCTCCCTATTCTTAGGTTATTGCCTAACGCAAAGAGACAGGTTCATTCAATTTGGGAAATGTTAATAGGATGCCCAAATGGTGTTCTGAGCAAATAAAGGAAGGGCTTTTTCAAATGACTGTATCATTCTTTCCACAATCAAATCCCCACTGTCCCTGTGTGGTGGTGGTGGTGGTGGGGAATTAAAAGATGATTGAGACCTTAAATGTATTTGTTAACCTAATTAAATAGAATCTGAATAAAAAGGAAAGGCAAACCTCTCCATCAATGAACTTCCACAACAAAAGCTAATGAACACTTGCCCACCCCCACCCCCTGCCCTTAGAAAATGAGTTCTAACACTTGGGTTCCATTGTTTGAACAGTACAAGCTTTCTGAGATTCAACGGTTTCTGTGAGTATGTTCAGCTCACCTTTCACTTTACTGGCGTGGGTTTTCATATTTACAGTATCTAGGTTCCTGGTGGGTGTGTCTTTCAGGTCACCCCCATTTGTGTGTCACGTCACTCCTGACTGAGATCCTTCCACTGAAAGTGAGGGGAAACCTGAGTAGGAGAACTGACATCAGATAGTTTTCAATCCTGTGAGCAATTAACCTTGTGGAAGGAACATTTAAAAATAATTGCCTATAGGCTGGGCTGCCCAAGAGGCAGCATTTAGATTGTTAAACAACATTCCCTCTTGGTTCTGATGCTGAAGATACTGTGTTGTTTATACTCTCTTGCATAGGGACTTTGAAGTTAAGTTCGTCTAGAATCTTCTAGAAGGAAATTGTTCTCCTCTACTTAGGAACTTACTTTGTTTCTGTAAAGACTTTATTTGTACAGTTCTTTAATATTTTTATAATAAGAACTAATAACTCATTTTATTCTTTGATTTTGCTGGAAATGGTGCTTGAAATGCTTTAACAACCATTTAAAATTTTGATTTTAACTTTATATGTACGAGTGTTTTAGCTGCATGTATATTTCTGCATCATGTTCTGTCTGGTGCCCCAGGAGGCCAGAAGAAGGTGTCACAGACAGCTGTGAGCTGTCTCGTGGGTGCTGGGAATCAAACCTGGGTCCTCTGCAAGACCAGCCTGTGCTCTTAACCTCTGAGCCATCTCTCCATCCCACAGATTTAATGTTAGCAGCATGACTTGGCAACAGCAAAGATATTTAGTAGGCTAATTATCTTATACAGTGGGGTTGTATCACACACACACCCCAATGCACCTGTCCTTCTTTCTCTTTCTTTGGAAAATATACATTATATTTAGATCTCTGTCCTCTAGAAGGGGTTTTCTATGAGACTTGGTTCTTTTTCTAATGTTTCAGGCCAGTAGCAATTTGTTCTTGCTTTTCTGACTTCTCTTATCTGTAACATGCATGACTCTTTCTAAACAGTAGTTGAATTATTTGTAACTATATTTCCCCATAGATTATTTGATATGGGCATTAGTCAAAGGGACTTTAAAAACTCACTCCATTTGATTTAGTATTATAAATTACAGAAAATAATATTAAGGACATTTTAGTGGGCATGGAAGGCATCAGACAAGGTTTGGGCAGGTTGAGACAAGCAGCGGGGCTGTAATGAAGCTTACTTGTCCTCACAGTCATGCAAATAATATCTGGGTTAAACAATGGAATACATTTCTATTACAGATGACACAAAGAGACCCCCCTTTTTTTTGTACATGGACATCATTTTGATGCTGTACCTTGTCCTATTGGTTGGCTAATTCAGCTCTGATGGCTCAGGTGTTTGATGAATCCAGTGGAAATTTCTTCCTGTCACACTGCAGGAAGTGAGTGAAAGACTCGTGCCCAATGCACAGAGGCAGCTGCAGAACCCCCTGGTGACTCAGGGGCTAATTGTGACTTTGTCATTTTGGTGTTGATCGGTTGGTAAACTAAGCTGACAAACCAGCCAGTCAGCTGCCTCAAGGGCTGAGTGAGTCTAGCTGAGCATCCTCATCACTTCTGTACCAGGAGTGTAGATTTCTCACCGGATGTCCCCTCCCCAACTTGTCTGCTAAACTATGTTTTCTTCCATGTGTGATGAGACAAAGGAAAGTTGGGCCTGTCTTGTTTTCCTCCCTGGAGGTGAAGCCCCAAAGGTCTCCAGGGTTCTTCCCCTTGGGATCTCGCAGGATACCCGGTCAGTGCAAAGACCTGCTCTTGCACATCTTCCCGGTCTCATCCAGGTCTGCACTGAGGGTTTGGGCTGTAGCTGTTACTCTCTTGAACTCTGCGCCCCCCCCCCCCCCCCATGCCCTCATTCACTCCTGCTGTATCTCACTCTCACTCTCTTGCCCCGAAAGCTGTGGTGAATGGGAAATATTTTATCAAAGATTTTGGAGGAGATGGGTTGGGGTGCAGAGAAATCGTCCATAGCACGGCCTGACCAAAGCCTTAGCAAACCATGCTGCACGCTGTCTCTCCCGGATGCTTTCTTGTGGAGCAGATGCCCCGTGTCCGCCATTTTCTCCACCTTTCCTTCATGCATCTTTCTCACTGGCCGGTGCTCCTCCAGGCACTTCCTTTGCGTCATCCTCCCTAAATCTTCCTATCCTGCTTTTTCCAGTAGAAGAATTAAGCCCTCCTTGGGCTTCTCCAAAGTGCAGACACAGACACATTCAACCTAAAGACATGAACAAGTGAGCAATCATCCTAACTCCTCCCATCGGAGTCTGAGGAGGAGCAAATGGATGTGCACAATCTGTAAATACATCATTTGCTTCCAAATATTTATCTTATACATTCTTTAATATTCTGAAAGGTCTTTAGCTTCCCATTCCACTGTGAGATCAAATGTTCACTTCCTTCTCTATTCAAACGGCTTTTCACTATTCACAAATCACATAGGGAAAGATGAACTCATAGTCATTCTATTCCCCTCCTCCCCTCCCCCCACATCCGCCTTCTTCCCTCCTGTCTTCCAGTAGATGTCCATTTCAGGTGTGTTCTCTCCCTCCTCCTCCTCACCTCCCCCTCTCTCCACCTTCTTCCCTCCTGTCTTCCAGTAGATGTCCATTTCAGGTGTGTTCTCTCCCTCCCTCTCCTCTCTCTCCCCTTAGCTTGTCATTTTCCTCTTTACATGGTAGAAATTGCAAGCCTTCCTTTCTTGACAGTTGTGATTAAGGGACTTTGCACCTGCTCAGGTGAATGAAGGGCAGAAATGCTGAAGCAAGTACTTATGCTCACTAATACCTTAGCCTCCTTTCCCGTCTTCAAAAACAAGTTTGCAGCTCGGAGGAACCGCCCCCCAAACAAGTGCACCCAACGTTTTCTATTCCAGTTCCTCGTGAGTCAAAGGAGCTCTTTGAATCTTGACTCATGGAGTGTGTTGGAACACAGGGGCGGCTTCTGCAGAGATGAATGGATGCTCGGCTCTCATGGAAAAGGAGAAGAAAATGGGGGAATCAGGAGAAAGGGCAGACTTAGACGGCTTTAATAGGAAGGGGTTTAGCGGCCCGCCCCCATGGTATAAGCTTAAGGGGTGCTAAGCCTAAAGGCAAATGTACTTTAAAACAGAATCCTAATGCTCTCCATGTTGCCTGCTCATTTCCAAAGTCATCTCCAGCTCTACTTAGATCTCTCAGCTACTTTTCCTCCTCTGATGGGAAAAAGCACTCTGACTAGACTGTAGCTGATTAGTATGTAAATTTCACTGAGGAAACAGCCTTTTCTCTCTCCCATGTGTGGCTGCTCTTGTCCTTTTTCCCCCAGCCTCCCTTCTCCCTGTTGCCTTCAGAGATGGTCCCCAAGGACCATCTTGCAGCTGGCTGATGCATCACTTAGATCTACTGAAGAGCCCTTCGGCCCTGCGTTCTCTCTCACGGTCATTGCTATTGCAGATAGAAGGACTGATTGTGGTGCAGAGTTCTCAGTTTGGACGTTGCAGATTGGATTTCAGTCCTTCCCAGGCCCCTTGCATCTCATTTCTACCAGGCTTACAACTTGGCTCAGATTTTGGGGGTACAAGATCATACATCACGGGTGGTGGAACCATGTGCTTCCAGAAGGAAACAATTATGGGGATAGGTTATATGTTTCAAGGTTAAAAATGAATGATTGCCTAGATCCAGGGGTTCTTTAGTAATTGCAAATGATATTTTAGTTCATTTCTTCTCATTTATTAGCCAGAGGACTTCTATAAAGGTATTGGTCTTTGGTAAAAGTCAGTAAGATAACTTAATCTCTTATAGGTTAGGGAAGATAAATATTTGTTTCTTTCTTTTAAATTAATTAAACTATAAACTGGTTCTCGAGCAGTGTCTAAAGATGGTAGTCTTAGGCAGCGTTCTGTGAAGACCAACCTGGAAACCAGAATTTGAGGGTGCAGAAAATACCAGCAAGGGGTACGAAGGAGGGGCCTGGCAAGGATGCCGCTGTGCTACTTTGTGACACCCTGCTCCTTCTGTCTCGGTGTGGGGCTCTGGAGGTCACAGAATTTCTGGCAAAGAAAGGAAAGTGCTGGGAAGTTGGCAGTCGGGCTACCACCCCTGAGAGATGTGGTTGAGGTATTGCAGAAGCCCAGCCTGTCCATCCTTCCTCCACCTACTGTCCCACAATAAGTTTACCTTATTCTGTCCTGGATACTCCAAAGTGGCAGTTTCTGAGAATTTAAAAGGAGAGAGCTGTAACATGAGCATCAGAGACATCTATACCGCTACTGCTGCAGCTGGTCCTGAGACTGCAACTGTACTTACACCGGCTCCCTTCATCATTAATCCTAAGTTCCCCATCACCTGGATGCCCAGCTGATCTGGCTTCATAACCAGTGGCGAAATCCTGGCTTCCACCTGAGCGATCACTATACCTGGTCACATTGCCCTAGCTGGGCTGGGATTGGGTAGTTGGTATTTACTGTGCTCACCAGCACGTCTCAAGGGGCTTCCTCGCACCAAGGAAGGCCATGACACTTCCATGATGCAGCTGAAATCTCAACTTCTCATGACGATGCGTGCCTAGCAGAATCCTTCCTGTGTCTCATGGTAGAAATGTCTCACATTTTAGAATCACAATAAGGGAGAGTCTGACCCCTCAGTCCGCTACTTGCCAAACCTGGGGTCAACTCTGATTGCGCCTTGAAATGGGGTAAGGGAGGGACTTTACTTGAAGCACCTCCAAGGCGACAATTGTACCCGAACTCATTCCCTTTTCTGTCTTACACTCAATTATGACTTGAGGAACTCAAATGACAATCTAAACATACCTCAGACTGCGCGTGCCAGGAGTACACAAATCTCTCCAGTCTGACCATGAACTCTTTCCCATTCCTAAGTCTGTAGAGAATCTGGAATTAAAAGCTTTGGCTTCGTAGATAAAACTCAAAGATGAATGCCCAACACCTCCTGTTCTGTTCTGTTCTCTCTGTAGGTGTGTGTGTGTGGGGGGCTCTTCTGTAGCTCTGCAGTCTCCCAGCAATGCCAGGGTGATCTCAACCTCTTCATGGAGCTGTTCTCCTGTGTGAACAATGGGACCAGCAGGATCCTGAGGTACCGGCTATGATTGTTCTGCTTAGGAATCACAATGGAGCCCAAATGTTTCTAACCAGAAGGACTTATTTCTTCCTAGTTGGCTCTGTTTCTGGGCAATTATACGGTCCTTCAGCATCTTCTCTCAGGTAATACACCCAGGAGGAGCCCCAAATGGCCCTGGCACTAACTCAGGCCTGAGTCAATCTGTCAGCAACCTGTCAACCCTTAGTCCACACCTTCCTTCCCACGTCTAATCCTATATAAATTTTAGGTTTGTTTTCTCTATGTTTAAGCCATTCTGACTTCTGATGTTGAAGCTCATTTGTTAATTCTGGAAGTATCTCATTCTAGATTTCCTGGTCTCCCTCCCTCCACATCCGTGTGACACTTACGTATCTCTCCTGTACGCGTCCAGTCATCTCAGAGTACTCCTCCATCGCTCCTGTTAATTTGGTACCCCTGCTCAGAGAAGCTGAATCTGCAGAGTTTCCTGAGCCTCTGCATCCCCAGGATCTCACTACCGTGAGTCCCTGCAGTCATTAGTGACTTCCTATGCAGATCACCTTGACCCTGTAGCTCCCTGTGATCTGGGATTAACCATGACCTCATTCATCCCCATCATAGCTTAACGCAGCAGGGTCCACCCAGGGCTTCTTCCCTTTCAGATCTGCAAGCTTGGCCTTGGCGGCTCCTGGCTTTTCTCCCAGCCCAATCTTTCCTCTCTGGAGTTTAATCAGTGTGTCTTTTATTTTTATTTTTTCCCTTTCCTCCTTTTTCTTTTCTGTAGCCTGTGCTCTGACAGAAAAGACTGAATCCTGTTTCTTAAGCTGATTCAATTCTCCCTTGACTCACCAAGTAAACCTAATTTGTGGAGACCGCATGTCCCTGCTAAGGCCTTCTTAATTCCCTTCTAAGACTCTGGGTTTAAAACAAACCCCATGCACTTTTCCCCCTGATTTTTGTTCTAATTCTCGTCTCTGCTGTGATGGCAGCCACTCAGTCTCTATGGTTTCCTTGCTGATAGGATCTGCTACTGCTGCGATGGAGTCCATCCACTCTTTGGGACCTCGAGCCTGCCGGGGTAGAGGTGGCGTTGTGTGGCTGACGCGTGGAACAAGTGAGCTGAATCTAGTTGCTCAGAACTAACTTTCTACAGTTCACGTCTAGATCCTCCAGTAGGTCCAAAATGGAGGAACAGTTTGAGGTCCTGTTCTAGTGCTTCATAGGATGCCTGGCGCTGAAGGTCTGTGCTGTGTGCTCATGGAGCATAGACCAGGTCTTCATTTTGT
This sequence comes from Peromyscus californicus insignis, assembly GCF_007827085.1. Lineage (NCBI taxonomy): Eukaryota > Metazoa > Chordata > Mammalia > Rodentia > Cricetidae > Peromyscus > Peromyscus californicus. Next base: position 67,100,187 of record NW_026294584.1, read on the forward strand.
CCTGTCCCTATGAAAAGACACATTTCAAATAGAGCAAACAGGTCCTCGATGCAAAAAATTATTCCATGTGCCTGTATCTAAAAGACTAAAACATTGTTTGGGGGCTTACTTCTCTTCCCAAGGATTTAATTCCTGTTTGGCTGAGCCCACTGTATCCACGGCCATGTCTGGCTACTGTACCAACCCTGGTCAAAGGCCCACAAGGACTCCAGCCAGTTCCTATGTGAACTTAGTATTTCAAATGGTCCTTGAATTGCAGTAGGGTTACAAAACAATCATAAATTGAAAGTTTCCTAAGAAATACATAAATACACATGACTTATGAAATACAATAGCTCATATAACTTACCTTAAATGTGATCAGAACACTTATATTGGCCAACAATAGGGAAATAGTATTTTATAAAGCTTATTCAAAATAATGTTGAATATCTTCTTGTAATTTATTGAAGTGTGTGAATTTCATATGTGCTGCGAGTGTAAAGCATAATGGCTGTGTGGGTTTACAACTGCACCATCAGAAAATTGAAAAGAAGATTGAGTTGAAACATTATAAATATGGATCCATCAGTGTTTGTCACATGGTTTTCTCCACATGTTGGGTTCTAGGCTGCCAATCACAGCATTTCCCTGCATTTCACTTTGACTGAGATCACACACAAGAAACCAAGCCAGGGACAGACTAACCAGCGTCCAGCCTGGCGTGGCCAGCCCCTTCCAGATCATCATGGGCATGCCACCCTGTGGCTGATGTGGTAAAAGGTTGGCAGCTGACTTTGCAGCTGCTGAGTGAGAAACAGAGAAGCTGCCCTGGCATCAGGTGCTGGCCTGGTCACACACACTAGACTGCAATTGCTCCCATTGATCATAGGGCACGCCCCTGAGTATCAACATCAGTGCCACTGTGGTCCTGATGAATGGAGATGGAAATAAACCCATCCTCACAAATGAAGATGTTGTTCCAATCATGCCCCCTTTTGGCCACTGTGAATGGCTGTTTTGCTTCACCAAGGACAGCTTAGCTCGGTCTTGCCTGCCTCACATTAGAGGAACTTTATTAAGGTTCCACATACAGAGCTGCCCACTCCTACTTCACTCTATCAAAGTGTGGGGGTGTCCCACTATTAGCACTGTCTCTGTATCACTGACACAGCTCTAATGGATCCACTGAAGTTTCCCATAATGCTTTTTTCCTTCTTCATGAAAACAATCAATGAACATAACTTGTTGAATTACGGGTATGCATCCTTGACATTCTTCTGCTGGAGGCTGTCTTAGTTTGCTTTTTGTTGCTGTGATAAACACCATGACCAAAAGCTCATTGGAGAGGAAAGGGTTTATTTTAAGTTATGATCCTCTATGGAGGGAAGTCAAGGCAGGAACTGAAGCAGAGCCATGGTGGAACATGGCAGACTGGCTTGCTCCTAGGTTCGTGTTCACCTACTTTTTTTGTTTGTTTGTTTTTTCGAGACAGGGTTTCTCTGTGTAGTTTTGGTGTCTGTTCTGGATCTCGCTCTGTAGGCCAGGCTGGCCTCGAACTCACAGAGATCCGCCTGGCTCTGCCTCCCGAGTGCTGGGATTAAAGGCGTGCACCACCACCGCTCGGCTCACCTACCTTTCTTATGCAATCCAAGCCCACCTACCCAGGGATGGCATCACACACAGTGGCATGGACCCTCGTATATCAGCTACTGGTCAATAAAATGCCCTCACAGACATGCTCACAGGCCAAACTAATGGGGGAAATGCCTCAGTTGATGTACTTTCTTCCCAGGTGACACTAAGTTTTCTCAAATTGACAGCTGAAGCTAATGATGACAGAGGCCATTGGCACTAGGAAGTTTATAGATTCACTCACCAGTGTGGACAGACAGAAGAAAGGACTAGGAGGCTGGTGGAGGAGGACAGATTTGTGCAGGAGAAACAGGTGCCATGCTCTGGCCCTCCTCCAGTTAGCTCATTTGAAACTTTTTCCTCCCTTCCTCCCTTTCTCCCTTCCTTCCTTCCTTTCTTTTTTCTATTATATCTATCTATCTATCTATCTATCTATCTATCTATCTATCATCTATCATCTATCAATTTATCATCTCTGTATGGGTCAGAACGTCTCTCAAAGGCCCACGTGTCAGAAGCTTGGTTCTCAGTTTGGCATTATTGGAAGACAGCAGAAGCCTTTAGGAGTGGGTTTAGAGGGAGGTTTTAGGTCTCTGGGGGCTTGCCCTCAGAGGGGATTGTGGGGCAGTTTCTTCGCCTTTCTCTTTACTTCCTTACTGCCATGAGGTGGGCAGTTTCTGCTGCCACATACTGTCAATGATGGACTTGCCTGGCCACAGGCCCCAAAACAACAGCAACAGACTGTGGACTGGAGCCTCCAAACTGTGAGTCCAAATGAACCCCACTCCCTACAATTTAGGCCACAGTGCAGGAAAACTAAGCAGTGCTGTGCGCCTTCTGTGCCTACATACATATTGTGCTTGTCAGATGACCACCAAGTCTCACATCAGTCAAGCACACTGCATGAATGCAGAGGCAAGGGCTTCCTGCGGGGTTGGGGTCGCTCACCCAGGATGAACACACAAAGCCGAGAGGTTAACACAGGCTTGAGAACTGGAGGAGGAGGAGGAGGAGGAAGAAGAAGGGGAGGAGAGGGACGAAGTGGAGGGGGAGAAGGAGGCAGAGTGTTTTCTTCTGGGGATTTGTACTTGAGGGGAGGGGAAGGGAATGATGTCAATAAAATAAGAGAGTGCGGATCTGGAGAGTGGTCCTTCACTTTCAAAGGCTTATTTAGCTTTTTTACTTTATTTTTAAATTTAATATATATAATGTGTGTGCCTGGTGCCTGTGGGTGCCAGAAATTGAACCTGGGTCCTCTGAAAGATCAGCAAGTGCTCTTGGCTGCTGAGACACCTCTCTAGTCCCTAAAATGTCTGTTAAAACACAAATCTCATAACAATTCAGACAATGAAACACTTTAAATCCACGTTTACCATCAGCTTCCTGGAGTTTCCCCCCAGCAGCGGTGAGCCGCCTGGCCTGCTGGGGGTTTTGCCTTTGCAGACCATGGCCTGTAAATTCATCTGCCTTTGTGTGGAGTGGCACCTGTTTGCTGAAATATGCTTTCCCCACTCAGACTCTTCAAATGGGGCTTTCACTAGTGACATTGTTTGCTAACCCTGGTTTTCCCATGAACAGTATGTTGTAAAAACTTACCTGAGTCATTAAATTGTAAAACCTGGTCTAAAATTCCCATCTAAGCAGTACAATACATTAAGATTGGAAGAAGTAATATCAGACTTCTGGTAAACATCTGTCCCCCTCCCCAGTGTGACCCTTTCTCCAAACATTCAGCTGTTGCTCTGGGTAATTATCTTTTAAATGGTATGCTTACACTCACATAATTTCTTAATTTATCACTTTTAGACATGTCTAATGCATTCTGTTATAGAAGATGTACAGTTAGACTTTTCCACTTTCAAATGCTTCTATCATCCCTCTTTCCATTCTACAAATAAAACTAATTTTTGGTAAAAAAAAAATAAATTGAATGTTCACCTTCTTATGAGAAGTGTGAAGTCATTTCGTGAGCTGTTTACAGAGGAACCACAGCTTCTGCTCTGATTGCATTTCCTTCCCTGCACACATCTTCCCTTCCTTTGCTTGCTGTGTTATCATGTTATAAAACAGAATTGAAAGCCACCTTGCACCCCTCACCCTGGCCAAACACACCAGCCACCCCCATCACTTGTAGCTCTCAGAGGCCTCTGTGCAGAGTGCTCGGTCTCTCGGGCTGCTAGTTAGCCTTAAGCCAGGACCCCACTACCCCACTCATCTCCTTATTCCCCCAACGAAATTGACTAATCTGTGTCTCAATTCCTTTTTTATTTATTGATTTCCATGTGTGTGCAGGCACCCATAAAGTCCAGAAGAGGATGTTTCTGGAGCTGGAGTTACATTACGTTGTGAGTCACCTGATGTGGGTGCTGGGATTTGAACTCAGGTCCTCTGGAAGATCAGCAAGTGCTTTTAACTGCTGAGTCATCTCCTCAACCACGTCTCAATTTCTACATCTTTCAACCCCCTTCTGTTTTGGGTGGAGGATGTATTTTATTGCATTTCTAGTTGTTGAACCAACATTTAATTCTTAGCATTTAGTGGAATCTTTATGTGTTCAATAATGTATTCACCCACAAAGCCATTTCCCCTTAATTAATGTATGTGGTGATGAGACGTGAGTGGCTCAGAGTCCTGAGAGCTTTGCTCTGAGTGCTTTTGTTTTTCTCTTCCTCTTTCATTTGTCTGGCACATACACACGGTGGCTGGACCCCTGACAGGCATGCATTGATATTGATGTTGAAGATACTAACTGCAGCAATCAGAAAGGATGAAGTACATCCTTGATGGCTTCTTACATAGTAGTTCTGTTATGTCCTCTGGATTTTACGTAAGAGGAAGAGGAGAGAGGAAAGATCGGGTGGGGTGTGGAGGGAGAGAGAGGGGGGGGGATCTCAACACGTTTAATTGGCTCTGTATCTATACACTTCCTACCTGTAACATTGCTTGCCAAGAAAGAAAACACGACGGTAGTGTACAGGAGACACTGCATGTCTGAAATGTTTCTGTTCCCCACAGGAAAACTGACCGGCGGTTTGAACAAAGAGCACTGCAGAAATCGCATTCTGCCAGCCTTCTGCAGGCGTGGTGTGCTGGCTAGTTTCATGTCAGTGACACAGCCAGTGTCACTGAGAGGAGGAAACCTCGATTGAGGAAGTGTCTCTGGAAGATCACGCTATAGGCAAGCCTATAGGACAGTTTCTTAATTAGTGATTGATGGGGAAGGCCCAGCCCACTATAAGTGGGGCCATTCCTGGGCTGGTGGTCTTGGGTGCTGTAAACAAACAGGCTGAGCAAGCCCTGAGCAGCAAGCCAGTAAGCTGTACTCCTCCATGGCCTCCGCATCAACTCCTGCCTTTAGGTTCCTGCCCTGTTTGAGTTCGTGTCCTGACTTCCTTCGATGATGAACAGTGATGTGGAAGTCTAAGTCAGATAACTCCCCCCAACACCCCCCACCCCCCGCCGCCGGCCCCCAGCTGCTTTTGGTCACAGTGTTTGGTCGCAGCAATAGTAACCCTGACTGGGACACGTGGTTGCACTGTCTACAGCATGTCTGTCCCTGAGCATGGCCCAGGGCTTCTGAGTCTTGACTAGTCTCGGGGGCTTGTTCTTTCCTACTTGCTATTCTGAAGCCCACTGCATTACAGGGACCCTTCACTGCATTCATGTTCTTAAGTTCTTTTCTATACTATTTGTCAATTAGTAATTGCTTTGCATTCTCTACTTCCTCTTTCTGGATCATTAATCAGATTTGATCATGGATGGAAGAACCCTTTACTTCTTCTTTTATTTTCTTTTCTAGGTTTTTTTCAGAGATAAATGTTTTTTATCATTTTATTTGAAATGATATACAAGAATATATTGGGCAAAATTGAAGGCAATGTCATGGAAAAGTGTAATGAATTGAACTTAGTTTTGCAGCTGTGATTCCTAACCAAAAATCCCACTTGGTAAGTAACGTGAGAAGCCATGATTGTATCTCGGAGCAAAAGCAGCTGTACTGGCAGTGGGCTTCGGATTCAAGTTCTAACACTTCTATTCATCTTTAAAACTTCACAGGATTTTTTTTTTCTGGAGCCTTTTCCTGTTGGATTTTTCTCTTCTCTTCTAATTACTCTCCTTTTTATATCTCCAAAGTACCTGAAGTTTCCATACTTAAGACAAAGTGGGAAGATATTGTCTGAAGGTATATTCCCATCCCCTGTTCTCTCTCTCTCTCTCTCTCTCTCTCTCTCTCTCTCTCTCTCTCTCTCTCTCTCTCTCTCTTTGGGAGACCCAGATACTCAATATTTATAGTTCATTGTTTAAGAATAATGATTAGCATTGTTTTGGCTAACTGGTAAACCTTATAGGACTTCCAGGGTCCAATGTGACGATGTATTAGTTACTTTTGTTGCTGTGATAAAACGCCATGACCCAAAAGCAAGGTAGGGAAGAAAGGGTTTATTCTAGCTTCAGTTCCAGAGGGGATACAGTCCATCCTGCTGGGGATGGCATGGCAGCAGAGTGTGAGGCTGGCCTGGGAGTCAGGAAACAGAGAGGGCACATTTCATCCACACACAGGAAGGACAGGGAGCCAATGAGCCAGAAAGCGAGAGAGTAAGAGAGAGAGATATCTGGCAGGGCCAGCCTATAAAACCTCAAAGTCTAGCACCGTTTTCTGGCCTCTGCTGGCACTGCAGGAACCCGGTACATATACAGACAAGGAGGTGCACACATGCACACACATAAGTTAATTTTAGAAAAGCCTATGCAACCTGGAAATAGGACACTTTTGAATAAGGATTATTTGGGGCAGAAGGCAAAGCAGAAGCAGATACAAGCAAAGCTCGCCGCTCCCTCTACCTGCCTTATAGCAGGTCATAAATGCACAAAGGAGCCATTGCCTCACTAGGAGGGCGGGTCTCTTAATCACAGAGGTGACTCTGGGTCCTGTCTAGCTCAGTAGCACAAGTACAAGAGGAGTCTCAGCACAGGTCTTGCTAAATAACCCATAGCTTTCTTAGCTTCCTCCATCCATTTACCTTGACCCACATAGTTGCCTTGTTGTCCCTAAAACTCTGAGGACATACATAAAGGTGGTAGGTAACTCTCATTAGGCCTGGGGGCAGGGGCTATAGGACAGTGGTCACATGATCTCACTAATTCAACGGTTAGTGGATCCAGCATAGTTCCTTGTAGGTGTACTGAAGTTAACAGAGTAACAGGTAACTCAGAGGATGCCCTGTTCCTGCTTATTAAAATTCTTCTCTGGGGCATATAACAGGAGGGAACATTGACCAAGTGATCAGTGATGGTGCCACCCTTTCCTTAGCCAGGATAACTTCTCAAACTCAGTGGGGTTTGTTTGTTTGTTTTGGTTTTTGGTTTTTTGAGACAGGGTTTCTCTGTGTAGTTTTGGTGCCTGTCCTGGATCTCGCTCTGTAGACCAGGCTGGCCTCGAACTCACAGAGATCTGCCTCCACCCCGCCACTTCCCCCCCACTCCCCGCGCCTGAGTGCTGGGACTAAAGGCGAGCGCCACCACCGCCCGGCCAAACTCAGTGTTCTTAGGGTGCTCTGCAGACTTCAGCTTCTGGTCACCCCTGGGATGACTTCCACATCTCTGAGTTCTACCCTGGTACCTGTGGTACGTGTGCTAATAAACTCAGCTCTTCGTGTTAATCTGCTTTTACTCAGTTCACTTGGTAGGTCCAACCATGGAACCTCAGAGAGTAGAGGAAGTGTGTGTCCTCTACAGCCACTTAACTTGGACTACTGAAGCCCTCTGGCTGGCTGGGTTAGGGGAGCAGCTGGCTGGTGGTCTTCTTGGCTCACCAAGTGGACTTCCGGTTCACTCATCCTCTCCTTTCAGTTAGGTGCCTCTGCCACGCTCAGTACACTGGGTCTGCAGCTACGCTGGTTCCCCCAGGATTACCCATCACCCTCCCCATGGGTAGGTGAAGGCTGTGGTTAGTCTAGCTGGTGCAAGCAGGAGAAAGGCCTGGGCTTTAATCTTTTTTTTTTTTTTTATAAAGTTTTATTTAAATTTTATTTTATGTATATGAGCATTTTGCCTGCATGTATGTTTGCTCTATGTGCTTGTCTCGTGCCACTGGAAGTCAGAAGAGGGCATCAGATTCCCTGGAACTGGAGTTACGGGTGGTTGTGAAGTCCATGTGGGTGCTGGGACTCAAACTTGAATCCTCTACAAAAGTAGTCAGTGCTTTTTTTTGATTAAAGGCATGTGCCACCAACACCCAGATGTGGTCAGTGCTTTATTATTTATTTATTTATTTATTTATTTATTTATTTATTTATTTATTTTTCTATTATCAGCTTGACACAGTACAAATTCTGATCCCTGGGCTTTAATCTTACGCTGACTTCCAGAGCCCTTCTACCAGTCTGGTGCTCTTCACCAGCCCCTTGCTCTTTGTGGCTTTGGTTTCTGGGTCTGTTTCAAGGTCTCCAATGTCATTTGTGAGTCCATAGTTCAGCTTCCAAATTTGGTAGCTGTGCCTCGCCTCCTTTTTTAAATTTATTTTTCCTATTTCTTCCATGCACTTGCTTACATTGTAGTCTCAGCAGTGGAAGGCCTCCGAGTTTAGAAAGAAAATGGCACTGAAGTGGGACTGGGCCCAGCTGAGTGGTGCCCCGCACTGGCAGAACTGAACAGGAGTCTCAAACTGCTAATGAGATGTGATTTCATGGCAAACGGGTTCAACCAAGAGTCCTTAGGTATCGAGCCTAAGGCAAAACGGAAGTGTCTGGGGCACCGCTAATCCCATCTCAGCTCCTTTGGTCCCTGGGACAGTTTCAGACCCCCAGAAGCACCCAGAGAAAACTCACCGGTTGGACTGTAGTCACGGTCAGAGGTGAGCAGGACAGCCCCACCCCGGCCCCCTGTCAGCCCATCCCCTGCAGAGCTGAGGCTGCTGGAGCCATGTGGGGTGCAGTCTTGGTGAATGCTTCAGAGGGAGAGGAGCGGAGAGGAGCAGGCTGACTACTTCAGGAAATGTGGAGGTGTTTGGAGAGTGAAGGGACAAGATGATGACAATCACGGCGGGGCTGGCTAATTGAGACTCGGCTCCCTGTTCCGACAGCAGAGGAAGAGCAGCAGCCTGCTTTCAGAACCAAGTTTAACGGAAGAGGAAAGAGGGATCTACTAGGAAACCACAGAGACTTTTAAAATAAGCTGATCCCTGCGGAGAGGCAGGCCGACTCCATTCATTCACACAGACAGCCCCCACGGTGAAAACAGATCAGATCCCTGTGTGTTCTTCACACTTGGGCTGACTTCACATCCAAAGACCTCCTTTCACCCTTTCTCTTGGCTCCTCTCGGGACCAGTTCTGACAGTTGAAAGGGCCTACAGGGCTGAAAAGTGGGTGACATAACCTGGTGATGCCAGACACATGGCTGCCTGCCTCAGCCAGATGCCAAGGGTGGAGGCTCAGAACTGTCCAAGGCTGCTAAGCCTTTGGGGCTACGGGCTGGAAGGGAGTGGCTGCCAACTACCTATAACTGGAACTCAGCCAGGGTCAGAGCAGCGGGGGGGAGCGGGCAGGTGCGCAAGAAATTTGCCCAAGCCTCTTTTTTGAGAGCCCACAAAGGGGAGGAATGTGGAGGGGTTTAAAATGTGCAAGGAAGCCACAAAAACAAAGATAATTTAGAACAGCAAAATTGCTTGCAAGGGAGTCTAGGCTTATGTAGAGAACCCAAACACAACAATTAGCTACTGAAAGACAGGAAGTCAAGATGCCCAAGGCTGCTGTTACATCTTTGTGGCAATCTTCTCACTTGATTGATTGGCAAACACGTGTCTGGCGACAGCATGACTGCAGAAGTCAGAAATAACGCCTGGTTTTCTTTAATGTGTGGTGTGTGTTGTCTGCGTGTGGTGCACGTACATGAGTGTGCCGACATGTGAGCCCATGTGAGCACAGATACAGAGAGGCCAGCAGAGGACATTGCTCGTCTCCCTTCATTGTTCCTCTTTCTGGTGCTTTGAGACAGGGTCTCTCATGGAGCCTGGAGGTCACCATTTTGGCTAGGCTGCCTAGCAAACTCCTGGGGTCTGCCTGTCTCTAACCCCCAATGCTGGGATCACAGGTACACACACACCTCTGTCCAGCTTTTTACATGTGTGAGGGGCATTTGAAATTGTATCCTCAGGCTTGTACAGGAAGCACTCTTACTCACTGAACTATTTCCCTAGCTCATTATTTTTAAAGGGAGCCTCAGGCTTGTGGCTCAAGGTTTCACATATTTTCGAAACTGCAAGGCATGCCTAGCTGCTTTTCTCTCCTTGTTTTCTCTGTTATTTTCCATCTTGGGTGGGTGTCTCACGCTTTCTGGCTGTGGGACCTGCTTAGCAGTTACTCATGGAGGAGGCACATAAGACGAGCTTCTTCCTTAATTCCCACAATGGTGCCCATTTGTTCTTGTAGGTTTGCTTAGCAAGTTTAGGATTCACATCATTAATTTGATGCTTTCTTTTATTTGGTTGATTTTACTCACATAGGTATCACAAAGGATGTTGATTAATACACAGATGCCCTTTTGTGAAGTGGTAGTAAAAGCAGGACCATAAGACACAGAGACCTGGGCATTTGCTTCTGTCTGAAAGCTTGATAGTGCCTTCAGGGATGGACTTTTATTCCTTTATGTGCTAGGAGTATTTTTATTGTCCTTATTAGCTTGTCTGCTGACAGCAGGAACTAAGAATTGTCCAATTCCTTTCTCCCAGGTTTCAGCTGCAGTATCTATAACCTACATTTCCTTGTTGCTCCTAGCCAGACAGAATTCCTCTTGGATTTCATAGCTATCAAAGAGGTACCAGGCCAATTTCTTTGCAGAAAAATTTATTTCTGCATTCTTTCACATATGATATATGGCATCTATTCCTTACTAACAGGCTTATCACACCCATTAAAATGTGTTCTATGTGACATTTCTGGTGTGGTTATGTTTACACATTTAAATTTCCCAACTATATTTGAGGGAAATGAGGATATATTGAATATATACACAATAGTATGAACTTAGAAAGTGCAACACTCTCAGAAAGTTGTATAATACTTAACCATTATCACCCATATTTTGAATTGTTTCTTAGTAAAGGCCAATCAATTTATGTCAATTCTTAATCTTGGATTTTTTACTGCCTTTTAGTTTATGAATTTAAGATCCTTATAGAAACACTTTTATAAATTCTGAAAGTTCAATTTGAAGCTACCATTTGAAGAATGTTTTATTCTAGTTTAATACGAGGACAGTCTATTCAGTTGACTTCTAGAGGCGGATTAAGAAGAATTAAAAAGGGACTTTCTCATACACCCATCAAAACAACACCGCTAGCCTGGTGTGGTGGTGTCCACCTTTAATACCAGCACTCAGGAAGCAGAGGCAGACAGATCTTTGTGAGTTCAAGGCTAGCCTGGAAAACATATCAAGTTCCAGGCCAGGGCTACAGAGTCAGACCCTGTCTCAAAAACAATCCAAAACCAAATCCACCAAACAAAACCACATCACTATCCACACTTGAATTGCTTCCCATGCTCCTAGGGGACTAATTCTTGTTTTGCATTGTTAGGTCAGCCAGCCCCTGCTTTGTGAATGATCGATGAGCACCCGCTCTAGGAATTCCTCCGCTTTTGGAGTGAGTTTGGAATCACTGAGCTCAGCCCTGGATGCCGACTGACAAATGTCTGTTGGTGCTTTCTGTGTGGGTCCACCCTGGCCTGTGTGCCCATTGCTCACCTCATTGGGCAGAGCCCCAGAGTGTGACCACTAACCAGCACACTCTGGGGCTCTGCCCAAGCTTCTCCTAAAAGATTCAACCTTTTTTTTTTTTCAAAAGTATTTTTCAAAATTACCACACTAAGCAACACGTTTCCTCATGACATGTTCATACACTTCTCATTTGGTTGATCCGCCTTCAATTCCTCTCTCCCTCTTCCTACCCCCTTATCCTCTGTACCCCTTTATTCTGAGTATCCCCACTTCAGTACCTCACGTGTTCCATTGTCTTTCCCACGGCTTTCCTTAAGCCCCTCCCCCAGGTTCACAAGCCCTGACTCAGTTTCTGGTCTTCAGTTTGTAGCATGTTCGAAGGAAAAGCAGGAAAGAGCTGGCAATAAGACTGCATGGCTTGGGCCAGTGTATGACACCGTGTAATGATATGGAAAGGACAGCAGACCCCTTTCATGAGGCATGGAATCTTAAACGAATTGAGCAGTGATTGCCTGGACAGAAGAAATACATTGTGGACAAGGTATTAAATAGTTTAACAAAGTGGCTTAAAATAAAATGAATACTTTAATTAAAATAGTTTAATAAAATAGTTCACACTTTTGATGGAAAAATAAGTTTTATTAGAAGTAAAATAGTGTGCTAACATTTTTCATGGTGTTATACAATTGGGAAAGGTTTATTTTGTTAAGGAGACTCTTGATTAGAAATATTATCTCAGGGTCCTTTTATAATTATATCTATATTTAAAACTCTTTAGCTTTGTCCAATATCAAAACACTTTTAAAATAAATTTGCCCCTGTGACTTACTTTCCTTTGCATTTTCTCTTAGAATTAACAACCATTTTTTTAAGCCAAACTCTTGTCTTGACCTGGTGTTACTCAACTTTATGTTACTGTAGCAAAATGCCTGAGTCATCAACTCAAAAATAGGAAGGGCTTAGTTTGGCTCACAGTTTTAGAGGTTTAATACTGTTTGGTGGGTGTGCTGAGCAGTCTTTATATTCCCTTAACATAGGTTAGAGTCGTTTGGGAAGAAGGAACATCAATTGAGAAAATGGCCCCACCAGATTAGCCTGTGGGCAAACCTGTGTGGCATTTTCTTAATTAAAGATTGATGTGGGTGAGCCCATCCCATGTGGGTTGGGGGTGATGCCACCCATGGGGAGGAAAGCAGGCTGAGCAAGCCATGAGGAGCAAGCTAGTAAGCAACACTCTTCCATGACCTCTGCACCAGTTCCTGCTTCCAGATTCCTGTCTTGCTTGATTCCCTCCCTAGCTTCCCTCAGTGGTGGCCTGTGACCCAAGATGTGCAAGCTGAAATAAACCCTTTCCTCCCTGGCTTGGTTCTGGTCATGGTGTTTTAGACAGCAATAGAACCCCTAACTAAGACAGTAGACCTGTAGCTTTCCAGCCTGTGTTAGTGCTACATCATGGGGGAATGAATGTGTGTTAGAAGAAACTGCTCATAAAGTGAGCATCTTGGAGGGAGGGAGGAGGAGAAGGAGGAAGAGGAAAAGAAAGAAGAAGATCATCTGCTATCTAAGGACATGTTCAATGCCCTCACCTATACCAATAGTTTCATCTTCCCATAGCCAGTTTTGGAAACCAAATCTTTATACCATAAGCATGTAAAGGACATTTCAGGTCCAACTCACCATGCCCTTATGTTTTCCTTTGTCTGAGATACCAGGTCCTATGCTGGGAGTTTCTCAAACAGTTGGAACATTTAAAGCATCTCAAGGTCACACATGATTTTTTATTTCCTAGAAATTCTTGATTTAAAAAATATATTATACAATCTTCTAAAAATCATTTACAACGGAATGCTACTAAATTTCAGAGACTTGGGCAAGCAAGATAACTCAGCAGGTAAAGGTGTTTGCAGGCCTGGTGTCCTGAGCTTGGTTCCCAGCACCCACAGAAAGGTGCTTGGAGAGAACCAGCTCTAGAAAGTTTCCTCTGACCTCCACACATGCACACACGTGTGCCTGCTCATGCTGCACACACACACACACACACACACACACACACACACACACACACACCCTACATTAGTAACTTTAAAAAGTAGGAATAAAATTTAGAAGGGCTGAAGAGATGGGTCAACAGTTAAGAGCATTTGCTGCTCTTGCACAGGACCAGAGTCAGTTCCCAGCACCACATTATGTGACTCACAACCATCTATAATCCCGGGTCCAGAGGAATCTTACACCTTCCTCTGGCCTCCATGGGCACCTTCACCCATGTGACACACTTACATACACTCAGGCTCACACACATATTCATGATTAATAATAGGTAAATCTTTAAAAATTAAATTTAGGGACTCTCTCATTTACGCATTTCCAGTGGAGGTAGATGGCATGCCAATATATTTGCTCTGAAAGATTCCACACTCACATAATTAAAGACTCTCATCGATTCCTGGGCTAGCTGGAGTTGCAGCGGGATTTCTCTTAACTTTGTTGAATATGTTTGCTGTGGCGTTTGTGTCGCTGTCAGATGGTGAGTGAAGCTCAGGGCTCAGCTCTAAGGCTTAGCTTTCTCTGGATCTTGACTTGACTCATTTGGGTATTTCTGTGTAACTAGCTAGTTTCTTTTAAGGAACAAGGGGAAGTGAGGCAGAGTCCCCTGTTTGCTCTGGAAGCCACAAGCATTAGATGGGCCAGTGGAGATCCTGCCCTGCCCCCCACAGCCCGTGTGCTGACCATCCACACAGTCATAACAATTGCTCAGGCTATAAGGGTCCTATCAGAGGCCAGAGCTCTCTGTCTGCAAAGTCATACAGACCAGTCTCATGAATTAAATCCAATGCATTTCTTTTTCCTTAGTGACAGAACTATATGATGTTTGAACTACATCTCCTAGAATGTACGCATACTGTAGATATGGGGATTCACTCAAATATGTATATGCACATATGTATATATAGGTATGTATGCATACATGGTCTCTCTCCATATATATATTTATATGTGTGTGTGTGTGTGTGTGTGTGTGTGTGTATATATATATATATATATATATATATATATATAAATGCTGTTTCTAGACATAGATATAGAAAGCACAGTTATCAAAAAGGATTTCTTCTTTTTTTTTTTTTTTAATCAGTCAGGCCTTTCACAAACAGACACAAAGAGAACTAGAAGCCTCTGTTTCTCAAATACAACAGGGGTCAGCACAAGTCATTGGCTGGTGGTGGCTGAATAACAGGATGACTAAGGGTACACAGTGGACTTCACAGTTACAACTGTCTATTTCTTTGATTAATAATTGGCTGTCTGTTCTAGTGGGAGCAATATTTTTCTTATCAAGTGTTTTTGTTCTGTTTTGTTTTGTGTTTTATAATGATACACAAACCAGACCCACCCCAGGGAGTTAGGCAACATCAGAGCATAAACAACACAAAGAGACAATCAGATTTCTTGTCATTTTACCTTAAGGAGACACCAGGTTCTAGTTCAGGTCACCTACCCATCCCAAGAGGCCAGATTGTTGGACTGTATCATCAAAGCCCGTCTTCCAAGGGAAGTCATAATAAATGGCTGACACCAAAACCCAGCTCAGGAACAAAACACATACGCAAAAGAAGGCAGAAACACTAGATAGAACCAGTGAGACAAAGGGTGGTGTTGTAGCCCAAGACTCTTTCGGAAGCCAGCAAAGGCTTTCTTGGGCATGAGGTTCCCGTGTGTGTGTGTGTGTGTGTGTGTGTGTGTGTGTGTGTGTGTGTGTGTGTTATCTGAGCCACCTGTGCAGTTCTTTGGTTCTCCTGGGTGAGATGTAATGACCCCCAGGGCATCTTGGCCAAACCTCCTAGTCACTTGTACTTATTATTTTTCTTTTCATGATATTTTAAAAGTTTCCATTATTGTATAGCTGTTTCCTCTGCACCATTCCATCCCACAGGGAAGCTCCTTAAGCATAGGAAACAAACAACAGTCAATGCTTCAGGAAGCCCCTGAAACTAACCAGATTCACTAAACTCCTCCCTTTCCAGACACATATAATCAGGAAAGGCTGCTGAGAGACACTCTTGGTCCAGCCATCCTGCCTTAAAAAAAAAAAAAAAAAAAAGCAGAGACCAGCTGGCCTGTCTGGAAAGGCTCAGACCCACTGAATGCAAGGGACTCTTTCTGTCTTGGTGAGCTGCCTGAAGGCTGTCCAGCCTGCTCCAGGGTCCCAGCTTTTGTGAGCTGTCACCATGCTGGAGTGGGCTACGGCAACACCGCTGTTTTTGTGTCATTTCTGCCCCTGTAAGTGACCTTTCAACCATATTCCCTGTGAGTAACTCAACAAAACTCATTGATTCACCATTTGGACTTTGGTGGTGTCTTTACTTTGATCTGCTGTTATTTCCCTATCTGTAGTGAGCAGACATTTATTCACATCTCCGAAGGAATAATGTTACACATGTGCTATCCATGGCCATAAAAATAGACAGAATCCTAGATCACATCACTCTCCAGATTCCTTCATGGGCATTCTTCAGAACAATTGCTGTGGGATATTTTGATTGCACACTGACATTACCAAGACTGACAATAAAGTTTATCTTGAATCAGTGGGCAGAGCTAACTACTAGCTGACCAAAATTAGCCATAGAGGTTTTGGAGGACCGAGGACATATAGAGAGACACAGGAAGTAGTAGGGAGGGTTTTAGAAAGATTCTTGGCCCCTTTTGGATCAAAGAAAGAGAGAGAGAGGAGGTCAACGATTACTTCCTGATCATTCACTTTCTTACCCCAATATCTGGTTCCTGAGTATTTATTGAGAAAGAATAATTAAATGAATGCTTCAAACAGTGATTTTCAATCTGGACCGGGATGGAGAGCTATTGTAGGAGTTCTGCTAACATGCATGTGTATTGCTGGCTGCCAATTAAGGAAATAATAGTACTCATATTGAATGAACCAGCATTTAATAAGGATTTTTAAATCCTCGATGAGTAAGTTATGCTAGAGACATATTGAATTCATGATTCCTTTGTTGAACATTATGTACTGAGACACTTTGTTGATTGGATTTGGCAAGTTGGGTGTCCTGTGGACATTTTTTTTTTCACATGGAGGTTCTCACAGATATACTGAGAGAACTTTATTGGGATAGGCAGGGACAGAAACTTACTGTGTAGTTTCTGAGAGTGGTTCTCCTAAAAAGAATTTTGGGGGGAGAAATTCCACAGGAAGGAGGAAAGGTGGCCATTGCACTTCATCTTTAGAGTTGAATATTTGGGCATAATCCAATCCCATGTTCCTGCTTTGTCTTGGGCAGGGTTGTAAATTGAAAATGTGGTCCTTTGAAAGTCAATTCTCTAGATCAGTGGTTCTCAACGTGTGGGTTTCGACTCCATTGGGGGGTCAAACCACCCTTTCACAGGGGCGCCTATCAGATATCCTGCATATCAGATATTTACATTATGATTTGTAACAGTAGCAGAATTACAGTTATGAAATAGGAACAAAGATAATTTTATGGTTGGGGGTCACTACAACATGAAGAACTGTATTAAAGGGTCACAGCTTTAGGAAGGTTGAGAACCACTGCTCTGGATTCAATCCAGATAGAGACAAGGCTCTGTTATTAGGTTTACAGTAGGATAGACTTTCTTCAATGACCCAGTGAAAGGTCTCTGTCTCTCCTCATGGAATATAATGTTCTAATTTGAAACTGTGCCTTTAAGGAACCAGAATGGAAAGCTGGGATGAGTAGGAAAATCTCACCAGCAATGATACCTTGAAAAGATTTGTGAAATTAGTTGTGCCCAATAGTGAGAACACACTACTAATCTATGAACATATATGCTTTATCCTGTAAGGGAGATTAGAACACCCAGAGGACATCTGCAGATAATAACATTTCCAAATCGTCTTGCTTTGACAATTTGTTTTCACAGTTCTTCTAGAGAGTTATGTATTGATGTTTGCAATTCACTCTTGGACCCTAAAGGGCCTTCCTTGTCCTGTTATTCTAAGCTGCCTTATAGCCCTGTAGCCTGAAGGTTTCTCTGGCCTCATCCAGCCCCAAGGTCCCACAGCTGCTTATAAGATAATCATTCAGAGGCTTAATATTAATTACCAATTGCATGGCCTATGGCAGGCTTCCTGCTAGCTAGCTCTTATAACTTGACCCATTTCTATCAATCTATAAATTGTCATGTGGTTGTGGCTTACTGATATTTTCACATCTCACTTTGCCTGGCAGTCCTGGCATCTCCCGCCTCTGCCTTTCTTCTTCCTGTCTCTCTCTTCAATTTCCCGCCTAGCTATAACCTGACTTGCCATAGGCCAAACGGCTTTATTTATCAACCAATCAGAGCAACACATATTCACAGCATACAGAAAGACATCCCACAGCATAGCTTGGATTCATTTCCCCAACTTTTTCCATGGACAGGCACCCATTTGTGAAGAGTTCCCTGTGGTTCCTGGATGATTTTCTTTCTGAGGTTCTACCAGGCTTTATCTATAATAAATACTCTAGGACCTGCTTCCTGAATCATCTGAGTTGGAGGTGAATTCAGATGGACTCTGAACTCTTGTGATCTAAGTGGAGAGAAACCTTTTCTGAAATCTTAATTAACTCATGATGTGTCCAGAAGGGGAAAATGGCTTTATATTTGGAGAAGCTGAAACCCATGAAAGCATATTTTAATTGTGGACAAATTAGATCAAATTAAACTGAGAAATGATATGCAAACATTTAAATGTATGTGATATTGGAGCTAATGAAGTGGTTGATTGTCATGCAATAGCTTTTTCTTAAACTATTAGGAATTTTAATTTGTCTAACAGTTTTATGTTGTACTTGACTTTCTTTGGCTATGTAAATTATTTGCATTTTAATTTGGGCCACATGATTTTATAGGCCTAATTTATCTCCCTCATTACTATATTTATAGGATATTTTCATTAGATATATAATTTAATCTAAATAGAAGTCCATAAGCAAAGAAAAACATGTTTGTATTGTTTGATCTTTGAAATCTATGCACAGAAGTTGCTTCCGATTTCTTTTTAGTACATGAGAGAGATGAAGTGGTTGGGGGCAGTGGTTGTCTTTCTTTTTGAAAAAAAAAAACTACATATTCACAAGAAAGTACAAAGAACCCTTCTGAGTGGTTTTCTGTCTTCTCCCAACTGAAGAATTTCATGTAATTGTAGTATAATATCAGTACCAGCAAACAGACATTGGTGTAGTCGATAGAGCTCATCCTGATGCCGTTAATTATATAAGTATTATGCATGTGTGTATATTTGTGTACATGTAATATGTAATTTGATCACATGTGTAACTTCATATAATTTCTTAGTTAGGGTTTCTATTGCTGTGAAGAGACATCATGACCATGGTAACTCTTATAAAGGAAAATACTTAATTGGGGCTGGCTTACAGTTTCAGAGGTTTAGTCCATTGTCATCATGGTGGGAAAGCAAGGTGACATGCAGGCAGACATGGTGCTGGAGAGGGAGCTGAAAGTTCTATGTCTTGATCCATAGCAAAAGGAAGTGAACAGAGACACACTTCCTCCAACAATGCCACACCTGCTCCAGCAAGGCCACACCTCCTAATAGTGCCACTCCCTATGAGCTTATGGGAGCCAATTACATTCAAACTACCACATATGACCATCATCACAAATCAAGATTCTTGACTGACTGTCACAAGACACATTTATATGTGCTTTTTATATTTACTTCACAACACCTTTCCTGAAACCCTTGCTGTGGTGAGCATTCATCTTTCTCCCTCACTATAATTATGTTATCTCATAAAGGCTATCTGGATATAATCATGCAGAATGCATCCTTTTGAGAGTGGAGTTTTCAATTCATTCTCCTGTATTTTTTCTAGTTGTTGCAAGTAGCAATGGCTTATTCCTTTTAACAGTGATTAGGAGTTGTTAAATAGCTATACTACAGTTTACTTGACAATCCGTCCATTCTGGACATTTGGTTAGTTTCCAAGTTTGGGGATATTATGAAAGAAGTGGCTGTGCATTCACAAGTTTCTGGATGAAAAGTAACTTTGGATTTGCTATGATGTACTCACAAGGATAATTTCTGAGTTGTTTGGTGTATTACTTACCCTTCTCCTTGCTGTGACCAAGACCCGACTTAAGCGGGAGGCCTTGTTTTGCCTCAGGGTTCAAAGGTAGAGTGGCCTAGTGGTGGGAGTAGCTCTCGGCTGTGAAGACAGGAGTGTGATGCTATTTGCTCATACCTAGGCAGATCAAGAAGCAGAGACAGAATTCGAACAGAAACCTCAAGGCCCGCCCCCACTCACATCCTCCCTGAAGGCGCCACAAACTCCCAAGCAGCCTCACCAGCCAGAGACCAAATGTTCAGACACCATTTTACACTCAAAGCACAGTATATGGAAAGTCTAGTTTAAGCTTTGAAGGGGCAACTGCCAACCTTTGTTGACCTGTGCAGATCTGGGAGTTGAACACCTTAAAGAATGGGGCAGACACCAGTCTAACGCTGTAGACAACCTTACTTCAGTTTCAGTGGACTCTTATACACGAATGTAACAAAGAAAGCAATGATCTAAGGAAGGCTGTTTGAGTTCAGAAAATATGATCAGAAAAAAACCATGTAAATAGATGCCCGTAAGCACATACTAAATATTAGCAGAGCAGCCCTTTCCCAGAACTTTCTCAGGACAGATCAATTTAACCACAATTGCCTGGCACGTACTATCGATTATATCTGGGAAAGCAGGACAGCGAGGCAGAAGGCCAGATCCAGGTTCAGGTACACCGAGGACAGCACTCAGCATAGCGTTCACCAGACTGGGTTCTATAGCTGTGTTCTGACATCCAACAAGAGTAAACACGTCTTATAAATTGAATGCAAATGTTGGTCACAGGAGGCATGAAATCATGTCCAAGAACTATCCAGGGAACAAGATGCACTTAAGGCCAAAGGCCCTCTGCCTTTTTCCTGGAGCCTCTCACAGTTCCCCAAGGCATTGTTTGCCATGAGTCGGTCATCGTTCTTTTGGCTGAGTTCTGATGGACAACAACCAAAACATTTTCCAGAGTGGCTACAGAGCTTTGTATTTTCACCAGCAATGTATGAGTGATCTAGTTTCTCCTCATCCTTGCCACTGTGTGGTGTTATCACTGCTGTTTCTATCAAGTCGTTCTGAGAGGTGGGCAGTGACTTGGCACCGTGATTCTAAACCTGCAGCTCTCTAATAGTGTGGTAGTTTGAATGAGATGTCCCCCATTTTCTGGCTTCTCTGTGGTCCTGTTTGCATAGGTTTAGGAGGTGTGGCCGGGATGGAGGAAGTACATCCCTGGAGGTAGACTCTGAGATTTCAAATGCCACGTGTGATTCTAAGTTTGCTTTTTCTGCTTCCGGTTTACGACTCTGGATGTGAGCCCTCAGCTCTCAGCTCTCAGTTTACAATTCCAGCTGTCGTACCCATCTGCTGCCACACTTCGCCACTATGACAGTGATGGACTCCTAACCCTCTGTAACCATAAGCCCATGTAAGCCCTTCCTTCTAGAAGGTACCTAGGTCACAGTGTTCCATCACAGCAATAGAAACTAAGAACTAAGTAAAACAGTAACTAAGACAGAGAGATAATGTCGCTGGCCATCTTGTCATATGTTGATTTGACATGCATATATCTTTGAAAAATATTTATACATATCTTTTGCCTATTTTCAAATTGGGCCATTTCTTTACTGTTCAGGTTTGAGAGTTCCTTGTACACTGTAAGTACCAGTCTTTTGCTGGGTATGTGCTTTGCACAGCTGATCCCCCTAGTCTGTATCTTTTGATTCTCTTAGCAGGTCTTTGCAGAACTAAAGTTTTAATTTTGTTGAAGCCCAGTTTTATCAATTTTACTTTTTATAAGACATTTATTTCTCCTCACTAAAACAATTACAGGCTAAAAGAGCTTGAAGAGAATTTATAAAGACCCATCAGAGCAGTACTTTGTGACTTGAGTAATTTTAAGATTTTATTTTGAAATAATTAGAGATTCAGAAGAAAACAGTACACAGAGGTCCCATGGTGTGTCTGGTCTGCTCCAGTGGTTTATACCTGACAAGATTTTAGTACAATATTATACATGGAAATTGATATTGGCACGTGTGTATATCACTCCATGTCAATGAATCCCACATGTATACTTGGGTTTATAAAACTATAACTATATAGAACACAATGATATCCTCAGTGTTACCACTGTAGATTCACATCTAACTCCTTCTTTGCCTCTAACCTTTAGCTGCCAGGGTCTTACTTCTTTGTCCTCTATAACTGTCACTTCCAGAGTTCTCTGCAATTACACAAAACATAACCTTTTGAAATTGGTCTTTTTCAACATAGGGTATCATTAAGATCCATCCAACTTGTTGTATGTATAAATAATTCATTCCTTTTAATTTTCAATAGTAGTTCTTGATAATGTATAGTTATATATTGCTTAATAATAAGACATTTTCTGAAAAAAAAAATACCAGGCAATTTTGTCATTGCCTGAATATCGAGTGCACTTACACAAATTTAGATGGTATATGTGGTAGTTTGAATGTACTTGGCCCCCAAAATCTTATAGGGAGTGGCACTATTAGGAAGTATGGCTTTGTTGGAGTGGGTATGGCCTTTTTGGAGGAAGTGTCATGGGGGACAGACTTTGAGGTTTCCTATGTTCAGGATAGCACCCAGTGTCAGTCGACTTCCTGTTGCATGCCTATCAAGATGTAAGGACTCTCAGCTGTAAGACCACATCTACCTGCATGCTGCCATGCTCCCCGCTATGATAATAATAGACCAAACCTCTGAAACTATAAGTGAGTCACCCCAAATAAATATTTTCTTTATAAAAGTTGTCATGGTTATGGTGTCTCTTCACAGTAATGGAAACCCTAACTAAGACAGTATAGGTCAATCACTTAATGTGGCCTCTTGATGGAAGTCTTGGTAACAAAGCCAGACAAAGGCACAACAGCAAAGAAAGAAAAAGAAAACCACAGGCCATAACTTGTATTAAATTAGTTACAAAAATAACAAATTACTAGCAAATCAATTATTCACTATGATCAGTTAGAATTCATTTCAGAGATGCAAGGATGGTTTAGTATACACAAGTCAGTGAGTATGATACAGCACATTAAAAGAATATAAGACAACAACCATAGCCATCTCAATAGATATAGAAAAGTCATTTGATGAAAATTCAACATCCTTTAATAATATAAATGTTGAGCAGATTAGGTTCAGAAAGAACATACTTCAACCTAATAAGGAACATATAATAAGCCAACAGTTAATACTATAAAATGCTGAAAGCTTTTAAGATCTGGAGTGAGCTAAAGATGCCCATTCTCACCACCTTTAGTCCATACAGTGTGGGATTTCTTGGCAAAGCAGTGAGGCAAAGAAAGTAAAGATGTGCAAGACACCCAAGCTGGAAAGGAAGAAATGAGATCATCACTGTTGCAGACGACAGACTTTCAATATTGAAAAGCCCAAAGATTCCACCATAATGTTAGTAATAAGTAAATTCATCAAAGTAGGAGGATAAATAATATATTTTTAAAAAGTCATGCTATATGCCAATAGGGAAATTTTTGATAAGGAAATCAAAGAAAGCAAGCCCACTTATAATAGCTACAGGAAGTTCATTTAGGAATAAATTTAGCCAAAGAGATAAGTGATGTCCATAGCAAAAACTATGAAACATTGGTGAAATAAATTATTGACACACGGGGGGGGGGGAAGTATAGACATCCTACATTATATTGAACCATGAAAGTTCATAAATAGCCAATCAGACTTGAACAGAAAACACAGTACAGCCCACAAAGGACTGAAACAATTCCTGCATCTTTTCAGGTCATGGTAGACTTAAACTATGAATCAAAAGTGGGGAAAAGCCACAGAAACTAGAGAAACACACAGAGTCTAAACAATACACTTATGAATGAATTGTGGGTCATTGAAGACATTGGGAGGAAATAAGACATCCTAGACTCAAATGGAAAATATAGAACCCCTATGGTACATCAAAGGCAGGTCTTAGATGAAATTTATGGCTACAAGTGTTTACATTAAAACATCACGTAGTTGGGCAGAGTAGCTCAGCCTGTAATCCTGAAGTTTATATTGAGGTATGCTCCTTCTATTCCTAGTTTCTTTGGGGCTTTTACTAGGGATGTTAAATTTTATCAATAGTTGAACATCCTTAATCCCAACTGGGATTAATTGGGAGACTGAGGCAGGAAGATTGGCATTAATTCACATACAAGAACTGGAAAAAACAATGCCAAAATTCACATAGACGTGGAAAAGACCCCAAATAGCAAAAATAATTCTGAGCAGAAAGACCAATTCTGGAGGTATCAGAGTATCTGACCCCAGAGTATACTGTAGAAACACAGTAACAAAAGCATCATTGTATTTCGTAAAAACAGGCACGTAGAGCAATGGAATGGAATGGAAGATCCAGAAATCAATCTACAGGGCTACAGCCAGTTAATTTTTGACAAAGGTATTAAAAAAACACATTGGGAAAAGGTCTCTTAGGAAGTGGTGATGAGGAAGCTGGATATCTACATACAAAAGAAGGATGTTAGATCCTTATCTCTCACCCTGCACAAAACAAATCAATACCTTAATCCAAGGCCTGGACCTTTGACAGAGATAACGGAAAACAGGCAAACCACTTCAAGATACAGGTACAGGTAAGGACTTTCGGAAAAGGACTCCAACAGTACAAGAAACAATCCCATTAACTGACAAAGGGATTACATTAAAAAAAAAAAAAAACCTGCACAACCAAGTAAATAATCACCAAAGTGAAGAGACAATCCACAGAATGAAAAAAATTCCAACTATGTATAAGATAGGAGATTAATATTTAGAATATATAAGAACTGCAAAAATTAAATGCCCATGCATAACCCCCGCCCCGCCCCAGTGAATAAATGAACTGATAGTTCTCAATGGAAGAAATACAAATGGCTAATCCACACTTTCAAAAGGAGTCAACAGTCTTGACTGTGAGGGAAATGCAAACTAAAACTGTATTGAGATGGTGTCACTCCCCAGTCAGAGTGGCCACCATGAAGAAAACAGGTGACAGCCGCTGACAAGGATGTGGGAAAGGAGGACCCTGCCTGTGGAGATGGAAACTACCACGGCCACTGTGCACATCAAGACGGAGGCTTCTCGACAATCGGAAAACAGAACTCTGTGATCTCACTTGGATATCCCAGAGGACTGTAAGTCTCACCACAGAGACACTCTCACATCTGTGTTAACTGCTGCACTAGTCACAGAAGCTGGGAAATACAAGTCCCAAGCCATGGAGACATGACCATAACCCGAGACAGCTGAAGACAAGTGCCAACATAAATCTTTCTTCCTTTAAACTACATTTTCTCAGGGCGATAGAAGGTTGATCAGCACAGGATTTAGTCCCTGGAGCAGCTCAGTCTTGGGGTTCACATCCTTGGTGCCACTGATTGGAAGGAAAGGCGAGTCAGAAAGACCAGGCAGTCTGACTGAGAACAATCAGTTCAAGTTGCTGCCTAAGAGGGTGCCTGGGACTTCCCACCTTTGTCTCTGCTTCAGTTCTGGTCACACCACAACTTGTATGGCTCCATGGCCATTTACAGAGGTGCTCCTCAGTCTAGTCAGGGGCCTTGTGCCCTTCACACTGGCTCCTCCGCAGTCCCTTCGAGTAGAACATGTGTGAACCACCCCAGAACCTGGTGTCTTCAAATATTACCCAGAGGGACACTGCCCATGGCATTTCTGATCTATAATCCTTTTATAAGACATCTTCTTAACAAAAATGTGCAACTTCTTTGGCAAAAGGTCCTTTCCTCATGGTGGCATTAGCTGAACAAGTGAGTTTCTCGCTGGCTCAAGGCCCAGCTTAGCTCTCAGGTGTGTGAAAGCTATAAATAGAAAAGAATTAATTTTCCCCTCTAGGGAAAACAGAAAACTTCTCTTTTGTCTTTTGACAAAAGTTACCAATCCCACAGTTGCCTGATCTGAGAAAACCATGCTTACATGGCGAGGACACATACTGCCTTTTTATCTGTGGGACACCGTAAAGGGCTAGGAGTCTTTGTTGTGTAGCTCACCTCTTGGGTTTTTTTAAATTTTATTTTATTTTTCTTTATTAAGAAATTTTCGACTCTTCATGCTATCCACAGACCCCCCCTCCTCCCTCCTCCCACCCCCAGCCCTCTTTCCCAAGCCACTCCGCATCCCTACATCCCCCAAATTGAGGTTTCCCATGGGGAGTCAGCAGAGCCCAGCACACTGAGCCTAGGCAGGTCCAAGCCCCTTCCCACTGCACCAAGGCTGTGCAAGGTGTCACACCATAGGCACTGGGTTCCAGAAGCCTGCCCATGCACCAGGGACAGATCTCGATCCTTCTGCCTGGGTGCCCCCCAAACAGTTCGAGCCAAACAACCATCTTCCGTGTCCAGAGGGCCTAGTCCAGTCCCGTGGGGGCTCCACAGCCACCAGTCCACAGTTCATGGGTTTCCACGAGTGTGGTCCGTCATCTCTGCACATCCTCCCATCGTGATCTCGACGTCCCTTGCCTGCAGTATCTCTCCTCTCTCTCATCAATTTACCTCTTGGATGTTGTGCCTCATGTGGATTTCACAATGCTTACGAGACAGGAATGAAAAGTTATGATCACGGTAGGTTTAACTATAGCCATAGTGCAGACATTGCACCGGTGGCCTGTCAGCGGCAGGGGTAGAAATTAACTTTTAAAATCAGCCTAAGAATGGCAACTTCAGGGACTAATGTAGCTAGAGTTTTCCTGCCTGGCCCACAGTCAGAACAAATCTCTGTCACCCACCAGTCCCATAGCTGCTCAGACCCGACCAAGTAAACACAGAAACTTATATTGCTTACAAACTGTATGGCCGTGGCAGGCTTCTTGCTAACTGTTCTTATAGCTTAAATTAATCCATTTCCATTAATCTATACCTTGCCACATGGCTCGTGGCTTACCGGCATCTTCACATGCTGTTTGTCATCGTGGCGGCTGGCAGTGTCTCTCTGACTCAGTCTTCCACTTCCCAGCTTTATTCTCCTCCTTGTCCCGCCTACACTTCCTGCCTAGCCAATGGCCAATCAGTGTTTTATTTATTGACCAATCAGAGTAACACATTTGACATACAGAACATCCCACAGCAGACTAAACCGGAAAATATCCCAGAATGAGATTTGGCTTCACAAGTATGGTAAAGCCCTCGGGACAGGACATGGCTGCAGCCGTACGACGTAAGCAAAAAGGAGCAGAAGAGAACCCTTATTCAAAACGTTAGGAACAAATTAGCTGGCTGGCAGCACCCCCCCACCCCCCCGCCACCCCAATGCAGGGGATAAACACTGGGTTCCTTACAGTTTTGAAGGGGTGGAAATTTCAAAATCAACATTAATATTCACACGCTGCTCGTCCTGTGTGGATGCAGATGAGCTGGTTCCGGCGCCAATGGTTTTCCATACCATGGACGCAGCTCCTTGCTTCACTTGTCAAACAGATGGCCAGTAGCCGCTGGCAGATTGCATGGGGGATGACTGACATGGGGATGTGTTGCAAGTGTCTTAGAACAACACACGTTGTAGATATAGATGTTAGCACTGGCCATAGGCAAGAGTGGGGCTGAATCCATGCCACATCTGATATGGCGAGCAGGTGTGGTTTGACACTGACTAGCAGAATCCCGCCTCCCTTGTCCACAGCCCTTGTTGTCGGTGTCAGGGTTTCCTTATAAATTTTCTTATAAATACTTAGGTGCATATTATAACTATGTGTTGGTAACTGTGATCAGTGTTGGTGACGTTCTATTTTCCAATCCTGTCCCCTTCCCACTCTGCCATTAGCATTATGACATAAAAAGGAGCTTTGCTTTCTGTATTTTGTACACACGAGACTTAACTGTGTTGTTGTGTTGAAATAACACTCCGTTGATGACCTCCCTCTGCCCATTTCTGTTATTTGGATCTTTCTAGAACTTCCTGGCTAACCCACTTCTCTTCTTACATCGCTCCTTCCCTGCAGGGTCACTTCCACTCTGGAAGCTTCCCTTAAGGTGCCTGAACTTCCAAATGCCAAACGCATGCCTACCACACACTAGCCACCGTGCTATGCTGAGAACTCCAAGGATCCGGATGCCCCCAGACATCTCTGCTGATGTTCAATGGACATGTGAAAGTTCATCATCCCAGGCAAGCTTGCCGTCCAAACATTCCTCTTCACTGCTCACTCAGTTATCCAAGTGTAGGGGCAATTCCTTTCTCCCTCCATCAAAGCCCCATAGGTAGTGTGGTGATTCCCCCAGAAATCTGGATGCACATGGCAGTGACCATGAGTTTGGAGCAGCACTTGCCTGAGTTTCAACCCTGGTTCTGAATGTTTATTACCCATGTAACTCTACTTCATCTCCTCATCTTAAGAACACAAGATGGCCAGAGAGACAGCAGTTAAGAGTACTTGCTGCTCCTGCAGAGGACCCAGGTTTTGTTCCAAGCACCGACATGTCAGCTTACAGCTATATGTAACTCCAATTCCAGGGGATCTGATGCCCTCTTCTGGCCTCTGAGGATGCCAGGCATGCTGGTGGTGCACAGACATACGTGCAGACAGAATGCCCATACATACAACATAAAATGAATAAATCTTTACAAACAACAAGAGGAGGAAAAGAATAAGAATAGTAATTATACTTGCCACAAAGGGCCTCTCTGGGGTTTGAATGACTTAGTGAGTTAGAGGTCTCAGAACACAGGAAATAATGGAATAACTTGAGTTTGCATCTCCTGCACCCTGCCCGATTGCTTCCACTCCCTCGTTTGTCCGTTCTCACCTCTCACCAAGACTGTCTCTGTTGCCTCCCTGTGTTCTCTGTCACATGACCTGCAACGTCTTCATATTTCTCCCCAGAATTACTTCTTAAAACGAAATGTGACCATTTGCTTTCTATCCTTCAGGGGCTCCACAAGAGCATCAAATGCAGTTGTCTGTGATCTAAAAGACATTGCCTGGACATCTGCTCCTCTCTGTGTTCTCACTTTCTTCTTCCATGTGTGCTCTGAAGTGTGGGAATTTTTCCATTTCTTATCCCCTCCTGCCCACCTGAAAGCCTTCAGCTCTGTCTTCAAGGCTCGCCTTACACTTTATGCTTTCTAGGCGTGGGAGTCAGGAGCTCATCAGTCCTGCTGATAGCTGGACTCAGCCCTGTCAAAGGTCTAACCTCTCTGTCTGGAGGATTTGCCTTAGAGCTTATTTTAATGATAAATATGAGTATGTTTAAAACTGATCCATCCATCATATTGCCCTTGACTTTACTACAGTGCCAGAGCTGTTAAAATTGCATAATTTCACGGGTCTGTCTATGAGACCGTTAGTGCTCAGAAGAATGTGTCCTTGCATCCCTAGCCTCTAATTCAGAGCTGGGCTTGTGCTGGGTGCTTGATACCAGCTTGCTGAGTGACTTGTCCTCCTGCATGTCATCCGGAGACCACAGTGTGAATGTCATGGTTCCTGAGACTGCACCACTGAACCATGCTGACACGTTCTATCCTTGTCACACTAATGTGACTTGTCTTTGTAGATCCACAGGGGTGAGAAGGGTCCAGGTAGTTCTAGAAGACACAGGAATTTGGAGGATGAGTAGCAAGTAGCCTGAATAATATTGAAGGCAGGGTCCTCTGAGTGGTTCTCAAGTGCCAGGGAAGGTGTTTGTTTGTCTGTTTGTTTGTTTGTTTTTTGTGTGTGCAATTCTCAGGTTTCTGGTGGCAGACCTAGGACTTTTGTTATACCCATTTTATATCTGAGGGGACTGAGGCCTAAAATTCCACTGTTCACAGCTGACAAAATGTTGTGGAAATATTAGTTGAAGATGTGTTACATTTGTTTATGCTGTGGGATGTTGTGGATATCGCTCTATATAAATAAAGCACTGATTGGCCATTAACCAGGCAGGAAGTATAGGCGGGACAAGGAGAGAGGAGAATTGAGGAAGGAGGAAGGAAAGGGAGACGGGCTGGAGCCACCGCCAAGACAAGAAAGATGTAAAGTACCGGTAAGCCACGAGCCACGTGGCAAAGTAAAGATTAATAGAAATGGGCTGAATATAAGAGTGAGAGCTAGACAATGATAGGCCTGAGCTAATGGCCAAGCAGTTTAAATAATGTAAGAGTCTGTGTGTTTATTTTATAAGTGGGCTCCAGGACTGGCGGGACTTGGTGGTGGGAGCTGGAGAGAAATTCTCCAGCTACAGTGGGATGTTTGTCTAACAATGCAAAGACGAACTGCATTCTTTTATGTTGCATTTGTTTAACTCTGTGAAGCTGTGTTGCTTTGCCTGTCTAAAACACCTGATTGGTCTAATAAAGAGCTGAGCTGTCAATAGCTGGGCAGGAGAGGAAGAGGTGGGGCTGGCAGGCAGAAAAAATAAATAGGAGAAAAAGAAGATCGAGGAGTG
Source organism: Peromyscus californicus insignis (assembly GCF_007827085.1). NCBI lineage: Eukaryota > Metazoa > Chordata > Mammalia > Rodentia > Cricetidae > Peromyscus > Peromyscus californicus. The sequence continues at coordinate 67,130,022 of NW_026294584.1, forward strand.
AGAAAAGGGGGAGAGAGAACTCTAGGCGCCAGCCACCCAGCCACCCAGCCACCCAGCTACCCAGCAAGCCATGGAGTAAGAGAAGTAAAGGAAGGTGTATAGAATAGAGAAAAATAAAAGCCCAGAGGCAAAAGGTAGATGGGATAATTTAAGAAAAGCTGGCTAGAAACAAGCCGAGATAAGGCTGGGTATACATAAATAAAAATAAGTCTCCATATATATATATATTTGGGAGCAGGGTGGCGGGCCCCTCAAAGAGCCAAAAAGCAAAGAGTTGAAAAACAAACTACAGCAGAGATGAGCTTGGCCTTTGGATGAAGGGCTTGCCTCAGCAAAGGCAGTGCTCTTCATCCAAAGTCTGGAGGGCTCCTACCATATTCGCCTTTCAGTGACATCAACAACCTGTCTAAGAGACGACAGTGTAGGAAGCTTTGGGACATCGCTCCCCCGTCACATCTGGAGGTTGAACCTAACCGAATGGAGCAGTGTGGAATGGCTAGAAATCAGCTGTGGAGAAAAGACAGTGGTGTTCTGTGCTCTGAGTTAGTAGTCTGTATTCTTGCTTCGTTCTCTGCACATTTCCAACCCAAGCAGGAGACCTGCCCTGTGCTTGACTCAGCAGAGGCGTGTGATGGAGCCGAAAGCAGAAAGCTGAAAGCAGAAAGCCTTGCTTCTGATTTCAAAAGCCTTGAGTCTCAGAGAGGGGTGAAAATTCAGGGCATGCGTCGTGTGTCTTGGGCAGAACATAAGAGGGAGATTTCTTCCCTCGAAAAGACGGGTTCTCAGTCTGGAGTGGGTAGAACCGGAGGAGTCTATGGGCTCCTGAAGCAAGTGCCTTGCTCCTCTCCTCCTGGCAGGATGTTGAGAAAAGGATGCCTGGGTGGCTTAGCCAGGCAGACTTAGCAAAAGGATCTTGAGTCTGAAGAGCAGGTCCAGAGAAGCACAGAGGCTGAGATAGAAAAGGCCAGGCTCTGAAATAGGACTTGATGACCAAAGGTCCCCTAAGGTTTCAATACCCCAACTCCCCTTCTGAATATTGGTATGGAAGATGTTGAAAGGACCAAGGTTTTTTTTTTTTTTTTTTTTTTTTTTTAAAGATTTATTTTTATTGAGTATGGGGTCTAGTATGTACCCGAGGGTGGCCAAGGAGGCCAGAAGAAGGCATCAGATCCCCTGGAGCTTGAGTTATAGGTTGTGAGCTGCCTGACCTGGGTGCTGGGAACAGAATTCAGATGCTCTGAAAAATAAAGAAGGGCTCTTAACTTCTGAACCATCTCTCCAGCCTCAGGATCAAGTTTTGTGCCGGCCCTGATGGGCACTCAGAAATGAAGCATGCATTTAGGTCAGTCCAAGTAGTTACAGCAGTCTCTACCTCATGCCTTGCTAGAAACATGCTAGATGTCGTCTGTGCCACCCCCATCCATCCCACATGAGCAATGAAGGGCATGCTTGGATGCTTTGTGTGGGGTTTTGTTCCAGAAGATGCACTGACATTATTTTGGGCCAGAGAGCGCCAGGCACTGGGCTCGGGTGTGAACAATCAGCTCTGGAGCTGGTGGGCTCCTTGTATAAACTGGTAGTGCTCTAGGGCCAAACTCCTATGATTTACCCTGTAATGGACTTGAGAAGTAGTGCTTAGAGAACAATAGACAATGAGAAAGAGGAAAGAGGTGTGTGTGTGTGTGTAACTTGGGGGAAAGCCCTGGAAAGGAAGGAGGGGCTAGAAAGGAGACTTGGAATTGGCTTAGGGGCCCCTAGGAGCTGGTTGGTGACCCCGGTGCTGGGATATCTTGGCACATGCCTCCCCTTTCTATGCAGTGATGTTCAGTACCAGACAGAAGACTCCTGCCTGTCTTTGCAGATGCCAAGGGCAGCGCAGGAGGCGAGGGGGAGGGGAATGGGAGGAAGTATTCCGAACAACCTGTGCTTGACACAAAGCCACTCTTGTGAAATGATCTCTTCGGGAGGGATGAGAACCGGAAGGTAAACACCCATGCCTTCCCTCTAAAGGGGCGTGTTTAAGCAAAGATGCTGCCCATTCTCACTTGGGACCGGTGGCTTCCCACCTCCAGCTCAGCTGGATGGTAGACTATCTCAGTGTGGGGTCACTTTCAATGTCTTCTGATGTTCTTCCTCAGTGGTGTGCTGATGTCCGAACAACTTGAGCAGGTTCCTTCCATTTGTTAGGGGAAGAGTTGGTCTTCACTTGAAGCTCCTCCCACTAGGTTCTCAGCGTCTGAAAGTTTCCTTGAAGTGATTTGAAGAGGTCACCATTTGTGGAGGTGTGGGAAGAAGTAAGAAACCTACAAGGAAGGCATCCTGGGAGTAGCCACAGCCGGAAGCCATCAATCCCCCTAGGCCTGCCACAGTGAGGGGAATAGCTGGTCTTAAATTAGTCCAGGGAGGCCCAGAGTCATCCAGAAACACTACCTGACCCTCAGATGTGCAGGGACTTAGTGACAGCCAGAGCCGGGACACCAAAACTGGAAGCAAATGAAGAAGACATCCATCTTCTCTCCACCCCCCTCCCCCAGCACCCACTAGCTCTCACCAGCCGGAAGCCACACAGCAAGCTTAATGCTGGTGGATGCAGCTCTCTGCCCCCTGCCCCAGAGCCCACTCCTCTCCACTCGGAACTGACCAGGAAAGGTCAGACAATGGATCCGGAGTGCAGCAAGCTGAGAGTGTTCCAAGTCCAGGCTTCCTGGGTTTTCATTTAATATTCTTCCCTGTGTCTTTTCTCCCCAGTCTCTGGGCATAGGTAGGTGGGTTGAATGTAATGTTCTGTTGTCCAGTGGGCAGGCAGGGAGCGCTCCCTTTTAGGAGCTGAGATTTTCCAGCCTTCCTTCCTGGTACTTCCCTCCTCGGTGATGGATGAATCCGTAGTTAACTGCCCAGGGTTTTAAATCCATACATTTAAATTCCATTTCCTCTGAGCACTCTAAATAGTTCCTTAGAGACTAGATGCTGTTAGCATCCTTCTCAGGCCCCCCTCTTTCTTTTCCCCTCGCACTCAGTCAAAGGAAACTACTCAGAAAGTCTTCAGGGCAGTGGAGACGGTAAGATCTGAGCTTCTCCAGGAAATAGAAACTCGATAACTCTAAGGGTCAGAGCTGAATTTACTCACAGAACTGGTTAAAAAATAAAACACAGAACCGTAGGGAAAGTGAACCCCCCAAAGGGGTCCTTATTTGTAATTCTATTTTTCTTTAAAAAAAAAAAAAAGAAAGAAAAAGTCAGTGTAGGGGTTGGTGAGATGGTGCAGCAAGCAAAAGCATTTGCCATGCATGTCAGACTTCAAGTCCTAGGCATTTGAAAAGCCCTATTCGGTTTCAGATACCCTGACTTACAGTTGCAACATCATCTCTCCTAGGTGAGAGGCAGCAACTTGAAGCCCTGAAGCTAACCGGCCAGCTAGCCTGAAGGGGGGGCAAGAATGAGAGAGAACCAACTCCTGAGAAATTGTTCTCTGATCTCAGCAAGTGTGCTGTGGAATGTGTGTACTCATATTCACACACACACACACACACACACACACACACACACACACACACGAAAAAAATAATTAGGTGGTTTTTCTCTAATTGACAAGAAAATACATATAATAAATAAGATGCTGGATAAGACGGCTCATGGGTAGAGGCTCTTGCTGCCAAGCCTGATGACCTGGGTTCGAGCTCTAGAACCTACATGGTAGAGGGAAGAACCAACACCCACAAGTTGTCCTCTGACCTCCACACACATGCTGTGGCATGAATATATGCCCAGTTCACATGCACAATAAATAAATAAATAAATAAACAAACAAATATAACCAAAATACATATAAGCCAGGCTTGGTGGTGCACACCTGTAATCCCAGATACTTGGGAGGGTGAGAGGTAGGAGTCCAGCCTGAGCAACACAGCAAGAGCTTTTAAAAGCAAATAAAAGAAAATAACAGGGGCTGGAGAAATGGCTTAGTGGTTAAGAGCACTGGCTGCCCTTCCAGGGGACCTGAGTTCAATTCCCAGCAACCATGTGGCAGCTCACAGCTGTCTGTAACTCCAGTTCCAGGGGATCTGATGTCCTCACACAGACATATAAGCAGGCAACCACCAATGCACATAATAAATAAATAAATTAAAAATAAGAAAGAAAGAAAATAACAATATCTAATTACGTAAATGACATTGTAGCTTACATACTGTGATTCTTTAATGCTTTTTGAGTATTGATTTCTAAGTGTGGATCAATGAACTCATTTCACAGCTGTGTAGCATATTAGTATATGAATTAGCAGTTTACATCCATATGTCCTGAGAGACAAAATGGGTGGCGTTAGCTTATTCACAGCGGTGAACTGACCACTGCTACAAGAGCATCCTTATACATGGTTTCTGAGGCAGGCATGGGGAGTTCACTGGGTGATGGGGACACACAGAAGACTAGAGTGGGTTGCTAGAAATACAAACTGCTGTTTGCAGACAAGACATTACTAAGCACTTACTACCTGTATGGACTCTCAGGAAGAGGGAAACACTAAGGTGAGCAGAAAAGGAAGCGTGTTTTCACCCTCACTGAGTGTCCACTCACTGAAAAAAGAAAAAAAACTAACACAGAGTGAGTGTGAGTCAGCCTACATATACAGCAGGGCTGCTGTAACAGGGGTGTGACTGTGGGAACAAGGGAGCAAATGTCACTAACTCTGAAAGGTAAAATGAGGAAGTCAATTCCTGGCCTGAGGCCAGGGAGACAAGGTGAGGAGATGGATGGGATTGGGGTGCCACAGGCACAGGCAGCAGCAGGGATGGTCGAATGCAGAAAAATATGATCACATTCAGGGAGCTAAGCCTAGGGGGTATGAATCAGATGGAGAGGCTCTTAGGAAGGGTGTGAATTTTCTACCCCATCCGTCACCTCTGTGGTCTGGTTACCACCAGCTAAACTATGTGATCAGAGTCACGCCAGCTGGCTCTTGGCCTCTTCTTAAGCAGCGCTTTTTAAAATCACTCACCGTCTGTATTTCAGGAATCCCCAGTATGTTTCCTTCATTTCTTTTTCTTTTTCTTTCTTTCTTTTTTTTTTTTTTTTTTTGGTTTGGAAAAAGATGAGTCAAAAACCGCAGCAATAAGTGCTTAGATGAGGAAGAATGAGGTTCCAGCCTTGCACTCCCTCTGATTTGTCCTGTCTCCACTTCTCTTCTTCTTCGCGGTTGTTGTCACAGTGTGTAATGTATTAGGAATAAGCGTAGTTGATTGCTTTCATTAGACCTATTAAATGAGGCCCTTACAGCTCATTACCACCCAGGCTTCACTGCATTATTCTTGCCTCTTCTATAGCTCTGGTGCTCAAGTGAATGTGTGGGTAGTTCTCTTCATTCTTGGAAAGTGAGTCTGGTATGAAATTAAATGTCAAAGGTAGGAAGAAAAACTGGTTGGTTCAGAACTGATCTCTCAATGAATTCATTTTAAAAGATGGGGTGTAGATTGAGGTTTATGGAAAGTCACTTGGGTTTCATTGTGGCGGGATGTTTTATCTCCTTCCGTCTTCTGCTGTTACCATTCCCAGATGGGTTTTGGCAGTGTGCATGGGTGCTCCAGTAGAGGAACTCACTGGACATTGTGTATATAGTGCTTCAGCTTGTCTTTGTCTGGCTTTGGGAAGTGGTGGCCAGAACAGTCTGCAACATGGAGCTGGATTTGTGTGTAGGTAGTGGCCGTACTCTTGCCCCAGCTTTTGGACCTGAGAGTGCTCAGGGGCAGGACTGTTTCTGCCTCCATCAGTCTGCCTGCCTCCTGTCTGCCATGGAAGTAATGTGCATTTTATCTGAATCATTGGATTTTTGACTCTTTTTGTTAGTGGTTTAATCTAAATCCTGATTATGGCTGGGTCAAATAGTACATCTTTTTAGGATATAGATGAAGATGTTAGCAGACTTCGTGTTGTAACTTTTAGCACAATTCCTCCCCTAATTCAAATGACTTTTACTGAACTTCATTCCCAATTTGTAATAATCCACAGCAAGCTTCATTTTCTTACATCCGTTCAATCCATGATTTATATTATTCTTCTGGCTTTTGTGAACATTTGAGTTTATAACTCTTGGGGACAATCTATATGAACATTTTTCAACTTTCTTTCATCTTCCCTGAGTGTCAATAGCATGCTCTCTGCAGCATTCCACAACCTGGATGCAGTAAAAATAGACCAGATCACCTGGGCCTGAGAACGGATGAATGTTAGGAACACTGTGACTGAGACGATCTCGATGTTGAAGGCAAGACCTAGCTTAGGTTTGTGAGGGAAGCAGATAAGAAAACCAATTGGTGGGGGGCGTGTGGGGTGAAAATAGAATGTGCTATAGCCCAGGAAGTGGAAGAGCCTAGGGATTTCTCTTCACTTGGCTTTCTATTTAATGGGACACTGGTTGATGAACCCTGCGAATTCAGCTCTTTCAGCTCCTTAAACCAGTATGAGTGAGATTAAAAAGTTGATTTTATAGTTGGAAAAGAAGTGACATTTTTCCTATCAAAGTTTCCGTTCATCTTGCTTCTTGTCATAGAGCTTTAGGAGAGACAGTGATGTGGGGAAAACCCTGGGCGGAGAAAGACTGGCCAGGCCCTGGAAGCGTAATGGTCCTTTTGTGGTAAACTATGGTTAGGAACAGAAGGGAGACCTTACAGCTGAGGATGTCAGGGACCTGAGAGTAGGAAGGGTGAAGGCTGGGGACTGAATGTTGACGTCAGTATGAGTAGACACACGACATAAAATCACTGAAATGGAGTTCGATATAACCAAGTGAGGTCCCCAAGTCACTGTGGAAAGGCCACTAAGAAGAGAGAAATTGAAACACCAGCTCAACACAGCCAGTGGGCACGCAGGCATCCGCCTAGCTTCCTAGAGACTTATGAGGCCAAAGAAGGGCCAGCCCAGGGCGGAGTTGTGAAGTGGGCTGCGGTGTTAGGATGGTCTAGATTTAAGAATAATGCTTCTCAAAATGTGTGTCAAAACTACCAGGTATGTTTGGTCAAAATGTAGATTCTGGGCCTCCTACCTAAACGGAATTAATCAAAACTATTCTGGGACCAGAATAGCAAGTACTGCAGAAAAGGTTAGCCAGAGGGCATGGAGCTGCTCTGGGGATGAAGGATGTCAGCATTCACAGTGCTCCTAATGTGTTCCAGGCATGGCGCTAGGTATTTGGTGGGGGAAGGTACTGTGTGTTAGGATTCTGTACATGCGCAGCTCGGGGTCTTGTCTGGACCCTTACATCATCAACGGGCAGAGGGTGACTATGTACCACCTTAAAAAGCCGGTGTGGAACCCATGTGCGCTCTCTCTCTCTCTCTCTCTCTCTCTCTCTCTCTGTCTCTCTCTCTGTCTCTGTCTCTCTCTGTCTCTCTCTCTCTCTGTCTCTGTCTCTCTCTGTCTCTCTCTCTCTCTCTCTCTCTCTGTCTCTGTCTCTGTCTCTCTCTCTGTCTCTCTCTCTCTCTCTCTCTGTCTCTCTCTCTCTCTCTCTGTCTCTCTCTCTCTCATCTTCCTTTCTCTCCAGGCCTGGCTTCTTTCTAATAAAGCCCTTTCTAACTCTGGTAGTCATGGCCGTGGCCCGTGACTTTTCTACCACTAACCAGCGCCGTCTTACCATCGCTGTGTTACTGACATTACAATAAAATAAGTAAAGACTTTTACTTTTAGAATGTAGCAAGGGTTTCTGTATTAGACACAGTAGGAGATGCAGAGGGACTCTGGCTAGCGATGATGGAGGAAGCTCCATGGAGCAGATCATGGCAGCGTCCCAGAACACGAAGGAGTTTCCGAAGCAGAAGTCGTTCCCAGCGGGCACCAGGTGGAAGGAGTACAGAGTGTTTGGAAGGAGCACTGGGCTGTGAAAGCAGATTCAACAATGGCCCGTGGAAAAACGTCTGTAACTTCAGCATATTGGGGTCGTCTGAAAAGCAAGTGCCTGTGAGAGTCTTGTGGGGATTAGTGGAGTGTGGCAGCAAAGGTGCTCTGTGACCATCCTTGATTCTGGCTTGTGAGGAGGCTATGCATGTGAGGGGGTAGGCTGACTCTGTAGGCTTGGAGCTGTCAGTCTGGTGGGAGAGGGAGAAGGTTAAAAAAACAAAAACAAAACCAAAAACCCAAAACAAGAACTTTTAGGAAATGTTAGATTTTCCAGAAGTATTGAGGGCTAAAGAGAATAAAATGGGGCTTTCTCCTGTTGAGAATACAGTCAGTGTGTGGGGGGGGTGGGGAGAGGGGTGGGGGGAGGTGGGGGAGCAAAACAGCTTGACCCCCCAGCTGTCATTGACAGGCTTAGAGGCCCAGACACAGCTTCTGGGAGACAACACCTGGACCCAGGAAAAGCCATAAGCTGACCCCACCCAGGGAGGGCCTGCATCTAAGAGGAAATACCTGACATTCCAAACATTCCCTATACCCTAGACAAATGTCAGCCAATCAGGGTCCTGAACCCTGGAAATCCCCTCACCCCAACCTCTGCTATGATTAAAAAAAAAAAAAAAAAACCACCACCCTGCCTGGGCTCGGGGCCCTCTGCTCTCACCACTGTGTTGGACAGGGAGTCCAAGCTCTGAGCTTGAAAATAAAGGCTCTTTGCTTTTACATACGGGATTCAGTCTCCATGGTGGTCTTTGGGGATCCCCGTGATCTGGGCATAACACCAGCTGTATTATTTGGCCAAAGCCTCCCACCAAGAGCAAGACCTGAATGAAAACACAGAAGGGCTGATATGGTAGTGAAGCCACAGAGTGAAGGAATGGGAACCCGGAGGGGCGTGGAGAGCCATGGGACTCCTGTGGCAAGCCTGAAGATGAAATGGAAGCTAGTGTCAAAGCTCCAGGCTAGACAGGTTGGTTCTAGGAAGAGGCCACACTGGCCCCATCCTCAGGCTTGGAAGGACTTCCTGCAGGGGGTGTCTAGCACCCTGCTGCTGGGCCTCCTGGAGGCTGGAGGCGCTGCTTATTCCTGTTGAGGCTTCCTCCTGCCCACACGCCAGGGAGTCCGTGTAGTGTCCTTCCAAGCTGCTCACCACCAATTTCCTTCATTTTAACTAAAGACCTCAGGTGAGCGGCTTTTTTCTCTACATTCTCTTCTATTTTGAAATAAATTTTAAGCTTAGATCAATCTTGTAAAATTAGCACAAAGAAGTAGGGATTTTGTTGTTGTTGTTGTTTTCATCTTTTTGTTTTGCATGATTGTTAATCAAGGTACACAGGTGCACATGTATTATTGCTCTGGAATATTATAGCGTATATTTGCTATGTTCTGTAACAGTCTCCTCATAGGCATGATGCAGCCATCAAAACCAGGAAATTAATGTTAATTCATTATTACCATCTAGTTTTCTAGCCTTTTCAAGTTCCTCTAATCAGCTTCAAAGTACAGAATCCGGTCTGAGATCCTGTTTGCTCCCTCTCTAGTCTCCTGCACCCTGGGAAAGTCTCCTTTCCTTGACTAGTGCAACCTTGACACGTGGGGAGACTACGGACGATTTTGAGACTGTGCATTTATTTCTCATCGAACCATCATGTGCCAGCTTTTATCACCTGTTAATACTTCTTACTTCATTCAGTTGCTACTACGATCTTGTTACAAGGTGCTTCCTAACTCATAATTATTTTTATATTTATCACTTGTTATTACACCGTAAGGGCTAACTTCTTGTTTTCATGTACTTGTTTGGCGAATTTCTGTATTATTCAGTGGGTTATAATTTAAAGATAAGTATTAATTGTGCTTATAATCCCAGGTTTGGATGGTGGAATCCCCTTCAAGCTGGCTTTGTGTCCCTGTGACACATAACCATTATCCTTAGGGAACTTCCTTACTTGATTATAATATGATGCTTTGGAACCATAATTTGCCTTTCCTGTTCTAGCCCCCAACCCCAGATCTGTTCATTGCCACACACACACACACACACACACACACACACACACACACACACACACTCCTATATCTTGCCATATAGAGACTAATACTTTCAATTCTAACCCATCATCACATTTCTAACTCTCTTATTTACAACAAGAAACCTGATTTCAACTGTCCTTAACAATTAATAGATCACATTGAGTTATTAGATCAAAGTCTCCTCATACATAATCAATTTTACGTAGCCACCATTTTCTCCCACCGTCGCTACAAGCAAATATGATCCTCTCTCACATACATTTTAATCCCCCAATCCTGCCTGATCCCCACTTCGTGGACTCCCTTTGGAGCCAGCTCAGGCTCCAAAGCTCCTGCCAGGTTACACCACCCCCTAGCCTGTACAAAACGCGTCTTTCTGCTGTGAGTTCCTGCTGGGTGAAGTAGCCTAGGCCTTTAATCCCAGCACTCAGGAGGCACAGACTGGCAGATAGATCTCTGAGTTTCAGGCCACCTAGGACTACAAAGTAAGACTGGTCCCAAAACAAACAACAACAACAAAATTTAAAAATTGTTCTTTTTTTCATTTAGACCCCAATATCTGTTGGCCATAACAGCAACTCGTCCTTCACACAGATGCCTGTCTTGTTTGGCCCACATAATGGCTGTTGGACCAAATTACTTAAGAAAGTAGGAAGGCATCCAGGAAATTTCAGAAGGGAGCGGGGCAGGTGGCAAGCTGTGTTATCCAGTTGGAGAAAATCAGAAAAAAGAATAAAAGCAGAGGACCATGATGGACTGCGTATTTATTTAGTGAAGCCATGGAAGAATCAAGGAAGACAGAGGCAGATCTCATAACTGCAAGGGGTTGGGGGGGGGGGGGCGGCATGGGGGAGGGGCATCAGAGGAGACCGCTGAAGGTGGAGAGGGCAGGGGAGGAGGGCTGTGAGGGCAGGGGAGGAGGGCTGTGGTAGATGCTTTGGCATCGGTTATTGTAGGTGAAGCTAAATGTACGCTGTTCAAGATGGAATTGAGAGATACTCAATATGAACATTGAGTAGAAATGATCCCAAACTGTTCTTATTAAATACCCAGGTTATTCTGGGCCTTTCGTGGACATGGCAATTTCCTCAAAGCAGGATTTAGGAAATCTGAGTCATAAGACCCATTATTATGCAGATTTCTACAACAAAGCAAGATGTATTTATAAACATCTCATTGAAGCTCCAGGAAGAGTAAGCAAAAAGGTTTTTAGTGAATGAGGAATAGTACGTGCAAATTAGCAGTGCAGTGCCCGTTATTAGCCAAGGTGTGTGAAATGCCGTTAGCAGTTTTTGATTTGGTGGATCTTAAATATTGTATTTCAAGAATAGAAAAACTACTCAGAAAAATTTCCCTTAGGTCACTTTCATTTGAATTATTTTAGTTTCTCAGATGTGAATTTCTTTGCTGTTGGATGTCTGAGGGATTAAATCTTGCTGGAGAGAGAGTATGGCACTAACACAGGGACCAATGTCAGAGGCTACAACCTACAGTCAGATGAACTCAAATCTTCTCTGGACCATGCGATGTTCTCTGGTTCATGTACAAATCTCCATTTATCTTATCAGTCTTCTTGAGACTGCTGTGATGTCCCGAATTAGTCTCTAAGTCTCCAGCATTTCTGTAAGGAGTCAGTCTTGACCAGCTCTAAGAAATGTCATGTGTGCAAAGCAGTTGGCTCTAGGAGAACCTTAGGATCCTTCTAGAACATCTAATAAAAATGTGACTGGTGAACAATTGACTCTTCTTCCAGAGATGTTAAGGTTTTTAAGGAATTCATTTTACCACTTACATTTTAATGTTTGTTTCTATTTAAATATATGACATTAAATAATTTATAACTAATGAGATTTCTAACAGCTTAATTTTATGCTCTTTTTCTGTGTCATAAGAGGAAAAACTATGTTATTAAAAGAAAAGAAACAGTATACCTGAGGGCTGGCTAGGAGTCAGGATGATTAGTCTTAATTAGCATCTGCTTTCATCTTCATTATTTTTCCATCGAAAGAAAATGTAGAAATATTTTAACACTGACAAAGTTAACTGTTTCAGCCTAAATTATGAGTTCTTTGTATCACACAGGTATTTAAGAAATACCGTAAACGTATGTCAAAGAGTCTCTGTGGCTGAGTATATAAAAATGTTCTAAAAGTAGAGTTTATAGCAAATGACTTTTAAGGAAAATGAAAATACAATGGCAAGGAAGAATGTCATGTCAACAGATTTGGGAGGAAATTGAGACAGTGAATTAAAACTCACCCCAGGAAATATGAATAGGTAAAATTCCGGAACTGAAGACTAAAGGAAGGATGCTTCCTTGACTGTGAGTCAACTACCTGGCAGAGTATCTCCTTAACAAAGAATAAATCCGAAGGAAAGGACCCCTGGAGAAATGTAGTCTTTCCCACATTAAAAAAAAAACCAAAACAGTGGTAGCCTGGAGACAGGAAGAACTGCCTGTCAGAGGCTGCTCTCTGGGATGAGCTGTTCCCAGCCAGACTCAGATCCACGGCAGCCATCTTGCCTTGGCCGCTCCTTGGCCTCCTCAGTGGATCAGTGCAGTTCTCACGTTCATCCCATATTATTCTTGGTTTCTCTTTTTTTCTTTTTCTGGCTTATAAAATATCTTTACTCCAAAAGGAGATCAAGGTGTTATCAATGCAAATCTCGGATTAACCTTGTTAACTACAAACCAATAACAAAAAACCGACTCTGTGTCAAGGGCCATGATGGAGACGAGGTGGGCAGTGAAGAGGTGGGAGAAGGTTGGACTGTGGGGCACGAGCCTGCCATGTGGCCAGGATGGTGTGTCTCCGCAGCCACCCGTCAGCCTTTCTTTTGATTACTGGCTTTTACTTAATAAAACAACCCCGGCCTTGGCACACTTGATAAAAAATGACTGCAGTCCTAATCGTAGGTGATAAGCTTCGTGTACATTCCAATTAAAATGGGTGTAGTCATGCCTTCCTTTCCAAAGCTTTGCCTGTTTGGTTGGTTGGGTTTTTCCTCCATGGGGGATTTTTATCAACAGATTTTCATTTCTCGTGCCTTTTTTTCAAATGAACTAGAGAAGATTAAAGCTGAGCAGGATGTAGAGACTGATTTCCCTTCTGACCTTTACAAGGATGCATACAGTGAAGATGGTTTAGATTGTGAATTTTTCTCTTTACCTTTCTTCATATCAGGTTTCTCCAGTCCGTGAGCATCCCACATCAGCGTTACCCTGATAACTGCTGTTTGCAGTCACATATACCAATTCCATCAGGTGGCACTTGCCTTGTTTCCGGTTTTCATAATGTGTTAATATCTCTGCTTGGAACTTTTTCCTCCTCATCCAAGTTATTTTCAGTTTTTGCAATTTTTAAAAATTAAAATATAATTGTGTTTTTCTCCCTTCCCTTCATCCCTTCCCTCTATCTCCTCCCACATATGTATAAAACCCCCTTGGTACCTCTCAGTTTCTTTTTTTTTTTTTTTTTTTTTTTTAAATTGGTTACAAACTGTATGGCCGTGGCAGGCTTCTTGCTAACTGTTCTTACAGCTTAAATTAATCCATATCCATTAATCTATACCTTGCCACATGGCTCGTGGCTTACCGGCATCTTCACATGCGGCTTGTCATCATGGTGGCTGGCAGTGTCTCTCTCACCCAGCTTCCTGTTCTCTCAATTCTCCTCTCTGTTAGTCCCGCCTATACTTCCTGCCTGGCCTCAGTTTCTTGACCTACTTTTGTTATTGTCATATTTATCTGTATAAACACATAAATATATAAATACAACCAACTTGCTGTGTCTGTTTAGTACTGCCTGTGTGTATATGATTTCAGGGCGGACCACTTGGTATTGAATAACCAACTAGGGGGCACCTCCCTTGGGAAGAATAATTCTCCCTCCCTCAGCAGTTGTAAGCAGCCCAGAATTCTTTACCTGGGCACGGAGTGCCGTGAGATTTCCCCCTTCCACGTTAGCCTGTGTGTTGGTATTGTCGTTGTTTAGGTCTTGTTTGGGCAGCCATATTGTTGAGGTATCATGGCTGCAGCTTCTCTGTCATTTTAGGAGACAGTCATGCGACTGACTTCCTGGCCCTCTGGCTCTTACCATCTTTCTGCCTCCTCTTCCAGAACGTTTCCTGAGCTTTGGGTGCAGGAGTTGTGTGGTAGATGTATCAGCTGATGCTGGCTACCCCATGGTCATTTGCTGCATGCGTTTTGACTATGTGTGGCTTTCTGTGATGGTCTCTCTGTTGTGAAGAGGGGCTTTTTTGATGAGGGTTGGGAGCTACACTTACATGCCGATATACGGATAAGTATGTAGAATGCACGTAGGAATTATAGTGATTGAGCGAAATGCCAGTGGTGGGGTCTCCTCTCCTCTAAGATCTGTGCTCTCACTAGACAGTTAGCTAGGTTTTTCCTACCCGTTATCATTTCTCTTGCTGAGTGGACCTTAAGTCCAGTTAGAGATTTATTGGTTACTGTCAAGACAGAAGCACCATTATCGAACCTTTAGAGATGGCTTGCCATGTTGGTCATAGTTGTGATTCATGAGTGTCACAACTGGGTGGGACCACTGATTGCCTGCTTCCCTTGGCAGCTTGCATAACACGCTTCTGGTTCCATGAAAGCTAGTCCTCAGAAGGAGGAAGGAAGCTTTCAGGTCAGAACTATCTGGAAGCCTTTCAAGTCCTGTGTCCAAAGTATATGGTGTCTTCAGCAATAAGGACTTGTTTTTCTTTCCTGGGAGACAACCAGCAACAACAGCAATAGATTATATTATTTTATTAGCATATGTGTATATAATATATTTATATGTATTATATGCCATTTTAAGTAAATATGAAATAATATGATTCCCGTTGGCTTTCCCAGACTTCTGTGGTGTTCTTAATCCCTCTCCCCCCTCTCCTTCTGTACGGAACTCTCTCTTCTCTCTCCAATTCAAGTTCCCCACCTTTCCCATGTCCCCTTCACATCACTTATATCCTGCTATTCAACTCCCATTTAATCATATTTAAATTTGTTAAGAAATTGTACACAAACATCTTCTTTTTCATATTCCCAGATTTCTCTCCATAATAAAGCAGCTTATGTCAACCATAATAGTTGTGTTTGTATGCTGAGTTATGAACATTGGAATTTATTTCTATTTCTTCTAATAGGTGCCACCTCCCCTGAGCTTTTGAAAATCTACATTTCTTGAATTGCTACTGAGGTGGTACAGTACTATTATTATTATTTGCAATTTGCATTGTTTTAGTATACATTTCAATTTTCCACTAACAGAATAAGGACTTACAGATCTTCCCTAATTATTTATGTTTGTTGAATGCTAAACTTTAGTTATGTTTACCATATTTATTCTAGTCTGTTGCACTTCTGCTTATTCAAATAGACTTTGCCATATTTTGTTTTCACTATTATATTTATACAAATATCCATCTTTTCCCCTGATGACAACTTCAATATTTTCAGTATTTAGAAGGGTTTTTCTTTCAGCAGAAATTCCATATGCTTCCTTCAGTTTATTTTCATTCTTAATCACTGAAGTCTTTAAACCCAGCTGGAATTTTTCTCAGTACATTGTAAGTAATACTAGATCACATTGCATTTTTTTTTCTCAGAAAAAAATATCCTGTGGCTGGGGATGGGCTTCAATGTGTAGAGCACCTGCATAGCATGCTCAAAGCCCTGGGTTCGGCCTCAGCCTCAGTAAGACATGTGGAGTGGCACTTGCCTTAATTCCAGCACTTGGAAGGTAGAGGCAGATAAATAGGGAGTTCAAGGTCATCCTTGGCTACATAGCAAGTTCAAGGTCAGCCTGGGATACAGGCTACCTGGTCTCCAAGAAACAAACACAAAAATGCATTGTTTTTTCTCTGTGCCCAACTCTGTGCAAGGCACTGCTAATTTTCAGAAGGTAAGAGCATAAGGTAATTTCTGCCCTCAGGGACCTTATACTCCAAAGAATCATTCAAGTGGGTATGTTCAGTAATAGTATGTATAGTGTTATGATGCCAATAAGTAGAAGGTATATAGAGACACCAGGTAGGATTGTCTAGCTAATTCTTGAGGAGTCACAGAAGATTCCCTGAGGAAAAGAGGTGTCTAGTCTGAGAACTAAGAGTCAAGGCATTGACCTGGTAACAAGAAGATGAGGAGGATACTGTTCTAGAGTGGGCATAGTGAATGCACCATCTGCCCCAGAATGATGTTCTACCACGGCTAGAGAAGACCAAGGGCTGAGATGATCCCTGTCCTGAAAATATCTTGAAAAGGAGAAGAAATAACCTTGTTCTCATCGAAGATGGCTAGCAACCTGAATGGTTGTCCAGCACTGCTCGGCTGTGCTGCCCTAGTCAACAAAGCATGGGGTTCCTGGTGCATGCAGCCAGGATTGGGCAGAGATGAGATCTTGGAGAAGGGAGAAATGGTCCTAGCAGAGTACCTCAGCCTGCCTCCCTAGTGACCCACACCTCTCCTGGGCTAGATGGTCCTATCCGTACTTTTTAAAGGAGAGCCATTCAGCACAATCAGGTGATCTTAGCTTGCTTGGAATATACTGTAACTCTTCCTTAAAAAGATAGGTTTCATGCTAACAGAGTGTCATCTGGAGCAGACCCCACCAACAATCACTGCATTTAAAGGGGAAAAAACATTTCAGCAAGAAAAGGCATGGGAAGAGGAAGTGGTCACCAAAATTAAATGCTGGAAAAGGACAAAGAAAACAAGAAGTGTGGAGTGTTGTCTCTACTGTCATTCGTGGTGTGGGAGTCCATGATTTCAGTTAGTCAGTTCGACAAACTCTGTGCCCGGAAGTGTTTGGACGGTAATGAGAAAATAGAGATGCGGGATATTGGATTTTAGGGCTTTGCAGTAAGAGAAATATATACCATCTGTGGACACTGTGTGACTGACTCCAGCTTGCCTTGTTTCTGGTTGTAGTCTAAACCATGGGGTTATATGTGCTTCAGTTCCAGAAGCATTCTAGAATTGAATTCTAGAGTTCTTTCCCCATAGTGCTAGTCCAGCAAACCTCCCAGTAAAGAGATTGGCATTTAGCAGGTCATATTCTGCACGAAGTATGTGAACAATGGTCCTGAACTATGAAAATGTGTAGTACATACATTGGACAGCCATACACAGAAGCCATGATTCTAGAATTCCCAATTTTGAAGCAAAGAAGTATGGGCTCCATTATTTGTTTGGCTGCCAAGGATGGAGAAATGATGGATCTGTCTTCTCTCATTTATGGGCAGAGTATAAATATGATTTAAAAATAAAAAATGACAAAAATAAATCTTATAAGCATATCCCTGACAGTAATAGTAGCTGTCTTGAGGAGAACATATGGTGATTGGCTGACTGTGGGCTAATAAACACGTAGAGGGAAGTTGAATTGAAATTCAAGGTCATAAATGTAGTGATTATCCATTGGATAGCACTATACAGCCTCCCCCCTCCACCTCAAGCCCTATTCTATGCTTGTCAGAAGTAAACAAGACTGAATAATAAAACATCCTGCAAAATCAAAGCCTGGTGGAAGTTATTAAGCAGGCTCGAATGTAATAGCATTAAAGCCAGAGGGGAGAAATGTAAAAATTATTCTTAGAAAATTTATCTCCGTAGAAGTAGCTTGATATATGTAAGCACAGAAGTTACAGCAATGAGCGTACATGGGGAATTGGGGAAGTAAAAACAAATTAATCCAACCCTCTCACTTTATTGAAGAGGCAAAAAGCCCGTGACATGTAATAATTAGCCTATCGTTGGTATCAAGACTGGAAGTAGAAAATGACAGCCAGACTCCCCGGCAGATGCAGACCCCAGGAATTATTTACTAAGTCATCCAATAATGAAACATCATCTAACTAAAGGAGTATAAATGAATTGCTTCATAAACTAAATATGTCTGCCACTTTAAATAGATCTGAAAAGGGAAACTGTAAATTCATATAGTATATAAATTGGGAGATAACTGGATTTTGTAAGGTGATTGTACTTCCTCCAGCAATCAAAAGGAAATTCATTGGATTCCTTTAAATCACATACTCTTCTCGCCCCAAATCTTTTCAAATAAAATGAATTTGACTCATAAACCAGCCAGCATGTAATTTATAAAAGGAATCTACCATAGGAAGCAGAACTTATCTGCAAGTTAACATCCAAATTATAAGCTTTAATTTACATTTTTGTGTGCCATCATGCAGCAGAGCACTAATAAGAATTTATTAGCTTTCCTGAAGATCTGCACCAATCTCAGAGATTAGCACTTAGGAACCAGCGAATGGAATGCTCCAATTACAGCTTTAGCTGTGGTGAGAGTCTGAATGAGCACACCTTCCTGTGCGGCCGAGCTCTGCCCTTGCTGAAGAATGAGGTGCAGAATGGGAATGTGCTCAGTCTTGACCTCTGCATCGGAGGTGCAGATAGCTTGAGAGTAAGTTCTCTTGTTCAAAGTTTTGTATCAGGACTCAGTGTCTATGGAAATGAGTTCTGCTTGGCTGTTTAGAAAGGGCTTTGTGAGGACTGGTAAAAATCGCTTGAAAGTATTTTGAAACTGACTGGTATTCAGTGTGCTTGATAAGGAAAATTTGCTGGGTTTCCTTTAGTACTCAGGAACTGATTGAGTGAAGTTTTTTTGTTTGTTTGTTTTTGTTTTTTAATCAGAAACCTTCCTTCCACCTGGTATCACAGGCTCTTTGAGACCAGAATGAGAGGGCAATGGCATGGCCATCTTTGTGAACACAGAATCCTGCACAGCATAGTTAAGTTTTAGCATGAGCACTGGGAGAAAACACATGTCGGACTGGGAAGGCAGGGATGTTAACCTCTTCTGCCTCTGGCCTTTGGAAAGGCAGGGAGGCTGTGTGTATGGTGTGCAGGATGGGGTGGTAGTGATGGGATGGGGTGGGAAGCATGACCAGGCTGGAAAGAGAAAGCAGGAGGCAATGTAAAGAGAAATTCTTTGCTTTTCTGTTTGAAGTGCCTCTCTTTCCTCTTGGTAAATGTTGGGCCATCACCTATCTGGATTGCATTCCCATCCTGTCCCTCTCTCAGTCTTTCTGTTTCTCAATTCAGTTAACTCTCTCCTTAGCTGTCAGATGGCCTGAGCCTTTGTTTTTACTCTCCTTGGTTGGGGTTGGTGTCCTGTGGAGAGGGATAGGTCCTGTAGTCTTCAAGGAAGGGAGATGAACAAGTGGCCCTCCTGGTCTGGCTTGGAACTGAAATAAGAACAGGACAGACATTTTAAGGGCTCGTGGTACTTTAAAAATCAGGTATGGAGACAGACAGACACAGAGAGGACAGTCATGAAAGACATCATTGATAGAATTCCTGGCCACTCCCCCAGCTACATGACCACACATGTGCTGTCCAGTAGCCCAGCAAGAGGCTTAGTCATTCCAGGGCTTTATGTCCTACATAATCGGTGTGCAGCGTGATCATGTAATCTATGCGCATGCGTGGCATAGCTACGAAAGCCCACATGCACATGTGCGGTCTAAAAAAAGCGGGTTCCGTCTTATCCCTTCTCTCTCTCGCTGCACAACCGTTTCCATAGGCCTAAGCACTCCCTGTTCCTTCTCTTAATAAACTCTTTCTTTTAAATTTTCGAGACAGGTTTTCTCTGTATAGCTTTGCGCCTTTCCTGTTGAAAGGTTCTGGAAGCTCCACTCACAAACATATCAATCAGAGTCTTTGGGCATAGGCTGGATATACCTACTGTTTAAAAGCTTCTGGGTGCTGCTAATGTGTAGCCAGGTTTGAGCGGGTCTCCCTGACACCAGACACCTGCAGCATTGGCTTTACTTGGGGACCTTTTAAATTTTCTCTTAACAAGTTTTAATGTATCAGTTTATTTGTGTGTGTGTGTGTGTGTGTGTGTGTGTGTGTGTGTGTGTGTGTACGTGTGTATGTGTGTAATGATGTATACATGTGGTATGTGGGGACAAAAGGGGATGATGTTAAATGTCCTGCTCTATCACACTCTACCTTGTTCCCTTTGAGATAGGTTCTTTGATTGAACCTGGAGCTAGGCTGGCAGCCAGCACTCCCCATGATCCTCCTGCCTCTTCCCCTACAGTGCTAGAGTTACAGACACACATGTAGCCAGGATCTGCTTATTTTGTGGGTTTGGTGACTTAAACTGAGGTCCTTCTGCTTACACATGAATGGCTCTTACCCACCGAGTGAGCCATCTCCCCAGTCTTACTGAGGGACTTTGTTAGCATGGAGAATCTCAGACCCAACTCAGACCAACAGAATCAGAGCCAGGATTTTAACAAGCTGATGAACATGGGTGATGAACATGTGGTAAGTGCCAGTAGCCTCGGCGGCTCATCACAGCAAAGGTTTGACTCTGTGTTAGCTCTTCTCTGATAGGCTCTACATCGTGCAAACTAAACCCCGGATCACCTCCCTCCACTTCTATTTTGTCATGCTCCATAAGTGACTAGCTCATGACAGAGACAGAGACAGACAGAGACAGAGACAGAGACAGAGATGCAGGAGCTGTGTGAACAGCATCCATGCTAGGTTGGTCCATGCCTGTAGTGGGAGGTTCATCTTCTCAGGCTTTATCTTCTAGGCATAGCTACAATCCACCTCCACAATCCACATTAAAAAAAAAAATTTATCTTCATTTCCTCCTACAAAGCACAGAAGCTTAACTCTGGGATTCAAGGTCAGATGTTTGACCTTCAGGGTCCTATCCCTACCCTCAGTTGGGATTACTTTGTTTCTTAAAAGCAGATTTTTTTTTCCTCAAATAAAAACAAAAATGTATGAGGTGAAACCTATTGGAAGGAAAATGGTACTTTAAAAAATCTGAGGCATTAAATCACTATCTTTTGGGGTGATCTATGTTAAATTAAATGTCAACCAAGTCATAGAAATTATCTTTAAAGATGAATGAGACTGCCTTTCTAACTACCAGTGGCCATCCCCTCTGTTATGAAAGCAATGAATTACCTTTTGATGGGAATTGCACAGTATCAGCCATCTTAATCCACAGTGATGAATAGGGACTGGAAGAGCTTAAGGACTTCACAGAGAGGAAACTCTCTAACATCAGACTTGAGAGCTTGTGGCACACCACACACTCAGATTTCCCCTCAGACCTTTATTTCTCCTGTGCCTTCCAGGAACACCAGCCTCTTGCTGAATGGTGCCTTCCCTTGCTAATTCCAACTAAAGACAAATCAGTTTTTAGAATGCTTTCATGCAACGGTACTGGTGCTGACCCTAAGTGAGTCTCCCCAGGCAATTCGATCCCCTCCCCTCCCCACCCTGATTTCCAGCTAGCCCCCACCCAAATGCCACACTTCACCAGTACCTCTTTCCTGGCTGCCTGGTTGTTGGAGTAGGGAGTTGGGATCAAAGAGGATGGAGAGGATTTGAGAAAGTGGGGAAGGGGGGGGGGGTGCTGTCTTTCCATGCAAAAAAGATCCTCACACAACTTTAGAGTAGGGGGAACATGAGAGAGGGGAAGGAAAGAGGCCCTAAGGGAAGGGCGGCATAACAGGATACAAGTGATATGAAAGTAGAGACTGGGACTCTGGGGTGGAAAGATTTAAGACGGTGTGGGGTACGGAGATAGGGGAGAGGAGAGAGGAAAGGGCTAACCCAAACCAAGGATATATGAAAAGCCTGCGCAAACCACAACTTTGTAACCAGTTAAAAATATTAACTAATGGCCAGGTGTGGTGGAATACGCCTTAATCTCAGCACTCGGGAGGCAGAGGCAAGTGAATCTCTATGAGTTTGAGGTCAGCCTGGTCTATAAAGTGAGTTCCAGGTCAGCGAGGGCTACACAAAGAAACTCTGTCTCAAAAAACAATATATATATTAGTGAGCATAAAGAGATGATTCAGCAGTTAAGAGCACTTACTGCTCTTCCAGAGGACCCAAATTCCATTCCCAGCATCCACATGGATGCTCACAACCAACCATAACTCCAGTTCCAGGAGATCCAACTCCTTCCTTGGGCACCAGGCATTCACACAGTGCAAACACATAAGTGCAAGCAAAAACACTTATATACATAAAAAATTAAATAAACCTTTAAAAATCTACTAAACCAATAAGTTCAAATGGAGGTACCCTGCATAGGTGGATAATGCTGTTCCCAGGAGCTATAGGCTATTAAACAAAAATCTTAGTGTCATGTTTGGGACACCTTCCTGAATGCTGTTGATGAGAGAGGTTCCAGAAGCCTTCAAAGCAATCTAGGCTATTGTCGTTACTCTGGGTTTCCCACCAGAACTTGATAGGAAGATCCTATTGATGATGGCAGCACACACTTAGGCTATAAGAAAAATGGATCTGGAACTAACCTAAAAAAACTCTCTCCCTGCTGGCTCGTTTTCATAATGAAGAAGGGTACCCTGCAGGGTCCTGGGAAAAAGTCATCAACAGTCTAACCTGCATACTGTACCACCAACCTGTCAGGCAAAATGTGTCCACTGCTGCCATAGTGGCATGACTGTTATGGGTGAAGCAATTGTTTCTGATTGGACCCGAGACATTCTCATAGGAGTAAAATCATGCCTGGTACGGAAACCTGATCAGAGGCCTATGGCTGTGGAGATCAAAGGACCTAGTGAGAAACCTACTATTGTTATTTTGATAAATGTGCATGTTATTAAACTTCTGAATATGAATGTTTATACCCATGGAGAAACGCAGCTCTCAAGATCAGAGAAGTGTCTTTTTTGCAGTGGGAAAGAGTTAATAAAGAGATTCATAACTGGTCAGGGTGCTGAGAATTAGTGACTGTTGAATGCTCAGCCCCCAATGAGACATCGATATTATTCCACACTCCTTGAAACTTGTGTGGCTCTTCTCTGTTCATATGACACTGCTTGTTTGCTTAAGTCTTTGTGTTTTCTTACTTTTCCGTTATGAGCATCTTGACCTGCTCAGGATCCCAGTGTTGAAGGGGAAAAAACAGCGGCATGCTAGGCCACCAACAATCTTCTTTTCTGAAGCCAGGGGGAGGAGTGGAAGGAACAGAGCCTGGGGATTTTTAGATGTTTTTGTCTTTGTCTCATCATGTTACGATGCTGTGCAGACCAATCTCAGAGGAACCGTGGGGACCAAAAAGCTTCAGAGCAGCAGGGTGAGCAAAGGGATGGATACAGAGGCACTAAGCCACCTTTTCTCATTGGTTGCTTTCTGAAGGACGGGAAGCTAGTGGATGCTTCTGGGGACTGCTGTGTTGTTGTAAGGAGGAGGATCCCCCTTACATAAGGACACCCGAGCACCGGGAAGTATGAACGTCGTATTTCATGTGACCCAAGAGCAGCTCTGGTCACGACACAGGAGTAGGAGAGAGAGCAGGAAGCACAGAGCAGCCTGACACTGGGCTGGGGGAGTGTGGCCTAACTTAAGATGGAAGGAGAAGGATTTGCCGGCCACGTGGCGGCTTATCCTTCCAGTTTCAGCACATGTGCTCCCTGTCTGTCTGCAGGAGCCCCCTGTCTGTCTGCGGGAGACGAGAATGGCTGCAGTGGGGAAAGGAGAGGGAATCACAGAGGGGGCGGGGAGAGAAAACTACTGAAATTCATTATATACATGCGTGAAACTGTTCACAAAAACCACAACAAGGAAAAGACAATCTGTTAGAAATGGTAATGGAAACACCAAGCAACATAAAAGGGGGGGAGGGGGGGCGGGCTAACAGCCAATGAACACGTGGCAGAGTGTTCAATCACAAGATTAACGATGAAAGGTTACAGAGCTCAAACACAAATTAATAGAATAAGCTAATTCTGTTTGCCTTAAAACAGAAAGTGTTTATGTATTTTGATCCTCAGTCCTCTTAAGAGAAGGTGCCTAGTGGAATGTAATTAAGTCACTCTGCCCTGAACAAGAATTAGTGCTGGGTTCTTGGAGGAAGTTAATTTTGAAGAGAATGGGTTGTTGGAAAGAGTAAGTCCAGCCCTGACCTGTTCTGGCTTCCTTTTAGCCACGTGATCTCTTCTGTCTACAGTGCCACTATTGTCCTGCTGAGCTGGAACTGATGTGACTCCCCGTTTTTCCCCTCTTTCTTTCTTCCTTCCTTCCTTCCTTCCTTCCTTCCTTCCTTCCTTCCTTCCTCCCTCCCTCCCTCCCTCCCTTCCTTCCTTTCTTTCTTTCTTTCTCTTTTCAGTTATTTTTACAGTCCCCCCCTCCCCTTCTCTCAATCCCTCCCCTAACTCCCCTTCCCCCACTCACTCCTCCCCATCTCTCTTCAGGAAAGTGACTACCTGGTTTTTAAAAGACCTACTCTCAAGTGTTTTGTTGTAGTCACATAAAACAGGCTAACCCTGACTGGAGGAAGGCACTGAACGACCTCACAGTAATTTGGGAGATGAAGAACTGTGCACACATGACTTACTTTTCTTCTTCTTGGTTTATGCTTTGTGGAGTTTCTTTCCTCTCCAATGCATTGGAGGCCACATTCCCAGGACAGTGCCCCTCTCTTCTCATGGGGTTTAGACTACAACCCTACAGCCTTAGATGAAGTGGAGGAGTAGAGATGAGTATAATTAAAACTCTGAATCTGTCACACTGCTTGAGAATCATTCTTCTTTTCTTCATCATTAACTGAGCGCCTGTGGTAGTCCAGGTTCTATGCTAATCTATATCACATCACAAATGGGAAAACTGAGCCCCAGATGCCCCACAACTCCCAAGGTCATCGGTCAGACACAAGCAGAACAGGGGAAGATGCCTGGTCTCCACATCCCTGGTCAGAGTCCTTGCTGTCATACGTCAAGCCTTCCTTGACCTCAACAAAGCCACTTCATAAACTGTAGTCATTTGCATATTTTCTCTGCTCTATGAACACATGATTCCAGCTTAGAGTAGAAGGGCTTTATCTGTGATAGCCTAGTAACTTTCCATTCCTAAACCCAGTGGACCTTCCTAAGATGTGAGCTATTGGAAATCTCTGCTTTAATTAAAAAAGTTTCCCTAGAATGAACAAAATCCTTTGAACATTTCTCCTGACATTAGGCACTGGACACATGAGAAATGCACCTGTGTGTCTTTTGCTTTTGCCCACAACGGCTAGACTCTGACCATCCATGCTGTTAGCTGCACACCGTAAGCTGGGCAGTGTTGCACTTGTCTGAAACAGCTGTGGAGTGTTGCATGAATCTTAAAAGTTCTTATTGATAAAATCAAACCTGAGCCAGGTATTGGGGTGAACACTGGAAGATCAGAGAGACAGAACAAGCCACAGCTAACCTCACCTGGCCAACTTCTCAGCTGGTCTTGGTTCCTCAGACTGGAAGCTTCTGTGTCCTCATCCCAATGGCTCTCAGCTGAACTGCTGCTCTAAAGCCTGAAGCTTAACCAGCTAAAAGCTTAACCAGCCAAATGCTTCTAGTTTCTGGTCCTCACGCCTTATATACCTTTCTGCCTTCTACCACCACTCCCTGGGGTTAAAGGCTCGCTTTCTGGGATTAAAGGTGTGAGTCACCATGCTTGGCTGTATCCTTGAACACATGGATTTCTGCCTCTGGAATGCTAGGATTAAAGGCATGTGCTAACATTTTCTAGCCTAAGTATCTTGTGGCTTTTCTGTTCTCTGACCCCAGATAAGTTTATTAGGGTACACAATATTTTGGGGAACACAATACCACAATAGTGGAGTGCACCTAGAAGGCTGTGGGACTCCCGATACAGTAGCAAGAAAGAGTCCAGCTGCATAGTAGGTGCATGGAAGTGATAACTTTATGTCTTATGTCCCTGAGCCTCCTCGGCTACAGCGTGTCAAGGGAACTTAGGGTTGTGCACTGTGCTTCTCAGTTCTTTAAAACTATGTCCATGAAATCTTTGAGTCTCTCAACAATTGTGGTTTGAATGGTGGCCCCCATAGGTGTGTGTGTATATGTGTGTGTGTGTGTATGTATGTATTTCTACTGCTCCAGCACCATGTTTACCTGCTTGCTTCCATGTTCCATGATGTAATGGTCATGGACTTATCCTTTGAAACTGTAAGCAAGCCCCCAATTAAATGTTTTATTTTACAAGTGGCCTTGGTCATGATGTCTCTTCAAAACCATAGAAAACTAATCCCGGCAATGA
This sequence comes from Peromyscus californicus insignis, assembly GCF_007827085.1. NCBI lineage: Eukaryota > Metazoa > Chordata > Mammalia > Rodentia > Cricetidae > Peromyscus > Peromyscus californicus. The sequence continues at coordinate 67,156,012 of NW_026294584.1, forward strand.
TGCATTATTTTAAGGGTTTTTAATGAGGTTTACATGTTTTTGAAGGAAAACCAGACTTTTATAGAAAGAGTAAAAATATTGTAGTTTGAAATACAACTCACATGAAAAATGAATCCTCAAAAGTGAGTCCGAACGATGCCAAGTCTGGCCTCACTGAGGGAAACACAGGAATGTGAAAGGCCAAGTTCCTCTTTCGTGCTGAGGAGAGAATGTGACCACAGAACTATGACCAGAGACCCTCAATCCTTGCTTTGCCCATGACTCAAAGATGTGAAACCTAGAGGCTCAGCCACATGCTGGACCTCTGTGATGTCTGTGCCTCACTCATAGAGGTACTGGACAGAGAGGGAGATAAAGTCAGAGTTAATATTGAAGATCCACTGTCTTTAAGGCTGTAGAAACCAAAGACTTAAAGAAAGAAATCTCAGAATCTTTCTTCCCAGCATGGGTCCCAGGGATGAAATCTCCCCAACAGTATCAAGCAACCGTGAGAAATAACAATCTATCCCATTCATCCATCACCCATCATCTACTACTCCAACATCCATCCATTGACCCACCCACTCATTCATTCATTCCTCACTAACAAGTACTTATTATGACTTCAGAGGTTCACATGGGGTATGTAAGCATGGATATACTTTTCAATATAATTAGCAAAAGCAACAAACTTCTGTTTTCCTAGAAGAGAGATTGTTGTACAGGAAGAAGTAAAAAGTGACATTTTTCAACAAAGATTATTTGGAGGCCTGAAAGGCAACACAAAGAAGTGAAGAAAATGTTGATTTTTGAGACTCAGCTGATACGGGACGCAAGTGACATTTTTCAACAAAGATTATTTGGAGGCCTGAAAGGCAACACAAAGAAGTGAAGAAAATGTTGATTTTTGAGACTCAGCTGATACGGGACGCAAACCTAGTTCCTATAACTTGTCTTTGGCAATCACCTGCCCTGAGAGTCCATTGCCTCAGCTGGAAAGTAGTGTTGATGACGAGTTGTGGTGTTTTCAGTCACAGACACTTGGGCAGCCGTAGAGCTCTATATTCTGCTCTTGTAGGCAGAGAGGGTGGAGATCTGGGCTGATCTGGAAGTCTCTATGCTTGGCTCTAGAGACTTTTATTTCCAAGACTCTCATAAGCATCAGGCCTTGTTCTTGCATAGACTCTGTATTGTCAAGATTCTTTCATTCTCTAGGATTGCAGCCAGAGCCAGTAACTTAGTGGACTTCTCTGGTACTCTAATTAGCCAGATCACTGGGACTCTGCCTTGGAAGAGGTGTCAGTCAAAAGGAAACTTGGAAGATGTGCAAATGCCTGGAGTATACGGTACCCAAGGCTGGGGTGGTAACCAAGGGTGATCTCAGCCAGTCAAGTCCACACAACTCAGCAATGTGGCCAGCTCGCCCTCTCCTTCTCCTATTCACTAGCATTAAAATTCAGGCAAGTTATAGAAGTAGTCTGTGCCTCAGTTTCCTCATCTGTGATGTGAGCTTAAGAATAGGATCTAGTTCATAGAGTAGTCCTGAGGATTAAGTACTGACAGATGAAAAGTTTGTTAACTGTGTCCAGGGCACGGTAAATTGAATGTTGGCTTTGGTTATCCACGTGTGCATGTTCTACAGGTGAATTCTCACACTATGGAACTCATGTTCACTGCTTAAAGCAATGAGACACACATTTCTCTTTTATTTGGGGGAGGGGGCTGGGGTTAGGGGCTTGTTTTATAAAGTGTTATCTGTATCTGAATACCAATATAGAAAAATTCTTTTGATAGAGAGCATTGAGTGACTATCTGCACACACAGGCCAGACTTCTCCAGGCTGCTCAGCACCTCATGGACAGATGGTTCCTGCACCCCTGCTGCCCAACAAGGAGATCCCATGTTTGTGTCCAGGGACTCAACGAACTCCATCCCAGTCTTTCTGGACTCCCAGGCATGTGGTCTTCAGTTTGGTGCTCCCTTCCCTGGGTTATTTCAAAATGTGTGTTGTTCATACCTCCTAGATTCCTATGAAGCAGAAATGGGCTAATTAAACTGGAGACCTTCTAGAAGAATTGTTCCCGGCTCTGCGGGGTGGCATCTTTACCTCTCTCTCCACACTGCTTCCAAGTCTCTGCTCTGCAGGTGGGCAGTGGTTTTTTCTTCTCAATTCCCTAGCCTTCCTGAGGGCTCTTTCTTCTTAAGGGCTCTGAGCATCTGTCTTCCCAAGTTGTTGTCAGACACAGCACCAGAGGGAGCAGGCCTGGAATTTAAGTCATGTGACTTCAGGAAATACAAATGGATACTCCCAGGGAGCTAACAATTGCATGGCATGCTTGAGAGGCTGGATGGGGAAGTAAGACAGCAGTTGTTAAATGTTGGCAACTTGAAATCAGCCAAGGTGAGAGGATTTACATCCTGGCACTTGGCAATTGCCAAGTCCCCCTACTTCCTTCCCGGCTTTTCTGACATGCCTTACAAATAAGGGGACGACTGGACGGGGAGGCAAACCACAGGCAGTTTCTCAGATGTCTTGAAAGGTTGGCTCACTGCCATACATTCTAAAGCTTTTCCATTCCCCAAAACAACAGCGAAACGGCCTTTCGCTGGTGAGATTTCAGTAGGAGCAGACAAATACTTATCTTTGTTGCCCTACTAAACCAGCTCCCCCGGCCACTCAGCCAGATAAATGAGAACAAAGGAGTGAAGTCTCCTAGGACCCATCAAGGAGAAATAACTCATTAAGGATCCCAGTGTGGGGTAGCTGAATGCCACTATTATTAAGCAGATCTGTGCACAGACATTTTTGGGCCCGACACACTGCTGGTGATGATGTCCTCCAGGAAGTAGCAGCAGCCCAAAGGACTCCTGTTCTCAAGCCTGAGATCCAAGGTTCTGTAGCTTTCCATCTGCTTCTGTATAGGAAGGGTCTCCTGAAGAAGAGGATCTGGAAGCTGACATTCATGACAGTTTTCTTTCCAGGGAACCTTCTATCACCAGGCGGGCAGGCAGCATGAGTGGATGCCAGATTCAGGGGTGGAGTGGCGGTGAACCGGGTGGAATGTTAGTCCCCTAGGAAGGCAGCTTGCTGCTGTGGCTCCTCCCATTCTTGCCCAGATACCCAAGAAGGTCGATGCTGCCCATGTCTGCACTGCAGGCTCCTGGATTCGGGCCCGGTGAGGGTGACATTAGAAGCACTTGGGGACAGGTTTGCACTCCTGGTGTTAAGAATCCAGGCAGACATTAGAAGATTTGGAGCCCAGTGAGGATGAACAATACTCATCAGCTTTGATCTCCAACTCCCATACCCCTGGTAGCAGGCTGATTCTCAGGAAGAGGAAGCATGACAGCTGCTCCTCAAGATTTAAAATACCATATACAGGAAAGGGAGGAAGATGGCGGTAGCGGAGCTTTGCTGAAGGCTGCAAAGAGAAGGCTCTTAGTAAAGCACAGCTATTTTATAGACTTTAATTTTTACATTTAGTCTGTTGTATGACTTTTGGTTGATTGAATGGACTCCGAAGCGTACCTCTGGCCTCCCATGAGGGAATGCTATTCTATTCTAGAGTGCCAAAAGATGGGGCCGGAGAGATGGATCAGAGGTAAGAGCACTGGCTGCCCTTCCAGAGGAACTGGGTTTGGTTCCCAGTACAGCTCCCCTGGAACAGACATTGCAGACTGTTGTAAGATGCCGTGTGGAAGCTCAGAACTGAACCCTCTGCAAAAGCAGCGAATGTTCTAAACCACTGAGCAGTCACTTAGCTCTCCATTGGCCATCAATAGATGTTCACTAGTTTTACAGTTTTGTTATACGATGTAGCCCGGACTGGCCTGCAGCTTGCTATGTAGACCAGGCTAGCCTTGAGTCTCCCTCCCCAGCGCTGGGGAGGGCATCCTCCACCTTCCCCCAGGTGTCACTTCTTGACCCCTGACTCGCTTCCCTTCTCCACTCCCCAACTTCCTTTCAACTGCAGCATTTCCAGCTTGCCTGTCCTGCCATGTTTGCCTCTCAAACTCCGATACAATTGTTCTGGAGTTTCCTCCTGAGTCTGTTTTTATACTATTTTATCTAGAAGACTAAGAGCCTGGGAGAGACCCTGTTCTCCTCTGCAGCACAGATTCCTAACAGACAAGTGAACCAAGTCATGTCAGAATCTCTGGAGGTGGCTCCCAGGCCATGAGAGGTTTGGAAATCTCTCCAGGGAATTCCATAACAGCCAGAATTGAGAATCACCACCATTGCTATGGCCAGACTACCCTGAACTTGATCTTATTTGATCTCAGAAGCTGATCAGGGGCAGGACCTGGTTAGAACTTGGATGGGAGAGTCACTGCCCTGAAGAAAGAGGCACACACCCAAGCCAGAGCTAGCGGGTGGTTCTCAGACCGGCATGGGTAGCACAGCCCCAGGGGGACATGAGGGGACATGAGGAGTTTTGGTTATCACAGCACCCAAGGATGCTCTTTGTATTTAACACCCGAGGCCAGGAGCATCAAAACCTTTGTATTTTGTAGAATGTTCTTTACAATGATAAATGTCAAGTCTCAGAGGAGTGGGCATGCATGGAAGGTGAAACAGGCTGAATGCATGCAAACCAGTCCTCTGTAGAGGAAGGAGGAGGCACAGTCAGGTTCTAGTTCAGCTTTTGGCAATGTAGCAACAAAATGCTAACCTGCTTGCGGAGGCCTCTCCGCAGTGACTTCCTGTGAGAAGTGTAACAGCGGTCTGTGCACTGGGACAAACTGCAACACCCTGGGTTGTTTTCTCTCCTTTCATTTTTGAGAATCTTCTCAACGTGAATGCAAGGCATGGCTGTGCAGCCAGATGTGAGAGGTGGAGGAAGAACATTTGTTTGGATGGCTTTGACTATCTTCTCATTTTTGTGGCTAGATGGAGTCCACAGATAACACTTGGTGCCCAAATCAAAACGTCGTTCTTTATTGTAAAACCTCAGCTCCAAGCTCCAGGCAAACATTTCATCATCACTCACTGGCTCTTTCACCACATCCAGCCTGTGGAGAGAGTGTGGTGGCAGGCTGTCACTGGGCACATTTTTAGGTCCTGTCCATGACTGGTGGGCCTATTTCTTGACATCAGAGCTCTCTTCAGAGACCCTGATCCGGCTTACATTACCATCGGTTGGCTCTGAAAATGCCTGAGTTGTTTTGTCTGAAGTCACAGACCTAATGTAGAGGGCATCAGTTAAGGGAAGGGGGTGTAGGTGGAAGTTTCTCTCCCGCCTGCCACTTCCCAAATACCCGGCAGTCACTTCTTAAATAATTGACTCCAAGGCTTAATATTACTTATAACTGCTCTGCCACTAGCTCAGGCTTATTACTAGCTAGCTCTTACACTTAAATTAACCCATAATTCTTATCCATGTCTAGCCACATGGTTTGGCACCTTTCCTCAAAACTGCATGCTCTTCCTATTTCCTCTGTGTCTGGCTGGCAACCCCTTGACTCTGCCCTTCTTCTTCCCATCATTCTCAGGTTGGCTTTCCTGCCTAACTTCCTGCCCAGCTGCCAGCCAGTCAGCGTTTTATTAAACCAATTTGAGTGACATATCTTTACAGTGTACAAGAGCATTATCCCACAGCCTGGGGGTCTGTGACTTGCAAGTGAAAAGCTAGCTCAGGGAAGGTCTCGGTCCTGGCCACTGTCTACTTATTTGAGGAAGTTCTCAAAATATAGTAGTGTCAGGTTCTTGTCCTAATCACTCACATTAGAATTTCTGCCAGGGTCCAAGCATCAGTAAGGTCCCCAGGTTTGGTGGCTATACCTTAGGGCAACTCGAGGAACTTCCTATTGAACCATCGCCCTTTGGGTGTGTGGAAACCTAGACCTGCCTCTAACCACCAGAACACAGCAAAGGTTGTCATTCTCATGGAGTTACATTACATGGCCAAGGTCAAGGGATGTTGCAGATATAACTAAGGTTCATAGTCAGTTGACTTTTGTTTGGGTAGTGAATAGGGATTATCCTGAGTGGAGCTGACATCATCAGGTAAGCCCTTTCTGCAGCTGTCTGAGGAAGTCAGAGGCTCTCTGCAGCTCTGGCTTTGAAGAAGTAAACTGCCTAAGGTCAGCAGTGACTCAGAGAACCCTGAGACAACTTCACCAAGCCTTTGGCCATTTGGGTCACAATGTAGAAAATGAAGACACTAGGGGATTCAAAAGCCCAGCTAACACTGAATGTCCCTGGACTATAAGAGCCTGTCCAATTCGGGGATGGACTGGGGAAATGAGATTTTCTTCTGGTAAGCATTATTTGTTATCCAGAATTCTGAAAGGAGACAAAGAGAGGACTGTATGTCTTTCTGATGTCATTATTAATTAGCCCAGTTCAAGGTTCAGTTGTCTAGGACTGTGAATCAGCATTTGCCTTTATTATTTAAGTTTATCCTAGTTACTATGTTAACATGTAAATTTTTTCCATCCAATAAAAATGCAACCACCTCGTAGAAAAAAATAATCCCGAAGGTCATACATAGTTCATCACATTGCTGTATGTTTGCCAGTTTTGGTAACTGACTTGAAATTGTATCCTGAAATTTGTCATTAAATTATGAATAAAGACCCTTGCATAGTCTTAGAGGCAGCCTTACTAATAATGAATGATTAAAACATCTGTGTCACATGTTCATTTTATATTTGTATCATATCTTCAACTTTCTGACAATTAGACCTCATCAAATCTACAAGTTGATGTTCTTTAATTTAATTTGTTTTTAATTTTTAGGGTTCTTCTTTGCTTTATATATTTTTGAAATTATAATTTAATTACAGCATTTCTCTCAGCACTTTCCTACCTCTAAAATCTCCCATATACCCTCCCCATGCTCCTTCAAACTCATGGCCTCTTTTTTCATTAATTGTTGTTGTATGCATTTATATACATATCTATGTATACATATATGTTCCTAAATACAACCTGTTCAGTTGTATAATGCTACCTGTTTGTATATTTGTGTGTATGTGTGTGTTTGTGTGTCTGTGCTTGCACATGCTTGAGCACACATGCAGGTACACATGTCCATGTTCATGCATATGGAGGTCAGAATAAGACATTGGGTGTTTTCATCTATACATGCTTGCCTTGCTGCCTTGAAACAGGGTCTGTCACTGAACTGGAAGTCTGAGCTAGGCTGGCTGGCCAGCAAGCTCTTGGGATCTCTACCTGCTAACACTAAGGTTATGGGCACATGTGGCCATTCCAGGCTTTTTACACGGATGCTGAGGATTTACATTCTTGGGTGCTCACGCTTGCAGAGCTGTCTCCGTAACCTTAATTACAGGATTCTTAAATTCACCATCTTATTTGATGCTGCAGATCATGAGCTGAAAGCACCCGCTGCATATCCACTTCACAGATGAAAAAATTGAGTCTCAGGGAATACTGCTTTGGCAGTACTCAAATTCCTGACTCCAGGTCTGGTGTTTTCTTTCCTTTCTGTCTCTGTCTCTCTGCCATCTCTCACTTTCTCTCTCTCTCTTGGTTATTCTTCAAGAATTCATACAATACACTTTGATTGTGTTCACCCCCTCTCCCACCTCCCCCCAGATCCATCCCCACCTCCATACTCATCCAACTGTGTGTCCTCTTTTTTTTTTTTAATGGATCAGGTCCAGTTTGTGCTGGCCGTAACTCTTGGATGTGTGGCCTTGCACTGGAGCATGGTCACCCCACCAGGAGCCACACCCTTAATGACAAGTGACTCCTCTCCCAGAAGCCACCAGTTGCAATAGCTCCTCAGCTGGGGGTGGGACTCTGCTCATCTCCCCTCTCAGCTAGGGGTGGGACTCTGTGCTCATCTCCTCTCTCCAGGCTGGATTTTTGTCTGGATTGAGTTGGTACAGACCTGGTGTATGCTGTCACAATGGCTGTGCGTTCAAACATGCAACTGGCCTGCCATGTCCAAAAAACATGTTCTAATCCCCCGTCCCTCTGCCCCGTACCAGCAGCAGTCTCTGAAGCAGGAAGCACTCTTTCACACTTAATACTTCCTTCATATGACCATCTCCATTTTAAAATGTTGGAAACTGAATGCAGAGTTTATGCAACTTGCCCCAAATTACCATGACTGAGTCAGCATTCAACTGGGCAGTGCCATCTCGGCAGCTGTCCCCCCAGGCTCAGGAAATGGCTCTGCACAGGGCTTCTGGAGCAACGGCCTGCTGGCCCTGACTCCCCACTGCCACCTGAAAGGTTAGCCTGAGTGATGAAGAGGTCGAAAGTGCTCTGCTGTGAGGTCTCTGCGTTGAAGAGATTGCAAAGCTCAGCCTAGGACAGATAAGGGACCATCAACTCAGTTCTCATGGTGTTCTTTATTTTACACGGGGATAGCGTAGGTGTCTGCAAGTGATCATCTGTAATTATCTGCAAATTAACTAGCACTGTGATGGAGGGACTAACCAGAAGCTGTCCATCCATGTAGATGTTTTGATGATGAGTGAGAGGAAGCTATTCTTTCTGCTAAGAGAAAGACACGGGCCCTAGTGTACAGAGGCAGTGAGCTCTTCCAAGCAAATAGAAACATAGTTAAACTGCAGGAGAGGGACGGTTTAGTCGATCAAGACCGGGAAGTGACTCAGTCACACATGTGTGCATCTTGAAGTCCTCCAATTGTTCTGTGCCATCTATAATTTTATTTTACCTAGATCCAAATGTTTTCCTGTCAGAACCAACTTTTGAAGTAGCTGTTGCAAGAAAATATACCTTTCATTTGCCTGAAGATGAGTCCTCTGGAGCATTTAGGAATGTGGTTTGCAGGGCCTGGATCCATCATGCCATTCATGATGTGACAGACGTTGAGTTTTCTTTCCAAATTGAAGAAATCTGCCACTGTATCAACAACTGGGGGGAAGCCTAGGGCAGTGATGTGACAAGAAGCCCTTCTAAGAGGCAGAGGGAGCCTGAGCCCAGTCCTCTAATTCACACACAGGAGCAAACGGAGTAATTGCTGTAATCTCATCTCATGTAAAAATCAAGTGGAAAATTCTTTAAAAAGTTCCAAGCCAGAAATGCTTCCTGGTGAAAGGGGGGCAGATTTAAAGGTAGTCCCCAGGTCCCTTGGCACATGACAGGAAGACAGTGTAAGTCACTGTGACACTTAATGTTCCACTGAAGCCGTGTTTCCTGGTCTGTGTTTTCCGTGAATGCCTGTTACACTTAAGTGGATTTCCCTCTTTATCTCAGCCATCTAATTTCCCAGCTTATTTCTAAGCCAGCCTGCCCCAGAGGCATAAGGAAAGGTAACATTCAGCAGCTTTTCTGAAAGTGCAGTTTTAAAAACTATGGTTCCCTGAACTGATTCCCTCTTTAGGACAGAAGATACATTTATAAATCTACCTCCGTGGACAAAAGTTTCTGGAAAGAACCACACCTTACACAGGATCTTCTGCAAGGCGATTGGCTGATGAAAACGTCAGCGATGGTGGAGAGGTTGGAATGTTGCAGATCCATTTCCAGTGGACAACTTATTTGGGGCTATCTTTAACTTCCTTCAAAGGCACTCCTGGCACACCTCTGTGCCTAACCTAACACCCTTTGGACTAACAGCTGTAACTTTTGGGGATGTAGTAACAGACCCCTAGCTTCCACCAGCCTAAAGGTTAAGACCGCCATTAGACGGCACCTGACGTCCACGCAGAGATCCTCTGCTTAGGCATCATCGCCTACCTGATGGTTCCCCCAGCGGATTTGAACAGTGCCTTGATTTATGGCTTTCTTTATTTTCTTTCTATAAAAACTCCACAACACTGTCACTGCATTGGAACATGTTATGAGGCCATGGTCACTCCTGTTTGGCTCCATAGTAAACTGTCTTTTATCCCCTTAAAGGTGAGAGTTGTGCTTTTGTGCCGATATCTCTCCCGTTAAAAAGCTCTCATGTCACTCTGCCTCCTGCTGCAAAGGCAAGTCAGAGATGTCATCGCTCTGCATGATGTTTAACCCACAGCGCTAAACTCAATCAGGTGTGCTAGGTTATGATTCCACACAGTAGGGTGAATCTTGTTAGAGATCAATGTAATGGGTTCACAGGTACTTAGGACCATCCAGTGACTTCCGCCATCAAGAGAAAACAGTCCCATTACAGCGAGGTATTGTCAGCCACCTGTAACCCTTTCTCTAACCCCTGCATCCATTCACCTATTGCTTTCTTTCTTTCTTTCTTTCTTTCTTCCTTTCTTTCTTTCTTTCTTTCTTTCTTTCTTTCTTTCTTTCTTTCTTTCTTTCTTTCTTTCTTCCTTCCTTCCTTCCTTCCTTCCTTCCTTCCTTCCTTCCTTCCTTCTTTCTCTCTGTAGCTTTGCTTTTTAAAAATTGGATAAATGGAATCAAACAGCATTTAGCTTTTTGTCTAGTTCTACTTCCTCAGCTTAGCTAACATGTCTGAGATTGCGCAGTCACTGCTGGTGTTCATAGATTGTTCCTTTGTTGCTGATGGACACATCATTGTTTGTCTACTCAACATTTAAAGGGTGTTGACACTTCTGTTTCTGGACATTATGCATAAAGCTGTTGTAAATGTTCATATATAGGTTTTGATGTGGTCTTGAGTTTTCATTTTTTTAAATAAATATATAGAACTGAGGACAGAAAGAACATGTTTATCTAAAGAAACTTAGGGTAGGGGAGAGCTAGCTCAGTGGTTACGTTCAGTGGTTAACTGTTCTTCTTGCAGAGGACCCAGATGTAATTTCCAGCATCCATATGATAGATCACAACCAGCTGTAACTCTAGTTCTAGGTGATCTGATGCCCTCTTCTGGCCTCTTTGGGCACTAGGCACTCACATGGTACCCAGACACACATGCAGGTGAAACACCCATATGCATAAAAAAAAAATAAATGAATCTAAAAATGAAAAGAAACTTAGGGTGACTGTGAGTTTGTATTTCTACCAGCAACAAATGTGAATTCCCATGGCCTTACCTTCATGTGGCCTGTGACTTCCTATGACCCATACCTTCCCAAGGCTCCATACATTGCATAAAGTTCTCTTATATTCCCAGTTTTCCTCAGCAAAAAGAATTTCTTCAACAAAAAAGATTTTTGTCAAATGATTTTTCTGCATCTATTGATCTGCTGGTTTGTTATTTCTCCTTTAGTCTATTAGTACTATGAGTAATGTTTAATTTTAACTGTCGAACCAGACTTGAACTCCTAGGGGATGCTATTTATTTCATAATGTTGTAATCTTTCCTGGCAGGAACAAAGATATTCTAATGAGACAATTGTGCCCCTACTATTGGCCATTAGAATAATAAATTAATGGGCCTCAAGGAATTGAAATTTCCTCAGGATCTCATGTAGGAAGAAGAGAAAGCTGAAGTCCAGTGCTAGCCAGAGGGACATATGTGTGTGTGTGTGTGTGTGTGTGTGTGTGTGTGTGTGTGTGTGTGTGTGTGTATGGAGGGGGAGGAAGGGAGAGAGAGAGAGAGAGAGAGAGAGAGAGAGAGAGAGAGAGAGAGAGAGATTCGTTTTATCAGTTCCATCCCTCTGTTCCTCTAGAGAACTCTTGACTAGTACATTTAATGTGGCCACATTATGAAGAGAAATGAGGTCCAGTGACCTCCATCTTTCGAATCCTGACATAAGGTGCAGGTTTAAATAAAAGGCACGAGGTATGCATAACTAAAGAGTCTTTGTCAAGGTGTAGTTCTGTCCATCATTGATCCACCATTGTCTTGGCTGTAGCCTGCCTTGCAAGGTGGTAAGTTGTCAGAATTGTGGGAACTCTCTCCTGGGGGTAAGTGCTCCCTCTGCCTGGCACTGAACTTCAGCTTTCTCTTCCTCCTACATTTCCCTCTGGAGATTCCTGAGGAAATTCCAATTCCTTGAGGCCCATTAATTTACTATTCTAATGGCCAATAGGAGGGGCACAGTTGTCTCATTAGAATATCTATATGTATCCATATATATATATATATATATATTATGGATTTATTAGAGTAGTTTATAGGCTGTGGTCCACCTAGTCTAACAATGACTGTCTACCAATGGAAAGTCCAAGAAACCAGTTGTCATAAAGTCCATGAAGTTGGATGTCTCAGCATACTCCAGAATCCCGAAGAAGTCGGCTCTAATGCCCATGAAAGAGCAAGCAGGCAAAGAGCAAAAGCTTCCTTCTTCCATGTCCTTCATTTTGGCTGCTACCAGAAGGCATAGCCCAGATTAAAGGTGGACCATCCCACCCCAAAAGATCCAGATTAAAGGTGGATTTTCCCAGGTCAAATGATTAAGAAAAATCCCTCACTGGTATGACCAGCCTCTTGGGTTTTAGTTACTGCAGATATAGTTAAGAATACAACCAAGAATGACTATCACGTTGAGTAAATTTCCTTTCTCCACTTCATTATTGTTTACCCCTGTAACTCAGGTATTGAGGATGGGTAGGTGAGCATAGCTTGTCAGGGCTGTAGGGGTCCAGGCTTCTACCCTCCAACTCTGGGGACATTGTATTAATTTCCTTATTCACGATTGGGTTGGATTTACTATCTTCTTTGAGCAGTACACAACTGTTAATGATGATATTGTCTGTTGTTTTTCTACTTTGTAATGTTTTGTCTGTTTAGGGGTTCTGCTTCTTGACTTCTCTAAGATTAGAGGTGGCATTGTTTGTTTGAGGCCTGATTCTTTGGTTGTTGTTTTGCTATGGGCATATGAACTCAATGCCCTGGAGTTCACCAGCTTGCTACCCGTGCTCTAGAGGGCTTGTCTTCTGCTCTCAAGGGTCTCTAGAATGATTTGTGTCCCCAGGTCTTTGGTCCGAGAGACATTTTGCAATGTGTTAACTAAGTGCTCGCTATATGTTTTCTGTGATCCACTGGCTCCTTTAGTCCTTATCATCATCCCATTTTCAATCCAGGTAACCGAAGCCGGGAGGATTTAAGTAACTCTTGGAAATTACACGTGGCAGAATCAAGATTAGAATTTAGGTCTGTGTAATTCCAAAGCGCTCACTGTTAATCACGCTACACTGCAGTGAGGTAGACCAATGCTGTATTGATCTCTGACACACACACACACACACACACACACATGCACACACACACACACACACACATACACACACACACACACACACACACACACACACACACACACACACACACACTCCCATCCTTTTTCTGAAGCTGTATTTCAGGAAATTGGTTGTGGCATTTGTGGCAGTCAATTATGAGTTGTAGTTGGGTAGAATCACCTTTGGAAAGAGTTTTTTTCTAAGTCTGAAACAAGTGCATAGTTACTCTGTAATCACTTCATTTATGTGTTTTCCTTTTGCTTCTTCATTGCTAAAGAATGGGATTATTTCTGTACAGGAAGGTATACCCAATGCTGGGCTCAGTCAGCTACTGTACTGTGTCAGACATAACCCATTGTCATGTGGGTCATCATAACAAAGGTGTGAGGACTACTCTTCCAACCACAGATGCCTGTGAGGGCGTGATCCAAAGTGGATCTTTTTCTTTAATTAGCATAAGAATGTATTTATAAATAAATGCAATGGGGATGGCAAGGTAAGTTCTTTACTGAAAGAGGGAGTGGCATTATTATTCTCAAGATAGACATGCTTAGTCCTTACTGCTGTAGATGAATGGGACAATCAAATAGTTTCCAACTATCGGTGTGTGCCTGGAGCTGTTCACCATATAGGAAATCCCAAGGACCCGGAACACAAGGATGTTCACTGTAGATAGGAAATCCTGAAGACCCCGGGACACAAGGTTCCTCTTCTGTGTAGGCAGGATGCTTACTGTACATAGGAAATCCTGAAGACCCCGAAACACAAGGTTCCTCTTCTGTGGAGGCAGGATGCTCATTGTACATAGGAAATCCTGAAGAGCCTGGGACACAAGGTTCTTCTTCTACATAGGCAGAATGCTCACTGTATATAGGAAATCCTGAAGACCCCGGGACACAAGGTTCTTCTTCTACATAGGCAGGATGCTCATTGTACATAGGAAATCCTGAAGACCCCGGAACACAAGGTTCCTCTTCTGCATAGGCAGGATGCTCACTATATATAGGAAATCCTGAAAACCCCAGAACACAAAGTTCCTCTTCTACATAGGCAGGATGCTCACTGTACATAGGAAATCCTGAAGACCCAGAACACAAGGTCTCTCTTCTGCATAGGCAGGATGACTGAAGACAGGGAGGAGATTAGCTTCAGGGCAATCTCTTGCCGCTAGAGATGTGTGATATAAAAGGAGACTCTTAAACGTGTTCTGAAGTTGGGAAGACAGCTCAGTCAGTAAAGGGTTTGTCTTCTAGCATGACGACATGAGTTCACAAACTGTAGGCATGGTGGCCCAAGCTTGCAGTCTCAGCACCAAGGAGGCGGAGACAGGAGGACCCTGGGCTCACTGGTTAGCTAATCTAGCCCAATTGGTGAGTTCCAGGCCAACGAAGACCCTGTCTCAAAGGAGGTAGCAGCATTTCTGAAACCTTCTGTCTTTCACACCCATCTGCAAGCAAGTAAACACACACACACACACACACACACACACACACACACACACACACACACACACGCAAAATGTGTCCCTAGACTCTTTCAAGTGTTGAGGGACACTTTCAGGTGAATTGATGGGTTTGGACTATTTCCATATTAATCCAATGTCCTTTCTACTTCTATTCGTTCATAAAGTACAGTGGAGTCGCCCAGAGCCTGCATAATGTGGCAGTGCCACAGATTGAACGTGTCTCAGCCCACTAGCTTTCTTCTGGGAATGTCTGGTCTGTGTCTAAACTTTCCCTTTTACAAAGACACTAGTCATTTTAATGTAAAATAAAATTTTTTTATATAATACAAAATTAGGGGCTGTCGATTCTAGTCTGATTTCATCTACACAACCCCATTTCCATGTAAGGCCAACATTTCCAGGGCTCTGATAGGACTGAACTTTTGAGGGACTCCAAAGGCTTTGGGGTGGCAGAGCATCTGATGCAGGTCTGGAGCAGAGCACATCTCCAGCGCACTGGGAAGCCAGCAAGCTCTGGGGATGCAGGGGCCTGTTGTTATACAGTTGGCTTCCTTTACACCGAACCTTTGGATGGGGGCTCAGGAAACCGCACTTAACAAGGTTGCTAGCTGCCTACCAAGGACAAGGTGGAGAGGGCTAGGACCTCCCCCCATCGGCTGACCCTTTGTGTGAGCGAAAGAGAGATTCAGAATAAGGCCAGCCACGAGGCACACAGTGGCACCCAGCTCTTTAAGGTCTAGAAAGTTTCGAATCTCTGAGAGAACCGGAGTCCTAATTAGTGCCTGGACATAGGCTGCTTGAAAGGTGAGAACTCAGGCACCGTTTCTGAGAGCGTAGGCAACAGAATAACCGGACTTCCTATTCATATAATAAAGGGATGTGTCTCTAAAGTGTTTCCGCTGATCCCTTCATTTCAAATACCTGTAAATTCCCTTATGCCAATGAAAGCCCATTTCTAACATTCATCCCGCTAATTATCAAGCCTCTGTTTCACAATTAGGCCAATGTCTGATGTTCGCTTTTGTAATGAACACAGTGCAGGGCACCAGTTGTGACACGGATTATAAAATAAGAGCTGGGTTCTCCTCTGGAGGAGGAGTTCTGGGAGACTGGGAGCTAGCCATCTCACAAATGAGAGATCTCTGTTCAGGAAGTTAAGATTTGTGAAGTCAAAACCTAAGCTAGTTAGCGACTCATAATATTATCTTCTCTACATTGAGGAATATTCTAAAGTGACATTGTGAGTGATAGTGGCACCTGCTGTTGAATACTTTATCACGGAGTGACCTTTTGGTAGCAGTTTCCGTTACTACTTACTTTCTTCTGGAAATTGCTCCTCGCCTTGAAATCCACAGAAAATGGTATCTGAAAGCTTACCCGCCTGGGACACAGCTGGGGGGTGGATGTGACCCCAGGCACGGCCAATTAGCCTCTTCTCACAAGGAACTGGGGACTGGGCTCAGAGGAGAGCTGGTTCTTTTGTGGCAGCTGGATCTCAGGGCTCCCAGTTAGGAATGAAGGAGTAGGCATGGCCAGTCCGAGGGAAGGGGAAGAGCAAAGCCCAAAGCAAAGACCAAGACCAGGACCTGAGGAAGCACACAGGCCCATTCCTGCAGGACATGGCATCTCTCAGCCTGGAGGATTTGGTTAAGACTTGAGATGCTCGGAGGTCAGCTCAGCCCAAGGCTCCTCTTCTTTAATGCTTAATCGACTTTCTGATGTTAGGAACCCAAAGAACGGAGTTCTGGATACCAGGCATTTTGCTGAGCATCACAGACATACTTTTGAATCCGTGAATTACTCTGGTGGGTGTACATCATCTTCTCCATGTTCCAGAGGAGGGATGCATTTCAGAGTTTGAACGGTTGGCCTGGAATCACATAACGGATCCCACATAGCCTTAAGAGTAGCAGTGTCAGTATTTGTATCCCAAACCTCTAACTTCAAAACCTCTGCTCTTTTGTGCTCACTGTCCATACTGAATTAGTTCAAAGGTCAAAACTGTCCCACTTGACATGTAAATTTGGTTCCTTAAACCAAATTTCCAAATAAATCACTTATCCCATCACTCTGTTTTCTGGGGATATATTTGCCTAGACCCAAACAACTCACTGCCTTTTCTTTTCTGCACCTTAATAAACTTTATCAAAATACTCTTTGGTGCCTTTATCCTGTGAACTTGAAACATGTGCCACCCATGAGCTGCAAGGCAGTGGCTGTATTCCTATCCCAAGTGGAGAGAGGAGAGCTTTCCTGGCTGCCCTCTCTGCGGTCTCCACAAATAGGCTTCGTTTACATTGTATCAGAAAATGCTGTACCTTCCCAGAAGACAGACTCGGTGACCCGGTGACCAAGTAGAGGGAGCTGCAGACACTTTGAGTTGGGAAGCTCTTTCTTGGGAGAACTGCCCCAGGCCAAATGTATTGCCTAACTGGAAATTCTCTCTCCTGTGAACTCCCCTTAGAGCACAGCCAAGATCAAGCTGACCGGAGCGCAAACGTTAGACCTACAGAGGACTGGCACTCCGGCACTTTTTACCGAGGACTGGCACTCTGGCACTCTTTACCGAGGACTGGCACTCCGGCACTTTTTACCGAGGACTGGCACTCTGGCACTTTTTATAGCCACAGTTCTCCTTGGGATTTGGCTGTAGCCAGACCCTGTTGAGACTGTATGCTTTCTTAGTGCCCTTCTCTAACTCAACCTGCTTGTTGCTTCCAGTGTTGAGAGCCCTTTTCCCCGGAAAATTCACCTCCAAGAGTCTTCACCCCAAGCTCTGCTCCTAGAAAACCTAGATAACCTTTGGAAGGGCTGGGATGGAGACTAACATCTTGGGCACTTCCTTGGGATGGTGGAGGACAAGTTTGTGAACACTAGACGTTCTTAAGGGTGAAGGGAACAAGAATGACGAGAGAAGGCAGCGGAAGAATGAAGGAAAACAAACAAACAAGCAAACAAACCTCTAACCAGGGAACCCTTGCTCTGCGGGCCCCCCGGGTGCCCGGAACAGATGTCAGCTAGCATCAATCCTCTGTCTCCTCACGCTCCAGGAGGAGGTATTTTGAGGCTGTTGCAGCAGACACTCTTCTTGGATCTTGAGTCCACCCCTCCCATGCTTCCTGGTTTGGTCTTATTTTTAAACACGAAAAAGATTGCCCTGAACTTACTTCCAGTCAGATTCAGGGGGGCCTTCGGCTCCTCACGGAGATTTTGCTTTCCTGCAGCTCGCAGCTGGCATTGCTCATTCTTCCTCAGGACAATTAGAGCGCCGGCGCCTCTGCAGTGAGGCATTTGTAGGACGATTTGCTGTGCAGCTGAAGGAGGGTCTAGAATTAGTCATTTCCGCTGCCGAGAACACGCAGAGCTACCACCTAAGAAGGACATGTCTGGGACTCAGGGGGACACGATTCTTTAGGTGGCAGCAGAGTGGCTCAAAGCGGGGCTGTTTGATCCGTTTTCCTGTTGAGGGCCTGAAAAGACTGTATGAGATGACGCTGTTGGGGCTTTAGCACAAGGCTGGCATGAAATTATCCTTGATGATGGCTTCCGGACCTCTCCAGTATTGACCCCACAACCTTGTTGTCTCATCTTTCACCATCAGCTTACTGGTATTGCAAGGACTTAAAGAGCAGCCCCCATTCCAGATAATCATCCCTCTTTGATCTTGGACCTTAGACGCTCTAGTCTGTCGGACGCACCCCAATCGCTGATTTCAGCAACTTAGAGCTGGCCTACTCATTTAAGCAGACACACGTCTTGCTTCTTGGTTGCTGAGACTTACCTTGATCTGGATAAGAGAATGGTCTTCCTATTGACCTGGAGCTAAGGAGTTACATGGAAGGTACTCATCTTCCCACCTGCTGAGTGGAAAGAAACTCAACTTGCTTCTGCTTTGAGGTACGAACAACCCAGGAAGAACACATACCCTGGCCCACTTCACCTCGACTAAGTGATGAGTGCATTTGAAACTTGTTTTAGTGTGACTTGTTTGGGTCATCGCAATCATTAGTTCCGTTAGAGCGGGGGACTCTGCCACTGTTTCACTGCGGACACCCAACGCTCTATGCCTTTAGAGGCCAAATGCATCAACTCATGGGATATGAGTAGAAAATTTATGCAAAGGATTGCAGTGATGGCTCGGAGTGAACTGCTTTTACAGAGAATCCGAGTTCGGTTCCCAGCACTCACATGGGACAGCTCAGAACTGCGGTAAATCCCGTTCCAGGGGATTTGACATCCTCTTCTGACCTCCACAGGGACATACATTCATGCCATGCTCATATGCCCCCATCCTGCATATACACATAATTAAGAATTAATACTTTAAAAAAAAAGAAAAAGAAACTTTGTATTCTGTAGTCCTTAGAAGTGGCAGGTTTGTGGGGCCGATGGGAGATAGCTTTTGACTTTGTGCCTAACACTTTACTCAAAGTTCCAGTCTTTGAATTTCTCTGAATTTTCTACCTCACAGGCCACATGGGAGCAACCCTCCCCGACTGATTCTGGTATCCTGTTACACACTCTGTGTGGAATGTAAGACTCTGCTCTCAGACAGTTTTTGCTAGAGCATTCAGCTCTACCTGAGAGAGAAAGTTAGCCATGGGACCCCAGACAAAAGAAACTTGAAAGAAATCTGTGTTTATATATTCTTAATTTAAAAAACAAAGCAAAACAAAACACTGTTCAACTCTACTGGTGTTGGAATTTTCTCTCCCTGGCCATTTTGTTGGAAGCAAAAAGCTAGACTCCAGCCTGGGCATCCCCATTTCAGTAGCTGTGGCTGCAGCCTGTGTGGTTAAGATTTGGATTCTGTTGGCTTTGCATTCAGACAAGACTATCAGTGCAGATGTCTCGAGGATGAGCGGGGCTCCACAAAGGAGTTGTCTACCAAACGGTGGATATTAACATTAAAAACTGCAAAGGTCAGTCATAACATAACACCGCTGGGACAGGACCTTTATACCGAGTAAATCAAAGTTTTCAGTGAAGAAAATAAAGGTCCCAGATACTGCATTTGTTCACCGAGACTTCTTGTGAGGAAAAGTGTGAAGAGATGAATAAAGACCATGGCCTTAATGTCCAAGGACGTTTAATTCATGTTTACTGGGGTTATAAGAAGCAAAATTATATTTTCAGTTTTATTTCTTATATCCCTTTGAGACAGAGGGTGGGAAAGGGGAAAGGCATTGGGATTAAAGGTAGGGAATAAAGCTTGTTTATCTCTAGGTATCATTAATTCCTGTTTGTGAGTTAATAGTACAATAAACGCTGATTTCATTCATAACTAAATGGGGCTCTTTATGCTTGAATGAAAAGCACATGCTCTTGCTCACGCAAAGCTCTATTGTGAATGAAATAAAATTAGCCTTTATTGTTCCAGCAACTACGTATTAAGCAAAGGCCCCAAATGAAGCTTCTGAGTGTAGGGAGCAGAAACCCGGAATGCCAATGTGCTAGGAGTTGGTGTGGTTTCTTAGGATGGGCCGGGGCTTCACAGAGGTAGACAGGCTCAAGGATAATGCCGTAGCTGCTCCATAATCCCGCACTGGGGAGGCACCAGCACACAGACAAGCCTCTCCACAGGTTTAGAGAGCATGAGAGATCAGCAGTGCCTGAAGCAGCTGCGGCCATGTTCGAGACTCTGGCTCACCTCTAGGTTGGAGAAACCAACAGGAAGTGTTACAAGTGCTGAGTCAGCAGGTATCTTTGAACTGTCTCACAGGTGACCACAGCTCGGGGGGGGGGGGGGGGGGGGGGTTAACAGAGATGACACAGCACACGTCACATTCCCCTCGGCTGCAGCCAGTGTCCAGCCTTCGACCCTGAGGCACGTGGGCTGAAAGATGAACATACCATGGTGGCTATGACCCGGATGTTTTTATACCATGTATACAATGAGACCTCCATAGACATTTGAAAACAGCCGTTTTCTCTGGTTTGTATGAGGAATGTGTGTAAATTGCAAATTAAAAAGGAGACTGTGAGCATCTTCTCACTAGCTTTGGAGACAGCCTCTGTGACTGTAGGTCACACCAAGTAGCATTGTACATAGAAGGGGGTAAGGAGGCAAATAGTAGCTGCAAACACTTTGTCTGAAACTTTCCTTTCCCCTGTTTTTTCTTAGATATATGCAAGAAGGCATGGAATGAATAAACAGTTAACATGCATTCACTAATACCAGGAACTTTGATATGGAGAGGAGAGAAAGGACCTATGGTGGGGATCAGATTCAGTTTCTTGCTCTTGGGGATTTTAGTAAAACATACAGACAGGGAAATGGGCCAGGACAATGTACAGAGAGGTGACCCAGAGCAAGCTGAGTGGAGAGGAGCAGGTATTTTGATCCTGGCTGAGGCCCTCTGGAGAGACTGACATCCACCTTCAGACTGGAGTGGTCACAGGGACTACAGAACTGGTGGAGCAGAGGTGAGAAGAGCCTCTCCCACAGAGAAGACAGTCTGTGCTGAGATCCAGGAGTGAGGGCACACTGGAGCCTGTTCCTGGAGCAGAGGAGGACTTCTAAACCGCAGCGTAAACAGTGGATTAGAAGAGGCCGATGGTGTGAGGGTTGGAGGGTAGAACAGGATGAAGGAGGAGTGGAGGCAGAGTCAGCAGAGATAATGGGCAAGGACGCCTTGCGTGTGAATAGCTTGAAAAGATTCCCTGCAGGAGCATTTAGATTTTAACCTGAGGGTACAGCAAAGAGGGTCACAGCCTTACTTGTGCTGTAGGAATATTGCTTAAAAATGATGCAAAATAAGTTGCCAAATAACAAATAAGATCACTTAATACACCAGTATAAAATCATAAAAAGAGCCTGCCTTTGAGCTGGGGATAGAGCTCAGCAGTAGAGAACTTAGCTAGCATGCAGGAGGGCCTGAGTTCAGTTCCCAGGGCCTGCTTGTCTGTTTCTCTCCTCTCCCTCTCCCCCACTTGTCTGTCTGTCTGTCTGTCTGTCTGTCTCTTTCTCTCTCACACACACACATCATCACACTTTGGATAAAGAATAAAATTTTAAATTATACAAGTTTACAATAGACGACACTGACATGTCACTACATGTCAAATCATGGTATGTGGCAAAAATGTCATTCCACGCTAAATTTTGACCTGTGAAAATATTTGTCAGACACAAAACTGACAGTAACTTAAAGATAATAGATAAAACATAAAACCACAATGAAAATTTTTTTAAAAAAATAATGGGTCCAGGGAAAGGGTTAAGAAAACAATTTAGTCAAGAAAAGATGATATCCACAGAGTGACTAGCACTAAGGACCGCCTTAAAGACCTTGTGATGACGTGGCCCAAAGGGCCACCTGGCCACCTGGCTACTCCAGGACATTTTCTCTACCTTACGTTGTTTCATTCGCCATTTAATTCCACCTGTAACTATAATTCCCTTTCTTACATAACCCAGTGTAACTGCAGACACTGAGGTTGGAACGTACCTGTACTGGGGGTATTTATTTTGGTAGTTACCAGGAACTAGTATTCCCAATTTTGCCCCATCCACCCCGTTCTGCCACTTCCTATCTCCTTCAGATAGTCCCTATGCTCTTATTTAGTTTTTTAAATGTTGACTCATGCACGTATAAACAAAGCCAAATAGAATTATCTCCTGTCAAACAAATAATATGACACCCTCCATGGTCTGGTCTTCTCTATGCTTAGTTAGGAGTCCTAGTGATTTTAGTGAGAACTTCCTCATTCTGAATATATTTCATTGTACCAA
Source organism: Peromyscus californicus insignis (assembly GCF_007827085.1). NCBI lineage: Eukaryota > Metazoa > Chordata > Mammalia > Rodentia > Cricetidae > Peromyscus > Peromyscus californicus. Next base: position 67,178,218 of record NW_026294584.1, read on the forward strand.
TAAGCTACTGTTCTTCTTAACTGGCATTTCAAATCAAGGAGGGAGAGAAAACAGTTAAAGAGATCACATTGGGGTTACAGAGACTAACACACAGGTGCACACACACGTGCACGCATGCCTGTGCATACCATAAATATTTAACACAGTCTCTAGAAGGATAAATACAGAATTTACTAGAGAATACATTTAAGAGAGGTTAGAAAAATTAGAATAAAAGGCAATATTGACATTTTATGTAATATTTCCAAGTAACATAAAAACTTATACCAACATATATTCACATGTTAATTAGATATTATATAGAAATAAGGGACACTCTAAGTACAATGTGACACTGGTTCCTTACGTACACTTACATTTATTCTGTATCTTCAGAAATAAAATTTTCATACCCAAAGTAATGTACAACATTCTTGTCGGGCAGCTCTTTCCTGTGGGCTAGACAGGACCATCACCGTCTTGAGGCAGAGTGTCTGAGATGATCTCCAGAGACCCTTATAAGGTGAGATTTATTACCATTCCCCTGTGGATGGAAGATAATCAAGACTCTCCAAGTTCTGAGACTCACAAAGCTCTCAAGAAGGCCTCACAAGTTCATGAGGCTGTTTGGCCCTAGAGATTCCAATCACCTCTGTGTCAACAAGTGCCTGGGGTGGGACTTCTCTGTGGTCCACCTGCCTGGGAGTTGCCTGTACTGCTGTAACACCAATAAACTCACCTGCTCACCAAACTGGACTTGGATGAAATATTTTCAGTGTGTTCCTTATGTGGGATGAACCGGTGTTTCTTTTCACCCTCCAGGAAAAGCCAGGGAACAGCTCTCTGGAAATAATCTCTGGAGTGATCTCACACACCCAGCAGGGCATACAAGCACACTCCTTCCCTCTATGTCTTAGTCAATAGGACTTAATTTTTGTCTCCATTCTTCTCAAATAAATGATAGGAACCTATTATGTTAGCAAATTAAACTGAGCTGTTTAATTTTGCAAAATGCTATTTAAAAAACTGTACTAAAATGACATTTTAACGGTAACAACTTTCTGGGAGTGACCTGCTCTTTAGGACCGTCCCATCCACCTCTGAAGTGGGGCGGTGGTTGATGGGGAGAACAGCATGTGAGAGAGGCTGTTCATTCTCTTAAGAGGAAGGAGGAAAAGCACATTTACCAAATGCACACCATGTTCCAAGTGATGTTGCTTATAGTGTCTTCCCCGTAAGTTTTATCATTCTATTTCCTACAAATTAAGGGTTAGAGAGAGAATTTAGGCACTGTTGAAGTTACAAGGCAAACACCTGTGTGTTCCCATGGCATAGCATGCCGTTCCTCCCTTTTTTTCTTCCTTTGAGCTCTCAGCAACACCCCCCCCCCCCAACACACACACATGATCATTCCCTTCCACATGTCTGCTTCAGAGCCAAGAAAATCTGAGAGGAAACAGTTACTTTTCCCCCTGCACCCCTCATCCCTACAGCTGTTTTCTGCTTCGATTTGTTATTTGGAAGTGTCAGATGCCAGTTTGCATCAGGAGTCCTGCCTTGTGCACATTAACCAGCCCTTTGCCTCTAGGCAGCACAAGCACCGATCTCCTAGAGCAGCAACTGGTGGAGAGAAATTCATGGGGATCTAGGAAGAAGACCCAGTCATTTCCCCAGAGGGGCCTTCAATCCTTGAGAGATCATTTATCCAGGTGCTTGGCCTGGACCTGTAAAGCCTTCCCTCAGCCTGGCCATTTGTTCAAGCGTGAGCATCTGGTAGACCTTACTGCTGATAGCTATGGGAAGCCATTTCTCTGGGCAGGCTTGGTGTGCAATGGAAGCATCTGCGTGGACCACATGGGTCCTTTCAGCTTGGAGGATGTGTGGTAACTTGGAGCTGTTTGCTTTAAAGGGTCCATTTGCCTTATCAGCAAAGAATATGGAAAACAGCTCAATTTCAGCTGATTACCCACTGAAGTGCTTGGGAGCCGCTCTGTAATTTTCAGCGATGCTTGCTGGGCTCTTCAGTAAAGTTTGCAGGCGAGTTTAATGGAAAGGATTCTGTATGGCAGACAGAGAAAGCTCTGGCTTCCTGTTCCCTTTGTTTGGAAGCATCTGTTAGCATAACATAGTAAATATTTTTAAAAAAACATTCTGAGAATAGTTATTTACAAAATGCTTCTGCAGTGTAGCCTTAGACAAAGACTTGGATCTGTCTGTGTCCCCACCCCAGTGGGAACTGTGTCTATGGCCCAAGATCAGTAGGATCAATGCTAACATTGGCTTCTACTAAATGGCTCCTGGCCGTCTAGTGGCTAAATCCTAACGCTAGTCAGGATCAAATGATTAAAGTCCAGATTCTGCAGCTCCTCACATTACTGGAGTTTTAGGTCCAGAGCCCTAGACCTAGGCCCCATCACCTACCACAACAAGCCAATGAAAGAGATGTATAAAAGGAAAGATAGAGAAAGGAGCTTTCATTGATGCTGTACATTGGGGAAAGGAGTGCTCAACAGAGCCCAGTGACCTCAAGTTCATCTTCATAGCCCTTAAATGAGCTTTGAGTTTAAATAGAGGATGACTTGGGTGGGGAAGGGGAGAGAGGCAGACACAGGCAGGCAGTCCTGGTCCAGATGTGGCCTCCTTCACATCATCTTAGCTCTGGTCAGTTTTTTATTGCTTGGTAGGTCAAGTTGATTCTTAGGACACAGTTATTGTCACTCCAGGGTACAGCTTCACCAGCATAGATGATTGTCCTGGTCTGGGGAGTGGTCTGTCCTCTAAGTCTTTGCTGATTCTGGAATCTATAGTGACTGAAGGTTTGGGATGAGATGGTTTAGAAAACAAGGTTGCTTGCTGTCTTGGGTTTCTGTTGCTGTGAAGAGACAACCATGACCACACCAACTCTTACAAAGGAAAACGTTTAATTGGGGTGGCTCACTTACAGTTCAGAGGTTCAGTCCATTATCATTATGGTGGGAGCATGGTGGCATGCAGGCAGATGTGGTGATGGAGAAAGATCTGGGAGTCATACATCTTGTAGGCAACAGGAAGTCAACTGACTCACTGGGTTGGTATCCTGAGCATAGGAAACCTCAAAGCCCACCCCTACAATGACACACTTCCTTCAACAAGGCCATACCCACTCCAACAAAGCCACACCTTCTAATCATGCCACTCCCTATGAGATTATGGGAGCCAATTACTTTCAAGATACCACACTTGCCATTAAACCTAATGCCCCAAGTTTGATTCCAGGGACCCACAGGTAGAAGAAGAGAACTGAGTTTTACAAGTTGTCCTCTGACCTCCACATGCATACCTGGCATGCGCACCCATATCTATCTGTCTGTCTATCTATCTACCTATCTATTGCTCATTTTTTTCGAAGTTGACAGTCATTCATGATTTTGGCGTTAGTTTTGAAGGACTGAGATAGGCTACCTAACACCATTGTTTAGATAGACTCTCCTTGAGTGACTAATATGCCTAGGTACAGAGGTGTAAGCAGGCGACCCCCAAAAGGTCAAAGGAGACATACAAAATGAAGTCAGAGATCCAGAGTTGGTGCTGCTTTTCGTTACCTTGAGGACCCCAGTGAAGAGTCAATACTCTTTGGAAAAACATGTGTTATCAGATGGAATTGCTGTCATCCATTTAAAAAATGATTTCCTGTCAGGGTAGGGAGATGGCTGTTGCTAAAGCTGCTGCCTCGCAGGCATGAGGATCTGATTTTGACACCAGTACCAACAGAAAATACTGTGTGTGTGACACACGTTTATGATTCCAGTACTGGGGGGAAGGGGGGACAGAGATAGGCAGGTCCCTGGGACGCCCTGACCAGCCAGCCCAGTCTAATCAATGAACTCTATGCCAATGAGAGACTTTGTCTCAAAAACAAAGGGAACAGTTTGTGAAGAGCAATACCTGAAATTGATCACATGGAGATGGGCGCACTCATATACTCAAGGCACCCCCTTCCCCCAATACACTCACAAAAGAATGTCCTATATCTGCACTTCTCACACACTTCGCTGTGCCAGTGGATCGGTCTTGTCAGTGAAGATTTGGAGTCAGGGGGTCTGGGTGGGTCTTGAGCTCTGCATTTCGAAACAGATCAACCTCATGTTAAGTGGCAGGAACCATCAATTGTGTGAACACACTGTAAGTCTTAAAAATCTGATCTATGAGAGTGATCCTAGTGAAGTTTCTTAGGAATAGGGTATACAGAGCTTGAACTGGCCATCTTCTACAACCAGGCAAGGCTCCTAGCAGTGGGACTAGATCATCAACCCAGTCACAAAACCTTCAACCCACAGTATGTCCTGCCTGCAAGATGTGCTGGGGTAGTGGTGGTGTGGAGCCTGTGGGAGTGGCCAGTTAATGACTGGTCCAACTTGAGGCCCATGCCACAGAAGGATCCCACACCTGACCCTGCCTGGATGGCCAGGAACCAGAAGGGAAACAGTGCAGAGATGCAGGATAGACCCAAACATGTAAACAAACAAACAAACAAACAAACAAATAAATAATTCCTAATGATACTTTGCTATACTCACAGATCTGTGCCTAGCCCAAGTGTCATCCGAGGGCCATCATCCAGATGTAAAGTTCCACAGTCAAACACTAGGTAGAGCCAGGGGGACCCCCGTGGGGGCCCACAAAGACCCTAGCTTGTGGCTTGTTTTCATCTTGACTCAAGGTCAGAGAGTCTGAGCTTGTTTCCCTCCCTGCAAGGCTGCATAATAGGATATTTTGGTCAAAGGTGCGGTTATCAGATATCTTTTACTTCAAGGCCTATTTACAGGATGCTTTGCTGTAAGGCATGGTCACCAGATGTCTTGAATACTAAGGAGGTGCTTACCCTTGACTGTACTTTGTACCTTGAACTGTGATGTCCTTGAAAGCGGGGGAGGTCTTTTTGCCCTGCCCCCGGCCCCTGCTTTGAGTATATAAAGGTTGTGAGTAATAAACTCAGGGTCCGCAGTATTGACCCAGAGCCCTCCCGAAGCTATTCCGTGTCTCTTTTTCTTCATCTATGTCTATATTTCATAGCTACCATTTCCCAATTCCACACTCCCCTCTTCAGAACCGTTCAACAGGTTGATTGGGATTCAACAAACTTGGAAGCAGAAGAGGAGGAGAAAAGATTGTAGAAGGCAAAAGGGTCAAGGGCACTACAAGAACACAACCCACAGAATCAACTAAGCAGGGCTGATGGGGACTCACAGAGACTGAAGCAATAATCATGGACCCTGTATGGATCTGAGCTGGATTCTCTGATATACCTTATGGCTATACAGCTTGGTGTTCTGTGGGGCTCTTAATAGTGGGAGTAGGGGATGTCTCTGACTATTTTACCTGTACTTGGGACCCTTTTCCTCCTACTGTGTTGCCTCATCCAGCCTTGATATGAGGGTTTGCGTCTAGTTTCATAGTAACTTGTTATGCCATGTTCAGTTGATATCCCTGGGACCTCTCTTTTTTTGAAGGGAAATGGAAGAGAGGTGGATGTGGGGGAGAGAGGAGTGGAAGTGAGGAGAGGGGCTGGGAGGGCTGGAGAGAGGGGGAACTACAGTGGGAATGTAATGTACAAGAGAAAAATAAAATAAAAATCTGAACATTAGCTTCAAGGAGAGTGAGTGTTGGTCAGTACACCTGGGACATTACCTTACATGTGCATAGTTATAGATGTATGTAATTAAAATATAGCTTAATTTTTGTATCTCCACCATCATTACCTCTAGATAAAAATGCTATTGGTCATTAAAAATGTTTATCTAGCTGGCCTCTGTAAACAGCTAACTTTTCCCCCTCATTTTAGGTAATAACTATTCTTACCATAATCATGTTCCAAATCCAGTTTCTATTCAGCACAAAACCAAAGCACCCTTCCTCTATGATGGTCAAAGCCCCCCGACTTAGCCTTAACCATTTTCCCTTCCCAAAGTGTTGACCTGGAGCAGGCAGTGGGAAGAGTGTGGATCACTCTTCCGGGGCCTGGGCTGTGCGAACCTGATTCCTATGTATTCCAGTAGCCATTCCATTCCTATGTAGTCTGGTGGACTAGGATGAATCCATCCCTCTAAGCAGCTGGCTGTCCAAGCACCTCTGGTGTGGACTTCTGTTTCTGAGTTTGCCAGGAGTGGGGGTGGTCCAGGGCTGAGGGACAAAACAAAGTCCTCACCTGGCTTAGGAGTTGATACCAAGTCTTGTCTGTTCCCGTCCGGTGGCTGCAGCTGGTTTTTGGTCAGGCCGAGCACTGAATGAAGCCAGGTGTCTTGGAGTACTGGGTTGGAATCCTCAGGTTATATGTACAAATAGGTTTTTATAGCTGTTTACGACTATATACATATATACATTTATTTGTAGGTATACAAATGTATATATATGCAGGTGTATGTTTTAAAATGTATATATACACATATATAAATTTCAATGACTAAGTTACTCACATACATTGAAAAAGACAAACATAATCATGCCAGAAGACAATGGTCACTGCATGGCAAACAGCTATCATTAACATGGAAGGTTTTCTGTATTGTAAAAATGATTCATTAATAACTTCATTGTTCCGACAAAAAAGTGTTTTCCAACTTATAGAAAATTACAAGGAAAATGTTTTCCTTCAAAAGCTTTTCTTCCTCGATTCAGCTCCTTGAGCTGTTTTGTAAGGATAAAGGAGACTTTGAACCCACTGCTGTGGGTAGTGGACCATTCTAGGATTCTGTCTCTCACATGTGCTGGGTTTTATAGATGACCATGGAGGTGCTCTGATACCTAGACTTGCATGGTTTCTGCAGGTGTGTTGGACATGCTAACTCTTGTTTTGGAATAATAGTTGAAGATGTATTACATTTGGTTATACCGTGGAACATTTGTTTAATGATGTGAAGATGTGTTGCATTTTTTTTATGTTGCAGTTGTTTAATTGTGTGAAGCTGTGTTACTTTGCCTGTCTAAAACACCTGATTGGTCTAATAAAGAGCTGAACAGCCAATAGCAAGGCAACAGAAAGGATAGGTGGGGCTGCCAGGCAGAGAGGATATTTAGAAGGAGAAAAAGAAAAGATTGGGGAGTGAAAGGAGAAAAAGGGGACTCCAGGGGCCACCCACCCAGCCAGCTACACAGCAAGCCATGGAGCAAGAAGTGAAGAAAGGTAAAAGCCCAGAGGCAAAAGATCGATGGGATAACTTAAGAAAACCTGGCTAAAAACAAGTCAAGCTAAAGCTGGGCATTCATAAGAATAAACCTCTGTGTGATTGTTGGGAAGTTGGGTGGCGGGTCCCCCAAAGAGTGAAGAAAGAAAAAGAAAAAAGGAATAAGAAACTACAAACTCTCTCTACAGATGACCTCAGGACCAACCGTCATGTCTCAGTGATTCACTTCTTCCTAGCTGTCTAATCATTGCCTCACAAGCTCTGCGCTGCTCCTTGCCAGGACCCCCCCAGAACACCCACTCTCAGCAGTGTGGGCCCCATCACACCTGCATCACTTCAACTTTCTTTCCAGTGACAAGCCTGTGCAGCCCAGGCCGCCAGATGGCCCCGAGCAGCCTGAAGTTCACAACAAACAGATGACACTGGCCCGTCTCAATGAACAGTAGAAATGTCGCAGGTGTCTCTGTCACCCTTCAGTGTCAGGAAGGTATTCCTATGGCATCCGAGAATGACTCCCAGGAAGGCCACCCCTCAGCTAGAGGGCAGCAGACCAAGGATGGAGTCAGTGGGAACAAAGCCCACGGTGAGACCTAGGAAATTCCCAACATCTTCCACATGTTGGCTTTGCACAAACTCCACAGTTCTAAACAGGCAGAACTGAAATCTACAGAAGGCTGAGGGCTCCAGCTTCGGTGTGTCCCGTTTCGTGGACACAAAGACGTTCAACTAGGTGGGTATTATGAGTGTGTGCATACTAATATTTAGTCTAAAAACTTATGTTTCCTTTAATTTTTCAAGGTAAAATTATCTTAAAACCCATAGTTATCTTTTTATCCTAAAACCTCTATTTTGGAACACTTTTATTTAAAAAATGTTTTATCTTAAAAATCAATGTTTCTCACCAACACAGAACTGTAAGGCCCAAGCCTGCTTTATCTGAGCATCTGCTCTCCTAACCCACCTCTCAGTTGTGCCCCACCCCTGAGGACTTCCCTCCTTTCTTAGAGATTTGCTTTACTTTTATTTACACGTACGTGTCTGTGTGTGAGAGCAGGTACAAGTGGGTGCCCGGGGAGGCCAGCAGAGAACACAAGATTCTCTGGAGCTGGAGCTACAGGTGGTCCTGAGCCTCTTCATGTGGGCGCTGCCCATCAAACTCTGGTCCTCCGCAACAACAGCCAATGTTCTTCAATCCTGAGCCATCTCTTGAGCTCCTTGCTTATTTAATTTATAGAACTTTGTGGGCTGGAATTTGGGCCAAATTAGAGCATTCTCCTAGCATGTCCAAGGCCCTGAGTTCTACCCTTAGCAGTGAGAAAACAAAAAACAAAAACAACACTTTGGAAAACAAAAACAAACAAAAGCCACTTGCATGTCTCTGGGCTTGTCACACAGGCTGTGCCCTGTGTCTAGACTGCTCTGTCCTCAGTCTAGGCACCTTCACTGTCTCCTGGGGCTTCCCATGGTCTCCCAGGGTCCCCCATGCAGTTTCCCTCACTTCCCACAGCCCAGGGCACCCGTGTCCCCGCAGGTACACACAGGTCAGGGTGGCAAAGTCAGCAGCCCTCTCCGGGCTGTGTCCGTAACCTCCGGTACAGACTCAGTTGAGTGGATAGGAGCTCTGAGCTATCTATCAAATCACTGAAGGGGAAAGGACAGGAGGAATGGACCTACTTTTCTTCTATACAGGTAAGACAGGTTGACAAGGAGCTCCTCCCCACCTCCTTCTTTCTAGATGATGGAAGAAATGTAGAAAGTATGATTTTAAAGCACAAAGTCCACTTTACAAATGAACTTAGTTCTCATACTCAATTTAAGATTTTGTCTATACATCCTTGTCTTAATGGTTATAAACTTCATATTTTTGTTTGTTTTTTGTTTTGTTTCCTTGCCTCTGGCAAGGCCCCACCCCCATTAAGACTTCCAGCACCTACCATAGCACCAGCTATGTGAGAACCAAGCTTTGAATACAGGAGTCTTTGGGGAGACGTTTCATAATCAAACTATGTGAATGAGCTATACTCTTACCTGTCTTAATTTCACAGTGTGCCTTGCATATTGCATTCTCCAAGCGCAGTGAGTTCCAGGCATGATCTGTTTGGCCCTTTCTTCCCACCACCACCTTCCTGTCCTGTCCTTCAGTGACTTTCATGCTGATCCTGGAACTTTGCTCATTTCTCATAACTGAAAGTTCCCTCTGGTCCAATCTCACCTTCTCTCCCCACATCCACCTCTGGCTAAATCATGACGTTTGGAACCCGGAGTTGGGAGAGCATATGTTTTATGTTGTCACCCTTTTCTTGCTCAAGGGATGGGGAGGGAGAGGGAATAGAGAGGCCAGAGAGTCCGTGCTCCATCCACACTGCCACCAGTACACAATGCCCCTGGTCTCTCAGCTGCTGGTAGGTTCTGCTGATTCTGTCATCCTCTCACGTGTTTCTAGTCTATCACTGAGGTCCCTTTCAGTAAAGGACACTGATGTCCTTCCTTTTAAAGCCTCGCTAGTGGCACACACAACCAACCTTGGTTAACCAGTCTTGGTTAAGCAGCATGCCTCCCCCTTCCTCCCTTAACTCCCTTGCATCAGTTAGGAAAGCTACTGGTTTCTCCTCCAAACCCTCCTGGGACATGAGGATGTTGGCTGGAGTCTTGTCTTTTACCCAAGCTGAGTGCATCATGACTGTGTGCTGCCCATACAAGTTTCCGCAGTGATCTGCCGTCAATAACCCATCCTCAAAGAGGCCTGCAGACTTCGAAACTTAGCCAGTTTGCTAGTGAGTGTGTGTCTCCAGCAGACATCTTTACTCACCCAGACATCTTTACTCACCACTGGGTGAGTTCTTTTTGGAGTCCCACAAAGAACACACTAAAGGAGAGAGAAGAGAGGAAACCTCCTTTGCTTGAACTCCACACTCTAGTGGAGTTCCTCTCCCTATGGTGCCTGGGAATGTGGTATTCTCAGTAAGTGGCTGGTCCAAATTGTTTTGTACTCAGTTAAAAATATTGGGGATGGTTTCATTTTTAAACTCTTTTATGTGTCATTTATTGGGTATTAATAAAACTGTTTTAAAATATGAGGCACACTTTTTTGACAGAGGAGTGCATGTGTCCCAGGCTAGCCCCAAACTCACCATGGAACAAGGATGACCTTGAACTTTTTATTCTCTTGCCTCCACTTCCCAAGGGTGTGCTGGGATTACAGGGTGCATCACTATGCCTGGTTTATAGAGTATGGAGGATCAAACCCAAGGCTTCCTGCACAGTGGGCTGTACTGAGCTGTATCCACACTCCCCCAATTGTTGTGTGTACTTTCCGGGTGTCTTCTTCAACACCGACTTATTATATTATCTTCCTAAAGGGCTGTGCTAGCTTCCAAGGCAGCAGCAAGTTAACCAGGCAAGGGTAATAGCAACCTTATGCTTTAGCATTATTAAAAACAGAAGACACTCCTCCCTTCCCAACTAGTGGTTTCTGATGGATGCTGGTAGGGGGACCGTCACCGTCTTCTGTTGATTCTCCAGCGATGAGGCGCCCAGCCTCCGTGGACAGATCTAAGTCTGTGCCCCGGTTAAAGTCAGTGGGTCACAAGACAAAACGTGAGGATACAAATGTGGGAAAGGGACATATGGGGGGAGGGAGAGGTGACAGGTCTAGGAGCGAGATGGAGAACATGAAAGGTGAGAGTAAACAGAACACACTAAATACATGTATGGCGTCCCCAAAGAACAAACTTAATCGATAAGAATGAAAACCACCATTCATTTCCTATTACTAAAACATTCCACAGGCTCTCACTTCTGGGACGACTATGAAGGACAGCACCCATGTGTATGTCATGCCAATTTGTATATGTAGTCTCGAGAACTGTTTGTTCTGACACTTCATTTACCCAGTGGGGTTGTGATGTTCCTTTTTGATTTCTGTAAATGATATCATGAAGCTGTTTGTGAACTAAACCACATATTTCACTGGACGTGCTGGGTGGAGATTGAGAACAAATTGACCGGAGTGGGCAATGGCTGCAGATGGCGGCGTCCACCAGCTGCCTCTCCTGGGTGCTGGAACAGTGCTTCTCTCATGAGCCCAGTTGTTACATCCCTGCCCATCTCTAACCACGAGGACTCCTGGCTGCTAACCCTTTTACGTCAGTTCTGAAACTGATCTTTGTTGTTGTTGTTGTTGTTTAAGAAGTTTTAAAGCTTATATTACATCTTTTTAAATTCTTTATTAAGATTATAATATATTACATCATTTCCCACTTCCCTTTCCTCTAACCCTCCCAACTACTTCTCACTCTCTTTCTCAGTCTGTATAATGTTGTCTGTCTGTCTATGTCTTCAGGGCTGACTGTTTGGTGTGGGCTAGCCGCTTGGTGTGCTCTTCCCCGGGGAAGACTATTTGTTCAGCTCTCAGCATTTCTTAGTTGCCTGTGGAAGACTTATTTTTATTTTACATATGTGTGTGAGTACCTGGGTGTATTTGTGTTCGCCATTTGCATCAAGCATCCACAGAAGCCAGAAGAGGGCATCAGATCCCCTGGAACTGGAGTTATAACCAGTTGGGTGCTGGGACTCAAACATGGGTCCTTGTCAAGGACTTTAGGTGTTCTTAATGGCCGTCTCTCCAGCCTGTGGAAGCTCATCTAATTAGAGCTATGCTCTTCCTTCCAGTCCCCACCTCCCTGTCCTGGTCTTTGGAGATTTCTCAAGATGATCCTGCAGCTTTTGTCATTTCTTACCAAAAGTTAGGAAAGCCCCTTCTCTACTTACTTCCTGTACATGCGAAGTGGGAGGAATGAGGTGAGACTGGTGTGTGCAATTTTTAAAAGGTTCATGGAAAGAGTTCAAGCTCTAGCTACAATCATTGAATTTAAAACTTTTTAAACTTTATTATAAAAAGTTGCAAATGAAAACACATCAAATTTAACTGACTTTTTTATTGTGTCTTGAAATTTCAAGTAGTGTAAAAGAATCTACGAACATAAGGTATGAATTCATGTTTTAAGTCTAAAAACATCAAATTACACTGTGTGTGTGTGTGTGTGTGTGTGTGTGTGTGTGTGTGTGTGTACAGCTTGGAGAATGTGTGGAGGTCAGAAGACAACATCGGAAAAATGGTTCTCTTCTTCCACCATGTGGTACCTGGACATTGAACTCAGTTTGGTCAGGTAGGCTAGGGCAGTAAATATCTTTACTCACATAGCCTTCTTGCTGGACCCATGTTTAAAAATTTAAAAGTTGTCCTCCCTATACACTCCGAAGACATTCAGTACTCAAAAACAGTCTGTTCTTAGACAAAAATCAAAATAGATACATTCAGCCATGAGTGGGGCTGAAATCACATGCCCAGAGGGTTCTGAATCCGGAAGTGCTCAGAGTTGGCCATGACTTGGGCTCCTGTGGTGTAGGTGGGGCCAGGAGCATCTGTTTGTAGGTACATGGCAGTTATCCACACCAGGGTCACAGCAGAACTGGAGATAGGTTTTGTTTTGCATGAAAGGATGCTGAGGAAAAAAAGCTGTCTAATAGTCTAGAGCTTGTACATATCTAATTTAGTACTGGTCATTTTTAAAAGCTTATTTGTTTGTTTTGAAGAGTTATGGCTGACAAAGCGATGTAGTTGTAAAACCACTGAAGGAAGGAATGAATGATGAGGCGTGGGAAATCTGCCATCCTCTTAATGAAAATAATAATTTCACTCTAAGAAAGTGATGTAGTAAATCAAGAACGAGTGAAGAATTCAAGATTGAAAACTAAGATAACTTAGGATCTCCAAATGACTTTAAAATAAATATGCTTAATTTATTCAGACATGAAAAGGAGTAATAACCATAAAAGAGAAGAATTAAGTAGTGGGTAGGAAGAGCTAATTTAAATATAGAAAATTTGAAAATGAAATTTAAATAAGAATAAATGTGCCAGTAAAGACCAAAGAGGGCGGTCTGCTCCACTACATGAGCTGACAGGAAGGATTTCAAGAAGGTGAGGACAAATTCAGCCATCACATAAAAAAAACAAAAAACAAAAAACAAAAAACAAAAAACAAACACCTTGGCACAGCCATGTTGGAAATAAAGGAGCAAATATTATGTTTAAAGAAGATAGAAAATTTAAGCAACAGAATTAAAAAGCTTCATGGAGAGATGTTTAAAATTGTATTAATACTTCTGTCAATTGCAGATAAAACATTTACAAATGTGTTCAAACAAGTCTCAATATGTCAAAGGGATTTGTGTTTTTGAAAGTATGGTTCTTGAGCCAGAAATGAATCAAATTAGGTAGCAATAATAGAAAAGTGTATGTAAAATATGCAAATATTTGGAAATTAAATAGCATAATTCTGAATTAACCTTTAGTCAACAAATAAATCTAAAAGAAAACTGGCTGGTATTTGAGCTGATTGGAAATACAGTAGATACAGTTGTGGGACAGTATGGAAACCATGTTAAAAGCAAAATTCAAAGCACCAGCCATCTTTATTAGAAAATAAGAAAGCTCTCAAATCTGTATCACTGGCTTCCACCTTACAAAAATGAGGTCTGTGTTTGATCAGTAACTAGGGAGAAGAAAACTTCAAGCTACACAGGAGACAGGAAGTGTAAGAAGTAGAGAGTAAATCACCAAGTGGAGGAGGAAAGCTGAGGCATCAAAAGCTACCCCACTGAGATCAGCATCCCAGTCAGCCTTGACTGGGCCAAACCAGGGATGACAGAAAAGACACAACTGACTGCCCAAAAGATAGGGGTTAACACGACGCCAGAGTCTACCTAAAAAAATGAGGATGCTATGAATAATTTCAGACTAATACATTTGATAACATGGGTGAAATGGGGGAATGTCCTGGAAGATTCTAAGTAGCAGAGCCTTCTTAGGAAGAAACAGGTTGATTAACAGCCGACAACCACTATGAAAATTTTAGGGTCAGGTGGCTGTACTCGTGAAGTCTGTCAAGTATTTGAGAGAGAGAAGGAAAAAAAGACACAAACAAAAGAACAAAAACCCAAATGACAGGAAACCATGACTTGACCTTAAAATAGAACAAAACAAGGAGAAACACTGCCCACGGACGAGGAGAGTCAGTATCACTTAGCTGTCGTTGGTCCCAAACGGCTTCACTCCAACCCTAACCCAAACTGATTAGGCACTAAAATGAACAATTTTGCAAATTTTCAAGAAAATACAATGATCACCACAGCAAGCGTATTGATAAAATACACAGTCAATCCCTTGCTGCTCATCGATTTTCATATTTTCCACATCTTCCACCTTAAAAAATTTGTTTGTGCCTCCATAGCAATAGTGTTTTTGCAATCACTCATGACCAAATGCAACACATAAAAAAAAGTGAGTCACTCACCATCGATTTCCCAGCTGAGGCTGACAATGTACTTGCCTTCTTGCTTCAACTCTCACGGTTAGAAGGGGCCTTTCTGAGGTGAGTTTAGGACCATGGTCAATGTTGTTGTTTATTTTACTCTTTAAATGTCCCCTGAGCACAGTCTGAAAGGCTTTCCAGACTCTATGTTCAACAATGCTGCCATGGATCTTACTGAGAAGGCACACTGAGGAAGCTTACTAGGTACGAGATAGCACTCTATTGGCCTTCAACTCAAGGTCAGTGAACCTACAATATATATCAGTGTCTTTAACAGTGAACACACACAATCCAATGTTGTATGTTGATGGGTGACAGAAGTGTCGTGACCAAAGCATTATAGGATTCTCACTTTGTAATTTCCCTACGAGCAAAGTTTTAGTATTTGCTAATCCAGTGTTTATAGAGCATTATAGTTACAACTATCACGAGTAGTGAAAATTAAGCGTGGATTGTGTGAACATGAATGCACATGTGTGCACACACACATGCACATACACACATGCACACATACAAATACACACAAACATATTCATTTAGCCTTATATAATGACACTGATAGCTGGGTGGTAGTGGCGCACACCTTTAATCCCAGCACTCGGGAGGCAGAGGCAGGCAGATCTCTATGAGTTCGAGGCCAGCCTGGGCTACAGAGCGAGATCCAGGACAGGCTCCAAAACCACACGGAGAAACCCTGTCTGGAAAACAAACTAACCAACCAACCAACAAACAAACAAACGAATGACACTACTAAACTGCTGCTTCTGAGTTGTAATATGCTTAAAGCAATATAAATAATATTTATAATCGACAGAAGACTTAGCATCCATAATTTTAAACCCAACTTAAGAAATAATTCATTCCCCATACCTGTAAGTGCCCTCCTTTTTAATGATTAAATTTTTTCATTTATCTTACATCCCATCCACAGTTTCCCTCCATTCTCTCCTCCTTTTCCTTTCCCCCACCTCCCCTCTGCCCCCCACCCCACCCCATCCACTTCCCCTCTGTTTCTGTTCAGAAAGGGGTAGGCCTCCCATGGGTATCAACAAAGCATCATATATCAAGTTGAGGTAGGGATTAGCTCCGCCGCCCTTGTGTTAAGGCTGGATGAGGCAAAGGGGAATAGGTTCCCCAAAGACAGCTCAAGCACTAGGGAAAAGCCCTGATCCTACTGCTAGGAGTCCCACAAAGAGACCAAGCTACACAACTGCCACACGTATGTAGAACGCCTAGGTCGGTCCCACACAGGCTCCTTAGCTGTGTGGTCCAGAGTCTGCGTGCTGCTATGAGCCCAAGTTAGTTGTTTCTGTGGGTTCCCTTGTGATGATATTGACCCTCTGGCTTGTACAATCCTTCCTCCTTCTCTTCAGAGGATTCCCAGAGCTCTCTGCATCTGCTTCCATCAGTGACTGGATGAAGGTTCTCTGATGACAATTAGGGTAGCCACCAATCTGATTACAGGAGAATGCCGTTCAGGCACCCTCTCCACTATTACTAGGAGACGTAGCTGAGATCATCCTTGTGGATTCCTAGGAGTTTCTCTGGCACCAGGTTTATCTTTAACCCCAAAATGCCTCTCCCCACCCCCATCAAGACATCTCTTTCATTATTCTCCCCCTGTGTCCTGCCCCCAACCTGCCCAACTGGATCCAATCCATCATGTTCCCATCTCGCTCCCCCTCCACCCCCACAACAGTTCACCCAGGAGATCTCTTCCTTCCTAGGGAAATCCATGCTGTAAATACCCTCTTAATGCTCATCCAGCCCTCACTTGCCTGAGCCTTGGAGACAATCATTATCTTGATATTATGGAAAGAGTCCAAACCATTGATTAAATTATCTCAACAAACAATATTACTTAGGGATTTCTCTTTCTTCTTTAGTCAAATTGAGTAGGACTGTGTCTACATCATCTTTGGTTTCTATACTGATGGCATAAATCTGTTCAGAATTTTCTCTCAGAAACATTAAGTGTCGGCAAATATCTTCATTCCCCTCCCATCCTTTCTTTTTCAGTGAGCCCCCACCAGGGGCATGACGGTTTTGTCTTTTAGGAAGCAGCACCTTTGACTTTTCCGACCCCTGCTTCTTTCTTGCCTAACTTGGTCACTTTTGTCCTAATCTTTACTATTCCCTTCTCTTCTGCATCCTATGGGTTTTTTTTTTTCCTTTTAAAACTTTTCATAAGGTGAGCACTCAGCTCTTCAATTTTCAACCTTTTTCCTTTCCTAGTGTGAGTATTTAATGCCACAATTTAACTTCTAAGTGACACTTGGGTTGTCACTGAGTTTACTATGACAGTTTGTCTCCTAAGGGACACTTCGGTTGTAGTTTGCAACGTTTCACATTGACATTGTTCTCATTCTTAGGTCTTCTTTCATCAAAGAGTTGCTTAGAAGCATGCTTCCAGTTAAAGAGCACGGGCACTTTTAGATATCCTTTGATCCTTGACTTCAAACTTTAAATGTCCCTCATGCTAACAACACCTTGAAATTGCTTGAGGCTTGTTTCATGGAAGACCATAAGGCCAATAATAAACGTATCAGTGTTAGAAGACATGTAAATTCTCCCTTTGTTGAATGTCATGCCTAAATTATCCTACAAAATCAGTATTAATCTTATATGTCAAATATTCCACTTTAAAATAATCTATTAATTATTGCATGAGATAGCATGTAATAGGATTTTTCAATATATGATTGAATCGTTTTCCTTGTAAATATGGAATTTTTTACTCCTAAAACTTGGAGATGTATTCTCTAAATTAATAGTTTTATTTTTAGAGAAGTATTAGAGCTTCTGGGAATTGAACACATAATAACAGACAGTTCTCTTCTCTGCTCTGTTCAGATTTCTCCCTATTTTTGTCATATTGCATTAGTGTGTTGTGTTTGTATTCATGAGCCAGTGCTGGTACATCATTTTGACTAATGGCAGGACTATTGGTCCTGCACAGTTCTGCGTTCCTTGACAAGTGAGCAGCACATGAGCCCACCAATGCAGTACAATGCACAATGTTTCCAGAGCCTCTAAATGCCCTGGCTACACTGATTCACCCCCTTCCCCTCCATACCCTAGTCACCACGGACTCTTTGCTCCCTCTGTAGTTCTGCCTTTCACAGAAAGTTCTATAACTGGAATCATACACTATGTAGACTGACTCACTAAGTATTTCAGTCCTTTCATGTCTTTTTTTGTGTCACTTGACAGCTCATTGAGTAATTTCTCATTGTGTGGACATAGCGCAGCCTCCTATTCATTCACCTACTGAAGAATGTCTTGATTTCCAGTTTTGACAGTTACGAACAAAGGCCGCAAATGTGCTGAGCACTTGTGTGGGGACGACACATTTCGACTCATTTAGGCAAACACCAAAGACTGTGATTGCTGGAGTGCAGGGCTCGTGCTGCCTCGTGGTATTGCGCACTCGCTGTGCCAGTCTGCGTTCCCACCAAGAATGAACGAGCATCCCTGTCGCCCTGCATCAACAACAGTTTCCTACTGGCAGTGTTTTCTTTGTAATGTGAGCCTTTGTCTCCAGTGGACAGCAGCAGCACGCTGTTGCTAAAATCCACAGATACCTCATGCTGTGTGCTGGCGACCAAGCCTCTGTGTGTTAACTTGCCACCCATGCACTTTCTTTGCTCTTGCTGTACAGATGTTTTGCCCATTTTAACTGGACTGTTCATTTCCTAATTGTTGAATTTCAAGATGTCTTAGTGTATTTCCCATACTTCATCAATTTTCTATTTTTATGTTTTCCCTATTCTCTGTCTTCTCATTCCTTTACCAGTGTCTTTGCAGAACAGATTTTTAAAAAATTAAATTAAATTAAACATTAGTTGACTGATGGGTTTGTGGTGCTGGGTTCTTGGGCATACAAAGGTTTTCATTGGAATGAGGTCCATCATCAATTGCTTCTTGCCTGGATTTTGCTTTTGTGTTGCATGTTAAGAGGCTTGCTGCCCTTGTGGAGGACTGGAGTTCCCAGCACCCACACCTTCCCGCAACTCTGGAGGATTACACTCTCTTCTGGCACACACATGAAACAAAAGGAAATAAGTCTTTTAAAAAATCTATTTCTTTGTATGTTCATTTTGCATAGCTTTTATTGTTGAGTCTTCAAGTTCACTAATTTCATTGGAAATATTTAATCTTCTATTAATCTTCTCCAGCATGTTTTTAATCTCAGATATTACAGTTTTTTTCCTACTAGAGGTTTTATATATGCTTTTCTTGTATTTTTATGTCTCTACTTAACATTTTAACACACTTGCTATAAATGTAATAACTTTTTTTCTTGTTAATTCTAACATCTGTGTCAGGTCTGATCATTCTGGTTGACATTTTTCCTTATTATAGGTCATATTTTCTTGATACTTGCATGGTTCATCATTGTGAGGTTTACCATGCTGGCTGCTGTGCGCTTCTGCATTGCTCTGAGTGCTCTTGAACTTGGCATGCAGTTCAGGCACTTGGAAGTAGCTTGACCTTTTCAGTCTTGCTTCTTACAGTTTTTAAATGGGACATTTAATGCTGGGCTTGTTTATTAATTTTGCACAACTAAGGCACAGGCCTTCTGAGCACTCACTCATCCAGGGAATTGTGAGGGTTTCCATTCTGGTTTGTGGAAAACACAAATTACTGCTGGTCAGTGTGGGGGCTGAATGCAATTCTTTAAAAAAATTATTACTATTATTAATTACTATTATTTTATGTGTAAGGATGTTTCCCCTGCATGTATTTCTGTGCACCATGTGCATGCCTGGTGCCCACGACCATGAGAAGAGGGGGTCAGATCCCCCTGGAAATGGAGTTCCAGCTGGTTGTGAGCCACCATGTGGGTACTGGGAATCAAACCCAGGACCCAAGAGCAGCCAGTGCTCTTAAACTACAGTCACCCTTTCATCCCAGTTCTTCTTGGAGAGGATTTTATTTCCATTGGCTTGGATACTTTCTTTGTATGTATGCACTGATCAGCTTTCTCCTGAGCACCTAGTAAGGGCTTCAGTACTCCATAAAGCCCCTGGATTCTTAACCTGTGCATTAGAAAAACAGATAAATAAATACATAAAATTAAAAGGTGTTATTCTCCCTCATTTGTAAATAGACTATTCTCTCCTCTCTCTCTCTCTCTCTCTCTCTCTCTCTCTCTCTCTCTCTCTCTCTCTCTCTCTCTCTCCCCTGACTAAACCTATATTTAAAATTTCCCCAACCTCTTTATTTGAGTTTGCCGTCCATCCTGAGTTCTCTGCAGTTCCCTTATGTTAACTCTCTCTCCTTATGACAACACTAAGACACTATATGTATAATGTGACAGGCCCTAAGTTAGGCTGTTTGCACAGCTTTCTCATGAAATACTCACAATGACCCAAAGGAAGAGTCAGTGCTCACAGGCTTCTTTTAGATATGAGACAAAGAAGTCAAGACTCTTAACTACTTCCTCAAGTTTACAGATGGAGGTGACAGCCAAGTCTTTTATTCTTAGATGGCGTCAAGCCACCAGTATGCAGCTGAGTGGTCCCCTAACTAAGCTAAGTCTTCCGTTAACTAATAAGACATTCCCTTTGGACTGAGCGCCCAGTGGCTGGCTTGTCTCCCTGACCTTTTCATTCATTATCTAAGGAGTCAATCCACAGCAAACTCTAACTTATGTTGTCACCAATTCTATTAGGAGGGTAGTTTAAGACAAGTTAATAACAACCGACTAGCAACAAGCACAGACAACTTCCTTCCCCTCAGATCCACCGTGGCTTACAACTTGCCTTGAACAAGAGGGGATGGCAGCAGTGATGCTCTGTGAAATCCGGATCTAGACAGTGTATGACAGTTTGCAGGTTGTATTTTCCCTTCTTGGGATTCATCACAACATGCATAAATTTTGAGTTAGGCCAGAGAATAGCAAGAGAGTCATGAGGAAAAGGGAGATGGGGGAGAGAGACTGATTTAGCTAGCCCAAAGGCCATTCTGTCCACTCTGACAGAGTCAAACAGGTATGTGAGCGACGCTGTCTTGAATCTTCAACCACTCAGAAGCCCCAGAATTACTGACTCTGGGATCACCTGAACACAGGGTTCCACTCAGCGCAACCCAACCATGGCATCATGGGAAATAAAATTTTAATGTTTCAAGTCGTCAAGGTTTAGGAAATTTTATTATTTGCAAAAATAACTGAAAATTTGACCCCTGCTTTGTCCTCAGTACCAATCTAGTAAACTTGGACTAATATTTCAAGGCTGGTCCAAGGGTTAGCTTTTCTGAGAATTCCTCTGGCTTGTCCTACCCACTCACTATGGCCTTATTTTCCTGTCTCTTCTCCCAACTTCATATCTTTGTATTATAAACTGCATACTTTCCCCAAAGTCTCTATGAATCCAGAGAGCAGGGGTGTGGTCAAATTGGGGGGGTTGTTTGCTTGTTTTGTTTGTTTATTTATTTGTTTTGTTTTGTTTTTGCTTGTTCCTACCACAGTGTTTGGTACATTTAGATGTTCAGTTGCAGTTTGTGTAGTAAATAAATATATTGACAGTTGAAAAAGTATAATAGATGATATCTACAGACCCCTTTGGCTCCAGAACTTTATCATGCCATTTAAAAATGAAGAGGAAAACCATGGAGAATGATTTCTCATATCACATTAAAATGGAAGGATGACAGCACACTATGGAGAAGACCTAAGATTAAATCCCACCCTTGAGGTGACTGTTGGAGTATCCTCAAGCCAGATTGACATCCATCTAGTCATTACATGGAGACAGCAACTTCTTCAAGGAGTCATTGGCCAACGTGCGTTTCCCTTTGTCTTTCTCACAGAACCTGAGATGTTCTGGAGGATATATAAACCTAAACTAATCCAGCAGTCACTAAGGTGGGACTACCATGCAGGCCTCTCTGACACTCAACCAGATTTTAGCAAACCTCAGACATAAGCACAACAGGTAGAAAAATACAGACCAGCTAACTCTCCATTCAGAGCCGGGCATGTGATGATTAAGGGGAGTGGGATTTAATCTCTGGATACTGTGGTGATATATTGTTCACCCTAATAAAATTTTCCTGAAGATCAGAGAATAGGACAAGCCACTAGATTAAACATAGATGCCAGGCAGTGGTGACACACACCTTTAATCCTAGCACTTGGGAGGTAGAGATCCATCTGGATCTCTGTGAGTTCAAAGCCACCCTGGACTACATGAGATTGACTCAGTCTAGGAGAGAAACAGAGCCAGGCAGTGATGGCACACACCTTTAATCCCAGTACTGGGAAGCACACACACCTTTAATCCCAGCATTAGGAAGGTTGAGACAGGAAGTGAAAGATATATATATATGGTGTGAGGAGACAGGAACTAAAGCCATTTCAGGCTGAGGAGTCTTAGAGGTAAGACGTGGCATTGGCTTGTTCCTTTGTCTCTCTGATCTTTCAGCATTCACCCCAATATCTGGCTCCGGGTTTGTTTTTTATTAAAAGACCATTTTTAGAAATTCGTGTTACAGGACACCTCTTTCAGCAAACCACAATGACAGGCACAAAGCACCATCTCAACTGGGGTTCAGCAGACCTTCTTTCCACCTACACGATTGCACTCCACGTCCTAAGGTGGGCTTCTTCATCTCCATTAGTCTCCCAGAATACCCCCAAACCCACCCCGGCCTGTCCTCCTGTGCTGTCCCAAGTCATCCTAAGCCTGGGTGATCAAATGGCCTGCAGTCTCCCTTACAGGCTGGAGCTGTTTTCCGGCTTCTGAGAGTTTTGGCTTGCTGGAGGAATACAACACATACATCTTAATGCAGGTCTTCTCTTTAGGGTAGAGTGTGTGGAGTGCTCAAGTTTAATAACATTTCTCCTCCCCAAACTTTCATTTCTCTAGAAAGATGTTCCAATCCCGAGGCTATTCCCTACAGCAAGTGTCTACCATGCCTTTGTGAAGCTGGAACAAACGAATGACCTCCCTTTGATTTGAGTCCAAGTCGTCCCCCTCCTCTCCGGCCCCCGGCATGGAGTACAGACTTCCCGTTTCTCCATTTGTTCTTGTGACAACTCTGGGAGGAAGCCGCCTCGTGCCTTTGGCCTGGTGTAAGTTTCCACCTCTGTCTGAAGGCAGAGACTGCTAAAAGCAGTGCACAGCAGTAACTCTAAGAAACTTGAAGGAGGCTGGAGCCCTCCATTGCTCCCTTGCTCTGAACAGTGTCTGCATAATTATGTCATGTAGTTCAAACATCGGAGAACCCTCGGAATTGAGAATTGAGGGCACGACACGGACACGGAGGCCATCGCCCTGCCTGTTTCAAAAGGGATTTCACTGTGCTGATGCTGACAGGATGTTTTGTCACCAGCCTTGGGGAGGTACATTTGGGCATCACCAAATAAATGATTAATTACTTAAAACTCAAAACTTCTGCCCCATCCTATGCAGCTCCGTGGGCAGGTACAGCAATAGGAGAGAGGACCTTCCTAACAGGGTAAACTAGCTCACAACCATGACAACCACCCAGAGGCAGAAGGAAGTGCTGGGGAGACTCCGGGCTCCTGAGGGCAGCGAGCCGCCCTGTTTGTTCTTGAGGAGACATTGAACACGGTGCAGGGTGGAGTGGAGTGCATGGCACTGTAGGAGAAGAGCTTTCTTCAGATGTGTTCCTTTGCTTTCTGGCAGCCACCGGCCTGTGCTAGGATCTATAATGAGGACTATAAATAAGTCATGACAAGGATTCGAGACAGTCAATAATAAGTAAATTATCAGAGGATAAATTCTGTTGGACATGCAAGGCTTGCTTTAGATATAAAGAGACTAAATGATACCTTTACGTAAGTTACTACTATAATCAGCGTTCTCTCAAAGTAATAGGCTCATTAAAAGAGTGAAGGGGAGGTAGGTGGGTAAGCAATAAATCCCACTGGACTTAGAGCACGTTCTTATGCATGCTAGAGGTACACAGGAATTCCCTAGTCCTGAGAGAAGGCAGCAGAGTGAAAGTGTTAAAAATCTCGATGGAGTGAATGAGGGGCAAGAACCAGGATGAATGGAGGAGGAGGGCCTAAGTGCTGTTTCCTTTGCTTTTGATAGCCCAGAGTTAGTTAACAGTATTTGAAAGTGAAATGGTAAGCTACAAATTTGTAGATAAAACTCCAGTCTCTCAATGTTTTTCATGATCTTCTTTTCTTTTTAACTCTCAGAAGACCTTTCTTAGAAACTGACGTGGCAGACGTGTATGTATATAGAGAGACACTTATAATACTGTGAATAAAGCACTGTTTTTTCCTCTGGGATGTGGGTAAAGGACTCCAGTTGCTGTGCAAGTGTAAGGACATGAGTTCTGGTCCTCAGAACCCATGCAAAGTGTCAGGCAAGGAAGTCCATGGTTGTAACTCTCCTCTTGGGAGTAAGAGACAGGATGATTCCTGGGGGAATCCAGCTAGTCCAGCCAGTCCCTGAGGAACTGAGGAAGACATTAGTGTCAACTTCTGACTGCCACATACATGTGCATACATGTGTATGTGCATCCACATACAAGAACACATGCATATACAGTTTTATTTATCTGGATGATGAAGTTGTGGATTATGCTGTATTATTCCTGCTTTTACATATTGATTGAGTTTTACATAATGATCAGTATTATTTTTGTGAGATCAATAATGTAATTGGTAAGGGAGAACTGAAGGGAAAAGAGAGAGAGAAGGAAGAAGTCACAGGGCAGACATGCCACACTGTGAGACCCAGAGCCTGTCGAGTAGATGCCAGCTTATGTCTCTAGGCCTTAGTGTCCTCAACTCTAAGTAGGGTCAGCCATCTCTTTTCTGAGTCTGTGGGGGCAGCAAACGGGAGAAAGCTTGTCAGGCACACAGCACATCCTGCCTGTCACCAGCTCCATACATGTTGACTT
Source organism: Peromyscus californicus insignis (assembly GCF_007827085.1). NCBI lineage: Eukaryota > Metazoa > Chordata > Mammalia > Rodentia > Cricetidae > Peromyscus > Peromyscus californicus. Next base: position 67,202,620 of record NW_026294584.1, read on the forward strand.
AGTTGCGGTTAACATCCCGCAATGCTAGGATGATGTGGAACGTCTGTGGTTTATCTTTTCAGTTTCATCCAGTAGAAAACTGAAGCCCAGAGACCTCAGAGCTTGCTTCTTAGCATACGGTCTATATGACAACTGCAGCCCCCAGGGTTTGGGGATACGGTGTGCTTTAAGTAGAAGAGGGTTTACTGCTGTTTTGTCTTTTTACCACGCAGCTTCTCTGTTCTTGTGTTCCATTCTTTTCTTTTGGTTCATGTATTGGCTCTCTTGATCTTATTATCAAACACAGTTTCCAAAAAGGACTCATGAACTCATGAATTCTAAGCATTCAGCGTTATGCTAAAGATTGTGATATTTAGTAGAGATTCAATTTCTGTGGCCAATCCTTGGTCTTCTGAAGGCCAGCTCTTTGCCAGTTCATTCCATGAACCATAACAGTAACGAGAATGGATGCATCGACCATATACAGCTACCATGTTCTTTGGTTAAACTAATCATTATTATTCTCAGAGCATACACTAATAGATAACTAATGAGAAGGGGTATCTCTGCAACTCTGGGCTAGAAAGAACACAGCTTGGAATTAAAAATTTGGCCCAGAAAATTTCACAGCATGCGTCAAATGTATGGCTGATTAGGAAGTGATTGCACTTGGGCCTTTGGTCTTCATCCAACAAGAGGGATTCTTGTCTTCTTCCCATATTTCTTCTGCTGCCAGAAGATAAACGGAATAACTAAACTCCCAATTGCTCAATTAATTAAACTTCTTTTCAAATGCTACTTTGTGGCAATAAACATGGGTGTCTCAATAGGCCTCTTCTCAAGCTTTTTTTTTTTTTTTTGAGTGGCTCTCTGGAAAAAGCCCATTACAACATTGATATTCATGAAGGGTGGGCCTGTCATCAGAGACCTCTTCCCATGGGGAGGAGGTGGATTTGGCAAACAGAAATGAGAGAAGGTGAAGGATTGTCTCCACAGCCCTTACAACTCAAAGTGTGAGATCTGGAAGCAGCCTCCCAGGGGAGACGCGATTGAGCACCTCTGTGGAATTCACTGGGAAAAAGAATCATCTAGAAGCACCAGCCACAAAGCCCTTGTCTTCTGGTGTGTTCTCTCTACAACGGGCAATTGGACTAGCGTGAAGTGGGATGGGCTAACGCAGTCTTCTAAGTAATAGCCCAGACTGCCCAGCTGCCGGAAGTGATTAGTAATGGAATTTACAGAGACGCGCCCATTTTCTTCTCCCAGGTTGGCTGTCTTTTCTGAGCTCCACTCCCCACTTCAGCTAAAGGGAGAGAAACTATAATGAACACGGGTTAGGCAGCAAATTCCTTTCTGCTTTTCATTCTCAGCTTTCCGAGCTATGATTCAGGTCATCATAAGTCCGTCTCCAGCTTCTGGAGAGCTGACACATTCATTGTAGTATGTCACTTTTCCAACTCCGCCGCCGTCATTTCAGCTACCCTTAATTTAAAATACTGTCAGCCTCAGCTGGAATCCCTTACAAACGGAGCGCCTCATCACCATACTAATTGAAGGAAAAAAAATGCTCCGTGATTTAAATACCTATTGCTTCATCATTTCCCCAGTCCTCGGCTTCCATTTTGTCAGGCATGAAGTTGGTGATTAAACCCAAGGCATAATTATTAGCAACAGAAGCGCCTCTGTCCCATCTTGCAGTTTCCTGGCCAGGTGCAAACGCTCGGCTCCACACTGAGCATGTCTGTCAGTCTTATGAATAATCCCAGCAGAACAAGTGACTGATTTTTCTCTTTGTAATCATGGAGGCGCTTTACAGAAAATTGTCACACTAGACCTCTACTTCTGAATGGCATAATGAACATTTCAGTGTGGTGAGAAGTTTAGGCATTGAAAAGGGGTGTCACAGTTGGAACCAGGACGCTAGTGTCCTTTATTGAGGTACCCACCATGGCTGCCTCCCACCACGCTGGCTTGTGTTGCTCCGAGTGTTGTGAAAAGGAGGAAAGGATTACGAAGCTGGGTGGGAGAGACCTGCTTACCAGGTCCTGCTCTGAATAGAGGTAAAATAGAAGTTCAGATGGCCCCGGAGCTCCATGTACCAGAGGGGGGTTGTAGTGGAGAGCTATGTTGTGGAGAAGGCTAGTGTTCAGGAGTTAGAGAAAGGATACATTTTAAAAAGGATCACAGATAGTAACAAATTAAGCCTGATTTACTACAGATTTGAGCTATTCAGATTTGTAGCATCAACTGGTGAACGTGTCTACGAAGCTATCAAAGAGACTAGATTAGCATTTGAGTTTATGAAAGACCCTCTCAGAGCGCTTCTCTCCCTCTCCTCTCACTCTACAGCTGCAAGCATGGCTGCCTTCTCTTACTTGTCCAGAAGCAGAAGCCCAGGGCTTTGGAAATTCTCATGTGTTTGAACTCAGTCCAGGTATCACCAGACACCAGTGGGCTCCACTTGCACGGCCTGAGTCCTGGCCATCTGCCCAGAACTGGGAGGGCATGTCCCTTGAAGAGGACTTGCCATTACAACTCCTTCCAAAGCTCTGAATTCCCAATAGTCATTTATGTTAATATCTAACTGAAACGCAGAAAGTTTCTAAAACCCCACACTGGCTCTGTGAGTGCCTGTCCCTCGGATCTATGGTAATAGCCAGGGGTTTGGGGGTCAAATTCAAGATCCATTATCAAGACATGTCATTTTTTCTCTCCTCAACTGCTAGATTCAAAGGTAGCTCTGTATTCCCTAAGGATATGGAGGCACCTGCCATGTATTCACTAACAAGAAGCCACAGTAAACCATGGTCTTTTGTTACAGTTTAGGGATTTAAGTCCTTGACAATGCTAATGTAAGTGAGGAGACAGGAAGAATGTCTGTAAAGTTGCAGGCTACTGCTGAGTAGTAGTACATGAAGCCTCTTAAATGAAAGTGTAAATACATTAAGCTATGGATTTCTTTTCAAAGGACAAGGTGATGTTTTTAATGCAGCATTTATACCATCCAGTCACTGGAAAACTATCTCTGTAGTCTCAAACTCAAAGGCCATGGAGTATAGAACACCAGAAAATGTAACTTGAAGAGGAAGAGTCCTCATTTCATGATACAATGGCTGGTGACCTTGACCATGTCTCTCCACAGCCCGATGACCATCGACAGAAGGAGAAATTGTGACTCTAGGGCTTTTCAGCTTTAAAACTCCTTGAGCTGACTCAGTGCCTGGCAGAATGCTGAATGTGGGTATCAGCTCCAGACGCAGACTGTGAATTATATATACATTGGGAAATAGTATCAGAATAGGAAGAGCCATTGGCACACAATGTTCATCTTGACTTGGAAGAGCAAGACAAGTGACAACCCTTTTGATGGGAAAAGTTCACTGTAAGGCTGTAACCTAAGGAGAGTATATGTGTGTTTTTGGTAGTGTGCGACTTTCAGTCTGTGACTGCAATCTGCTCATTCTACATGAACGCATTTCTTGTTATGAGGAAAGTGGCTTTTCTATTAAACTTGAAAATATAGGATGGCTTGGACCTTGTTGTAGGTCTCTAACATTGAATTGATTGATGGCAGTGATAAGTGAGGATTGAATGAGTTAAGGGGATATATAACTTAAATGATAACTTTGTACAAGTGTGGTTTTTAATTGTTTTTGGTTATTTAGTTTAGTTTGTTTGTTTTTTGAGATCCAGGCTGGCCTGAAATTCACTGTGTTGCCTAGGTTGGGCTTAAACTGATGATAGTCTCCCTGCCTCAGTCTCCCAAGTGCTGGGATTTCAGGCACAAGCCAGCACCAGCCTGGCTCTAGATGTGTCTTAAATAGGATATATTGTGCTTTGAATGTTAAGATGACCACAGACGAATGATTTGGGAAGTTTTCAGGTCAACTCTATGTTAGCATGTCTCCTAAGCTCCTCCTTGGTCTCTGCTTCATTTTCTGTGACCCTGTAAAACCACTCCAGGGCACATTATACCATGGCAAGTAGTTGGCACTATTCATATGTTGCCACTTCTGGGCCAGTGAAGCACTGTGCCCGCTGATTCAGTCACCAGCTGTCAGCAGTATGAGCTAGCAGAGTATGGGGAAATGTCTGCCTATCTTTTTGAGTAGAGTCAGTTCAATTGGCCACTCATGGTGACATCATCTTTTGAGGAGGTTCATACAGATGGAGTTAAAAGAACTGGCTGTGATCCCCCAAATCAGATAGTCCCCTCTTCCTCTTCCAGAAGCTTGAACCTCTAGGGTTGTGCAGAACTAAGCTGGGCCCTCCCTCTGCTGGCCTCAGTGGTAACGGTGCTCAGTCTCTAGTTCGACCCATTTCCTCCTCCCTCTCAGAGGAGACAAAGAGACAGTGCCCACAGGGATCTCTGGCCCCTGGTGATCTGCCTAGCTTCACTGTGATGACTCCCCACATTTCAGGGTAGTGTCTAGTCAATCTCTTTTCCCTTTTCTTAGAACCCTACATACCTCGTGTTCACATGAAAAGATTCAGAGGATCAGAGGCAGATAGACATAGGGCACAGAATGCGGAGAGATCGCCAAATGGCACATGCAGGCTGCAGCAGAGCTCGACCGTATAGACAGACGTCATGACTGTCGTCTATATGGCTCGGGCTGTTTGTACTGCAGGGTGAGTGGAAGGTTCTAGGAAAGAGCAAGGACTTATTACCTTGAAAAAAGACATGCCTTGGGGGAGTGACAGAGGGCTGAGGAAAGCCAATCTCTAAAGCACCAGGAGGTGGGAGGAAACATCAAACAGTCTCTCTGGTCCATCTCTGGGTGGGGTAGGTCTCTAAGGACCCACATGGAGAACTATTCCTGTCTTTAAGAGTGACCCTGTCCTGAACTCATTTTCAGGTTACAGAACCCGAGCTCTGGTAGATCAAGTGATGTCTTCACGTTACCCAGAGACAAAGGGAAGGCAAGACCAAGGGTTGGTGCATCAGTTGCCTTGTGAGGGCAAGGAAGAATGAGTTTTCAAAATACACATAACTGGTGCTGATGGAAGTCTACTGAGGTGTTCAACAAATGAGGGTCCTACTGTGTGCCAAGGCTCACTTTTAGGGTCAGGAAATACATCAATGAAATAAACACAATCTTTATCTTATATTCTTTATGTAAATAAACAAGTAACCATGGGTTATAATGTGAGCAACTGATCAGTACTCAGAATAAAATTAAAGCAGGTAAGGAGAGGAAGTGACCTGGACTGTTGTGCATGGCTGGAAAGCCACCTCTGTGGAGGCAGAGTCTGGAGATCAGAGAACAGGATGGACCTAGCACAAGATGGAGTCCCTGTGTTTAATGACCACCGGGGAGGCCAGGGCAAAGGGTAGAGTGTGTGTGGCCAGGTACCAGTGAATCAGAGAGGGAAAGGCAGGAAGGGGACTACCAGCACTCTGATGCTGGAGGGCTTTGTTTTTACTGAGTGTGACGGGAGCCGCTGAAGGGTTTGTGTAAAGCAGCAATATCACACTTTGCTCTTGAGAAAGAGCAGCCTGCTTCGGTGTATATAGTCGGGTACAGAGGACAGGTGGTGACTGATACAGTGTGATGGTTAATGTTGTTTGTCAACTTGACAGGGTCTAGAATGTCCTAGACTAACCTCTGGCCACGCCTGTGAGGGAGTATCTGGACTGAGGGGGGCATGTCCACCTTAAATGTGGGTGGGAGCGTCCATGGGCTGGTGTTCTGGACTGAGTGAAAAAGACAAAGGGAGCTGGGCAGCAATATCATGCCACTATACTTCCTGACCGTAGATATGGGACCATGGTTGAATTCCCTCACAGCACACTGCAGCAGAAACAAACCCTGCCTTCCTCAAATTGTTTATTTTCAGGTATTTAATCCCAGTAAAGAGAAAAGTAGCTGGCAGGCACATCCGCACATCTACTCATTCATACATCTGGACTTTGTAACCTCAAGACTGAATGATCAGAAAGTGATCAAACTTTCTGCACATTGTGTCTGGCCCAAGCTGGAGACGCTGGACCCTAAACATACATGCAGAACCACAAACTGTTTCCATTGCCTCCAGCGTGGTGTCTTACTGTGTTCAGAGCATTTTGTACCAGGTTTTGCCTGGTGAATCTACATGTTATTGTAGGATAAACTGTCGATCTCCGAATCAGTTCTGTTCAGAGACAGTGAAACACATCCACGGTATGCTATTACACTGCCTTCTGTAGGGTTTGCAAGCTCCCTGCTGGAAAAAATAATCAATAAGCTGCCTTTCTGTGATTTATTTTATAACACGGATAGAACTCCACAGCCTCTGTTTCCAGAGGCTGATGTACTGTTATGGAACTGGACTACCGAGTGACCAGTACATCCTCAACTTCAGACTTGAAATGCAGGTGGAGGATGCACGTGTAGCTGCCACAGGCAGAGTTCTTTCTGTCTTTTCAAAAGTCTGTTAGGTCCAGCGTGCTGTTAAGGAAACCTTAAGTTGATTTGAAAATAAGTTAAAACATGTCACTCTAATCTCGAAGTGTGTAGAGCCATGCCATTTTGATCGCTTTGTGCAAATGCCACTGACATTGATGACCAAGTATTACTGACAGCTTCCAATGCATTTGAAGGTCTTGTCAGAACACAGACTTTAGCAGCATTTCCTACCAACAGACTGCAGTGCCCAGAGAGAGACGTGTATTTAAAAATAATGTAAAACTCAGGTTTGTAAGGACTTTCTGAGGGACACATATTATTTCATTAGAAACCAAAACAGAAATATAAGCAGAACAGAAATTCCAAATTATTGGAGAGATTTTAGTTGATAACTCCAGACTTCCTTCCCAGTAAGCAGTCTTTAAGGACAGCTTCATGGAATCTTTTAGTGGCTGCTCAAGTATCACTTTTAAATTGGCCCAAAGGTTTCTCATTTTGAGGTCAGGGTCATTAGACTGGGGTAATGAGTCCCTTTAAGATGCAGGACCTCAGGAAGCAGCTGCTGCCACTTGCTATACAGATAGTCTTTCCTCTCTTTTTTCCCACTACTGCTTGTTCTGTACTGGCTATTAGAATCTGTCAGAAAATCTCATCCTGAATTTTTGAATTTGTTATTGATTTTATCTTTGATTTTACAGTCTTAAATCATTAGCCCTTTTCAATAAAATAAAAAAGTAGAACATCTGTACCATACTTTACCCTGTACATCTCCTTGATCTATTCTTAGATGTCCATGACTTCTTACTATTCATTTTCCTTATTTGTCCAAAGCATCAGCTCTGCTCCAATGAGGAGATCCATTTCCCCTTTCCCCTCCTGACTCTGACATGTCCCTTGTCTCCAAAGACTGAAACATTTGGCTTAGAGGGAGCTGCCCGGAAATAGTAGAGAATATTCTGGAAAAGAAAGTGAGTGGATAGAGCTTTTCTGAACAATCAAGTCAAGCTAATGAGGGAGGCATCTCAGAGAAGGAAATGTGTGCTTGTAGCCAACCTCACTGCTGACTTATTCAAGATCCATGTACGCCCCTCCGTTGCTAGCAAACTATTGATTTGGTTATTTGCCTAGCTAAAGTGTCCATCTTCTAAGACTATTTCTAAGGGCCTTGGGTCTTTAATGACATCACTGAGTTGTAGCACAACCCGTGGTCTGGCAACCTTCATATCACTCAGTGTGTGAGAGAAATAAAATTCTTAATTATTTATGTTGCTGTGGGCCTAGGGATTTTTTTTCCTGCTGCCGAGAACTGAATGCAGCCCCAGTACAGCTGAGTTATCTAATGACGCCAGCCTCACTGACGTTCTAGGCAGGATATTCGTCACAGAGCGGGTAGGGCTGTATTGCACATTACAGGGTGTCATCTTTAGCCTCTACCCCCTTGATGACATTACTTTCCTCCCGTTGGGACAAAGAATGATGTCTACAGATATTACCAGATGTCCTCTGGGAAGGGAGGGGAGCAGAGCTTCCCTGGTTCCCAGAGGCAGAGCCTGCAAAGGCAGGGGTGAATGAATGGGTCTTCCTGTGCACTGAGTGGTCCAGACGGAGGATGCTCCTGCTGAGTCTATGGGGCAGCTTCTCATCTGCACTTCACAGCACTCTCTCTTAGTGTGTGTGCTCTTCTGTAGCATCACAAGCTAATGTATCAATGGCATTTTCTTTTGTCACTTACATTGCCTCTTTTGGGGGGAATTTAGCATAACACTCTTATATTTAAAAAATAAAAAAAAAAATCAAAGATTTTTGCTTTACAACTCCAAAGGATACCTTTGTCTTCTTTGCATTTAATTATTTAGATGTTGAAATTCAGTTATAAACTACAAGAAATTATTTGTATGAATAAAATTTTTCATTCATTAATATCCAAAACTGTCAACAGCATAAATTAACATTGAATACTCTTGTCTATAAGAAGTTAACTTTACCTTGATTCATTTCTTAATGTTTTAAATCTCTTTTTTTTAAATAAAAAGACAATTTATTAGGTCATATAAACAGGAGCGAGAGGACAAGGGTCTATCAGTATGGCTGAGCCCATATGTGTATACTGGTTGTAACTGGGGCCCTGGGGGTAGATGCAGCCCTGTATTAGCTTGGAGCAGAGCACAGTCTAGAGCAGAGCACAGTCTTGGAGCAGAGCACAGTCGGCCCCAGCCAGGTTAGCAAGCTAGGTTCTAGAAGGCCATTATGGTTGTAAATGACAGAAAATGCCCTATCCTCAGCCTCACAAAGATAACACTTCCAGTCAGGACTGGCCTCTGTCCACACTTAATAAAGCGCACCATCTGCTGCCTCTCGATTTAAGAGTGTAATTTTACACAGACGCACACACACACACACACACACACACACACACACACACCTTCCAGATAAGAAGAGGGACAGTTCATTACTTGCAGATGTCACTGCTGGGTATTCAGTTTTACAAAATAACAAGTCTGAAAGATTTTTCTACCAACTCCTCAAAATTCTTCTCCCCCTGTGGTCTTTGTAAGTGAAAACAGTAAGTTCTTCTCTGTGCTGTGTGTGGGCTCTCCTATTTATGGCCTATCAAATGCATGTACACTTCCATCACTGATAAAATCAATAAAGATTTCCATCTCTGGGTTTACTCCTCATATCCAAACCCATGTTAAGTAGCAGAGCTGATAAAACAATCCTTAGTTCTATGGAGTGCCATTTGAAAGCATAATAATAACACTCTTGGGAAATTTGCAAGCAAGGACTGGGTGGTGAGCCTCTGGCTATGGTTTTCATTAAACAGAAAACTATAGAGACATCAGGGTAATGATAGCGATAACTACTTCAAGCGTCTTGCATCCACTTTACACTAACAAGAGGGAAAAGCCTACTGAAGTAATGCTATTCCTGTTGGCATGTGGGAAGAGAACGGAGGAAACCATGGTCTGCTGCATGTTTATTTCAAAGACAAGACAGGTGGAAAGACACCAGCAACTACCCTTTTACTAGAACATAAGAAAAACTTTGGGGAAAGTAGGTCTTTTATGCCTAATAATGGTTCTCTTTACAGGCAAGACAAGACCTTCTAGGGCCCTGGATGGCTCAGGAATTAGAAAGGGCACTCTAAATTGTATCAATTTGTTTTATAAACCATGTTAGAAGAATGCCTTTAGGCCATTTGAGTCCAAAACACATCTAGTTGAGTTCATATAGAGGAAGTCTGGGAGCGAGTTAGAGAAGCTGGTGGGCTTGAGAGCTGTGACCCAAGCAGGAGTTACCCGAACTGTAAAGGCTGCGGGGCTCACTCACCCGCTCAGCCTGGAGAGTCAGGTAACCACCTCTCTAAGCTAGGATTCTTCAAGCTCTCTAGGCTAGGGCTTATCAAGCTTTTTCCCACTTACAAAATGCCTCTTTGCCTTAGAAATATGTGTGTAACCCCAGGTATGAAGTATATAAAATAGTCATATAAGTCAAATATTTATTGATAATAAGCCAAAGAGAAAGCTAACAGGTATACATACAACTTTATCATTAATTAAAGCTGAAAGCAAATTTGCATACTAATGAGAGAAGCGCTTCTTTTTACATAAAGGATTGAATCTTGGCTGAGTATTTGATATTGCAAGACATGGAGCATCTTCAATATTTTTTCAGAGTTGATTGATATTTTGGTTTGGTAGCAGCCAATGCTTAGAAGGCCACTTTGCATAAATACATAGTACAAAATGGCAGAGTGCTGTTTATGGCCACTTCAGAAACAGTCGGGAATTCTTTCCTAACCCCAACCTAAACATGCTAGCATAATGCAGTCTAAAGTTGCATTAATTTAATACATACTGAGAAATAGCAATAAAGAAGTTCTGAGAGTCTTCTTTTCTGAGATAAGCCACTGTTTCCATAAGAGTAGAAAATAAAGTAAAAACACTCTGATTCACCATATCCAATCATCTTGAGTCTGGGCTGAGATGCTTCAGGCAGTGTTTGCTGGTGTCGTATAGGTCCGTGGCATGCTCAGTGCCAAGTGTTCGTGTTGGGTGTTCAGAACCAAGGCTCCCCTGAAGTCGTGTGATGCAGCATGGGTGAGCACGAGTAACCCCGTGAGTTCAGTATGCATTTGACTTTGAATTCATGTTGGTTATAGCATGTTCAGAAAACTTTTTCTGTTGCCTTTTGGGGGCAGGGAGCCCCCTCCATTCAGTTACACAATACCACCAGAGATCATGACCTGCAGTTTAAGAATCTGGGGTTTAGGGAGTGTGAATGGCTGCTGCCTCTCAGCACTGAACATGAACCCGAAAGAGTCATGGACATGAAGTACCAAGGCTGAACTTGGCACGCACTAGTTAACAAACAACGCTTACTCTGGGAAACCCATCCCCTTGGGTTATTGAAATAATTATCAGAATCTCTGGGGATGGTTCAAAAGTCCCCATTTGTCATGAGGCTGACAGAGGAGGCTACTGCCACCAGGTTGGAGAGCTACGGCCACTTAGCTCCTGCTCACAGCTGCCCAGACCCTTCTCCAGAACCCACACTGGGGAGCAGCTGCCAACTACTGCAGCCCGGCTGCCTAGTGCAGGCAAAGTGAATGTTGAAATGGCAGTGCCCAGCAGCTGTGGCTGCGCGCGCGCGCGCGGGCAGCGACTTGCTCCCGACTCACACTGTGGGGCCCTCAGAAGAAGAGGAAGAAAGCTGCTTTTCTGTAGGCAACAGTTCACACCATGGCCCTGGCTGTGAGGTCAGGAAGGAGACGTGGCCTGAAAGAGTTTCTCTAAGATGTTCTGGAGCTGGCTCGATTCTCAGAAGGACACAGATGACATGATATCTCTAACAAGGGACATCCAGGAGGAGACCCAGGACCACCTAGTGCCCAGTTCATCTATTCCTAAGCTACTAGGCGTGTGCTCTGGTCACACACTAGACCTAGGCTCACTTGATTCTGTGTAAGAAGTATCCCCCAACTCCCCTCTGTCTTAGGAGCAGGAAAAGGCAGCCCCTCATGCCTCCCATCTGCTGCTCTTCCAGGGAGTCTTGTTTTGACTGTAATATGGTTTTCTATTTCTAAAAATACTGCTAGACATATGTTTTAAGGAGAAAAAAAGCAGTTCTCTATGTTAGGCACCATGCTAGGGACTTTATAAGCATTGACTCTCTTTGCCTGACGAGCAGCCTACAAGGTGAACATGATTATTCTCACTATGTCAAGTGGAGCTTGCTCATGCGCAATAAAGTCAGGGTGCCAGCCTGGCCCATTCATTCTAGTGCTTATACTTTTTCTTTTTGAATTTGACAATGTGCCTAATTGTACTTACTTATTGACCTGTTCATTATTTGCGTCTACCATTCAACACTCGTGCGCGCACACACACACACACACACACACACACACACACACATACACACACCTTGAAATAGTCTAGGTTTGCCTCTGTGTTAATTCAACACTCAACCCTACCCATGCTTCTCATATATTCAGCTTGATTGTGTTTCTTAAGCCTAAAATCCAGGGTATATTCATCACCATCAAGAGGTCCAGCCCCTCTTGTTTGTGAGTACGTTTATCTGGAGTGAGAGTAGCAGGATGAAATACTTGAAACTGAGACTGGCTCAGAGAAGCTGGGACAAGTAAATGATTGCTGCAAACTGCCGGTGTTAAAAAAAAAAAATTGAAAAGATGGTTGCCAGTGATCACTGCTGGCTGCTTAAAAACTGCAAAACACAGTTCCTCTCTTTTATTTGGCCATTTATATTTACTTTTCCCCAAAAGGAAAGCATGTATGTGTTTTCCCCCTCAGAAAGTCGATGGGAAAGGATCAGTTAACCACCAGAAGGAATGGAGCAGGGCCGACAGAGACACAGAGCGGGCAAGGGCACAATGGACATTTCTTCCAGAACCTTCGTAAAGAGGACAGCACATCTGCGGAGGCTGCAGGACAGCAGGGTGATAGACGGCAGACACCGGCCCAGGAGGGGAGCTGCAGACACTGAAATCAAATAGAGTTTCTTAAGAGGCAAAACAGGAGGAAATGAACGGCTGGCCCCAAACAAAGCAGTGATCTGCTGGGTGCTGTCAGGAGAAGCCCCTCCCCCTAGCCGCAGGCAAAACAGAAAATCCAATAGGAAATTTTTATCATTTAATGGCAGGAAAGGGCCATTAGTACCCCAAAAGCCAAGAGGACAGCCAAGCAGAAATATCCCTTTCATTTGTCATTAACTCTTCAAAGTGCTAAATCTGCTTAAAAGGAGTAAGAAAAAAAAAAAGATTCCTCTGACACTTTAAAGGGAGTAGTAGCTCTTTAGACAACTTATCAAGATCTACCAGGCTCAGAGAAATTCGGACAATTAATGTCTCTAGAAACTGCTCTAGCAAAGAGGCAAAATGGGCAGTTTAATTACATAGGCGTGTGTGCCCTTATTTCTCAATTAATGGGTCTGCAAATAGCTTGGCGGAGAATAATTCAGTAGCCTAACATCCCAGCAGGAAACTCTGAACCCCTTCGTGCTGACATTTTTTTTTTTTAATAAATGTTAGTTGTGCCTATTGTTTGCCAACTAGAAAATTAGCCCCTGTACAAACGGACGGGCCTTCAGTAAGACTGCGAACAGAGCAGTATTTAATGTGGTCTCCTTGAGAGGCTGGTTTTGGAAGCACCTGCAATGGGCGAGAGAGTCTGTGGTCCTAGGAGATCTCTGATGTACAACAGGCGTGTGGAAGAACAGGTTGTGCACAACACGATGCGTTAAAGAAACAGGCGAGGGACAATTACCAGTCTCACTGTGTGACAGGAAGATGAGGAACTCGATGGACCCTGTTGTCACTTCTCAGACCCACCTGGTGATGAGAGATGACCAGTCGGTGAGACACCTGCTTAAGATCTCAACATCGTTCCTAAGTCCTGATATAGCCCTAAGCTCAAGGCTCCTTTTCACTTCTTGGAAAAAGAAACACACTGGTTTATTTGATTGGATAAATGTAGATGGGTTCCTGAAGCACTAGGTCAGCAATGGTGATTGTCTTATGTTTTCCTAAGAGTCATGCCACACTGCATGACAGTAATGCTGACGGGGTGCTTGCAGCTCTCTGCTTCTCTTTGCAAGCACCGAGATGCTAGGATGGGCTGTACCCCCACTTTGCTGTCTACTCCCAGCCACTTATTACCTCCATCCTGTGTGACTCCTCGAGGGGCCACAGAGCTATATTTGATGGCAACAGCAGAGGCCTACTCTTTTGAAACCCTAATCAGAACACAAACTCTCAGAGGAATAGGATGGCGTCTGAAGTTTCTTTCATAATGGACTTTGAAAAGCAAAATTCACTAGATCAATTCCAACTACTTTTTCAGCTCTCCATGTAATCCTGGCCCCGAGGGCTGAGTGGAACATGGGGGCAGATGTCGCAGCCAGAAGACTACTCAGAGACCTTGACTGTGGCCATACTCAGCAGAGTGGCATGGTTCCCTGAGTCTGAGGACTTCCTCTCTTGCCCTGGATTCCACTGGCCAGCATGCTAAAGCTAGTAGTAAGTTGCCATCTATGGCTCAAGCCCTCTGAAGCCTTACTCTGGCCACTCCCAGTGCCCAAGGCCTGGGGGTTTAAAAGCTCCTTTATCAGACTCTAGTTAAAAACTTGGAATACATTCTCCATTCTTGGGCCAAACCACAAAATTTATTTATGCTATAATATAACTGAAATAAAATAAGATAGGGTTTTTAATTTATCTTAAGTTCTTGTTCTGAAGGAGAGTTTGGCTTGCTGAGAAGGATTCTCAAGATTCTATAACCGGCCTCCTTAGCACCCAAAGGCTTCACAGCACTGGCTCCACGTTCTGTCCAAGCACATGTCGAAGCATCCCGCTTCTTTCCCCTCCATGTGTCCCTCCAGATTGTGATCAGTCATTGGAAGAGTTGAGAGTTTGCATCTTTCATTCATAAATGGAATCAGAGAAACAGAAAGGAGAGGAAGAAAGGAAGGAATAACAGACAAAGAGTGGGATACTCTGAGGTGAAATCAATGGGGGTCCTAGACCCAAAGGCAAAAGGAGTAACTTGCAAGCCACTCTGTCCATGGTGAAGTGGCAGGAAGCCAGGCAGTGCCAGGATGGTGGAGAATGATCTAGAGAAGTGGAAAGCTGTCAAAGACATGTAGATGATATTGTAAAGGGGGGTGAACAGTGTAGCAGAGTCTGCAGGGATAGCTGTGAAGATCCACTGTCTCCCAACCTCTCTCCAATGTGACCTTGCTATTTCCTCGTGTAAAACAACACAGGAAAGGCCTGTGATACAGACAGTGGAAAGAATTCACCAACACATGGATCAGACAAACCGAATTTACTGAAATGTGCTGTCAGAGAGGAGCGGTCAAGTTCCCAGAGAAGGACCCATGCTGCTGACAGGGAGCAGAAGTTTCTCTACAATAGTCAAGAGGGAAGTAGCCTAACTTGGCCTTGTCATCATGGGACTCCCAGGTGGGCCTATATCAGAGGGGACAGACAGACCTCTTGTTATCTTGGTGAGGGTTATGTTTTACAGTTTACACTGTTTTTCTTGAGACTGGCCATTTATATAAAGCTCCATGAGGCATGAAGAGGCATCAGGCTCCAGATGACTGTGTAAGACATCATGGGTCAGGCTCCAAACTGTCACAGCCTGAGTCTTAAAGGATGGGAATTTTGTTTTGATTTCTGGCCCCTTGTTTCTACATTTACCCTTGACAGATCAACAAGGACAAGCCATTGACAATATCAAGATCTATCTTCTGAAACTGCTTTGGAGCTGAGTAGGACACAAGGGGTCCTAGTCGGTGATACCCACTGTTGTTGGTAGGTCTATAAGGTGTAGCAAGGTTAGGAGGCATTTTGTAGGGAGGAGAGAATCACTATTGCAAGAGGTCAGAGGCCAGACTGTGATACCGTTTGAGATGATGAGACCCTCAGTGGAGGGAGATAGGCATCAGTGTTGAGGGCGATGGTTGCTATCCCTGAGGGGTATACCTTCTCAACTTAATACCTGTAGTCTGAAAGAAACCAATTGTGCCAGAAAATGAAGTAAGCAAGAGCCAAAAGAACAAAACTGAAGTAAAACAGAAAGAAAGATTTACAGATGCCAGGAGAGTTCAACCCCAGCTGGTAAAATTACCCGTGAGTTGTCCCAGTTAAAAGGTCTGTTGAAGCCGGGCGGTGGTGGCGCACGCCTTTAATCCCAGCACTTGGGAGGCAGAGGCAGGCGGATCTCTGTGAGTTCGAGGCCAGCCTGGTCTCCAAAGCGAGTTCCAGGAAAGGCGCAAAGCTACACAGAGAAACCCTGTCTCGAAAAACCAAAAAAAAAAAAAAAAAAGGTCTGTTGAATTTCAGAAAGAAAAAAAAGAATAAGCAAACTCAATTATCCTCTGAAAGAGGCAGAAACAGAAAGTATGTAGCAGAATAATAAATCCTTCTAGAGAGATAAGAGAGGTTAACCATGCCGTGCCCATCTAGATAATGACTGGAAAAGCGGTAGGTACCGAGGAGGAAGGACGGAGCAGGCCTGGCATGAAAGCAAAGGTCTGCCAGTTAGGGAAAAGAACAAGAAGGCAAGAGCATTTTGTGCCATGGTGGGTGAGGGGGGCAAAGGATTTGCTCCGTTTTCCCTGAAGCCACTGTTTGACAGCAGAGAATAGGTGGGAGATGATTTAGATATGATCAGTTAGAGTGTGCTGTCTGCCCAGTGATGCCTTGAGGGTCCTCTGGGGTCTGAGACTTGCAGGAGGGGATGAGGAGTGCGCACCGAAGACCGTGGGAAAATGTAGGCAGTGTGGTCCAGCATGAGGATGGATACAACAGATTCAGCCATGATGGATAATTCTTTACCAAGAACAGAGGAGACTTTCCATGGAATTGGACTTCAATTTGCTCAGAGACACATAACAAAAAATCTTTGTTTTGACAGAAGAGTAGAATATAGTGAAAATATTTTTATGACTGTCGAGAAAGGATTTGTCTGGTGGGGCACAGGTAACGGTGACTGTAAATATTATCCAGACACCTCCCATTAGGGCTCCCCTGCCCCTGAGTGATGGTTGGTACCAAATCAAGCAAGCTCCATTTCCTTACAGGCCCCACTGGGAGAAGGCCCACCACCCACACCACATCACAGGAGCAAGGGGAACCTGCGTGATGAAAAGATGTATTTCAGTTTAAAGACTGGGAAGGACCGCTCCAGAAGAAGAGGCGTCACTCTCATCAGTCAGGAAGTACTTCCACACTGGCTGTGGGTGGTGTGGTTCCCTGTGAAGAGTGGAACCCCTCATTATCATGGGGATTTTTCCAAACCAAGTTTTCCATGCCAGGGGATCTAAGTTGAACTTTCTAGAATCTCAATTGTTTGAGGACTGACCAGAGTATGCAAACCTACCAAAGAACGTTAGTAAAGCTAAAATTGGCCAACAAAAGCCAGAAGAGCTAGCCATGCTTGCACAATAACATGCTTTGGTTTGAGACTGAAGAAAGGGAACTTAGGGCGGAAGTAGAAAAACACACAGTGTGACCCATAAGCACATCCACTAGCCGAGGGAATTGCTCACCAATGGACTGATAGAACATGTGCAATAAAGAAGGAAATAAAATAGGTAAAAGTTTTCAATGTTCAGAAGACTTTCACTACACAGACTAAAATATTTGATGATGATAAAGGATCTGTGAGTTATGTCAGCTTTTACATGTGGTCTAACTAATGTGCATACTACATAGTTGCATCTGCCTAGCAACCATTTATCCTTTTGTTAATTTGAAGTATAAAATGAGAAGAAAAAAGACCTCTCCTATTTGCATGATTACAAAGTCGGGAGCTCTGGCTCATGGGTGCGTAGATTTGCTGATCATAAGGTCCCTATTAGTTTTCTATTTTGTAAGAATTGCTTGTAAGTTCCTGATTGGTTTACTATCTTACAGGTCCTCATGCTGGTGTCATGGCAAACACTTTACTAACAAGGGCACCTCCCCTGTCCTGATGGGTTTCATTATAGCAAGTTTATATTTGCACATCCACATGCTAGTTAGTTTTGTCAATCTGACACATAATGAATTCAATGTCACCCTAGGCTATATGCGACTCTGTCTAAAAAACAATAAAAATTTGCTTTGAAATGCAATATGTTAAGAATGGCACTGAAACCTTAAAGAACAGAATTGAATGCCTTGATCACTATAGAAGATTCTTATAGAGTTGAGTCTACTATCACACTGTAGTTTGGGTGTGAGATATATGAATAGACAATGGAACAAGGTAGATCCCTGAAGCTGATTCACACATAAAGAGTTGCCTGTTCTACCTCACAGTGACAGCGACAGGCAGGGGTACAGGGAATGATGGTCTTTGCCACCAATGATACTGGAAAATTTGGTAGCATCATAGAGAAATAATCCATCCTTTATTCTCCATCACAATTATAACAAAAATCAAATACCAGATTAAATAAGAATGGTATTACTCCATGGTCTCTGCTTCATTTTCTTTGTCTAGGTTCCTGCCTTGAGTTTCTTTCCTGACTTCTCTGGTCCTGGACAATAAGCAGTGAGCTGAAATAAACCCTTTTTCCCCAGGTTGGTTTGTGATCATGGTGTTTTATCACAGCAACCTACAAATCTAACTAATAAACAGTACCTTTGTGGAGGGCAACTTGTGGGGATGTCATGAGAGACCATACTGGAGTATTGATAATGGTTATGGCTTGATTGCTACTGTTCATCAGATGTGTTTGCTTTATAAATTTGTGTCGTTTCCTCTTATAATGTGTGCACTTTTCCACAAATATGTTATCCTTTTAATGTTGCTCTAAATACAGCTACTGGGATTGTGTCCTCATTTGGTATCTATTGCTGTTTTCTCAACACAAACAAAGAAATTCAGCTTCTATTTTCTCAATCGAATTCCCTTTTCCTAGAAGACCCCACAATATGTCAAGTTGATAAAACCCAACCAGAACAGCATGTTTGTAGTGTTATATTTCATACTTGCTCTGTCCGTGGAAGACTTTATACAGACAATCATCAGGATCCCTTCGTGCTATGCAACATAAAGAAAGCTAGTATAGCGGTGATGGTCATAAGTTGGCTGGATAATGGCCCCATCTGTCCTCGGCAGCCTCAGGGAGACTTGGCTGATATTTCAAACTCAACAGCTGTTATGTCACCTCTCATTTGTAGGCCTCCTATTGCTTACAGGAGAAAGTTAAGAAATCATCAACATGATAGACAAGAACACTAACTTCCTGTTTCAATCTTACCTCTCAGATGAGGCTGACCCTCTCAATGCCACATTTCACCATCCCCGACCCACTCTTCCCATTACACAGTACCACTCTTCTCCATGTCACCCTTGCAGACTCCTATTAACCCAGTTCAGATATTGCTTTCTCTCTCCAGCATCTTCCTTAATGTACCTGTGCAGAAGGGGGCCTTCTCTTCTGTGACTACCATTTCACCTTATAGTTGCAGTGATTAATGGGTTTTACTAATTTAAGTAAAAATGATTAAGCAATTGCTTTTTTAAAAAGTATTTTTTTGAAGTTGCAGTATATAGAATCAATACACAAAAATCAGCTGAAATTATAAACATTAACAATAAGATACAGAAAAAGGAGAATAAGAAAATAACTCTCGCCGGGCGGTGGTGGCGCACGCCTTTAATCCCAGCACTCGGGAGGCAGAGCCAGGCGGATCTCTGTGAGTTCGAGGCCAGCCTGGTCTACAGCGCGAGATCCAGGAAAGGTGCAAAGCTACACAGAGAAACCCTGTCTCGAAAAACCAAAAAAAAAAAAAAAAAAAAAGAAAATAACTCTCTTGGCAATAGCATCAAAAAGAGAAAAATCTAGAATAAACTGACTAAGACAATGAGAGATGTGCAATCTGAAAAATATAAAGCATTGTTTTAAAAACTAAAGAAGGGAGCTGGGCAGATAGTTCAGTAGATAAAGGCCTCGCTGAAACATGAGGACCTCAGTTTGGATCCCAGCACCCATGCGAAAAGCTACGTGTGGAGGCAGCAACTGTGACCTCTGTGCTGGGCAAGCAGAGATGGGGGAATCCTGGGCTTGATGACCAGCCATTCTAGCCGAAACAGTGAACTCTGGGGTCGATGAGAGACCGTGTTTCAAAAGATAGGTGGAGAAGTAACTGAAGAAGATGCCTGACGTCCATCTCCGGCCACACATATGTGTACGAGCGCATGTAAACACACACACACACACACACACACACACACACACACACACACACACATGCACACATGAACACACATGTCAGAAATCAAAGATGGCACAGATACAGGAAAATGTCATCTTCTGGAAAACATTATTATTGTTAAAATTCCCATAGTACCCAGAGAAATCTACAATTCTTACTTAATGCCTCCCATCAAAATACCAGTAACATTTTTCAAAGAAATATAAAACATTAAGATTCAAATAGGACCACAGAAGCTAATGAACATCCAAAAGACTCTTGAGGAAGAAGAATAAAGCTGGAGGAATCACACTTCCTAATTTGAAATTTACCAAGACACAGTATTCAACATAGTACAGTAGTAGCATAAAGGTAGAGAGAGCTGGAGCTGAATTGAGGGCTGAAATAAATCCACTTTATGGTCAGCTGGTCTTTAATAGGGGTGTCAAGAATGCATAATGGCGAAGGGACAGGCTCCTTAATCAGTTAAATTGAGAGAGGATGCTATGCTCTCATTTGCCCACCACTCCTCATCATACTCCCACTTCCCACGTGCCCTGTAGTACCCACTGCTCTAGTTCTAGTGTGCAGACCTAGGATACATCTCTCTCAGAAATCTATCTGTGCTGTTACCCCTGCAAACAGACCCGTCTATTAACTGCTGTGTAGAATTCCATGCTATGCATGCAAACTATTACACAGATGGCCACGTGGGCTGCTTCTAATGGTTCCTAGTCCAGTGGTGCTGTGATGAACATCCGCATCTCTGCATGCACATGTGGCCATCTCCCTACCCGGCTCCTGAAACCCGGAGCTGCTAATGATACGATACACAGGTGTCAAAACACAATTCTACTACAGCTGCCTGGGTTGTGAACTGCTGCGTTCATTTTTGCAGCTTGTACTTAGACAGGGTGTGTCTTACGTACGCTGGACCAGAAACCTACTCACTGTTGTAGAAGACTCAGTGCAGAGAGAGAAGCCTGAGTGAACAGATGGATACCCCAAGGTGAGAGATCCATCTTCACTCTTCCTAACACAAGATATCTTGCCAGAACTCTGAAAATCAATACCAATATGGAAAAAATTACACACACACACACACACACACACACACACACACACACACACACGATGCTATTAGTGAGGTAGGCATTAATACATATTATTAAGATCATTTTAAAGCAATAAAATACAAAATGCGGAGACCACAGCTTCTGGTACCAAGAACCATGATCTAGGACAAACTAGACACGGGTGACAGAATCTGACCTTGGTGGACACAATGTTTGAAAGAGCATGTTGTGGCTAGCCCGACGGGGGCTTAATGTTCCTAGCTATAATGCCAATACCTGGAACACCAGCCCTGCTCTTGGCGACTCTAATGATGGTCATGAGTTCTGCGAACAAATGGACAGGAGTGCGTATGTTCTCAATTGTTCTCTAATTTTTACCCTTCCCGGTTACTTTGTAAACATTTAAAAATCTATTACCCATGAGGACGCTTCAGGAAGCAGCTCATCACTGGAATAGGAGCCAGAATGCAGACCACAGCGAGCAGGGACAGTGTGCTCCGGGCCCAGAGCAACAGACAGCAAAGCACCTTAGCCTGATTTTTGGCAGGAAGGGAGTCAGGTAGCAGCAGGACTCGGGTGCTTCTGACCCGGGTGTTTGTGAGCCCCAGTTACACATTCAAATCCCAGTGTCTCTGTGGACAGCGTGGCCACGTAGTGTTTTGTTGAGGAGGGCTGTGGTGTGTATTGGAGGGCATTTAGCAGCATCTCTGCTATCAATCACTATATGCCTGCACACACCCCAGTGCTGACAACCCCCCCCCCAAAAAAAAAAAGGTTTCAGTGTCCCTGGGAGTCAAAACCGCACCCAGTTGAGAACGACTGCGTTCTTCTCACTTTTCTGGTGTCTTTAAAAATCCCTTCAAGATTTGTTTAATGCTTTGACAATACTGTCTTCACTCCAGCCTTGTATATTTAGTTGACTAGGTCAGCCCTGTAACACTTCTCTTAGGAACCATGCAGGAGCTCCCTGTGTCTTACCTGCAGCAATCACCCATAATCTAAATGGCAGTTAGGTGCCAAGGATCCACAAAACATCTCTGAGTAGCTTCATCAGTATCCTCAGGTCCCCTGGAGATACTGAACCACGG
Organism: Peromyscus californicus insignis; assembly: GCF_007827085.1. Taxonomy (NCBI): domain Eukaryota; kingdom Metazoa; phylum Chordata; class Mammalia; order Rodentia; family Cricetidae; genus Peromyscus; species Peromyscus californicus. The sequence continues at coordinate 67,224,368 of NW_026294584.1, forward strand.
AGAGGGGAAAATACCTTGAGCCAGGCTCCAGAGCTTGTAAGGGACAGAGTCGGGATGTGAACCCAGGTATCATGGCACAGAGGCCCCTGGCCGGACACAGAGTTATCTGCTGTTGAGGGGTTGGGGATTCTGTAGCTCTCAAGGATTGAAATGGCATCTTCCTTCTACATTAAAGGCTATTGGGGGTGGGATATTGAACACCTACCTTAAAACACATTGCTAAGTACTGGGGCTGCAAGATGAAGGCAGTTTGGCTATTTGCTTTAGTTCTCTAATGAGAAAGACAGGCAGAAAGCAAGAGCAGTAACGTAAGTGATAGATTCCTAAATAAAGCTAAGTTCAAAGGTTCAGGGCAGTAAACCAGATGCAAGGATGGACCACGAGACCTAGCCTTAAAGCCAGCCTTTAAGAATCTGTCATGTCCTATTCCTATGAAGTTCTAACTGTTGAACCAGATCTTTCTGCTTCTGGTCACCAACCCTTGCAACTGAATTCTATGTTCTCCCCTACAATAGCAGAGCTGCTTAGGAATTATCTAGAAACTAGAGTTTCGTTATCTAGTAGAAGTTATCCCCGAGTTCCCTCCAGGAAGGAGAAAGCCTAGCTCTGTAGGAAATCTGTAGCTGTCCGGGTCAGCAAGAGAAATGACACATGAGAAAGTCTTAACTAGAGAGAGTCTTCATTAAGAAGTTGCCTTAGCCGGGCGGTGGTGGCGCACGCCTTTAATCCCAGCACTCGGGAGGCAGAGGCAGGCGGATCTCTATGAGTTCGAGGCCAGCCTGGGCTACCAAGTGAGTTCCAGGAAAGGCACAAAGCTCCACAGAGAAACCCTGTCTCAAAAAACCAAAAAAAAAAAAAAAAAAAAAAAAAAAGGAAGAAGGTGCCTGGCCGAGGGAATTAAGAGGCAAAGGTGCCAACAGCCATGGGTTGTCGGCTCTGTTCCAAGGTCGGGGCGTAAAGGAAGGAAGCCTGTTGTCCGGGCACGGAGAAAGATGCTTCTTCCCCCCACCCCACACACTCCACCAGAGGAAGGGCCAGCAGGCGGTATTACTGTAGGGAGACACAGGTCATTACAGACCTGCCATGTCTGTAGTGAGACAGAAGAGATGGGAACCAACACTTTAATCCTGCTTCACCTGGGAGCGTCTCCTGCCTTCCCCGACGACGGGAAATGCCATCAGCAGTCAGACATCTATAATCAGGGAACCTGGGTCACCTGGTCTGCACGTCTGTCTCTAGGACACTAAGTACAGGAGACAGGGTTGAGAGTTGGTGGAAGGTAGAGATGGAGGCTCCTCCACAGTGCAAACAGGCGGCATTTGGAGGCCTGGGACTCTGGAAAGGAGGAAGATTGCGGGTGCCTCTTGGGTCTGCGAGGGTGAAGCGCACGTGGCAGGAGGGAGGGGGGCACCGAGTTGAAGGGAATGAGAGTTAATGAGAACAAGAGGCAGGAAAAGAATCCCGGGAAACTGAGTTTCTGGGAAAGCTCACCAGTAGTTAAGACCCAATTTTAAGGCCCGGAACACACTTCCTGGAAACCTTGGGAGCTTTCAGTCCCAGCTGAACTGCTCTGCCCTGGTTGATGGATAGGTCAGCTGTTTTCAGTTGGGATCTAAAGTCAGCGACTTTCTCAAGCCGCCCGGATTGTCACCAAGCCGCCACCCACAGTTGTTGTAGTTATAGATTTTTGTTGTTATTGCTTTGAAAAAGAAGTCCTTAATCCTTAACATGGGGCCTCTTTATTCTTCACTGGGATTTTTGTTGTTGGTATGTTATGTGTTAGCCACTGCTGTTCCCTGGGAAAGTCCAAGGGCAGATGGTTGTTTCTGCTTTTTATGGGTTCATCCCTTCCCCAAGAAAATGGTATGGGAAAAGAGTTTCCAAGATCCAACGGAGGGAGGGCCAAGAAGAATCCGTTATGAACAAAGGGGATTTGTTAATATGTGCAAGCACATTTTGTCCACAAGCTGTCATTTTGGAGGGACAATAAGAAGCAGGGCAACTGGTTAATCTTAAGCCACTTTCAGACGGCATCTAGTCTTGTTCCCTACAAACAGCCAAGTCAACCTTCTACCTCCTCATAGCTGCACTCTGCACACTTTTTATGGTTTTGTGGTATTTATGCCCAAGTACTCCTCCTGAATCTCTCCTGTTACGATCTTTCCACACTGCACCCACCCCATTGCACCCCATGGTACCATTATGTCCTTTGGCCTCCATAGTGAAGAAGCTCTCTCCCACACTTTCTAAGTTCCCCAAGGCTGGCTCCCATCCCTTGTGGTTCTTCTTTCCATGGCTCATGAAGCTCCTTTGAGAGTACCTGCTTGCATTCCTGTGGTAGCAAGCTACAGAAACAGATGCGGGGGAGCTGAAGTGAAAGGTAATATTTAATTAAATACCTCTGGGGTACCAGGGAGTGAACAGAAACACAAGCTATGCAGACCTCAGAAGAGCAGTTTCAGAGCCATGGCAGCAGAAGTCAGAGGCCCCACTCTCCAGGACCCTGATGGGTGTATGACTTCATTCTTACAATGTAGGCTGTATGTCCTTTAGTTTCCTGATTAAGGTTCTGCAGAAGAATGCCATCAACTTACCTTAGGCCAGATGAATTGTCCATCATTATAGCAGGGCAGAGTCACATGATGCAGAGAGGCTGGGAGAACCTCTATGCATGCAAGAACATAGTCAGAGGCGGCGGTAAGAGCTGCCATTCCAAGGTGTGTCCCCTGCAAAGTAACCAATTCCTTGTGTTGAAAATGTCACAAAAAGTGAAAGCTGAGAGCTAAGGTCCAGCTTGGCCATTCTGTGCTCTATATGGAAGTCCCTCTCCACTTCAGGGAAAACAGGGCAGTGTGGAGAGAGGACTTAACTGAACCTGTGGCCAGACACACTTTTTGACAGTTTATTCCTTTAAAAAGGTAATAGCCGCCGGGCGGTGGTGGCGCACGCCTTTAATCCCAGCACTCGGGAGGCAGAGCCAGGCGGATCTCTGTGAGTTCGAGGCCAGTCTGGTCTCCAAAGCGAGTTCCAGGAAAGGCGCAAAGCTACACAGAGAAACCCTGTCTCGAAAAACCAAAAAAAAAAAAAAAAAAAAAAGGTAATAGCCTTGGAGGGCCATGTGAGAAGACAGTTCTACAAACACCAGCAAACTCAGATTCCAGTGTTTAAAACATTTTGTGCATGAATGCATCCTGCAGGATGCAGCCCAGCAGCATTCTCCATGGTTGAGCTTGATGACCTGCAATACGTCACCTCACTGCTCTGAGCTTTTGTTATGCCACCCTGCAAGATGGGGCTAATGCCTTGCTTGCTGCCAATCCTATAAGAGTCCAAAAAGGTAATATGTGTGAAGTTCAGTACTAGCAGTTTTTTTTTAAGCCATAAAACTTCACATATGCAAATATTATTCATTAACATATGTAATGGCTAAAGGCTGTCATAAATCTGATCATACTTTTGAAAGAATTACTATATATGTTTTTTTTGTGGGGAGGGGTTGCTGGAGAGATGGCTCAAAGTTTAAGAGCACATAATCTAGAGGAAGTCCCTAGTTCAGTTCCTACAGCCCACATCCGGTGGCTCACAATGCCAACTCAACTGTTGATGTAACTCTTCGCAAAAGAAAGTCTTCCTTATGTATTTCTCCCGGCCAGTAGGGTCAAGCTTCACCCTACCAGAAACATTTCTGGCTTAGCTAAAAAGCCTATAACTCTGACTTCCTTTCCTCTAGTGACTCATGCAGCAAGGGTGTGTTCCATGGGAGACACATTCCGAGGCTAGCTCTTTCTGAGGTCGTCTTGAGCTGCAGAGAGATTCTGATCTCAGCCTCAGATCCACACTGTATTCTTAGGAGCAAGGTGATGGCTACTTCGGATGAAAAAATTCTCTGCTCTGTCCAAGGATGACTAAGCCTGAACAACAGGAATTCATGGCCCCCAAAACACAGCCTACTCATACAGGAGCCTGAATTTCCCCAGGTCCCCCACCACTCTGTGGAAAGAATCCCCTGGCATCCAGCAGCCCATGGATCGGGCTCCAGCTGCTCAAAGAGTGAATGACTCACACTCACAACACAGTTGGCTGTCTCCCACCCCCACCGTCGTACTTCCCCACACCTACTGCTTTGTCCTGGACCCACCTTCCAGGAAGAGTACTCAGTGACAAGCTTTATCTCTAGATTGGTTTTGGGCGACCAAACAAACAAGATCTGGGTAATTTGGTACCCCAAAACTGCATTATTATTTTTTCTCATAATAATTATCTTTGTGACTAATTTTTTCAAATTTAGTCATGAGCATAGGGACAAAAAACCAAAATCTAATGAAAGGAAGTTGAAGTTAGTCCACACTGTAGACACTAACGGATTTGTAATACACAGCAGATATGAGTGAGGCATGTCCAGCTCCTGCATCACGTCTCATCCCAAGAGTCTCCTGTCTATTCTTTCCCTGACACACTGACGCCTCACCAGCCTACAGTTCTGACTCCACAGCCCTGATGGCCCTCAGCAGTCCTAAAACTTCTTTCAGAAGCTGGCACATCTTACTGGCAATGGAACCCTCCTTAGAGAAGCTTGTCTTCCTGTCCCCCAAAACTCCCGTGAACTTTTTCCAAACAGCAGCCATTTCTCTCGGACAGCTCTCCGCAGTCACTAGGACCAGGCTGTGTGCTCTTTCCCATTTAGTGGCTTGATGAGAACAGTGAGATTTTGCTCCTGGCTCTCTCTCACACGCAGTGCCTATATCAGTCACTTTTCTTGTTGCTGCAAGAAAATACCTGATAAAAGCAGCTTAAGGAATGATGAGCTTATCAGGGCTCACAGTTTGAAGGCATAGTCCATCATGGTAGGAAAGTCAAGGCAGCTGAGCCAAATGCATCCGCAGCCAGGAGTGAAGGAAAGATGGATGGATGTTGGTACTCAACTCACATTCCTCTTTTTTTTTTCATTCCTCTTGAGTCTTGAGACTCAAGCCTATAGTATGATGCCACCCATGTTTTGGGTAAGACTTGAGACTCAATCCTATAGTATGATGCCACCCATGTTCAGGGTGAGACTTGAGACTATAGTATGATGTCACCCATGTTCAGGGTAAGACTTGAGACTCAAGGCTATAGAATGATGGTACCCATGTTCAGGGTAAGTCTTCCCTCCAAAGTTAAACTTCTCAGGACATTCATAGCCTCACTTGGAGGTGTATCTCCTAGGTGATTCCAAACCTGGTCAAGTTGACAAGGAAAATTAACCATCACAATACGCAAGAGGAAAACTATATTCTTAAATGGTATCTCCTCTTACTCAGAGGAAGAATACACATGCAGGAGAACATTCACAGCTGATGCTTTGGAAAAACTGTTGGCTGCTGCCATTTTATTGGCTCCTTATGGAAATTAATGACTTGATTTGCTGAGTAGCTTTGATATGTTTCACCTACATATAAGAGAAGAAGACAACAAGAGAGGCTCAGGACTCAGATCCCCTCCAATGGCAGGAGTTCTCAACCCCAGCACTACGGGCATTTGGGAGCGCATTATTCTTCTTGTGTGGGCTGTGCTGTGCCTTGCAGGATCTTAGGCAGTGTCCCTGTCCTCCACACAGTAGGGGCATTATCACACCTTTTCAAATTGGGAGAACCATACATGTCTCTGACATTGTCGAATGCCCTGTGGGGGTAAAATCTCCCCTCTTGGAAGTCACTGTCTTAAGGACATTTGATGATTATTCTTATGTCGAGTCTCCAGATAAACCTCGGGTGCATTCCAGCTTTTGTCCCATAGGAAGAAACTTCCTAGAGAGACTGTAGCTTATAAGTTATCAGAAAAGGCTCTCCAGCTGCCAGAGAATCCTGCTATAAGTTAATACGCAGATGATCCAGTTTATACATCGATTAGATGGGTGATTGTGATTTAATTATGCATGCAAATTCCAGCACTGGGAAAGCTGAGACAGGGAGTCAGGTCAGGAGAGGAGACCAGTGTATCTTGAGATGATTAACATTTTTTTAAAAATGGATCATAACTCATACCAAGGAACTTTTGGCTGAAAGACACAAACAACACCAGGCTGGATCTTAGGTGTGCTCTAAGAAAAGACATCCAAGGAAATATACAAGAAATGACTACATACATTTCAGCTAAAATGACACACTGTCCCGACTCTCTGAGAGCTTCTGTTGATTGTGATTGGTGAGTGTATGAAGTTATGGATCGAAAGTAAGTGATTGGGATGGAAGGGCTGTTTGCTTCCAGGTAGTCTTCTCAAGGCCAAGGAAGCCAGGAGAAGAGGGGCAGAGACAAAGGAGGATAAGAACAACCCTTGTTTTGAGGAGGGGATGGTGGGAACCTATTCAGCCTGCTCCATGATGTAACAGAAAAGCTTACAGTGACAGGGCACGGCTGAGAGAAACATAGGCAGGGAATGCGGCAGGGGAGCTGGCAGAGTGATGTCCCCCCAGAAGCCTCCCGAAGCGTGCATCCTCGTGTCCGTCAGCTTTACTGCCTCTGTTACTCAGGCTGTAGACAAAACTCAAACCATTTCTGGCTCCCAGCACTTATGCTGGATGACGAGGAAAAGACAGAACACAGTGTTCTCTGAACAGCGAGCACGGGAAGCAGGAACCAACCACTGGAAAGTCAGGGCTTCTCCAAGGAAGGCAAGCTCCTGTCTCCCAAACCCACAGATGCTCTGATGCCGACAGCTGCCCTATTCCTTCACATCGTTTCACTAAACGTAACGCTTTTCTATATTTTGACCCAGATGGTGGCAGAGTCTGTGTCTGAGATGCTGCTGCTTGTCCACGCAAGTACAGTGGAGGAGCCCAGGCAGGTCAGTGAACACAGTGTTTCACATGACGGGACTGTCAACCATGTCGATATTGATATGAATTTTTCCTGGTGCCCAAAACACTGCCCCAGATACTCTCTCAATTTGCTGACATTCTATTAACCAGATATCTCTACTCAATGTCCCTTCTGCACATCGGTTAACCAAATGTGACTGATAGTTTGGGGGAAGATGCTGTGCAACCTCACAGGAGTTTGATTAACCCATGCAGCAAAGTCCAAATGGGGTGAAATCATTTCTTCTTGTTTGGGTCCAGATTCTTTAGTAATTGGGTCCAGGTATAAAACATGCACAGTGATTTTCTTAAAAACTGCTCCATGTCTGAAAGGACCTGACCTTATATCCTATCTAAACACCTGGACACAGGCCCCAAAGGGCTAAATTTATAATTACAATCAAAAGATCATATTACAGAGCAGCAAAGAAGTAAAAATCTTGATCCTTATGTTCTGTTTCTTTTGATTTTTTATTATAGTTTTTAAGACTGGGTCTGGTGGAGCTCAAGCTGACTTCAAACTCACTGTGGTGGAGGATGACCTTGAACTCCCAGCCCTTCTGCTCACTCCTCACAAGTGCTGGGATGGTAGGCTGAGCCACCACAGCCAGCTCAATTCCTGTGCTTTTCAGGGTTCCCTTGTTGTCCACCTTCGCCAGATAAACTAGGAGAAACTTGTTATAATCGAGAGGCTGGGGCCTCTGAGCACACCATTGAACAAAACTGCAGGGTCTAAGGGATGGATGTGCAGCCTGGAGCTTCATCTGTCTGCCTCAGTGACTGGGCATTGTGTTGGTTTCTATATGAATTAATAAAGAGATACTTGATCATAGCTTAGTGGCGGGAATGTTGCCTTCTTATCAAATGCAGATACTGAATATAAAATCTATATAGTAGGGTAGAGGATGGGGGTGGGGAGCTCTGACCTCCCTGCTAAAGCAGACTAAAGGGTAACAGCATGGCCTTGGGGTTTAGGAGGACACTCCTGCCTCAACTGGAGAATAAATGGGTGCAATAAGATCAGTTACTCCAATTCATTTCACACCACCTGGTATTTCTAGGTCCAGCCAATTAAATTAGGGATTAAACAAAGGACCATTGGAATGCCCACAGGGGATCTATTATTTGTTCTCATTGCCATTTGAACTGAACCTGTAGACACCCCAGTCAGAAATATGGGTCTCGTGTGGGATCCGGTTTTCTACTGTAATGAGGTGTTAACCATACCTCCTCTGTGTGTGGAGGTATAAAGAATACAAATTGCTCAGGAGTTGAGCACTAATTTCTGAGTTCAGCGTGGTAGGAGTTAGTGAACTGAAGCACATACTTCCAAAAATTTCCAGAAAAGAATCATACTTCCATCTTGAAGCCTACAAAATGGAGGTTTTTTTTGTGCTTAGATAATATGAAACAGAGATATTCTCTACTCCTAGAAAAACTATGCTTAAAAAGAACAGCCAGGAGGCACGATATAGCCAGTGTCCCCTGCATGACACAGCTTTGGAGACTAGAAAGATGTAAGGAGGAGTGACTCACGGATGCTGAGAAGGAGAGGAGACCCAGGGGACACTTACCACTCACCGGAAATGCTCATGTGAGACCAGAAGCGAGTCATTCATCTAACTCTGTCTGTAAGAAAGAAATAAGAAAACGCCAAATGAGTCAGCTGTAGTGCGCATGCCTTTAATTCCGGCATTGGCCCTTGGGAGGTGGAGGTCAGCACTCTCTGTGAGTTTAATGCTGACCTGGGATACACAGTGAGACCCTGCCTTGATAGATAGATAGATTGATAGACAGACAGACAGACAGACAGATAGATAGACAGATAAATAAATAAATGTAGATTTTTTTAAAGCCATATAAATTAAGTCTCCAGAAGAAAGGAAATAACAAAGAACAGGAAAGAGAAAACAAAGTTTGTTTTCCTATTTTGGAAAAAGCGATAATATTGGTAAGACTGACAAGGGGAAGGGAGAGAAGAAAAGTAACTATTGTAGATTAAAGAGAGAAATTCATTATAAGTCCCACAGGTATTAGGAGAATAACAGGAAATACTATAAATAACTCTATGTAAATTCAACAACTTATATTTAATGGAACAATAATTCCTCCCAAATGAGAAACTGTTAAAGCTCACTTGTGATAAAAACGGATCATCTGAGCCATGCTACATATGTGACAAAATGAATTCGCAGTTTGAAAGCTTCCTGCAAAGAGATCCCTCGGGCCTAGTGATTGCAGGGGTGAAGTCTATCAAACACTTAAGGAAGAAATGGCTGTACAGCTCCACATTCTGCGTCATTTTAGGACGTCAGCATTACATTCATAGTAAAGTCAGGCAATTGGTACTAAAACCAGGAAAGAGACAACAATAAAATTGTAGATCAGTCTCCTCCAGAAATACAGACACAAATACCTTCAACAAAGTATTCCAGGAATATTTATTAACAAAAAAACAAATACTGAAATATGTTAAAAACAAAATGGCAAGTCCATTTTGTTCCTAGACTGCAAAGCTTGTACAGTACAACAACAGTAATAATAATCACCATCATCATCCAACAAAGTAGCAGTCCAAAGAAGAAAAACACCTGAATAATTACATTAAATGATGGAGGAAAAGCATTTTGCCTTCTTTAACATCTATTCACTATGAAAACTTATAGCGAACTACAATGAAAAGAAAGTTCTTTGCTTTGATTAAAAAAAAAAAAAAAGCTACCTGCCAGAATCATGTGGCCACCATCCCACCCACTAGGAGCACGTAGAGCTTCTCCCACAACTCCAGAGAGGGACCGGAATTTCCACGCTGTCACCCACACACCTTCAACTGTAAGTGAAGAGACAGCCATGGAAATTTACTCAGCAATGAAAAAGGAACATATATTCAATGACAAGTCTAAGGACATGAGGTTCGTGAATGTCTCCACAGTTCACATAGGATAGTTTCATTTATAGAGATTTCCGGATACTCTACTTGAGAAAAAGGATGGATATGGTACAACGTGGGGGAGTTTATGGAGGTGATTAGATGACTGTGTGTCCTGGTTGTGGCAACTGTTACATGTATTAAAGTTCTTAGAGGAATGTACACGAAAAAGGAAAAGGAGGAGCAGAGGTGGGAGAGGGGAAGAAGAAAGGAGGGGGGAAGAAAAGGAAGAGGAGGGAAGGGGGGAGAGGAAGAAGTGGTGGGGAGGAGGAAGAATGGGAAGGAGGAGGAAGAATGGTGAGGAGGAGGAAGAGGAAGAAAAAAATTGAAGTCTTCAATAAATCCCTTAGGCCATGGTGAAGGGTATGTCTGCCACCTCAGCGCGCGCGCGCGCACACACACACACACACACACACACACACACACACACACACACACACACGCACACACACACACACACACACACATACCCTGCTTGCTGGAGAACATTCTACTCATCTTGTGCTGGGTCCTTGGACCATCTGCCCCTGTCTCCTTCTGCAGTATCACTCTCCGCCCCTCTCCAGATGCTTTCTTGTGTTTGCCTTTACATCTGCTCCCAGCAACTATTCCTACGTCACCCCTGGCCGTGCGTCAGTGAGCTCCTTTGTCTCCAGCCCTGTGTTTTAAGCCTTCATTCAAATATGAAATCACAGCCTCTTTCTCCTTTAAGGGAATTGTAGGCACCCAGGAGCAAGAACGGGATATTTGGAGGAACCTGCTAGTTCCTTTACAATCATTTATGTATGCACCGGTGGACTTGCTTGTGGCTAATGCTAGCTGCCCAGGCACCGACAGATATCAAAGCTTCCTCCCTCGTGTTCTGCAGGGGAGTGTCGAGGAAGAACTGTCTCACAAAGAACATAACTAATTCTTTTCAGGAGGCTCTACACACATACTTACCTCCTGACCAATAAGACCTACTAAAGGGAGTCCTGAGATGAATGTTGAACTAACTGTCCAAGGAAAAAACCCGGTAAGGTCTTTCTTGAAGACGTGGTCATGATTTTCAGAACCTTCTAGATGGGCCTTCTAATTCTGGTTCTCTGCCAACTGTTTAAAATAAATTCTTAGAAGTTACGCCTGCAGGATTTGGTCGCTAGGCAGCCGACAGTAAATGGTGCTGTTAGACCCGTTCCAGGGCTATCTCGGTCAGCTGCTGCCCCAGTGCAGAGAGAGGCAATGTGACCGGGGCCTTGGAACCTGAGTGACAGAAATAACGTATTCCTAATTCGTTTATTGCTCAAGTGAAACAAGCCAAGAAACGTATTTTTAGCTCATCAGTCACTGACATTTTTAACAATTCCTGGAGTACAAAATAGCTTAGACACATTTCTTTTGCCTACTAATAATATATTGAAATGTGCTAATAAGCATATTTGAAAGTAGAGTGAGTCACAGAAATTTTCACAAATAGACTAGACTTTTATTCCTTGGCTCTTCAGGGGAAATACAACCTCTTCACAGTACAGATTTCTAGCCATGGTTTCCCATTAGAATCAACAGAAGAGATTTTACAAGGTCCCATATGTTAGTCCATACTCCAGAGCAGAGACATTCAAATATCTCCAAGGAGTGGGCCTGGCATGGTGCAGCCAGGCCTGAGGCTAGTGCCACCCATCCCCTGACACACACGTGCATGCGCACGCATGCACATACACACACGCACACGCACACGGAGTCTGGGGATAGACGTAGTGGAATTGCCCAGGGAAGTACCACAGTATTAAGGAGCTGCTACTGAAGTCAACCTGGTGAGTTATCTCTCCCTGCTGCAGACTCTATGACCACATCCTACTGGGAGCCCCAGAGGGACAGTCAGGCTTTAGGTGACTAGTGAGAGCTAAGCTAATCTATTTCTGGTCTGGGTGAGCAATTTCATATTTTCTGCCCAGCAGGAGAGCTATCAGTTCTTCTCTTGTTCCTCTCTGCTCTCCACTCATGAAGGAATTTTACATTACCCAAGTAAAAAGCAGGGAGGGGACAGCGCAAGAGATGAAGAGATAATTCAGAATAAACCAGAAAGCTTTATGATTCACATCTGCATTTGTAAAACAAAGACTTGTTCACCGAGGCGACTTGAAGGGAGCAGAGTGCAAGAAGTCGTCATTTAATTTCAAATTGAGAGCCGTCTTGTTGCTGGAGGAAATGTGTTTCTTAACATAGAAGTGCGTCTTGAATATGCCAGGATAGTTGGAGCCGCCTTGCTAGTGTGAATTTCAATAACCACAGCATTAGCGTGTGTTCTGCTCTGGCTTCCTTGCCTCCACTCGTCCCCAGAAGCCCACTCTGAGACTCACTGAACCTGCGTTCCTGTGGACTTACTACCAGGACATTCTGATCCACCGGGTTTAAATGGTTGAACTGTGGGCCTAGTTTAATTGCGTTAGAATTGTCTGTCATAATTCTTCATGTAAAAGAAGCAGCAGAGAGCTTAGAGGTTCTCAATCAAATTCTGAAAATGTGTTGATGAATAAAGCGATCACAATAAAATACATTTTTATAGGATTGCCCAAACAATTACAAAATATTTTACATAAAGGAGGACTACTGTCAGCTGAACTTGAAAACGTACCATGAGGAGCAAGAAACTTGAGACAGGAAAAGAACCATCAGGGGGTGCTAAAAATGAAACTATGACAAGGCACTGGGCACCTCAGTCTCAATGTAAGTTATTAACGAATTACTTATTAATCCCAAAGCCATTCAAAGGCATCAGCTACTCTGTAGGGAAACCTGGCAGACATACTAGAGCAACCAATCATTAACGTGATCAGAAATGGACAAACCATGACATGCTCCCCTGGCTCCCATGCCTGAGAAGGATGCAGCCTCCCTCCTTCAACAGTGGGTAACCCAAGTCCAGTTGTTTCTGAGACCTCCCTATGGTCTTCCTTCACCGCCCAGTCTCTGTGATCTCTGTGGAAAGAATTCAGATGAGACCCACAGAGCACAGTGTAGAAGACAACATTTGTAATGCAGAAAAGAAGGGCGTACTCATGGGACGGCAGAGAACCGTGACCGAAGGGCCCACTGTGGAGGAAGAGACCCTCATGGGGTGAGAGTGGGCCACTGTGCTGAGGGGCTTTTCCTGTTCAGGAGGTTGGCAGGCTTATTTGGTTAACTATATGGGAGGGAACAAAGCTATGCCTTTGTTCTTTTGCCAGAAAGCCTCTGCTATGTAGAAATCTCTACTTGGTCCAGAAATACAACTTTGATCCGACACTTATCACACATGTAAGTGCACGTGTGTGTGCACGTGTGTGTGTGGAAGCCAGAGGTCTACATCAATGTCTCCCCTGTTGCTCTCACCTGGCTTTTTGAGGAAGGTCTCTCACTGAACCCAAAGCTCACCCGTTTAGGTAGGTCGACTGGACCATGAACTGTAGGGATCCACGCTTGTTTTAACCTCCCTGCTGGGGTTCTGGGCACACACCCTCACATGTGCTTTACACGTGGGTGCTGAGGACCTGAACTCAGCTTTTCATGCTGGTGTAACAACCACTTTGTTAACTGTGTCATCTCCCCGGTCCCCCACAGATCCCAGGACAAATGAAAAGGATAAAGAAAGAGAAAAATCTACAGACACAGTCGCACTTTACCAGCAGAACATTGCCTTCCCCTGTGAGCGTCAGCAAACCTTACTGTTTCCACCTTCGTTCCTTCGGAGTCATCTGGAACTCTCCTCTCACACAGTATTTCAGGTTTAAGGAGAGTCGTGATATTTCCCCTTCTTTACTCTCTTTTTTTTTTCACTTGCAAAATTACTGTGATAGTGAGGGGGATCCATTCTCAATGACCTTCAAGTTGCTACAACTGACTGGTCACCTAGCACAACCTTGAAAAAACAGGAGAAACTCAAACTAAATCACTCTACCTAGGAACTACCCTACACTCACCCAAAATGTTGAGTTTGTGAAGGAACAAAGCAGTCTAAAGAAGCAGGTTGTAATACAGTTGAAAACCCAGGGCTTTTAGGGCAGAAGCCTGGGCACTAGGAATTCCTCAAAGCCAGGCTCTGCCACGGGTCCTCAGTTTGCCAACAAAAGACACGGCACTGATGAAAGCAGAGAGGAAATGTATTCCTTGTGGCCACATGGGGAAGGGGAACAAATAAAGAGATTCAGTGACTCCTCAAGTCAGTCTCCTGGGTACTGAAGCAAGCTTTAGGCTTTCAGTGACCCCCCAAGTCAGTCTTCGGGGTACTAAAGCAAGCTTTAGACTTTCAGTGACCCCCAAGTCAGTCCTCGGGGTACTGAAGCAAGTTTTAGACTCTCAGTGACCCCCAAGTCAGTCTCCAGGGTACTGAGTATGCTTTAGGTTTTCAGTGACCCCCAAGTCAGTCTTCGGGGTACTGAGCAAGCTTTAGATTTTACTAGAGGGAGATTTGGGGCAAGACAAGAGATGACATTAACTATAAAGCAACCCTGGTCTAGGTGTCTCCTCAGTTGTTGACTCAGCTCGGCTCCTGCAGTGTGGGAAGATGTCCTACTGCTTGTGGGGAAGTCAGTTCTCAAACGGATGTTCTGGCTCCAGCTTCACACTTGTGGGTAACCATCCTCATCTGGGCCAGGATGATTTCTCTCTGTCCTGTGGAATTTTCCTGTTCTGGAATCCAAAGTGATGCAAGAGAAAATTTATCACTTCAGATAAAGCCAAGAAGGTAAGTACAAAGAGAAGACAGACGCCAAGCTCTCGCCCTGCTTTTAGTTTTGCATTTGAGCAACAGCAGTTTCCAAAAGCCTGTTGCACAGTATTTGACCCTAGACCAGACTTTGCTATACAGAGATTTAGTGGGGAAAATGGCCAAATTTGAATGAATTGTAGGTTGAAGCATGGCGTGCTATCAATGATAATCCATAATCTCAATAACTTGCATGGAGATTCTGCAAAAGAATGTGTTTATCTTAGACAAAGAATATATAGATTAGGAATAAATAGAAAGCATGCTTGCAACTCACTTCCAACGTCCATTAAAGAGTTACATATCTACATAACATACATATGGATATCTACATGAACATATTCACAATTATATATTCAGTTTAAAATATGCACTATATATAGATGCACACAAAAAGTCGGTGACAGACATAGAACTGTGGTCCTATAAGATTATAGAGTTTAGGGAATCTGTAATCATCTTAGTCTGTCTAAGTACACAATATTGTATTCACACACTAACAACAAAAAAATGCCTGATGACCTACTTATTCCTGTATTCCCATCATTAAACAACATACAACATGAAAGTATGTGAATGTATATGTAAATCATTTATTATCTATCCTCTATATATCTATCAAAGAAAAGGAAAACTTGAAAAATTATCAATATACAAATAATATGGATACTATCATACTTTTGTAATAGTTTAAAATTTTCAATATTTATAATTTTTTTTAAAATGAGAAAAACATAAGACCTTTTAAAAAGAGAGGAAATAGAAGCCTCCACATTTCAAGGCTAGAAAGATGAGAAGCACTAGTCACATCCCTCTTACCATCGGGGACGAGAAGGCTGTTTATTGGAAACAATGTTAAGAGGACAATTCAGTCGGTGCCTGGGGGAAGCTCGTGGGTATAAATCTCATCTTGAGTTAGTAATCAGGACTCAGAGAGTTTGCTCAATTCCCTGGGCATGTTGGAATTTTGAACTCAAATATTTCAACTATTTTCATATTGACTTAAATGAAAATATTGGATTTTGTTGCAACACATTCTAAATAAATAGGGTCAGTTAAAATTATGTGATTTGGGCACTGAACTGTCTCAGGGTCTTATTGCTTGCATGCATGCATGTAAGTAACTATGAGATTCCATCAGCAAAACATTTCAGCATTTAGCCATGGCCTGGAGAAGTGCACCCACAGTAGAGTGAATGCGTGTTCTGCTTCTTTCTATGTGTCTGCAGTATGTTTTAAGCCAGTCGTAAAGGTGAGCTGTCATTATTAGGCCCAGCTTGCTTTCTAGATGTTCAGGTATATTTTTGTCATGGAGATACGTTTTTGTCAATGCTCACAATCATAGGGAGAGACATAAAGGAGTCTGTCTTTCAGTTGCTTTGGCTGGAAACCTTCAGGAAGAGTTTCCATACAGAATAAGTCACTGTCCAGTAGGAGGGCAATTCAGGTGCAGATACACTGCCCAGAGACACCTGCATGCTCGCTCCATCCTTTCCCGCCTGTATCACAGCTACAGACAGCCCGGGCAGGGTACATGTGAGGCACATTCATGATTGAGAATTTTGTATCTCACAAATATTGTCTGCTATTTGCTTGGCATTGGGCCACTCTGATTTTATTTTATTTTTTAATGGAATGTGTTTGTAATAATAAAAATGTCACTTAAAATAGAAAAGAAGAAATATTTTATTCCTGGAATGGTAGTCTCTTGTGCCATGGGATGATTAGCAGTGTTGGCCATGGATTTTCAAGGCCCCAAAGAGATTCTCACTGAGTAACTGGGAGGCAGGAGGGACTTTGATGGAGCTGAAGTGTGAGCATGAACACATCATCCTTCATGGAGAGAAAAGAGCTTGGAGAGGGAGGGTAGGGCACTGTGGACACCAGAAAAAAAAATCTTTTTTTTTATTCTTCCTTTTTCTTTTCTTTGCTGGAAGATAAAACTCATTTGGCTGCTGACAGTCTTTAAGTTAAAAAATTAGGTTTGGTTGGGAAAGGCCCTATGGTCACTGATATTACAGTCTTTGTGCCCTCAAAAGAAACTTGAAACTTTTCAGGCTTTACCTCAATAGTGAGCATCCCTAACCCGCCCGGCAGGAGCTGGTGATAACTGGATACCCCAAAAACCAGGCCTAACAGCCAAGTCATGTAACCGAATGGCTAAGGGTCGCTTCCTTCCTCCCAGCACTGAGGCCCCGGGAAGATAAACGAGAAATTTGTTCAGAGAAATAAGAGAATTATTAGCTTTCATGTCCCTATACCATTAGGCTTGCAGCACAGTGTACTTTCTAGATAATACTCAAGCCTTAAAAACAACAACAAATGGCTGGGAGCTATTGTACTTTTGGAAAATTATATTGAAGTCACGTAATAGGCGACTGCTCCCATGGCCATGAGCAGAACCGTAGTTTGTTACAGCGGATTTAAGAAGAATGTTTTCTGTTTGTCACAAATTACTCTCATACAGAAATGCGTTTTTGATAAGCGTAAACAGACTGTTTTGTCCACAGGAAGGCTTTATCAGCAGAGCTGGAATTGCTGAGTGGAACTCAAAAATTACTCATACATAGAACTATCGCATTAGTGGAGCCAGGATGCAACCCACTCACCCGGAAATTACTTCGGGCGCTGCGAGGCAGGCATGGCTTTTTCTCATTTCAACTTTCTCTTGCATTTGGCTTTAGTGCCCATATCTTTGTAAAGCTTTGTTAATTTCCTTTCAAATCCGCCCCCCCCCCCCCCCCCACAGCCACTCCAGGTTCTTTGCAGGCCTGTCTTTCCTCACCCACTAAAGTCCCTCCAGGTGGGTTCGGTGGTAAATTATAAATGCAAACAGGTTACACGGTGTCAACGACGACTACTCTACAAGGTGAACCTTCCCTCCCAGCATCTGAGGACGTGAGAACTTTTTGAAAAAGTGCTTTCTGGTTTTATTTATTTGTTTCCCAAGCATTCTCCCCACTGAAGCATGGGTAAGAAGAAGGAGGCACCCGGTCAGCGCCACCCCTGGTCCCCGTACACAAGGGGCTCAATGTGGCCGATGCAGTGCCTGACAGTGGTGGGCTCGGTTGCCCTAGTCCTGGGAGAAGCCCAGGCTTCGGTTCAGAAGCCGCCCAGAAAGCACTAGTTAATTCGCTCCCTAAAATGTCTATGTTTTGTTCTACTGATTGTCTATTTAAAAAAAACAAAAAACAAAACAAAAAGCCCTTTAAATCAAATTTGGGGTTTTAGTTGATGTTATTTCTTTTCCTCGTGTTTTTCATTTTTAATAAAAAGCAATATGCACATATATATGTTTATGTACATATCCTCTCTCCCTCTCCCCTCTCTCTCCCTCCCTCCTTCCCCCCCCCTCTCTCTTCACACACACACACCCTACATACTGAAGGAAATCAAAGAGGGATTCATCAGTCCTCTTTGCTTTTAGTTAACAGCATGTTGAAATTCTTTCTTCACGGCAAATTTAAATGTAACTATCTGGTGAGTTTATTTCCATGTTAGGCCATGCTGTATACCCCCACACTGTTTCTCGTGTCTTTTACTTCTCAGAATTTCATGGCCATGTTGAAGCTCTGGTTACAATTCATGTCTCTAAAACTGCTGCATACTGCTGCACCCTCTGACTGTTCCCTGGCTGAGTCCTGTTTCCCTTTGGTGGTAACTCGGTTCCAGTTTTAAGCCAACACAATCAATGCCGAGATAAACACCACATGAGGCTGGGCTACAGTCTCCTGATTTGTTTCTGTTAGTCCCAGTAACGGAACTGCTGAGTCAATACATGTGAATTATTTAAATATTAGTAACCATGCTGACGTTACATCCCTAAAATGTTCTAGACATTTATCTCCAACCAGTAAGCTATGGAAGTTTTTGACTTGAGACATCTGTTGAAATTTTTAATCAAAATTGAGATAAGGAATATATTAAACCAGTCTGGGAAATTTTTGTGTGCCAAAGCCCAGGAGCACTTACATAACAAATGGTGTAGAATGTAAGCATCAATCAGACATATGAACTATATGAAATTGGTACACACATGTTTATATGTAAATATAGATGCGTGCAAATATACATATCTCATATAGAAGCTGAAGATGTATATCTGTATGTATCAATTATATTGATATATAATAACATAATTACATAAATAATCAAACGTGATTTTCAATTCTTTCTAGCGAAAACCAGCAAGTATATTATATGCCTATAATCGAACAACCTGGATTTCTTTTTCTTGCTCACTACCACCATGGAAAATTGGAATTGGGGTGAGGTGGCAGGGGAATGAGGAAGGGGGAGAAACAGCTCCTCGGAGAATCAGAGGAACCTGTGCTTGGCTTCATTGGGTGGCTTGAAAGGCTCTAAGGAGGCAGAGGTTTGCTCTAGATTGGGTCTCATTAGAAAGCAGAGCAAGTCTGTGATGGATCATTTCAATAAAGCTTATCTACAGGGAGGCAGAGCAGAGTGAGGATAAAGCTGGAGCTGGTAAGGAAACAGTAGTCATTCATAATAGCCTGGAGGAGACGTTTGGAATTTTGCGGGCTGTGTGGTAACTGCCTGCAGAGGATGCTTTATGAGCTTGTTTATGCCTGACAGGAAGGCGGCACAGCTTAGTGGACCGGTATTAGACAGGTGGGAAGGTGAGGAGCATGGAGCCTGGCTGGGTGTATCTGGGACTATTTTTTTTTTTTTTTTTTTTTGGTTTTTTTGAGACAGGGTTTCTCTGTGTAGCTTTGCGCCTTTCCTGGAACTCACTTGGTAGTCCAGGCTGGCCTCGAACTCACAGAGATCTGCCTGGCTCTGCCTCCTGAGTGCTGGGATTAAAGGCGTGTGCCACCACCACCCAGCCTGGGACTGTTTCTTTACAGATCCATCAATAGATAGGTAGGTAGACAGACAGATGGGTAGAAGGTGGATGCCCCCAAAGAGAAAGCCAAATTTAAAAAAAAAAAATGAAAAAGAAGTGAAAACATTTTTATTGATTGCCAACAAGACACTCTTTAAGATGGTTATTAAACCTACTCTTTCCTTTGAAAACTGGTTATTAGGCAGACAGAATTAAGTGTTGTCCTGTCTCTCCCAATAGTCCCAGTTATGAAAGGGTTGGCGCTGCAGAGAAGAACGGCTGGTGACGGACAAGGAAAAAGTGATAAAGGCAGAAGAGCGCCACTCTGCAGCCCCTAAGGAGTACGTGGATCTGGCGAAGGTCATCGGTGGTGCGCGAACAGGAAAGAAGAGAAGATGGAGACCCGGGGTTTACTTCCACACCGTATGTTAATTGCAATTGGGAAGCCAGAGCTTTACAAGGCCAGGCCAGATTATTGACACTGGACCCAGGGAGCCTTCTAGAACCACTGACACAGTTGATACCAGACATGGAGTGAGGATGATGCTTGCCCTCTGTGTAAATGAGTAATTTTCATTGATTTTAAGAATCGTGAGGGGATGTTTATTTATTTTTGTTATTAATATAGAATTGTATAGAAAATAATTTGTTCGTGCAATATATTCTGATCACGGTTCCCCTCCCCCAACTCCTCCCAGATCCTCCTCATTTCTCCACCCACCCAACTCCGTGCCCTCTTTCTCTCTTTAGAAAACAAACAGGAAAAAAGCAAAAAATACAAAACAATCCAGAATTTGAAAGCAAACAAACAAACAAAAACAAAGAGAAAGCACAAGAGACACAAACACACAGTAAAATCCATAAACACACAAAATCAAAAAACATATTATACAAGCCAAAGGCCAGCCAGACAAACAAAACCCCAAAACCCCAAAGAAAGTAACATGAGGCAAAGTCTACAAAAATACCCAGTAAGTTTTGAGTTGGCCACCTGCTTCTGGGATGGGGCCTTCCTTAAGTGAGGTTAATACACCCAGTGACACTCCATTGGAGAAAACTCATTTTTCCTTTGCTAGCAGATGCCAACTGGAGATGGCTTCTTGGTTACAGATGGTAGCTCGTGTCCACTTTTCCATCTCAGTGTTGGGACCCTGTCTGACTTGAACCTGTGCACGCTGCCACAGTCTCTGTGAATTCGCCCGTGAGTCAGTCCTGTTGTGTCTGAAATACATAGGTTCCTTGGAGTTATCCATCTTCTTTGACCCTTACAATCTTTGTGCCTCTTCTTCTGTGTAGTTCCCTGGTCTCTGAGGGGAGAGGTTTGATGAAGACGCCTTCTTTAGGACTGACTGTTCCAAAGTCTCTTATTCTCTGCACGTTGTCCAGTTTGGGTCTCTGTATTAGTTCACATCTACCGAAAGAGAAAGTGTCTCTGATGATGGCTGAACAAGACACCGATCTCTGAGCACAGCAGAATATTGGTAGGAGTCATTATATTGTTACATTCCTTAGGCAGAACAATTATTTGCTTTTCCCCTAGGACCATGGCCTGTCTAAGTCTCAGTCCTTGGCCACCTGAGCAGTGTCAGCCATGGGTGTCATCTGGTAGAGCAGGCCTTAAATCCAATCATAGAGTGGTTGGTTACCCCCACAACGTTTGTGCCGCCATTTCACAGCGTATCTTGCAGGCAGGTGACTGTTGTGGATTGCAGGGTTTGTAGTTGGCTTGAAGGTTGCCCTTCTTCTCTGGTAGTATGAAGAGTATATTCCAGTACCACGAACACTAGTCAAGAGAGGTGAAGGTTCTAGTCAGGCTCTAGCTTGACTTCTCTAAGTTCAATGAATACGAAAGTGCTGTATTTAGTAATAGTTTTTTGTTTTTTGTTTTTTTTTTTACCATTGATTTTTGGTATTACTATCAGTTTTTGGAAAGCAATCAATAGCTTTGACAATATTCTGAGATATTTGGGTGTTTTCATGGGTCCTCTTTAGTCAACTACTGAACTAAGTGTAACACATTCTGGGCAATGGATGTTTCATCTGGTGGCAAAATATGTCTAGTTGGGGCATTATCTACCGCATTATTTGGTGACTCCATTTAGAGGTCTTTCATATGTGTATATATTTTTAAAAGCTTCTAACATAGCAGGTTTCCATATGAAGCCTCCAATGGTCCTTAGTGTTAGTTGGTCCTCCTCATATTCCCCCCTTTACCCCCTTCTTCTCTTCCCCTCCCCACTCAATCCCCCTGTTCCCTTCTCCTCTAGAGAGGGGTTTTAAATCTTTATTTTACTGTTTTCTTTTTCACCTCAATGGCTCTTGAAATTAATCAAATGTCCTTTGGTATCTATTAATCATGTTGTTTTTGTCTTTTAACTTACTAATTAATGAACTGTGTTCATTGACATCTTAATATAGTTCTATTCCTACATTGTGAAATTCTATTAATACTTTAACATTTTTTTGCTATAATATTGTAACATCTTACGTTTGTTTTTAATAAGCGAAATAAGTTTATAACTTTCTGTTATGTTTTGTCTTTGTAAAAATTTTTGAAAGATTTGTGTGTGTGTGTGTGTGTGTGTGTGTGTGTGTGTGTGTGTTGTGCATGTTTGTGTGGATGTGTACACATGCATCTGTGGAGGCCAGAGGTCAACATCTGGTGTATTCTACAATTGCTTTACACCTTACTTTTTCAGACAAGGGCTCTTACCAAACCTAGAGTAAACAAATTTGGCTAGACTGACTGACTGTTCAGAGATTGTCTATCGCCACTTCCCGGAGGAGCTGGAGTTGAAGTTGCATGCCACAGCACCCAGCTTTTCTGTGGGTTTGGGGAACTTGAAGCTAGGCGCTCCTGCTTGTGCCCTAGGACTTTACCCACTGAGCCATGGCCCCTGCCCATCATGTGTCATGTCAGATTTGAATATGCAGATCACACTACCTTCCTTCCCTGGGGTCCTGCATGCTTTAAAACACACACTGAAATGACTAGTCCTTTGAAGATGAGGGGAAGCCTGAGGTGAAAAGCATCAGGGAGTCTGGTTCCTTCTCCACTAAAAAATGGTTAACCATGTTCATCTTTGTTTATACTTTGTGTTTCTTCTTTAAAGTCAGTTTTAGCTAATAAATTTCACATTGCCCACAGGTTTTACATTTATGACTGTGGGTTACATGATTCTTTTTCTTTTCATTGTATAATATCTCTAGGACTCAGTCAGATTCCTATTTCCTTACATATTCCAACTTTGCAGTTTATCTTTAGTCGAATTAGACAGATTATTTTATTAGCCTTTTCAAAAAATGAACTTTGGGGTTTTTTCTTCTCTGTAATCATGTTTTCTGTTTTGTTTATCTGTTTTGCTTTTGAGACCAGGTCTTGCTGTGTACTCCAGGTAGGTCTTGAACTTGAGTCCTTCCTGCCTCAGCTTCCTGAGGGCCGGGGTTTTAGGCATGACCCTCCACACTTGGTTTTCTTTCTTTCCTTTCTAAGTATAACTTCCTGTAATTGAATAATTGGTTGCATTTATCTTAGCTTTCCCTTTGGAAAATCATAGACCTGAAATTTTCTTTAATTAGAAATTTATCAGTAGTCATAGCCTTTTCTAAGAACTCTCTCCATTTCAATTCTTTCCACATAATATATAATTCAGTTCTTTCTAGATAATATATAATTTCCATTTTAACTTTCTCTTTACTTCTATTTGTTACTTCTTCCCAAGTTAATTTGGAAGCTCTAATGTGTGTGTGTGTGTGTGTGTGTGTGTGTGTGTGTGTGTGTGTGTGTATTCTCTTCTAGTGGACACGCTTTCATTCTTGCCGTCAGAATTCAATTTTTAAACTTCTGTAAGAATATATCAAGATCTCATTCCATTTCTCTGTCATTGGGCGATCCCTGTGTCTTTCTTGGGGTCCTGTTTTCCGGGTAGCCTCCCTGGTGATGTGAGTAGCAGACAATTCATCCTTGTTTCATGTCTAGTATCCTGCTATGAGTGAGTACATACCATGTTTGTCTTTCTGAGTCTGGGTTACCTCACTCAGGATGATTTTTTCTAGATCCATCCATTTGTCTGCAAACCTCATGATGCCATTGTTTTTTTCTGCTGAGTAGTATTCCATTGTGTATATGTACCACATTTTGTTTATCCATTCTTCAGTTGAAGGGCATCTGGGTTGTTTCCATGTTCACTACATGAACAGCCTGGACATGAGTGGGGGTAATGAAAGGCGAGGGTCGAGGGAAAGAGAGCTTGGGGGAGCAGGAGATCCCAGCTGGATCAACAACAGAGAGGGAGAACAAGGAATAGGAGACCATGGTAAATGAAGACCACATGAGAACAGGAAGAAGCAAAGTGCTAGAGAGGCCCACAGAAATCCACAAAGATACCCACACAACAGACTGCCGGCAATGGTCGAGAGACAGCCCGAACTGACCTACTCTGGTGATGGGATGGCCAAGCACCCTAATTGTTGTGCTGGAGGCCTCATCCAACTACTGAGGGATCTGGATGCAGAGATCCATGACTAGGCCCTGGGTGGATCTCTGGGAGTCCAATCAACGAGAATGAGGAGGGTTTATATGAGCGAGGATTGTTGAGACCAGGGTTGGATAAAGCACAGGGACAAATAGCCAAATGAATGGAAACACATGAACTGTGAACCAATGGCTGAGGGGTCCACACTGGATCAGGCCCTCCGAATGGGTGAGACAGTTGATTGGCTTGATCTGTTTGGGAGGCATCCAGGCAGTGGGACCAGATCTTGTGCTCATTGCATGAGTTGGCTGTTTGAGACCTGGGGCCTGTGCAGGATTGTTTGGCTTGGCCTGGGAGGAGGGTACTAGACCTGCCTGGACTGAGTCTACCAGGTTGACCTCGGTCTGTGGGGAAGGCTTTGCCCTGGAGGAGATGGGAATGGGGGGGGGGGGGCGTTGGGGGGAAGGTGAGGGGGACGGGAGGGGGGAGAACAAGGGAATCCGTGACTGATATGTAGAGCTGAATTGTATTGCAAAATAAATTAAAATAAATTAAAAAAAAAAACAAAAAAAAAAAACAAAACAAAACAAAACAAAACAAAACAAAAAAAAAAAAGAATATATCAAGAGTACTGCACTCTCTCTCCAGGATGTTTTACTCCCTGGCAGCTCTGTTTCTGCTCCAAATCATGTTCAGCTCATTCTCCATTTCTATAGAACGCCCAGACATCAGCCAAGTGAGTGTCTTCCTCTGTGAGTGCTCCCGGGCCGGGGTGAGGAGGGCCTCCTTAGACGGAGAGCAGCTCTTCCACGGCTTCCTTTCTTCTCGCCTTCTCCCTTCTTTATCGCGCTTCTGCCCTTTGAGGACTTGGAAACTTTATTGGCTATTTCCCCTTTCCTTGTTTCTTTACAAAAGAGCCTGGTGTTTATGAACACCTATGGGAAATCACACTGTCTGCGTTCATACTCAGGATCTGCCCCTTGACAACTCTGAGGAACTTGGAAAATAGTAGTGTGAAGAATCTACTCCATTCCCCGTTCTCTGTCTCTTCCTTTGCATCCCTCTCCATGTGTGTACCTGCTTATTCATCCTACCCCTGTTACCCTCAGGGGGCAGATATTCAGAACACATATACAACAGTTCCTTTGTTTGACAGAGCTCATGGAGCACCTAATAGTATATAAGTGATAATTCGGATGCTGAAGATACAGCAGACCTAAGTCCTTGCTCTCATGCCTCTGATACTCTAGTGTGGATAAAATTTGTTGAAGATAAATAAGGAAGAACTATGTCTAACAAATAAATGTTATACTAAAATCAAAACATAGTGATGGAAATACTCTACCATTTCGTAAAAAGACACCCACAATTTAGTGGCTTAAATTAAAGGCCATGTTGTCTCACAATTTTATTGTATGAATGTTTGTTTAGTCTGCACATATGTCTGTGCATCTTGTGAGTGTCTGATGCTCATGAAGACCAGAAGAGGGCATCAGATCCCTGAGAACTGGAGTTACAGATGATTGTGAGTCACCATGTGGGTGCTGGGAATTGAACCCAGGTCCTCTGGAAGAACAAGTTCACTTAACCTCTGAACCGTCTCTCTTGTCCCTTATCTCATAATTTGGTGGGTGGAGAATTCGGTGAAAGCTTAGCTAGGTGATTCTTTGGTTGCCCATGGCATGATGTGGGTGGTACTAAGAAGAAGGCAGGTGTAGAGGATGTTTGGTGCCAGGGAGGGTAGTGGGAAGGCTGAGATTGCTGTCTGGCATGCCTGCACATGGTCTCTGTACCAAGGCAGCATTGGACAGTGAGTGAGTCCTTTCACATGAGTACTCGGGGTCCTCTGTCTCTCTTCTTCAGGTCTCTGCTAAAAGGTGTCATCCTCGCAGATACCTGCTCTGACCTGGGCTCGCCAGTAAGTCACCGTCTAGTCCTGCAATCCTGGGGTTTGTATTTTGATTTCTCCAACTTTCTGCTTGAAGTTGCGTTTCTTTTTCTGTCGCATATAAATTGAGGTGTAAGTTAAACTTCATGAGAAGTAGTCCTCACCGTCACATCCCTTGCTATGCACTCAGAGCCCCAAAGGCTTCCTGGCACAAAGAAGGTCCTTAAGTGTGTCTGCAGAAATGAAGGCATGAGGAACTGTTAGTTATTGTGGCTATTAGTACCATTAGAAACCAGCTTCAGTTATGGCGGCTATTAATAGCATTAGAAACCAGCTTCTGTAGCCTCTTGATGCCTCGGGTTAGTCAGCCCTGCACTGCTGTAACAAATACCCAAGAGAAACAATTGAAGAGAGCTAAGGTGGGGGAAAGGCTGTAGTTCACAGTCAGCCGATGTCATTGCTGGGATGAGGCAATCACAGCAGGGCTCACAGAACGGAGCAAAGTAGCCACTGGGGTGGACAGGAAATAAAGGGGCAGAAAGTGGGCAGGGCTAAGACATGTCCATCAAAGGCACACTCCCAGTGGCCCACCCCTCCATCAAGGCTCACTTTCCAAAATCTACCACCTCCCCATAGTCTGTTCAAATTTTGAATCCATCTATGGATTAAACCATTGTTTAGGTCAGAGCCCTCATGACCTAACTGTCTGAAAGCACCTTCAGACACACCCAGGAGAATGTGTTGCTGATTCCCTGGGTTCCTCTCAATCCACCCAAGTCGCTAACCAAGATGCCCCAACACATTCCTTACCCACACCTGTGTCTAGGCCACTGTACCAACTGAGTCTGTATCTGGATGGCCACCATGGCTCAGAAAATCTGATCTCCTTGCTTTCCTACACTCTCTCATGTACATGCCTGCTTTGCCTTTCTGAAACATCGCTCAGTGGTTTAACACCCCCTCCCCCTTCTCATTTAGCAGCCGTAAAGGTAGAACTCAGGGGTTTGCAATATTAAGCCTGACTTCTGGCATTGGGCTGCACCCCAGCCCCAAACTTGACATCTTCCTAACAGTATAAACACTTATCCTACAGCGGGTCTGTCTCTTTTCTCAGCTTAATTTCCCATCCCTTCCTCCTATGAACCCCCATCCCAGCCAGGTTGCTACTGGTGCTTGAAACTGGCACTTGATTTGATTGGCATGGTTTGTCCCGCCTAGCCAAATCTGGAGCTTCAGTCTCAGATCCCCGGTGACTGTCTCAGAAACACACACTCTTTCGTTCTTTCTGTCTCTCTACCTCCTCACCTTCTCTTTTCCTTCACCCTCCCCTCTCCTTCCCCTCCCCGCTTTCCTACTCCCTCTCTGGCTCTCCCTCCGTACATCCATTTTCTTTATCACATGTTTGGACATTGGGCATGCTTGCCATGTTTACACTGATGCTTGTCTTTGCTGTGTCTAGGTGGGTGTGCTCAGTCCTGACTATGAATCACAGCCAGTAGGTCTGAGCAGCCACTTCAGCTTAGGGCTCTTGGTTGAGTTCCTGCCACTCTCTTGTTTTATGAGTTCGGATAACTCCCACAGTCTTTCTGGGTTTCCGAAACCTCTTCAGTAAAATGGGGGATAATAGCCTCTACCCAGTGCTATTGTTAGAAGCAGATAAGTTCAAGTGCAATGCTTTATGAACAGCAGGCCCCAATTAGTTGTTACTAATCCTATGTGTACTGCCCACAGTGCCATCACAGGTGACAAGATAGAGATGTCTGCAGCAAGCATTGCACTGCAGCTAGCCACATTGCGTGTTCCATGACCATGATTGCTTTAAGACAATGTTTATTCCTGGTGATCTAACCATTGCTTTCACTTGATAAAGACACAGTCTGGGAAGCCCTAAGCTCCGGCTAAGTGCCCCCCTCCTCCCACACCTCCGCACCTCCGATGTACTGTGTTTTCCACAGTAGGAATGTCATTAGCACATGAGGCTGAGTGATCACATCTGCAATCAGGTCTCTTGAAGGTAGAAGACTCAGCTACAGAGGAGATTATCTTGTCTGGGACTGAGGCAATTCCACATACATATTCAAGCTGAGAAGGTCTGTTCCTCACAACCTTAGGTTCTGGTAAGGTTGTCCCAGAGTACTGAGCAGATGCCTTCCGGAACAAAACTCTTTGTGGTAAAGTCAGAGGGGTGTGGCCCGTATAAGGAGCAGTGGGGATGGGTGAGGAAATGAAAAGTTCCTTGGAGGAACTCAGCTCCAGGCTTCTCTTGAAGTTAACTGCTGAGAAGGACCTGCCTCACAAAATACAAAAAGGAAAATTTTGCCCCAAATTAAAAAGTTATGTTCCCAATTTGTTAATTTTTTTTTTTTTTTTTTTTTTGGTTTTTCGAGACAGGGTTTCTCTGTGTAGCTTTGCGCCTCTCCTGGAACTCACTTGGTAGTCCAGGCTGGCCTGGAACTCACAGAGATCCACCTGCCTCTGCCTCCCGAGTGCTGGGATTAAAGGCGTGCGCCACCACCGCCCGGCCTCCAATTTGCTAAAATTTTTAAAGCACAAATAGACCTTGAATCTCACAAAATACTTTCAAGTCTTTATTGACATGGTGATGTGGGTTTTCTTCTAGATTTTGTTCTGTGGACATGTCTAATTACATTGATAATTTTATAAACTCTAAGCCATTCTAGTCTTGGAATAAATGTCACTTGTCAGTAATGATAATTTTATATTCCAAATGACCATTTGATACACCATCAGACTTATCACTGTTTTTGCAAATACTTTTCTATGTATTTCATGAATGATGTCAGCGTGCAGATTTCTGTCATGTGGTATCCTTGATGGATTATCCACTTTTTCTTTTCCTTGAAGACTGTTAGGAAGGGTCCACTGGTGAAGTCATGTGAACACAAGAAACTTTTATGGGGAAGTTTTTAATTATTGGCTCAATTACTTCACTAGATATAGAACTGTCCATGTTTTTATTCCTTTGTGTTAATTTTGATTTTTTTAAAGATGTTTCTCTACATTGCCAGGTTTAGTGTCATGCATTGGGGGGGGTGGGGACTTTAGGATAGTTCACACATGAACATGTAGCTTTCCTCTAATGCTCAGAACTTATTTCTTCACTGTATTTCATAATTCCTATGTAAGTTATGGCACAAGGACAGTGTGGTTTTTGCTGTAAGCATCCAAGTATTGGTTGTGTTGTTTCTAGTTATGAGCATATCAGCTTTTTCATGCATGTAGACTCAAGTACACAAAACCCATATCAACTGTACCCTAGAGACTGATGTTGGTGGTAGCCAACAGCCATCCTGCCATTCTTGCTGTAATAGAAAAGAAACAAAGTATAAAAATATTTTTTAAAGTGTGTGTGTGTGTGTGTGTGTGTGTGTGTGTGTGTGTGTGTGTCCATGTATGAAGTGGGGTGTGCACATGCGAGATGCTTTATGTGTAACTCAGAGACAACTTTGTGGAGTCGGGTCTGTCCTGCCACTGTAACTTGAGTTCTAGGACTTGAACTCAGACAGCCAGGCTTCCTGAGCCATCTCCCTCATCACCACCCCTCCCCGGACTACTTTTTACAGCAACAATTTCGATTTGGAAGGTCCCTCTCAGCAAGAGCTGACTTCATCTCCTAAACAAGGGAAAGTTCTTATTGACTGGATTGATTCAGAGTACAGCTTAATTAGAATCATAAAAACCAGATGCTGGAAGCATCTGTACAGAGTTCCTGCGTTCACTCAAAGAGACATGTGAACAAAAATAAAAGATATCGATGTATCTGAAGGAAGCATCAAATTCCTGGGGCAGATGCCTAGTAACCCTGCAGGGCGGACTCTTGCAAGTTAGGGACTCAGGACAGAGCCCTGGCAAGTGCCTGGAGTTTGATGGCATCAACAGCCATCAGCTTCTGAGCTCACTCTGCTGGGCAGGCCTGTCTTTCAGCTTCTTCTTTTATGAGCTTAGGAATCTTCCTTAGGATCTTAGCTAGTGGGATTCCAGACTTCCCATCAAGTGTACCTGATGCTTGCTCACTCTTACTGAGAATTAAGCATCCTTCGAGAAGTGAGGCCCAGCAATGGCCATCCTTCACAGGCTGGAGGTTGTGTGGCGCTACTAGCTGCAGACACAAGCTGAGCATCTGCCCTTAGACTTCTGAGAATGGTGCCCCATTTCCCCCTTGACCATTTTTCTTACCCTATTGGTTTTAGGGACCCCTTATGTATAAGGGGTCACCTCAGAGAGCCTGTGGGCAGATAGTCTAGTCAGACAGCTTCTCTCCCATGACCCGGCTGCTGGCCAGAGCTTTGATCCAGACCCAGAGTCTGTTCTGGTGACTGCAAGAAGAAAAGATTTATTGAAGGGTGGACTTCCTGGGAACAAAAGAAAAGCAGCATGGTCTAGCCTGAGCTTCCTGAGATTCACACTCTTCAGGGAGCTGTGAGCATGACTGCTTCCCCTTAAGTCCTGAGGACTCTAGAATGTTCTGCAGGGCTATCTGCTCCATAACACGTGCCCTCTGTCCCCCTTGGAGCCAGAAAGATTAGCTTCAGCCTGATCTTTCCCACCTAACTTACGCTGAACCCCCTTTTAATGCATAGGAATATATGGGGGAGGATGGGCATCAGAAGTTTAAATTCAAGTTTGAATTGAGTTTCAAGAAATATGGCCTGATAGAAGTCACATACAAACTAATTGCAGGCAAGGCTTGGAAACCAAGAGCCACCTCCTGACACCTGGTGTCCAACCCCTGGAAAGCTGGAGCTCCTGCAGTAGTCTGCAGGGACATAAATCCCCAAATTCCACAATGGTACCTAGAATAGAAACAACATATCCTCTCCATGGACACTGGATTTTCTCCAGTCTAACCCTATGAGCAGGAAACACAAAATTCTTCAACGTCTGCAGGAGAGTCACCTGAGGCAGGCGACCCTGCACGGCATGTCAGCTGCCCACACAGGAAAAGGGAGGGGGCTTCCTGTTGTTGAAAACCCACCTCTCCTGTGGGAGAATTAACCGGTCGTTTCCCCAATCATATTCCTCCTCAACAAAGCAAGTGTTCTGCTGTCGTGTGACCAAGAGCATGGGACTTGAGCTAAGAATAAAGAGGAACTGGCCAGAAGAACATGGAGCCTGTCTGAGGCTCCGCACTCTGGGCTATTTCGGAGGCATCCTTTTGTGCCTGTGCGGGCAAAGCGGAGGAGAGAATTGCAGCTATTACCAGAATACTTCCAGATTTAAAAAAAATATATATTTTTTTTCCTGTAATTATCTGGATGTTTCAGATAAATTTGGGGGTAATTTTGGCTCAAATAGTCCTCATAATTATCCCAATTCTTTTATACATGAATTCCCAGACACTGCTAAAAATACAAAGCAAGAGAAAGTGCCGTCAGCAAGCTGGCTTCAATTGTACAGAGCGCTGGGAAGTGGCATGCAGGATCAGGAAGCGCCCCTGCTCCCCACGCTAGCAAGGTGCACAAAGTAAATCAGAATGGCCCAAAGGAAAAAGAAGGGAAGAAGCTAGAAGTTTCTAGACCAAGGGGCATACCTCATGAGTACAACAGGCCTAAGTTAATTCTTATGTTTGGAAAGAAATGAGCCCAGATAGCCTGAGAGTGAAAGAAAAAATTACAACTTCATGAGGATGCTTTTTTAAAAAGTAATCTGAAAATAACAAAAATAATAGAATGAAAAGGTAAAGAAAGTGGAGAGTAAGAAGTTTAAGTTGCTTGCAACTAAGAATTCCTTTGGCTATACATACTTGAAATCCAGTTGACAGAGGCTTAAAATATATATGTATTTATAATAGATTTCTCCCACTTAAAGAAACATCATTTAATGATATTAACTGTATCATTATTTACTGGCCCTCCGTAGTAGCTAGTCTTTTAAACTCTTTTGAGGCGAACACTTCAAAGAATATATTTATATATGAGTGTGGTGGTTTAAATAACTGTGATCCCATTGACTCATATGTTTGATACTTGGTCCCTACTTGGTAGATCTATTTGGGAAGGATTAGGAGGTGTGGCCTTGTTGGAGGAACTGTGTATAAGAGTTACTAAGAGAAAATACTTCCTAGATTATTTAAAAAATCCTATTAGCTATTAAATTATCATCCTGTATCTTTCTCAAATTTTGCTTACCTTTGATAAAATAAAGTCGTTATCTCTATACTCTTCTTGTAAGCTTGCATTATCTTGCAATCTTCTTCCCTCGGTCTGTGTATTGCTGGGATTACAGGCATGGGAAGTCTTGCCAGATTATTCAAAACTCAAACTAGACAATTACTTGTCAATCAATGTCCTTGCCAAGTCAGTCACAGAACAAGTGGATAACACGCTGGGGTCTAAGAGAAGCTGAGTTGGTTTTGAGAGTTGAATTATCTTCTTTGTTCCCTGGACTGAAAAGGTGGGGAGGTCTATAATACTGCTGTATTAGGCTTGACGAAAATGGAAATCAAAAGACCAGTGTTTGTTTCTTGGGGACTGGGGGGTGGGGGGAGAAAACAGGGGTACAAGTCTCTCCCACCATCGGAAGTGTATCACCCATCAGTCAGACTGCTAACCCGTCTCTGTGTATGACTTCTGGGTCATCCATAGGTTCCTTCGAGGAGCTTGTTTGTTGGGCTTATAAAATCCTAACAAACTTTGACTATTAGGTCAGTAGGTAGGGAGATAGATAGGTAGATAGATAGATAGGTAGATAGATAGATAGATAGATAGATAGATAGATAGATAGATAGATGATGACAGACAGATAATGACACTGACTCCCAGTTTCATTTAGCTGAACACCTACTAAAAGATGGGTATGGGTATTCTGCTGTTTGTATTTATGGAGCTTACAATTACAAGATGTTAAAGACATGAAATGATTTAGAAATAGCACACATGTGTACACTTAAATAGATAGCTACATCTGTGAGACAATCTTTAAAAGAATGTTTTAGGGTACTGTGTGCCGCACAGTAAGGTAGTGCGGAGTTTCAATAGCCTGAACATGGAGTATTGTGGTTTTGTGACCAAGCCCGGGGTGAAGAAGCAGAGGCTATAGTGGAAAGGTCATGCTTGGAGGCTTCTGGAAACATTGGCAACCTTAAACAAAAATAAATAAAATAGCTTGGAGGACACACACAGGCATCAGCCGCTAACCAATAGTGATCTCCTGGCAATGGGGAAAGAATGAGGGGAGCCAGGCAACAGCACCAGAATCAGCCAGGTTGCCATGTAGAGGGGAGGCACCCAGCAGCCTTGGGAAGAACTGGGGCTGGATATGTGTGAGCCATGCAGTGAGAATTCAGAAAGGGGAGAATGTCTGGGCATCTGCAGTGTCTCCCTCCAAAACTGAGTTGATTGTCAATTAAATCCTACTTTCAAAGAAACCACTCAAGATCAGAGAAAAGTCATGGGGTAAGGAGGGTCCAAAGCTCACAAGGAGGTGGGCATAGCAGAGTATCCCAACAGCCAGAGGGTAGTTCTTGTTCCTCTCAGCTATCAGTTATCAGTGGAAGCAAGAAAGATCTTACTCTGAAAGCAGAAAAAAGCTGAAGTACAAGATGCAACCCAGCAAAACTCTTTGCAAAGTTTTCACTCTTCCAGAACAAAGCTCAAGAGTTGATAGGGAGACACACACACACACACACACACACACACACACACACACACACATTTCTGGCAGACAACAAGGTAACATCCACAGTATCTGACTTCCTAATGATTATGAGACATACAGAGAAGCAGAGAAATGCAGGTCATCATGTGGGGAAAGTCAACCCAAATACAGCAATTACATGGATGATAGAAGTTATTAATTAATTACGCATATCCAGCTGGGCCCGACAGCACTTGCCTGTAATCCTAGTATCTGGGAGACTGGGGTACTTATTGGGAGTTCGAGGACAGCCTAGACTGTATAGTGAGAGTTTATTTCAAAATACCAAAATAATAGTAATAATAACAACAATGTATTAAAACCTAGAATAAAGATTGGACATTGATGGGTAGCTATGTATTAAAGAGATCCACACTAAAATTCTAAAGATGAAAGATAAAAGTTAACACTGTCTAAGGTATGAAATTACTGGATAAAACTGACCAGGATCACATACTGGAACAGAAAAGATGGAGTAACTAAAGGCACAGCAATAGGAACTGGTCAAAATGTGTGTGTGTGTGTGTGTGTGTGTGTGTGTGTGTGTGTGTGTGTGTGAGAGAGAGAGAGAGAGAGAGAGAGAGAGAGAGAGAGAGAGAGCACAAAATAGATGAGCAGTGAACTGAGACAGAGCTCACATCGCTTAATCATTTAGCATTTATTTCCCTATGAGAAATGATTGCTCACATCAACACTGTGACTTAGCAATCAATGCCCTTACAGAGTTAGTCACAGCCCAAGCTGGACACAACTTGGGGTCTAGGAGAAGCTGAGTTGGGTTTTGAAAGTCGAGGTATATCTTAGAATGAAAACGTACCCACAGTAAACAGTATGTGCTGCTGATATTTGGGTGCATCTCAGCCAAAGGATGCTAGATAAAAAAAAACACACACAAAAAAAAACCATGAAAAGCAGAGGCAAGAAGTTATTTTGGAACTGGGCTTATATACAGGTCTAGAAATGCAAACAACTGTGTGTCAGAAAACAAATCTATGGCGGAAGGGAGCCTGGAGGGGCAGAAGGGAGGATGGTCAGGGCACTCACAAAGGTTCAGGGGTGATTTACCTATGTTCTTTATAGCGTTGTGGACATATTGGTATGTTTCAAACATTTGAAGCTTTTTAGTATATTTTAATAATATTTCAGAAAAGCTACTAAAATAAAATAATCATGTACATAAATAAATCAAGAAACTTGACTTTGGAACAAAGGAGAGACCCAGCAGCAGCAGCTAGGAGCCACTGCTTTGAATGACGTTTGTTTGTTGCGGTGGGAGGGGGTTGTTTGTCTGTGAGCTGAGGATGGTTACCGGGAACTACAGAAGGGAGGGGTTAATTGATGGAATGACAGGAGGAGAATGGCAGCATGTTAAGAGCCCAAGGCCAAATGATGCAGCTCGGACTATGAGGAAGAGAACCGGACATAAAGAGAGGTATCCTGGGCACACCCTCCCTGGACTTCATTTTGCAAACGCTGCAGCGGAAAGTTCTTGTTCTCAAGCACCATCAGTATAAAGTAAGTTAATCAGATTCCCACAGAGCCCCCTGATCTAAAGAGGTGCCCCTTAGGCATACTGTCTCCCAGATGCAGCCACTCCCGCTAAGTCCAGGTTTTAACCGATGTGAATCTCTGATTCACTGCAAAAATAAGATTACTTTATTGAACAGAAGCGAATGCCTTCCTCCTTATCAGAAGGGCCGAGTTGGATGCTTTGCTCTTTTATCAAAGGTCCTCATGTGGACCCTTAAGCAGCCCTGACAGCCCGATGTTTATGGCCCTGGTGTAGGTTTTGGAGAGTGTAGCCGTCTAGCAGCGAGGGATGTTGGTGTTCAAAATTATCATTTGATCATTCTCTCTCTCTCTCTCTCTCTCTCTCTCTCTCTCTCTCTCTCTCTCTCTCTCTCTCTCTCTCTCTGTGTCTGTCTGTCTGCCTGTCAGTCTGTCTCTAAATGATAATTTAGCATGTTTAAACAACACACAAAGTGGCACTTGAACTAAATCATTTATTTTAGCTTTAAAATAACGCATAAACTCCACTTTAGCAACGTACCGTTTTTACTTAGATTCAAACTTCCAAGGGGGCACTAACTCAAGCGTACTGTGTAAAATGCCCATCTTGTAAGAATAATTTCAATATCGTTCATACGTATTCAACAGGTTTAACGCGATGGGCACACTGATAAAATGGGTCTTTTAATCTGGTTCATTTCAATCCGAAAGTATGTACTCATTCAGACGTTAACAAAGCATACTCAGACTTCACAAGACTAGCGGACAGGGGCGCGGGGGTCTGAGGTGGGTCTGCTCCTCGAACCACTGCCTCTTTCCAAAGTAGCCCTGGAACCGCTGCAGCCTCCTGGACCTCGGGCTTCCAGCGGCGGCCTCTGGGGAGTTTCTGGCTGCGACCGGGTCTGGCTCTCAGAGTTGGGGCGAGTGCAGGGGGGAGGGTCTACCTTTTGGGGAGACTGGGGCAGTAAGTCCAAGGAAGCCGCTGGGGACCCTGCAGCACGGGACTCAGGGATCCGCTACTACTTGCTCCGGGAGCGGGAAAAACCTCACCTCGCTCGACTGCCTGCCCCCCGCAGCGCGCACATTTGTCGCGCGGACCCCAGAGATGCTCCCCAAGTACAGGATTCCGGTCCCTACAGACCCGCGCCCAGAGGGCTGGCCATTGCCGCGACAGGCGACGGAGAGATGCGCCCATCTCTGGCGGGACTCGACGGGGAGAAGGAGAACGGGCGCCAAGGGATCCTGGCTCTTGGCTGCTCCCTTTTCCCCGCCGAGAGTTGGTGTGTGGGTGGCTACAGACGCCAGCCACTTGAGCGGCTGTGGCTCCAGCCTCCTCCCCCGCTGGTGGGGGCGGGAAGTGGCGGTGGGAGTCACCCGGGCGTGACTGCCCCGAGGCCCCTCCTGCCGCGGCGAGGGCGCTCCATAAAAGCCTGCTGGCGACGGCTCTCCGCATCGCATCCCACCGGTGGCTCTCATCCCTCCCGGAGGCGCCCACAGCAGAGCACTCGCCGCGCAGAGACGCCAGCCCGCCCGCCACGGTGAGTGCCAGGACCCACCGGGACAGGAGCACGGGTTCTCAGACGCCCGTGAACTTGCCCCGCAGCCGGTCCTCTGAGCCTGCTGCCAGCTTCGCACCCAGCCCTTCTTGGAGACTAAATTCCACTTACCAACTCTGGTCCGACTGTCCACTTGCCCTTCCCTGGGACTCCACTGGCTGGGTGTCCCCTTCCGTCCCCTTCCGTCCCCTTTTTCTTTTGAGGGTATGGAGAAGAACGTGGGGGCTCCTATCCCAGGGAAGGGACTTTTTTGGGGGGCGGGTGCAACCAGGAACCCAGATGGCGTCCGCTCAGAGGGAGGTTTCCCGAGTATTGCCCCTGGTGTCAGGAGCTCTGGCTCCCTGTAACCTCCAGGATTTGAACTGAGCCTGTGAGCCCCCTTTCCAAGCCCTGTTCCCACACCCTGGGGATCTGACTGTCACAGCGCCTGTAGCCAAAGAGATCAAAAGTGACCCAGAAGAAAGTTATCTCCTCCAAGGGTGATTTAGGAAGGAGAGGAGAAAAGTGGTCATTCTTTAAATTAGAGGGCAGAACTTAAAGTTCTGTTCTACAAGCACCTGAACTAGAGGACCTCCAACCTCTGCCTCTCACCAGGCGACTTGGAGGGAAGTTTCATAGAATATGGGGGCAGAGCGGAGGGGCCGGGTCAGGCAGGGCATGTGGTCCAGGAAAGCAGTGGCACGTGCCAAATCAAGGCTTCTTTCTGGGGTCTGGGATGGAAACAGACGAAAGTGGTCATGGGAATTGGGACACAGGCGAGCATCCTTGGCAACCTGAAATCTGAGTCTTTTGTACCCGCAGATGCTAGGTAGCAAGCGAATGGGGCTGTGTGGACTGACCCTCGCTCTGTCCCTGCTCGTCTGTTTGGGCGTGCTGGCTGAGGGATACCCCTCCAAGCCCGACAATCCCGGCGAGGATGCACCAGCTGAGGACATGGCCAGATACTACTCGGCTCTACGACACTACATCAATCTGATCACCAGGCAGAGGTGGGTGCATCCGCGCGCTGGTACCTGGAGCTCCAGGCCAGAACAACTGAGCATCTGGGGACCTTGAACAACAGGGATGATTTCTTTTTTTCCTAGTTCTGTCCCAGGGTAGGGCAAGATCAGTCATAAATTCAGCTTTAGATAAATGCGTGAGCCGGGAACACACTACACAAACTGGATACTTTCTCTTTGTCACTATAGTTCCTCTCCAAGTCCTGAGCCCAAGATTCAGTGCCTCTGGGCTGTGTGTCTGTCTCCCACCCACCTCTCTCGGCTTTTATTTTTTTTTATTTATTTATTTATTTTTTTTGGCTTTACATCAGTTGGGGACCTGTCCAGCACCCTCCTTGGAAGAGAGCCTGCCGCAGGTGTTCAGCTGGCTGGCTGGGAAATGGTGTAGGGAGAAGAAGGAGCCTCACCCAGAGTAAACAACTATCACCCAAAACACCAAGGACACAGCCCAGCTGTCAAAAAGGTGGTTGAGACCTTCCATCCTGCCCTGGGCAAACTGAGTGGCAGCCTTTGGGGAAAAAAACAAACTGAACCTCAGGTTCCGTCTCAGCCCCACAGCGAGAATTCCTAGGTGGTCTTAAAAAGCCGACTTTCCGTATTTTATAGCAATTGAGTTCTGAAAAGAAAGTGTTTGGATTTTTGCCTTATTAAGAAGCAAAACAAAGCAAAAGTCTTTACATTAGTAACTCTAGTGGATACATCTCTGACTGCCTGGGACCTGAGAGATGGTGAACTTTATTTTTAATGCCCGGAAAGTCAAAGAGAAGGAAGGGCCTTGCTTTTTCTCTCAGCATTAAAGTCAAGCAAAACAAGTCAAATCCAAGCTACTTTAAAAACAATATGGGACTTAGCTTGCAAAAATCGGTGGATCTTAGTTCTAAATCATTTAACAACACATTTTAATTACTGAGAACCTTGAAGAACTATACAGGCAAGCCCTTCGGAAGCATTAATGTTCTTTACTTAGCATGTTTCAATTATGTGTGGTAAATTATCAGAGGGAGGTTAAACTGTTCACGACCCAGGGGACTGTTAGATGGGAAACAAAGGGGGTCATGCTTCTGAAACAACTGCCTACTCTTAATTTCATCTGAAAGGTATACAACATTCTGAAAGCCTTCTGGGGAAAACAATCCCAATGTATACAGAATCACTTAACTAATACTGACTCATAATCTTTTGAAATCTGATAATTTTGACTAGCGAAAAGCAATTGCTTTTGAGCTTCATAGACTTCCTAGAAAGTCAATTTCAATTTTTTTATTCCATACAGCTCAAAGAAAAAAATTACACAATTGGTAGGATGCCATGTTTAAAAAACATATTTAGTTACAACATTATTGAACTGCATTTCTTGGTAAAGATTGCTGCTCTCTAGCTTTGCCGCACTGCATAGTACGATCCCGCTTCATGTTTTCCCAGCCATCTCATTCAGTCTTCCTCAAAACTCTGAAGTAAATTTAACTATCTCCACTTGGCAGATCAACAACCTAAGGGCATTTCAAGAAAGCTTTCTTATAGTTACAGAATGGGAACCCTCTACTGAGTTTCCTTGCATGGGGCCACACCATCACATTCAATGTAATTTCTGCTATGTTTTAGGGAAAAATAGGGAAAGGGGGTTTGCACGTCATGGGAAGAGAATCAGGTTGGATGGGAACGAGCTGGTCACTAAGGCCGTTTCTTCTATCATCTTGGTAATAAAGCTACTCCCTAGAAACTATTAGAAGCTCCATTGTGCCCTCACGGACTTCCCACCAAAGATTCACAGGCAGAAGTTCACGCCTTTGAAATTGACCATGGCATTTGTGACTGTTTTATCTGTAATCATTCTCTTCCTTCCTCCTGCCAGTCCTGTTCGTAGCTGTTTGCTGTGCGTGCTGCTGATTCATGGTTTTTGCAGGCCAGGTTTCTTATTCTAGTCTGTGGATCTATCACATCTTGTTAATATGGTTCCCTAGAATAGTGGTTTTCAGCTGGAGGGGGGCGTGGAGGGGGCGTGGAGGGGGACGTGGATTTTATACTCCCTAGGACATTGGGCAACATTGGGAGAGACTGTTTGGCACAACCAGAAGTGAGTGCTACTGGTATCTAGTGTGGAGCCCACAGGGATGCTGTTAAACATCCCAGGATGCCCAGCCCAGCTCCCCATCCCCTACATCACCCCCTCCCCTGTAAAGAATCATCTCTCCCCAAGTGTTAGTTAGCACTGCAGAAGTTGAGAAGTGCACCCCTAGATTGGTGTTTCTCCACCCTGGCTTTGCGTGACAATCACATGGAGAAACATTAAAACAGAATGACTTGGCCTCCACTTTCACCCACTAAATCAAGCCCTCTAAGATGGGATCTGGGCTTTCTGGTATCCTTAAAAGCACACCAGGTGAGTTCAATGTGAAGCCAAGTTTGAGAATCTTTGCCTTAGAAACTCTTCAGAAGCTTGCTTATTACAGAGAGGACTGATAATCCAGAATTAGTTAGAGAAAAAAGAGCCCCGAGCCTGGCCACCCTGCAAGTCTATGACCAGGCAGAAGCTGTCACAACACTGGTAGATTTTTGACTGGAAAAGGGTCGGGGGAGGGGGCGGGGATGAAGCCCTTTTACTCACTGGAGCATGGCAGGGTGAATGAATTCAGCTTCGCTGCTCAAAGTGTGAGAATTAGCAAGATCGACTGAAGGGTAGAATGGCCAAGTGCAAGCCACTGCTTCTGGTGAATGGTAACAAATGATGGGAGAGAGAGCAGGGGTGAGGAAGAGAGAGCAGGGGTGAGGAAGAGAGAGCAGGGATGAGGAAGAGAGAGCAGGGGTGAGGAAGAGAGAGCAGGGGTGAGGAAGAGAGAGTTGTTTCACTTTTACTTCCCTTGCAAAGGAGTGATAAGAAGTCTCACCAAAGCATTTGAATTTAGTTGTGCTGGGTCAGCACTTAGAAAAACATCTGTCAGCTTTGTCCAGCTGTACTACCTATTTGTTAATCCATCCAGGCCAGGCAAAGTGTTCATTTGGACATGGAGTGGCTGCTGGTGCCCCATGCCTTTTCTGAGAAAGGGGAAAGTCATATAATTTGCTATCAACTTGTCAAACCCTTTAACAGTTTTCTGAAGCAGGTAATCTATTTTACCTTTACCGATAAATGTAACCCCATGTTCATACATTGTCCTTGCCATATCCTACTATAGGCAGAGGAGAAGTGCCCACAGAAATATTCCTGTGGGCCAGTAGGACTTCTTCACACTTCAGGGAAGGCATTTGTGCCTCCAACAGATAGGGAAAATAAGACCAGGGTATGTTGGGAGCTGTGAGGAAGGAGCAGTGGTGATGGGGGTGTGGTGATGGAGCTGTGAGGAAGGAGCAGTGGTGATGGGGGTGTGGTGATGGAGCTGTGAGGAAGGAGCAGTGGTGATGGGGGTGTGGTGATGGAGCTGTGAGGAAGGAGCAGTGATGATGGGGGTGTGATGATGGAGCTGTGAGGAAGGAGCAGTGGTGATGAGGGTGTGGTGATGGAGCTGTGAGGAAGGAGCAGTGGTGATGGGAGTGTGATGATGGAGCTGTGAGGAAGGAGCAGGAAGGATGGAGATGTAAGGACGGACGCACTTGGGCAGCAGCCACATGCATTAGTGCGATGCTTTGTCTTTCCAGCATAGCTTCACACTAGGTCTCCACAGACACAGATTTAACCATGGCTCATGACTCGATTTTAGTTTAACAAATGTACAAATAGATTCAAAGACACAGGTAGGCCTCAAGCATCATTATTCTGGGACTCTTTCTATGATGCTATATTTTCTTCTAGTTAAGATTTAAACTGTTGTGAATCATCAGAACTATAGCTAATCAATTGATTGTGAAAACATTTTAATATCATCTTTCAGTGT
The DNA here is from genome assembly GCF_007827085.1 of Peromyscus californicus insignis. Classification (NCBI taxonomy): domain Eukaryota; kingdom Metazoa; phylum Chordata; class Mammalia; order Rodentia; family Cricetidae; genus Peromyscus; species Peromyscus californicus. The sequence goes on from NW_026294584.1 coordinate 67,265,656, forward strand.
TTTTTAATTTCATGAAGTTGTAAAAAATTATCTCTCCTACATACAAGGAACATTATATACACTAAGCATGTTGTGTATTTATAGTTGTATTTATATGTTTAGGAATATACCCCCCACATACACATAATAACAATTAGAGAAAAAGAGTCCATGAATTTGAAATAGAACTGGAGAAGGGATACGGGGGAGGGTTCGTAGGGAGACAAAGAAAGGGGATAAATGCTGTAATTATGGTATAATCGCAAAAATAAAATATTTGTGAAGTACTTCAGAAAATTAAATATGTATAACTTTTAAATTGTATTTCTTTATTGTGTGGGATGAGAGAGGAAATTTGTGTGGGTGGATGCATGCAGACATCTGCATGTGAAAGTCAGAGGGTAATTTTCCAGAGTTGGCTCTCGATTTCCTCTTTGGGTTCTGGGGATTGAACCTAGGTGATGAGGCTGGCATGGCAAACACTTCTCCATCTGAGCAGCTTGTGTATGTACAAGCATATGTATGTGTGTGTATGTGTATAGTGTTATGACAAAGTTGCTGACGACATATGCTTCACACTCTGAGAATACTCATTAGCAGATGGACCGACGCTCTCTTCCTCTCTCCTCATGGTCTCTATGGCTACCCTCAGCTCACTTTATAAAACTTTGATTTTACTTTTTTGTTTCAGATATGGCAAGAGATCCAGCCCTGAGACACTGATTTCAGACCTCTTAATGAGAGAAAGCACAGAAAACGTCCCCAGAACAAGGTACGGCAAAGGCTTAGGATGAAGACGTTGCTACAGAGCTTGGGGTTCCAGGGGAGGTGAGCTGGGGAAGTTGGGAGTCCGTGTGAACATTAGGATGGAAGAATCCAGAAAAGAGGGATTAGGGCAGAGATGGGGATGGAAAACTATATAGAAAAGACCATGCTTTTCATGCCTTCACTGGCAAATCTCAACTCCCAGGGCATATTGCTTTCTAATGAATATTATTTAGTGTTCCTTCCTAAATATGACTTTTAGCTCGAAATGATACTCTATAGAATGTCTTGCCTTGTTAGAAGTAAGGGAGCATAGAGCAACCCCTCAGCTCCAAATTGAAATGACCAGTCATCTATTTGGGCTGAACAATCTAGTGTTTATACACTGGGTGGCATGCCCAAATGTCCTAGAGCCTATGTCCCTCATGTGTTTGATTCTGCCTTTCCTGGCTTTACCCCAAACTGGAGATAAGTCAGATGCTCCTGGCTACTTTTTGATGTATTTTGGTTCGATATAGTGATTTGTTCTCTTCAAAGCATCACTGTTGGGTAACGTATTATCCTTAGGTGCATATCTGTAGTCTGGAACCTTTCTTGGAGTACGGATAGGTCTTGAGACAGGTGTCTGCCCAAATCTAAGGGCTCACCATTGGGCTAAGCAGGTGGCTCCTGGACAAGAAAGGGGTACTGCTAAAAGAGGCAGAATCTGCCCCCACTTTCATAACCCCAAAACTGCTCTGTGGACCTTGCCTCCTGCATGATCTCAACACACATTCTTATGTATCCCTAGTAGCTAGCTAGCTCCCCTAATACCCAGAACTCTACACCATCAGAAGCCATGTTCCCCAGAAGAGGTCACCAGCGTGCTTGCTCAGTATGACTGGAGTCTCCCTCTGCATGGAAGTTCTCCATGGAGAACCCATGGTGACAGAAGGACCACCCACCCTCCCTCAATGCTCTTTCAGTTCTCTTATGAAACAACCAGCCAGATGGTTTCTCTGAGGCAAACAATCATTTCAACTGGAACAAAGTTCAGGGCTTCTGTCCCTGGAAGAATCACCCTAGACTTAACCAGTGAATTCGAGGAATGGTGGGAAATTCATAAGCATTGTTTTTGAGACTAAACAATAAGCACTTTTTCATGTCTCATTGACATGCATGGGATATTTGTCACAGCAGAAGTTTAGGGCAGGCTATGTATACTTACTATTCTTCTGGAAATAATGATCCAGACCTACTTAGAACTCCAATGCCTGTACAGTTAGTACAGGAAATAAAGTTAATTGCACCCTGACTGACAGACTCAATCATGTGCAATTAGAAGGAGACCGAAGTTGATAGCCTTGGAGTTGCCTGTGAATGCTGTTTTATTAAAGGGGGCCCTTTATAGTCTAATAAATAGCGTCTCACTCCATCAGAAAGGCTTGCTGGAAAACAACCATAGCCTATTCAGAGTTGAGTCACACTAACTTTCTTGTTAGAGTTTCACGTGAGTCCTGTAGTTTTGATCTTCAGAAACACGGTGGAGTCCCTCGGCCCCTTTGATAAGTACAGAGCCTTCTAAGTACTCTCTTAGAGACTCCAGTTCCCATGGGCAAAAGCTGATGAACTGGATCTTCCTTATGCTGCTGTTCTGTGTGGCTTCTTCTTTTCGGTGCCAACAGGAGGCTTCGTAATAGCTTCTGATCATCATCGTGCTGCTCAGGACGGAGTGTCTCACTCTTGTAGGACCCCAGGGAGCCGGGCAGTTGTTTCTTCACGATTTCCTTCTTGTGTTTTACAGGCTTGAAGACCCTTCCATGTGGTGATGGAACATGAAACTCCCTCTCCCGACTCTTCCTGTGTTCGACCCACATCTCATCTCATCCTGTGATACCCGTCCGCCTGTCCCACCAATGCATGCGGCCACCGGGCTGGATTCTGCACCATTTCCCTTATTGTCTGTATATATGTGTGTTTAAATAAAGTATCATGCATTCAAAAGTGCCTTCTCTCAGTGACTAATCTGTTATCACAATAGAAAGAATTCAGTTATAATCAGTCTCGGGCAACAAATTCAGTTTGTTTCACCAATATTAAAGCAACGGCCACGAAGAGCAAATGGCTCTGGTGTCCTTGGAAGAATTTGTCTCGGAACTTTGTCAATGTGTCTCATATCCCTCTGTCTAATACAGCAGTCACGAGTGGCTGACTGAACACCTGATGTGACTACTGTAAATAAGGAGTGGAGTTTTCCATCCCGTGTCATTTAAATTCATTTGAATAGGCATATGTTGCTGGTGGCTGCCACATCACATCCAACAGCTAAAGTCTATGCATGATTTGAGGTCACTTTGGCCCTTTGAATATGAGAAAGAATCACACTGGGCAGGATGATCACCTCACACAACATGGGCATGTTAATTAACTTAGCTGAAACGTCATTCAACTTCCTCCTTCAAGCACTGATTTGCATGGGCTTAGTTTAAAATTAATGCTGCTCAATTCTTAAATGTACTCATAATCAAAGAAAATGGGCCTTCCTTATCCCACAGTGGTGTTTTGTTCTACCCTGTAAATCATATGTGATATCTTTAAATTGTTAGTAAATACCCAATAATAATGTTTAATAACAGAGACAAATGCAAAGAAAACAAACAGATTTTAGGTGATTTTTTTTTTTTATCATTTTGCCAATATCATAGAAGGTATTTATAAAAACTAAATTGACCATGGTGTCTCTATGGAATCATTGGCCCACTGGCCCTTCACTGACTGTAATATATGACACATGACTGTCTGTTATTTTCCATACATAAATAATTTTCACATTTCCCCAGCCAGTGAAGCCAGTGATGCTAGTTGCAAATCTCTTTGATAAAAATTGTCCTGTAATTTCTAAAAAGTCCCCATTATCTTTCTTTGTTCCTTTAAATACGGATATGCAAGGAAGGTGTTTTAAAAATCTTTAAAGGTTGACTAAGTCACCATTTACCAACCTATGACATGAGTGTTCACTACTAACTGATTACATTTGGAATTTTTGTTTACTAAAGTCAGTATTATGTAAAGAAAGTTGACTCAGAGCCATCTGGCAACACAGATATGCTGAGAATGTGTCACTGTATAAAGGCTTCATTACATAAGGTAAATAAAAAAAGGAGTAGTATGCATGAGCCATTGAAAAATAATCCAGGAACTTCATTTTAATGGAAACTTTCAACTTCTTGTCTCACCAACCTAAACATCAAATAGCCCACATTTCACTCATACCCAGTCCTTGGTCTCCCAGCTGCTTCACCACATCTTATTAGAAAGACTGAAACTTCCCATCCCTAACTTCTGTGGTCCAGGTCCAATGACTTCTCAGACCCTCTTCTCTGACTTTCAAAATCATGGGACTTCTGAGTTCTCACTCATGAGATGGAGATAATAATCCCTAGGGATCAATATTCATGGTAAGTTAGAAGTAAGTCATAGAAGTGGGGTAGGCAGGGATGGTGTTTTGATGAGTTGGGTAATCAGTCCCTAGTAAACAATAATTGCTTTTATGATATATACCGATGATTAACTTGAATAATTGAGAAACTACATGTCAAAAGATCCCTGTAGTAATATTTCACAAACATTTTCAGGCTACTGACCATCTTCAGAGTAGACTTAAAGATGCTGGATCATCTACCTGACAGGGAACAAATAAAGCAGGGGCCGAGATAGCTCCTCCCTCCTCGTAGGAATTAGGCACCTGGGTTTATTAGAGCGAGGAAGGAAGGGTACCCACCTCAGGTTGGGGAGAGCACAGGAGGTGCTCTTAGGGCTGCTGAAGTGGTAGCAGCAAATGCCACATGGAATAAAAAGGACAGCTTAGTTTCTGCTCTGATGGCTGTGATAGAGTATACCTTCAGAAGCAACTTACGGGAGAAAGGGTTTATTTTAACTTAGAACTCGAAGTACGGTCCATCAATGCCGGGAAGTCAAGGCTGCAGCTGGTCCCGTCGAGTCCCCAGTCAGGAACAGGAGAAGGAAGAATGCTGGGTGCTGCCTGGTTCCTCTTCTCTATTTGTATAGGTCAGGCTTCCATCCAGAGGATGGCACCAGCCACGGTGGGCATAGTCAAGACAATCTCTATGAGCACGGCCAGAGGCTCCTCTGCCAGGTGATTCTAGAACCTTCTGTTCAGTTGACAACACTCACCATCACAGAGGGCTTGCAGATAAAAGACAGCAATATGCGTTTTGATTGTGTTTTAACCAGCCCTGATTTCTGAGGGGGAAATCCCATGTGAGGTAAAACCAAGTCCCACACCATATCCTAACTATTTTCTTCAGGCATTGCCTCACCCACTCTACCTCCAGAATTTCCAACACCAGGGCCCTCTGCCAATATGCTTTCTTCAGGGAACTCAGGGCTGGACTTCTCATTCAGAAATGAACTACAATCTCACGGACAGACTGAGGAGTTCAGAGACTAAATGAAAGGTTCGTTCCACTACCTAATTCAGGAAGGGAGGGACTCTTGACTTCTTTTGCAACTCTTTAGAGGCCTCGCTGTCTTCCAGCTTCTTTCCCTCTGCCTTAGATCAGGATAAAGGAACATATAAAAAGGAAACCAGCCCTGGTTTGAGACCAGCGTTTCATCAGTGAAATAAAGATTTTGGTGTACCTGCTCCAGGATGCAGCCATGCACACAGCTTCTGTATGGACCTCTGATGCCAGGGGGAGTGACTAGGATGGCGGCTAATTATCCCTCCTCTCTCTTTCTAATGCACCAACACTAAGCACGTGCAGTTTCTTATTCCCATGCACACATTAGAAAGAGTTCCTTGCTCCTCCAGAGAGACCACTGGAGTCAGCTGCAATGCCATCACAACTAAAATACACTCTTTCTATTATCATGAAAGAACAATGCTTGAGCGAGGCATTTCAGGAGACTATTCCTCCATCACAGTTCTGGGCAGGAGGATTATGATATTGTCACAATTAAAATTATTGCCTTTTCTTCTGCTCATTAGAGCAATTAGCACAGTGAGACATCACACGGAAACCTTTCCTTTTAAAAATTAGAGTGGAATAACTTATAATTAATCCTATGTGTCATCCAGGCTCATTTTTTATTGTGCTAAGCAATAGCTATTAAGTTAAGCTCATTCTCATGCTGCAAAATTGAACTGCTGTGCATTATGGGACAGCATTCCGTGTGTGCAGACTCTCATCTTCTTCCCCGACACAGCAGATGCTCTGTGAGGGCTCGTCCAGCCTGGAATCAACTACGAAGACTGAGAATGATCTCAGTGAGGCCAGAACACATGCCAAGCTTGGCTGACCACCCTACAAAGGCTCTCTGTGAGAGAATAGCATCGTTCAAATGATTTTTCAATTAAAGGTCACCTGGGATAATTGGATTTTTATTTATTCTAATACACAAATCCTATCACTGCCAAGTCTTAAACCAGAGTTACCTACCAAACAAGCTGGTCTACGTAATTTAATGCAAGAGCAAACAATGCCAGCAGAACATAGACCTTGTAGTTTTCTAGCCGACGGAGTGGCGTATCGTTCAGGTTAAAACGGAACTCTCTGATCTCGGCATTTCTTGAGTCCCAAGGAAGTCATCAATTTTGGAAATACTCATTGAGTATTCTTTGCAGCCAGAACTATCACAGGTTCTAGGAGTGATACAAATGTAAGGGAGATGGTCCCCCTGCACTTACATATCTGTCAATTTATAAAGGAGATAGGCACGTTCTTAAATGACATGCACAAGACAGATCAGAGCAGATGTTTAAATAGAAGCATAAAGCAAGAGGCCATGGGTGCAAGGAGTGGGGAGTATCATGAGAATGGGATTTGGTGGTTGACAGCTGTTCATGTTAATCTTTAATCTGAGGAATGGCAAGATCATTATTAACTGCAATAACTCATAGAAACAAGCTTTACAGGTCTCTAACCTCACAACTTAGGGAGGTGAGGGTTGGCCATCCATCTCAGGATGAGCTCCCATTGTTTGAACGAATGTAGATGTGAAGTGGGATGAGAGAAGGACCGTGGAAGGGAGAGGATGGTATCCGATCCTCTCTTGGTAATAGTAATCCCACCAATGGCCTGAAAATGAGGGTCTTGTTTTGGGCAACAAAGTGAGAAGAGTAAGTACTTAAAGCTAAAGTATCATCTTTGTGTGTGTGTGTGTGTGTGTGTGTGTGTGTGTGTGTGTGTGTGTGTGTGTGTGTGTGTACACAGGCATGCTCACATACATGGAAATCAGAGGACAACTTGCAGGAGCCAGTTCTTTCCTTCTGCTATGTGAGTTCCAGGACTGAGCTCCACTCAGTGGGCTTGGCAGCACGTGCCTTTGGCCTTTACATGCTGAGCCGTCTCCCTGGCCCATATCAGGCATTTGAAGGGTTCGCTATTGTGATAGGGGATTCTGCCCAGGTGATGAGGTGTGAGAGAGGAAACATTTCTTTTCCCTTCCCTACACAGACTTCAAAAGCTGCCTCTCAGGAGGAGCCCCTTCGACCATCAAACCCGAAGTGTGCCTCATGGCAGGGCAGCGAGAGACACTGGCCCTTGGCAGAGCAGGGTTTTCACAAATGGCCCAGCAGTTGTGGCGGATGCCGGTAGATCAGCCCTGGGGTATTTGTGTGTGGGGTGACCAACAACTCTCTTTTTCCCCAGAACAGTCTAAAGTTTAGCACCAAAGTTGTGCTGCCTGGGATACTCCCAAGTTCCAAGCAAGCAGACAGTTGGTCTCTCCAAGTGGGAGGAAGAGCAGAATAATAATAATAATCTCAAAACAAGGAAGAAATGCTCCAAGTATCCAGACTCTTTCACAAGCAAGCATCAACACCTGAATACAAACATCCAACCACATGTGATCTCCCTAATTGACCTTGAGGCACACTCTTCCCTTTAGATAATTATAAATTGTAATTTCAAAATGTTCCCAGTTGAGAAACATCAGCTGTAAAGACATTAAGAATGTTTTGAGTCCCTAGACTAGGTGCTTCCATATTCTAACATTATCAATGCATGGGTTCTGTGAAATCATAAACATTTAATTTCACGGCTAATTAACTCTTTATAAGAAAAAGGATTGCAACTTGAAAATCTAAATAGGTGTTTGCTTTCTGAAGTTATAAGTTTTGTGAGTTTCTTTTTGTGTGTGTGTGGGAAGAAATAGAGTATGAGGATGCTAACATCTGTGGAAAAACTGGCACAGATGGCCCTTCATTGGCTTTTTAATCTTCCCTCACGCCACAAGGGTCAGCTATTTCTGGATGTATTTAATAGACGAGGAGACTGAGGCACCGAGAGGCTCAATGAGACAAGACACAACTCCTGGGCGGTGTTCTGGCTTCCTCTGTTGCTGTGATGAGCAACACTCTGAGCGGAAAAGAGCTTTGGCGAGGACTGTGTTTATTTCAGCTTAGAATTATAGTCTGTCACTGAAGGAAGTCAGGGCAGGTCCTCAAGTAGGAACTTGAATTCGGAACCATTGAGGAATGCTGCTTCCTGGCTTTCTCAGGCTCGTGCTTACTTAGCTTACTCAAGCAGGTCAGGAACATCTGCTCAGAGAATGGCGCTGCCCACAGTGGGCTGGGATCGCCTACATCAATTAAAAATCAAACAGTCCCGCACAGACATGCCCACAAGCCAATCTCATTTGGGCAATCCCTCAGTCTAGACTCCCTTCTCAGGTGGTCTCTAGGCTAGATAGACCTCTGTGTCAGTGATTCTCAACCTGTGGGCCGCAACCCTTTTGAGGGGCACCTACCAGATACCCTGCATATCAGATATTTACATTACGATTCATAACAGTAGCAAAATTGTAGTTATGAGGTAGCAATGAAATAGTTTTATGGTTGGAGGTCCCCACAACATGAGGAACTGTATAAAAGGCCGCAACATTAGAAAGCTTAAGAACCACTGCTCTGGGTAGACTCTGTTGTGTCAAGTTAACAGTTACAGCTAACTAGCACAGACATTGCTGAAGCTGGAACCACAAACCAGGCCCGTAGGCCTGCACACTAATGTTTCTTGAGTTACACTTTTTAAAAATTAGCTCTTTGCGATTTTCATAAAATGGGTCTCGACCACACTTAGCACCCCTTTACTACCCACTCAACTTTGCTTCCTCTTCTTTTTTCCTCCCATGACATCCAGTTTGTCCTGCCCATATATTCATGGCTACATGCCTTTACACTGGAGTGTGGTCAGGCTATCATTGGTAACACTCTTACAGAAAGCCAGCTCTCCCTCTCCCAGCAGCTAGCAGTTAGCTTGGTTAGGGATGGGACTTCATGCCTACCTCCCCTCTCCATGCTGGGATCTGGTCTGGCTTGAGTCTGTGTGGGGCCTGTGCATGCTGTCACACTGCTTTGAGTTCATGTGTGCAGCTGTCCTGCTGTGTATGGTGATATTTTATTTGTGCTGAAATGTGATTTTATTTGTATGTTAATAAATAAAGTTTGCCTGGAGATCAGAAGTCATAGCGAGCCAGGAACAGCAGTCAGGCAGTGGTAGCCCACGCCCTTAATCCAATCACATGGCAGGCAGTGTCTCTGTGGTCAAGGACACAGTCAAGCATGGTGACCCAAACCTTTAATCCCAGTACCAACCATAGAGACCTGGAGGTCTGTATAGACCGGCAGTGACAAAGAAGTCATGTGATTGGATTTAGAGCTAATGAGAAGGCAGAACAGAAAGGTAATAAAAACACAAGTCAGGCAGGAAGAAACTCTCTTTGAGAAATGATGGCGGTGAGGTGGTAAGATAAGGTAGTCGTGACTCTGATCTCTTTGGCTATTTACCTCTGTATTTGGCTCTGTGCTTCTTATTTGCTAAGACTTTTTAGAATTTCGTCTACAGCTGTGTCCAGAAGACACTGCTTCTGGCAGTCGTCCACTGCATCTGGCTCCTACAGTCTTCCTGCATCCTCTTCTGCAGTGATGCCTAAAGAGGATCCCTGAGGGAGGAGGGGTGTGCTATAGATAGTCCATTTAGAGCTGAGCATTCCACAGGCTCTTAAGTCTTTGGTGTGTTACACTTTTTACCTATAGGGATTTTCAACTGAGTCATTTCATGCATTGTGTTAAGGGAGAGCAGCATAGAGAGCCTTGGTATTCGAAAGTTCTGATCTCACCATCACACATGAGTGCCTCTTGCCCTCAGAAATTCACCTTGCCTAAAAGGCTAGTGTGCAGACACTAATACATAGCTTTTGAAAAATATTACCGGCCGGGCAGTGGTGGCGCACGCCTTTAATCCCAGCACTCGGGAGGCAGAGCCAGGCGGATCTCTGTGAGTTCGAGGCCAGCCTGGGCTACCAAGTGAGTTCCAGGAAAGGCGCAAAGCTACACAGAGAAACCCTGTCTCGAAAAACCAAAAAAAAAAAAAAAAAAAAAAAAGAAAAATATTACCACATACCTATTTATTCCATCAATTTACTTTCAACTTTCATAAGCTCTAGCTTAACTGTTGTAACACAAGATTGCTATTTAAGAACTGTAAATTAAAAAGCACTATGAACCAGGAAGTCCAGAGTATAATTATTATGATTACAGAGATAAATTTATAGCACCTAGCTTTATTCTGCTTAGTGTGGTTTAATTAACTCCCCTTTTTTCTTATCTTCCATTAATAAACCAAGTTCTATTATTATTATTATTATTATTTTCTCTACTAATTTGGATATTACATTTTTTATTTTCTGAACAAAGTAAGGATATATGAATATGGATTCTCCAATGGTTTTCTCTAAACATTTTGTTTGTCCTCCCAAGTGAGATATCAGCATCTTTATATTTCAAAACCATAGACAGTCAAAGCTTACTGATATTCCCATGATCCACTCTCTTAGTCCCCTATTCTTCTTTCAGTGTGTCCCTTCTGCCTGGATTCAGCTGCCTTCGCTCTGGCTCATCCTCTAATAGTGCCTTGTAGGGGGGTGCAATGCATATCTCTTTTAATCCTTTTCTGAAAAGGTCTTTATTTCACCATGACTCTTCAATGACACTTTTGCTGGTACAATGGTCCACGCCTACAGTTACTTTTCTCCCAATTGTCTGAAGCTAGTTTTCTGTTAACTTTCAGCTTCCATTGTTGACTTTGAGAAATCTGTAGTCATCTAAATTGGTTTTCCGTGTTTTAATCTCTCCACCACCATTGACTTTCTATCTTCTTTTCCTTTGCTGTTATTTTTAAGAATTTATCTTTGTGGTCTGTAATTTCTTGAGGATGTATTCAGATATTTCCTTTCACTTATTCTTGGAGGATTTATTGGGATTTTAATCCTTCTTTTGTCTATCCTCGGTCACCACGTTTCCCGTCTTATCTCCTCTGTTCTTTAGTTCCTGAAATGCTGCTGAATAAACCTTTCATGGTATATTCCAAGTCTTTCAACCTCTCTCCAATTCCCCACATACTTATTTATGCTATATCCTGAATAATTTATTCAAACACCTCTTCTAGGCTCTAACTTCCTTAAGTTAGTCCTTGAGGTTCTGCAACCCCATGCGTGGCACCTTCTTTTATATATTTTTTTGTTTTTCTCTTTCCATGGAAATTTTATGTAACTTTGTTAGAGTTTGTACTTACGATTGTTAAGTGCACCAAGGGAATCACCAACCACTTTAGATTAATTTCTTGGATGGGTAGTTTCTGGATGGTATAATATAAATCTAACTCTTGAACTTACGTGGTATACAACTTGGGATTTTCATTCTCAGTAGAGACGTTTTTGTCTAGCACCTCAGCACAGAAAGCCCTATAGGTCTGGGGTTTGATTTGTTGTTGTTTTTAATCGATCCTTGCTCCATTTGTTATGTCTATAGAAAAACAAGCATTCTTTTGAGAGTCTTGTATTTATGCTGAAATCTCAAGGTCTTCATCTATGTTGAAGGCCTTGTGTCCACCAGCACTGAGGCTCAAGCTCCTTGGTTACTTGAGCACACATCCCAGCTCACCTCTACACTCACCCCACCCCACCCCACCCTCACCCTCACCCTCACCCCACCCTTACTCCACCCCCAGTGCTGTATCAAAGAGGATTGAGGCAGTAGCACAGCTCCTACCAAAGAAACATGAGACACGGGAAATAACAGGTACTTTAGAGTTACACCAAAGCTTTATTCCTTCCAAGAGCTGTCTGAGGTAAACAGTTTTTCTCTCTAAGTTTCATATCCTGAGAAATAACTCATAATACTAACCTTGCACAACCATTGCAAATTGGGGAATAAGTAAAATAACTTGCAAAATACCTGGCATGTAAAGGGTGCTCAATATATAGGCTATAATTTTAGCCTTCCCCCTCCAAATGGTCATGTGTGTGGCCCACTGATGGTTGGAAAAAATGTTAAAGTGGAAAATTCAGCAGCTAATGAAGGAACATAATTAACTTGGCCTTTAGAAATCTGGATTCCTTAAGGATCCAACTGAGAAAAGTCAATAAAGATTCAGACACTGACCTGTCCCTCACCTGCTGCATCTAGCTAGTTGGTGCCTCTGGGCCTTTGTGTCTCTGATTGTAGCATGCTTCTGACAAAGGTGGCTCCCGCTGTCTTCAGAGGACATGAGGACATTTGGAGTCTGATCTTATCAAGGGGAGATGACTTCTGCATAGAAACCCATGCCTGGCTGTGCAGTGTTTGCAGAGTTACAGCTTCAGCTGTTAATAAGCGAAGGGAGGCAGCAGTCAACAATGACAACTATTTCCCAGGCCACTCCTTTATGGTGACAGAAGTCTACGTTACTAGTCCACTCAGATCAAGACTTGTAAGTAACTTTGAAAACCATTAAGTTGTGAATTGTTGAATATTGTTCCTGGTATCAGTCTCTAGCACAGATGGTTGGCGGTGTCTCCTGACAGTCATGTATAGTAATAATACGCTGCAGGGAAAAAATAGGGCTTCTCTAGAGGAAGTGTTTGTACTAGAGAAGGGAAGGTCATCTTCCAGATTATTAAGATTGCACTTTCTACTTGTGTGTGTGTGTGTGTGTGTGTGTGTGTGTGTGTGTGTGTGTGTTGTACGAACAAGGTCATGTGGGTGCATGTTCATACATGTGCAGGTGCATGGGAACCTGTGGACATGTGTATGGAAGCCAGAGAGCCAGAGGTTGACTTCAGCTATCTTTCTGAGTCACACTCATCTTGTTTTTGAGACGGGGTGGTGGTGGTATTGTGTTCCCCGAAATATTGTGCACACTATTAAACTTATCTGGGGTCACAGAACAGAACAGCCACAATATTAAAGATAGAGGATAGGCAGTGGTAGCACATGCCTTTAATCCTAGCATTCCAGAGGCAGAAATCCCTCTGGATCTCTGTGAGTTCAAGGCCACATTGGAAACAGTCAGGCATGGTGACACATGCCTTTAATCCCAGGGAGTGATGGCAGATAGCAGAAAGATATATAAAACTGAAGACCAGAAACTAGAAGTTTTTGACTGGTTAAGCATTCAGGCTTTTGAGCAGCAGTTCAGCTGAGACCCATTCAGATGAGGACACAGAGGCATCCAGTTTGAGGAAACAGGATCAGCTGAAGAACTGGCGAGGTGAGGTAGCTGTGGCTTGTTCTGCTTCTCTGATCTTCCAGCATTCACCCCAATAACTGGCCTCAGGTTTGATTTTATTAATAATAATTTTTAAGATTCCTGCTACATGGGGTCCCTCACTGATTCTGATTTGCGATTGTGGCATCACACCCAATTTTTCACACGGATACTGGGCTCCAAATTCAGGCCCTCATGCTTGCCCAGCATCTTGCTGACTGAGTCCTCTCCCTGTTCTGATATTGTGTTTTTAAGACTCAAATCCACCAGAATGTTAAAGGTGGTGTGCTGGCTGGTCTTATGTCAACTTGACATACAAACTAGAGTTGTCTGAATGGAGGGAACCTCAACTGGGAAAAATGCCTCCAGAAGATGCAGCTTAATCAGTTATTGATGGGGGAAGGCCCAATCCATTGTGGGTGGTTCCATCCCTGGGCTGGTGGTCCTGGGTTCTATAAGAAAACAGACTGAGCAAGCTATGGGAAGCAGACCAGCAGCCCTCCACAGCCTCTGCATCAGCTCCTGCCTCCAGGTTCCTGCCCTGTTTGAGTTCCTGTCCTGGCTTTCTTCAGTGATGGACTATGATGTGAAAGTATAAGCCAAATAAACCCATTCCTTCAAGACTTGTTTTTAGTCATGGTGTTTCACCATGGCAACAGAAACCCTGACTAAGACAGGTGAGCTGCTTTTCTCATGTGTGGTAGAGGAATTTATTTGTGGGACATACTGATTTTCCCCCACATCTTTTTCCTTATTCTGCTCTAATGGAAACAAGTTTCCTACTGATGTCAAGGAGAGTTCAACTTTCTCACCCAAATGTCATGCCTGCTCTGACTCAGTTCAGGTAGATTACCAGTTTAAATTTGGAAAGTCCTAACTGAACTATTTCTTTGCTCCAAAAGTTTCTCCTACTCTTCCTGAGTAATGACAGCTTGGCGTCAGGGTGAATAGCCTGACTTACATGTTATTCTTCTCCAGGAACTTGTCAACAGGAACTCATGGTCTCTCTTTCTGGGTAGCTGTAGCATGAATCTAAAAAGTTCTTATTAATAAAATCAAACCCAGGACCAGGTATTAGGGTAAATGCTGGAAGATCAGAGAAGCAGAACAAGCCACAGCCACCTTACCTCGCCAATTCTTCAGCTGATCCTGTTTCCTTAGACGGGAAGCTTCTGTGCCCTCATCCAGAATGAAACTCAGCTGAACTGCTGCTCAAAAGCCTAAAAGCTTAACCAGCTCTAGTTCCTCGTCCTCACACCTTAAATACCTTTCTGCTTTCTGCCATCACTTCCTGGGATTAAAGGCATGAGTCACCATGCTTGGCTGTTTCCAGTGTGGCTTTAAACTCACAGAGATCCAGATGGATCTCTGACTCCCAAGTGATAGGATTAAAGGCATGTGTGCCACCATTTTCTGGCCTCTATGTCTAGTGACTGTTCTGTTCTCTGACCCCAGATAAGTTTTTTAGGGTGCACAATATTTTGGGGAACACAATATCACCACAGGTAGCCAAAACTTGGTGGGCTCCATTTAATGAGCCTTCAGTGTGGCTATCTGCCGGCCCACTGACTCCTGGTTATAAGACCCATTCAGCTGGCAGCCCTGATAGCCCTGGCTCACACAGTCAGGCCACAGAAAGAGAAAAGAATCACGTGACCTCTCTTTACACTTACATACTCAATAGTGCCACTTTCCTTTTGGCTGCTGATATTTGAGAAGAACATCCTTCAGATCCTCCATTTTACACTTCACTTTCCTTTCCCATCCCTAATTGCTCTGAGATCTCCAGGGTAACAGCTTGTGACCTATAGCCTGACCTCATCCACGTCTTACTCTCATTTGTGGGAAAGGGCCTCTCTTCTCCTGTTTGATGATCCTTTGTCAATGGTCCCTTTCCTTCTCTGCTTGGTTCGCATGCAGAGAATGTCGCATCAATGTCTCATTCCCAATCCCTTCCCCAAACCACTAAACCCCAGGGGCAAAGGAGCAATGTTGAAAGCAATATGTTGAAAGGAGCGATGCCTTGGGAGGTATTTCAGTGATCTTTTTCCTGCTTTATATCCCAGAACGATACAAAGTAAAACATATCAACAGCTGTGTGTCCAGAGCAGAGCGAGTGGCCAGTGTCAGCTAACTGCAGAGCTCAGCTCTGGTTTATAGCTCAGATCTTAGGGGGACTCCTCAGACTTTCATGGCTCTAACCAGTGTGAGGTCCAGGAGGCAATGAGTTCATGGAATCACCCTTGGACAACCCCAACTACAAATTTTGTCTTGTCATAGACTTCTTGCTATCTTCAGTAACACTGAGTATTTTTGTGTTCCTGACCCTTCCAGTCACTCTACAAACTGAAACATCAATCTAATCTTCCCACTAAGAAGACCAGGAAGCCCAGGGCAGCAAAATTAGGTGCTTCCCTAAGAGCAGAGGCTCAGATTTGTTTATTTAAACTCCAAGTCTAGTTCTATGAATGATTCATTGTCTATCATTGGTAGCAGTGAAGTATCATGAATAGCAAGGCTAGGGATGGGCAAGTGAGAAAACCCTTTCTCCTCAAAATTTCTTCATTAAAGCACTTCAACATCCCAACAGCTTATGACCTGTTAAGATGCAGATAATGTAAATTTGAGGATGTGTGTATGGAGGGGAGATCAGTTTTTCATCATCACCGAGCACTACAATCGCTGGATAGATACAACTATAATAGTTGGATAGATATGACTGTAATAGCCAGATAGATATGACTGTAATAGCCGGATAGATATGACTGTAATAGCCGGATAGATACGACTGTAATAGCCGGATAGATATGACTGTAATAGCCGGATAGATACGACTTTTCTTAGGGAAAACCAGCTAAGAGGAGGTCTCCTAAAAATAAAGGAAGATAAAGTAGAGTATGAGTCTGTCTCAGGTGGGTAGAGACTTCAAGGCAGTCTAAAGAAGTGTTTAATTTGGTTTATAGTTCCAAATGGTTAGAGCTTGTGTTCGTGGGGTGAAGGTATGGCAGCAGGAACAGCTGAGAGCTCACATCTGGAGTTTTTGGAATATCGAGCAGAAGGCAGAGAGAGCTCCAGAATGGCATGAATCTTCAGAAACCTCAAAGCTTGGTCCCAGGGGCCTCCTTCTACAATGCCGCACCTCTGACTCCTTTCCAAAGAGTCTACCAACTGTAGATCAAGTATTCAAACATGTGAGCCTAAGGGGACAATTCTCATTCAAATTGCTACATTCCACTCCCCAGTCTCTACAAGCTTGTGGTCATATCACAGTGCAAAATGCATTTTGTTCAAAAGTCCCCATAGTCTTTCACAATCTCAACACCATCCAAGTCCAATCTTTTCTGAGACTCCAGGCAATTTCTTAATTGTAACCCCCATAAAATAAAAAAGAAATTACATCCTTCCAACATACAATGGCACAGAATCTACGTTACTATTCCAAAAGGGGAGCATCAGGGCACTGTGAGGAAATACTGGATCAAAGAAAGACAAGAACTAAGCAGAACAAACTGAACCCTGTAGCTCTGAGTGTGAGACCAGAGGGCTTAGATAGCTCTGTATTTTTGGCTATCCTATCTACAACACACTTCTCTCTCTTGGGCTGGTTCCATTCCCTGTTTGCAGCTCCTTGGCAGAAATACCAGGGCTCTGGCATGTTGACATCTTGAGGTCTCCAACACAACCCATGCTTTCCATAGTCTCATGCAATGGTCTCTCAAGTCTTCCATGTAAGGACACCCCAACACACACCTGGGCCTCAATAGGAAGATTCTACAACCCCTTTACTTGTGTATCCTTCATGATTCTAAAGCCAGAACCATTTGAGTACTTCCAAGTTTGGTTACTAACTTGGGGTGACCTGTAGCCCCCTTGAATCACATTTGCAACAGCTCTGGTTGGTTGTTGCTTTTTAGGATCAGAAAATTCTTTAGACACATTTTTTTATGCAAGTTGGAAACTTAGCTGGGTGAAGTCTTACACTAATGTCCCCACTCCCTTTATTCCAGTGTATCTCAGGCCTCTCCTTGTCCTTATCTCTTTCAGCATAAGCCTTGGCTCCAGCATTAAATTTCCTGGTGTTATTTTCCTCTTTAAACTGTCTATCTTGTATTTTTTTAACCTCACTTGCTTTTTCACTGTAAACCTGCCTAAGAATGATTACTAACACACAACAGAGTCAATATTAGGCTGTCTTGAAATCTCCTCTGCCAAAGAAATTATTTCATTACTTTTAAATTTAGCCTCAGGCAAGTTCTTAGGACAAGGGTAGAAGGCAGCTACATTCTTTTCTAAAACACTACAAGAATGGTCTCTAGCCCAGTTGCTAATATTGTTCCTTTCTGAAACCTCCTGAGCTAGGCTTCCACAGTTTGCATAGCTCTCAGCATTACTGTCTTCCAAGCTCCCTACTTGGACCTCCCCATTAAGCTCTGCTTACAGCATTCAACTGCTTTCCTGCTCCAAAGTCCCAGTCTCCTACATTCCTTCCAAAAATAACATGGTCAGTTTCTTCACAGAAATATTCCACTTCCTGGTACCAAATTCTATTGCTGTGATAAACATCACAACCAGGGCAAGCCTATGGGAGCCATTCTCATTAAAAGCAACACAGGGAGTATAGATGCATAGCATACTCAGAATAACATGGAACCTTGACTGAGTGAAGAGGTGGATAGCAGGAAAGGTTAAGATTAGAGAACTCTCCAACCTCATATCTCCATTCCAGAGTCTGGAAATCCACCAGTAGGGGAAAGAGGGACCATCTACTGAGTGGTTTTATATCAATTAAACAGCTAAGCTAAGTTCCTGCTCCACCTAAACAAATGAGCAATAAAACATCATGAAAATCATACTGCCACGTGCTCTCTCTGCTGAGGTTGATGGCAGCTCAATAGAGGGCAGACAGGATTGGGGATGGTTGGGAGACAGGACCTGCAGAAGTCCCAGTTTGTGCCCTTTATGGGGCTTGCCTATGTGTATAGAGGATTAGTTCTACTTGTGCACTCAGCATGTAGCTGATGAAAAAATAATTTATAAAACAGGAAATTATGGAACAGCAATGCTGAGTCCATAGGGAGGAAGTTTGCTAAAGATCCTGGGGTCCATGTCATTCACCGAACAAGGCTTAGTTGTTCTTCTGAAGCACAAAGAACTTTATAACTGGTTGGATGCAGTGAAACTGTTTTTTTCATATTTTTCAATCACAGGGCAAAGTGTAGATGAATGTTTCCTGTCCTGATTCCCTGTTCCCAAATACCCAGCAGCCACTTCACAAATTTCCACATAGAGGCCAAATATAATTTACAAATGCTTGGCAGAGAGCTCAGGCTTGTTACTAGCCAACTCTTACATTTTAACTTAACCCATATTCTTTATTTACACTCTGCCATGTGGCAGTACCTTAATTAGCATGGTACATTCATCTCCTGCTTCCTCTGTGTCTGGCTGGTGACTCCTGACCCCGCTCTTCTCCTTCCCATCATCCTTGGTTTGGTCACCCCACCTATACTTCCTGCCTGGCTACTGGCCAATCAGTGTTTTATTAAACCAATTTGAGTGACAAATCTTTACAGTACTCAAGAGGATTATTCCACAGCACAGGATAAGGAAAACAGCAGTAAGCTAAAATACCTGCTTTTTACTATTATTAATTATTAGAATTAAAAACTATTATCATTCACTGGTAAAAGTAAAAACATGGTAATATTATGATAGGAAGTGATCACTATTATAAAATGTTGCAAATATTTCCACTGTCTCTTAAATCAGTCAATGGATTTCTTTTTATTTCAAACCCCAATGAGGCCTTTATGAGCAGAGTCTAAAAGGGAAGGCAAGAAAATGTAAGAAATATTTAAGAACAGTTTTAAAGAGAATAAGTCAGAACCTGCCTTCTGAAAGATGGAAGCTTCAATTAAACACAAGATACAGGGACGAACATGGATTGGTAATGCAGGAAAGAAAAGATATCCATGTCACAGAGTAGAGCCCAAAGCAAGGCCATAGACACGTGGGGAATGATTGTATTGTCCAAACCAGTAGGGGAATAAAGCACCATCTATTTAATAGTTTTATATCAGTTAAGCAGATGAAATTAAGTTCCCACCTCACCTAAACAAACAGCCAATGAAATAAGTTCTACCCATTAACTGGGCAACATTTGCTAGAAAGGACCAATTGATAAATGTCTTCAGCTTTGAGGGCCATGCCAATTCTGGTCATTTTCTATCTCTGCCATTGCAGTATAAAAGCTGTCTTCAAGAGTAGTGCACAAACATGTCTAGCTGTGTTCTGATGAAAGAATTTACAAAGACAGGCAACTTACTGATTCCAATTGATAAACATCACAAAGAAAGAAAAATTCTATAACAGAAAACAAGGAAAATTAGTTTTACCACTGATATGTGGAAGTCTTTACTCTAAGCAAGACACAAAAGAATACACTTACTCTCTGTGGGAATTAATTCCATTTCAATGAACTTATCCTATAGAATGAATTGCATCTATGCATGTTGACATGTCTGTATCTCCATAAGCCCATACAAAGAAAAACTTGAAAATAAACTGCATGTCCATGAACAGAGGATTGGTCAATAATGGTACATCTACATATGCTCACAGCTAAAAAATCAAAAGGGAGTGCCAAGGACTATGTCCTTGATAGATTAAGATGTAAGAAAAGGAATCCTCCGTAGAACAGAGAGCAGATTCCTATCTTTATTATGACTACTCTGCCAAATTAAATCTTCTCTCCTTTAAGTGTCAGCACTTGGTCACAGCAAGGCACAGTGGCTAGGATAATACATATTTGGTGCAGTTCTAGCAAGGGAGACATCAAATCAATAGACTCAGCCTAGGGAGGAGACAGAGTGAGTGACACATTCTTCACATACTGCAAACCCTGCTATATGAATGTTTTATAGCCAGGTGGTATTATCTAACTCTAAAAAAGATCTAAGAAGAGCCACATAGAGTTAGAGAACAGTAGTCACTTTCAGAGAAAGAGGTGAGAGGAGGGAAGAACTGTAACCACCCTGTGGGCTGCTGTGGAGACAGTGCACTGTACTAATCCACCCTGTGGGCTGCTGTGGAGACCAGTGTACATCCACCCCGTGGACTGCTATGGAGACAGTGCACTGTACATCTGCCCTGTGGGCTGCTGTGGAGACCAGTGTACATCCACCCTGTGGACTGCTATGGAGACAGTGCACTGTACATCCGCCCTGTGGGCTGCTGTGGAGACAGTGCACTGTACATCCACCCCGTGGGCTGCTGTGGAGACAGAGCACTGTACACCTACCCTGTGGGCTGCTGTGGAGACCAGTGTACATCCACCCTGTGGGTTGCTGTGGAGACAGTGTACTGTACATCCACCCCGTGGGCTACTGTGAAGACAGTGCACTGTACATTATGCTGAGGCCAAGTCACAGACCCTGGGGCAAGGGATAGGATGTAAGATGTTCTCTCCAAGATGGGAGACAGTGAAGGTAACATGGGAGGATTACAACATGGACTTCATGTGCAATCTTTCTCACATCAATTGCTCAATAATGGAATCACAGTGGTCCATTGAGATATCACCTCTCCATTGTGACATCACAATGCTCCAGTTTTACATAGGAATTTACATGTATTTTAGTGTCCACAGATATATTGTAACATCCCAAGGTTCTACTGTGACAACACAGTGTCTTCTTGTGCATTATAATGCAGCATTGTGACATCACAATAGTCCACTGTGATGCAGCTTTGTGATATCACAATTCCCCTAATATGTTACAGAGCCACACTGAGCTAATACAATGCTTCCTTCTGGACTGTGACATCAAAATGCTACATTGTGACACCCAAATGCCTCATTTTCACATAACAATTCTGCATTCTACTCTGCCACTGTATTGCATTGTGTCATGATGATTCAGTGTGTCCCCACAATGCTCTAATATAAAGTCACAGTGCTCCAACATGGCATCAGAATCCTGCATTGTGCCAACACAATGCTCCACACAGAACAAATTGTTCCATTTGCCTTGGGCTAACTCAGTGCTCTGTTTTGTGAAAAGTTCTCAATGACTGCCATCACAGTGGTGCACCATGACCTCACAATGCTTCCGTTTTACACAGCAATGCTTCTTAGCAGTCACCATTATAAATTGTGATGTTATGGCTACACTGTCACGTCTGTGGTTTCCTGCTCTGGGATGGGCCACCGACAACAATTGTGGTTAAGATTAAGTAAGAGGAGCTAGAGAGATGGATCATTGATTAAGAGCACGAATTGTTCTTTCAGAGGACTGGAGTTCAATTCCCACCACCCACTAACAACCCCTGTAATTCCAGCTCCAGAGGAATCTGATCCCTCTGTCCTCGGAGGACACCTGCATTCATGTGCACATACTGCCCTCCCCCGACACATGCACACACATAGTTAAAAATAATTAAAAATAAATAAAAAGATTATATAAGATCTACATATGTAACCAGATAAAATTTCAACCTATGGACCATGCTCAGTGCACTTTCTCATTCAAACAAACATACAATGACCACTGGAGATAATGTGAGAAATACCAGACATCTTTTACTGTGCTTATCTGTTTGTTAAAAGGGGTGGGGAAGTAATGTTGTTTTCCTGCAGGAATTCTCTTCCAACATTTTATCCTCTCTCGTTCACAGCCAGCATTCCATTTCTTGGTTTCATTCATGGGATACCATCAAACACAGTTTCCACATTTTGTCTTTCCAGAAACAATTGGGCTTACCTGGAATGACCCTACCTTGGCTAAATCCTCTTTCCATGGGACAATCAGACTCAGGTAGGATGTGGTGGATAAAGGGAAATGGAACTTTCAAGTGCAGTAGCCTCGTGACTAAGGTCCTGCTCATTCCCTAGCTTTCTCTCTCTTTCCCTCGTGCTAGGCGGTTCAAGCCCTCCAAACTCCCATGCTGGGCACTCTATTTTGAACACTGGATCTTCATCACCTAGCTAGTCCCTGTTCAATTATTAGCCCACCTAACATCTCCTCCAGGAAGCTTCCCATGACATTCTTGGCAACTGCCATCCTGGATCACACTGATGAATGAATGCCTTTTGTGTCTCTGCTGTCACTTGGACAGTGAGTCCCCGAAGGTCAGAACATTGCCCGTCTTGTCCTCCTCTGCATCGCCAACAACTAGCATGGCGCCTGGTCTCTAAAGTGTAGTTGACAAGTGTTTGCAGAATGCTTGAAGATACTCATGCCTATCTTGAGCACCTCAGGCAAGCCTCAGGTCCTTTTTTTACGCACAAGAAAGCTCCATACATTTGCCTTTTCAGCTTTGAATTTAGTTTAAATTCAGCTTTAAATGCAAGGATGCAGATCCAAGGCCAGACATTATTTTCACAGTAGGAGCTCTCTAATTCCATCTTTGTGGAAACCTGAAGATACACTGAGAGCCAATCAATAGAAAATGATTGGATAAAATATGTAGCATTTCTTTTTCAGAATATCTTTCAAATCCTGAGGGGAGAAACACTATAACCCTCTGTCCAGGCATGGAGGGACGTCCATGATACATTATAAATTATTAAGCAGTTGTATGTGAGAGAGGATTTCTGTAAAAAATACAAACAAACAAACAGTTTTTGTAAAAGCATCAAAGAACTGAAAGGAAATAAAAGGCACAAACCTCATACAGAACTGTATATGTTTGTAGACGTGTGAATAAGAATAAATTGGTGTGAATGGATGTCTGCTGCATTGTCAAATGTGGTTATCTCTGAACACTGGAACTGGAAAAGAAGAAATAATGAACCTTAAACACGTTGCGGCATTTACTACATAAAAATGAATTTGCAGTTTCAGTATAATAATTAAATGAGCATTTACACTGACATCACCTTAGGTCCTGGGATTTGGGGAGATCCTGTTTGACATACTCCATAACCTGGAGGGTAAGAATCATCTGGAGGTTTGTTAGAACCTTGCTGTGCCCTTGGGTCTCTAATTCAGCAGAGCAAGGGCAAGGCCTGGGAACATTCCTTTACACACATTTCCAGGAGGCCCTGCTGGTCTATGGACCTGACTTTGAAAAGTACTGCTGTATCTCTAACTTCCCTGAAGAAATATCAAAGGAAGCTTCCAGGGTGTCTGGAAGGGCCGAGACAAGCACCGTGTTCAAGGGATGCTCGAATGCCATCAGTAAAGCTGAGAAAGCCTTCCTTCTGGTGGATGGTACCCGCCGCCTGCTCTGAGCCTTCGCTCTGACTCCCACAGTGTGAGCCCTCCTGTGGGCTCAGACTAGCACCAGCATGGTGCTGCTGTTGGCCAGTGGTGTTCCGAGCCTCCATGTGCGTACCTTTCATCCCACATTCTCACATTCACAGTGACTTTCCTGCTGGATGCTTGAAAGGAGGCTTTGCTTTGATCAGGACTGGAAGTTCTGAAAGCACACCCAAAGATGGCCACCGCTGAGATCCATTTGGCTAGAGGGACAGCAGGCACTCTGGGTGAAGGGCTGTTTGAGCTGGGCATGATGAGAGCAGTACCATACCATACCATACCATACCATACCATACCATACCATACCATACCATACCATACCATAGCAGTCAGCTTTTACCTTCATAGGTGGCTTACTTTGTGGGCACCTGATAGAATTGTTAAAATCGAAGACCCAGAATTGAGGTAGGAGCTTTTGAGAGTGTCACTGGAGAAGCCAGGGGGTCAACTAGATCAGTAAGGATGCATGGGACAGACCCTGCTCCCTCATCATCTTGATGCGGCTGAACGGCTGTGAAGCATATGGCTCCAGCTAAAGATTTGCCATCAAAGGTGATTTTGAATCACAGCTCTGCTGCTGTCTAGGCGTGCGGTCTACATACTGGTCCTAGTAAATGACCCATGTGATCCTGAGTAAAGCATTTAACAAAAGCCTCCGTTTCCCATCTGTTAAAGACAAGGGTAGCGTCTGCCTCAGGGACTGCCTCAACATTAAAGGATATAGAAAGGATGTAGGGTTATATGTAGGGCCAGCAATCCAGCTCAGTGGATTAAGGCACTTGCTGCCAGTCCTGACAATTTAAGTTCAGTCTCAGGACCTACACATTGGCAGGAAAAATAAACAACTAAAACAAGTCCTCTGACCTCCACATGCACATCCTGACGTATGTGCCCACACATACATGTGTGTACACATGCAAAATAAACGAATAAATGTGACAGGATTTTTAAAAATACGTTGTATATAAATAACCTGGCACTTTGGCAGTCACTGTCGTCATTATGACAGCATTTCACGAACTGCAAGATGCACAACTATAAAAATGCAACACACGTGAAATCGAGTAGTGTTTTACCCCTGCTGCTGACCAGGAAGCTATTGTGATGTGAGTGTTGTGGTCTGAAAATCAGACCAACACTGGGAAAATCAGCCATGTGTAAGAAAAGTCTGGACATACCAGGGAAGACCTTCCTTTCAAACACAGCTCAGGAATGATCACGGTAGCCTAAACTCAACATAGATATCACGATGATGAACATGGATGCTGCAGACAATGAGTTGAAAAGTATTTTAAGAGACTCAAAATCTCAGTGGAGAAAGATGTGTGAAGAATGCTATTTCTTGGGGCTGAGACGACTCAGTGGTTAAGAGCACTTACTGTTCTTTCAGAGGACCTGGGTTTAGTTCCCAACACCCGTATCAGGTGGCTCACAACC
This sequence comes from Peromyscus californicus insignis, assembly GCF_007827085.1. Taxonomy (NCBI): domain Eukaryota; kingdom Metazoa; phylum Chordata; class Mammalia; order Rodentia; family Cricetidae; genus Peromyscus; species Peromyscus californicus. The sequence continues at coordinate 67,290,626 of NW_026294584.1, forward strand.
ACCTGCAACTCTAGCTTCAGGGAATCTGATGATCTGTGGCCTCTGTGCACCTGCACACACATGAAACGTATAAAATTACACAGGCGCACACATATACACAAAATTGAAATGGTATGATCCAAGGCCCCAGGAGGGATCAGAAAGATCTGTAAACTGGAGAACTGAGGAGAGTTTAATAAAGAGGTAGTTTGTGAAGTTGTGGGCAGGGCTCAGGACAACCACCAAGGAATAATGCTTCTTGTCATCACAGAGGAAATAGTGACCACCCCTTCCCTGTAAGGGGCAAGGAGCAGAGGTTACCAGAGCCCTGCAAAAGTAACTTCAGAGAGGGGTGGCTGGCAGGAGCAGTGGCCTCTGGTGGGCTCACTGGAAAGGAAGGACCATGGAAATAATACTAACCCTTATAGGCTCCTGCCCATTGGTCTCCTTTGGGTACACCCTTTTGGTTGAGTCAAGCAGAATCAAATAACAAATCCTTCCCAGGAGTTCTTGTAGGCCAGTCTTCTGGGCAAAAAGCAAAACAGGGCTTTCTGATCCCTCCTAGGGCCTTGGATCAGTTATTAAAATTGAAGATCCAGAATTGAGGTAGGAGCTTTTGAGAGTGTCACAGAAGAAGCCAGAGGGTCAACCAGATCAGTAAGAATGCATGGAACATAGGGCTGAGCAGTGCAGCTGCACATACTGTTAGGATCCTGTACATGCGCAGCTCGGGATCCTGTGACTTACATCGTACGTCATCAGCAGGCACTGGTGACTGTGTGGTCACACAATCTGTGCCTTAAAAAGCTGGACGTGGACCCCTACCCCTCTCTCTGTGTGTTCTTTCTCTGCTCTCTGCTCTGCTCCCTCCCCTCCTGCTCCCCCCCCAGGCCAGCAACCCCCTTCCGCCTTTCCCTCCTAATAAAGCTCTAAAGGTATCACTGGGTTCTGTTGTGCCGTGACCTTTCCACACGGTAGCCAGCGCCAATACTATCACATACCACCTTACTGCTCACATAGTTTTCCCTTCACGGATACATGTGAGTCATACATGATTTTAAAATATTTCCAGCTGTGCTTGGTAGCAGACATTTGTAATCTCAGGGCCATAAGTTCAAGGCCAATCTAGGCTATTTGAGTTGGAGATGTAAGTGGCTACATAGCCAGACCTCCTCTCAGTCAAATGAGAGAGAAAAAGAGGGAAGGGGGCCTTGAAATCTACCTAGGTTATCTCTTCTCATAAGCAGCAGGAAGTCAGTTTCCGCCTCACTGGGGCGCCTCCAAACCCTGACAGATCTTGTAAAATCCTCTCTCATAGCGCCCTGCTGGGTCAGTTCCAGGGAGCTTGGCGTGTCTGAATGTGAAAGGCAAAGCAGGGCTGATGTTAGCTGACACTGGAAAGCATTTCCTGAGACTCTGAGTAACCAAAGATTTGAAAGGGACGAGGAAAGCGCTGACCAGAGGAGAAAATCCTGCTAAAACGAGCTTCAGGAACATTAGTTTATCAAGAAGGACAAGGAAGAGAGGACACATGTGGGGTGTGAGGGGAAGTAAGGCAGCACGTGACTCATCCACAGAGTAAAGATTCCCACAGCACTGGAGTCGAGTCGGCCAAGGATTCAATAGTGAGGTGGTGAAAGACTCCAGTGACTGCCGATCAACAGGCCATGGTGCTGGGTTTCAAAAATCCCCGAGCAAACGCAAACTAAATTCCCCCCAAACACTAGAATGGACTTACCCAGCACAGACACACACACACACACACACACACACACACACACACACACACACACACACACACACACTGTGATCCAGTCACTTCACTCTAAATGCACACCCAACAGAAAAGCGTGCAAAGGAAAATCTGATACATGAATGTCTTCACAGCAGAAGGATACATGACGATCTCAAGGGAGGGGATGACCTGCAGCCACACGTGACCACAGGACAAACAGGTTCATTCCCAAAGTCAGGTAAAATATTCTATGGCACTACAAGTCAATATGGTGGTTATCTTTGTGGACAGGAGAGGCAGAAGTGATTGGGAGCAGGTGAAAGGAGACTCCTTGGCACTAGTGATGGTTCTGTTTTAATGTGGGCAGTGGTTACATTCATTGGTGGGCAGTGGTTACATTGGTGGGCAGTGGTTACATTGGTGGGCAGTGGTTACATTGGTGGGCTTGTTTTGGGCTCATTAGCCAAGGGTATGCTTATTATCTGCGTATTTCCTTCTATTTGCAGTTTATAAATTAACTAAATGCTTTTGTCAAAGATTTTATAAAAGCTGGGCAGAATTAGATCTAAGAGGAAATAAGGTAAAAACTAGCCTGGAGAGCAAGCCCGATGATGTCAATGGCAAGATTCTATTTTAGCCCCCGGAGCACTCGTCTATTATAATAGATCGTCATGTGTTGCCTCCCAACCCAAATCTGGAAAATCGTGTCCTAAAAAGAAATTGCTAAGGACTTTGAATTTCATCCTATCATCCCTTTCCAACTTGGCTGAAATTAAAGCTCTATTAAAAAGTGACTTCATTTAATATAACTTAAATTGCCTGGCTTATCTGTCCAAGCCAGAACTGCGTTTCACAGCCTTCACATACGAGTATAGGAATGCTTAACACTTTGTTCTTTATGACTTCCCTAAATCTAAAAAGCTTGCACATGAACAAAACAAATGTATGATACAAATTATGGAATGGCTAATATAAAATCAAGGGGCCAAAATGATGTATTTTAACAATTTCTAAATAATGTTCTGTACCTAATAGCATAATTTTAGGGACTCAACAAAGGATGGCTTGCTTCTGTAACCACTGCTTCTCGGTTTCTCAGTACACTCACACCTCTCAGCAGATTTGAACAGCTGTAGCAGGGTAAAGGACACAGCTCCTGGTGATGTTCTGGCTGCAGCCAGTGGCACACCAGGGTTCATCCCAGCCAGAGCTTTATATACTGATGAGGAGTCCCTCTTCTCATCATACTGGATCCAACGGTGAATCTACCCAGCATGCTCCAACAAGCCAGAGAGAGAAAGATGAGGGCATGACTCCAGCCACCTGGCCACCAGGAAACTGCTTTGGGAGCCTGCAGTCATTGCGTACTGCAGGTCATTCTCTGTGTCAACAACTCCCTCTCCAGTGTCCACTGATACTTGTCTCCAGTCAGGATGCTACAGCTACCAAAGGGAGTGTGACTCTTCTGCCCGAAGAACTCATGGGCAGTGGTTTACACTGCAAGAGTTATGTATTCCCTCTAAACAAACCGAGAATGGCTAAAATCTATTTCGTTTTTGCAGCCCAGAAAGTCTAAATAAATCCTCTTCCAGTCCCAAGCACACACAGCCTTTTCATTTCGAACCCCACTGTCTCCTGTACTCTACATACATCTTTGTACCCCATGTTTTCTCCTGTATTTTTAAACCCTTCCTCACTGCCTTGTGAGCCGCAATGGTGGCCAGTCCTCAACCTTCAGCACCTAGGAGGAGTCCCCTGTTCCATAGCAATCCCACCAATCTCTTTTTCTCTATTTTTCTTTTCTTTCTTTTTTATTTTTATTTTTACAAATAATTTTAAAAAAACCTGGGAGAGACCACGCTTTTCACTTCAGTTGCAAGAGGAAAACTACACGCTTTCCTGAGAAGCTTTGTTTTGGCTGATGACCTCTCATCATGACTTTCCATTTACATACAAAAATGCCTTTTCTTCCCTTCTCTCTCTCTCTTTGATTGTAAAACAGGATCTCAGTATCCTTGGCTGGAATGACCCTGAACTTCTGATCCTCCTGTTTTCACCTCCCAGGAGCTGGGATTACAGGCCTGTGCCACTGTGCCCATTCAAGCAGTGGTGGGGGCGGAACCCTGGGTTACTCTTAATGGTGAGCAAGCATTTGAATAACTAACTGATCAGCTCCACTAAGTGTTTCTTTAACACACACACACACACACACACACACACACACACACGCACGCACGCACTCTCACACATACCGCATATACATTTTATCTGCATCTGTATCGAGGCCTGTGCCATTCTTCATCTGTACAGAAGTCACAACAAGGCTCTCTTCATCAGGCTGTGGCCGTATTAAGGGAGCTCCCGCTTGCGATGCACGCAACAGGGCCTGGCACAGATAAGCGTGCCTATAGTTTCCAACTGTGCTCTTCCTGGCTGGTGCCTCCACAACCGCACTCATTAAAACTCACTGCAGCCACTTCCGCACTGAAGCTGATTTTATATGAAGAGCTTTGCTCTAAACCCTCCCGTCTCAGTTATCTCCGTATTTTGGAATCGTCATCAGTGGAGCGTAGGGAGCTAATCATACGTAAGGAAGGCTTTTGACATTCTCTAAGGACTCACTTCACACTAACAAGATCACAGGATGCGTCGTCGCCCACTCAGTCGAGCTGGCAGGACTCCCAGGGTTCCCCATGCACTCACTCATCACTTGTGAGATGGGTTCTGGGTCAGCAGCCAGCAGGAAGGATGCAGGCGGTCACGTGATTCAACATGGGCAAACACTTACCTGAGTCTGTCTGGGTAGCCCCATTCCGCCGGTCATGTACATAGTAACGCTTAGAAAATTAAACTTTTTATTAGAAAATAAGAATATCAAGTGTGTGGGGAAATGCTTATATGACCCTTAGTAAGATTTCCTTCACCCTTTTGACCTTTTCGGTCTGTAAAATTTAGCCCTGTTGGCTGGAGGAGTGAAACTTCAGGGACTGGCCTTAAATATTGCAAGCGTTCACAGTGAACAAACGAAGCCCCTGAAGAAGTAGGGGAGATGCCTCCTCCCCCTCCCTCCCTCCCTCCCTCCCTCCCTCCCAAAGCACTATTCCAATAATCTCATTTAACTGAAATATGAAACTGAGAACAGTCGGGAAAATACCAACCTTGCTTTTGTGTGTGAATAACCACCAACAGCTTATTTTCTTCCTTTATCAAAAATAGGTCCTTGAAAAAGAATGCGAACAAAAGGGTCCAGGGAGAGCCCTAAGGTAGAAATTGCTGTCATGACCCGAGAAGATAACAATGCTTGTTATTCTCTATTACTCCTTCAGGCCCTGGAGAAGAGTCCCCTTCCTTCCAAGCACCGTTCCTTTCTCTGTGTCTCAGGAGTCAAGTGCCCAGCGTGCCTGCCGATGAGCTGGCACTGTGCCAGAGCTTGACACCCTCCAGTGGTGAGAGCCGGGATTTGACAGAAAGAAGAAAATCATGCACAGAAAATGTAAGGCCTTCATTTTACTGCGAGACCCGCACTGCGGGACTGGAATGTGACTGTCACATATCCCTCACCCAGGGGTGAGCGGAAGGATGCTATGGCCCTTCCTACTTGTCTGTCTGTCTAATAATAGCTCTAGTACTTGCCCAAGAGAGACATTAGGGAAGCTTCCTCCAGGGAGGGCTCAGCCTCCCCGGGCTGCCCTGGCCCTCCAGCCCCAGGGGTGGAAGGAAATGGCTTCCCACTGCTGTTGATCTCTAGGTACCACAGCTTCCCTGGTGGTTCCCTAGCCTATTCACATCTACAGAACTAGTTCCTATGCTAAGTCTCTTGAACTAATTCAGTTGGAAGTTGACAAGACTCTGGATAAGCCAATAATCTGTTGTTTTTTAGTGAAGCTAATTCTGATTGCTTGTCTTAAAATCATATGGAAAAACTGTTGGTGTGTGTGTGTGTGTGTGTGTGTGTGTGTGTGTGTGTGTGTGTGTGTGTGTGCTGAGGATCAAACCTGGGGCCTCGTATAGGCTAAGCAAAGGCTCACTGCCTTCCCAGTCCCTCTATCTTAAACAGTACAAATCACTAAAATACTATTCTCAAATCAGAAAAGAACTTGAAAAGAATTAAAGTCCACCCATCTATTTAACGTCTTATTTTATTGTTAAAAAATGAGAATTTTGTCCGATTCAAGTAAACACATGATAGAAAATGCTTTTAGTGGAAAGTCTTTAACAAGTACAGACCTTGCAGAAAATGTACCATAAATGGACTTTGGAGTGTTTTTTGGAGTCTCTGAATTTCTTTTCTGATTCTGCAGAATTCTGGATGCTTTGTTACCACAATAGAGGGACAGAGAGCCATTATGACCCCATCAATACAGGTGCATGTCAGCTAGTGCTGTGCAAAGCATATCTAGGAAGATGCCTAGAAACTCTTGTGGGTAACTCAGCAATTCCTTTACTGACAAAAGTCCCTTCTCTAAAAATTATAAACCACCTCATCATGTGGCCTCTGGGGATGCTGTTGAATGAGTCCAGGAGACTCTCTGTCAGCAAAGTCTCACAGCATCCAACCTGTTGGATTTTGAGTATTGTAAGTTAGAGAGGACAGAAGCAAGGGAAGAATCCATCTTCTGGTGCTGGAGTGGACACCTCCACGCTGTCGCTCTGTCGCTCTGTCCTCCAGGCTTGTCCATGATAAAGGTCCATGCCATCATTGTTCTGATGACCTGTCATCATGCTGGAAGCTGAGGAGGCTCCAGGGGCCACTGTTCCCACACGGCTCACTTCTGTTTTGATAGCAACATAATCACAATTTTCCAGTGTGACATTCTGGCAGCTGCAGAAACACTGATGTCTTGATTTACACATGTTCTGAAATGGACTAGCTGTTGATATGAAAATGTTAATTAGTATGATAGCTGCTCTTTAATTTGCATATTCTGTTAATTAACTTTCTCTTCAAGAGTGACCAGATTTGAAAAATGAAAGCAGGGAAACTATGGGACCATAGAGATAAAAAAGGTTTTAAAAACATTTTTCTCTTACCCACCCTCCTGATACGAAATCACCTCCACTCCCTGCTTGGTATCTCTCTGCTTATACTCATGTACCTCTAAGACAGACCTAGGAACCAATCTTTCCCTGGAGTGCTTTCTCCAGGAGGAAAGACAGAGACCCTAAAAAAATGCCCAAATGTCTGTTTGTGGTACATTTTGTGCAAGGTCTGCACGTGTTAAAAACTTTCCAATTAGAAGCTTTTTTTCTATCATGTGTTTACTTAAATTACTCCCAGGAACAAGCATTATTAAATACTGTTAAATCACTGTTGATGTTAATGTTAAGCTTTGTTGCAAGCATTCTTTTTAATATTATTTTCCTTCTTTAACATACTATATTCACTTTAATATATTTATAACACACACACACACACACACACACACACACACACACGCACACACACACACACACACACGCACACACACACACATCCTTATGTGGTGACCACAGCTGGAACCTGGGTCCTCTGAACAGAGACTCTGCTGTGTTTATTCACAGATGGCCAGTGAATTCCTGACTTAGTAAACACAATCTCTCACCAGAGGTCAGGGGTCAGGTAGCTGCAGGTCTTAGACCATCAAAGGTGGCCTTGACAAAGTTGCCCAGGGTGGCAGTGCAGCCCCTGGCTGATGTGTAGCAGTCATTAATACCGGTCATCATCAGTGACTTCTTGGGCATAAGAGCAGAGACGATGCCAGTGCCTCTGGAGGGCAGGGATGAGATGAACCAGCACAGAGCCACAATGGTGTGTCACATAGCATGGAACAATGGGAGCTTGCTAATCTGTTCCCCCAGTAGCCTCTCCACACAGGGACAATGGAAAGGTTTGCCAAAATGATAGACCCAAAGATGGCAGAGGCTACCTCCTTGGAGCACTTAACAAGACCGACAAGATCACTGTAGTTCCCAATAGTGACAAAAGCTTTGACCCTGATTCCGCTGGCCAGCCCGAGTCTGCTTCCACACTGGCAGTATCTTCAGAACCTCATCCTTTAGGGATGTGCCCAGGAATAATCTTGGACTTCTGAATGGGCAGAGAGAACAGGTAGATCTTCATGATCTTGACCAGGCAGCCCAGCTTGGTGATAGGGATCCACTCCTTGTCTTTGTCTTTACTTCCAAGAGCCCTGCAGCCTGGACCACAGCCATGACCCCTATGACTGCTGCCGAATCCTCTGCAGAAGCCACTGGATCCTCCTGGCCCTCCCGCTGCACCAGCGTCATCTGCCATTTTGGTGTTTTCCCGAACAAGTTATTTTCCTTTGAATAGGCAAAGATGTAGGGGCTAGGGTGACTTGACTCCCTAGTTGACGACTACTTGACCCTTCCCTGGTGCCCTGATTGTCTTGAACAAAGGACTATCGGTCAAGCAGCAGCTTGGACTGCCTTCATGCCCATCTGACATCTATGGACACCTTAGGGAAGCCACACAGCAAATACGGCTGCTTGCTGCTTAAGAAGACCTCCAGTTCCAGAAGGTGCTGACCTAGCCATGATTGTTTCAAGCAACTTACACTGGACATTTTGTCATCAGAAGCTTTGGTACACTCTACATGACCATGCTGCCATGTTCACCCAGGCTAGAGGAGAACCGTGTTCTTTGCTTTACTCAGGGTCCAAAACACCTACACCAGAACAAAAGAAATACATTTTAAAATTATGGGTATGACGAATATAAAATCAATGAGCCAAAATGATTTATTTTAACATTTTCTAAATAATGCTCTGTACTTCATACCTTAAAGTAAATCAGAGGGTCTCTATGAGATTCAGGGATACTAAACAAACTGAAGACAGAGGCATATTCATAGAAAACAAGAGAATTTGATAAACAAAAAGTGTTTACATATTAAACAGCCCTGCTCTTCTACTAGGTTCTGATAATGCCAGAAGCTATTGTAATCTGTCAAGCAACTAGAAGTGTCCTCTCTAGTGAATGCTCTTTTCCTGAAATGAAAAATTCAAAACGGTTTGGAATTTCTCCCCATCATAAAGCAAAGTATTAAATAAAACAGGATTGTAATTATGATTAAAATCTTTAACACTTTTTGAAGGTTAGAACAATGCTTGGTGTGGTGCTTTGCATGTGAATTGTCCCCAAAAGCTGACATATTTAAATGCTTGGTCCCTAGTTGGTGGAACTCTTTGGGAAGGACTAGGAGGTGTGACCTAGTTGGCAGGGGCATGTCACTGTGGCTGGGCTTTGAGGTTTCAAAAGCCCAAGCCATTCCCAGTTGGCTTTCTCTCTGACTCATGGTTATTGTCTCAACACGTAAGCTCTCAGCTAATGCTCCAGCATCGTGCCTGCCTGCCTGGCTGCTGCCATGCTCTCTGCCATGAGGATCATGTATTTCAACTCTCCAGAACCCTGAGCCCTCAAATTAAATGCTTTCTTTTAAAAGTTGCCTTGGTCATGGTGTCTTATCCCAGCAACACGAAAGTAACTTAGATATGTGGTGAGTAGAGAAGAGGAAGAAAATAATAATAATAATTCTAGGAAGAAATGGAGGAAAATAAATTCCAAAAGATATAATTAAAAAATATTTTAGAATGGACCCACCACCCTCTTTTGGCCTCTGTGGGTACCATATACACATGTGGTGCACAGACATAGATTTAGGCTAAAGATGTATATGTGTAAAAAATAAGATTGAGTTCAAAAAGAAAAAGAAGCCTAGGGCTGTCAATCAGACACACCATGTGCTTTAAGGACTCTTGAAACAAAGAGAAGAACTTTCCTCATAAAAAAAAGTAGGTTTCATGCTAAAGCTGGAGAGCTTGTACTTTTCCCTAAAGGATAAGGTTCTACTATCATTTTCCTGAACCAATATAATCCCCAGCTGTACTCTAAACACTTACCCACAGATAAGTATTGTCCTCACTCCTCATCAAAGAAGCATCTTTCTTCAGCAGAGATCCATAACTGGTCAATATGCAGAGAACAGGAGACTCTGGGATACCAAACCCCCAAATGATGAATTTCCAATGCAACCTAGGGCTCAGGAAACATAGTGGAAGAAGGCCAGAAATTCTAAGAGTCAGGGCACCAGGACATCTGCTGGGAGACAGTGTCGTCTATACATGAGAATCTAACCGGGCGGTGGTGGCGCACGCCTTTAATCCCAGCACTCGGGAGGCAGAGCCAGGCGGATCTCTGTGAGTTCGAGGCCAGCCTGGGCTACCAAGTGAGTCCCAGGAAAGGCGCAAAGCTACACAGAGAAACCCTGTCTCGAAAAACCAAAAACAAAAAGAGAATCTACACCCATGTACACTCAACAATATGGTTGCCTGAACAAAGATAGGCATAGTGGTAACACCAGCTGACATGCCCATGTGGTCAAGAGAAATTCCACATGGTCCTACCCCTAGATAAAGAGCTTCAGGTGGTCGATGTCTGCCAAGAGAGGGAAAATCAGAATCAGTCTCCTCCAGGGTGAATTCCCAGATAAGTTAGCCAGTCCCAAGTGGTCAATCCTGGATGCATCTACATGTGAGCAAAGCTAAATGGATTCAGTAGAATGCGTGTGTGTGTGTGTGTGTGTGTGTGTGTGTGTGTGTGTGTGTGTTGCTAGAGTTTTCCTGCCTGGCCCACAGTCAGGACAAATCTCTCTCACCCGCCAGTCCCAAGCCGCTTAAACCCGATCAAATAAACATAGAGACTTATATTGGTTACAAACTGTATGGCCGTGGCAGGCTTCTTGCTAACTGTTCTTACAGCTTAAATTAATCCATTTTTATTAATCTATACCTTGCCACGTGGCTTGTGGCTTACCGGTACTTTATATCTTCCTTATCCTGATGGCGGCTGGCTGTGTCTCCTCCACCCAGCTTCCTGTTCTCTCAATTCTCCTCTCTGTTAGTCCCGCCTATACTTCCTGCCTGGCCACTGCCAATCAGTGATTTATTCATTGACCAATCAGCAACACATTTGACATACAGACCATCCCACAGCACTTCCCCTTTTCTTTTCTTAAAAAGGAAGGTTTTAACCTTTACACATCTCCAAAGTCAGCTTGGTATATTTGGGAATTTGGGCGTAGCTTCTCTTACTACTTCCTGCTGGAGGGGGGCGCTGTATCTTCTGGGGAAACAAAGAAAATTTTAGGATCATGGAGTAGTCCGTGAGGCTGTATCATCTGAGCCAGTTGCCTTGAAACGGTTCTGGATGTTGGATCATCTGGGCCATGGTGTCATCGGAGACCTTTCAGGGGGTCTTGGCTGGTCAAACCTGATGTGTCTTAATCTGGAACAAATCCATAGCCTCTGGCTTTCTGTGGAAACAAAAGCAGAGTCTCCTTTCCAAAGTAACATATCCTTATATCCAAATTTTGAAGTCAAGTTACCTTTAAAATATGCATATTGGTTTAACTCAGCTTCCTTTACAATCAAATATCTCTCTGTAGTTAAGAATCCCAATGACAACACAATCCAGATTCTCTGTGTGATATCCATCTTTACGGGGCTTATTTTTTATATTAATTTTACTGTCTCCTTAAAGACTTTATTTTTTAAAACTATGTATTTGTTTCTGTAACTGTATATATCACCTTTTTAATCTCTTTCAAGCCTACATATATTTTACACACATTTTAAACTATTACATCTGAATCTGTCTTATTGTGAATCTGTTGCCTTAAACTGCAGCAGCTGTGGCTGCTGGCTCCGCCCACCTCAGCTTCCCAACATGGCGGCGGTATGCTTACCGCCAGCTCTGGGAGCCATCGTGGGTCTATGCTTTTATCCAAGCAGCATGTAGCCCAGAAACCTCTTTTTTTTGTTTTGTACTAGCAAAGTCTAAATCCACCATGCAGCTTAATGTGCCACTTGCAGAGGACTCATTCCCGCCATACTGCAGGTCGAGTGCGCACACTAGGAACCCGCCAGTAGCTCAAACCGGCAGCTGCCGTTCATTTGAGAGAGACAATTAGGAACTGTTTTTAGCTCCGTTTTAGAATCTTTTCTCAGTTTTTAGGTGGAAACTCTTGCCCCACGTTGGGCGCCATTTGTTGCTAGAGTTTTCCTGCCTGGCCCACAGTCAGGACAAATCTCTCTCACCCGCCAGTCCCAAGCCGCTTAAACCCGATCAAATAAACATAGAGACTTATATTGGTTACAAACTGTATGGCCGTGGCAGGCTTCTTGCTAACTGTTCTTACAGCTTAAATTAATCCATTTTTATTAATCTATACCTTGCCACGTGGCTTGTGGCTTACCGGTACTTTACATCTTCCTTATCCTGATGGCGGCTGGCTGTGTCTCCTCCACCCAGCTTCCTGTTCTCTCAATTCTCCTCTCTGTTAGTCCCGCCTATACTTCCTGCCTGGCCACTGCCAATCAGTGATTTATTCATTGACCAATCAGCAACACATTTGACATACAGACCATCCCACAGCATGTGTGTGTCTGTATCTGTCTGTCTGTCTGTCTCTCTCTCTCTCTCTGTGTATTTAAAAACAATAGTAGGATATAACAACAATAATTAAGAAGGGATCATGAATTTGGGGAGACACACGGGATGGGTTGGAGGGGTGGGAGTGATGAAGACGCAGTATTCATGTAAGAAGCTCTTTAAAATAAAATTATTAAACAAAAAGAATGTGATTGGACTTCTCAAAAGCAATCACAGCACAGAGAAACAATGGCTGCAAAGCCTTCCAGCTCTACAGAGTGTCTCAGAGTGCCTCTGAGACAGAAGAAAGCGCGGCCTTCTCCTGAGTTTCTTTGTCTGGTTAATAAAACAATTTAGGAACGGACTCAAGTGAAAGGTCAATTTTATTAGAGTTTAAAAGAAAAACCCCCAAGGCAGATAAGCTGTAAATCTCAGCAGATGCCTAAAGAGGAGAATAAAGGAGAGAAGGGAAGGACCCTCTCTGGCAGGATCTCCAGCATGTGAGGAAGAGAGGGGCCTCAGAGAAACAGCAAGGAAGTCCAAAGACCAGAAAGAGCACGTGTAGGTTCTGGCCAGCATCTAAAAGAACAACACACACACACACACACACACACACACACACACACACACACACACACACACAGAGAGAGAGAGAGAGAGAGACAGAGAGAGACAGAGAGAGACAGAGAGACAGAGACAGAGACAGAGAGACAGAGGGAGAGAGAGAGAGAGAGAGAGACAGAGAGAGAGAGAGAGAGAGAGAGAGAGAGAGAGAGAGAGAGACAGAGAGAGACAGAGAGAGACAGAGAGACAGAGACAGAGACAGAGAGACAGAGGGAGAGAGAGAGAGAGAGAGAGACAGAGAGAGAGAGAGAGAGAGAGAGAGAGAGAGAGAGAGAGAGAGAGAGAGAGAGAGCCTTCTGAGTTAGGGCTCATGGCTGCTAGTCTGTGGGGACTGCACTGGTGGAGCAGGAATCCTGGGACTGAAAAGTCCCAGTGCTTTATTAAATTCCACCTATGTCTTAAGCATTTCTAAAGTCAACCCACATTCCTAGGGGTGGCCCTGCCTTTCTCATGGGTGGTCCCTTAGCTGGCTCATTGACTCTGTCCAGCTGGAGCGGTAGCCTTGCACTCAGGCCAGAGAGCCTCTTCTCCTGACGACAGGGGTTTTGCCTTAAGAGTCCTTTAATGTTACTCCAAAGCCTGGCTTCCTTCAGAGGTGGACTGTGTCGTGGAAGTGGAGGCCAAAGAAACCCTTTGCTCCCCGGGCTGCTTTTTGTCAGAATGTTTTGTCACAGTAAGAGAGAACCAAACTAAGTGAATCCCGTTGGGTTTTGTATCCTCATCAGACTCACCGAACTAGCTATTAATCAAAATCCTCAAATCTTCTACACATCTGAGGCTGCTCAACCGTAACATATCACCCCATGTGCTTGCGTGGATATACTATGAGTCCCTGATTTGTTTAATTGATGCATAATGATTGTACACATCTATGTATACATATACATATATCCTATATACATTATATACATATATGCATACATATATACATTTATATAGAATATATGATCAAATCAGGGAATTTCATATTTCCATCATTTTAAACATTTATGAATTATTTTATTGGTAAAGTTTTAATCCCTCTTCTAGTTCTTTTTAGCATATATATAATATCCTACCGTGAACTATTCCACACAGTACTGTGCATTAGGCTATAAAATACTAGACTTTATTCCTCTTAGTAACTACTTTTGGGATCTGAGGCCTCTGGCCTCTTCCCACTGTCTCTCTCAACCCTTCCAATCCCGCCTCTGTTGACCATTATTTTACTTTCTACTCCTATGAACTCTACTTTCTAGAATAAAAGTGTATACTATCTGTCTTTCTGTGCATAGGTTTTACCTAACACAATATCCTTTAATTTATCCATATTATGACAGATGACAGAATTTCATGTTCTTTGTAATGGAATAATATTCAGTGTGTGTGTGTGTGTGTGTGTGTGTGTGTGTGTGTGTGTGTGTGTGTGTGTGTGTGTTTATACTTTTCTTTATGCAGTCATCTGTCCACGGACACTTTGGTTGTTTGTGTATCTTGGTTACTGTGACCAGTGAAATAATAAACATGGCACAGCAGGTGTCTCTTTGTTATACTGATTTCTTTCCCTATGGGTGGACACCCAGTAGTGGAAGAGGCACATGATCTTCTATCTATTGCTGTTATAATCCATCTTGTTAGATTGTCCCACAGCTACAGCCTGTCAGAATCTTTTCAGATCCTAATTCTATCAGTCAATGCCTTTTCTATCCTTTCCAGACTCCTGTCATCCACAAATTAAATCAATGTGCCCTCTAAACTTTCATCCAAAGGCATGGACATAAATGACAAGCTAGCCAGGGCTGCGTCCACCCAGGAGTTCATCAATCAATGACAACTATTTTGTAGTTCTGAATCCCCCTAATTCTCATGGGATATGTTTCAGAAGATAAAATTAGATCTGTGAACAGAAATGATATTAATATGTTGTATTTAGTTCCTCTAGCCCCAACACACTGTGCAAGTTTAAGTCCAAAATTAAAAAAAAATAAGTCCTTTAAATAAGGTGAGCAGTGGATACCTTCTCTAGACTCCGTTCACAAAAGCTGTCTACAGAGAAAAATGTGAGAGACATCTCACAAGAGATCTGTTCTAAGGAGAAAATAAAGAAAACACGGTATCTCATCATTACTATCCTTTAAAACTTTTTTAGGACCTCAATCTGTCCAAAAGGTCATCAACTAGCATTTTTTTCCTCTCTTGAAACAGATGAGCCTCTTTTGTTGACGAGAAGCCTGATTACAGGTCAGAATCAAACAACACAGCACGATGCTCCTGCTGACAGGAGAGAAAGTGAATTCCCTGGGTGAAGAGCAGATCACAGTTACTGCTGCTGCCCACCTCATGATTTTTCTTCATTTTCTTCCCCTTCCCTCTCCTCACTATCCCATTCCCTGGAGTAGAACTTCCCATGTTTATACACTGCCACGGTTGCTGTTTGGTAATGTTTCATGGGGGAAGAAGGTGGGGGGCTCAGAGTTCCCCATTTCAGCGTCAGCATAAGTTTCATTACCATCGGGGCCAGTGATAATTTAGTCCTGTGTCTAACATGGAGAATTACTGGATTACTGGATCTAATCTTTGTAATTGTATGAATCTTTGGCCCTGTGCCTTGGGTTGTTCAGAAAAGCACCGGCCACCAGGAAGCTGGGGGCTCAGAATCCCTGAATATAAAGCCAGTGCCAAGGAGGAAAGGTCACAGCCCATGCTAACAGCACTTCATCGAACCTAAGAGAGTAGAGCTTGAAGGCTTGGCCTCCAGAACAGGGACTGCAAAAAGGGGAAGCAGGTGTCTGAATAAATGGACAGCCAGTGCCATACAGGCGTGCTTGCCTAACAGTGAAACTTCTTTGGAAAATATGTGGGAATTACCGCTCCTGAGGGAGCAAGGCTGAAAACCTTGCTACCTCATTTCTTGGAGGAGAAGGTGTTCCATTATCTTTGACCTCAAGGGAAATAAGATGATTGGTCTCTTGACATGGTCACCACCACAAAGAGAGAATAGCATTTGAGCCTAGCTGTCACTGAAGTCAGGGCCTGACTCAAATGTAGATGAAATAGTAGCCCAGCCTCAGATCCCTGTGTAGGGGAGGTACCTGCAGAGAGATGCATAGACTTGAGAAAAGCAGTGGCTGTCACTAATGACAACTCGTATCATGTGGTCTCTGGCTCTGTGAGGAAAGCACTTATGCTCAGTGATTGACAGAATTAAATGTGTGCTAACATTCAAGAGCTTTTAGTAGGAAAGACACAATTAAACAGCCAGCATTTCAGCAGCACTTTTCCAAACCTCAGTCTTAATTTGATTTGACCTTTTAAGAAAAATTATTTAGCAGATAAATTTGTCCTAAGATCACAGAAAATAATAAGATGAAACCACACTTACAATTTCTCACTTGCTAATATTAACTTCTTCCGTATATTTTAAACCACATTGGTAGTCATTGTGTTAATGTAGAATTCTACATTTTCATATATCCTTCCTTGGGGCCCTGTATTTTAGTGGCTTCCAGCACTTACTGATCTTATAAAGTCAGAACAAATACCTCCTTTTCTGCCTCCAGGCACTTATTCTAGCGTTAGAGGGGATCAGTTACTAAAATAGGCTGTAGAGAAATTTAAGGCTGGATTAAAATTGTGTACCACAAACAGTTGTGTCGTGTATATATGTTAGAGGGCAGTGCCCACCTGGTTTATTCTGCTTGTGCTTTAGGGACCCAGAGTTATGGAGCAACTTTTCTCATGGAAGTTTTTAATCAAACAGCCAGCTCCTGTCTGAGCCGTCTTGTTGAAACATGACATCTCCAACCCTGGTGGCATCCGGGGAATTTGAATAAGAATATAAATTTGTTTCATTAGGTTTTCTTACTGGTTGACCACAAAGAAAAATTAACTTTGTATAGATCCACAGATTAAAATATTAAAAATTTAAAGGATCTCTGCCTCTAGATATAGGAGTGAAAGATATAAATTAATTTTAAAAAAATCTCTTGAGACTATCACACATTGCTTTTACCTTTCAGTCAAAGGACTGTGATCAACATGAGAGAACCTAAACGACATAGTCCCTGGTCCCTGCTGGGCTGGGTTATCACTGAGTTCACATGATTTCTGTGTGATCTGCTTTAGGATTGCCTCTAATTTTACAGATGGGGAAACTGAGGCACAGGCTGCTGCAGTAACTGGCCTGAGGATATGATGCCAGGCTGGCTTCGAACCAGACACCATCACAGCAGCCTCTGTGATGCGTCCCACCACACTTCCACAGTCCTCTCACAGAACAGAAAGATCTCACTTAACCTTTGGCCAAAGACTATACATCCCAGAGATTTGGTGATTGAAAACCATGTACGTATTTTCATGTCCCAATGCCCCATTATTCTTTCAAAGGCTCTTGTGCCTCCTTCAGATTTTTGCTGTGACATTGTCCTCACAAGCATTAGGAGGAGGTGCTCTTGTTTAGAGGAGACATTTTTCCATGAGCACTACATGTAGGAAAATAAAATGGGAGCCTAAAGAGTAGGGAAGCATTGAGTTCACCTTCTTGGCTTCGAACAGCTCCCTGAAACAGACCCAGGTTCTCACATTGGTGCTTACAGCGGCTGTGCGTCGCTTCTTGGTTATTTTGGCTTCAATAGGTAGAGGATGGTGTGGTCTTTTCATCTGTCTTTTCTCTCTCATCTTATTCTACTTAAAAGGACATGATGAGACCTTTTCTCTCTATTCTGTAAAAATCTAAGCTCCTAAAACCAGCCGCGCTCAGCCTGTGCTGTTGAGATTGGACAATAGGCACTCACCTGCTCAGTGTGACCACTGTTTGCTTTCTGTGATGCAAGTCTGAAGCAGTGTTTGCTGAGGATATCCTGTGTGGAGAGTGGCTGACAGGTGCATGATTGCTGTGGGCATTGTGCAGCACACTCTAGCTAGGCTGGCCTGAGGATGACTTTGATCAGTAGCTTGCAAAGCCATCCTTCAGGCTCCGAGTCAGTAAAAACCATTGTCTTAAGTGTTGTGCAAAATATAATTGGTACCCGGAGTCTCTTAACGTGTTAAACTGGCAGTTGGGAGCTAGAACAAAGGATGCGCACAATAGATTTTATGCTCTGCCCTCTGTCTTTTTCTCAAGTTTTTCAAACTTGGATGAGACTTGAGAGTTTGCTTGGTTCAACTCCAAACTCTTCTATGTAGAGAAAGTTAGAGATTGTGGTGATATTGTGTTCCCCAAAATATTGTGCACCCTAATAAACTTATCTGGGGTCAGAGAACAGAACAGCCACTAGATATAGAGGCCTGTAAATGGTGACACACACCTTTAATCCCAGGAAGTGATGGTAGGAAGTAGAAAGGTATTTAAGGTGTAAGGACGAGGAACTAGAGCCTGGTTAAGCTTCAGGCTTTCAAGAAGCAGTTCAGCTGAGATCCATTTGGATGAGGACTCAGAGGCTTCCAGTCTGAGGAAACAGGATCAGCTGAGGAACTGGCGAGGTTAGGAAGCTGTGGCTTGTTCTGCTTCTCTGTTCTTCCAGCATTCACCCTAATACCTAGTTCCAGGTTTGTTTTATTAGTAAGACCGTTTAAGATTCGTGCAACAAGAGACTTCTTTCTTCAGTTCTGTTCTGGGACGGGAGTAGTAAGTCATGCTCGATTGTTACAAATATGTCTTCTGCTGAATTCATTGAGTTCTCCACCATCTCTTGGGTATACACCATGTCCTGTGTACTGCTTAGCACCTGCAATGTTAAGATGAGTATGTCAGGCTTTCTTTTTATAAGAAAGGAGGTAATGAGATGCCAGAAGTGGGCAAACTTCTATTAGTATGTTAAGTTGCATGGTAACACAGCGTCTTTGTTGGCTTATGTGTGTTTATGGCTGTTCTGGGCAGTGATGGTAGATTATTACAAAGTTATTGTATTAAATTATAATATTAAATTAAAAAAATAAAATAAAAAATTACAAAGATTGTATGGCTTGAAAATTAAAAATACTTACAATTTGGCCCTTCAAAGAGAAATATTGCTAATACCTGATTCAGTTTCTTCCCCTGTGGGTATCCATTTCTAACAATGTTAGAGCTGATTGACTGGTAGAGGAAGGAGCCCAGGCAAGGGCCATGCTTTACCAAACAAAATCCAAATCACTGGAGGAGGCCTGTAGCTTTCCAAATCTAACGGTTATTACCACACTGAGCACTGTACAGTTCAAATGCTTGGTGGCTTGTGAAGGTGGAGGTTGAAGGCCTCATCTAGAGAAAGGTCTCTTAAGACAGGAAGAATGATGTATGGCTCGGCCCCACTCAGCTTCAGTGTTAAACCTCGGCCTGGACCATTCCTTTACCTCATCACCAGTGATACTCTCATTACAGAATCCTCAGGCATTGTGGGAAATATCCAGGTGTTGTGGGAAACTGTCAGGGATTGTGGGAGGTCCTGAAGTAAGCTGCTGAGTACCTTTTTGCACTCCAGGTACAGACATTCACTGGTCTTCAGAATCTTCCATAGCACTTAGCACATGACAGGATCTCTGCCCTTACCCCACAATACACATTACATATAACCTACCAAGTCCATTTCATGCTGCTCCTGTGTGCACACGTGGGCTGACCACTTGAGATTGGATAACCTATCTGGGACTCATGCCTGGAGAAAATGGATTCCCCTTCTCCCAGCAGCCACTGATAGCTGACGGCTCTTCATCTAGGGATGGGCTTTGTGAGATTTCCTCCACCTGTGTCAGCATGTCAGCTAGTGTTGTCCTTACGCAGGTCTTGTTTAGGCAACTGTACTGTCACGAGTTCATGGCTGCAGTTCCCTGTCATGTCTGGAAGACACTGACTTGCAGCGGTGTCCTCTGGCTCTTAGGCTCTTTCCGCCCCCTCGTCTGTGACTTGATCTGAGCCTTAGGGATTGGGGTTGCGCTGTGGATGTATCAGCTGAGGTTGGGCACCCCCTGTCGCTTATGCTCTGCATTTTGACAGTTGTGGATCTCTGTAACAGCCTCCATCAAAAGCAGTTTCCGAATTAGGAATTTCCCCAAGGAAATGGAAGTCCTCGTGGTCTGAACAATCAGTATAACCGCCTTCACTAGCAGATGACTCATGTCAGTGACTATAAAGAAGGTAGTTAGGTGACAACTCTGGCTGGGTCTTTTATCAGGCCACTTGATCAAATTTTCACTTATTTGGCTTTTACTTTCAATGCAGATTTTATATCAGTTCCTGATTATATATTTGTATCAATGACTACCTAAAATGAATGTCATTTTGTCCCATGTCATCAATAATAACCCCCCAAAGCTGTGGACATTCGCTTTGTTCTTCTTTGTTGGTTGGCAGCATTCCTACTCAGCATTCCTACTCATGTTGGACACAGTGAGCTCATTCTGTTGAGTATATCACCTTCTGTAAATGGATTTGACACCATTAGCAGCAGTGTTGGATGGCTGCCTACTGTAGAGCATGCACACCATGCTGACTGTTCTAAATGCAGTAGTTAATTTGATCATCACCATAAATGCATAGGGAGGATGGGTGAGCATTTTCTTTTACATATTTGAGACAAGATCAAATGGGTTTAACTAAGTTACGTGTGTGTGTGTGTGTGTGTGTGTGTGTGTGTGTGTGTGTGTGTGTGTGTGTTTAAGTCATGGTAATTTACTTTTATCTCCAAAGCTGCTTAGGCACTCAGCTGCCAATACAATAACTTGCCTCAACAGTCTAGACTTAAGGGATTTATCACTTCTTAGTACCACATTTCAGATGGTAATCCTCCTGGGGCTATGTCTCAGTCACTTTTCTACTGCTGTGGAGAGACTCTATGACCAAGGCAACTCTTGTAAGAGAAGACATTTAATTGGGGCTTGCTTACAGTTTCAGAGATTTAGTCCATTTTATCATGGCAGAGAGTATGGTGGCAGACATGATGCTGGAGCAGTAGCTGAGAGCTATATCCTGATATGAGGGCTAAATGAGAGAGAGATAGAATGGGGGGAGAGAGAGAGAGACAGACAAACAGACAGACAGACAGGGCTTGGCATGGGCTTTTGAAAACCTCCAAGCCCACCCCCAATGACATACTTCCTCCAACAAGGCCACACCCACTCCAACAAGGCCACACCCACTCCAACAAGGCCACACCTCTTAATCTTTGTAATACTTTCAAGCAGTTCCATTCCCTAGTGACTAAACGTTCAAATATATTAGCCAACGGGGACATTCTTATTTAAACCACTACAGGCTTTATGTCACAATGAGATTATTCTATTTTATTTTAAGGGACTAAAATACTTAGTTTTATGTGTATGAGCATTTGTCTGTATGTATGTATGTGTACCACATGCATGCCTAGTGCTCTGAGAGGCCAGAAGAGGGCACTGGTTACACGGTTACACTGGAACTGTAAACTATAGACAGTCATGATCCACAATGTGGATACTGGGTACTTAACCCAGATTGTCTGCAAAAGCACCAAATGCTCTTAACCTTGAGTCATCTTTCCAACCCTACCCAAAGCAACTCTTAACCTAGGACCCGGAAACACTTTATAGCTACCTCAAGGATGCTTCAAAACCTAGACAGTTCATGCAAAGGTGTGTATGTGTACATGACACATATGCGTGCATATGAGGTACAGTTTTTCTAGTAAAAGCTTAGTTTTTGATCATTGAATTCTATTGCTCAGTAAAGTGATAAGAATAGTTTGTTTTCTTAATTTTTTCAACTGTTCTTTGATTTACTCAGTGAAAATGTGCCATCAGCAATGTGGCAGGTACTGTGCAAGGGGTTACTAAGCTGAGGGCTGGGTTACAGTCCGAGTCCTTCTGCCATTAACCTAGCATAGCAGGGTCCTTTATGTCCTCTTATACTTAGAGCTATAGAATTTGGACTGTGTATTCATTTACTAATTTAGAGTTCACTAAAAATTAATAGTGTTAAGTATGTTGGCTGAATTAATTCCCAAAATTTAAAGAAACCATTCCCTATCAAACAATAGAAAACTCTTCTGAAATATCTTTTCATGAATTACATTCGTACTTTCATACTCCATCTTAATTGCACTGCTCCTGTTTTTTCGTAGTAATCATTCTTTGAAGGAAAACATTTAAGAGTTTAGCAATGGAATTGAGGGTTTTTGTTTTTGTTTTTGTTTGTACCAGAAACTCAGGGTTCTTTAAACCTTTTAGTTATTCAGGATTCTTTAAGTTTCAATCTGAAGTGAAACCCTATTTTAAATGATAACCCAAGTGCATTTGGTTACAGATGACGTACCCAGGGCAGATTGTTTTAGCAGTTTGTGAGTCCAGAGAGCGAATAATAGTGTCCAAGTTCCATTTCTCCCTCCGCCAGTTGAATTGGCCCTTGCCACGTGGTGAAAAATGGACCCGGACTCTTATCCTGCAAATTCAGCAGTGCTGGTAGAGAAATAATCTCTGCTGACCTCCATTGGAAGGGCCATAGGCACTGTGTGGCATGGGTTGTACACGCTCAGTTCTAGGCCATCAACTCCAGTAGCTTTGCCAAGAAGATGGAGCCCCTGTGCCTGCCCTTGGACCTGGGGTAGGCTGGAAATGACTCTGCTCACATAGCATTCCTCTCATAGAACAGAGGACCCTATTGCCGTTATAGAGGTGAATGGCTTCCTGATGGGCCGTAACTACAGATACTGTCACATCCACATGTGACAACTAGGAACCTGCCCATGAGTCTGGCAGCCTATTTTTGATTCAATGACAAATGTTCTTTCCTATGTGTTAGGCATTAAACAAACAGGCAAGGATCCTGTCTTTGTGGCTCTTAGAAGAGCTAGTCATATGCAAAACAAATTAAACATTTAGATCTGAATATGACACTCTTCCCACAGGTTCACATCTTGATCACTTGGTCCCCAGCTGATGGTGCTCTTTAGCAGGAAGTGCTTCTCAGGCTGTGGCTTTGAAGATTCAACTGCATCTCTCTCTTCCTTTCACTCTACTTCTGTCTACCATGGGATGAGCGCCCTCCTCCTCCTCCTCCTCCTCCTCCTCCTCCTCCTCCTCCTCCTCCTCCTCCTCCTCCTCCACATGTTCTTGTCCTAGTGCAGGAGGCTAAGCAACCACGGATGGAATCCTGGGAACTATGGAATTTCTTGAGACACTCAGGAGATTAAGTTGGCCATTTCTCATTATGGTTCCTCCTTAGGTTGTTTTTGTAAGGCATTTTGTTACAGTGGAAAGAAGAGTAAGTAATATGGCCACTGAGTCTTAAGATAAGAAGCCTTACAGAGAGCTACAGGGGTAGAGGGTAGAGGGAGGGCCAGTGTTAGGATAGTCACAAAACCTCATAGGAAAACTTTGGGCAAAGGTAAATCAGTGAAGATGGCCACAGGGATATCAAAGAGGCGAGCTGTTGTGGGAAAGAAGCAGGTGAAAAGGCAGTGAGGCGCCAGGAGGCCTGGCATGGTCAGGAATCATCAAGAAGCCAGAGGAGCTGACCTGAGCTCTCAGTGTGGAGAGTAACAGAAGATAAGGCTGTAGAAGTAGTGATGGAGGCCTGGCATGGTCAGGAATCATCAAGAAGCCAGAGGAGCTGACCTGAGCTCTCAGTGTGGAGAGTAACAGAAGATAAGGCTGTAGAAGTAGTGATGGAGGCCTGGCATGGTCAGGAATCATCAAGAAGCCAAAGGAGCTAGCCTGAGCTCTCAGTGTGGAGAATAACAAGATAAGGCTGTAGAAATAGTGATGGACCTTACACGGCCTTGGTTTTTTCTTTGGAGTGGAATGAAAAGACACCACAGCATTTTAAGGAAGCAAATCTAGATCAAAATCCTACTTGTACTTAGAGCAGGTAAGCTACACAGAGCACGTCAGTTACCTAACTGAAGACAGTTTCCTCCTTGGAATGGTAATGGGCAGATTGTGGGTCCCAGTGGAGATAAGCCAGCACCTGGCACACAGTGGGCAAAGAAAACTGGCTCGCTTTCTTCATGCATTGAGTGGGTCTAGTCTCCCCGAAACTTCCCCTGCAAAGTAAAACCAAACCAAATCAAAGCAAAGGAGCCCTTTAAATTCATGTAGCTTTATTTCAGCCTTTGTAGAGTTTGGGCATCTTCATGGCCCCATAGGTGACAGTCCCCCAAATAGGGCATTAGGCACATTAGTAACCAGCCTCTTTAAGAGCAGATCAAGATGGACTTGCTGTGTATTATACTTTACTGGATAACAAAGAGATTTTAGTGTGTTCTGGTGTATTTAATATGTAATATAATAAAAAGGACTTATGTGTCATGTCAAGGGGCAGAGCATAAATGATTATGACAGGGGAAATGGGAGATCAGATGCTATAACCTCAGCCGACAGCAGAACCAGCATGATTAATGTTCTCAACTAAAATGGCCAGCTTTCAGCTTTCAAAAGCACCCTTCCAGCTCTTCCAAGGGAGCCGGGAACATGAACCATTTCATAATGAGAAATGACCAACTTAGTTCCTGAGTGTCTCAGAAGCAAGGAACAACTCTTAAATTTTCAGAAAGAATTTAGAGGAAAGTTACTTGGCCAAGGTCAAGGATATTGGAATATAGATCTGTAGAAGACCTTCAGCAAACCGTGCGTGCATGCACACACACACACCCATACCCACACACACACACACACACACACACACACACACACACACACACACACACACACACACATACATTGCTTAGGATGATATTTTAGGATTACATCAGTTTAAAGAGGAATAGAATCCACCCTAGATGATAATTTATTTTTCTTCCAAATCTGAAAGAAGTTAAGGCACTTTTTGTGGGCCTGTGCACTGCGTCCATTGCATCCAAAGGCTGTTGGCTATGGCCATTATACAGTGGCAATGCATCATGTCACACTGGGAAGCACTTCGTCTGCATTCTGGTCATTAAAATTGGATCATGGACCTCAGGGGGTCATTGATGGCCAACAGTATCGTCTAGCCTGAGTGGAGGCTCCATTTCTCATTGTGACATAGCAACTGGGCTAACCTGAAACTGCCTTCTTATCACTCAAGTGCAGAGTTCAGCAGTATCGAGAGAAGGGAGTGGGTTGAAGAAAGTGATGGCAACTCCGGGGCAAAGATAGCAGGAGCGCTGCCACCTGGGAACCCGGCCCTCACGCTTTCTGACAGATGGAGCCAAGGGCTGAGGAACTGTGTCCTGGAAGAATACCCTAAACAACTCAGACCCCTGCCTTCTCATGCCATGACTCAGCCAGGAGAACCTCATTCTGCACATGACGGTGGGATGAGCAGGCAGGCTCGGGTTTCTGAGCAGGTGTCTACTTCCCAGAAGGCCCTCCTGCAACTGGCATGACTAGAACTAGATTTCTGAGAAGGAGACAGCATGTAATATGCACAGTCACTCACCTCTGCTCCAAGGTTTTACTGGGGTCATCGGCTTCATCAATAACATTTTAGAAAAGAGCAGAAGGACATTTTCTAACCATCATCGGGATAGCAGGAATTCTGTGTCAATCCTAACTTAGAAAATTGGACTAGACTTGCCGTCAAACACGTAATCTGTGGTGTAGTTTGGACTTGATCACCATCCTAGGATCAAATAATTGATGAAATTGAAGAAAGGGTTACTCCAAAGTCTTTCTAGACTACTTTGTGACGTGTGTGCTCATGTGTGTGCTCATGTATGTGCTCACGTGTGTGCTCACGTGTGCCCATGAGCCCATTTGATAGCTGTGTTTTACTCAGAGAGCTTGCAGTGTAGAGATATGGAAAAAGTAGGAAAAGACACTCTTTTTAAATTAAGTAGAGTGTCAAGAATATTAATGTATCGTGATTCTGGAGTGTTTATCGGAAGCAGACATCTAAATATTAGCATATCGTAATCCCGATGTGTTTATCAGAAGCAGACATCTAAAAGAAGTGTTACTATAAAGACGTAAATAGAAAATATTCCTTTAAACGTTTATGACAATGTGAGCTGGGAGAGAGAGGAGGAGAAGACCATGAGTCAAACCTAACTAAAGAAGTGTTTAGCAAATCAGTTTACTTCACAGAGTAATTTATGGAGCTATTGTTGGGGGCATTTGTGTCTGAATAAGAGCTTGCCTCCCCCATCACGCTGTCTCTCTCTCTGAGGAGCCTAGAGTGAAGGCACAAACTTTCAATGGGTGATTATCATGGGTTGCCATGGAAATAATGAGAAGCACCTAATACAGCATTAGGACTTCACAGCGATCAGAGGCAGGGGGATGAAGAGCCAGTCGTGTTTAAATAAGAGGCTTGCTAATTAATGGAGCACCAAGGGACAGATTAGAGAGAGAATCACACCACAGATAAATCCAGGTTTTCGGGGCTGGCAGAAGAAACAATGGCTATCCCGAGAGGGCTATGAAAATGGAAGCTTTCTCTCCTGTGGCCAGCCCTGTTTTCCATTCTGGGAGGCAGGTTTGCCTGGAATCTCTGGAGGCAAGTGTCAATCAAGAGAGTAGCTGAGGCAACTTCCCAGCTAACCAAATTCAAGACGGGAAATGACACCACCAAGTCCTGGGAAAGTGCTGACGACGTTTTGACTGTGTTGCCAGGACTCTGGCACCCTGTCTCAGTGTCTCTGTCTTTGGGAGTTCAGGTTCTTGGAAGGAGGCAGGAGGCACTTCGGGGAAGCAGCCTCATCTCCTCACAGGGCCTCCTTCCTTCACTCTGCATCTTTACAGCTCTGCCCTCAAGAGACACAAACACGTTGCCACCACCCGCATCTCTTTGCTTTCCTTCCTTGCCCCTGAACTACTCTCAAGGAATCTCTTGGCCAGCTAACTGGGATGCAAGAACACGGGATGCAGGGTCGTATGTCTGAATGAAATGTGAAAACGCTACCGAGTGCTGGCCAGCCGTACCAATACCAGCTGCTTGACGGAGAGCAGAAAAGCCATTTCCTCCCCGGTAGTCCATTTGAAAACACTTCACAACAAATGAAAGATTGATTGGGTCATTTTAAACATATCAGATTCCATTCCCCAAATGTTTTCTGAGTGCCGTTCATGAATGGGGTGCTGAGATGGTAACTCAGGCCCAAACCACTCGGATTCCTTTGGCCAATTAACTTCCCTCACATGGAAGAAATGAGCCTGCGATACCTGAGGAGATGTTCCTGATAGTTTCCCAGCCTTCTCTCCTGTGTCAAGAGCTGAAAGTGTCTTAAGATGTTCAATATTCATAGCATTGGGCCTCAGAGCTGAACGCAAAAAATTGATTTGGTTGCAGATAATTGGCATGACTCCACTGGATCATTCTGTTAGTTTATGACAAGAAGCAGGACTTGTGTTGGGTAGGGTGATGACTAACGTTCTATATTGCTATGGCAGGTGGGTGCTCTAAGCCCAGCCCTTTAGCAAGGCATCGTTCTTTACGAACAAGGCTGAGTATGTGTCTAAGGTAGATTTCCTAACAGTGGCTGAGAAAATGATATAGGAGATCTGTAATCTTTCGGCCCTAGCTTAGGACTCCACTGTGGCCTACCTAGGACTTCTGACCAGCCAAGGCATGGCCATAACAGTGGGAAATCATCTATCAAGTTGCCCGGGTTAAGTGTCCCATGATGACCCCATGTCCTGTTGCTGTGACTGAACATTTTAACCAAAAGCAGCATAGGAGAGGAAAGGTTAATTTGGCTTACACCTTCAGATCAATACAATCATTGAGGGAAGGCAGAACTTGAAATGGAAACCATGGAAGACTACTAGGTGCTGGCTCATTCATAGGCTCATGATTATCCACCTTTCTTATCCAGCTCTGGACCACCTGCCCAGGGAATGGTACCACCCACAGTAGGCTGGGTCCTTGTATGTCATAACAATCAAGACAGTCCCCACAGACATGACCACAGACTAATTTGATGAAGAGAACTACTTGGTTGAGATGTCCTTTTCAGGTCATTGTAGACTGTATCAAGTTGACTAGGACAGCCCACATAGGAACAGGTAAAGCAATGGTGGCCACTGACTGATGGAAATGGTCACTTAGAGGTAAATAGTGGAGCCTCTCTGATCCAGGTAAATCTTCAGTTGTTAATGACCTGGGGTGGAAGCCACATCTGAGAAGTGCAATAATAGCTTTCTGCCAACAGAAACAAATGGGTGTTCAAGGGATTAACTGAATATATACAGGAGTAAAAACCCAAATCCTCCTGAGTCTGTAAGTTCTCTCTCCCACCTCCTGTTCTGTGACCCAGATGGCCTCTCTGCCATTTCCTAAACAGAGTCAGCTCAGGACACTTGCTGGCCCCTATGCTTCAGATGCTCTTCCTGGAAAGCATTTGCCTACCAGAACTCCACCCACCCACCATCATGCTGGTGAAGTCTTCCTGTGGGGCCTTCTTGCACTCCACACCTTTGCATGTTCCCTCTGCTTTATCCAGAACGAGCCAGAATCTCACATTGTGTATTTACCTGCTCCCTCCTCCTCTTTAAACACAATCTCCAGACACTTGGTGCTTGTTTTATTTCCTGCCATTTTACCAACACCCAGGATTCTATTCGGCCTGTAATAGGTGCTTAATAAACATGTGTTATTGAAGTTGATGTGGACCAATTTGCACCCCAATTGGAAAGTGCATTCATCCATGTTTCAAATGAATAGAAACATATGGCAGAAGGAGCTAAATGCCCTAGAAGGGAGCAGTTTGAACGCTCTTGCCGTCTAGAACAGAGAAGACTCCAGCCGAGGGAATAGAGCATGGTTAGTGGAGAAGAGAGAGTGCAATCCTTCAAACATAGATTGGGTTTGGCCATTTGAGGACAGCAGAAAAATTTAAGTGAAGAAGGTAGCACAAGCAAGTATGAAGAAATCTAAAAACAGCAACTTACAGCAAGAGAGAAGTCGGGAAAGCAGTCAAAAAGACAGCCTATATCTGGGCTCATGTCTTCAAAGGCGTGGCTACCTGGTGGCATTTCTTCTTTAGGAAGCCATGAGTTCTCACTCTTCAGATCCTGACATGAGGCAACAGGGGCTGGAGTGCAAGTTGGTGTCAGCCAGAACCAGTCAGATATGACCAGGGTGACCAGCTACTCGAGCCACACACCTACCCTGTTCCTGGGAACCCCCAGGCAATGCTATTCCACCTGAACATGTCTGATCCATAAACAGGAGCCATTAGAGGTGTTTGGGCTGAGCAGAAGCTGGATTAGAGCTATGTTTCAAAAAGATTAATCTGGCAACTGAAAGACAAATTGGAGAGAGAAGAGACCAGAAGCAGGAAAAGCAATTATGAGACTCTTGCCACAATCTACACAAGATGTAATGAAAGTCATAACTTAGGCGGGCCTGCCTGTGAATCATGAACTCACATATTAGGACCCTGGCAACATGGAGAAGGGCCTCTGGAGGGAAAACAGGGCTGGGGACATACTGAGTCCCTGCAATGAGTAGACCATCCGGCAGTATAGAGACCACAGGAGTGCGTTTCTCAGCTGGTCAGTTCACTGCAGAATCCAGTCTGTCTTTCAGAGCATGAGAAATCAGGAAGAAAGTTTCAAGAGCTAGGGCCAATGTTGGCACTCAAAAGACTCAGATCTCCACTTAACAACTGGGATGAGAGGGAGGGTTGAGGTGGGGGGAGTGGAAAAAGGGAGAGGAGAAAGAGAGAGAGAGAGAGAGAGAGAGAGAGAGAGAGAGAGAGAGAGAGAGAGAGAGGGAGGGAGGGAGGGAGAGAGGGAGAGGGAGAGGGAGAGGGAGAGGGAAAGAGAGAGAGGTTATACTGGGATGCACATGCAAACATGTGTGGAAACCCGCTGTTGACTGCTCTCCACCTTCTATATTGAGGCAGGACTCTTGCTGAGCCTGGAACTTGCCTTTTCAGCCAGTCTGGCTGGCCGACTTGCTCTCCGAGTTCCTGTCTTCTCCTCCTGCACTAGGATGACAGGCAGGATGCTTGGCTGTGTGTGTGGATTCTAGACTCTGGTCCTCACAGTTGCACGGCTAACACTTTCCCTGCAGAGCCGTCTCCCTGGTCTCCTCCAGTTGGGCTTTTGTAGTTGGATGGCTGTGCCCAGTGCAGAAAATCACACAGCTCTGTACACAGTGCCACTTACACGAAGGCCCTTTGCATTCTATGAGTCTGTGAAGTTCCTGTGTCCCTCATATGCTTAGTCACCTAACCCCCAGCTCCCAAAACTGTCACCACACTCTCTGAGTCACATTTTCTACCACCTTTCATCTCCTTTTCAGTGGATGCCATGTTTGTTCTCTTTGGGATTGATGGAGCCCTATCTTTTCAACATCAACTTGATGGTGAAGATTCCAGAATTTTTTTAGTCTTGCCATGGCCTCTCCTCTGTGCCCCAAACTGTACCACAGACCCACGAAATATTTTTTAGACATTTCAAATTTGCATGGCCTAAACAGAATTGACCCCTACCCTGGTCTATTATGTTCATGCTCATTTGCATTCCACTGTGGTCAATGGCAACACCATTCACCCCGGTATACTAGTTGGACATCCTGAAGCCATACCTGATTCCAGTCCATCTGTAAGCTTTGCCCATGACCTGTGTATAATCCATCATCTCCTCCCCATTGCCATAATAACCTTCTGCAAGGTACCATCATCTCATCCCAGGCTACAATCCCAGTCTACTACCTGGGTCTCTTTATCTGTTCTCTGTATCACTTCCTCTATTTCCCATACATCCAGACTTTGTTTTTTATCTTCCCCCTAATTTATCTTTTAACATCATTTAACACTTAGTCACTTTCTCCTTTTCCCACCCTGAAGTTGGGAAATCTTGGCTTCTTGATTTCTCCAGATTTTATGTCTTTATGCTTTTCCAGATTTATCTTTTTACTGGCAATTAAATACTCAAGGCTTGGTCCTAGGTGTCTCCCTCTCTTCTTCTGTTCCCCACGATCTCATTAGTGCCCACAACATCAGTGATGTTGATGACTATGCTGGTGACTAACATTTACACCCCCAGCCTGGAAATCTCCTTTGAGCCTAGACATACATACACAGCCACCTTCTTGACATTTCTTGGATGTCTCATAAGTATTTTAAACTCATCATGTTCAAAGTTCAAAACTAAACTAAAATTAAATCCCTTCCCTACTCCTGAACCTCTTCCAAAGTCACTTTGCCTAACGCAAAGCCCGTAATGCATGCGTGAGCACAGGGGACGGCCCACAGTGACGGCCCATAGTGCCTCCAGTTTGTACAGGCCAGAACTCTGAGTCACCCTAACACCTCCCTCTTGCTCATCTTCACCTTCTTGCCCAATATCAGTTCAGCTGCAAGTGAGGGAAACCTTTCCTGGCCTAGGTGACTGGCTCATGTCTTTGTCTTTGTCTTCTCAGCTGAGGCTTGGTCTCATAATAGAAGCCACCTCACAGGCGTGCTCTGAGCACTAATGGATCCCAAACTGACCACTTTTGTCTCCTAAGTGAATTTTTAAATCCATTCATTTCTCTTCAGCTTCATTCTGGCCACACTAGTTCAAGACATCATCTCCTTGGGATGCTAGGACTCCCTTGAGAGCCTATATGGTTGAAACTCCTAAGCCACCCACCCTGTCCCTTCTGTCCTAACATGGCCACCAAATATTCTTTTCATATCCAGGACACAATGGCCTCTTCACAGTACAATCCAATGGCTTCTTACCTCCTATCTCCACATCTTCTCATTAGTCAATGACTTCTCATTAGGTTTAAGATAAGCTCCTTCTGTGGTCTTGCATGTCTCCTTAGGCTCCTTGCTGTGTGTTCCTGACTCTGTCTCCCAGGCTCTTGCCTGACCTTTACCACCACCGGGGCAGCACACAGGTCATTCACCAAGCTTGCAGAGGCCTTCTCTTTCCTCTTCTGCTAATCAAAGCTCCAATGCATCTAAAGCTCTGCATGGGATCTGTGCCTTTAGCAGAGCCTCCTCAAGCCTCCCTGATTAAACCTTCATGGCTTAGACTGTTCTCCTGTCCCACTTGCCACGACTGCCTCAATTGGATTCCCAATGAGGTCTGTTTCTCCTGCTAGACATGATGCTCCACAAGGACAAGGGTTCAGCTTCTACTGGCCCCTCTATTCCTAGTTTCGTATTGCTATCAGGGAACATGCATTACAAAAACTTCAGGGTGAAGAGTCACGTGAGTGATCAACCGTCGTCACAGTGAACTTTATATGTGTGTGTGTGTGTGTGTGTGTGTGTGTGTGTGTGAGAGAGAGAGAGAGAGAGAGAGAGAGAGAGAGAGAGAGAGAGAGAGAGAGGCGGAGGGTATATGTGCCACAGTGGTGTATGGAAGTCAGAGGAAAACTTAGAGGAGCTGGTTTTGTACGAGTTGGTTCTCTCCCTTCACTGAGCCAGGTCATTTGGCTTGGCAGCAACTGCCTTCACCTGCTGAAACATCTGGCCAGTCCCCACAATGGCTAAGGATCTGGGACAGTAGCTACCCATGCAGGGCCAATTCCTGCTTCCTTCCAGCACTAACACACACCTGCCAGTCAGCCAGGTCTACAGGGGTTGATAGACAGCTGACTGTGTTTGAGCCTAAAGTTCTAGCTGTCCCAAGGAGGAGCATCTGTACAGGCCCTTGTGAGTGAGGCGCCAAATTCAGAGGCAGGGAGAGGTGACTTCTGGACTGAGCTTGACCTGAGTGTGGCATGTCCAGGCTTGGTGGCATGTGCCTGGCCTGCTCCACCCCTGATTTGTCAGAAAGGAGCCGACACTAACAGAACATAGAAATCTCTCTATCCCTTACTTACTTTTACAGTTTCTTAAGCCACACATGTATTCTTTCAGTGAGTAGCCTTCAGATGAGTTTCGTTTTCGATTTCAAAGAGTATCAAACTAATTTTTGTAATTTGCTTTATTGACTTAGAGATTTTGAAACCTGTACTAATTTTCCAGGGCTACTGCTGTAACCAGTGCCACAGCCTTGGCAGCCTGAGCAAGAGATTTGTTTCCTCCCAGTCTGGAAGCTGGGAGTACAGGTCAAGAGGCCCACAGGTTTGCTTCCTCTGAGTCCTTTCCTGAGGCTACTTTGACCCTGCGTGTTTATGTGCTGACTCTCAGCCTGCGTGTCCATATCTTACTTGCCTCTTAAAAGGCCATCAGTCATATTGGACTAAGGCCCATTCAAATGAAACCCCTAACCTTAAAGACACCATTCTGACTTATTGACGGTTGGAACATCATGTCACCCTGGTGATAACTCGGCTTGTGACATTTCCTCTCCCCATTTATGTTATCTGTGTTAATGTACATTTATCTTGTACTACTCTGTGCTATTCCTACATGAAAGCACCAAAATTTATTGATTAATTTACTAGTTTACACTCGAATTGTTTCTATTGCAAATAGAAACACTGCTTAGAGCATTCTCATACATAATTCCAGAATCTCTACTTAATTGTGTGTGGAAGAGCGAAATGGATGTGGTGGTGATGGCGTCTTTAGTTTTACAAATAAAGCGAGCAGAACATCAGTTTCTCATAGACACCAATAAAATGTCATAGAAACGTCCTTCGATCCCAGCTGTTAACTTTACTCTTCTTTTCAAGGTGTGATTTGTTCACAGTTTCACTGGATGCTTTCTATATCTATTAATTTTAACAAATGCAAGGCAGATGTTATGAGAGTCGCAATGTGTGGACCAGTTTCTACTTCATTCAGATAATCACGTTGTTTTCTTGATTCTGTTAACGTGGTGAGGAGCGCCATGGGCTTTGTCATGGAAGATCCCTTTTTAGAATAAATCCTCTCTGGTCATGATAGGTTAGATTTCCGTACGTCACTGGGCTTAGTTTGCTAATGTTTCACTAGAGACTATTGCATCTGTATTCAGGAGATGACCACCCCATCTTTCCCTCCTTGCTTTTCCCTTGCCTAGTTTTAAGTATCAAAACTGTTCTAGCCCCTCAGAATGCTGTGGCTCCCCCCAGCCCGTCTCACCCCACCCCCTACCCTAAACCTCTCCAACCCAGGATCTGGGCTTCCCTTCCCTTCCCCCAGCCTCTGATCCCCAGATAACTAAGCCACACATAGTGTGGCTACACTTCCTCTTGGTCTCTTGGCTTCTGACGGGGCTCTGCTTTCTGATATCTCTTGGTCTGCCTGCCCCACCCCCAGCCCCCATGGCCTGGTTCAGTCTGCTGGCCGTATTCATTCTGGACTCTTCCAGAAAGCCTCTGGCTGTTCTCTCCCTCATATCTACAATAAACTTTCTCTTTAACCATACCTTGGAGCAGCCATGGCCTCATTTTTTTCATTCATCTGGTACCAAAACCATAGTAGTGGCATATAGGAGTTCCCTTCCAAGGGACTTGACCTCTCCGAGCCAGGCTGCTGCTCTGACTTTCCTAAAGTATGTGGGGATCTTTTGCTCCTTCTGGCTTCTGCCATCCACCACCATATTTGGCTCCAAATTCTAGAGTCCAACTTTTCAGCTGTTTCTCCCTCCACCCGCCCTCACTATCCACCTCTCCTCTCCTCATCTGTAAATGTCCACTCTCTGGCTCCTAGTGCCTCCCACACCCTCCAGAGTGCCCACCATGTGGGTATCGCAAGCCTCCTGAGCCCTCTGGGACACCACCACATGGACAATTGTCTACTTACTAAGACACTTGCTCCCCAACCTCTACTGGAACGCCCCCCTTTTTCCAAAAGCCTCTCCCAGTCTGCTCCTTCACCTGCTTCTCCTGTCCTCCTCTGCGGGGTAAGAGTCACCCTGGAACTGCCTGCTTTGTCAATTCTTACTACAATAGCCACACTGTGTGCCAGGATGCTCCCCTCACTCTTCTGGGCCCCTATCACATGGAAAGGGATGTCCCTCCTCTGTGATTTGGGATAAGTCTCTCGGTCCACTTGGGGATGTCCACATTAAAAGTCTTGTCACCAGGACACTCAGCCCTCCTCTGCTCCCTTAGTTCTCAGCCCCTTCCTGGGGCCCCCTCGTCTCCTCTTCAGAGCCCTCCTAGGCTTCTAAGACATTGGAGTCCTCCCTCGGGTGGAATTCCTTAGACTTTGCGACCCTGTTTTCTCTCAGCTCCCTCTGGGAAGCCCTACAGCTTCTTTGCACCCTCCGGAGCCTATATTCACCCCTTTCCTTCCCTTCCCCTCACAGCCGCCCTCTGTCTCTTCCTCATACCTTCCTGGGCCTTATATGGCCCTTTCTCTTTTCCTCCTAGTACTCAGAGACTTTATGAAAACCTCACTGTCTTACTGAAAATGCCTTGGCCTCAGTACAGCTCCATGACCAAAAATCAACACATTTGGTTTTCAAATTCTCTGAAATCGTAGCAACCACTGCCACTGCACAAACAAATGATCCCCAAATCTCTTATATCTAAACGTTCTCTGCTCTACACTCCCAAAGCCTCTTATCACTGTGATGCTCTGAAGGAATCATCTAAGCTATTATGTAAACACCCCTTATCTTGGGATTTTTAAGATCATTGGGTATGGTTAAAAACTCTGCAATAAGCTGGGCGGTGGTGGCGCACGCCTCTAATCCCAGCACTCGGGAGGCAGAGCCAGGCGGATCTCTGTGAGTTCGAGGCCAGCCTGGGCTACCAAGTGAGTCCCAGGAAAGGCGCAAAGCTACACAGAGAAACCCTGTCTCGAAAAACCAAAAAAAAAAAAAAAAAGATGACCATCTAGTATAAACCAAGGCAGCTTCTTAGTCTCAATGAGCCCTTGGTTTATCATTTTATCTCCTTTTTAGACTAAGGAGACAACAGCAGGTCTCCAAAACATTTTAGATTAATATGGATTGTTGTATTACAAATTTCTTAAGGTTATAAAGGTCTACTCAGATGAACAAAAGCTGGTTTAGAGATTTACATCTAGCTACTTAAGTCCTTGCTAACTATTCAACACCAGACTTCTAGAAATTTTTAAATAAGAAAAAACATATATTTGATAAATAACATATATTTAATAAGTAAGATTTATAAATTGTCAAGGTTATAAAAATATACTCAGATTAACAGAAACTGACCTAGAGATGTATATCTAACCACTTAAATCTTTGTTAACTGTGTTCAACATCAGGGTTCTAGAAATTTTAAATAGGTTAAATATGTTATCAAACAACATGTGTTTGATTAATAAGGTTGATAAATTCCGAAGGTCTACTCTGGTTAACAGTTACTGACTTGAAGATATGTGTCTAGCCTCTCTGTCTTTGCTAACTTTATTAAGCTTTAGCTATTTGGATAAACTGAGTCATACAAGGAACTGTGATATTCTTTAATAGTGCACTGTGAAAGGACCAAAAAAGTAAAGTTCCCAGCCTCTCTGTGGACTGTATTTATGGTTTAAAGTTTTGATACTAAAGGATCTTCAATTAAATCTTCAACTCAAATTTTTAAGGCACAAACATAACAGGGATAAAGTTGTAAAATCTTAATCTTATAGAAGCTACTAACTTGCTGTAAACTGTCAAAGACAATTAAGACATGCAAGTTAATGCTTTTTCTCCTTACAAATAATCAAATTATTTAATGTGCTCAGAATTAGGCTCATAGTCATGCTAAGTACAATGTAACTCATTTACAGTGACAAGCTTTATTTAGCTTCCTCTGTGTATTTTCAAGGTTAAGCCTAAAGCTAGTAACTAAAAAACAAAGTTTGTTGAAGATCAGGTATCCTTAATAGATAGCAGTCCTCACACTCTTCAGAGATCTGCTGAATGTGGGATTTAATATTTAATGAGAAAGCTTCCTGGGATAGACAGAAATGGCAGATCCTAGCAGAGGCCCTAAGGTATCCAAAGGAGATGATGGGGCACAGATGCCTCCATCTGGATTGTGGTGATGCTGACCACTGGGCAAAACTACTCCATGTCTCTTCTGCCACCAGGGCTCTGCCCACACTGTGAACACCGTTGGGTTTACTGTCCTATTCTGCCTTGCCACAGCAGGTCAGTTTTCCTAGGTTCTTCCTCCAGAGGGAAATCTCTCAGACCTCTGGGGTCTAGCAGCCAAAGGCTGATGCTGTCTTGTGTAGCAGCTGAAGACACAACGCTGTCCTATGTGTAAGAGCCAAAGACTTACAACCTCTGCACCCCCAACAAAGCATGGAGGCCACAGGATCCCAGGAGGATCAGGAGGATCCTTAGGGTAACTGTCCAGGTAGCAGTAAGTCCCTGTCATCTTAATAAATACATAGGTCATTTGGATTACACTTCCTGTTATATTTAGCCTTCTCAGATCTCTGATGATATCAACAGCAAACAGTAGCTTTATATCAACAGCAGTAAGCAAACCAGCTCCTGCCCCAAAGCTGCTACTGTCTGGTCAGTTCATTTCACTTGTAAAAATCAGAATTTATTTTTCTAGAGTTGCTAGGTCTCCTGTGGAAAAATGCAGACACAGACAATTTGCCTTCCCTGTGGACTCTGAAAAAGATAAACTAATTGTTTCAATGTAACTTTTTACTATTCCTTTATTTGAAGGAACTTGCTTTGCAATGACTGCTCTCAGTAATCAACCACTTGAGTCTCATGGTAAATGTTTGGATAGAAGAAAACATTGGCCTGGCAGTGGTGGCACATGCCTTTAATCCCAGTACTCGGGAGCCAGAGCCAGGTGGATCTCTGTGAGTTTGAGGCCAGCCTGGTTTACAGAGCGAAATCCAGGCCAGGCACCAAAACTACACAGAGAAACCCTGTCTCGAAAAACAAAATAAAACAAAACAAAAAAAGAAAGAAAAGGTTTAAAGTTTATGTAAGTTGTGAGGGTCTAAGTAAGTGATTTAAAGTGTGTAAATGCAAGTTGTAAAGATATAAGAAAGTGATTTAAGGTATGGGTCCCAGGGCAGTTTGGCTACACTTCTGCCATGACAGGCTTAAGAGAGCCAGTCAGAAAATAGGTCTGAGTTTCTGTTTACTGTAAGACAAGAACAGGTTCCAGGAAAAACCATAAACTGGCATCACCCAGGCACCACCCATGAATGGACCAATCAGCATCCTAAGGGAGAAATACCTAACTTTCTAAAGGAAATACCTAATGTTCCAAGGGAATATCTAACATTCCAACTATTATAGATATCACCAAGTGTTCCTTAGCCCAGCATGCACCTATTCTTTCATTCCAACTTCTGCTGTGATAAAAACCCTACCCAGAATGGGCTCAGGGTTCTCTGACCTCATTTCTGCATTGGACAGATGGAGGGTCCAAGTTCAAGCTTGAATAAAGACTCTTGGTTTTTGCATATGGATTCAAACTAGATGCATGGGTGCTAAATAATACCTCAGAGAGGAAAATGCTAAAACCCAATATCCTTCAGAGAAAGAAAGCAATAAAAAGCCAGGCATTTCACACCACTGAGCTGTGAAAAAGCCTCAGGAGTTGAACACCCCAGGATCCATGGAAAGTAGGACTGAAGGGCGGGCTGAAAACAGGGGACAGGGGAACAGTTTGTATAAGGAAGACTTAGAAGCCTTCATAAGTCAACCAGGCGGTCAGCACACTCTCCAAGCTCCACACT
Source organism: Peromyscus californicus insignis (assembly GCF_007827085.1). NCBI lineage: Eukaryota > Metazoa > Chordata > Mammalia > Rodentia > Cricetidae > Peromyscus > Peromyscus californicus. Next base: position 67,328,799 of record NW_026294584.1, read on the forward strand.
CCCAGACATGTAACTCTTCCTAACCTTGGAGGCAGGGCCTGAGACGAGGTCACACAGATGAGCAGTTTACCTGGGAATACAACCCCACAAAGAAGAAGTAAAGGGGTCTAAGCAATGAAAACGTGGGGGGTAGGGAGCCACAAACAGAGGCACTACCACAGTGGCCAGGATTTGGGTGCCTCCAAGAATATTATGTGGCTAGGACTCCAGGTCATCTTTTCTGCCCAAGGGCAAGGGTCTCCTGAGAGGATAAATAGGGGACAACCGAGTCTCTACTGTGGTTACGGAGCTGAAGCTGTGGACTCGGGAGTTCTAGGAGAGTGGAAGACATTTCAAAGGGGACCAAAGCAAGTGCTTTTCTAAAATGCCAATGCTGGGGAAAAACAAACAAACACCTCAGTATACTTCTTTGCTTCCCTCTGAGGACACTGGTGGCCAGATACTTACCCCCCAGAAAGACCACTGGAAGGCCTTCCAAGAGAAACAGGCTAGCACAAGATAAAAGATCCTCAAACTCCAATGTATGTGGCCTCACCAACATGGTGACCGGCTCCCAGTCCAACAGCCGAGTGTAACCCTTGCACTCACGAGTCTCCAGTCACCTTTGCCCTCCACTCTTCTCTATTGGTAGAAGCCAAAGCCCAGCAAAATTAGAGGCTAAGCTGCGGCTAAGGACGGAGGTCGCTCTCCAGTGTTGCTCTTGTATCCCTAAGACACCTTCTTCCCTTCAGAAGCGCCCTGATGCTTGGTTGTTTGTAGTGTTCTAACTGCACAAGGACTGAAGACCTCACATTCAAGATGCAGAGCTAAGACCCACGGCATCTTCAAAGGCCAGGATCAAAATCTGATCCCATTAATGATAGGACTGAAATCCAGAAGGTGCTGGACTTTGGTGCTCCTCAGTTTTCTCGGCAGAAAAGTGGAAACTCTAAGCACTGTGTGCTCCTGGAGCTCTCGTCTACACGTAAAGAGCTTTCTTCATGCAGGGCACCATTCAGAGTGAACGCATGTCAAGAGCTTCCCCTGGATGTGTCCCTGTTCAACATGCACAACCAAGGAAGCCCTATTTGGCCAGGCTGTCAGCGGATGTCAGAGTTCAGTGTGTCACAGCTCCCCCGGCCTCCAAACTGCCCTCCTGCGGTGGGACTGGAGATGCGACGGCTCCTGCGGTGGGACTGGAGATGCCATGACTCCTGCGGTGGGACTGGAGATGCGACGGCTCCTGCGGTGGGACTGGAGATGCCATGACTCCTGCGGTGGGACTGGAGATGCGACGGCTCCTGCGGTGGGACTGGAGATGCCATGACTCCTGCGGTGGGACTGGAGATGCGACGGCTCCTGCGGTGGGACTGGAGATGCCATGACTCCTGCGGTGGGACTGGAGATGCCATGACTCCTGCGGTGGGACTGGAGATGCCATGACTCCTGCGGTGGGACTGGAGATGCGACGGCTCCTGCGACGGGACTGGAGATGCGACGGCTCCTGCGGTGGGACTGGAGATGCGACGGCTCCTGCGGTGGGACTGGAGATGCCATGACTCCTGCGGTGGGACTGGAGATGCCATGACTCCTGCGGTGGGACTGGAGATGCGACGGCTCCTGCGACGGGACTGGAGATGCCATGACTCCTGCGGTGGGACTGGAGATGCCATGACTCCTGCGGTGGGACTGGAGATGCCATGACTCCTGCGGTGGGACTGGAGATGCGACGGCTCCTGCGGTGGGACTGGAGATGCCATGACTCCTGCGGTGGGACTGGAGATGCCATGACTCCTGCGGTGGGACTGGAGATGCGACGGCTCCTGCGGTGGGACTGGAGATGCCATGACTCCTGCGGTGGGACTGGAGATGCCATGACTCCTGCGGTGGGACTGGAGATGCGACGGCTCCTGCGGTGGGACTGGAGATGCGACGGCTCCTGCGGTGGGACTGGAGATGCGACGGCTCCTGCGGTGGGACTGGAGATGCCATGACTCCTGCGGTGGGACTGGAGATGCCATGACTCCTGCGGTGGGACTGGAGATGCCATGACTCCTGCGGTGGGACTGGAGATGCCATGACTCCTACGGTGGGACTGGAGATGCCATGACGCCTGTGATGGAACTGGAGATGCCATGACTCCTGCGGTGGGACTGGAGATGCGACGGCTCCTGCGGTGGGACTGGAGATGCCATGACTCCTGCGGTGGGACTGGAGATGCCATGACTCCTGCGGTGGGACTGGAGATGCCATGACTCCTGCGGTGGGACTGGAGATGCCATGACTCCTGCGGTGGGACTGGAGATGCCATGACTCCTGCGGTGGGACTGGAGATATGATGACTCCTGTGATGGGATGGAAGATGTGATGACTCCTCCGACGGGACGGAAGATGTGATGACTCCTGGGATGGGACGGAAGATGTGATGGCTCCTGCTGGCTTCTGGAGAAGTCTCCTCCGTGCTCCCCATCGCCGTGGTCTCACCACTCCCACATGCAAAAGATTCATTCCCTGTCCGTCAACCTGTGTGCCTCAACCACTGACTCCCAAACCATCCCTTATCAAATGGAAGCTTGCCCACTTAACTTTGTACCTCCTGAGCCTCCAGACACCTCAGATCCTTCCATCTGTCACCATCCCAGCCTTCTCCACACCCGTCTCTTCTCTGAACACCTCCTCCGCCTTCTCCCCCTGGATGAAGCCTGGCTCTCACTTGAAGACACTGCATCCCCTTCAGAGCCCTCAAACCAATAGGCTGGGGGTGAAGCAGGTGTTCTCCAGTCTCCTTGTTGGGGCTTCTACAACACCATCTGTTCTAATTCATTGGGGGGTGCTCTTGCCATCCCCAGACCTAAGACACCATCAAGACCTAGATGACCAGCTGGCTCAACACGTGCTCTTCTACTTGGTCAGGAGAGAGTGGGTGGATCTTCCTCCACCTCAGCTCCCCCAGCCACAGGAAGTCCCTAGTGTCCAGGCAGTCATGACTGTGCAGTCTTTCTGACTGGGGTTTCTTCCAAGGCATGGAGGGGCTCTGAAGCTCACAGGGCAGCCACCAGAAACAGCCAGGAAGGAGTCCACTTGTCTGGGCCTCTACACTTCCAGACCAACTTAGCAAAATTACGACCTCATCTCCATGTGTGTGTGCGCTTCAACTCAATAAATGCTTCCTAAGCACATCAATTTGCTCTGCTGAATGCCGTAGATGCAAAGGCGTCTACAATGAAGATATTTTCATTTTTAAAGAATATGCAAAGGTGCCCTTTTGTTCTCTTTCTCCTGGGCACAAACCTGCGCTTCCTAACCACCTCCAAGCACACAGTGTCTCTTTCCTGGTGTCTAAAATCCTGTCTCCTTGGCCTACTGACATAAGCACTTCTCAAATGCAGACAGGAACAAAAAGTGATGATTAAATCAGTTCATTTTCAAGACAGAATGATTGCCTTCCCCTCTTAGGCTCCCACACCTTAAATATAATAATGCTAGGCATTAAATTGGAGAGATGACTCAGTGGATGGTTTAGTGGTTAAAAGTGCTTACTGTTCTTTAAGACCTGAGTTCAGTTCCCAGTGCCCATGCTGGGCAGCTCACAGCTGCCTATAACTCTGGTTCCAGAGTCTATCCAAAACAGCCTTCTGGTCCCTGCAGGAACTGCAGTAACATGTACACACACACACACACACACACACACACACACACACACACACACACACACACTTTAAAAACACTTAACATAATACTATCAAAATAAGAATTGGTACTTTACACTGTAAACATTTGCGTACATACCAAGTAGGTACACTGGGAATAATATCAAAGCACACAGCAGTAGGCCCGCCAGCCTCACAGACCTGTCTTTCCCGAATCAGACTTGTACAGTCTTCACACTTGCACCAAACATTGTGTGATGCTTGTACTTTGCATTTTCCCCTTACTGAATACTGCACTGTTTCAGAAGTTTAGTATGCTAGGTACAGTATACGTAAGTACCAGTTAGGTCAGATTCCTGACTTAACCTAATAGGACAGTTTCCTATTAACTTGATGGTTAGGTCCAACTGCTAACAAAATCATTCTCGCAATATTCACAGACTACACTGTGGGCAAATGACTAGTTCCATTTGGGGCTTTTATGAATTCTAAAAAGCCATATATATATGGCTTTTTTTTTTAGTGTGTGCATGTTTTTTAAAGTGTGTGCGTGTGCCCATCTACTGGTAACTGCAAAAGAGTTATTTCCAAATACACCAGCCCATTAGAGAGATGTCCCTAGTAGATTTACCAAAGACCAAAACTTCCACTTTTGTAAAGGTGTACATATTCCTTTCGTATATATGGACATGAATAATAATTCCCTAAACTCTGAGTCTGTTCTTATTCTCAGTAGCTCCCATAGGTTTGGGTTTGGTTGGGTTGGTTTGTTGTGTTATCTCCCATGCTCTGCATCTGCTGGTGGCATAGTGAGAGGTTGGGGACCTTGGTTCAGCTCACCTATTCTGGCCCCCTTTCTTGTCTTCTCCGAGAAGAGACTACTCAAACTCCACCCTCTTCCTCCTCTCGCACCCCTCACATTCACAGCCAATCTGTCCTCACCAGGACTTGCCTTTCCACAGGAACTGAATCCGTCCCAGGTTCTCTGTTTTTACCACATCCCTCTTCCAGGAAAGCCTTACCCTCCTGGAATGAAGGCACAGGCTCCTGAGATCTGGGTGTTTGTCTTCTGACAAATCCATCCTCAAACTCCATCTCTAAGGTCTTCAGAAATAGAATTTGGGAAGAAGTGGGGACCAGATGATGTCATAAGGGTATGGGGTCCCTACATTGGCATTAGTGGCCCTATGACAAGGAGGCTATGGGGCTGGTTCTGTTTTGCCATGTGGTAACTTCCTGAAAGTTCCATTTCTTTGGGCCTGGGGATTCCCCTACCCTCCTTCTCCACCTCCTGCCTACTGAATTAGATAAGCCATTTCCTTTGGCCATGTGGGAAAATTTATAAAATGCAATTGTTTGTGAAAAATTTGCTGTGTTTGGGGGTCCTATGTCTGCCTCTGGATCTCCCTATAAGGTCTTGCCACCTGAGTGTGGAATGAAGTGGGAGGATCAACTGAGGATTGATGTGGTGGTTGAGTCCATGAAGGAATGGGGGTCCATGACACCTTCTTCCGTTTCATAAGGAACAAATCACCCTGGGTCTGCAGGGTTCTTACTACCTGAGTGTCACCTGCTGGAGGCATATATCCTCTTGGCCACAGAAGAACTTCCTTTATCACATGGAAAGAGGGCCAAGAGGTGGGTGGACAAGGCTAGAAAAATGAGCAGGCAGCCTGCCCACTAAGCATCCAATCAGCCGAGGTGCCTGACCCAAAGCTGCACCTCAGTATGGAAACACCAATGAGCCATTGCCTGGGGTAAGGTGTTCAACCCAGGTTCATGAAAGGCTTTTCTAAGGCCTGGCACTCATTTCTGCTCCTTCTCTCCTTTCACCCTGGCTGCACCGTCCTTCTCCACCTCTCCCCACCATCACTTCTTTAGCCTGCTGTGGCTCCCATTTCCCCATCCTTCCCTGGGTCAGCTTCAGGACCACTGTCCCTTCCTGAGGCTCTGCTCCAGCTCATTTCCCTTTCATGCTGGGCCACAGATGCTCTGCTTCCACCTTGATGCCACACTGGGGAGTCAATCCAAAACACTCCTGGAAGCTCAGGGCATGCCAAGTGTAAAGGGGAGGTTAGGAGGCAGGGGCTTCCACTCCCACGATGTCAGAGCACTTCCAAAGTCTAGGCAACTGCTGCATGAGGACAGGCTTCGGTGTTGTTCTGAAACTATCTCTCAGTAGCTCTGTAGCTTCAAGAATTATTTAAGAGGATGGAGAGTTGGCCTAGTCAGTAAAGTGCTTACTGTAAAAGCATGAAGGCATGGGTTTGAATCCCCAGCTCCCGAAAAGCCAATTATGGCGTGGAACACTTAAAGTCCCAGCACTGGGAAGGCAGAGAGACAAGTGGATCCATGGAGCCAATCAGTGAGCTCCTAGTTCAGTAAGAGACCCTGTCTCAAAAATAAGGGAAAGCAATTGAGAAAGACATGGAACATTGATTTCTAGCCTCCACACATATTCATATGCACATGCTCACACATTCCCATGAACACACACATGCAGACACACAACGGAAAGTGTCAAGCTCCTCCATGTTCTGTTTTCTTATTCATAAGATGGGTGCTGGATAAAATGCCCACTTGAGAAGGTGTTAATGAAGGCATATGACACGATTTTGGTGGAATACACACACACACACACACACACACACACACACACACACACACACACACACTACATCATGGGATACACAATACTGATAACTGATGTGCCCAGAGAGCATTACCTCCCCAAACCGGTGCTGAATTCACTCATGAAATGACTGCACTAATGTGATGGGACACTTGATGACTTTGAACCTATATCTAGGAAGCTGGGCAGGCTCCATCTAGCATGTAAAAGCTGATCACCCTCAGGACAACAGTGAATATCCAGTTCCATCTGACCCTCAGTTGCACAGCAGCTTCCCATCCTTGGTTGAGAAAGACTCAAGTCACTATTCTGGAGGGGTCAGAAATACACCCAAGAGCCCTACTTCTAATCAAGATCTTTCTAGTTTTGAGCTATAAGGCCGGGGTGGGTCCTGGGTCTCTCCAACCCCATGTGGAGCTTAGAAACTACCAAAGCTGGAAGCTTGACCCCCAAAAGGCTGCGGCCAATTTTTTGTCTAAGTGCTCACACAGACTGATTTTAACTGGCATCTTGTGTTCATTGCAGCCAGTGAGAACTTTGTCCCCAGCAGGGAACTGGGGTTAATGGTTCTGCCTCAGTCATGATCTTTATGAGATTTGCATCTTTCCTGGACAAGTTCTAGGGCAGAGACTGCTCATTTTCAGTGGTTTGCCTGGAACTAGGAATTCCCTTTCTGTAGCAAGTCAGTGCAGTCTTTTATCTCTTTCCAGAAACTCACATATGTTAGCAAAGTGGACCTCTCCAGATCTCATAAGCTGGCTGTGACTTTCAGACCTGGACATGCAGAAGGGCTCCACTCACACAGTGATACTAATGGTGATAATGGTTGGAATGATGCTTGTCATATTGCAAAATATTTCCTCACCCATGCTTATTTCATACTCAGGTGAGAACGGAGAAGCTGACACTAGCAGTATTGGACTTTAAGCCATCTGTGATTAAACTGTGGCCCAGAGAAGTCACTTGACTTTTCTAAGGCCACAGAGACAGCAAGTTTAAGCAAAAACTGAACCCAAGCTGTGGTCTCCTTGTTTCTGATCACATCTTGCTCTCTAACCCTAACTCTTGATCATGGATATTTTTAGGGGGTCCTGGGAGACTAGAATGACACTCCAGGGGAGGAAAGAATACGAAAAAACAGCCAGAGTACATATGGAGACTCGGAATAGCAGACCAACTGTGGCTGGAGAGACAGCTCCTGAAAGTGAGTTCAGAGGAGGCAGGCTTCCCATGCCTGGGTAAAGGACTCCCAGGTGAAGAAGTAAGTGATCTGAACTTAGACTCTGACTTAGTCATTGACCTTCACAGTGACCAGCTGGGGAGGTCTGCTGGACCCCTCTAACAGAGTGAAGCACCCACAACTTCTTTATCCGGAGAACGGACAGCTACATGGCCCTCAGCCAGAACTGTGTCTGAATATGGGCTGGAAGAGGTGGCCCAAGACGGTGAGGACAAAACAGTACCCAGGTAAACAGACCACTGAGGCTTAGTGTAGCTCAGGGGGCATGTACATACAGAGGCCCCAAAGGGTCCCATTGCCCTTAAGACTCAATAGCAAACATCCATGAGAAAAGGCCCTGCAGGATGGAAGGGAGCGTGGACCAGATCTAACTGCACACTGGGAATGTGGACCAGATCTAACTGCACATGGTAACAAGGTCTCTTCTAGAAAGTGAACTTTCTAAACGTAATTTGGGTTCTTTATGAAATGGGGAAGGGCAGCGGAATCCCCACAAGGAACTGGTTGGAAGCTAGGCTCACACTATTTCTACTGCAGTGACTTGAAGCTACAGATCCTGGGAGAGATCGGGCTGTTCAATAGTGGCACAAATGTTCAGCTCACTGAGAGGCAAACTCCTGGGGGAACTTAACCGGAACCACATGTAACTGTGAGTTTCAACACAGAACTGATACACCAGTGTACCATTTGATGCTAGAGCAGGTAACCTGAAAATGAACTCCACTTCAAGTTCTCATTCCAGGATTTTAATCAGATTTGGACCAAATTTGACCCCATACCAAGTGTGGTGCCTTGGGTAGAGAGGTCAATTGTAAATGATACAAGCCTGTCTGTGTCCAAACATTGCCATATATAATCTGTGTTCCACAGTGGACAGCCAGCAACAGCCACAGTGAGCCCAGGGGGAGGACAGCACACAGCCAGGCTCAGGACACAACAGTGGCCATTCCTTCACCTGCTGTGAAAGCCTGTCCTTCCACCAGGCACTATGACTCCCCACAATCTCCAAGGACACCCATGGGGTCCTCTGCTCATGAGTCATGTTACATGGGAGGCTATCTGAATGCAAAAACACATGTGACTCACTTTAAACTCACTTTAAACATCCTCATGCCAGAAGCTGCACTTTCTATCTCCAAGGACAGAGGCAGGCTAACTAAGCCAAAGGTTTCACACTTTTCACAATCAATGGTAGAATCTTGTAACACTCTGAGAATTCATGGTGGTCCATGGCCATGAGTGGCCAGTGATCCTGAGTACTGGGTGTCAGTCATTTTACATCCACCATCCCTTCATGAGACACACTGGAAACTGGTGGTTGAGAGACTGCAGCTCCACCACAGGAGAAGCATGGACTTGACTAAGATTCCAGTTCAGAGCAGGCTAACAAAACCAGCCCACCACTGCATGACCTGCAAGCGCATGGGGACAGAACGTGACACAACTCTGGACAGCATGATCACCCACCCACACAGTTATTTGGGTAGAATGTTGACTGAGGATGGCACAAGGAAAAAAGCAGGTGCTCCCAGGAGTCTATGTCTTACAAGCTGGCCTGCCTGCATCACCATCTATGGTGATTCCCTCACACAGTATATAGTAATTCACTACTCATCTATGTACTTTCATACTGTTCACTCTAAAACCCAGGACCACAGGCATTCCAGGTAAGCATTCAGCTAATAGGCCACAACCCAACTAAGCCAAGAGACTAATGGTGCCCAGAGGTCGTTAGGAAACAAGGTGTGTATGGTTACATTTGGGGCCAGATACAAGGGGCACTAGATGGCACCTTGCAGGCTGAGTGACAGCCATGAACCAGGATGGCTGTAGAGAATCAGAGGTGATGAGGTAGTATGTGAAGTTCAGAGATTTGAGATAAGGAAACAAGATAATCAACTGTGTTCCTCCTCTCAAGGCTGATGGTACACGTGGGAAAATGGAGGGCTGACAGGAGACGCATGTGGATGATTCCCAGGGAAAGAAGGGTCTATGAGAAATGCCTCTATATAATTCCCCAAAGCTAGTGCTTCTGGGGATGCTTGCACATCAGAGAACAAGATGGGCCATGCTGGGAGAGGACTGAGACCTGGATGTCCTTTGTGATTCTCAGAATGAGGTGAGGCCTGCCTTTGTGACCTCACAGGGTAAGTCCCTGCCTTAGTGACAGCAGAGGTTTTGGCCTGAGGGTAACACAGAGTCCAGCAAGGACAGCTGGGAGTCAAAGCAGGCCCAAGTGTCTCAGTAAGTTTGGGCTGTTTTCTGGGATGGACACTTCCTGACATTCATCATGTGAGTGACTCACTCAGCGTGAGGCACTTCTACATTGGTGCTTAACATGGGGAGACTGAAACACAGTGAGGTAATTAAAATGTCTCTTACTTAGGGCAGCTCATCCTAAGAAGAGCTAGAAACAGCAGGGATCAGGGGTCCCATCGCAGTGGGACTGTCTACTCAAGAACCCAGGGAGAGAAACTGCTGGACTCACCAGGGAGAGGGGCCTTGGAATGAAGCCACACAGATGTATCTGGACCAGGACTCCAACCTCCAGCCTAGGTAAGGAAGGATGGAGGGTTCCTGTTTGCATGCCCCAAAATGACCATCATTCATAGTGTGTCCAGGGATGGTAGAGGAAGTCTCTGGGGTACTGATGTCAGCTTCCCTGGCAGTAGCAATCTTTTCATTTGTACTCAGATAGCTGGCAAATACAGGAACAAACTCAATGTCACTATCACAGGAACACCATGGCTGCACTCTCCCCTCTAATTCTGTATTATATACATGTTCTCACTTGGTATGTGTGCTATTGGTGTGTGCTCCTGTCTGCAGGTTCACATCCATGTGTGAAAGTACATGTAGATGATACTGAATAATGTCACATGTCTTCCTCTACCAACATATATGAGACAGGGTAAATTTATGCTCAGCCTTTGTTAATAAAATGACATCATCACATGTACTATAGCTTACTTGCTAGGACAGTGTACTCAGCACAGTGTGGGAAAGCACGTTCACACTTCATGCTACACTCAGGCACATAGGCAAAAGCTGGAGAGAGATGTGTGGTCAGGCCTCTGTTGCCTCATATAATAGCTCACTGCCATGGTAATGGCTATGGTCTTCATGGGAGGGAGCACAGTATTCCCCCATAAGAGCCCTCCCCAGCTATGAGGTTGGGATTGCTCTCTCTAGCCCATCATGTTAGCCGCAACTGCACAGTTCACGTGGGGTGCTAGCCAGAAAGGACAGACGGTTAAACAGGGCAGTTGATTCCATTCCCTAGTGATCAGGAATAGAGTGTCAATCAAATGGATGTGCAGGTGTCCACAGCAAGGAAGCCCTTTGCTCTGTGCCCAGGAATGATAGCTATGGCTGTATCATATGGCAGATCCATTGGTAGCTTATTGAGAAACCACCACGATAAGGAACCAGCTCGTATCCAGCTCTATCCACAAGTCACTCATGGTACAGATGCTACAGAAGGTTGTCGGACACCTCCTCCCGTTACTGGACAGACTACAGAGCCTCTGGTACGACAGTCACTCTCCTCCATGTCTGTGAAGATGAGACAGGGTGAGCAGCAGGAAGCACAAACTACATCAGAACAGGCCACACTCTGGTCCCCAGGGGCAGAGATTCCATTGTTCACTCAACCACTCCACAGGAAGAGCCACAGCCACCATGAGGTGATGAGGCCTTGGAGTTGAAGAAGAAAATGCCTGTGCTCTAGCCCACCTCTCACAGATCCAGGAACTCCAGCCACGAAACCACCCAGGAACCCGGAGCCTGGCAACCGTGACTCATAGAAGATTGTTCAGAAGATGACCTAACAACTTTGTGATGGACACAGGAAGCTCAGTGTCCTGCAGACCCAGGCAGAGGTTGAAATATCCAGCTGGGGAGGTCTGCTTGACCCCTCTAACAGAGTGAAGCACCCACAACTTCTTTATCTGGAGAACGGACAGCTACATGGCCCTCAGCCAGAACTGTGTCTGAATATGGGCTGGAAGAGGTGGCCCAAGACAGTGAGGACAAAACAGTACCCAGGTAAACAGACCACTGAGGCTTAGTGTAGCTCAGGGTGTATGTACATACAGAGGCCCCAAAGGGTCCCACTGCCCTTAAGAGTCAATAGCAAACATCCATGAGAAGAGGCCCTGCAGGATGGAAGGGAGCGTGGACCAGATCTAACTGCACACTGGGAATGTGGACCAGATCTAACTGCACACTGGGAATGTGGACCAGATCTAACTGCACACTGGGAATGTGGACCAGATCTAACTGCACACTGGGAATGTGGACCAGATCTAACTGCACACTGGGAATGTGGACCAGATCTAACTGCACACTGGGAATGTGGACCAGATCTAACTGCACACTGGGAATGTGGACCAGATCTAACTGCACACTGGGAATGTGGACCAGATCTAACTGCACACTGGGAATGTGGACCAGATCTAACTGCACACTGGGAATGTGGACCAGATCTAACTGCACACTGGGAATGTGGACCAGATCTAACTGCACACTGGGAATGTGGACCAGATCTAACTGCACACTGGGAATGTGGACCAGATCTAACTGCACACTGGGAATGTGGACCAGATCTAACTGTACATGGTAACAAGGCCTCTTCTAGAAAGTGAACTCTCTAAACGTAATTTGGGTTCTTTATGAAATGGGGAAGGGCAGCGGAATCCCCACAAGGAACTGGTTGGCAGCTAGGCTCACACTATTTCTACTGCAGTGACTTGAAGCTACAGATCCTGGGAGAGATCAGGCTGTTCAATAGTGGCACAAATGTTCAGCTCACTGAGAGGCAAACTCCTGAGAGAATTTAACCGGAACCACATGTAACTGTGAGTTTCAACACAGAATTGATACACCAGTGTACCATTTGATGCTAGAGTAGGTAACCTGAAAATGAACTCCACTTCAAGTTCTCATTCCAGGATTTTAATCAGATTTGGACCAAATTTGACCCCATACCAAGTGTGGTGCCTTGGGTAGAGAGGTCAATTGTAAATGATACAAGCCTGTCTGCGTCCAAACATTGCCATATATAATCTGTGTTCCACAGTGGACAGCCAGCAACAGCCACAGTGAGCCCAGGGGGAGGACAGCACACAGCCAGGCTCAGGACACAACAGTGGCCATTCCTTCACCTGCTGTGAAAGCCTGTCCTTCCACCAGGCACTATGACTCCCCACAATCTCCAAGGACACCCATGGGGTCCTCTGCTCACGAGTCATGTTACATGGGAGGCTATCTGAATGCAAAAACACACAACGTGACTCACTTTAAACTCACTTTAAATATCCTCATGCCAGAAGCTGCACTTTCTATCTCCAAGGACAGAGGCAGGCTAACTAAGCCAAAGGTTTCACACTTTTCACAATCAATGGTAGAATCTTGTAACATTCTGAGAATTCATGGTGGTCCATGGCCATGAATGGCCAGCGATCCTGAGTACTAGGTGTCAGTCATTTTACATCCACCATCCCTTCATGAGACAGACACACTGGAAACTGGTGGTTGAGAGACTGCAGCTCCACCACAGGAGAAGCATGGACTTGACTAAGATTCCAGTTCAGAGCAGGCTAACAAAACCAGCCCACCACTGCATGACCAGCAAGCACATGGGGACAGAACGTGACACAACTCTGGACAGCATGATCACCCACCCACACAGTTATTTGGGTGGAAGGTCGGCTGAGGATGGCATAAGGAAAAAATCAGGTGCTCCCAGGAGTCTATGTCTTACAAGTTGGCCTGCCTGCATCACCATCTATGGTGATTCCCTCACACAGTATATAGTAATTCACTACTCATCTATGTACTTTCATACTGTTTACTCTAAAACCCAGGACCACAGGCATTCCAGGTAAGCATTCAGCTAATAGGCCACAACCCAACTAAGCCAAGAGACTAATGGTGCCCAGAGGTCGTTAGGAAACAAGGTGTGTATGGTTACATTTGGGGCCAGATACAAGGGGCACTAGATGGCACCTTGCAGGCTGAGTGACAGCCATGAACCAGGATGGCTGTAGAGAATCGGAGGTGATGAGGCAGAGTGTGAAGTTCAGAGATTTGAGATAAGGAAACAAGATAATCAACTGTGTTCCTCCTCTCAAGGCTGATGGTACACGTGGGAAAATGGAGGGCTGACAGGAGACGCATGTGGATGATTCCCAGGGAAAGAAGGGTCTATGAGAAATGCCTCTATATAATTCCCCAAAGCTAGTGCTTCTGGGGATGCTTGCACATCAGAGAACAAGATGGGCCATGCTGGGAGAGGACTGAGGCCTGGATGTCCTTTGTGATTCTCAGAATGAGGTGAGGCCTGCCTTTGTGACCTCACAGGGAAAGTCCCTGCCCTAGTGACAGCAGTGGTCTTGGCCTGAGGGCAACACAGAGTCCAGCAAGGACAGCTGGGAGTCAAAGCAGGCCCAAGTATCTTGGAGGTTTGGGGCTATTTTCTGGGATGGATACTACCCAAAATTAATCTGAGTGACTCACTCAGCGTGAGGCACTTCTACATTGGTGCTTAACATGGGGAGACTGAAACATAGTGAGATAATTAAAATGTCTCTTACTTAGGGCAGCTCATCCTAAGAAGAGCTAGAAACAGCAGGGATCAGGGGTCCCATCGCAGTGGGACTGTCTACTCAAGAACCCAGGGAGAGAAACTGCTGGACTCACCAGGGAGAGGGGCCTTGGAATGAAGCCACACAGATGTATCTGGACCAGGACTCCAACCTCCAGCCTAGGTAAGGAAGGATGGAGGGTTCCTGTTTGCATGCCCCAAAATGACCATCATTCATAGTGTGTCCAGGGATGGTAGAGGAAGTCTCTGGGGTACTGATGTCAGCTTCCCTGGCAGTAGCAATCTTTTCATTTGTACTCAGATAGCTGGCAAATACAGGAACAAACTCAATGTCACTATCACAGGAACACCATGGCTGCACTCTCCCCTCTAATTCTGTATTATATACATGTTCTCACTTGGTATGTGTGCTATTGGTGTGTGCTCCTGTCTGCAGGTTCACATCCATGTGTGAAAGTACATGTAGATGATACTGAATAATGTCACATGTCTTCCTCTACCAACATATATGAGACAGGGTAAATTTATGCTCAGCCTTTGTTTATAAGATGACAGCATCACCACATCTTAAACATCCCACTTTGCTGGGACAGCGTGCTCAGCACAGTGTGGGAAAGCATGGTGGTTCCTCATACTAAAATCAGACCCACAGGAAGAAGCTGGACAGAGATGTGGTAAAGCCTCTGTTACCTCATATGATAGCTCATCAGCATGGTAATGGCTGTGGTCTTCATGGGAGGGAGCACAGTATCTACTGGGGTGGGCTGTGGGATTCAGATGGAACTGCAGGTGTGAAAGTAAGTTGGGGCTAAGTGGTGGGATGAATCCATACAGGATTTTTGGGATGAAGGCCTAATGTAAACTCCTTATGCTACTCAGAGAAGTGGGGGTGATAAAGGGTGTGAGACACAATGTGGTCCTTGAAGTGACCTTTAACAGGACCTCTGCTCCAACACTAGGAAAAGTTGCAGTAAGTATCAGCAGACATGTTCCAAGGACTAGCCAAACAAGGACTCAAGGAGATCACAGCCACTATTCACCAGAGAATGAGGTCACAGGATGACCCCAGTCTGTACCATGTGAAAAGACTTTAGGTTACAGACCGGAGCAGGATAAAGCTCTGTTCTTGTGCCCCAAGCCAGGGACAGCAGTCCTCTATGACAGCCCATAGTGTCCAGGCACGTCAGTTCTTTTCTTCCACTAACCTCCACCTGTACTTGTCAGAAAAGGTGACAGCAGCTGAGGCAGAGCCAGCACCCATGTCAGGATCCGGTTTCCAAACTGTGATGGGATGGAGCTCTGCTGTCACACTGTTCTCTGGTGAGTGACGTTCTCAGAGGCCATTGACTACTACTGTGTGAGAGCCAGGCTGGGAAATCTCATGACATTCTCAGAGGCCATTGACTACTATGGGAGAGGCAGGTTGGAAAATTTCATGACATTCTCAGAGGCCATTGACTACTATGTGAGAGCCAGGCTGGGAAATCTCATGACATTCTCAGAGGCCATTGACTGCTATGGGAGAGCCAGGCTGGAAAATTTCATGACATTCTGCTTTCAGTGCCCTCCTCCTTCAAGCTATATTGAATGGTGGTGAAGGGACAAGTCGAAGGCCAAGTTTACCACAGGATCCTACAGATGGCATCCTCCAAGTCCCTTGACTAGAGAAACTTGCTGATAAAATAAATCAGCAGAAATAATAGATGAAGATTTGAACATTGCACAGTGGGACTGAGTATAACACATCCCCATGGCCTTGCTCTTCCCAGGGGTGGTGATCCCTGCCGGGGAAGGAAAATAGTTATGAGCCTGTTCCCCAGAAATGGTCATAAGGGAAGCCTTCCCCTAGTACCAGTCCAAAAGACACCCATGTGCTTGGACAGCCTTGTGCTTTCCCAAACGGAGTGAGGCCTGTCCTCTGTGACCTCACATAAGGGTCACTGCCATGGTTATGGCTGTGACTTACTTCTGAGGGCAACATTAGGATTTATACCCAGAAGAAGGTGGGTAGGGATATATTTCAGGTAAATGACTGCAGAAAATTCTTTGGGTGAAAATGTGATCTCACACTAGTGTGTGGACACGTCGGGGGCATTATAGAAAAAGGGTGACTAAGTCACAATTCCATGTCACAGGTTTTTGATATACAAGACAGATGTGGTCTTAAGAAGAGCTGCATTAGAAAGGAGCAGAGAGACACCCACACTGAGCATGGTTATGCATGACATGCAGGGAGAGGACACCATTCACACACAGGAAAGAGGCCTTGTGAAGATCTGCACAGCGACAAGTGCCTTAGCAAGACATCCTCTAGACACATGAGGGACAAATCTCTGTTGTTTCCTTGAACTCCCTGTGATATTCCGTCATGGGAGCTGACCACAGAATGGGATGAAAGACTGCATGACCCTTGTTGGGACTCTCTTAGCTCTCTCTATTAGAAGCAATAACCTTCCCACATGAGCTCTTCAAGCCTCTCCACTATAGGCAGAGTCAGACATATATCAGGAAAGATTTCCCAACCACCTTCTCTCCTACATATTTGATGTATTTGTATTATGTGTAATTTATTTCATCTGGACTGTGTGCTATGTGTCTCTGTGTTCCTAAAGGACAGGTCAATGATGTTCTGATTACATTTGACATGACAGAAAAGGACACCAAGTATTTTCCTCTGTCAATATCAACCTGTCTATTTTTATTTTCAGAAAAGCTGACCATAGAAAAAGGCTAATGACAATGTAGCTTTGGACACACCTGGACTCCACTGCCTCGAGCCTGAAGAGAAACAGGTACAGGATCCGATGAGGCAGTGAACCCAGGCTAAAATCTGGACACTAAAAAGCCAATATATACCTACCGAAAGTAGTGAAGGCCAAATATGGACCCTTAGAATCCTGAGTTAAAGGTTGAGGTGAAAGTAGCCTCCTGAAATTCATCTAGCCTTTTGGAGATACCTTAAAATTTGTGAGCCTGAATGTAGCCATTAATGAGACCGTTAGTTCTGCTCCTTGTTTGCTGTTTTTGTTTTTGTTTTCTTTATGGTTCTTAATTGTTCTTTTGCAGACCTGCCAGCCTAAGTAGTGCTGGAATCAAGAAAAATGGGCCTTGGTGGTTCGTGTTCCTGGAGCTGCGTCCATGCCAGTGGACCATGGCAGTTAGACACAGATGATGCTCACACGCTCCAGAAGAAACTGACATCGCTGTTGCCATTGTTGCGGTTATAGCAGTGGTGGCCACTGCTACTATTATTTCTGGGATGGCTATTTCATAATTGGGTTCTACAGCTAGCACAATGGAGACCCTGGCAGCAAAAGTAGCTACCACAGTTAATCTTTTATTTTATTGGGCATGATAAATTTAATTCTACATTTATACATTTAAATTGGCTTTGAAAGTTGTTAAAATTATTAAAACTCAAGTTCCATTTGCTTATGGGATACCACCTTATAAGGACTCCAATTTGCAGTAAAGCTCATTTAAGAAGGGAATGGCTCAATTGCCTTTAGCCTCCTGGCTATGGGTGGGTTAGGACTTCTGTTGGTCTTTTCTGTGTCACACAGATTGCAAGCCCAGCGCCACTTTGAGATCTTTGGCAGCAGTTACTCTACAGCTCACGAGGTTGAGTCTGTATGATAATGAGTATTCAAAGACAGGTAATGCTTGGGGGGCAGTCATCAACCTAAGACAGAGCACTTGTGTGGCCTGGGCAGGTGTCTCTATGACGGGTAAGGTGACCTGCTGACGTCCCACGCAACCTAAGTCAGAAGCTCATTTTTTAGTAAAAAGGGGGGACCTGTGGGCCCTGGCCCCCACTGTGAGTGGCTGCCACCTTGCTTGCCGACCTTGACCAGATGTCCTCCCTATCAGATTCCCTGCCAGTTTCCTTCTACCTAACTTTTAACCGGAGGTCTTGGCTCCTGTTTTACACCATTTGGTGTAAACAACTTAGATGCAAGAATGTGGCGAACTTCTGCCCTCTGGGGATCCGCCATTGTGCTGTAAGCCTGTATTTAAGGTTTCCTCCCTCTTTCAATAAATGGCATTCGGCTGGCATTCGGCTGGCATTCGGCCTTCAGCCATGGTGAATGACTCGCTGTCTCTTGTCCCTTATTTTTTAATCCGCAGCCCCTCGCTCGGACATGGTGAACGGGTATCGGTAACGCGGGCGTTGACGTTACAAATGGAGGTCTCACCGAGATTCTACCAAGACACTACTGAGATCCGAGAAAGAAGGAACGAGCTGATGGACACCCAAAAGGTAAGGTTGGCCAGCAATTTAAAGAAAAAAAAGAAAAGATAAGGGTGAATTGAAATGGGTGGAGCTAGCTCACAGTCAGTTGATGGGACTGTTGAAGCAGGAAGGCACCGAAATTAAGAAAGGGCAAGACAGCTAAAGATTTTAAATAAAAAAGGAAATCTTCCCAAAAGAGAAGAGGGAAGGAAAGGAAATTTCCCGTTAGAAAAGGGAGAAAAAAATTTAATCAAGAAAAAAGGATTTTCCCAGGAAAAAGGGGAAAAATTTTGAAACTAGGCCTAAAGATTGGGGCCCTGTAGAGGAAGGATGAACAAAAGAGAGAAGCCTCTTCCCAATGGTAATAGAGGAAAAAAAGACTTTTTCCAATTGTAGAATTTTCAGGATGGCTGAAGCTCTGAGCTCTTTCTGCAGTGCAGCATCTGAATTACAAAGAATCGGCAGGTAGGTCTCATTGCTGCTGGCTGAACAGCAAGGGAGCCCAGAGGTTAGATGTTTTGCTGTCTGTTTGCTTATTTTGGCTCAAATGTTTTTTATTTTTCCCTCGTAGTGGGAATAATTCAATATTTAGGATCCCTTCGTGGGAAATGTTTTTCTGTTTTTCCCTTATGGCGGGAATAACTCATTAGGTAGTCCCTTCATGGGAGTAGGAAGTTTAAATGTGAGTTTGTGTGTGCAGGGCGCTGCCCAGCAGGGCAGCGGTTGACAAAGGCATGCACAAGATGGCCCAGAGCTGCAGGAGGACAGGTACTTGCAGGTGGGAGGCAGAGCTGCGATGGAACACTGCCTGGGCTGGCACTGACAATAGAGCCTGAGCAGTGGGCGGAGCCAAAGCTAAGCCTCAGCTTCAGCTCACTCCAAGTAAGCAGAGGCCCAGGACTAGTGCTAAAAGTTTAACAGGAATCTGGGGGGGGGGGGGGGCATTGTGGTAAAGGCACTTGCTGTGGGCAGCAGCATGTGAGATAGCCCGGAGCAGCAGGTGGGCAGGTACACACACACACAGGCAGGAGGTGGAGCTGCAAGGTCAACTGACCTGACCAAGCAAGCAGAGTCCAGGAGAGGGACTAGCACTAAAAGTTTAAACGGGGCCCAACTTCTGGTGAAAAATGGTTTCGGTCAGGACATTGAATGGTAAGTCAATGATGTGTGAATAAAGGATTTTTTGTTCTTTTGATTGTCTTAATAAGTGTTTGGATGAATATTTGATTCTCATGATAGATAAACTAAAGGAACAGGATTCATAATTTGGAACTATACATTAGGTATGCTCTTGTCTGTTGATCATTCCTGAAAATTTGGTTCTGTTCTTTAAGTTGCTTTACAGAAATACTTGATTTAATTCTCTAGAAATACAACACCTGAAATAGATTGGGTTGTTAGCTTATTAAATAATGTTGTTACTAAGATAAACCCATAAATAATAATCTCTTACTGATAAAGAGGTTTCAAAATTATTTTTCCAGTAAATAAAATACAGGTAAATTGTTTGGTCCACATTGTTAATAATTGGCTATTTGTGCTAATGTGTTACTTGGAATTTATAAAAAAGGATCCTCTTTTTAAGATTTTATAAAGATACTCCAGAGTATTGCCTAAAGTTACCTCTTCAAATCCTATAGAGATTGTATTTAATGCTTTTATAACTGGCATATGTAAAGAGGACCATAGAAACAGAAGCTGATGATAGAATTGCTCAATTATTATTGCTTTCATATTTTAAATGCAAAATGGCGCCTATATGTAAAACTGGAGGCTTTAGAGGTTAAAAAAAAAAAAAAAAGGAGGTGTAAGGTATCGGCACAGCTCAGACACCATTGCAGAGCAGGCTACTTTTAAATTGGAAGGATGAGGAAGGTCATGCAGGAACTTTTCAACCCTTTGTGCTACCTGACATTCCAGTGAACTTGTGGGGACGAGATGTGTTAGATGGTATGGGAGCAGTGCTTACTACACAGCCTGTACAACAGATGCTGAAAAGTCAGGGCTACTGCCCGGGCAGAGGCTTAGGGAAAATGTTGTAAGGAGACCCACTCCCTGTGGCAGACAAAAACTGTGTCACTAGAGGTCCTGGGGATACTAGAGGACTAGGGTCTTTTCCATAGGGGTCACTACAAAGCAGCCTTCGATTAAACAGCTGATAAAAATCACTTGGAAAAGTGATGACCCTGTGTGGGTGGAACAGTGGCCCCTTACTAAAGAAAAATTGGAGGCTGCGAACACATTAGTTAAGGAACAGTTAGATGCTGGACATATCATTCCTTCCACTTCACCTTGGAACTCACCTAGATTTGTTATTAAAAAGAAGTCAGGAAAATGGAGGCTATTACAGGATCTTAGAGCTGTAAATAAAACCATGCTTCTCATGGGAGCAACACAACCTGGCTTGCCTGCCCCTGTGGCAATTCCTAAACATTGACATTTAATTGTGATTGACTTATATGGATGATATATTAATGGTTGCTAAAGATAAAAAACTTGTTTTTGATGCCTTTTCTAATTTACAAGAGGTTCTTAGCCTGGCTAATTTACAGATAGCCCCAGAAAAGGTACAGGTATCTTTTCCCTATCATTATTTCGGTCATGAATTGCTACGCACAGGCATACGTCCACAAATGATTACTCTGCGTACGGATCAGCTACTCACGCTTAATGATTTCCAAACCTTTCTGGGAGATATTCAGTGGCTTGGGTCCACTTTAAAAATTCCAACAGGTCAGCTTCGCCCTTTGTATGACATCTTAAAGGGCAACCCTGACCCTTTATCTCCCCGTAAATTAACAGCTGAAGGACGTATAGCCCTACAACGAGTTCAAGAGGCCGTGGAACAGGCTCAAGTGCAGTATATAGATCTTTCTTCTCCCTTATTGTATTTGATATTTTGTTTTACCAGTTCACCTACTGGAGTGTTTTGGCAAACAGGTCCTATTCTATGGGTACGTTCCCCAGCTTCTCCAGCAAAAACCAAAACACCTTATCCTCAGGCTGTTGCTCAGATTACATTTAAGGGAATCAAGATCAATGTTCAAACTTTTGGTAAGGAGCCAGATATTGTGGTGACCCCATACACCCAGTCTCAAATAGCATGGTTGCAAGCTAATGATAATGATTGGACCATATTGACATGCTTCATGCAGGGTCAGTTTGATACTCACTATCCCTCCAATGATGTATGTCATTTTTTTAAATTGCATCCTGTTACATTTCCCAAGATAGTACAGATGACTCCTATTCCTCAGGCCCGTGTGGTATTTACTGATGGCACTTCACGTGGTTTTGCTGTGGTGGTTTCTGGTAACATAGTAAAGAGAATGAAAGTCCAGGGCACTTCTGCCCAAATGGCAGAGGTACAGGCACTGTTGTTTGCATTACAGATGTTTTCTGATGAGAGTGTAACTATTTATACTGATAGTCAATATGTAGCACATGCCATTATGCCTTTGGAGACAACAGCCTACATACCATCCATTTCTCCCATTCATGAATATTTATTGCAAGTGCAAGAACTTATATGGTCCCACTCACATAACCTTTATGTGGGCAATATTAGAGCTCACACTCAATTGCCTGGACCTCTAAGTGAAGGTAATGAGAGGGCTGATGCCATTATTCGTATGGCTGTCACATTAGTTTGTTCTGCCTCTGATAAGGCTACTCAGTTGCATCAACGTTATCATCTTAATGCTGGATCTCTTCGTCATCATACAGGCATAACCCAGGAACAAGCCATCCAGATAGTTAAATCATGTCCTATTTGTGTTGAATTTTTACCTGTTCCTCATTTGGGAGTTAATCCCCGAGGACTTTTACCTAATCATGTGTGGCAGATGAACGTCACACACGTGCCTTCCTTTGGAAAACTACAATATGTCCATGTGTCTATTGATACATATTCTTCTCTAATTTTTGCTTCTGCCCATTCAGGGGAAAGGTTAAGGATGTGAAGAATCATTGTCTTCATGCTTTTGCTTACATGGGAGTGCCAAAATGCATAAGGACTGACGATGGTCCCGCCTACAGCAGTACGGGATTTTCAAAATTCTGTCAAGACTTTTCTATTGTTAATAAGACTGGTATTCCTTATAATCCTCAAGGACAGGCTATAGTAGAACGCTGCCATCGTACCTTAAAAACATATATTTCTAAAGTAAAAATGGGGGAGCTAGGGGCTCATCTCTCTTCTCCACATTCTATTCTTTCCCTTGTTTTATATATTTTAAATTTTTTATCAGTGGATTCTGCTGGAGTATCCGCTGCAGATAAGCACTGGAGGGCTCCTGTTGCAAATCATCCTCTGGTGCGATGGAAGGATCTTTCTACTGGCACTTGGAGCAGACCCGATCCGGTGTTGGTGTGGGCCCGGGGATCTGTTTGTGTCTTTCTGCAGGACAATGAAGTTCCTCTTTGGGTTCCTGAATGCTGTGTGCACCCTGTGGCTTCTGTTGAATCCCAACATGGCAGAGACCTATTGGGCCTTTGTAAAAAACTCACCCCTTCTGATGCCAATGGGGATTGAGAGCCCAATACGGCCAGCCTTGGCAAACATTATTGTAAGCCTAGGAACTGTAGCCATGTGGTTGGATTCTTCAGAAGGTAATGTATGGTAACTTTTTTAAAAAATGTTGAGAATGTGTCACACCTTGGAGATTAAGGATAACTCTGAAAGTCAATGACCTTCATTTGTTAACAGTAGCATGCCAGCTAAGCCTTTTCATATTTTGCCACCCTGTTCAAGCTCATGTAGAACCTACTTTTTAGGAATGGCTCTGTGCAAACATTTATTGGCCTCCTGAAATTCATCTAGCCTTTTGGAGATACCTTAAAATTTGTGAGCCTGAATGTAGCCATTAATGAGACCGTTAGTTCTGCTCCTTGTTTGCTGTTTTTGTTTTTGTTTTCTTTATGGTTCTTAATTGTTCTTTTGCAGACCTGCCAGCCTAAGTAGTGCTGGGATCAAGAAAAATGGGCCTTGGTGGTTCGTGTTCCTGGAGCTGCGTCCATGCCAGTGGACCATGGCAGTTAGACACAGATGATGCTCACACGCTCCAGAAGAAACTGACATCGCTGTTGCCATTGTTGCGGTTATAGCAGTGGTGGCCACTGCTACTATTATTTCTGGGATGGCTATTTCATAATTGGGTTCTACAGCTAGCACAATGGAGACCCTGGCAGCAAAAGTAGCTACCACAGTTAATCTTTTATTTTATTGGGCATGATAAATTTAATTCTACATTTATACATTTAAATTGGCTTTGAAAGTTGTTAAAATTATTAAAACTCAAGTTCCATTTGCTTATGGGATACCACCTTATAAGGACTCCAATTTGCAGTAAAGCTCATTTAAGAAGGAAATGGCTCAATTGCCTTTAGCCTCCTGGCTATGGGTGGGTTAGGACTTCTGTTGGTCTTTTCTGTGTCACACAGATTGCAAGCCCAGCGCCACTTTGAGATCTTTGGCAGCAGTTACTCTACAGCTCACGAGGTTGAGTCTGTATGATAATGAGTATTCAAAGACAGGTAATGCTTGGGGGGCAGTCATCAACCTAAGACAGAGCACTTGTGTGGCCTGGGCAGGTGTCTCTATGACGGGTAAGGTGACCTGCTGACGTCCCACGCAACCTAAGTCAGAAGCTCATTTTTTAGTAAAAAGGGGGGACCTGTGGGCCCTGGCCCCCACTGTGAGTGGCTGCCACCTTGCTTGCCGACCTTGACCAGATGTCCTCCCTATCAGATTCCCTGCCAGTTTCCTTCTACCTAACTTTTAACCGGAGGTCTTGGCTCCTGTTTTACACCATTTGGTGTAAACAACTTAGATGCAAGAATGTGGCGAACTTCTGCCCTCTGGGGATCCGCCATTGTGCTGTAAGCCTGTATTTAAGGTTTCCTCCCTCTTTCAATAAATGGCATTCGGCTGGCATTCGGCTGGCATTCGGCCTTCAGCCATGGTGAATGACTCGCTGTCTCTTGTCCCTTATTTTTTAATCCGCAGCCCCTCGCTCGGACATGGTGAACGGGTATCGGTAACGCGGGCGTTGACGTTACAAATGGAGGTCTCACCGAGATTCTACCAAGACACTACTGAGATCCGAGAAAGAAGGAACGAGCTGATGGACACCCAAAAGGTAAGGTTGGCCAGCAATTTAAAGAAAAAAAAGAAAAGATAAGGGTGAATTGAAATGGGTGGAGCTAGCTCACAGTCAGTTGATGGGACTGTTGAAGCAGGAAGGCACCGAAATTAAGAAAGGGCAAGACAGCTAAAGATTTTAAATAAAAAAGGAAATCTTCCCAAAAGAGAAGAGGGAAGGAAAGGAAATTTCCCGTTAGAAAAGGGAGAAAAAAATTTAATCAAGAAAAAAGGATTTTCCCAGGAAAAAGGGGAAAAATTTTGAAACTAGGCCTAAAGATTGGGGCCCTGTAGAGGAAGGATGAACAAAAGAGAGAAGCCTCTTCCCAATGGTAATAGAGGAAAAAAAGACTTTTTCCAATTGTAGAATTTTCAGGATGGCTGAAGCTCTGAGCTCTTTCTGCAGTGCAGCATCTGAATTACAAAGAATCGGCAGGTAGGTCTCATTGCTGCTGGCTGAACAGCAAGGGAGCCCAGAGGTTAGAAGTTTTGCTGTCTGTTTGCTTATTTTGGCTCAAATGTTTTTTATTTTTCCCTCGTAGTGGGAATAATTCAATATTTAGGATCCCTTCGTGGGAAATGTTTTTCTGTTTTTCCCTTATGGCGGGAATAACTCATTAGGTAGTCCCTTCATGGGAGTAGGAAGTTTAAATGTGAGTTTGTGTGTGCAGGGCGCTGCCCAGCAGGGCAGCGGTTGACAAAGGCATGCACAAGATGGCCCAGAGCTGCAGGAGGACAGGTACTTGCAGGTGGGAGGCAGAGCTGCGATGGAACACTGCCTGGGCTGGCACTGACAATAGAGCCTGAGCAGTGGGCGGAGCCAAAGCTAAGCCTCAGCTTCAGCTCACTCCAAGTAAGCAGAGGCCCAGGACTAGTGCTAAAAGTTTAAACAGGAATCTGGGGGGGGGGGGCATTGTGGTAAAGGCACTTGCTGTGGGCAGCAGCATGTGAGATAGCCCGGAGCAGCAGGTGGGCAGGTACACACACACACACAGGCAGGAGGTGGAGCTGCAAGGTCAACTGACCTGACCAAGCAAGCAGAGTCCAGGAGAGGGACTAGCACTAAAAGTTTAAACGGGGCCCAACTTCTGGTGAAAAATGGTTTCGGTCAGGACATTGAATGGTAAGTCAATGATGTGTGAATAAAGGATTTTTTGTTCTTTTGATTGTCTTAATAAGTGTTTGGATGAATATTTGATTCTCATGATAGATAAACTAAAGGAACAGGATTCATAATTTGGAACTATACATTAGGTATGCTCTTGTCTGTTGATCATTCCTGAAAATTTGGTTCTGCTCTTTAAGTTGCTTTACAGAAATACTTGATTTAATTCTCTAGAAATACAACACCTGAAATAGATTGGGTTGTTAGCTTATTAAATAATGTTGTTACTAAGATAAACCCATAAATAATAATCTCTTACTGATAAAGAGGTTTCAAAATTATTTTTCCAGTAAATAAAATACAGGTAAATTGTTTGGTCCACATTGTTAATAATTGGCTATTTGTGCTAATGTGTTACTTGGAATTTATAAAAAAGGATCCTCTTTTTAAGATTTTATAAAGATACTCCAGAGTATTGCCTAAAGTTACCTCTTCAAATCCTATAGAGATTGTATTTAATGCTTTTATAACTGGCATATGTAAAGAGGACCATAGAAACAGAAGCTGATGATAGAATTGCTCAATTATTATTGCTTTCATATTTTAAATGCAAAATGGCGCCTATATGTAAAACTGGAGGCTTTAGAGGTTAAAAAAAAAAAAAAGGAGGTGTAAGGTATCGGCACAGCTCAGACACCATTGCAGAGCAGGCTACTTTTAAATTGGAAGGATGAGGAAGGTCATGCAGGAACTTTTCAACCCTTTGTGCTACCTGACATTCCAGTGAACTTGTGGGGACGAGATGTGTTAGATGGTATGGGAGCAGTGCTTACTACACAGCCTGTACAACAGATGCTGAAAAGTCAGGGCTACTGCCCGGGCAGAGGCTTAGGGAAAATGTTGTAAGGAGACCCACTCCCTGTGGCAGACAAAAACTGTGTCACTAGAGGTCCTGGGGATACTAGAGGACTAGGGTCTTTTCCATAGGGGTCACTACAAAGCAGCCTTCGATTAAACAGCTGATAAAAATCACTTGGAAAAGTGATGACCCTGTGTGGGTGGAACAGTGGCCCCTTACTAAAGAAAAATTGGAGGCTGCGAACACATTAGTTAAGGAACAGTTAGATGCTGGACATATCATTCCTTCCACTTCACCTTGGAACTCACCTAGATTTGTTATTAAAAAGAAGTCAGGAAAATGGAGGCTATTACAGGATCTTAGAGCTGTAAATAAAACCATGCTTCTCATGGGAGCAACACAACCTGGCTTGCCTGCCCCTGTGGCAATTCCTAAACATTGACATTTAATTGTGATTGACTTATATGGATGATATATTAATGGTTGCTAAAGATAAAAAACTTGTTTTTGATGCCTTTTCTAATTTACAAGAGGTTCTTAGCCTGGCTAATTTACAGATAGCCCCAGAAAAGGTACAGGTATCTTTTCCCTATCATTATTTCGGTCATGAATTGCTACGCACAGGCATAAGTCCACAAATGATTACTCTGCGTACGGATCAGCTACTCACGCTTAATGATTTCCAAACCTTTCTGGGAGATATTCAGTGGCTTGGGTCCACTTTAAAAATTCCAACAGGTCAGCTTCGCCCTTTGTATGACATCTTAAAGGGCAACCCTGACCCTTTATCTCCCCGTAAATTAACAGCTGAAGGACGTATAGCCCTACAACGAGTTCAAGAGGCCCTGGAACAGGCTCACGTGCAATATAGATCTTTCTTCTCCCTTATTGTATTTGATATTTTGTTTTACCAGTTCACCTACTGGAGTGTTTTGGCAAACAGGTCCTATTCTATGGGTACATTCCCCAGCTTCTCCAGCAAAAGCCATCACAACTTATCCTCAGGCTGTTGCTCAGATTACATTTAAGGGAATCAAGATCAATGTTCAAACTTTTGGTAAGGAGCCAGATATTGTGGTGACCCCATACACCCAGTCTCAAATAGCATGGTTGCAAGCTAATGATAATGATTGGACCATATTGACATGCTTCATGCAGGGTCGGTTTGTTACTCGCTACCCCTCCAATGATGTATGTCATTTTTTTAAATTGCATCCTGTTACATTTCCCAAGATAGTACAGATGACTCCTATTCCTCAGGCCCGTGTGGTATTTACTGATGGCACTTCACGTGGTTTTGCTGTGGTGGTTTCTGGTAACATAGTAAAGAGAATGAAAGTCCAGGGCACTTCTGCCCAAATGGCAGAGGTACAGGCACTGTTGTTTGCATTACAGATGTTTTCTGATGAGAGTGTAACTATTTATACTGATAGTCAATATGTAGCACATGCCATTATGCCTTTGGAGACAACAGCCTACATACCATCCATTTCTCCCATTCATGAATATTTATTGCAAGTGCAAGGACTTATATGGTCCCACTCACATAACCTTTATGTGGGCCATATTAGAGCTCACACTCAATTGCCTGGACCTCTAAGTGAAGGTAATGAGAGGGCTGATGCCATTACTCGGATGGCTGTCACATTAGTTTGTTCTGCCTCTGATAAGGCTACTCAGTTGCATCAACATTATCATCTTAATGCTGGATCTCTTCGACATCATACAGGCATAACCCAGGAACAAGCCATCCAGATAGTTAAATCATGTCCTATTTGTGTTGAATTTTTACCTGTTCCTCATTTGGGAGTTAATCCCCGAGGACTTTTACCTAATCATGTGTGGCAGATGGACGTCACACACGTGCCTTCCTTTGGAAAATTACAATATGTCCACGTGTCTATTGATACATATTCTTCTCTAATTTTTGCTTCTGCCCATTCAGGGGAAAGGTTAAGGATGTGAAGAATCATTGTCTTCATGCTTTTGCTTACATGGGAGTGCCAAAATGCATAAGGACTGACGATGGTCCCGCCTACAGCAGTACGGGATTTTCAAAATTCTGTCAAGACTTTTCTATTGTTAATAAGACTGGTATTCCTTATAATCCTCAAGGACAGGCTATAGTAGAACGCTGCCATCGTACCTTAAAAACATATATTTCTAAAGTAAAAATGGGGGAGCTAGGGGCTCATCTCTCTTCTCCACATTCTATTCTTTCCCTTGTTTTATATATTTTAAATTTTTTATCAGTGGATTCTGCTGGAGTATCCGCTGCAGATAAGCACTGGAGGGCTCCTGTTGCAAATCATCCTCTGGTGCGATGGAAGGATCTTTCTACTGGCACTTGGAGCAGACCCGATCCGGTGTTGGTGTGGGCCCGGGAATCTGTTTGTGTCTTTCTGCAGGACAATGAAGTTCCTCTTTGGGTTCCTGAATGCTGTGTGCACCCTGTGGCTTCTGTTGAATCCCAACATGGCAGAGACCTATTGGGCCTTTGTAAAAAACTCACCCCTTCTGATGCCAATGGGGATTGAGAGCCCAATACGGCCAGCCTTGGCAAACATTATTGTAAGCCTAGGAACTGTAGCCATGTGGTTGGATTCTTCAGAAGGTAATGTATGGTAACTTTTTTAAAAAATGTTGAGAATGTGTCACACCTTGGAGATTAAGGATAACTCTGAAAGTCAATGACCTTCATTTGTTAACAGTAGCATGCCAGCTAAGCCTTTTCATATTTTGCCACCCTGTTCAAGCTCATGTAGAACCTACTTTTTAGGAATGGCTCTGTGCAAACATTTATTGGCCTCCTGAAATTCATCTAGCCTTTTGGAGATACCTTAAAATTTGTGAGCCTGAATGTAGCCATTAATGAGACCGTTAGTTCTGCTCCTTGTTTGCTGTTTTTGTTTTTGTTTTCTTTATGGTTCTTAATTGTTCTTTTGCAGACCTGCCAGCCTAAGTAGTGCTGGGATCAAGAAAAATGGGCCTTGGTGGTTCGTGTTCCTGGAGCTGCGTCCATGCCAGTGGACCATGGCAGTTAGACACAGATGATGCTCACACGCTCCAGAAGAAACTGACATCGCTGTTGCCATTGTTGCGGTTATAGCAGTGGTGGCCACTGCTACTATTATTTCTGGGATGGCTATTTCATAATTGGGTTCTACAGCTAGCACAATGGAGACCCTGGCAGCAAAAGTAGCTACCACAGTTAATCTTTTATTTTATTGGGCATGATAAATTTAATTCTACATTTATACATTTAAATTGGCTTTGAAAGTTGTTAAAATTATTAAAACTCAAGTTCCATTTGCTTATGGGATACCACCTTATAAGGACTCCAATTTGCAGTAAAGCTCATTTAAGAAGGGAATGGCTCAATTGCCTTTAGCCTCCTGGCTATGGGTGGGTTAGGACTTCTGTTGGTCTTTTCTGTGTCACACAGATTGCAAGCCCAGCGCCACTTTGAGATCTTTGGCAGCAGTTACTCTACAGCTCACGAGGTTGAGTCTGTATGATAATGAGTATTCAAAGACAGGTAATGCTTGGGGGGCAGTCATCAACCTAAGACAGAGCACTTGTGTGGCCTGGGCAGGTGTCTCTATGACGGGTAAGGTGACCTGCTGACGTCCCACGCAACCTAAGTCAGAAGCTCATTTTTTAGTAAAAAGGGGGGACCTGTGGGCCCTGGCCCCCACTGTGAGTGGCTGCCACCTTGCTTGCCGACCTTGACCAGATGTCCTCCCTATCAGATTCCCTGCCAGTTTCCTTCTACCTAACTTTTAACCGGAGGTCTTGGCTCCTGTTTTACACCATTTGGTGTAAACAACTTAGATGCAAGAATGTGGCGAACTTCTGCCCTCTGGGGATCTGCCATTGTGCTGTAAGCCTGTATTTAAGGTTTCCTCCCTCTTTCAATAAATGGCATTCGGCTGGCATTCGGCCTTCAGCCATGGTGAATGACTCGCTGTCTCTTGTCCCTTATTTTTTAATCCGCAGCCCCTCGCTCGGACATGGTGAACGGGTATCGGTAACGCGGGCGTTGACGTTACAAATGGAGGTCTCACCGAGATTCTACCAAGACACTACTGAGATCCGAGAAAGAAGGAACGAGCTGATGGACACCCAAAAGGTAAGGTTGGCCAGCAATTTAAAGAAAAAAAAGAAAAGATAAGGGTGAATTGAAATGGGTGGAGCTAGCTCACAGTCAGTTGATGGGACTGTTGAAGCAGGAAGGCACCGAAATTAAGAAAGGGCAAGACAGCTAAAGATTTTAAATAAAAAAGGAAATCTTCCCAAAAGAGAAGAGGGAAGGAAAGGAAATTTCCCGTTAGAAAAGGGAGAAAAAAATTTAATCAAGAAAAAAGGATTTTCCCAGGAAAAAGGGGAAAAATTTTGAAACTAGGCCTAAAGATTGGGGCCCTGTAGAGGAAGGATGAACAAAAGAGAGAAGCCTCTTCCCAATGGTAATAGAGGAAAAAAAGACTTTTTCCAATTGTAGAATTTTCAGGATGGCTGAAGCTCTGAGCTCTTTCTGCAGTGCAGCATCTGAATTACAAAGAATCGGCAGGTAGGTGTCATTGCTGCTGGCTGAACAGCAAGGGAGCCCAGAGGTTAGATGTTTTGCTGTCTGTTTGCTTATTTTGGCTCAAATGTTTTTTATTTTTCCCTCGTAGTGGGAATAATTCAATATTTAGGATCCCTTCGTGGGAAATGTTTTTCTGTTTTTCCCTTATGGCGGGAATAACTCATTAGGTAGTCCCTTCATGGGAGTAGGAAGTTTAAATGTGAGTTTGTGTGTGCAGGGCGCTGCCCAGCAGGGCAGCGGTTGACAAAGGCATGCACAAGATGGCCCAGAGCTGCAGGAGGACAGGTACTTGCAGGTGGGAGGCAGAGCTGCGATGGAACACTGCCTGGGCTGGCACTGACAATAGAGCCTGAGCAGTGGGCGGAGCCAAAGCTAAGCCTCAGCTTCAGCTCACTCCAAGTAAGCAGAGGCCCAGGACTAGTGCTAAAAGTTTAAACAGGAATCTGGGGGGGGGGGGGGCATTGTGGTAAAGGCACTTGCTGTGGGCAGCAGCATGTGAGATAGCCCGGAGCAGCAGGTGGGCAGGTACACACACACACAGGCAGGAGGTGGAGCTGCAAGGTCAACTGACCTGACCAAGCAAGCAGAGTCCAGGAGAGGGACTAGCACTAAAAGTTTAAACGGGGCCCAACTTCTGGTGAAAAATGGTTTCGGTCAGGACATTGAATGGTAAGTCAATGATGTGTGAATAAAGGATTTTTTGTTCTTTTGATTGTCTTAATAAGTGTTTGGATGAATATTTGATTCTCATGATAGATAAACTAAAGGAACAGGATTCATAATTTGGAACTATACATTAGGTATGCTCTTGTCTGTTGATCATTCCTGAAAATTTGGTTCTGCTCTTTAAGTTGCTTTACAGAAATACTTGATTTAATTCTCTAGAAATACAACACCTGAAATAGATTGGGTTGTTAGCTTATTAAATAATGTTGTTACTAAGATAAACCCATAAATAATAATCTCTTACTGATAAAGAGGTTTCAAAATTATTTTTCCACTAAATAAAATACAGGTAAATTGTTTGGTCCACATTGTTAATAATTGGCTATTTGTGCTAATGTGTTACTTGGAATTTATAAAAAAGGATCCTCTTTTTAAGATTTTATAAAGATACTCCAGAGTATTGCCTAAAGTTACCTCTTCAAATCCTATAGAGATTGTATTTAATGCTTTTATAACTGGCATATGTAAAGAGGACCATAGAAACAGAAGCTGATGATAGAATTGCTCAATTATTATTGCTTTCATATTTTAAATGCAAAATGGCGCCTATATGTAAAACTGGAGGCTTTAGAGGTTAAAAAAAAAAAAAGGAGGTGTAAGGTATCGGCACAGCTCAGACACCATTGCAGAGCAGGCTACTTTTAAATTGGAAGGATGAGGAAGGTCATGCAGGAACTTTTCAACCCTTTGTGCTACCTGACATTCCAGTGAACTTGTGGGGACGAGATGTGTTAGATGGTATGGGAGCAGTGCTTACTACACAGCCTGTACAACAGATGCTGAAAAGTCAGGGCTACTGCCCAGGCAGAGGCTTAGGGAAAATGTTGTAAGGAGACCCACTCCCTGTGGCAGACAAAAACTGTGTCACTAGAGGTCCTGGGGATACTAGAGGACTAGGGTCTTTTCCATAGGGGTCACTACAAAGCAGCCTTCGATTAAACAGCTGATAAAAATCACTTGGAAAAGTGATGACCCTGTGTGGGTGGAACAGTGGCCCCTTACTAAAGAAAAATTGGAGGCTGCGAACACATTAGTTAAGGAACAGTTAGATGCTGGACATATCATTCCTTCCACTTCACCTTGGAACTCACCTAGATTTGTTATTAAAAAGAAGTCAGGAAAATGGAGGCTATTACAGGATCTTAGAGCTGTAAATAAAACCATGCTTCTCATGGGAGCAACACAACCTGGCTTGCCTGCCCCTGTGGCAATTCCTAAACATTGACATTTAATTGTGATTGACTTATATGGATGATATATTAATGGTTGCTAAAGATAAAAAACTTGTTTTTGATGCCTTTTCTAATTTACAAGAGGTTCTTAGCCTGGCTAATTTACAGATAGCCCCAGAAAAGGTACAGGTATCTTTTCCCTATCATTATTTCGGTCATGAATTGCTACGCACAGGCATACGTCCACAAATGATTACTCTGCGTACGGATCAGCTACTCACGCTTAATGATTTCCAAACCTTTCTGGGAGATATTCAGTGGCTTGGGTCCACTTTAAAAATTCCAACAGGTCAGCTTCGCCCTTTGTATGACATCTTAAAGGGCAACCCTGACCCTTTATCTCCCCGTAAATTAACAGCTGAAGGACGTATAGCCCTACAACGAGTTCAAGAGGCCGTGGAACAGGCTCAAGTGCAGTATATAGATCTTTCTTCTCCCTTATTGTATTTGATATTTTGTTTTACCAGTTCACCTACTGGAGTGTTTTGGCAAACAGGTCCTATTCTATGGGTACGTTCCCCAGCTTCTCCAGCAAAAACCAAAACACCTTATCCTCAGGCTGTTGCTCAGATTACATTTAAGGGAATCAAGATCAATGTTCAAACTTTTGGTAAGGAGCCAGATATTGTGGTGACCCCATACACCCAGTCTCAAATAGCATGGTTGCAAGCTAATGATAATGATTGGACCATATTGACATGCTTCATGCAGGGTCAGTTTGATACTCACTACCCCTCCAATGATGTATGTCATTT
Source organism: Peromyscus californicus insignis (assembly GCF_007827085.1). Lineage (NCBI taxonomy): Eukaryota > Metazoa > Chordata > Mammalia > Rodentia > Cricetidae > Peromyscus > Peromyscus californicus. The sequence goes on from NW_026294584.1 coordinate 67,362,548, forward strand.
TTTTAAATTGCATCCTGTTACATTTCCCAAGATAGTACAGATGACTCCTATTCCTCAGGCCCGTGTGGTATTTACTGATGGCACTTCACGTGGTTTTGCTGTGGTGGTTTCTGGTAACATAGTAAAGAGAATGAAAGTCCAGGGCACTTCTGCCCAAATGGCAGAGGTACAGGCACTGTTGTTTGCATTACAGATGTTTTCTGATGAGAGTGTAACTATTTATACTGATAGTCAATATGTGGCACATGCCATTATGCCTTTGGAGACAACAGCCTACATACCATCCATTTCTCCCATTCATGAATATTTATTGCAAGTGCAAGAACTTATATGGTCCCACTCACATAACCTTTATGTGGGCCATATTAGAGCTCACACTCAATTGCCTGGACCTCTAAGTGAAGGTAATCAGAGGGCTGATGCCATTATTCGTATGGCTGTCACATTAGTTTGTTCTGCCTCTGATAAGGCTACTCAGTTGCATCAACATTATCATCTTAATGCTGGATCTCTTCGTCATCATACAGGCATAACCCAGGAACAAGCCATCCAGATAGTTAAATCATGTCCTATTTGTGTTGAATTTTTACCTGTTCCTCATTTGGGAGTTAATCCCCGAGGACTTTTACCTAATCATGTGTGGCAGATGGACGTCACACATGTGCCTTACTTTGGAAAATTACAATATGTCCATGTGTCTATTGACACATATTCTTCTCTAATTTTTGCTTCTGCCCATTCAGGGGAAAGGTTAAGGATGTGAAGAATCATTGTCTTCATGCTTTTGCTTACATGGGAGTGCCAAAATGCATAAGGACTGACGATGGTCCCGCCTACAGCAGTACGGGATTTTCAAAATTCTGTCAAGACTTTTCTATTGTTAATAAGACTGGTATTCCTTATAATCCTCAAGGACAGGCTATAGTAGAACGCTGCCATCGTACCTTAAAAACATATATTTCTAAAGTAAAAATGGGGGAGCTAGGGGCTCATCTCTCTTCTCCACATTCTATTCTTTCCCTTGTTTTATATATTTTAAATTTTTTATCAGTGGATTCTGCTGGAGTATCCGCTGCAGATAAGCACTGGAGGGCTCCTGTTGCAAATCATCCTCTGGTGCGATGGAAGGATCTTTCTACTGGCACTTGGAGCAGACCCGATCCGGTGTTGGTGTGTGTAGCTAATGTTTTCCTGCCTGGCCCACAGTCAGGACAAATCTCTGTCACCCGCCAGTCCCACAGCCACTCCGACCCGACCAAGTAAACACAGAGACTTATAATGGTTACAAACTGTATGGCCGTGGCAGGCTTCTTGCTAACTGTTCTTACAGCTTAAATTAATCCATTTCCATTAATCTATACCTTGCCACATGGCTCGTGGCTTACCGGCATCTTCACATGCTGTTTGTCATCGTGGCGGCTGGCAGTGTCTCTCTGACTCAGCCTTCCACTTCCCAGCTTTATTCTCCTTGTCCCGCCTACACTTCCTGCCTAGCCAATGGCCAATCAGTGTTTTATTTATTGACCAATCAGCAACACATTTGCCATGCAGAACATCCCACAGCACTTCCCCCCTTTTTTTTTCAAAAAGGAAGGTTTTAACCTTAACAAAGTAAAATTACATATAATTTGGGAATTTGGGCGTAGCTTCTCTTACTACTTCCTGCTGGAAGGGGGCGCTGTATCTTATGGGGACACAAAGAAAATTTTAGGATTATGGAATAGTCCATGAGGCTGTATTGTCTGAGCCAGATGCCTTCAAACTATTCTGGATGTTGGATCATCTGGGCCATGTTGTCATCGGAGACCTTTCAGGGGGTCTTGGCTGGTCAAACCTGATGTATCTTAATCTGGAACAAATCCATAGCCTCTGGCTTTCCGTGGAAACAAAAGCAGAGCCTCCTTTCCAAAGCAACATATCCTTACATCTAAATTTTGAAGTCAAGGTACCTTTAAAATATACATTTTGGCATAACTCAACAGCTTTTGTAATCAAATGTTTTTCTTCAGTTACGAATATCAAAGAGAACATAATCCAGATTCTCTGTGTGGTAGCCATCTTTACGTGGCTTATTTTTTTATATTAGCTTGAGCCTATTGCTTTGAACTATAGCCTTTTTAGCCTGAAATGGCGCTGGCGCTGCTGGCTCCACCCACTTTAGCTTCCCAACATGGTGGTGATACGTTTTCTGCCAGCTCTGGGAGCCATCAACTCTCAGAAATAGTGGGTCTATGCTTCTATCAAAGCAGCATGTAGCCCAGAAACCTCTTTTTTTTTTTTGTTTTGTACTAGCAAAGGCTAAATCCACCACACAGCTTAATGTGCCATTTGCAGAGGCCTCATTCCCACTATACTGCAGGTCGAGCATGCACGCATGCTAGGAACCCGCCAGTAGCTCAAACCAGCAGGCTGCCACTAACTTGAAAGAGACAGCTAGGAACTGTTTTTAGCTCCGTTTTAGAATGTTTTTTCTCAGGTTTTAGGTGGAAACTCTTGCCACCACGTTGGACGCCATTTGTAGCTAGAGTTTTCCTGCCTGGCCCACAGTCAGGATAAAACTCCAGCTACAGGTGTGGGCCCGGGGATCTGTTTGTGTCTTTCTGCAGGACAATGAAGTTCCTCTGTGTGTTCCTGGATGCTCTGTGCACCCTGTGGCTGCTGCTGAATCCCAACATGGCAGAGGCCTATTGGGCTTTCGTAAAAAACTCACCCCTTCTGATGCCAATGGGGATTGAGAGCCCAATACGGCCAGCCTTGGCAAACATTATTGTAAGCCTGGGAACTGTAGCCATGTGGTTGGATTCTTCAGAAGGTAATGTATGGTAACTTTTTTAAAAAATGTTGAGAATGTGTCACACCTTGGAGATTAAGGATAACTCTGAAAGTCAATGACCTTCATTTGTTAACAGTAGCATGCCAGCTAAGCCTTTTCATATTTTGCAACCCTCTTCAAGCTGGTGTAGTACCTACTTTTTAGGAATGGCTCTGTGCAAACATTTATTGACCTCCTGAAATTTATCTAGCCTTTTTGAAGATACCTTAATATTTGTGAGCCTGAATGTAGCCTTAATGAGACCATTAGTTCTGCTCCTTGTTTGCTGTTTTTGTTTTTGTTTTCTTTATGGTTCTTAATTGTTCTTTTGCAGACCTGCCAGCCTAAGTAGTGCTGGGATCAAGAAAAATGGGCCTTGGTGGTTCGTGTTCCTGGAGCTACGTCCATGCCCGTGGACCATGGCAGTTAGACACAGATGATGCTCACACGCTCCAGAAGAGACTGACATCGCTGTTGCCGTTGTTGCTGTTATAGCAGTGGTGGCCACTGCTACTACTATTTCTGGGATGGCTATTTCATAATTGGGTTCTACAGCTAGCACAATGGAGACCCTGGCAGCAAAAGTAGCTACCACAGTTAGTTAATCTTTTATTTTATTGGGCATGATAAATTTAATTCTACATTTATACATTTAAATTGGCTTTGAAAGTTGCTAAAATTATTAAAACTCTAGTTCCATTTGCTTATGGGATATCACCTTATAAGGACTCCAATTTGCAGTAAAGCTCGTTTAAGAAGGGAATGGCTCAATTGCCTTTAGCCTCCTGGCTATGGGTGGGTTAGGACTTCTGTTGGTCTTTTCTGTGTTACACAGATTGCAAGCCCAGTGCCACTTTGAGATCTTTGGCAGCAGTTACTCTACAGCTCACGTGGTTGAGTCTGTATGATAATGAGTATTCAGAGACAGGTAATGCTTGGGGGGCAGTCATCAACCACTTGTGTGGCCTGGGCAGGTGTCTCTATGACGGGTAAGGTGACCTGCTGACATCCCACGCAACCTAAGTCAGAAGCTCATTTTTTAGTAAAAAGTGGGGACCTGTGGGCCCTGGCCCCCCACTGTGAGTGGCTGCCACCTTGCTTGCCGACCTTGACCAGATGTCCTCCCTATCAGATTCCCTGCCGGTTTCCTTCTACCTAACTTTTAACCGGAGGTCTTTGCTCCTGTATTACACCATTTGGTGTAAACAACTTAGATGCAAGAATGTGGCGAACTTCTGCCCTCTGGGGATCCGCCATTGTGCTGTAAGCCTGTATTTAAGGTTTCCTCCCTCTTTCAATAAATGGCATTTGGCTGGCATTCAGCATTTAGCTGTGGCAAATGACTCACTGTCTCTTGTCCCTTAGTTTTTAATCCACAGCCCCTCGCTTGGACATGGTGAAGGGGTATTGGTAACTCGGGCATTGCTGTTACACTTGACGGTGTCTGAGTCACAAATGACCATCAACCAACATGGGCAGACTTTGTACTTATGGGTGTGTGAGCCACACCCTCATTTCAAGTCTGACCACATGCTGTCTGGACTCCAAGAAATACAGGAGAAGATGATGTGAATTATCCCATAAGAAACCTTCCAACAACATGGGCCCACTGTACTAACAAAAGCATTGGTGGTTTAATCATTGAATTTCCACATATTACCTTCGAGATGTGTAGACTACACACACCTTTCACCCAGCTCAGGCAACCATGCTCAAATCAGGGAGTCAAGACTACCTCGAAGCCTTCATGACCATTTGGGTCACATGTGAATATCAAATAGGCACACATTGGATAGAGGGTGTGTGGGCCATACCCAGGAATCCCCTGTGCTCAGAGTTTATCAGGACTACAACAGATCAAGGACAGCACTTTGATCTGAAGTGTGATCTAGAGCACATACGACTCCAGGAAGTTTGGACACATTTTAATACCATGGGGTGGTGGTCTGCAGAATGACATCATGGAAAAAGACCATAGAGTGACAGCAATGGAATCCTGCCAGTCAATATCATTGTGAGCTGGGGCCTAACTTACCACCAAGAAGCCTGGATCAAAATTAACTTTGAGGGTTGTGGACCTCATTCTCTCTTCATCAAACTCAAGAGATAAGCTTAACTAGGAGGACCCAGGACCACAAAACATGGCCTTCATGATGTCATACCAGAGAAGCAACCTGGACAGACTTCGCCATGATGGGTGTGTGTGGGCCACACCCAAGTGTCATTATTTGTTCAGGCACTATCTTGTCTACAAGAGATCCAGGACAAGATGATCTCATGTGTGACTTAGACAACACCAAGACCTCACAGGAAATTGGAACCACCACAACAACCAGCATTAGTGGTCTGCTATGTGACATCAGCCTCATAAACTTCACAAGCCTCACAAGACTGTGGTCCAAACCCTCTTAGCTTGATATCCCAGGTTCCCTTCCCACTCCCTGTTGACCTTGGTCCTCAACCTGACCTGATTAGAAACATCAAGTAACCCATTGGGTTAAGAAGGTGATGGACCAGGAATACAGACATAACTTCAATGCTAATGAGTAATGGGAAACCTTGAAGGCCCTCCTCTGGAGGCATGTTTTTGGCTTGTTCACTGTCTAGAAGTAGTTACTGAGGATTCCTTAAAATCTCAACATAGCCTACCTAAAGGAAGATGGAATTATACAGCAATTTCTATAAATCTGTGCCTTCATCTTCTGTATATAAAACAGTTCTGAAGCAGTGTAGTGTTATATTATTCTTTATTGTACATTTCATGCCATAGCATTGTGTATATAGTATTCAATAAATATAAGGTTCATCTGCAAACATGATTTATCCTGGAATGCTTATTTTGGCCCTGTCCCTATACTTCTAACGAAAGGTTTTTCAAACTTCGGATTGAAGTTGTAAAGACCAGGTTGTGACGATCATTGATGAACAGCAAGTGTGGGTAGCCAGCACATCTCTTTCTCACCTGATGTGTCCATGTAGACAACACATATCTGAATTCTCAGACCTCATCCTGAAGATCACTGCATCTCTGTCCATGCTTTATATCTTTAAGCTGGAGTCTCCCAAGGAAAATTAAAGAACAGGTCCAAGGAGGCAGGAGTGCTTCCTTAGTCATGAAATCACTGTGATAAAATTTCCTACTGGGAGGGGCTGCTACCCACTCCTTCCAGCTCCAAAATCAGATTAACACCAATTTCTAGAGAGTTGCTGATGACAGGCTGCAAGGCAGAGAAGGAACAAAGGTTCTGTGTGGGTCACAGGGCACCAAGAATCTGGAAAGTGTTTCCAGTGAGACTCCACATGAGGATGAATGCACTCCCAGTGAGATCCCACGCATGGAGCCTAAACACAGTCAGGTCCAGATTCCTGTTAAAGGAACAGTGAAATATGTTGTGCTCCTTCAATTAGAGGACTAGAGGCTGACATGTTGCAACTCTAGACTTGTCCCTGATGATCTGGTGAAGTTTAGGTGGCATTCTTGTTGGCATGTTTACTATCCAGCCATATACAACTCTGCCTCCCTTCCAGTGGTCTTTGGTCAATGTACATTCTTTCCATTGCCCCAGGGACTTTGTAGGATTTCTGTGGAAAACATCCTATGACTTTCACTGTCTTGTCCATCAATGTCCCTTCCCTACTGTTGGACATCCATGGTCACAGGGCTCCTCCTCCCCATCCAGGTCAGATTCACTCTGTTTCCCACGCACACATCCTTTCCCTTCAAGATATGAGGGTCCATCAGACTGTATGACAAGAAAAGCCATGGATCTTATGTTCCACTGGCTCTTGCAGTGACTTTCAAGTGACATTCTAAGGAGGTCTGAACCTTCTGCTTCCACTCCTGGAAAGAAGCTAGAAGATTCTGAATGCAGTACACTTGGGGCAGCATCAGAGGTAAGGTGTTTCAACATCAGTGAGTTAGAAACAGAGCTGCCCTTTTAGGGATGGCAGAATCTTTCCTAAGGATAATTGGGTCACCTTAACCAAGGTTTTATATCATTGCTTGTTCATTCACCTTTGATGGATCAATTTGGGGATTCAAAAATGGTGAGAAAGACCATCAGGGATCAAGTATGGGCTCAAAGTTAACACAAAAGTACACCTGACCAAATAAACCCTGAAATCAAAGAAACCTGGATGAAACCTAAGTGAGAGAACCCCAGGACAAAGGCTGACAGAAAAGAGCCCTGTCAAAACATGAACCCATAGCAGACAAGGACACACTCTAAATCTCAGGAGTCAGGGATCACACCCTGTCTCCATAACTTCTGAACAAACCAAGTCCCCATAAGAGACAAAACTGTATTCTGAAAACAAAGACCCCCAAGCCAAACACTCAAACACAAAGACCCTGGCATGAGAAAACTCTCTTGGATAGCTGGGATGGGAGTTTAGGAGACTCCCAAAACAAAATAAGGTAATGGCTGCTTCCCTTGGTCATTTCCCAGAAACTGAAGACAAGGCTCTATTTCTGAAAATGCCAATGTCTTGGGACATGGGACTCTAGATAATTTGGGCTGATGTCCCACTAAAACCTCCTCCATGAGGACTAGCTTTCTTAATCCTGGCAGATGCTATGGTAACTGCCAAGGACCAGAAGCACTCAACAGTGATTAACCTATTAACCACAAAATGACCCACATGGCAGTGTGTCCCAAAGGGTGCAACACTGGCACTCATGTATGGCAGATTCTGGTCTGTATGATAGGACTTAAATTAATGCTTGTTCAATAGGAGGGATATACTTCCTGCTACAGGAATCCCAGCCAATTATCCATGGCTACTGCAGTCATGGATCTTATGACAGAACCTATTATTGTCACTCTACTAAACCATTGTAATTCCTGACTGTATTCTCCATATTTATCCAAATAGTCACAGGGCAAGTATCTCCTAAAAATGGTATGGAACATGGACCCAAGGAACCACAACAATATGGCTGCCTAAAGGAGACCTAAACAAGGACAAATCCATTGGATATGTTAGTGTGGATGGGGGAAACCTCATGGAGACCCACCCCAAGACCAATAGCTACAGGCAGCTAAGCACTCCTGAGAGAGGAATAATTGGTCTTTCCAGGAGATGAGGAGCCCCATAACTGACTAGCTGATACCTAGTGCTCAGACCTGAAAACATACACAGGCAAGCATTACTGAGCAGACTTGGCACATTGTTGGCATACATTTATGCAATTTTTGATTGAGAAATACCAATTATAAATAAAAAGAGGTCATGAATTTGAGAGGGAGTGAAAGAATTAAAATGGTAAGAGAGAGAAAAGGAGTGTGAAAATGGTGTGATTTTATTCTCATTTTAAAAACGGTAAAATAAAATTTTTAGAATTATTTAATGGAAGTCTTAGGCTGGGTTTAAGACTCAATATTATGTTTATGCAATGACACATATTTCATGTATCCCTATTTTAGTTGGGCACTTCTGCCTGCCCCCCTAGATCTCTCTCCTCACAAGGAGTCACAATCACAGACATTACAGCATCATGTTGGACATGTCCATGGTGACATGGAGCCCATATCTTGAACCTTTAAATAGCTGACATCCCAGGGTATATGCTCTGTCCTCTCCTACAACCTGTTCCACCCACACATTTCTCAAGCCCCGTCTCTCATATTAAATCCATCCCTACTGTGCTGCCCTCATCTGGAAGGAGAGAAACACAGAAGAGAGGACAAGCATGCTCACTGCTCACTGGAGCAGCAGAACCCTGGCCGGCCTTTTGTTTCAGATTTATACAGGTACCCTAGTGTGTCAGACCCCAGAAAGTCAACAACTATCCTATGAATATGTTTTATAAAATTTCCTATTTATATTTAGATATACACGCAACTATTTTCCCACAACTCAAACACACATACAATGCTTTTGTGTTATCTGCATACTTAATAAAGCATTTTCCACTTTTTATGCAAATCATGTTGATACTTGGTCCACATCAGAAAGAAAACTTTGGAGATGTATGTAATTCACTGTGTCTCATTTCATGGGTGAAATGATCTGGCTAGATCAAAGAATGTGTTATTGCACATTAGGTGCCAACTAGGACCTTGAGTGCTTAAACAATAGCAGACTTAACATCATGTTTTCAATATTTGACACTTTCAACTGTTCAATTAATCATTACTTGTCCATTTGTAATATCTGGTTTGATTTTTGAGACCAGGTTTTGGTACACAGGCCATCCTGGCCTTCAACTCACATTGCTCTTCTTGTCTCTGTCAAGTGATGAGATTCAGGGACCACCATGCCTGGCTCCATTCCTAACATCTGCAATAAGAGTCACATCTATAAATGGAAGCACACTGACATGCAAGGCATGCGTTCTTGACACCAGACCTCAATGTTCTGCAGTGACAGGAGGATCAAGAACAAACGGAATGTGCATCAGCACACCAGAAACCAAGGACGCCTGCCTGCCTCCCAAAGGGCTACACTGATGAGTGTTACTTGTGTTGGACACTTAAGAGACAGGTCAAACAGCAAGAATACTCAATACAATTTCATTTAAAAGTTAATTCAAATTAATAACTTATAAGGCTCTATCTTATACATGAAATAGCTCCAAAAAGCACTCCGTAGAATGGACTCCTGACAGGGAATCAGGTAAGCAAACTACAGATCTTCATCTCTCCCTGTGTTCCTCCAGACCCAATATCTCAGTCTCATCCAAACAGCTCTGCTACAAAACACCTGCTTCCCTTTTCCCTGTCCCCTACCCTCATCTATTGTGGTTCTCACAGCTCTCTCCTCTAACCTGATTTCCCCCACTTGTTTTTTTTATCCCAGCCCCCAACTTCAGCAGGCAACCCTGACAACCCATAGGCCACTCCTGGAGAAGCAGAGAGGCTGACAGCAGACCCTCTCCTCTCCTTCTGCTCTTCCAGTCCCAATCTTCCAGTCTCTTTCCAGAATCTATAGCAGAACACCTGCTGTGGGTTCTCTTCCCTCTCTGATCCCATCCACAATGGATCACAAAGATCTCCATCTCCCTTCTCCCAACACATCCCACTATCCCAGTCTCCAATGCCAGCAGGCATTCCCTATGAACACACCTGTTGAGCAGACCAGGGAAACAGGTAAGCTAACTGAAGACCTGCACCACTCCCCACTCTCCTCTAAACCAAAAACCCCAGTCTCATCTCCATCACAGTAACAGAACACCTGCTGCAACCTTCCTTGCCCCTTTGCCCCATCTCCTTAGGTCCTACAGCCCTTCCCCTCCTAACCTCCCTCTCTCCACCTACTGCTTTATCCTAGCCCCCAACTCCATGAGGCCCCTCCTGCTAACCCACAGACCTCTCCTGCCATGGAAGCAGATGGGCTTCCGTTTGTAGATCTTCCGTTCCCCTCTGCTTCTCTAGATCCGATCCCCGAGTCTCAGACCCAGTGCTGTAGCAGACCCTCTGGGGTGACCTCTCTTCATTGTCTACCCCTCCCACTCCAAGGATATGGAAATAAGCATAATAAACAGAAACAAGGTTTGGGGATTTAGCTCAGTGGTAGAGCGCTTGCCTAGCAAGCACAAGGCCCTGGGTTCGGTCCTCAGCTCAAAAAAACAACAACAAAAAAAAAATAAACAGAAACAAAATAAGCAGGTCCTGGTTGAACACTCTGCTCTTCTCACTCCTGTGAACCACTTCAGATTCCTAGCCTATCCCCGTTCCAAAGTGTCAGCTCCCAATACCAAGAAACACATTTTACCTGGAATCCTCAGTGGCCACAATTATCAGATAAGAAGAAATTGTCCTTGTAGTCAACACTCAGCCATCACACTCTCCAAAAATCCAGAAAAAACAAACCATAAAACAACCATCCAGCAAAGACAAATCCAGAAATCAGCTCCCAATTCCAGATGCCTATATGCAGCATAAAAATACAATCAAGACATCCAGGGTAACATGTCCCCACTAGAGCCCAGCTAGCGTACCACAATAGGTCTAGAATATTCCAATATAGCAGGAGCACAACAAAAAGTCCTTAAGCCATTTGTATTATAATGCTGGAGTACTTAAAGAATTTAATAAATCCCTTCAAGAAATTCAGGAAAATTCAAAGAGTTCAAGGATATGAATAAATATCTCAAAAAATCCAGGAAAAAACAATGTGAGGAAATGAATAATTCCCTTAAAGAAATCCAGTAAAACACAAACAGTGGAAGGAAACAAAACTGTTCAAGACCTAGAAATGGAAATAGAAGCAGTTTATACTGAGGGAATTCTGGAAATAAAAAATTTTGAAATGCAAACAGTAACTACAGATGTAAGCCTCACCAACAGAATACAAGAGATGGGAGAGAAAATCTCAGGCATTGAAGGTTCAATAGAAGAAATGGATCCACTGGTCATAGAAAACATTAAATATAAAAACCTGCTGACACAGAACATCCAAGAAAGCTGGGACATTATGAAAAGGCAAAACCTAAGAATAATGGGAATAGAGGAAGGAGAAGAATGCCAGTTCAGGCCCAGAAAATATTTTCAACAAAATCATATATTTTCCTAACCTAAAGAAGGAAATGCCTATAAAAAAAGGTACAAGAAACATACAGAACACCAAATAGATTGGACCAGAAAAGAAAGTCCCCTCAGCACATAATAAAACACTAATCATGGAGAACAAATAATTTTAAAAGCTGAAAGGAGAAAAGACCAAGTAACTTATAAAGGAAGACCTATTAGAATTGTATCTGACTTCACAATGAAGACTCTGAAACCAGAAAGACCTGGACAGATGTGCTGCAGACTCTAAGACATCCCAGATGACAGCCCAGAATAGTATGCCTAGCAAAACTTTCAATCATCATAGATGGAGAAAATAAACTTCCATGATAAAGACTACCTTAAATATCTATCTACAAATCCAGCCCTACAGAAGGTGCTAGAAGGGAAACTCCAACCTAAGGAGGTTCTGTGGGGGGAGCTCAGAACACCCTGACCACACAACTGCCATGACAAGTGAGAAGCCCAGACACAGCTTCTGTGACAGGCTTACTGGCAGGCAACACCCACATCCAGGAGAAGCCAGGAGCTGACCACACCCAGGGAGGGCCTGCATCTAAGGGGAAGTACCTGGCATTCCAAACACTCCCTATACTCCTAGACAAATGTCAGCCAATCAAGGTCCTGAACCCTGGAAATCCCCTCATCCAACCTCTGCTATGATAAAAACCCTTCCCCACCTGGGCTTAGGGCTCTCTGCTCTCACCACTGTGTTGGACAGAGAGACCAAGTTCTGGGCTTCAATAAAGGCTCATTGTTTTACATATGGGATTCGGTCTCTGTGGTGGTCTTTTGGGGATCCCTGCGATCTGGGTATTACAGTTCACCATACCCAAGAAAACACAGGGAATTAATAATCTCAGACCAACAAAATCAAAAGAAGGGAAGCACACACACATCCACACACACCACCAGGACCACCAACAAGTAATAGAATCAATGATCATTGTCACTGATAACTCTCAATATCAATGGACTCGATTCCCCGATAAATAGACACAGACTAACAGAATGGATGTGAAAACAGGATCCATCCTCCTGCTACATTTAAGAAACACACCTCATATCAAGAATCAACATTACCTCAAGGTGAAAAGTTGGAAAAAAATATTCCAAGCAAATGGACCTAATGTAGCCATTTTAATATCTTTTTTATTAATTTTAAATTTCATTTTACATACCAACCACATTTTCCCCTCTCTCTTCTCTTGCTGGTCCCTCCTCCCAGCTCCTTTCTACCCCCACATCCACTCCTCAGAAAGGGTAAGGTCTCCCATGGCAGCCAACAAAGCAATGCATATCAAGTTGAGGCAGGACCAAGTTCCTCCCCCCTGCTTCAAGACTGAACAAGGCATCCCACCATAGGGAACAGGTTCCAACAAGTCAGCTCATGTGCCAGGGACAGATCCTGGTCCCATTGCTAGGTGCCCCACAAACAGACCAAGCTACACAACTGTCACCCACCTGCAGAGGGCCTAGGTCAGTCTCATGCAACTCCCTAGCTGTTGGTCTAGAGTCCATGTGCTCTCAGGAGCTCGGGTCTCCTGTCTCTGTGGATTTCCCCATCATGATCTTGACCCCCTCTCCCCTTGCTCATATAATCTGTCCTCTCTCTCTTAACTGTACCCATAGAGCTCAGCCCTGTGCTTGGCTGTGGACTTCTGCATCTGCTTTAATTTTAATAGCTAACAAAACAGACTTCAAAACTAATCAAAAGAGATAGGGAAGGACATTACATACTCATGAAAGAAAAAATTCAACTAAGATGACATTTCCGTTCTTAAAAATTATACCCCAAACAAAAGGGTACCCACATTTGCATAAGAAACATTACTAAAGTTTAATCACACACTGAACCTCGAAAACTCACAGTGGGGTACTTTAATACCCAACTCTCAACCAATGGACATGCCATCCACACAAAGACTAAACAGAGGAATCCTGTAGCTATCAGACGTTATAAAACAAATAGACTGAATAGATATTTTTAGAACATTTCAACCAAACACAAAAGAATACACCTTCTTCTCTGCACCTTATAGAACTTTCTCCAAAATTGACCCTATACTCAAACACAAAGCACGTCTCAACAGATACAAGAAAATTAAAATAACTCCCTTCATCCTATCAGAACATCATGGATAAACCTAGATATCAACAACAACAGAAAGCTCACAAACTCATGGAAAACAAACAGCTCTCTACTGAAAGAAAATGGGTTGAGACAGACATAAAGAAACTAAAGACTTTCTAGAATCCAAGGAAAAGGAATACATAACATAGTCAGACATATGGGACACAATGGAAGTGCTCCTAAAAGGAAAGTTCAGAGCACTAAGTGCCTACGTAAAAACAAAAAAAAACCTGGAGTGGTCTCATACTAGCAACTTAACAGCACACCTGAAAACTCTAGAACAAGAAGTAATCACATCCAAGAGAAGTAGATATCAAGAAATAATCAAACTCAGGGCTGAATTCAATGAAACAGAAAGAGAACTAATACAAGAGTCAATGAAACAAAGAGTCGATTCATTGAGAAAATCAACAAGATAGGCAGACCCTTATGCAAATGAACTAAAAGCCAGAGAATATCCAAGTGACAAAACCAGAAAATTAGGTATTGAGGAAATCCAAAGAATCATTAGGTCATATTTCAATAATATGTACTACACAAAATTGAAAAAAAAAAAACTCAAAGAAATAGAAAATTTTCTTGATAGGTACCACCTTACTAAAGTTAAATCAAGACCAGACAAGCAATATAAACAGACCTATAACCCCTAGTGAAACAGAAGCAGATGTTAAAATCTCCTGAACAAAAAAAGCAAAGGGCCGATGGCTTGGGGGAAAATTCTACCAGACTTTCAAGGAAGAATTAATGCCAATACTCCTCAAATTGTTTCACAAAATAGAAACAGAAGGAGCATTGCCCAATTCACCTTATGATGCTAAAGTTACCCTGATAACCAAACCACATAAAGATCTAACAAAGAAAGAGAATTACAGACCACTTCCCCTCCTGAACATTGATACAAAAATACTCAATAACATACAAACCGAATCGAAGAACACATCCAAAAGATCATCTACCATTGATCAAATAGGCTTCATCCCAGAGATGCAGGGATAGTTCAGCATATGAAAATCTGTCAGTGTAATCCACCATATAAACAAACTGAAAGAAAAAAAAACATGATCATATCATTAAATGCTGAAAAAGTCTTTGACAAAATCCAACACCCCTTCATGATAAACATTCTTGATGAGATCCGGGATATAAGAGCATACCTAAAATAATAAAGACAATATATAGCAAGCCAATAGCCAATATCAAATTCAATGGAGAAAAATTCAAAGCAATTCCACTGAAATCAGGAGAAAGACAAGGCTGTTCTCTCTCTCCATATCTATTCAAATAGTACTTGAAGTCTTAGCTAGAGCAATAAGACAACTGAAGGAGACCAAGGGGATACAAATAGGAAAAGTAAAAGTCGGAATATCTTTATTTGCAAATGTTATGATAGTATACAATAGTGACCCTAAAATTCTACTGGGGAACTCCTACAGCTGATAAACACCTCCAGCAAAGTGACTGGATACACAATTAACTCACTAAAATCAGCAGCCCCCTATATACAAATGACAAATGGGCTGAGAAACAAATTGGGGAAACCACACTCTTCATGATAGCTACAACTATATAAATATCTTGGGGTACCTCTAGCCAAACAAGTGAAAGACCTGTATGACAAGAACTTCAAGTCTTTGAAGAAGGAAATTGAAGAAGATATCAGAAGATAGAAAGATTTCCCATGCTCATGGATTGATAGGATTAACATAGTAAAAATGGCCATCTTACCAAAAGCAATCTACAGATTCAATGCAATCCCCATTAAAATTCCCACACAATTCTTTATAGATCTTAAAAGAATAGTACTCAACTTCATGTGGAAAAAAGACTCAAAATAGCTAGAAAAAATCCTGTACAATAAAAGAATTTTCAGAGGTATCACCATCCCTAATTTCAAGCTATACTACAGAGCTATAGTAATGAAAACAGCATGGTATTGGCATAAAAACAGACAGGTGGATCAATGGAATTGAATTGAAGAGCCAGATGTAAATCCCCTTGCACCTGATTTTTGACAAAGAAGCCAAAATTATACAATGGGGGGGGAGCACCTTCAACAAATGGCGCTGGCATAAATGGATGTTGACAAGTAGAACTATGCAAATAGATCCATATCTATCACCCTGCACAAAACAGAAGACACTGTTATATTTCAATTCTCCCTGACCTCTGGATCTTAAAATCTTTACACATCCTCTTGTAGAAACATCTCTGAGACTTAGAAGGTGTACTATAAATCTCACATATATGCCTGAGAACTCCACAGACACTATCTACATTTTGACTGTTTCCAATGTTAACACAGCTCCCTGGGATAAGAAACTTCTCTGATGAGGTCTGAGAGCTCATCAACCTCGGAGTGCAGAGATGTAAATTCAGAGGGCAGTTTGGCATGACCATTGACCATAGTAATTATGGTAAGATCACCCTGGGGACCTGTGAGTTTGCCAGCCACTGCTCTTCTCCAGATTTACAGAACGGGGCATGTTTTCCCTCTTGTAACTCATATCTGAATTCCAGTCAGAGAGTGCTTCGTCACTGTGGCGGTTGTAATAAGAATGGCCACAGAGGCTCATGTGCTTGGAGATTTAGGCCCCAGCTGGGACAACTATTTGGGAAGTGTTAAGAGGTGTGGCACTGTAAGAAGAGGTGCATCACTAGAGGGAGACTGTGGGGTTTCTCTCTGCTCCACTGTTGTCTCACAATGTGAGCTCTCAACTGCTGCTCCAGCACCATGCCTGCCAGTCTGCTGTCATGATCTCTACCATGATGGCCCTGGACCCAGAGTCTGAATCTGCAAACCCCCAATAAACTCTTCCTTCTGTAAGTTTCCTTGGTCATGGTGTCTCTTCCCAGCGAAAGCAACGTGACTAAGTCACTCCCATGACATGCACGCCACTATCGCACCAATGGTGTATCTTGCCACGCTGGTTGTCATTTATAGTCCACAGGTACACAGGGAAGAGACTGTTAGTGGACCCCTCCAGATACCTATACAACATATTTCTGTACTATAAAAGCCAGTCATCATGGAAAAAACATCTCTTCAGGACTGTTTACTGCTCTTGAGGTGGCGAGACCTGGGTGGGATAATGGAGTCTATAAATGAAGCAGACTAAAAGTCTCATGCAGTAGTCAAGGTTATTTAGTGCATCAGACAATTTATGCTCTGAGGGTTAAGAAGAGTCACGTGAGTGAAGTTTCAAATCACAAGAGCAAGCCACACGTGGCAGACAAGCCACATGTGGCAGACAAGCCACATTGGTCGAAAACATATTTTTCCATAGAGGCACCGAATCAAGTAACAAGCACCTTTATGAATATTCTGCAGTAAATTCACTGATATCCACCACACCTGGGTGGAACACAAGAGCATAAGCCAAGAACAATTCTACAGTTTTGAAGAAACGAGTCACAGGACTCTTGCCTTGGTTACTTGGAGTTTTCTCACAAGCATTCAGAAATCTCATCAAAGGACTCCATTCCTGGACAGTGTTCTGACATCTTCCCCCTGATTATTTTTTAAATGCAGGATATCCAGAGTGGTGTGGATTTGAAATGTTATAGATAGATTTGTCATTTGATGTATGAGTATCCTATAAGTAAGCAAATTATAAAGAGAGTGAACAATATTAGAACAGTATAAGCATTGTGAATAATGGCTGTGTGGCTGTGTGGCTGGCCCCTGGCATCCTCTTCTCCTTCTCCTTTTCTTGCTCCTTGCTCTCCTCTCTTCTTTTTCTCTAGCCTAGATTTCTTCTCCTATTTATTGTCTCTGCCTGGCAGCCCCATCTATCCCTCTCTTGCCTAGCTATTGACACAGACTTAAACAAATGCAACATAAAAGAATGTAACACATCTTTGCCTCATTAAACAAATATTCCACAGCATAGAGGAATTTAATGCACCTTAAAATAATATTCCACAACTGTCAAGAGCAATGGCTATAGTCTGTATCGTTTTAGGGGTCTCTGGGATACCCTTGACCAATAAGATGAGGGAAGGTGTCCCACATCTCCCACTTTATCAATGTCTTCTTGCCATGTGAGTCCTGAAGGCTAAATTAAATCACACAGAGTTAGAAACTTTCCTTTCTCTCTGGAACTGGGGGTCTGCCTCCCCTTCAGAATTCTCCTGCTATATACAGTGGCCATCTCTTCCATTGTTCTCCCATTTTAAGGCCTGACTATGACTGTACACAATCTCCACTGTCTCTCTCCTAATAACCTCATTCTGAAGAATAATTTTCCTGTCTGCTCCTATCTACAAACCTGCCACTCTTCTCCTGCTGTCAATGACCCTTTCACAGGCCTTGGAGGTGTCTATGTCCAGGCTGCTCCCACAGTTCCTGCCCACATTTCCCACTGTGACCCTGGATTTGATGATTATTAACTACATACCTCGGAAGAATTTCTTTCATTTTGTTGCAGCTTAGATCACATTGAAAGGGTGTTATGAAGATTTTATCCAGTAATTTTCTTTTGAAGATGAGAAGGTTTCAAGATACCCAGTCCGGATTTACAGTGCAAGTCGGCCGCTCCTGTTTTAATCCACATTTGGTACACTGATGGCTAATGACGCTGCCCTAAGCCATCCTCTTCTAAGGGCTTCTCCTCCTCCATTTGTTTGGAAGTAGATTTCCTTGAGGTTTTCATGCCCTTCGCTGTCTACATGGGAAATCGCCATCTGTTCCACAATCACATAGGTTCTGGAACCACTCAGCAAGTCTGGGGCTTTTGCAAACCTTCATGGCCTAGAGCTCTTCATTTGAGTGTCATGTGCAGGGGAGCCGGAACACCAAGTCCTGGACATATGCAGACTTCATTGAGTGTCATGTGCAGGGGAACTGGAAAGCCAAGTCCTGGACATATGCAGACTTCATTGAGTGTCATGTGCAGGGGAGCTGGAAGGCCAAGTCCTGGACATAAGCAGAGTTCATTGAGTGTCATGTGCAGGGGAGCCAGAAGGCCAAGTCCTGGACATATGCAGACTTCATTGAGTGTCATGTGCAGGGGAGCCAGAAGGCCAAGTCCTGGACATATGCAGACTTCATTGAGTGTCATGTGCAGGGGAACTGGAAAGCCAAGTCCTGGACATATGCAGACTTCATTGAGTGTCATGTGCAGGGGAGCTGGAAGGCCAAGTCCTGGACATAAGCAGAGTTCATTGAGTGTCATGTGCAGGGGAGCAGGAAGGACAAATCCTGGACATATGCAGAGTGGGGAATGAGAACGGAAACCCAACAGTAACAGCTTGACGGATGAAGGGGCTTCTGTACCGCAGGAACCCTCAAGTGTTTATTTTGGCTAAAGAGGCAGGGAAGAGGCAGAGAGAAGCAGCCATCCAAAGTGCATTTAGGAGACTTAGTGATGCCGTGGATGAGGTAACAAGTGCTTAGCAAACACATCAGGACATTTGAAAATAAAGTCTGGGGTGTAGAAACTCAAGGCAGTGGCAGAGGGAAAGAAAGCGGAAGTGGTACCATGGAATTCCAGGCTGGAGGAACTCAGTGAGATGCAAGAAAGCAATGAAAAGGTCAGTACTGGGAGAAGCATCTCTGATCTTTTACGGCCTTCCGCTGTATCGACAAACACTTGAAGTGGTCATGGGTTGACAGAGGGCAGTGGCCCTTGGGTAATGCAATTAAAGCCTGCTGAAGGAAATAGACGGAACTCAGAGCAGCCAGGGTGTGCAGCAGCAGCCTGTCATGGAGGCGCCGGTTCCTGCCCCGTGAGCCCCTGATCAACAGGTGTGGTGCTCTAAAGACCAGAGTGGAGGAAGACACCTCAGGTGCTTTGGAAGTGAGACAGCTGCCTTCAGGCTTAGACCTACTCCAGACAAGCCTTGAGCTGTCCGGGCTGGGACTGGCTCAGCTCAGACAGTGGGAATCCTGAGATCTAGGCCCAGAAACTTCAGTCAGCCTGTGGTTTTTAAAACAAAACTATTGCTAGAGTCTTTTATTTGTTTCTTTGATTTTGTTTATTGTTTAGCTTTTTTTGGAGGGTGGTCTTTTAGAGAGGCAGGCAGCAAATGAAATCTCCTAAATGGAAAGATAAATGCCCAAGAACAGTAATAAAAAGTACCTGGGTTAGGGTCCTAGTCAGAATAAAAAGTAGAAATGGAACTGAAGAATAGCTTTCATCTCTCTGCCTTCCCTCTGCAGACACAATGTCATCACCCTCACCAAGCTCCTGTCACCATGATGTCCCAGTCATTATGACTGCCCTCAGATGTGGACTAGCACAGACCTTCCTTCCTTAAGTTGCTCATCAGGTGGTCTGTGTACCTGGAAGTTTTCCTGATCCCACCAAGCTTGCAGCAGCTCAGACCCAAATAAACACACAGATACTTATATTAATTAAAACAGTTTGGCCTAATGGCTCAGGCTTCTTGCTAGCTAGGTCTTACACTTAAATTAACTCAGAATTCTTATTTACATTCAGCCACGTGGCTTGGTATCTTTTCCCAGTTCTGCCTTCACATCTTGCTTCTCATGGCAGCAGAGGCTGGCAGTGTCTCCTCACTCAGCCTTTCACTTCCCAGAATTCTTCTCTCTCTTATCCTGCCTGTACTATGCTTCCTACCTGACTCCTGGCCAATCAGCATTTTATTTATCAATCAATCAGAGCAACACATTCACAGCATACAGAAAGACATCCCCAGCAGGTCTGTCCCAGAAATGCTGGAAGGAACTAACACAGTTCCTGACACATGCTATCAGTTTCCCCTTTCTGAATATAAGATTCCTGGAAGATAAAGAGTATGTTTATTTTATCCTGCCTGCTCCTAGCAATAACCTCATGTGGTTACTGCTCAGTTCTGAAATATCCTCTAAAATCTCTCTCATCTTAAAGACTTGGTCTCCAGCTGGTAAATAAATTATTCATAGAGTCATGAGGTCTCAGGGCTAGTTAATGGGTGCTCCACCGATGGAGAAACAATTGTGGGGGGTGATGGAAAATTGGGGCCTCGTTAGAGGAAGGGGACCATGGGGACATGTCCTTGGGGGATGGCCCCTGTGTGTCTCTGCTGCTTCCTGGCATGAGTTGAGAAGCTCTACCCCACACATCACCTCTACCCACACCTATCCCTCTATCATTATCCTCTTCTTCAATACCACGCAACAACACCTGAATCAGTCCATCATGGACTGAAGCCTCTAAAACTGAGAGTTCCAGCCAGTGAATCTTTCCCTTTCTAAATGGTTTCTCTCAGACACTTGTGATAGTGGTTTTAAAAAATATGGCTGACACAGTTACCAAATGACAAGTCATCGCTCCCCTTCCTCACCAACAGTACAGAGCCTGCCAACCAAGGCATTAGTTACCTTTCTGAGCACTCCCCAGCAGCAAATAGGAAGCATCTCCACACCAACCCTTCTCCTCCACCTGAGGCATCATTGCCCTCCTGAGCTGCTATGGATCCCGAGCTTGGCCTCTTTCTTGACAGCCTTATTCCATCCATCATTAACCTCTCTCTACATCTTCAATTCTTCTCATCCATTCTCTCTCTCTCTCTCTCTCTCTCTCTCTCTCTCTCTCTCTCTCCTTACACGCACACACACACACACACACACACACACACACACACACACACACACACACGTCTTCCAAGTTCTAAAAGAAAAGGGGGATGAAACCCCTCTACTTTGATAAAACTTCTGTTAGTGGGAGAGTCCTAATGACCCCCAAGATAACTATACAAACTGGAACCCATGGAACACCAGAGACAAGGAGAAGATCCTAAAATCAGCCAGGCAGGGTAGCTGGATGGAATAGGTTGCCTATAAAGAAGCGATGAGATCTATAGCTTCGTTTGTAATAACAGTATTACAGCCACATGCAGTAACAGGCTGAGAGAAAAAAGCAGTTATAGGTTTAGGACTTCATAGCCAGCCAGGAAAAATATCTTCTTCAAATAATAAGAGTAAAACACATTTTCAGGCAATACTGACATTGTTATTTCATTGCCAGGAATTCTAAATAATTTACTTGAGGGAGGAAGACGGGAACAAATGGTTCTGAGAATCAGAAAAAAGCAGCAGAAGTGAGATTTCTACAGAGACATCCTATGTGACGAAGCCATGATAACCAGCGAGGAAAATGATTCTTTTCAACATATGAATATGAGAAAATTGGTTTGTGAGTAAAAATTAAATTGGACCTCTACTGAATAATATACAAAGCATGCAAAATTGACCCTAAGTAGATTAAATTCTTAAATGGAAAGCCAAAACAATCAGGCCTTTAGATTGCATTATAGGAATGTGGTTTCAAGACTTTGGGGTAAGAAAAGTATTTTTTGAAGAAGCGTCTGTATGGCCCTGGTTAAACTCTGTGAGACACCAAACAAATAGACATGAATATGAGAAAGAGGGAAATAGGGAACAGGTGGACAGATGGGCCGCAGGGAGAAGGTGGGGGTGTGGTGATAGTGGTCAGGATGCATGATGCACCTGTGTGAAATTGTCAAAGAACAAATTTAATTAATAAAAATGTGGGAATAAAAGTGATGGATCTGTGAAAGGAAGTGGTTAAACTCAAGTGCATCAAAATGATCTAGTTCTGTTCATCAATGGATCCCATAAAGAGAGGAAAGACCCCTCACGACTCAGGAGTCCTGTGCAGCCCATGTAATGAATAAGAGACTAATGTTCACAAATGTAAAGAGCACCTGCACATTCATTCAAAAATGGCAGATAACCCACTGTGAGACAGGGAGAGTGATTGGAGGAGACATCACAAAAGGGTGGGGTCAACATGGACAGAAAAAGGACTGCTTTGTATCATCCACCCAGACAATGAACGTTTGCATGAGGACAGACAGCAGCACACAGGGTTCCCAGGCTGAGCTCATTAACTGCTCTTGCCCTTCAGGACCGAGTCTTCCACCTCAGCCATGTGGGAGCAGCTACGTCTTGAAGATTCGGAAGAGGGATCCTGCTCATGATAAGGAACTTGTGAAAAATCTACAAGGAGATTATAATTCCATACTCAGGAAAGTTCTTGCCAGTGAAAATGTGGGTAACTGTTCATAAGGACATTCAAGGATGAAAACATAGGAACTCAACCAATGGGAAATGTTTCCATTACCAATCATCAGAAGTTTGCTAAGCATGGGATGAGAGTGATGTCCTGTCTCTCTTCCATCTCAGGTCTCATCTCATAGTCATCCAAACCAGTCCTGTCTCCAGCTCCCCTGGTCTCTCTCTCCATTTCTATATTTCCATGATTTCCTAAGAGAGCTTACTTCAAACCATAAAGGTCATTTTTAGAAGATAAATCAGAAGATACAATTCATAGTAGTTAAAACTACATATAGTAGAATCTGTGTAACTAAAAATTGATGGAAAATAATATCAAAAGTCCTTCTGGAAAATTTGAGGCAAGTAAGTTGGAGTTGGTACAAATAACAGCCTCTGAAAGGGAATGCCTGACAGTCATTTGTTTGACAGGGACCCAGGTCCACCTGTTCTGGGCAGGACACCCACCTGTTCTGGGCAGTCTTCTCTTTACAAAGGAATCCATCACATTACTTTCAATGTGAAATTTTTTTGACTGGAAAAATTGAAAACAGAGAACAATAAAGATAGCATATATTTTATACAGGAAATTAAGAAGGTAATTAAATTACTTCAGTGGGGTTTTTTCTGAAAGATACTGTATCATTCCGATTAAAACATTTTTCAAATCTTCTTAGTGGTTAGGAAACGCAGTCAATTGTGTCTTTCCTGGAAGCCATGCTTGCAGTGAACAATTTGTGTGTTTAACATGCAGCACTAGGTAAATCATGAAATGATGAGTGTTTATCAATTACCTGGTGTCAATCATGAATACTGGTTTATAGGCCACAGGTTTCTGCAGTTAACATTTATGGAGTGCCAGCTGTATGCCTCTCATTGTGCAAACGTTAGGAATAGAGAAGCCCATGAGACATCAGAGACTGCCCTCAAGGAATTGTATATACACTGAAACTTCAGACAGATGCCCGAAATCAGCTTGTTTAAGGTTACCCTACTTAGTTCTATTTATAATTCTATAAATCTTAAACATGCACATGAAGATGCCACTTACAAATGATTTGTCACTCTGATAGAATGCCATCCCTTCAAAACAGCATCTTCTAAATTTCCAGCTGCTTACGCACATTTGCCAGCCTTAGATGCAGGTATCCAGACCTCTGAAACATTACACTGGAAATATGAAGTTGCTGTTTTACCTTCTGTAACAGCCTTGTCTTAATTTAACATGTCAGCATCAGTGTATCCCGTCGGTCCTCCATAAAATCAAACCATTAATTTCCTCAACTGTCAGTACACATATCACTTTCAGGATAAATCTATCAAATAAAACCTGACACCTCCCAGGCTTTGCCATCATTAGGTGGTGATTAATGTTAAAAACTCCCATTTATCTTGAGGCCCCCTTTTGAATTCAGACACAGTAGAGGATGCTGTGTTCCCGAGTAGTGGAGTCTGATCCAGGTGGCTCCTTCAGCACCTGAGACCCTGGGTCTGGGGCTCCCCTAAAACATAGGAATATTTGGAAGATTCATCCAAAGACCAATGCCAAACCTGTCTCTGCCAGGGCCACCCCAGGACCTTGGGACTCTGCCGATTCTTCCTGAATCTTAAAGCCAGGATAAATGCATTTCAGACTTTGGTCACAGCAAAAGCTAGGCTCCCAGAGACCCATCTCTGAGGCCATCTTGAACTGTGTTACTTAAAACCTATAGCTTTACATTGAATGCCTACTAACTTACTGTTCCTAAGAAAAACTCCATCACCTGGAGCTTTCTGGTTCTGCAGCCTCTTTTCAGCTTGTCTGTTTCCCTCCAACACACATACACACACACACACACACACACACACACACACACACACACACACTCAAACTTTATTAGCCTTTTTTTAACCCTTCCGATCAAGCACCTACCTTTCCTCCCTATGGGCCCTTTGTGATTCTCTGCTTGCAATACTCTTCTCCCATCCTCACCCAGTTTCTCTTCTTCAACCTCTGATTGAAGGTCAATCCATCAAGGGCCCTTTCCCTAAATTTCCGTAGAAGTGACGTATGTTATCAAGGCCCTTTCTCTCTTTACTCTTACCACACTGTCCAACACTTACTGGCTTAATGATCTGTCTAACGTCTACCCCTTCTCTTCTAGCAGTGGATGTCAGCACACTGTCCTGTGAAGCCAGTAGCCCAGGCTCAGAACACCCTGCTGCTCAGCTCAGCGGGTTGGCTTTGCCAAGCTTTGGCTCTAGTTCTTGCACAATGTTCCAGAAGAGCCCACACAGCCACGGAGAGGAGCAGACACACTCCATGGGGTTCCTTTATCTCAGGGATCACTGATTTATTCTGCCTTTTATCCAATGTTCTGATAGCCAATGTTTCCTGTATTTCCCAG
This sequence comes from Peromyscus californicus insignis, assembly GCF_007827085.1. NCBI lineage: Eukaryota > Metazoa > Chordata > Mammalia > Rodentia > Cricetidae > Peromyscus > Peromyscus californicus. The sequence goes on from NW_026294584.1 coordinate 67,387,413, forward strand.
ATACAAAGCAGTTTGTCACTAGAGGACTGTATTAGTCAGCCTTTTTCATGCTGTGACCACTTATCTGAGAGAGCAACTTAAGCAAGAAAGGATGTACTTTAGGTCATGATTCTGGAGGCATCAGTCCATCAATTCTTGGTACCCAGGAAGCATAGAATATTTCCTTCCAAGATACACCTGGCTCCTCCAACTAGACCCACTTTCTACAGTTTCCACTATCCCTCAATAGTCAAATCCCTTTAAGCAAACCACTCACTCGAGCAGCACTCTCAGAAGACACTGGCAGAACACCTCAAGATGTGTTTCCAAAATCTCCCAGGAGTCTCTGAATCCACTCACGTCAGAAGTGAAGACTGAGCATCGGATTAATCACATACCAAGGGCTCCATAGAGAGCTCCATACGAAAGCCCAAGCCTCTTGTCCTGGTTTGTAAAACTCCATCTACTCCGGCCCCTCCCTCCTCTGAATCCATCACCACTCCCTTCCTAACCCTCCAGACCTTAGACCCAAGCTACTTCCAGCTGCAGGCCTTGGCCCTGCTGTGGTTTCTGTCTGGGTCTTGGGTCCTTTACGTGCTGTCTCCCACTTATCATTCAAGATAGTCCAAATGAAACTACCCAGCCAGTACAGCCATTGATCATTTGCAGAATGCATGTCACATTCTAATGCTTTTGAAGTTCTTCACGTTTCCTCATTTTTGCAGTGGGTGGGGTGGGTGAGGGAGCTGGTGGGACACAGAGGAAAACTTGCAAGAGCCAGTTTTCTCCTTCCACCGTGTGGGTTCTGGAGACTGAACTCAGATCGTCAGGCTTAAGGGCAAACAGCCTTGCCTGCTGAGCCACCGGCCCACCCTCATTCTGATATTCTGTTCTGTGTATTTCCTTTGATTCTTTCTTAGGTGCTTGTCATTTCACAGGGACAAGGTGTTCATGAGGACAGGCACTTTTCCAGATTTCTTGACTGTGCACACACAGTGTGGGGTCTGGAGTCCAGCTCACGCTCCGGGGCTCTTGGTAAACAATTCTTGATGAGTGGGAAAGTGAGTCAAGTCTGTTACCTTCCTCAATGCTCTGTAACTTCTCTCCCACATCAAGTGTCACAGAGCTTCAGTGGACATGTCCCACCTTGTGTAACATGTCTCTAATGAGAGGAAGATGAAAATGGCATTGCTAATACTTGCTGGACTTTCTTTCCTGTGGGCTCCAATGAAGAACGTTGTATTCATTACTTCATCCAAATCCTATTAAAACCCTATGAGGTAGCTTTTTTTTTTTTCTTTTTTTTTTTTGGTTTTTCGAGACAGGGTTTCTCTGTGTAGCTTTGCGCCTGTCCTGGAACTCACTTGGTAGCCCAGGCTGGCCTCGAACTCACAGAGATCCGCCTGGCTCTGCCTCCCGAGTGCTGGGATTAAAGGCGTGCACCACCACCGCCGCCCGGCCCCTATGAGGTAGCTTTTATAGTCAGCCACTTTCAGGCAAGGAAACTGACGCACAGACAAATTCAGTGGCTTTCTGAACGTCTCCCATCTCAAGCCATCATTTTGACCAGGCCCCAGAGTATACCAGCCAGCTTTATTTCCAGACCTGGGGCTGCCCAGCGCTGACTTTTATTTCTACACGACTGAGCTGGATTTACACTGCCTCTGAGAACTGCCCGGGTCATGCTGGTGTCTAGCACAGAAGCATCATGCAGCACATCTGTCTCCCATTACTCTTGCTTGCCAGAAAAGCCCATATTGTACTATTGTATCCAACCCTCATGTTTCTACTGTAGCATAAATATGCTTAACCAGCTGTTGCTAACGCTTTGTAATGCCTGCGACAACTCTACTGAGAACCGCCTCTTAATGGAGCAGATGGTGTGAAATCAAGCAGGCAAGCAGAAATGCTCTGGGAGCACAGGAAGGTGCCGGCTGACCACGGCATCTCGTTTTGTCTGATGGTTTGAATCTAAAGCAGGCCATGCTCAAGTTCTTATGCCTAGTGGTCCCAAAGGTGATGTAAAACCTAAGACGAGGCTGAAGGAAAGATCGTTGTGGGCTTGGAGAGCACTTAGAAACAGTATGTGAAGTGATAGGGCTATCAGTGGCATGCAGGGTCCCTCCAAAAAGCAAATGTAGGTAGAGAACAGCAGGAAGGCACCGAGTTAAGGATGAAATGATACAGAGAAAGAAATGCGGCCATCCTGGAGAGAATGAACGGCATATGAGATGCGGCAGTGGGGTGGCTGTGGACCATCCTCTCCAAGACACTGGTTGAAATATGGTCCCGGGTCTCCTGGTGCTGAGAGGTGAGGGCCTGAAGAGAGATGGATGGCTTTCCTGTTTGTGGCTTGGTTCTCAGGGGAAGTGAGCTCGTTTCCTGGAGAGCGCTGCTGTGAAGTGAGTCTGCTTTGGAACCTCACACCTTTTTGTGTTCCTGCAGGTTCTTCTGCTTCATGTGACACCAGTCTCCAGGCATCACCATGCTCTTGGATTCCTCAGTTTCCAGAAGCATAAGCCAAGCCAACTTCTTTCCCTGATAAAGTATTGAATCTCAAATATTTCCATTATAGAAACAGAAAATGGCCCAAAACACATGCCATTATCAATACTAACAATATTGACTGCGTGAGAGGCACACACTGCAGAACGTGAAAAGAAAAAGACCAGAGTCAAACCGTCTGGGGTTCAAAGCTTAGGTGCAGGCTGTGGGCCACTTGGAAAATCCCTTATTCTCTTTATGTTTATATCATTATCTTTTGGGTAATAAATCCTTCCATAATGTTTGAAAAGGTGGGGCTAGAATAAAGACTATCGGCCTTTGGGGACAACACTTAAAACAAAACCATTGAACAGGTCCTTCTTAACTCCCGAAATATAAACAGGGAAAGCCACACCAGCTACACACACTGCTGGGCAGCGGAGGGCACCTGGGGATGAGAGAGGAAAACATCCGTGTGTCTGAGAGATGAACACAGGAGAACCCGAGGAAGTAAGACCGTTGCCTGCAAAGCACAGCAGGCCAGTGGAAGCCAGCAGCCAACGGGAAGGCATTTGCTGACCTCAATACCAAGGCAGTACAAAAGCCGCAGGGAAGAGAGCCCTGAATCTCCTCTATCTCCAGGGTTGGAGGAACATTTAGCATTTCAGGGACCCGGTCAATGCCAAAGGCTATATGAAATGCACTCTATAAGAAGCATTCCATGTTTTTCAATTAAACTCATTCCAAAGATTTGATTGTTTATGAGATCAGGGTATGAAAACATTAATTTAATTCCTTTGAGACCAAGTCTCAAGTCCCCCGACTGTAAGACCATCCAGGCTGAAAATAACTGGGATTCCATGAATGTTGTATGAGTCTACAGAGCCATCTACATTGCCCTTGAGCAAGATTTATGATCTCCTGCAACTCTGGCTGCTGCCAATTCACGGCCATACATTTTGGCAGATCTGAGCTTGCTCACTTCAAAAGGAAGAAAAATGATGGCATTCTGAAATCCATCTGACGTGTGTGTCTGTTGACACACCAGGTAGGTACTGTTCCAAATATTTGCACATAGAAGGTTAATTGTGCTTGAAAACAAAATATGTTAATCACAAATTTTTTCTTATCTAATTTTGCCATAAACTCCATGAAGAAAAACCAAGGAAAGATTACAATTTTATGCTTTGGGAAAGCTTCACTTGAAGGGAATGTTCCAGCAAACACTGGAAAGGAGAAGAAATGAAACATGGGGTAGAAGTATTCCAGAGAGGAGAATTCCTGAAGTGTTTGAGGAAAAAGGCAGCCAGGGAGAGCGGACCAGGTAACTGGGAGTCAGAATGCTTACAAGATGCCAGACAGTGGGGGCCTTTGGTGGGGCTTCAGCTCCCCATCTAAGTGAATATGACACCATTTAGTGTGTTCAGAGCAAAGTAGTGGCATAGTCTAGCTCCTGCCACATGTGAATCATTCTTGCCACTGTTTCAATGAGAGTTGCTCTCTAGACTATGGTTGCAAAGGAAGCCAGAAAACTAGATAGGAGATGCTGCCATCAACCAGAAGAGAAAGCGGCCTAGGCTAGACACAGCAGTGGGTTGGTGAGAGATGGTTGGGAAGTTCATCTTAAAGGCAAAGTAACAATATCTTGACAGGTTTAGGAGTAAAGACAAAATGACAGGATTCAATAATGATTTGTTTGGGTCTACACAATTGGAAGGGTGGAGCTGACACTGAGTGAAGGGAGACAGATTGCATGGAAAGTGTTCCCAAGATCCGCAGGAAAGTCCTAACTCCAGTACTGATCATTTCAGAAATAGAATCTATTGCAGATGTAATTAACTGATGTGAAGTCATTCCAGAACAGGCTTGGCCTCTAATTTAATAGGAAGAATGTCTTTCTAAATGGAGTGAAGGGATGTAGACAAACACGTTAGCAGAACAGCATGTAAAGATGGAGAAAGAGACCCGTATATTAAGGACTATCATGGACTGCCAACAAGCTATTAGAAGCCAGTAGAAAGGTCCAGGAGAGATTCAGGAGGCTTTAGGTTGAGCCTCTCCCAGGATGAGGTGCCTATTGAATTACATAAGGGCAGGTGTGTAGTAGGCAGCTCCAGGTCAAACATGTAGATCCACAAAGGAGGCTCAGACTAGAGGCTTAGGAGGTGTAAGCGTCCTCACAGTATTTAAAGCCAGGAAAAAGGCAAGATCTAGAGGCTTAGAGGGTGAGAGCTAACGGGGCTGGGGCTCAGTGGCAGAGTCCTTGCCTAATGTGCCTTCTGTAGGCTGTGGGTTTTATTTCCAACAATGACTTAAAAAAAATAAAAACAACCAAAAAGGCAATGCTAAGAGCAAGTGCAAAGAGATACAGAAAGAGATCTGAGGAAGAGGAGTTCAATGCCCAAGTAGGAGAAAGGACCAGAGAAGGAGTCACGGGCAAAGTGAGTGGAAAACAAGAACACATGAACCCCGGCAACGGAAGGAAAGGGGTTTTAGAAAAGATGATGAGAGCAGCTATGTCCCACGTCCCAGTGAGCAACTGACCACTGTTATTAGCAACGTAGGGGACTTAGTAATTCTCATGGGCTAGGAGTGGGGAAGGCTGAGTAGGTTAAAGAAGGATTAGGAGGTAAGATGCTGGCGATATTGACGATAGCCCTTTTTATAAAGGAGGCAAAGAAATTGAGCAGCAGCTGCGGGTGCTAACGGTTTGAGAGGTAATACGTTTGCACGGGGGCAGAAGTGTGCAGGCGTTGAAGATGGAAACCAATGCTGTATTTATATGCATTTGGGAATAATTCAGAAGAGAGGAGAATTCCTCATGAAAGCAAAGTAAGGAAGAGTTGACAAAGTGGTGCCCTTAAAGAGATGACAGGGATTGAAAACTCAGGGCACGCAGGGACTGCGATCATGGGAAGGAGCAGAAGAGCTTTCTCTACAGGACTGGGAGGGAGCAGAGAGCATAGGCAGACACTGGGAAGCAGGGCCCCGATGCTGGGAGCTCTGGCGAGTTCCCCTGGGTGCTTCTGCTTTCTCAGGGGAATGGCAAGCAATGTCATTGGCTAGGAGAAGTGGGAAGGCAGTACCAGGGGGTTATGGGTAGGTGAGGGAAGTGGGAAGGCAGTACCAGGGGGTTATGGGTAGGTGAGGGAAGTGGGAAGGCAGTACCAGGGGGTTATGGGTAGGGAAAAAATACACTGTTGTCATTTAGAGGAAGGGCACACACATGTGAGCACCTTAGTATGTCCCGTTGAAGCAGAGTTAGGGGGCCATCAATAGACAGGGAAAGAGAAAACAGGCTCTCTGAGGTGGCTGCTTCTTGTTCCCAGAAGGCATTGCAAGGAGAAACAGTAGGAAGGAGGGGCCCAGGAAATGGGGACCTATAAAACAATCAAGCCAGCATCTGTTTAATGGACAGCCAGCCTGAGGCTTCTTCAATCCCATTAATAACGCTGTTATTTCCCCCTTCTCCACAGCTTGGCTTTCTGTCTTTCACGGTGATTCAATTCCTTTTTCATGCCAGGGAATGAACTGAGCAATTCCCAGTCAATGGCTGTCACCCGTTTCCGTGTGGTTGCCAGACAGAACATCTCTATTGGGTTTCCATTAGGTAAGACTGAAGGGAAGGCGATCCAGACAGGTTCCCCAGGCTGCCAGGACCATATAACATCTACTTTTACACGTGAACTTGGTTAAGGATGGTCTGCTCAGACACAAAGTCCAACATTTTCCTGGGTGTGTCTGTGAGACAAGCACTAAATCCACAGACTGAGTAAAGTCAACTGCCTTCCCTGACGTGGGAGGGCACCATCCAAACAACAGAAAGGTTGACTAGGACAAAAGTGGTAAGAAAGCTCGTGTTCTTCTTTGCCCAGAAACTGGGACATAGCCATCTACTCTAAAGAAGATTATGGGACTCATTGGTATCCATCATTGTGAGATCCAGGTCCTTGTGATAAATTTGTAAGACGGTTGCTTTTGTTTCTTTGGACAGACCTGGCCAACACAGAGGACTCCTGCATGGCTCATCCTGTCTGGACTGTTTCAGGGGGCTCACAGTGGTTAGGTACCCAGGGAGCAAGACATGAGACTTGTGACATGACCCACTCCACAGCGAAGTGTATTTCTCTGGGATGCTGCTTCTGTTTAGACCTCAATGACAGGATGGAGCTAGAGGCTACTTGTGGAACAGACTGTGTCTGTAGACAAGCAGTAAACAGGCCCTGCAGGACATGTCCTGTCTCACCTCCTTCCCTATGGAAAACACAGGTGGACCCAAACGGAAGTGTGAATTCAGGACAGCTGCACCTCTCAGGCACAATGTAGCCTGCCCTCCTGATTTTGTTAAGAATGGCTTTTCTAGTTTAAATGACTGGGAAGAAACACAAAGGAGGATAATATCTTGTGAGATATGAAAATTGTTTAAGAATCAGATTTACAACCATTGAGCTTTGCTGGAACATAGCCAAACCTCTTTGGGTACTTCCGGTTGTTTCTTTCATGGGCAGAGTTGAGTAGTTACACCAGAGACCTTCTAGAATGTTCATTATCTGGCCCCTTTACAGAAAAGATTTTCTAATCCTACAGTTTGGTGCTCTGAGACCAGAATTAATGACAGGGGTGAAAGTCTCTGGGCCCAGTTGAGTAAGATCTAGGAGCTAGGGATTATCTGAGTCCTATAAAAATACCAAACAGGAACCCAAAGTCTGGGGCTTTTCACCGAGTAGGCCTGGAGGTGGAGAAATCAGGTAGGGTGGAGCAAATGTGGAACCCTGATACACCGAGCTCATCATAGCATCTACACGGGTTGAAGGTGAGCTCCATAAATGAAATTGCTGTGGTTTGAGTAGGAATCACTCAAATGTCCATGGAGCAAAGCATCAGCACCCAGTCTACGGCACTGTCAGAAGGTAGTTGAATACTTAGGAACTTAGCCAGAAGTCTTCTGATAATCATGGACCACTAAAAAGGGCAAGTGGAACCCCCAGTCCCTTTATTTTCCCCCTTCGCTTCCCTGCTGCTGTGGAATGAGCATCTTGTTCCACTGTGCGCCCCTCTGCCTCATGCTGGGCTCAGAACAGGGGCAATCAACATGGACTGAAACTCCCCAAAACAAGACCAAAATGGCCCCTTTTGTCAGTTGTTTACTGTAGGTATTTATCAGAGTGACGGAAGACCACACAAACACCAGAGATCTGCAGATGAGGAAATTAGGGACCTGCAGAAGTGAACTCGTTCCTAGGGCTCAGGGACAGGTCAGTAGCTCGGCTGGATTAGAGCCACATCTGCACTTCTCACCCCAATACTCTTCCTGCAGCCTCTGCTTCACGCTCTTTCTGTGCTTTTGAAACAAGCATCTACTCCTTCAAATTATTTAGGTACCACTGCTCCTTCTTGTAAAAATTGCCCCAGTCCTCATACGGGGCATCCTGAGCCCAAAGAAGACTGTGTGCTGCTAAATTGGGAGTTTCCTTTATTGGTCTTTAGAACGCTGTTCTGTCAGTCAAACCAGGAACTCTGTAAGAGTCATTTTCACATTGTCTGAATTTCTAGCTGGGTATAAAATATAGCTCCTGTCATTCAAAAGTTGTCTCTGCCTTCAGATTCTGAAACCTTTCCAGGGACAGCCTCTCAAATATGTCCATGTAGCTAATTTAAAACTATAGATTTTTCTGCTTTAAGTTAAAGCCCAAATATAGCCTCAAATTTGCTTGAGCAAGTACATTTAATAATATCTAAATGCCCTCATCTATTAACTATTCATCCATTTTCTCCATAACCACTTACAATAAATATTGATGAGTGTCTAGCCTTGGAAACGGCTATACACAGGAGAATATTCATGTATGTCTCATTGATTTTCCTGACAGGACCAAATGGAGCAGGTAAGCCAATTTAGCACAACCAATTTCCAGTTTTGCACAGACTGAGTGGAAGTGCTGTAGAAATGAATAATCAATCTTATACCATTATTAATAATAAAATTTAGTTCACCAACAGCTCCTTCAGTCTTCTGCACACCTTACAACATTAATAAATTTATTCATCAACACCTAAGGGAGGTGTTTTTATAACTGGAATGAGAAGCCAAGAGAGATTTAAATGGCTGCCTAAGGCTGAACGCCAAGTCTTTCTGTGGCACAAAGCAACAACTCTCTATCACAAGTGGGTTGATTCCACAACTCAGACATTAAGGAGCTATCACAAGCCTAACAAGCAAGTATAACGTGAGTTTTATAAGTGTGTATATCTCATAGTAATAATGACTATGTAATAAATGCTACTATTTTTTCACACTACATCCAACCCTGCTCAGTGTTGGGACACAAAAAGCAAAGATCCCTTGCCTCAGAGAAACACTTGAAGATTAGGGAAGACGAAGGGGCCGTGAATCACCAAACAGTGCACAAGGGTACTGAGTCTACATCTGAGGTATCAGAGAGGCATGGCCACACAGGGCCACACCAGGGCCACCAGGACCACACAGAAGACCACACCAGGGCCACGAAGAAAAACCACCCTGACAAGGCAGTGCTTGAGCCAAATCTCACAGGGTAGGTGGGGCCTGGGGTGGGGATGGAGAGGAACATTCTAAGGAAAGATGAAAGAACATGGGCGTGGAACTGTGTTTCCTCCTCTGGAAACAGAAAACCCTTCAGCCTGACCAGTCGCAAGACAATATGCTGCCGCCACTGTGGCACACTCCTGGGTCCATATTTAGTGCCAGGGCCCTACCCCACCACAGGCGCTCTCCTTGACAATGTGAGTATGCATGACATTTCCCCCATCTAGGTGGGGTCATGGTTCCTCTTCAGGACTTATGACTGACTTGACAAATAGGGTACAGTGAAGTGATGTATATGACTGCTGAAGCCAGGTCAGACAAGCCAACGGCACCACTGCTCTGTCCTTTGGACACCTGCTGTGCTAGGTGGCCAGTTCCAACCACTAGCCTGAGGTCAGCATACTCAGGTTGCTCAAACTATATAAGCCAAGGCTACATATTAGTACTCAAGCCAACAGCCTCAGCTGAGGTTGACAGCCATATCGACCTCCTGACATAAAATAATGCTTCCAGATGATTCCAGCCACTAGCTGTTAAGCTACCTCTGGCTCTTGAGTGTTCCCAGATGAGACCCCAGATGCTTAAGCACAGACAAGCTATCCCCACTATGTCCTGTCACAATTTTCCTGACTCACAGAACCCAAAGTGTGATAAAATGGTTAAAATCTAGGAGTGATCTGTTATATGATAGTAACCAGTACAATCAGGCTAATCTTTTATCCTCACCTGAGGCTCAACGCCAGGGGACTGTGTGTGAAACTGGGCCAGCTGGCTGGTGTTTCTGCATCGCCTCTGGGTCCTCCATAGGTGAATCTCAGGCGTCATCTTTCCGACCATGCTGGTTGGTTCTGTCATTAGCCCTGTCTCCCAGCTCACTGCTTTTCATTCCTGACTTTGTGGGATCTTTGCAGAGCACTGACATTTTTTCTATTCCTGGACCCCTACCCCAGCTCAATAAGATCTGAATGTCTTGGGGAGAGGAGCTGGGGCATCTCATAAAGTGTGTCATGATGACGTGCTGATATTACATGAGAGGGACCCACAGTCTCCTCTAGGGTGCCTGATTGTCATAGCTTGCACAGCAGGTTTAATTGCAGTTTTTGGCTTCATGACATTCAAATAGCAACAATTGATTAGTGGGAGGGGAGAGAAGCAAGTCTATTGGAAATATCAGTCACTGTAAAAAGAAAAAAATCATCACTTTGTAAAAGGTCACCAGATAAATAATTGCCTCCCGAATTGAGAGAGATGATTCCTGTGGTCATTAAGCCCCAACAGAGATCTGATACACATGATACTCCCACTAAATGCTGAGAGATGACTGCACCATCATGACCACATGGACAATCAAGGCAACCCAGTTTGTGCCTGAGTTAGAAGGCTGCTTTTTCCTTTTCATCCTTTGTGTTCTGGCTAGGATGAAGTGATATCCACTCTTTCTCTTTCTCTTCCTTTCTCCTCGATAGGCATTTTATCCCTGGGAACACAGCCGATGAGGGCTTCATTCCTCTCACTTAACTCAGGACCATCGTTGTCTTTACGGCAGGTCTTTCACATTCCCCTTCTTTTACCTCCCCCAGCAGAGGAGAAGAATAACTGCACCCACCAAGCCGGGGGCTTTCAAAATCATCCCTCCTGGCTTGTGGCTGCTAGTGAGGGGACCACATGCCTCTCCTCCAGCTTGGATGCCAAATCCCTAGACCCTTGTATATTTGGAGATAACACTATAAGGAGGTTACTATGATTAGGTGAGGTCATATGGGCCCAGAAGGGACAATATTGGAATCCTTATAGAAAGAGACTCGAGAGGGTTCACTATATTTCTCTGTTCTACAAGGGGTACAAGAAGAAATAAGCTGTCTGCATTCGAGGAAGAGAACCTTCACCAGGAACTGAGTTTGGCCCATTGATCTAAAACTTTCTAGTCTCCATGAATGGAAGAAAATTAATTCCTGGTGTTGAAGGCACACAGTGTAAGCTGTTTAGTTAAGGAAGCGCGAGCAGAGTAACGCCAGCAGCTCTCAAGAGACGAGCAAAAGCAAGCTCCCCTTGTCTGCCCATCAAGTGAGCCCTCAAAGCCAAGACAGCCTGGAAGCAATGTGGCAGCAGAGATGCAGGGTGCCCTCACTGCGACAGTTCTTCCGCATGCAGATAGGGAGATCATGTCAGCCTGCGGCCACTGCCGCAGAATGAGTGAGAATGGTCACGGAGGTTGGAGCTCCTCTAAGGAAGGGCTGTGTGCAGCTGTCGTAGGTAGACAGGGACGTACCTGTGCATAATGGTCTTATTGCCAGACTTCTTTAGATTAGACTGAGGGAGAGAGCATGTCAGCATAATGTATGTGTAGGTGACAGGGGCTAACTGAGCCAGTGACAGAATTCACTTTGTCCTAGAAAGCTGGTCTTAGAATTATTTGGAAACAATAATCAGCGAATCTCAAGGGGCCTTGAACCCTCAGCTTCTGCAAGTTGATTTTCTGCTTTGTTAGAGGAGTCAGCCCAGCCATGAGTTCGCCATTGCCTCTTTCTTCAGGCTTGACTCTGGGAGAGCTCCTGATCTGAGCCCGTGACCGAGGCATGTGCACGGTTGTGTCCCAACTCTGAAGCCTTTGCACATGGGCAAGGACTCTAGACTTGAAGCTAAATATCTCTCCCTCCCTCCCTTTCTCCCTCCCTCCCTCCCTCCCTCTCTTTCCTTGATTCATCACCTATACTGTGCCAAGTAGTGCAGTAGTGAGGGAATATCTTTCCACCCTCTTCAGGTTTGACGCCTGAATCTGATGGAGTAAACTCACAGTAAATTAAGAGGTTGGGGATAGACACACAACTTTATCTCATGCACAAGGGCATCGTAGGAAAAGTGGGTTCCTGGGTATCAGTAACGCAGTGAGATTTAAAAGTTTATTGACCCTTCTTCATAGAAAAGATCTAAGTGGGCATGGTAAGTGATTTTGAAGGAAGAGTAAATATTTGACAGAGGGTGAATGGGCCTAGGGAGCAGAAGAGACAGCCTGCACTCTGAGCACAGAGTGTGATGCTGGTCTACTTTTCTGTCAGAAGAAACAGCCTGCACTCTGTGCATGGAATGTGATGCTGGTCTACTTTCCTGTCAGTTAATCTGGAGGGTCCAGCCTGTGGGGAGACAGGGACCTAGAGCCTGTCTATCTACCTATCTGCCTGTCTGTCTGCCTGTTTATCTATCTATCTATCTATCTATCTATCTATCTATCTATCTATCTATCCATCTATCATCTACCTATCTGCCTGTCTGTCTGCCTGTTTATCTATCTATCTGTCTGTCTGTCTGTCTGTCTATCTATCTATCTATCCATCTATCATCTATCTATCTGCCTATCTGCCTGTTTATCTATCTATCTATCTATCTGTCTGTCTGTCTGTCTATCTATCTATCTATCCATCTATCATCTATCTATCTGCCTGTTTATCTATCTATCTATCTATCTATCTATCTATCTATCTATCTATCTAACTGTCTGTCTGTCTGTCTGTCTGTCTATCTATCTAAGCTTAGAGTAAAGCTAGGGCAGGAAAAGATCAGAGAGGCTTTGATGAAGAAATGTCTGATTTTTTTATTCAAATGCTAACTATGGCTAAGTGCCACGCTTTGGATTATTGTTTCCCATGCCCTGACCTTACAATTGTATCAAATCCTAAAAGAAACCTTTGGTTTCCCTATTTTTTTCTTTATTTTCCTGTTAGGTAAGATTTTAGAGCTTCAAGTTTACCAGAGAGGCTGTTTATTATGCAGATTCTTTAACCCACAGGATAGCCTGAGTAGTGAGTCCTTACCAGGAAATCTGTCTCCTTAACAAGCTATCCACGAAAGCCTGCTTCCACATGCATGAGGACCTGGGTTCAGAATGCCAGTACCTGTGTGAATGTTAAGCTGCCAGTTGGATGCTGGGGAAACAGAGACAGGTGGACTCCCAGAGTTTAGAGGCTGGCCAGTCTAGCCAAATTGATCCCAAAGTTCTATGAGAGACTCTCATAGAGAGAGAGAGAAAGAGAGAATAATCAAGGAACACCCCCAATATCAACCTATGGCCTCCATTCATGCATGTATGTGCACAGACATGCACGTATCACCTCTCTCAACAGACACACATGCACAAGTAAACACACACAGGCTGTCCAGGTATTTCTCATGCAGGCGGCATATGTGTGTGTGTGTGTGTGTGTGTGTGTGTGTGTGTGTGTGTGTGTTGTCTTTTATGAAACCCTTTTCTGAACCAATACAGAAACTGAGAGTGTAGTGCCACAGTGGAGTGCATGCCTAGCATGGCTCCCAGTCACAAAGTCAGTCAATGAACTAGTGAAGTAGGATAGGAATACAGTGTAATCCCCATGTAATTTATAATCCCTGTGCTTACATTTTAGACAGTGAAAAGAACTAGATGAAATAAACTCCAATGACGTATTTTGCTTAGCCCAGTGTTGTGGGATATTTGTACACTGTCTGAATATGTGCTGCTGTGGTTGGTGTAATAAAGAGCTAAATGGCCAACAGTTAAGCAGGAAAGGATAGGTGGGATTTCTGGCAGAGAGAGAAGTCAGAGGGGTGAATCTAGGCACCTGGGAGACGCCAAGGGGATGTGGAACAAGTCAGACATATAGACAGATAGAGGGAAGGTAACTGAGCCATGTGATAAAACATGGATTAAGAGAAACAGGTTAATTAAGCTGTAAGAGCTAGTTACAACTTTATGAAAAGCCAAGCTTTCATAATTAATAACAAGTCTCCATGTTGTTATTTGTGGGCTGGTGGTTCCAACAAGGAAGTACTATTACAGCCCACTAGATTCAGCATACTGTCATTTTATAAAATACTGAGATAACTTTACAAAGGTGTTCCACACAGTTTCTGAGTCTATTGTGTATTTCAAACCATCTACCATACATCTCAATTAAGACTAACCACATTTCCAGCCCCCAGTTGGGCTCCCAACCCAGACCTCTTGAAGCATAAACTTGGGGTCTGGCCCAAATATAGGCTCAAGAGCCCTTCAGGTGATTCTGGTCTCCACTTAGGTTTGAGAGCCATTGATCTAGGCCATGGCTTGTGACCTTGGCTAGGCAATAGAAGCACCCAGAAAACTTCAAACCAAAAGCTTATGCGTGGTTTCTATCCCCAGACAACAGAAGTTTTGTGACTGTCTTCTCAGCAAAATGTTGTAACAATGCCGCTTATTATCTCATTAGATTTATGCTTTATCTTTATCCCAAATATTGTAAGATGGTGTCCATCACTATCTCACACTATTTCAGGCTCTTATTACCAAGTCCCTGACTTCTAGGATTGTCATTTATTCTACTTGGAGTTTCTGGACAAAATCAATCTCTTAAACTCATTTCTGCAATTCTTCTGCTCATCTCTTTAGAATCTGAATCCTTCAGCTTCTCTCCCATGATTCCGAGTTACAAAGTGATTGACTCAGCAACTCCCATCCCTTCACCCCACTTCCCACAGTCCAGGGACACTTGGTCACTTTTAGTAGCATCCGTCACTTACAGCTGCATCTAACTGCACATAGGATTGCCAGAACTTTGAGCCCTCTCCTATCTGTGACTTTTCGTTGAGATGTAACCATTGCTTTCCCGTGTTTCAGAGGAATCCTTTAAGAAATCCAAGGCTTCCCCAAAAGTGTCTTCCAGGGAAAGAAAGCAAGGCACAAATCCAATTCATAAGCCCCCCTTCCCAGCATTCCTAGTGGTTCCCATCCTGCTAGAACTCCAGTCCCCATGCCCTTGGGTTTTGAGAGAGGAAGGATATTGGGGGCAGCCCTTTGAAATGCAAGGAAAGAGAAGTCAGTTGTAGGTCTGCGGCACAGAAGGTTCATGGAAAGCCAGCTGTTTAGCATGCATGTGCAGCCCCTCACACTGTCTTGTTTACTTACCCGTATGTAAATATGCATAGCTGAAGCGCCCTCTAGTGGAATAACCAGAGAAGGGTTTGTTTCCTGGATAAACTGTGTTTAGAAACTTATCTAACCTCAGCATCTTTTAAATGAGAATACAAGCCCACAGCTTCTTCATCAGCATGGCAAGGTCTTGGATGCTCAGGCTGGTTCACTGGGGTTGTGGAGAATGAGTCAAACTTGCTTTTTTAAGTTCTCACCCGAAGGCCTGGGTTCCTACTGCACACAGTGCAGGAAGGCCATGTTTAGAGGTAAGAACTGTGGCAAAGGAATGTTGGAAGGCTCCTCTGGGATCCTTTCAGTTCACCAAATAGCCTGTCCCCACTTCTAAACAGAGGGACATGGAGGGATCACTCACTCATGCAATACCTGACCTGCTACAGGAAGAGGAGAAATTGGAAGCCTGTCCCTACTGTTTTAAACTTAATAAATTCCATTCAAAATGTAAAAGAATGAGAGAAAGCAGCAAAGATCATTGGGAAGTCCACAATGCCTTGCCAGATGCAATCCCAAATCCATACTCTATAACAGAAGCCGATAATAAGTGTTACCGCATGGAAATAAAAATTTTCTGAATGGGCCCAAGTTAATAAAGTTAAAAGATAAATACCACAGAAAACATGACAAATAGCACAAGAAGATAATAGATGAAGTGTTCCTACAGCCAAGAAGCCAAAAATCAGTAATGCAAAGAAAAGCGTACTGGGGCAGGAGCAGATGGATGACAGAAAAGGCACAGTGCACTACTCACTCATCCAAAGGATAAAGCCCATCACTCCCAGCAGTTGTTTTCCTACATCAAAGAGTAGAACCATGGCCAGGTGTCAAAGTGCAAAGTAAACATCGGTACACTGACTAGGAAGAACAATTTTGTAATATCTGTCAAAATAAGCAACAGCCCCACTCATTTCCCAAGGGAGTATGTTTGCAGGAATTTACCTAGGGCTAAATCCTAGAAACACTGTGGGTGGCGATAAGAGATAAATTAAATAAATCATGATATAGCATTAGTATGCTGCCAGGACCTCTGTGATGGTCAACGTTGGGTAAAAACCTGCCTGTAGTAAGGAACACCCAGAACAGCATTGTTTGGAGAGCATCTGAGAGAGTTTTTCCAGAACAGACTAGTGTGAGTCTGAAGGACCAAGGGAAGACTGACCTACCCTCACTGTGCCCCGTCAGTCACCATCCCATCACCCAGGCCCAAGGAGAATGAAACAGAAACTGTCTTATTTACCTCCCACACTGGGATTTATTCTTCCTCCCTATCCATGAACTGCAGATTTTGGAACTTACATTAGTAGATTCCTAGGTTCTCAGGTCATTGGCCTTAAACTAAGAGCTAAATCACCAGCTTCCCTGGTTATGAGGCCTGAGACTTGGGCTGGAACAGGTTAGCAGCACTCCAGATGTTCCAGCTTGAAGGTGACCTCCATAATATGTGAGTCAACTTCCCTAATAGATGTCCCCCCATGCATTCATCCATCCATCCATCCATCCGTCCATCCGCCCATCTCCATCCAGTTCTCTCTCTTCCCTCTCACGTTATATATAAATAAGATAAATAGATGAATATATTTATTATCTAATTATCTATTTATCTATCTAATGGTCTGCCATCTATCTAATCATCTGTCTACTATCTTTTATTCACTTGTCTATCTGTCGTATTGCCTTGCCTCTTTGAAGACCCCAGACTAATACCAATCCCACATTCCCCCAAATGAGTCAGCTCTCCGCGTAGGGGCATAGATTGCTCTGTATGTGTGTTGCACTCTGTATGTGTGATGCGCTCTGTAGGTATGATGTGCTCTGTATGTGTGATGCACTCTGTATGTATAATGCGCTCTGTATGTGTGATGCGCTCTGTATGTATGATGCGCTCTGTATGTATGATGCACTCTGTATGTGTGATGCACTCTGTATGTATGATGCACTCTGTATGTGTGATGCACTCTGTATGTGTGATGCACTCTGTATGTATGATGCGCTCTGTATGTGTGATGCACTCTGTAGGTATGATGCGCTCTGTAGGTATGATGCGCTCTGTAGGTATGATGTGCTCTGTATGTGTGATGCGCTCTGTATGTGTGATGCACTCTGTATGTGTGATGCACTCTGTATGTGTGATGCACTCTGTATGTGTGATGCGCTCTGTATGTGTGATGTGCTCTGTATGTGTGATACACTCTGTATGTGTGATGTGCTCTGTATGTGTGATGCGCTCTGTACGTGTGATGCACTCTGTATGTGTGATGAACTCTGTATATGTGATGCACTCTGTATGTATGATATGAAAAAGACAAAGTAGGGGCTGTGCTGGGCTTTTACTGTGATATATTCTTCAAAGTGGAATCCACAGGTGAAGTTTTCCAAAGCTTTTGAACCATCTGGTGTCGAGACCCTGGCCCACCTTCACCCCGCTGAGTCTCTGTGGCCATGTGAGCTCCCTGGCCCTGTGTGCTGTGCCCAAACCACTGAGAATTCTAGAAATATCCCCACTATATCAGAAGTATGAACATTTGGTCATCTCTCATATTTTGCATTTTCTTAGAGAACCAATTTGAGATAAATATGATTTTCTTCCTCTGTTGAAGTGTTGTTGGTAGAGGAAGGACAAGGGCATGGTGACTTCATTAGTAGGGCTTTCATTCCTGTTCTCTGTTAAGTCCCTGATAGTGATATATGGCATTTTTTAATCTTGGTGTATGTGTTAGTGGCGGCAAGCACAGACCATGACGAATGCATGTATGCATAGATGCATAAAACAGGCTGGCTGGCCTGCAAGCTTCCATGGATTCTCCTACCTCCCATCCTGCCATAGGAGCACACTGCATCTGGGAACCCAAATTCCGGTCTTCACACTTGTAAGGCAAGCATTTGGCCCATGACCATCTCGCCAGCCTGACACACAACAGTTTAAAAGTCAGGTTTTTTAAGATATAATTTAAAGTGCATCAGTTTGTGCATTATCATTCATCTTTAAGGATACAATCCAATAACTTTTGACAAACTCATCTAGGTCACACAGCACATTTCTATCTCTTTGAAATCATCCCTTCCCCTTTAGGATCAAACCTTCCACACACCCACACTCAGTTCCCGATAACCACAAAATTTTGTTTCCATTTTGACTTTTTGAGAACAGTTTTGAACTTTCAGAAAATTCTCAAAAGTAGTTCAGAGAGCCCTCATATATCCTTCACCCACGTTCTCCTAAGGTTAGCATTGTGTGTAAGCCCCATGCATGTAACAGAATTAAGAAATCAATGTCAGAAAATTGCCATCAAGTAAGCTGCAGACGTTATTCACATTTCACAAGCCTTTCCTTAATGACAGTTTTCTGGTCCAGTTCCCAGCCCAAATCCTACCTGAATTTAGTCACCATGCTTCCACGATGGGATCTTCCTTTGTCATGACCTTTGAACTTTGTAATAGAGTCCTAGCAAGCTATTCTGTATTACCTTCAGTCTGAGTTTGCCTTATCTTCTCTTATGATGAGATTGGGGTTATGTACTTGGGGGATAAATGCCACAGAGGTGAGGTGTCCTTGCCATAGCATCAAACCATCACATCTACATTGGTCATGGTGAGCTCGATGACTTCTAAGTTTTCTCTTTGGTGGGCCTGCAATTTTACTTTCTCTGTTCCTCCAAAGCCAGTCACCTGTCAGGAGCCAAGTAGCCTCACTGATTCTCATGGGAAAAAGCTGTGTACCTAACCTTCCGTTAACAGTTTCAATAGCAACCATTTTTCAACAAGACCACAGTATGTACCTTTTGATCAACTCCCTGAAACATAATGGTTTGCTGTATGGTCCGTTGATCAGGCCCTGGAACAAAGAGACCTTTTCCTGAACCCTACCTTACCCTAACTTCCTCCTAGTAACTTTCCATACCCCTATCTACTTCTCCTAGCCCCTAGCATATATAAACCTGATTCCCCTTGCAATAAACGAGACCTTGACGTGACTCAGACTGACTTTGTCTTCTTTTATGCGCCTGGTCTCCTTTCTCTCTCGCCCCCATTGATCTTTCAGGAGGTGCCTCCTCGGGTCTCATCAAATAACCTGGCCCGCGGGACGGGGCAGTCACCCTCAGGGGAAGGGTGTTGAACTCTACCTCCCAGAGAAGGGCAATGCTTCCCTCCTCCAGACCAGTCTCTACACAGTGCCTGGGGTTCACTGAGTAACCTGGTGGGTGATATGGAGCAATCTGCCTTTGCCTGTGGCCTCCCATGGTGACTGTATCTGCCTAGGATCCTATACTCCCACTCTAGTCCACACTTGGCCTTTGCAATTGTTTAAAGTTTTAGGTGACTCCATGCTCACTGTGTTCCTAGTATCTCCTCAGCCTAACAGTGCTGTGGGATGTTCTGAATGGCAAATGTGTTGCTGATTGGTCAATAAATAAAACACTGATTGGCCATTGGCTAGGCAGGAGGTGTAGGCGGGACAAGGAGGAGAATAAAGCTGGGAAGTGGAAGGCTGAGTCAGAGAGACACTGCCAGCCACCACGATGAGAAACAGCATGTGAAGATGCCGGTAAGCCACGAGCCATGTGGCAAGGTATAGATTAATGGAAATGGATTAATTTAAGCTATAAGAACAGTTAGCAAGAAGACTGCCACAGCCATACAGTTTGCAACCAATATAAGTCTCTGTGTTTACTTGGTTGGGTCTGAGCTGCTGTGGGACTGGCGGGTGACAGAGATTTGTCCTGATTGTGGGCCAGGCAGGAAAGCTTTAGCTACAAATGGTGTCCAACATGGTGGCAAGAGTTTCCACCTAAAAACCTGAGAAAAGATTCTAAAACGGAGCTAAAAACAGCTTCCTAATTGTCTCTCTCAAATGGGCGACAGCTGCCGGTTTGAGCTACTGGTGGGTTTCTAGCGTGTACGCTCGACCTGCAGTATGGCGGGAATGAGGCCTCTGCAAGTGGCACATTAAGCTGCGTGGTGGATTTAGCCTTTGCTAGTACAAAACAAAAAAAAAAAAAAAGAAGAAGTTTCTGGGCTACAAGCTGCTTGGATTAAAGCATAGACCCACGATAGTTCCCAGAGCTGGTGGTAAACCACCGCCATGTTGGGAAGTTGAGGTGGGCGGAGCCAGCAGCCACAGCTGCTGCAGTTTAAAGCAATAGATTCACAATAAGACAGATTCAGATGTAATAGTTTACAATGTGTGTAAAATATACGTAGGCTTGAAAGAGACAAAAAAGGTGATATATACAGTTATAGAAACAAATACATAGTTTTAAAAAATAAAGTCTTTAAAGAGACAGTAAAATTAATATAAAAAATAAGCTACGTGAAGATGAATATTGCACAGAGAATCTGGATTGTGCTGTCTTTGGGATTTTTAACTGCAGAAAAACATTTGATTGTAAAAGCTGTTGAGTTATGCCAAAGTGTATATTTTAAAGGTACCTTGACTTCAAAATTTGGATATAAGGATATGTTGCTTTGGAAAAGAGTCTCTGCTTTTGTTCCCACAGAAAGCCAAAGGCTATGAATTTGTTCCAGATTAAGATACATCAGGTTTGACCAGCCAAGACCCCCTGAAAGGTGACACCATGGCCCAGATGATCCAACATCCAGAATGGTTTGAAGGCAACTGGCTCAGACGATACACCCTCATGGACTATTCCATGATCCTAAAATTTTCTTTGTGTCCCCATAAGATACAGCGCCCCCCTCCAAAAGGAAGTAGTAAGAGAAGCTACACCCAAATTCCCAAATTATATGTAATTTTACTTTGTTAAGGTTAAAACCTTCCTTTTTGAAAAAAAAAGGGGGAAGTGCTGTGGGATGTTCTGAATGGCAAATGTGTTGCTGATTGGTCAATAAATAAAACGCTGATTGGCCATTGGCCAGGCAGGAAGTATAGGCGGGACAAGGAGGAGAATAAAGCTGGGAAGTGGAAGGCTGAGTCAGAGAGACACTGTCAGCCGCCATAATGAGAGACAGCATGTGAAGATGCCGGTAAGCCATGAGCCATGTGGCAAGGTATAGATTAATGGAAATGGATTAATTTAAGCTATAAGAACAGTTAGCAAGAAGCCTGCCATGGCCATACAGTTGGTAACCAATATAAGTCTCTGTGTTTACTTGGTTGGGTCTGAGCTGCTGTGGGACTGGCGGATGACAGAGATTTGTCCTGATTGTGGGCCAGGCAGGAAAACTTTAGCTACATAACAGGAATTATCCTCCCACTTCTCCCTGGAAGGTTTTGCCTTATTTGGATTTCAGACCATTAGGTTGTCTGCTTTCTAGTGACTTCAACAATTAAGCCTTTGTTGTTTATGAAACGTTTTATCTGTTAAGATGGGATGATACTCCAGCCTTCTATATCCTAGGAGTAAGAACTTGAGGTGCTGAACTTGGAAGTAAATCCTCTTTCCTCCAAGTGTGGCTAGAACACTGATGGCTGTACATGTCTTCAGAGAACATTCTCAGTCATTCACCAGAAGTGAGGACCACCATTGGTTGGCATTCCCCAACACACCAAGGCCCATGACTGTCCTCGAGCATGTCTAGAACCAATTCAGAAGAAAACAAAGGGGCCCACGTCGAAGTGAAGGCTCCTCAAGTCCCCCCCTGCCTCATTTCCTTCCCACATCCCTCGATTCCCCAAGACACCCTGCCAGTGAGCCCTGTACCATAGGTCTGCCATGGCACCAACCCACTGGACCACCAGTTTACACCACAGCACATGGGGATACTTAAACTACCCTAACCAAGTAACTGATGTGACTGTGTCCATACATCTGGGGGGGGGGCATCAGTGTAAGGCCAGCTAACCCCACACTCATGTCTCTAAATATTTGATTATATCACATGCTTGCACTTCCTTTATTCACTCACCAAACAAGTAGCAAATACGTCAGGATTTAGACGTCAGGAAGTACGTTGGATGTTGGATGTGCAGTGAGCTCATCCCATAGGAAGCACCCAGCACCTATTCATCTGTAAACAACAGTGATCTTCGAATGTCTGTCCAGTACACACAATTGCCTTCATAATCAATAACTTTTGCATCTGAACAGCAATCAGAACGTTCCACTTGAGAATTCCCACCTGCTGTGGGGAGATGGAAGGTTGAAACTCATGTAAGTTAAGTGCTTGTCTGATGGTTGCACGTTAGTGGCAGAGCCAGGTCTTGAAATCTTTCTACTCCAGATATAGTGTCCCAGCTGCCTCTGTGTCTATGGAAGTGGCCTGCCACACTTGCATTATTGGATATGGAGTAAAGGGAGTTCATGCTCTGCCCTATTTGAGTGAAGAATAGCCCCCACTACACATACACGTATGTGAGGGTAGGTTTGTGAAAGATGACTGGGTATTTGGGCCAAAATGTCTATCCTTCTTCATCTTCAGCTCCTTCTTAGTCACAGTGGTCAAACAAGGCTCAGAGAATGGCCATGAGACCCACGGTGATGCAGATTATGAGCTGCACTGGTGGGAGCTGGCATCTAAGCCTCATTAATGCCAGCTGAGAGGAAGAGAGACCTGAGCCACTGTCCAGTGTCTCAGCTATGGAGCCCAACTTCCACACAAATCCACCAAAGATTCTTTGGAATCTTCTTCGGGAAATAGAGCGAAGGATCAACAGCGCACAGCAGGTCCGGAGTTCCACATGAATCAAATCAGTTGCCTGCTTATCTTCCAATGTGCCCCTCTGCATATCCAGCTACAGGGAGGTCAAATCCAGTCAGCATGAGATCCCTGGAGCAGGTAACACCCTGGCATGCTCGAACTTCAGAGAGCCAGACCAATAACATTATCTCCAAGCAAATTTGCGCAAATATTGGGCAAACAAAGCCTGTTTGCTCCCAGCAAGCTGCTCGCTGGAGCAGGGAGGATGGTGTTCGATCAATTTCTTCTCCTGGGACACTTTTTGAAGTCTGTTGTTGAGAGAGACAAGATCACAGTCCCAGGAGAAGATCCATAGAGACAAGATTGATCTTTCAACTCTCACACAGAGAGGCGACCATAAAACGCCAAGCCTTTCTCTATGATTTAAAGCCAACAAAAACCAAGGTTTCTGCGGTCAGATTTTGTCTTTGGGGGATGAATGCTACGTAATCCAGGAGGTGTTTTAGCAAAAGGATATGCCAGCATTCAGTGTTTGTCCTGAAGGAGACATTCTCTGAGTCAAAACATTTAGACTGTAAAGTCAGAATAATGTGTCAGCCTACCCCGAGGTAATGTCACAACATCTTGACAAAACATATGCCACAATAAAATTAAATCATCGAAAAACAAGGGGAAGGAGTCAGTGGCTATATTTGTCTGGCTGTGTTACACACCTCCATCTTCAGTTTCCTCTGCTGAAACCAAAGGAAACTTCCATTTGCAAATGAAATGGGAGTGATAAATTGCTCCCAATAAAAGTGGAATTCATGAAAAGTTTATTTGAAATAGACT